>NC_134088.1:74544574-75902074 GCF_000715075.1 Nicotiana tabacum | reverse complement strand
AGTCCAAAATTACCATACGAAGATATTGGAACAATCAAAACTCCATTCTAGAGTTGTTTACACGTAAGTCAATATCCGGTCAACTTAAACTTTCAAACTTGGGACTAAGTGTCCCAATTCATTCTGAAACATTCCCGGAATCAAACCAACCATCTAGACAAGTCACATAACCACAAATGAACATAAAATAAGTAATAAATAGGAGAACGGGGCTACAATACTCAAAACGACCGATCGGGTTGTTACATTCTCCCCCTCTTAAACAAATATTCATCCTCAAACAGGCCTAGAATCATAACTGGAGTCTCAAATAGGTTTGGATAGTTGCTTCGCATCTCCCGCTAGGTCTCCCAAATAGCCTCCTCGACTGGCTATCCTCTTCACTAAACTTTCACTGAAGTTATATTCTTAGACCTCAACTTTCGAACTTGCCGATCAAAAATGGCCACTGGCTCCATATCATAAGTCAAATCTCCATATAATTGAACTGTGTTGAATTCCAAAACATGAGACGGATCACCGTAGTACTTCTGGAGCATGAAAACATGAAACACTGGGTGAGCACCCGATAGACTAGGTGGCAATGCAAGCTTGTAAGTCACCTCTCCAATCCTCTCAAGCACCTAAAAGGGGCTAATATACCAAAGGCTCAACTTTCCCTTCTTCCTGAACCTCATAACGCCTGTCATGGATGAAACTCATAGTAATACCTTCTCTCCTACCATATAGGCAACATCACGAATCTTCCGATTAGTGTAACTCTTCTGTCTAGACTGTGTTGTGCAAAGCCGATCCTGAATCAACTTGACTTCATCCAAGGCATCCCGAACCAGATCCGTGCCCAATAACCTAGCCACTGCCGGCTCAAACCACCAACTAGAGATCGACACCGCCTCCCATATAAGGCCTCATAATAAGACATCTGAATACTCGATGGGTAGTTGTTATTGTAGATAAACTCAACAAGCGGTAGAAACAGATCCCAAGAACCCCTCCCCCCCCCAAATCCATAACACAAGCGCGTAGCATATCCTCCAATATTTGAATGGTGCTCTAGGACTGCCCGTCCATCTGGGGGTTGAATATTGTACACAACTCAAATCGTGTGCCCAACTCTCGCTACACTACTCTCTAAACCTGCGATGTAAACTGTATGCCCCGTTCAAATATAATGGACAATGGGACACCGTGAAGGCGAACAATCTCGCGGATATAGATCTTAGCCAACTGCTCTGAAGAATAGGTAGTCACGACCGGAATGAAATGTGCGTACTTAGTCAACCGATCCACAATCATACAAATAGCATCGAATTTCTTCAAAGTCCGTGGGATCCCGACAACGAAGTCCATGGTGATACGCTCTCATTTCCACTTGGGAATATCAAGCCTCTAAAGCAAACTGCCTTGCCTCTGATGCTGGTACTTCACCTGCTAATAGTTCAAGCATCAAGCCACATATTCCACTATATCTTTCTTTATTATTTTCCATCAATAGTGTTGCCTCAAGTCCTGATACATCTTCGCAGAACCCGAATGAATTGAATATCGCAAACTATGGGCCTTCTCAAGAATCAACTCACGTAACCCATCCACATTGGGCACACAAATCCGACCCTACATCTACAATGCCCCATCATCTCCAATAGAAACCTCCTTGGCAACACCATATTGTACTGTGTCCTTAAGGACAAGAAAATGGGGGTCATCATATTGACGCTCTCTAATGCGCTCATATGAAGAAAACAAGAAACCACGCAAGATAGAACTCATATAGGCTCCGAAACATCTAACCTCACAAAATGATTGGCCAAGGCCTGAACATCTTATTCAAGAGGTCTCTCACCAACAGGAATATATGCAAGGCTATCCATACTCACCGCCTTTCTACTCAAGGCATCGGCCACCACATTAGCCTTCCCAGGATGATACAAAATGGTAATATCATAGTCTTTTAACAGCTCCAACCACCTCTGTTGTCTGAAATTTAGATTCTTTTGCTTGAACAAGTGTTGTAGACTCCGATGATCTATAAATACCTCACAAGACATGCCATAGAGATAATGCCTCCAAATCTTCAATACATGGACAATGGCTGCCAACTCTAAATCATGAACGGGATAGTTCTTCTCATGGGGCTTCAACTGGCATGAAGCATAAGCAATCATCCTACCCTCCTGCATCAAGACACACCTAATACCAATCCGAGAAGCATCACAATACACCGTATATGAACCCGATGTTGAAGGAAAAACTAGAACTGAAGTTGTGGTCAATGCAGTCTTGAGCTTCTGAAAGCTCTCCTCACACTCATCCGACCACCTAAATGGAGTACCCTTCTGGGTTAATCTAGTCAAAGGTGAAGCAATGGACGAGAAACACTCCACAAATCAGCCATAATATTCGGCCAAGCCAAGAAAACTTCGAATCTCGGTAGTTGGAGATGGTCTGGGTCTACTCTGAACTGTCTCAATCTTCTTCAAATCTACCTTGATACCCTCACTGGACACCACGTTCCCCAAGAATGCCATAGAATCAAGCCAAAACTCCTACTTGGACAATTTAGCATAAAGCTTCTTCTCCCTCAATGTCTGTAGTACAATCCTCAGATGCTGCACATACTCCTCCAGGCTACATGAGTACACCAATATATCATCAATGAATACTATGACAAAAGAATCATGATATGGATGGAATACACTATTCATCAGACGCATGAATGTTGTTGGGGCATTGGTCAACCCAAAAGATATCACAAGGAACTCCTACTTGGACACCACTGGACACCACGTTCCCCAAGAATGCCATAGAATCAAGCCAAAACTCCTACTTGGACAATTTAGCATAAAGCTTCTTCTCCCTCAATGTCTGTAGTACAATCCTCAGATGCTGCACATACTCCTCCAGGCTACATGAGTACACCAATATATCATCAATGAATACTATGACAAAAGAATCATGATATGGATGGAATACACTATTCATCAGACGCATGAATGTTGTTGGGGCATTGGTCAACCCAAAAGATATCACAAGGAACTCGTAGTGACCATAGCGGGTCCTGAATGACGTCTTCAAAATATCAAAATCTTGAATCTTCAACTAGTGATACCCAGACCTCAAATCAATCTTAGAGAACACTCTTGCACCCTGAAGCTGGTCAAATAAGTCATCAATCTGCGGCAATGGGTACTTGTTCTTAATTGTAACTTTGTTCAACTACCTATAATTAATGCGCATCCGCATAGTACCATCCTTCTTCTTCACAAACAGAGATGGTGCACCCCAAGGTGACACACTAAGCCTAATGAATCCCTTATCAAGAAGCTCCAGAAATTGTTCTTTAAATTCCTTCAACTTTGTTGGTGCCATACGATACGGAGGAATAGAAATGGGTTGAGTGCCCGGCACCAAGTCAATACCAAAATCAATGTCCCTGTCGGGTGGAATGCCCCGCAGGTCTGCAGGAAACACATCCGAAAAGTCTCTCATTACCGGAACAGACTCAATGGTAGGAGTATCAGTACCAACTTCCCTCAAAAAGTCCAAATATGCCAGACAACCCTTCCCAACCATCCGTTAGGCCTTCAAATATGAAACCACTCTACTAGGAACATAGTCCGCAGAACCTCTCCACTCTATCCTAGGCAATCCCAGCATCACCAACGTCACAGTTTTAGCGTGACAATCTAGAATAGCATGACATGGTGACAACCAATCCATGCCTAGAATCACATTAAAATCAACCATACTAAGCAGTAAAACATCAACTCTCGTCTCCAATCCCCCAATCTTCACAGTACATGACTGATACACACGGTCTATAATAATAGAATCACCCACCGATGTAGATACATGAACAGGTGTAACTAAGGAATCATGGAGCATATCCAAATAAAGAGCAAAATATGACGATACATATGAATAAGTGGAACTAGGGTCAAATAACATGGAAGCATCCCTATGGCACACTGAAACAATATATGTGATCACTGTGTCTAAAACAATGGCCCCTGGCCTAGCGGGAAAAGCATAGCATCGAGCCTGACCACAACCTGATCAACCTCCCCTCTAGGGTGACCTCTAGCTACATGAGTTCCACCCCGAGCTGGCCGAGCGGGTGGTGAAGTAATTGGTGCGGAAGTCATAGCCTTATCACTCTGCTGAACTGGACCTCCCCTAAGATGAGGACAATACCTCCTCAAATTCCCCAACTCTCCACAGAAACTCGGATACGTCAATGGTGGGGGGACTGAATCAGACCTTGAGAATTAGAATAACCTCTAGAAGGACCTGGTATAAATGAACCCTAAATTGATGGAGCACAGAATGAACTCTGAGCGGGAGGGCACTGAACGATAACTGACCTGGACAGGCACTAGATGAACCATGGCTAACTAATGGACCCCGATGAACCAGACGAGCCATTCTAGTGGGCCTATAAGGATGACCCTTGCTGTGGTGGGACTGTCCACCAGATGAAGCACTGCTGAAACCACCTGAACCACGAGACCTCTTGGCTTCCCTCTCCTCACGCTCCTAACAGCAAACCTGGTCTAGCCGTCTAGCAATATCAACTACCTCGTCAAACCTCACACCCGACAAAATCTCCCGAGTCATGATGAAATGTAATCCATAGTTGAGGCCATCAATGAACCTCCTAATCCTCCCCTCTCAGTGGGTACCAACCATACCGCATGACGAGCCAACTCTAAAAATCTCATATCGCACTGAGTTACTGACATACCATTCTGGCATAGCTACTCAAACTGCCTACGCAACTCCTCCCCGCGAGTTTGTGGAACAAACTTCTCTAAGAAGAGAACTGAGAACTCATGCCACATAAGTAAAGCAGCGCCGGCTGGACTGCTCAACTCATAGGCCTCTCACGATCGGTAGGCTACCCCTAACAGCTGAAAATTAGTAAATGAAACTCCACTGGTCTCCAAAATACCCACTGTACGAAGGATCCGCTGACACCTGTTTATGAAATCCTGAGCATCCTATGACTCTGCCCAATTGAACTCTTGAGGCCTAAGCCTCCCAAACCGCTCTAGCCTCTTCTATTCCTCGTCACTCATAGGTAGACCAACCTGGACCCGAGTAGCTGCAACCGGCTGGGCTGGTAGTAACCCCGATGTTTGGAGTCCCTAAGCTATCTGCTCTGGAGTTCGGGCAGCGGGAGTTTGAGGACCTCCCCCGGCTTGAGAAGTGGCTGGTGTAGCCGGAACCAAAACTTCCTTAGCAAGGCTCGTGCATACAACCAATATCTGGACCAAAGCCTCTTGAAGGCCTGGAAACACAATGCGCACAGCTAGTGCTTGAGCTTGTCCCACTGGCTCAACCACATCCGGTATCTTCTCCTCAACTGGAGCAAATGGTGGCTCTACAGGTGCTGCGCTAGCTGCAGTATGAGCTGCACCTCGGCCTCTACCACAGCCCCGCCTTCTCGCAGCCCTAGCTGGTGCTACTGGTGGTCATCTGCCTGACCCAGTCGCACGTGTCCTCACCATCTGTGAGAGAATAGAATAATAGAAGTTTAGTTTCCTGAATCAACAATTTTTCATGACAAGAATAAAAGAATGTGAAGTTTCTTAATGGTTCGGTAGCTTCTTGAAGAAAAGTACAGACGTTTCCTTACCGATCCGCAAGACTCTACTAAACGTGCTCATGACTAATGAGACCTAAGTAACCTAGTGATCTGATACCAACTTGTCACTACACAAAATCACAACCTGTCGTGAGGGCGCCTAACATAGTACTAGGCAAGCTGAAAATCACATAGCAACTAAGTATTTAAATTTAAAACATAATTTAATAAGCTCAATAGCGGAAGATCTCATAGATAACTGATAAAAATAATTGTAACTCAACTACAACCATCCCAAAATCTTGGTGTCATAGAGTACATAAGCTACTAAGTGTCAACATAGTCTGAGACTCTAGTACAACTGTCTGAGAAAAATATAACAGTACTGAATAAAATGAGAGGAAGGATAGTCAAGGTCTGCAGGCTTTATATCAGCAACCTCAAAGTCTCTGAGCAGGTACTAGCACTAGATCTAGCAATCGCCGCATCCAGATGTACCTGGATCTACACACAAAGTGCAGAGTGTAGTATGAGTACAATCAACCCAATGTACTCAATAAGTAACAGGACTAACCTTGGGTTGAAAGCAGTGATGAGCTCAGAAGGATACAGTCAGAACCAAAATAATTACAATAGAGATATAACAAGGAGAATGACAATAATAACTCAGCAAAACGTTCAAATTTAGCTCGTTCACAGTTCAGAAATTTAGGCATACTTTCAACTCAACAATTTAAGCCCAACACTAATAAAATATGGAAAGTACAGATAGCATGAGGAATGTTACATCTCTATGCCTACATGTCAAATATGCATGTCAAATATAATGTATCACAGTGATAATCCCAGGTACTCACACTCTCAGAGTACTCAATCTGCATGTCTCAAATGCCCACTCATCACACACAATCACTTAGTACAGTACGGGTACCTGGCATCTATACAACTCTCCTTTCATCAATTTCGTTCTCACAAATAGACCAAGACAATAAAAATATGTTAGACTAGGTCTGTTCGATCTTTGTGGGACAATATCTTAAACTTTACTATAATTTGATAAAGCATGAGCAAAAACTCCTATGCACATTAGCCTAGTCAGAGATTGCTAAGATGTTATGCCGTTAAAATAACCTTTTCGCTTAAACTTGTTCCTATAAGCTTCATTAAAATATTAAAGTTACAAGACTCGTCAGTGTCACAACCCAAAATCTATCTAGTCGTGATAGCACCTAACCCAAATCCGCTAGGTAAGCCAAGTAACAGTCAACACAACTCAAATGAGAATAATAAAAGTAAATGAGTAAAATAACTGAATTTCTATACAATCTCCCAAGGATTTGGTAGTACAAGTCATGAACTTCTAAGACTTAGAATTTACAAAGCTGGTACGAAATAAATATATCATCTGTTCGAAATATACATAAATAGATTTGTAAATCTAAAGCTACCAAGGACAAGTGACAGATATAAAATGAACGTAGATACATCTTCAATGCCAGTTCCGCCATACACAGTAACATCAGCTCCAAGATCTGCACGCAAGGTGTAGAAGTGTAGTATGAGTACAACCGACCCCATGTACTCAATAAGTAACAAACCTACCCTCAGGTTGAAAGCAGTGACGAGCTGGAAAGACGGCTAGAGTGTCACAACCGCAAATCACAAGTGTCGTGATGGTGCTTATCATGATACTAGGCAAGCCGACAACTCACACATACCAACATCTTAAATTCAAAATATAATGAAATGGGTTTACGTAAGTAAAAAATCTCATAAAACTAGATGAAAATATCACAACTCAATACATAGTTCCCTAAAAGATCCGGGTGTCATGGAGAACATGAGCATATATACAATAACACGGTCTGACAACTGAAACACTGTCTAGGAAGGTAGAATAGTATAAACCAAAATAAAAGATAAAGGAGGAGAGTCAAGATCTGCGAACGCCAAGGCAACTATCTCGATAAAATTCGACTGAAGAATCTCCCGAAATCAGCAACCACCGTGCTAGAAAATACCTGGATCTGCACACGAAATGCAGAGTGTAGCATGAGTACAACCAACTCAATAAGTAACAAGTCTAACCTTTTGGCAGACAGTAATGAAGAGCTCGAACAATACAGTACATATATAGAATTAAGCAGTATGTAAATGACAGAAAATATGACAATAATATCTCAAAGAAAAACTCATAATCTGCAGGTACCAGTACAGGAATGTAGACATGTTTTCAGGTTTAACAGTTAAGCTCAACACAGATAAAATATGCCAAGTCTGAATTATATGAGGAATATGGCATCTCTATATCTACATGCCAATATGCATATCGTATGTGATGCAACACAATGAAAGCATCGCGTACTCACACTCTCAGAGTACTCAACCTGACTGTCTCAATTCTCACTCACCACACTAAATCACTTAGCACTGTATGATACCCACTGCGGCGTGCAGCTCGATCTCATCATGAATCAATAGAAACTGTGCTCACTGTGGGTGTGCAGACTCTGGAGGGGCGAATCCTACCCAAGCATTAATAAAATATGTTGCGGCGTGCATCCCGATCCCATCGTGAATCAATAATATGCGTTACGGCATGTAGCCCGATCCCATCATGATTAAATAGTACCTGATGCGACGTGCAGCTCTATCCCATCAATATCACTCCCAAACAGGCCATCGAGCCCACTCAATCATCAATATATCCGGTCTCTCGGGCACAAACCTCATGCCAAGCAGCCATAATCAATGATACATGATGTGACAATGAATGGTAGCAGAGACGGAGATATGATATTCAATGATGAATGCGACTGAGTACATAATTGCAATTAAGCAAATAACTCAACAACAAGGAACGACCATTGTGGGTCCCAATGGCACCAGTACATAGCCTAAACATGCTTTCTAACATAAATCACAGCTCAAGTGCTCTGGCATATACAGTACAGTAATAATATTCATATAAAATAACTACATAGTTCCACAAAATCGACTGAACCACAATTACTACGGTGCACGCCCACACGCCCGTCACCTAACATGCGCGTCACCTCAACTCCAATCACATAGCATGTAATTTTAGGGATTCATACCCTCACAATCAAGTTTAGAAGTGTTACTTACCTCATACAGTGCAAATCTCTACTCCAACAAGCTCTTGCCTCGCGAATCGGCCTCTGAACGCCTCGAATCTAGCCACAAAGAAATCGGTACAATCAACTCAAGCTATTGGAATCAATTCCATATAAAATGCTAAGTTCTTAATCAAAAGTCAAAAAGTCAACCCCGGATCTACGTTTCGGAATCCAATAAAAGTTACAAAATCTGAGTACCCAATCAACTACGAGTCCAACCATACCAAAATTACTCAAATCCAACACCAAAATGCCGCTCAAATTCCCAAAATTCGGCCTAAGAAGTTTCTCCATTTTTTCCCAAATTTTTCAACCCAAAACACTAATTAAATGATAAAAACAATAATATAATCATGTAATTTAACTAATACCTAGTTAGAATCACTTACCCTAATCTCTCCCTTGAAAATCTCTCCAAGAATCGCCTCAATCCGAGCTCCCAAAATTAAATTGTGAAGTTTTACTCTAACCCTCGTTTTTGATATATTTAAGTCTACCCAGATGCCCTTCTTCGCGATTGCGAAGCACAAATTCACAGGCTGCCCAAATTGCACTATGCGAACGTGGCATCCCATGCGAGAACGTGATACACACTTCCACCGACCTTCGCGATCGCGGCCATATTCACGCGATCGCGAAGAACAACTTCGCGTGACCCCAGCAGCCTCACTTCCTTGTATGCGAACGTGACTCATTGCATGAGTTCGCGAAGCACAAGCTTCTCAACCTACGCAGTCGCGTCCATCACTATGCGAATGCAAAGAGGAAAAATTCTACAGCCCTCAAAGACCCTTCGCGATCGCGGACCTATCCATGCGATCGCATAGAAGGAAACCAGAACACACAACACCATCAAGCTTCAACAATCTTCAAAGTCCCATTTCACTCTATTAACTATCTAAAATCCACCCGAGGCCCCCGAGACCTCAATCCAACATACCAACAAGTCTTAAAACATCATACAAACTCGCTCGAAGCGTCAAATCACATCAAACAACACAAAAACCAAGAATCGTGCATCGATTCAAGCCTAATGAACTTATGAATTTCTAACTTCTACATTCGATGTCGAAACCTATCAAATCAAGTCTGATTAACCTCAAATTTTGCACAAAAGTCATAAATAACACAACGAACCTACTCCAACTTTCGAAACTGAAATCTAAGCCCGGTAAGCACAAAGTCAACTCTCGGTCAAACCTCTCAACTCTCCAAACTTCCATTTTTCCAACTTCCACCAATTCAAACCAAAATCAACTACGGACCTCCAAAAAACTATTCGGACACACTCCTAAGTTCAAAATCACCCTACGGAGCTATCAGAACCATCAAAACTCCATTCTGGTGTCGTTTACACACATGTCAACATCCGATCAACGTTTTCAACTTAAGCTTCCAACCTTGGGACTAAGTATCCCAACTCATTCTGAAATATCCCCGGAACCAAACCAACTACCCCAGCAAGTCATATATCAAAAATTGAGCATAGAATAGGTAGTAAATGGGGGAACGGGGCTACAACACTCAAAATGACCAGTCGGGTCGTTACACAACGTCCGACACTAATAGTCAATAACAACTCGTAATAATATAATCAGAATAGTAAAGGTAAATAATTTAAGATATATATGCCCAGCTCGTTCACAGTTATGAAAAAGTAGGCATGCTTTTCAAGTAAAACAATCAATTCCAAATTTCAACACTGAAAAACAACTAAACATGAGTTTATCGAAGAACTATTTTCCCAATTCACAATACCAGATAAGCATTTTCGTTTCCTAATTAGCATGAGGAAAGTAGATCTCTATGCATACATGTCAATATACATGTCAAGTCATCAATTATCATATACCGTCTAGCATGAGGAATATACATCTCTATGCCTACATGTCAAATATACATGTCAATCATAAATGTCACATTTCCGTCTAGCATGAAAAAAATGCATCTCTATGCCTACATGCCAAGTATGCATGTCAAATGAATGATTTCACGGTGGTATCCCCAGTACTATCACCCTCAATATACTCAAGTTGTTTGTCTCAATGCCAACTATATCACACACACACAAAAATAATAATAATAATAATAATAATAATAATAATAATAATAATAATAATAATAATAATAATAATAATAATAATAATAATAATAATAATAATAATAATAATAATAATAATAATAATAATAATAATAATAATAATAATAATAATAATAATAATAATAATAATAATAATAATAATAATAATAATAATAATAATAATAATAATAATAATAATAATAATAATAATAATAATAATAATAATAATAATAATAATAATAATAATAATAATAATAATAATAATAATAATAATAATAATAATAATAATAATAATAATAATAATAATAATAATAATAATAATAATAATAATAATAATAATAATAATAATAATAATAATAATAATAATAATAATAATAATAATAATAATAATAATAATAATAATAATAATAATAATAATAATAATAATAATAATAATAATAATAATAATAATAATAATAATAATAATAATAATAATAATAATAATAATAATAATAATAATAATAATAATAATAATAATAATAATAATAATAATAATAATAATAATAATAATAATAATAATAATAATAATAATAATAATAATAATAATAATAATAATAATAATAATAATAATAATAATAATAATAACAACAACAACAACAACAACAACAACAACAACAACAACAACAACAACAACAACAACAACAACAACAACAACAACAACAACAACAACAACAACAACAACAACAACATTAAAACCAAGAAAGTATAAAGATGGTCAGAGTCCACCAGCAATAGTCAATAAAAACTCATAATAATATAATGAGAATAGTAAAGATAAATAACTCAAGAGATATATGCGCAGCCCGTTCATAGTTACGGGAAAGTAGACATGGTTTTCAAGTAAAATAGCCAATTCAAAATTTCAAAACTGAAAAACAACTAAACATGAGTTTATCAAAGAACTGTATTCCCAATTCACAACACCGGATAATAATTTTCATTTACCAATTAGCATGAGAAAAGTACATCTTTATGCCTACATGTCAATATACATGTCAAGTCATCAATTATCATATACCGTCTAGCATGAGGAATATACATTTATATGCCTACATGTCAAATATACATGTCAATCATAAATGTTACATTTTCGTCTAGCATGAGGAAAATGAATGTTTATGCCTAGATGCATGTCAAATGAATGATTTCACGGTGGTATCCCCAGTACGCTCACTCTCAACATACTCAAGTTGTTTGTCCCAATGCCCACTTCATCACACACACATAATCACATAGCACTGTACGGATGCTTGGCATCAATGCCCCTCACCAAAGCACGTGTATGTATATCATTGTGCATGCGCTCACTACTGGTAAGTCATACCCTGGAGGGGCGGATCCTGCGCAAGCACTAATCAAAAGCCAATAAGACTTGATGTGGCATGCAGCCCCGATCCACATAATAATAATAATAATAATAATAATAATAATAATAATAATAATAATAATAATAATAATAATAATAATAATAATAATAATAATAATAATAATAATAATAATAATAATAATAATAATAATAATAATAATAATAATAATAAAATATTCTGAGTCATTGAACTACGTTCGACTTGCACTCTCAACACGGCTCGAAGGTCCACCTTAGTCATCAACCTCTCAAGTCTCAAGGGCTCACAATCTCAATCACTCAGCCCATCAACACCATATATGGGAAACAATGATAACATGCGATGTAACAATGAATGATGAACAAAGACTAAAATATTATATATAAATGAAGAATCATGACTGCGTGTATAATTACAGTTAAATTAGATAACCCAAAACAACAAAAATAGCCCCACCAGGTCATACCCAACTAACCACATAGTCTAAATATACTTTCTAACATGAATCATAGCTCAATTGATTTAACAAGTAGAAAAATTACGGATAAAACAAGACATGATAGTAATACAGTACAAAAGTCAACCCAGACATAATTACCCTGGTGCATGCCCACACGCCTATCACCTAGCATGTGCGTCCCCCCAACATATCACAAATAACATGGTTCTCAGGGATAATTACCCTCAATTCAAAATTTAGAAATGTTACTTACCTCGAACAAGCCAAATCAAATACCAGGCAAGCCAAACAATCCTTTAGAAATGCCATCTCGTGGAAATCGACCATCGAACACATCAAATAATACAAAAGGAAACCAACTCAAAAATATCAAATAATACAAAAGGAAACCAACTCAAACAATAAAAGTCGATTCTTTAATCAAAAGCTCAAAGTCAACCAAAAAGTCAATATGGGCCCACACCTCAGAACTCGACAAAACTCACAAATTACGACAACCCATTCGAATGCGAGTTCAGTCATACTAATTTTACTCAAATTCGACACTTAATCGATGTTCAAATTCCAATTATTCACTTTAGAAAAAGTTAGACAAACCCCCCCCCCCAATTTCTCTTTCAAAATCATCAATCAAATGCCAAAATCGAAGATGGAATCATGAAATATAATCAAAACCGAATAGAAAATACTTACCCCAATCCAAGTGATGAAAATCCTCTCCAAAATCGTCCAAAACCGAGCTTTACATCCCAAAATGTGAATAAAATAACTTAACCCTCAAATATATAGAACCTGCCCAGGAACTTTTGCATTTGCGAAGAGATAGCTGCTTATATGCCGTCGAACATGCCCAGGCCACTTCCTCCTATTTTGGATTGTTGTTCTGATATCTAGTATTTTCTTAATCGCGATCTCGAGTGCATCGTCGCGTTCGCAAAGGGATTTTGGTAGGCATGGGTAGTTACTCTTCGCGTTCGCGAAGCAAGAGACGCATTCGTGTAATTGTGGGGATGCAGCTCTTAGTGATCGCTGGAAGCTATACGCGTTCGCGCAGAAGGGAAGCATGGGGTTGGTCAACATAAGCCTTCGCATTCATGGTTAGTAGTCCGCGTTCGCATAGGTGTTTATTGTTGGGCATCACGTTCGCGACCTCTATATTGCATTCGTGTAGGGATATTTGGCAGCTGGGTAGATAAGGTCTTTGCGATCGCGATGTATAACACTTGGGCAGAATATAAAAGTACTCTATTTTGAGGGTTATGTTATTTTATCACTTTTTGAGTTAGAGAGCTCAGGTTTGGGCTATTTTGGAGGAGATTTTCATGTTTTGGATTGGGGTAAGTATTCTTGACCCATATTTGGTTATATTTCATGATTCCATATTTATTTTTATCATTTAATTAGTGATTTGAACTGAAGAATTGGGGATGTTTGTAAAAACTTCCTAAAACATAAAATGATGATTTGAAGGAAAATTAGAGGTCAAAATTGGCTGATTTTGGTATGGGTGGACTCGTATCGGAATGGGTGTTCGGATTTTTTGAGTTTTGTCGGGTTCTGAGGTGTGAGCCCGGGGTGACGTTTTGGGTTGACTTTTTTGTTTTCATTAAAGATCGAAACTTTATTATTCGGAATTGTTTCCTATGGCTTTTATTTATGATATTAAGTTATTTTGGCTAGATTCGAGCGGTATGGAGGTTGTTTCACACGAGAAGGCCATTTTAGAGTATTGATTTAGCTTCTTTGAGGTAAGTATCTTGCCTAACTTTGTGGGGGGAAACTACCCCTTAGGAATTGGGTTGATTGCATTATTTGAATTATGTGAAAGACGTGTATACGAGGTGACGAGTTCGTACTCGAACTTATATATGGTCTTTGACCTGTTAGACTCCTAGGCTTCTTTCATGCATTAATTGAAATTGTCCTATCATGTTGTATCCTTCATCTTATGTTTACTCTTACATGTTTTATTTGAAGTTGTTAGCGCATGTTCTATTTTTTATTTGTCAAGTTTACTCTTATATGCTTTATTTGAAGTTGTTACCTTTTTATTTTCACATTAACTCTTTCATTATTGAATTATTCTTTTTTGAAGTTGCTATAACATGATACCCCTTCGTGGTCAAGTTAGTCTCATGCATTTAGATGTAGTTGCTAGTTCATGCTATCTCTTTCATTGTTAGCTTATGTCATACACTAGAATCCGAAGTTGGCATTTCTTGGAAATACCTTCATTATTGAGTTTATTCTTAAGCAATTAATTGAAATTGAAGTTATTGAAAGCAATTAACCTATTTTAGTTGAAGTTGTCGTTTAATGGAGTATTGTTCATTTTTTAGTTATTTTTCCCCGTTTCATTATGGTCGAGCCGTAGGCTATGTGTTGTGGTGATATTAGTATGGTTGTTTTCAAAAAGCTGTAGCCTATGGGCACTTGTTGTACGAGTTGATATGTCATATTGTTGTGATGTTAGCACATGTGGAATTGTTGTGTAGATTGATTGTTGCTATGTAGAGCATAATGGTGGCATCTCATTGTTATTGATTGTGCGGAGTGATACGGCTGGCTATCGATATATTGTTAGGGCAGAGTGATACGGGTGGCTATTGTGTTATAGTCAGGGCAGAGTGATATGAGTGGCTATTGTGTTATTGTCTAGGTGGAGTGATATAGGTGGCAATTGTGTTATTGTCTAGGCAGAGTGATACGGGTGGCTATTGTGTTATTGTCTAGGTGGAGTGATACGTGTGTCTATTGTGTTAAATGTCCAGGCAGAGCGATACGAGTGGCTATTATGATATTATTAGTAAAGAAAGATAAGGGTGGCTATGTCTGGAATGATATGTAACGGCCTGGGGGCATAATGTTGATGATATTCGTATGATGGTGTGATGTTCCTTGTATATGTCATGCACCTTCGTGACTTGTTGTATTGTTTCCAATGAGCTACACGATGTCTATGATATTACTTGTTAACTTAGACTGTAATAGTACAATCACACAAGCATACACCGTAGCATGCCGTTTACACCAGTTCAGGAGTATGAAACTTAATATTCATCGATCATGCACATGTATTCTTGTATTATTTTCTTCCATTATGATATTGAGCATGTGACTATGCCTGGCAGATTGAGATATTGGCACGTGAGTTGTCCGTGCAGTTGTGATTAATAATGGGGGCACGAGGTTCCATAAGTATATGATTTATGATTTGGGACTCGTGACTTGTGATTTGGAGATGAGGTATCTCGGAGTTTTTTTGTTGTGAAACTTGTGCCAGAACGGCGTGATTATTCGGTTGTCATTTGTTTCCCTTATTTGGTTTCATGGGTACTTTAACGGTGTTCTGATTACTTTACAATTTTTTATCACATGTTTACTCCTTGTTGCCATTTACTAATTCTTTCTTCCATTATTAGCTTTATACTTATATACTGCACAGGTTATTATGACTAGTTGTCATGACACAAAAATCACTAGTCATTTTGGCACCCAACTCGACCCGCTAGGTAAGCCAACTAACAGATAATACAATCCAAATGAAATTATAGGAAAATAGTGAAGAACTATCTGGACATATACAAATTAACCCAAAAACTGGTAGTACAAATCATGAGCTTCTAAGACTTAGAAATTACAAAGCTGATACAAATAATTACACGATCTGTTTGAAAGTTACATAAATAGATTAACAAAATCTAAAGCTACAAAGGACAAGTGGCAGCCATATCCCGAATGCATGAACATCTTCAGGTCAGCTCCCGACATCACCAACAGCTCCGCTCCAAAAATCTGCACGCAAGGTGCAGAAGTGTAGTATGAGTACAACCGACCCCATGTACCCAGTAAGTATTTGGTCTAACCTCGTTGAAGTAATGACGAGGCTTTTTAGTAAAAAGATGCTCACTAATAAGAATTTGTACCGAAATCTAGCAATAGAACTATACTACAGTATAACAGGATAGAGTACACGAAACGCATGTACAAAACAATAACAGAGTACTAGAAGAGATCACAATTCAACGGTTTCCAATATCTCAACCAATATTTTCCTTAGAGCAAAACCAAAACCACAATAGTCACCCCATAACTTTCATAACGTGAGGAATATACTCAGATATCAAGTTAATTGCACGGCAACACCCTTCGTGAATTTATCTCATCCTTACCAAATATGCATACAATAGTACCAACCGGATGGCAAAAATGCCGATAATAGTAATGACAAAGTAGGAAATACGCAAATAGAAATAATGAACGAGAATGTACATAAGGGCATCAATAACAGACTAGGCGGAAAGCATTGAGGAAATGACAACAGTTAGGAAAAGAAATATAACTTCAACTAACTAGCATGGTGGAGGCATAAATATAGATATAACGAATAAGAGGGGAACACATGATCTTTATGCGTTAACAAGTAGAAGCATGAATGACTAACACGGTAGCAGGCATACTAAGTGCAACCAAAATAGATACGACAAAGATATAATTATGATAGCAGGAAGTAGGCATGAGTGACACAATAACAAATAAGATAAAGAACAAGAACAGGGCATTAACGACAAGTCACATAAGAACCATGAATACAACAATAACAACTCAATGTAACGGCATGAACGTATACACAAAGGAAAGATATTGCAACATAATGCATGTCCCTCATCCTCACCTGCACGGAAACCCATCATTCCATGAACTTGTGATAATTTAAAGCATGATATTATAAATGAAATGGCACGGCATCACCCTTCGTGCTTTACACTTATATAACATGGCACGGCATCACCTTTCGTGTTTTTACTCACAAATGATATGGCAAGGCGTCACCCCTCGTACTTTTACTCTCAATAATATGGCATGACATCATCCTTCATGCTTTTACTCTCAATAATATGGCACGGCATCACCCTTCGTTCTTTTACTCTCAATAATATGGCACGGCATCACCCTTCATGCTTTTACTCTCAATACTATGGCACAGAATCACCCTTCATGCTTTACACTCTCCCTCACATAATAATGTATAAACAAAGGCACGGCATCACCCTTCGTACTTTACACTCTCCCTCACATGATAACGTATAAACAAAGGCACGGCATCACCTTTCATGCTTTCTCTTCCTTACCAAGCATATGTATATCAATGACAAACAAGGCAGGAAGCATAAATAACGTCAAAGAGAGTGTTTAAATGAATATTCCAAATGAATCCCAATCATAACTTTCCGAGCCAACAATAGTTCAATAAACCCGCAAGAACCTTATTATTCAAGTATGACACCGGCAGAATTGAAGGAGCTAAAGGAACAATTGAGAGATTTGTTAGAAAAGGGTCTTATCCGGCCGAGTGTGTCGTCTTGGGGCGTACCGGTCCTTTTTGTAAGAAAGAAAGATGGGTCACTGAGAATGTGTATTGACTATCGGCCGCTTAATAAGGTCACAATCAAGAATAAGTACCCACTACCAAGGATAAATGACTTATTTGATTAATTACAAGGTGCCAGGTACTTCTCCAAGATTGATTTAAGATCCGGGTATCACCAATTGAAGATTAGGGAGCGGGATATTCCGAAAACAACCTTTAGGACCCGATATGGGCACTTTGAATTTTTGGTGATGTCTTTTGGGCTAACAAAATCCCCAACAGCCTTCATGGATCTTATGAATCGAGTTTTTAAGACATTCCTCGACTCTTTTGTGATAGTGTTTATTGACGATATTCTTGTATATTCACGAAGTCGAGAAGACCATGCCGATCATCTCAGGGTAGTTCTGCAAACCCTGCATTAGCACCAGTTATATGCAAAGTTTTCAAAGTGTGAATTTTGGCTTGAATCAGTCATATTCTTGGGTCATGTAGTTTCTAGTGAGGGAATTAAGGTTGATCCTCGGAAAATTTCAGCTGTGAAGAATTGGTTGAAGCCTACAACTCCAACAGAAATTTGCAGTTTCTTAGGCTTAGCTAGATATTACAGAAAGTTTGTGGAGGGGTTTTCTACTCTTACCTATCCATTGACTAAATTGATGCAGAAGGCAATTAAGTTCCAATGATCAGATGCTTGTGAAAAGAGTTTCCAGGAATTGAAAGAAAGATTGACTACGGCACCGGTGTTGACTCTACCAGATGGTATATATGGATTTGTGGTATATTGTGATGCTTCAAGAATCGAGCTTGGATGTGTATTAATGCAACATGGAAAGGTGATAGCTTATGCTTCTAGGCAACTAAAGAATCATGAAAAGAACTATCCAACACATGATTTAGAACTTGAGGCGGTGGTATTTGCATTGAAAATTTGGCGTCATTATTTATATGGTGTCCATGTGGATATATTCACGAACCATAAGAGCCTTCAATATATTTTCAAACAGAAGGAATTGAATCTGAGGCAAAGAAGATGGCTTGAATTACTCAAGAATTATGACATTGATATTTTATACCATCCGGGGAAGGCTAATGTTGTGGCGGATGCTCTTAGCCGAAAATCTATGGGCAGCTTAGCACGGAAACACCCATCATACACAAAGGAAATATATCACAACATAATGCATGATAATATAAATGAAATGGCTCTGCATCACCCTTCGTGCTTTACACTCACATAACATGGCACGGCATCACCCTTCGTGCTTTTACTCACAAATGATATGGCACGGCATCAACCTTCGTGCTTTTACTCTCAATAATGTGGCACGACATCACCCTTCGTGCTTTTACTCTCAATAATATGGCACGGCATCACCCTTCATGCTTTTACTCTCAATAATATGGCACGACATCACCCTTCGTGCTTTTACTCTCAATATTATGGCACGGTATCACCCTTCGTGCTTTACACTCTCCTTCACATGATAATGTATAAACAAAGGCACGGCATCACCCTTCGTGCTTTACACTCTCCTTCATATGATAATGTATAAACAAAGGCACGGCATCACCCTTCATACTTTACATTCTTCCTTACCAAGAATATGTGTATATTACCAAGCATATATATATGAATGACAAACAAGGCAGGAAGCATAAATAACGTCAAGGAGAGCGTTTAAACGAATATTCCAAATGAATCCCAATCACAACTTTCCAAGCCAACAATAGTTCAATAAACCCGCAAGAACCTTATTATTCAAGTATTCCAACAAATCTCACAAATGATCTACAACACAAGTATAGAATCTAGTATCTCAAGAATATCGGGCGTAGCAATGTATTAATGATTATGCATATTGATGACCGAATTAAATACACCAATGTATTTCTCAGAATTCCATCAAATTTGATGAAGTTATAATAAGCTAAGTCTTAGTTTCTAACATTTAATACTATGTTCTTAGTATCTAGGAGTCAAGTAAGGCATGAGGCAAGAAGGTCAGGTGATCCTACAAGACACAATTTATAACATAATTTACCCCTGAGCATGGTTAACCATGGCACATGCATATATGTTCGTCACCTCATATATGTATCACCCCCGCATGTATCTAAACAATGTCAAATAGTAGGAAAATTTCCCTCAACAAAGTTAGGAAAGAAACTTACCTCGCTCCAAAGATCAACTCAAAGCTCAACCACAGCTTTTTCCTTTCAAACAAGCCTCCGAACCAATAGAATCTAGCAATTTGCCAACCAAACGATTCACATTAAGCCTTAGGAACTACCCACGATTGCAAAAGATTCAATTTAGGTGATTATTTAAAAAGTCAACTCTCGGGCACGCTTGATCCAAACCCGAAACTCGGACCAAAACCCTAGTACCCATTCACCCCCAAGCCTGGTTATGTAATTTGTTTCTAAATCTGACCTCAATTTGAGGTCTAAATCACAATTTTACAAAAATCCCTAATTCTACCCAAACCCCCAATTTCCACCATGAAAACACAAGATTTATGGTTGAAATCTTAGTAAATGTAGTGAAAGATTGAAAGAAACTAGTTTAGAATCACTTACCAATGATTTGGGGAAGAAAGGTTCTTTGAATAATCGCCTCTAGGGTTTCTTATTTCGAAAATTTGAGAGAATGAACCAAAATCTCGTCTAAGTCCCATTTTGATCAGTTGAAGATGTCGCATTTGCGACCTGGGGACCCCCGCAAATGCTAAGAAACAATCGCAAATGCGAAGACCTTCACATCTCTGCGTTTATCACATTTGCGATGAATTGTTCGCACATGCGAACTCTGACCTTCCACAAATGCGACCACCTGATCGCAATTGCGATCATGTACCCACCCCTCTGACCCACTTTGCAAATGCGAACATAAGGTGGCCCAGCTACTCTTTGCAAATGCGATGAGTTGCTCGCAAATGCGAACCCATCAGAGGTCGCAAATGCGATACCTGATCTCGCAAATGCGAGATCAGAGGCCTGCACCTAAACTGAAACACATGCTGAGTGTTTCGAAGTCCAAACCACTCTGTAGCCTATCTGAAACTCACCCGAGCCCTCGGGGCTCTAAACCAACTATGCACACAAGTCTAAAAATATCATACGAACTTGCTCGCACGATCAAATCGCCAAAATAACACCTAGAACTACGAATTGAACACTAAAATCAAATGAAATTTTCAAGAAAACTTTAAAACTTCTTTTTCATCAACCGGATGTCCGAATAACTTTAAACCAACTCCGTTTCTCACCAAATTTGTCACACAAGTCATAAATATAGAAATGAACCTATACCGGGTTTCGGAACCAAAATACGGACTAGGTATCAACAATTTCAAACATCGATCAAACTTTTAGATACATTAAGCCTTTAAACTTTCAAATTTCAACAAAATGCGATAACTCGAGCTAGGGACTTCCGAATTCGATTCCGGGCATACGCCCAAGTCCCAATTCATGATACAGACCCATCGGGATCGTCAAAACATGGATCTGAGTTTGTTTACTCAAAACGTTGACCAAAGTCAATTCAAATGGGTTTTAAGGCAAAGATTTCATATTTTTCAGTTTTTAACATAAACGTTTTCCGCTAAAATATTCAGATTGTGCATGCTAATCGAGGAGGGCTAAAATGAGGTATTTGAGGCTTCGAAACACATAATTAGGTTCTAAAACATAAGATGACCTATCGGTTTATCACATAATACATCATGTGGGGATACTCGTGCCCTCAAACTACCGAGAAAAGTGCAAGTGCTCAAAACGACCAGTCGGGTCGTTACATCCTACACCACTTAAACATACGTTCACCCTCGAATGTGCCAGGAGTCATTTCAAAGCTATAAAATCATGGTGTAACCTTACTATGCATATACCCGGGGTGATCCCATATCACCCTGCTCCATATAAGCCTGCCAACACAACATAACTAGAGATCCTTACTTCAACCTTGGTCCTTAAACTGTAGAACCCAACCTCTAGCATCCCGAATTCATTACAAGACCCGAATCTCATATCTACACACTATATTAGCCTGAACAAGCTGCATTAAGTCATAACCACAACCCCAATATGTAATCACATGGTACACCCCATCACTCAAACACTCACAGCAGGAGCTGTTGACCACCACTACTGCCCAAAAACAAATCTGGTGCTAGTAGTAAACCTCATATCGATTAGAGCTTCATTCAAAACCTTCATACCCTGCCGATGATGAAAGAAACACGCATAACCTCTTAACCACTCATCTGATCAATATGCCAATAAACTCACTCGTCCGACCAGGGCCATTGCCCAAATCCTCAGTAAAATATGGCATTATTCTTCCAAACCTTCATTATCCCAATACAATAGTGCAAATCTCAAGTCTAGAAACCTCATCTCAGCCAATACAAGTAGCCCCACCAACAAGTATCAAAAATAATCATATGGATCCCCACACAACACGGTCCCGAACACCAACAAGTAATAATTCAGACATGACAGATAACAGTAAGAGGGTTAAATAAGAAGATTACTAAACAAGTTAAGCAGGCGGGGAAATTTTAGCATTTTCCTATGAACTATTTTCAACAAGGTGGAAGCAAAACTACACGAAGTAAGTATCAGGAGTTACATTTTATCACAATATCATTACGGCGTGCAACCCGATCCCATCATATCAATCCACATAGGGTACCCATTGAGCCATAATACCCGGGATCACTGATCACATGTGCGTCAATATCAAACACAATAGAGTGCACAAAATATAACTGTGGGGAAATTATTAGGAACACACAATACTAAGAAGGACAAGAACAGCTATGGCACAATAAGCAAATCAACATCACGAAGGCCATCTTGCCCATAGCGCCATGAGGCCTAAACTGAATTACAATATGCGTATGAAGAACCATGTAACCCTCACAACTCGTCATAGCATAAGAGAGTAACACATAACACTGACCAAGGCGCGAATAACATCTATTCCGACCGACGATATACCTGTGATAACAGTTACGTAAGAGCAACCAAATACGATCCGATACAGAATACATATCCTCATTGGGCCTACTAATGGGCCCCCAAATCAACACTGGTCACCCTCGAACAGACAAATAGCCCTCCAAGAGTCCACAACCACGAAACAATCGGCTTCTGAGAACTCCCAGTCTCCAAATCCATAAAACACACGAATCATCCTGCATGATCCCAACTCCACCGCCCAAATGTCTAACACATATCTCGTATATAATCATCCCACGAGGAATATTTTTATAATTCTTTCATTCCACAAAACAAAATCTGAATCTCAACAGTTAACTAACCAGGCGAGCACCGCAATATCAATGTTGCATCCGTAAGTCAAAACACAATGTGTCTTCTGAAATGCACACCCTTCTCAGGCAACACCAAGTGGTGATAACATCCATCTAGACATCTGAAATCGTCCGTGCTATCTAAGAATTCATGACCTTGCCTTTAAAACTGAACAGTGACCCTGCACATGCAAAACTCAAACCCGACCGGTCAGAAACCTTCTATTTGATCTCATCCAGGAGGAAATCCCAATACGCAACATGTTCCTCACACCAGTAGGAAATATTCACCTCGAACCTTGATAGAAATCATCGAGAACTCCTTGGAATCTATTTACACATAACCAAGCTATCAGAACTGAATCCCTCAAACTCAACCAAGCCACACAGTTGCCCAAAACCCATGAGCATTGCCACGAATCACCTGTGGAGACCCACCACATCATAATTACCCAAAGAACCGATCATATCATTATCGTGTTGATCCAATTTACTATCAAACCGCCATGTTTCCTCTTAGTTCCTTCCAAATTACCCTTAAGTTGATACCCCTCCTTGCGAGAACACCATGATTCTTACCCCAAGCTCACCATAAAAGATTCTAGCACAAAAATCACACCACCCTAAGGCCCATAAACCGTTGCATTACCTCTTAGCACCCTAAAGTACCACAATTGACACACCCACTCTGAAGAGACCTTCTGTGAATCTAAAGTCGTTTCCTCCACCACTTAATCTTCCTGATACTGAAATGCATAATCTATAATGATATAGAAATACCGCGAGCCTCGACACCATCCAACATAAAGCTTATATTTTAGCCACAACTACTATGCCACCACTTAATCTTCATGAGTCTGAACTCGTCAATAAGGCATGAGAATAAAATTTGCCCCACAATTAAACAACATGGAAAACCTTCCAACACACTCATAACTCGGGACTACACGCCACATCGAGATAGAAACCAAGCACCAATCAGTCCCTTTTTATGCCTCAAGCAAACTCTTCTCTTCACATTTAGGTCATCTGAACATAGTCCGCAGTCATATCCTACTCATTATTTAGTCATCCAATCGCTCGCCGACCACAAATTCCACTCATATGGACACTACCGAATGTATAAGACCAAAAGCACATGCACACACAACCAAAATTCCCGTGCTCAAGCTGCAGTCAAAACCCAGCCTCAAGTCCTCCAGACTGACCCATCATCAGCACATAGAAATCACATCTCGCAGCTCGTCCCTGGAGTTACAAGTCGTCGATGCACAGCCGATACTGAGCGCTCACATGTGCATACAAATGCGTGGGGGAATTCAAAGAGTTACGCTTTAAGCTGAATCAATGTCACACGATAAGGAAAGAAAGATGGAAAGTTTATCCTAAATTCCCTGCAGCCTTTCGAAGATAGGTATGGACGTCATCATACCAATCTGCAAGACTCTACTAGACACTTGCTCATGACTCGTGGAACCTATGAACCTAGGGCTCTGATACCAACTTGTCACGACCCAAAAATCACTAGTCGTGCTGGTACCTAACTCAACCCGCTAGGTAAGCCAACTAACAGACAATACAATCCAAATGAAATTATAGGAAAATAGTGAAGAATTATCTGGACATTTACAAATTAACCCAAGAACTGGCAGTACGAATCATGAGCTTCTAAGACTTAGAATTAACAAGCTGATACAAATAATTACATGATTTGTTTGAAAGTTACATAAACAGATTAACAAAATCTAAAGCTACCAAGGACAAGTGGCAGCCATATCCAGAATACACGAACATCTTCAGGGTCAGCTCCCGATATCACCAGCAGCTTCGCTCCAAAACTCTGCACGCAAGGTGCATAAGTGTAGTATGAGTACAACCGACCCCATGTACCCAGTAAGTATTTTGTCTAACCTCATCGAAGTAGTGACGAGGCTTTTTAGTAAAAAGATGCTCACTAATAAGAATCTGTACTGAAATCTAGCAAAAGAACTATACTACAGTATAATAGGATAGAGTACACAAAATGAATGTACAAAACAATAACAGAGTACTAGAAGAGATCACAATTCAACAGTTTCCAATATCTCAACCAATCCTTTCCTTAAAGCGAAACCAATAAACCACAATAGTCACCCTATAACTTTCATAACGTGAGAAATATACTCTGATATCAAGTCAATTTCACGGCAACACCCTCCGTGCATTTATCGCATCCTCACCAAATATGCATACAACAGTACCAACCAGATGGTAGAAATACCGATAACAGTAATGACAAAGTAGGAAATATGCAAATAGCAATAATGAACGAGAATGTACATAAGGGCATCAGTAACAGATTTCATCTTGGGGTCATGAATCTTTTGTACTTTGTGTATTCCGTTTGAGGTATAGCCGGGGCCTTGTTGCCGGAATTATCATTGTACTCTTCTTTATCTATAGAGGCTCCGTAGACATAGTGTGGGTTGTGTATTGGTGCTGGGAAAGTCAAAATATATTATGTTGTGGTTGTATTACTTGTCCATTTGAGACTTTAAAAATGATGAAACTATTGGAAATGAATTGGTATTGTAGACGTGAACACCTTTTTGTCTAATTAATGAAAATATGTATTATCTCCATTCGTGGATGAGTTTGAATAGAAGGAAATCTAACAGGCTTGCTCGGTCAGGTTCACTCGGTTGAGTGCCAGTCGCACTCCTCGGTTTTGGGGTGTGACAAACTTGGTATCAGAGCCAGATTTTAAAGTGTCCTAGGATGTCTCGGAGCCATGTCTAGTAGAGTCTTTATTATCGGTGTGTTGTCGACCACATCTATAATTAGGATGCTACATGAACATTTAGGAATAATACCCTTCTTTGATGTTCTTGATCGTGCGATAAAGCTGGTTGTAAGATTGTTCCTCCTTTAACTCCTGAGTTACTCTAATTTTTAGTACATGGTACCTAAGAAGAAGGCAAGAACTGGCCAAAGAGCCAATGTCACCCCAGGAGTGGCAGTTGATCCTATATTTGATGATGTGGGTGAGCACCCGAGGAGTGAGAATATGCCTCCAGTTACTACACTGCCTGACTCTACTACCACTGATCAGACCGCACCTGTTCCTATACCTACTGAGGGTGCAACGGTCCCTTCAATTGATATACCAGTTCCACCTCCAGTTCCAGTTTCTGATTCTGGTGTTTCTGATATTGATCTTAGGGGATCCATATAGATGTTGGCTCAGATAGTGGCATCCCAGGCCCAGATATCAAATGTTGCACCCACTTCTTCCAGTTAACCAGGGGATTCTACTAGTTCTAGGGTAAACAGGTTTCTCCAGTTGGATCCTTCAGTGTTCACGGGTACTAACCCAGAGGAAGATCCCCAGGATTTCATTTATGAGATGCACAAGACTCTCAGAGTTATGCGTGCTACTGAAACAGAGGCAGTGTAATTGGCCTCCTACCGCCTGAAAGAAGTGGCATATTCTTGGTTTGAACTATGGGAGGAGTCCCGTGAAGAAGGGAGCTCTCCAGCGAGGTGGGGTGAGTTTGTCGATGCCTTCATTGATCATTTCTTACCAGTCGAGACTAAGGCAGCCCATGCTGCTGAGTTTGAGAACTTGAGGCAAGGTAGCCTGAGTGTGTGGGATTACCATATGAGATTCGCGTACCTGTCTAAGTATGTTATTTACATGTTGCCCACTATGGAGGCTAGAGTGCGCCGATTTGTACAGGACCTTAGTCCCTTGGTAATTAATGAGGCTGCTACAGCTGCCTTGAATTCTGATATAAATTATGGAAAGGTGGTGGCATTCTCTCAAGCCACATAGACCCGCAAATTAAGGAACAGAATGGAGCAAGAGGGTAGTAATAAGGCCCGGTCTACGGGCAACTTTGGTGGTTCTTCTGGTGGTGGAAAATCAACATTTAGGGGAGGGTCATCAGGTCCATCCTAGTCCTTTGCTCAGTCTTCGGCTAGTGCACCGCCATCAGGGCTCAGTCAGCAACAGCAGTGGAGCCATTTCAAGCCCAATCAGGGCAACAGGGGCTCATATCAGCAGGGTCGTCATGGTCGTAGATTCCAGCAGCAGAGGAGGCCCACATGCCCTCATTGTGTAAAGATACATGTAGGAATATGCTACATGTACTTACCTATATTCTACGGATACGGATTGAGGGGTCACATTCAGAGGGATTGTCATTCGTCCCGCTAGGGTGCGGGCAGGGGCATGGCACAGCCAGCCAGTTCTACAGCTACTACATCCGCAACACCTCCTCCAACTCAGGCACTCCAACACCCACAGGGCGTGGTGCAGCTAGGGGTGGAGCACAGAGTTCGGGAGGATCCGGCCGTTTCTATGCTATGAGGGGTCGCCATAATTTAGAGGCTTCTCCAGATGTTGTCACGGGTATATTGAGTGTCCAATCTCATGATGTATATGCTCTTATTGATCTCGGTTCCACTTTTTCATATGTCACACCTTATGTTGCTATGGAATTTGGGGTAGAACCAGAACAACTTTATGAGCCATTCTCTGTATTTACTCCGGTTTGTGAGTTTATTTTGGCTGTGCGGGTTTATAAGGATTGTGTTGTCATGTTACGTGGTCGGGACACCGTGGCCGATCTTATTCAATTGAGAATGGTCAATTTTGATGTGATAATGGGGATGGGTTGGCTTTATTCATGTTTGCCAAGCTTGATTGCCGAACCAGAACTGTTAGGTTCGAATTTCCAAATGAGCCAGTTATTGAGTGGAAGGGTGATGATGTAGTGCCGAAGGGTAGGTTTATTTCTTACCTTAAGGCTACGAAAATGATCGGCAAAGGGTGTATTTACAATTTGGTCCGGGTTACAGACACCGATGCTGAGGCACCTACACTTGAGTATGTGCCTGTTGTGAATGAATTTCTGAGAGTCTTTCCGGATGAACTCCCTGGGATCCCACCAGACAGGGAGATTGATTTTGGGATTGATGTGATGTCAAACACATATCCTATATCTATCCTACCCTACAGAATGGCACAGGCGGAATTGAAGGAGCTAAAGGAACAATTGAGAGATTTGTTAGAAAAGGGTCTTATCCGGCCGAGTGTGTCGCCTTGGGGCGCACCGGTCCTTTTTGTAAGAGAGAAAGATGGGTCACTGAGAATGTGTATTGACTATCGGCAGCTTAATAAGGTCACAATCAAGAATAAGTACCCACTACCAAGGATAGATGACTTATTTGATTAATTGCAAGGTTCCAGGTACTTCTCCAAGATTGATTTAAGATCCAGGTATCACCAATTGAAGATTATGGAGCGGGATATTCCGAAAACAGCCTTTAGGACCCGATATGGGCACTTTGAATTTTTGGTGATGTCTTTTGGGCTAACAAATTCCCCAGCAACCTTCATGGATCTTATGAATCGAGTTTTTAAGCCATTCCTCGACTCTTTTGTGATAGTGTTTATTGACGATATTCTTGTATATTCACGAAGTCGAGAAGACCATGCCGATCATCTCAGGGTAGTTCTACAAACCCTACATTAGCACCAGTTATATGCAAAGTTTTCAAAGTGTGAATTTTGGCTTGAATCAGTCATATTCTTGGGTCATGTAGTTTCTATTGAGGAAATTAAGGTTGATCCTCGGAAAATTTCATCTGTGAAGAATTGGCCGAGGCCTACAACTCCAACATAAATTCGTAGTTTCTTAGGCTTAGCTGGATATTACAGAAAGTTTGTGGAGGGGTTTTCTACTATTGCCTCTCCATTGACTAAATTGACGCAGAAGGCAATTAAGTTTCAATGGTCAGATATTTGTGAAAAGAGTTTCCAGGAATTAAAAGCAAGATTGACTACGGCACCGATGTTGACTCTACCAGAGGGTATATATGGACTTGTGGTGTATTGTGATGCTTCAAGAATCGGGCTTAGATGTGTATTAATGCAACATGGAAAGGTGATAGCTTATGCTTCAAGGCAACTAAAGAATCATGAAAAGAACTATCCAACACATGATTTAGAACTTGCGGCGGTGGTATTTGCATTGAAAATTTGGCGTCATTATTTATATGGTGTCCATGTGGATATATTCACGGACCATAAGAGCCTTCAATATATTTTCAAACAGAAGGAATTAAATCTGAGCCAGAGAAGATGGCTTGAATTACTCAAGAATTATGACATTGATATTTTATACCATCCGGGGAAGGCTAATGTTGTGGCGGATGCTCTTAGCCGAAAATCTATGGGTAGCTTAGCACACTTGGAGGCATATCAAAGGCCATTGGCCAAGGAAGTTCACCGATTGGCTAGTTTGGGAGTTCATCTTGCGGACTCTAGTGAAGGAGGGGTAATTGTGCGAAATAGGGCTGAATCATCGCTTGTTGTGGAAGTCAAAGAGAAGCAATACAACGATCCATTGTTGGTGCAATTGAAAGAAGGGATTCATAAATATAAGACCATGGCCTTGTCTCTTGGCATGGATGACGGTACACTAAGGTACCAAGGGCGACTATGTGTTCCAAATGTGGATGGTCTCCGTGAAAGAATTTTGACTGAAGCTCACACTTTTAGGTATTCCGTGCACCCAGGTTCTACAAAAATATATCATGATCTTAAGGAAGTCTATTTGTGCAATGATATGAAGAGGAATGTGGCAGACTTTGTGGCAAGATTTCCGTATTGTCAGCAAGTGAAGGCCGAACACCAAAGGTCTGGTGGATTGGCACAGAACATAGAAATTCTAATGTGGAAATAGAAAATGATTAATATGGATTTTGTGGTAGGATTACCATGCACTCCGCGCAAGTTTGACTTAATTTAGGTGATTGTGGATCGACTCCCGAAATCATCACACTTTTTGCCGGTTAAATCTACCAACACAGCGGAGCAGTATGCTCAGTTGTATATCAAAGAAATAGTCAGGTTGCATGGTACCCCAGTTTCCATCATTTCTGATCGGGGAGCACATTCACTGCTAAACTTTGGAAGAAATTTCAGTAAGGTTTGGATACTCAGGTGAATCTTAGTCCAGCCTTTCACCCGCAGACTGATGGGCAGGCAGAGCGGACTATTCAAATGCTTGAGGATATGTTGCGTGCTTATGTGCTAGACTTCAAAGGTAGCTGGGATGATCATTTACCACTTATAGAATTTGCATACAACAATAGCTATCATGCTAGCATTCAGATGGCACCGTTCGAGGTTTTATATGGTAGGAGATATAGATCTCCCATTCGGTTGTTCGAAATTGGGGAAGTAGAGTTGATAGGGCCAGACCTCGTGCATCGGGCTATGGAAAAAGTTAAAATTGTTAAGGAGCGGTTGAAGACTGCTCAGAGTCGTCAGAAATCCTATTCAAATGTTTGTCGTAGGGATTTGGAGTTCAAAGAAGATGATTGGGTATTCTTGAAAGTTTTCCCCATGAAAGGGTTAATGCAATTTGGTAAGAAAGGGAAATTGAGTCCGAGGTATGTCGAACCGTACAAAATCATTCAGAGGATCGGTGAGGTGGCGTACAAGCTTGAGCTATCACCTGAGATGTCATTTGTACACCCGGTGTTTTATGTTTCTATGTTGAAGAAAGTAGTTGGAGATCCGACACTCATTGTTCCGGTTGAGACTATTGAGGTAAATGAGAAATTGACTTACGAAGAGATTTCGGTTTCTATGCGACCGCATAACTGTTATGCGGTGCACTATGCGACTGCAGAACAGTTATGCAGACCGCATAGTGACCGCATACAAAGACAGTTCGTTTGGCTATTTTGTAACCAATTATACGACCGATATGCAGTCCGCATATCGGTTATGCGATCGCATACCTTGTTCCGGAGCTCTATTTTTGGTTTTTAAAACTCGTCCCTATTTCGTTAAATACACTCTTTAGTCCATTTTGAGCTATAATATGACATTTTAGAGTGAGAGAGAGTGTCCTAGAGTAAGAAGGTGTTCTTCAATAATTGTTCTTCAATTCTTGCTCAAGTTTTGGAAGATTAAGAAGGGAAGCTCACTAGGTCTTCATCCTAGAGGTAAGATTCTACACCCTAAACCCTAATTTCAAAATCTTCTGAAAATTGGTAACTAGCAAGATGATTTTTGGGCATGAGAGTTGTTTATTTTACATGCATGTGTTATCAAAGGGTGTGGGAAGATTGTTGAGCTAAAAATGGTAAATAGTGGGTTGTGGGATGATGGAATTCTCCATAAAAGGACCTTGAAACCTTGTGCACACCTAGTGTTTGATAAAATGCTCAAATGAGCTAGAACCATAATCATCTTCCTAATTTTGATTCAATTTGTTATATTTCTACAATAAATTGAAGTTGCTAAGAATTTCGGAACATTTTAGAGTTTAAGGAAGCTCAATTGATGTATGTTGGCTAAACTCTTCTCTTAGAATTGAATCCCACGATATTCATGTAAATTATGTAAGTCCCGAGTGGTTCATTATAAAATTGGCTATTCCGAGTAAGATTGGGTTGAAAGATATATGTTCAACAAGTATCCCAAATGCTTTATTTATGTTATGTTATCAATTGAGGATGTGTTAAAATATGGGTTGTGCATTAATAATGTTTCGACTTCAAGTCAAGTTCCAACGAAGGTTATTATGCCAAATTTTGTGAAATATCTCTATGTGCCTTAGACCATAAATTGCTCACATGTGTACTACACACCTTGATTTGAATTGTATTTGTTGTTGATGATGATGATGATGATGATGATATTTGGAATTGAAAAGATGAGCATGAAATACTGAATATGGCCAACGTGCCAAGAATGATCTTATAATTATGGCCATTAGTGCCAATGAAATGAAAAGATGTGAAAGTAATATAATTGTACTTGAATCTTTTGTGAGCCCTGCTTCATCCCGGGGATCATAAATCTTTTGTATTTTGTGTATTTTGTTTGAGGTATAGCCGGGGCCTTGTTACCAGTATTATCATTGTACTCTTCTTTATCTATAGAGGCTCAGTAGACATAGTGTGGGTTGTGTATTGGTGCTGGGAAAGTCAAAATATATTATGTTGTGGTTGTATTACTTGTCCATTTGAGACTTCAAAATGATTAAACTATTGGAAATGAATTGGTATTGTAGACGTGAACACCTTTTTGTCTAATTAATGAAAATATGTATTATCTCCATTCGTGGATGAGTTTGGGTAGAAGGAAATCTAACAAGCTTGCTCGGTCGGGTTCACTCGGTTGAGCGCCGGTCGCGCTCCTCGGTTTTGGGGCGTGACACATGGTGGAGGCATAAATATAGATATAACGAATAAGAGGGGAACACATGATCTTTATGCGTTAACAAGTAGAAGCATGAATGACTAACACGGTAGCAGGCATGTACTAAGTGCAACCAAAATAGATACGACAAAGATATAATTATGACAGCAGGAAGTAGGCATGAGTGACACAATAACAAATAAGATAAAGAACAAGAACAGGGCATTAACGACAAGTCACATAAGAACCATGAATACAACAATAACAACTCAATGTAACGGCATGAACGTATACACAAAGGAAATATATTGCAACATAAGGCATGTCCCTCGTCCTCACCTGCACGGAAACACCCATCGTTCTATGAACTCATTATAATTTAAAGCATGATATTATAAATGAAATGGCACGGCATCACCCTTCGTGCCTTACCCTCACATAATATGGCACGGCATCACCCTTCGTACTTTTACTCTCAATAATGTGGCACGATATCACCCTTCGTGCTTTTACTCTCAATAATATGGTACGGCATCACCCTTCATGCTTTTACTCTCAATAATATGGCACGACATTACCCTTCATGCTTTTACTCTCAATAATATGGCACGGTATCACCCTTCTTGCTTTACACTCTCCCTCATATGATAATGTATAAACAAAGTCACGGCATCACCCTTCGTGCTTTACACTCTCCCTCACATGATAATATATAAACAAAGGCACGGCATCACCCTTCATGCTTTACACTCTTCCTTACCAAGCATATGTATATCAATGACAAACAAGGCAGGAAGCATAAATAATGTCAAGGAGAGTGTTTAAACTGATATTTCAAATGAATCCCAATCACAACTTTCCAAGCCAACAATAGTTCAATAAACCCGCAAGAACCTTATTATTCAAGTATTCCAACAAATCTCACAAATGATCTACAACACAAGTATAGAATCTAGTATCTCAAGAATATCGTCCGTAGCAATGTATTAATGATTATGCATATTGATGACCGAATTAAACACACCAATGTATTCTAAGAATTTCCATCAAATTTGATCAATCAAATTTGATCAAGTTATAATAAGATAAGTCTTAGTTTCTAACATTTAATATTATGTTCTTAGTATCTAGGAGTCAAGTAAGGCATGAGGCAAGAAGGTCAGGTGATCCTACAAGACACAATTTATAACATAATTTACCCTTAAACATGGTTAACCCTAGCACATGCATATATGCTCGTCACCTCATATATGTATCACCCCCGCATGTAGCTAAACAATGTCAAATAGTAGGAAAATTTCTCTCAACAAAGTTAGGCAAGACACTTACCTTACTCCAAAGATCAACTCAAAGCTCAACCACAGCTTTTTCCTTTCAAACAAGCCTCCGAACCAATAGAATCTAGCAATTTACCAACCAAACGATTCACATTAAGCCTTAGGAACTACCCACGATTGTAAAAGATTCAATTTAGGTGATTATTGAAAAAGTCAACTCTCGGGCCCGCTTAATCCAAAACCGAAACTCGGACCAAAACCCTAGTACCCATTCACCCCCAAGCCTAGTTATGTAATTTGTTTCTAAATCCGACCTCAATTTAAGGTCTAAATGCCAATTTTACAAAAATCCCTAATTCTATCCAAACCCCCTATTTCCACCATGAAAACACAAGATTTTTGGTTGAAATCTTAGTAAATGTAGTGAAAGATTGAAAGAAACTAGTTTAGAATCACTTACCAATGATTTGGGGAAGAAAGGTTCTTTGAATAATCGCCTCTAGGGTTTCTTATTTCAAAAATTTGAGAGAATTAACCAAAATCCTGTCTAAGTCCCATTTTGATCAGTTGCAGATGTCGCATTTGTGACCTGGGGTTCGCAAATGCGAAGATCTTCACATCTCTACTTTTATCGCATTTGCGATGAATTGTTCGCAAATGCGAACTCTGACCTTCTGCAAATGCGACCACCTAATCGCAATTGCGATCCTGTACCCCCTCTGACCCACTTCGCAAATGCGAAGCATTTTTCGCAAATGCGAACATAAGGTGGACCAGACACTCTTCGCAAATGCAATGAGTTGCTCACAAATGCGAACCCATTAGAGGTCGCAGATATTATGCTTGATCTCGTAAATACGAGATCAGAGGCCTGCACCAGAACTGAAATACCAGCTGAGTTTTTCTAAGTCCAAACCACTCCGTAGCTTATCCAAAACATACCCGAGCCCTTGGGGATCTAAACCAACTATGCGCACAAGTCTAAAAACATGATACAAACTTGCTCGCGTGAACAAATCACCAAAATAACACTTAGAACTACGAATTGAACACCAAAATCAAAAGAAATTTTCAAAAAAACTTTAAAACTTCTATTTCAACAACCGGATGTCCGAATCACGTCAAACCAACTCCGTTTCTCACCAAATTTGACAGACAAGTCATAAATATAGAAATGAACATATATTGGGTTCCACAACTAAAACACAGACCCGGTATCAACAATTTCAAACATCGATCAAACTTTTAGATTCATTAAGCCTTTACTTTCAAATTTCAATAAAATGCGATAACTCGAGCTAGGGACTTTCGAATTCGATTTCGGGCATACGCCCAAGTCCCACATCATGATACTATCCCATCGGGACCGTCAAAATATAGATCCGAGTTTGTTTGCTCAAAACGTTGACCAAAGTCAACTCAAATAGGGTTTAAGGTAAAGATTTCATATTTTCAGTTTCTAACATAAAAGATTTCTGAAAAAATACTCGGAATGTGCACCCAAATCGAGGAAGGATAAAATGAGGTACTTGAGGTTTCAAAACACAGAATTAGGCTCTAAAATATAAGATGACCTATCGGTTTATCACATAATGCATCGTGTGGGGATACTCGTGCCCTCAAACTACCGAGAAAAGTGCAAGAGCTCAAAACGACCAGTCGGGTCGTTACACTAGTAGGTATCTTGACTTGTACCTCGTCATTACTCTACCGAGGTTAGTCTTGATACTTACCGGGTATCAACTGTGGTGTATTCATACTACACTTCTGTATATTTTTGTGTAGATCTAGGTATTGGAGATACTTGCTTAGTCACCGCAGTCCCTTGGAGTCCTTCCCTTACATTACTACTGTAGATTTTGGGTCATGAAGAACCGCACTCTCTTTGTGTGGCCGCAAAGAACCCCGAAGGACATTTTTGTCAAGAACTTTTTTGAGCATCATAAATAGAATTTTTAGACTCTTCTAGGGTATCTTTTGCCTTGAGACTTGGAGTAGAGAAGCTTTTGAGTATTTTGAGTATTTTCAAAGAGAAAGATCATCAATAACAATATAGTTTGATTTATCATTACTAGTTTAATTATGTTTACTTCATTAAGTATTTTTATTTCTCTTTTCTTAGTTATGAGTAGCTAGACTTCTAACTAGCATTATCCTCCAACCCTAGTGTGAAACTTCATGGGTGTTTAATATTAAGCTTGTTTATGATTGGTCTACTTATTATTTAGCCATTTTCATGGTTTAATTGTGAATTAGTGGTTGCAAATATTTATTCATTCTCTTTTGATTTGACTCTTACTTGAGAAAGAAGAGTTAGGTTTTGGAAAATTTGGCTAACAAAAAATTATACTAATTGGGAGTGTGATTATGTCTAATTAAAGAGAGTGACCCAAAGATAGCAATCTTTGACTTGGTACAACAACACTTATTCTTAATGCAATTCTGTTGACTTGAGAAAACAATTTGAATTAGACCACTTGTTAGTTGAGAAACATCGAGTGGGTATACTAGAGTGTGTATCATGATAATCCCATTCACCCAATAAAGCTTAGCAGATAAACCCATTTAGTGAAATTCCTAGGCAAAGGATACAACCTCAGGCCTTTAATCATATAAGTATTTCTCTTACTTGATTCTTACTTGTTACGTGTTTGTTAAACTGTCTTTTGCAAAATTAGCAGTGTAGTCTATAGAATTAGAAACTCATACTTTTGGTTGAAAGCTAATTTAAGATATAAACAGTATCATTCTTAGGTATCTACCTAACACCAATTAAAATTCCTTGTGGTTCGACCTCGACTCTTCACTGGGTTATTATTGCAATGACAATTTCACTTCTCTTTTTGAGGTTTGATTTGGGTATTGTCAAGGAGGTGAGCTTGAACTAAATCTCAATACTCTCTTCTTTCCTTCATTCCCATTTTTCTTCCCATACACAAATATTAGGGGCACATCATCATCATCCACCAGCCTACAACTGGCATGTGCATCTTGCCCTTCATACCTATCTTCCCTAGTATCTTCCCATGCACCTTATTGATAGATGAAACAACTTCAGACACAGGGTCATCAGTTGGTGCCTAGTCTGTCTCAACACCTTAACCACCAAGTGTGTTCCTCACTATTGCATCATTGTCATGCAAGACAGTATCCTCTGACTCTGGGCCATTGGTTGGTACCTTATCTTCCTCAGCAGAACCCATCTCCATATCAGTGTCTAACCTATCACTTGTGAGTTCCAGGATGGTTTGAAGACTGCTGATGCATCTCTTATTTCTAGTATCTGTTGCAGATGCGAGCTTGGCTTTTGTGAACAATAGTTCACATTTGCAATGTTGGGACGGTGGGTTGGAACTTCACTTTTGCGAAGAAAAGTTCGAATTTGTGAACTAAGATGAGACCGCATTTGTGACCTTTGAGTCGCTTTTCAAAATAGGAGTTAGGGGCCGGTAGCTTCGCAAATGCGAAGCTTAGCTCGCATTTGCGATTGGGGGAAGGATCGCATTTGCGAGTATTTCATTGCATTTACGACTTCACTGGGCCTGATGCACTGATCGCATTTGCAAAAGTATGTCGCATTTGCGAATACTTGTTTGCAAATACGACACCTGTAGTTGGGTAAAAGATGAAAAAGTCGGGATTTAGCTCATTTCACTCAATTTTTCAGCCCTAAACACTCTAGAGGTGATTTTCTTAAGCGTTTTTCTTCCTAAAATCATTGGTAAGCAACTGTAATCCACTTTTCATCAATTCCCCATTACTTTTCATGAGTTTTTAACATCAAATCTAGAATTTGCATGGTAAAAATTAGGGTTTTGGGTAGAATTTAGGAATTTTATAAAATTGAGATATAGAACCTCAAATTGAGGTCGGATTTCAAAAAAACTCATATAAGCGGGCTTGGGGGTGAATGTGTAACTAAAAATTTTGGTCCGTATCTCGGAGTTTGACCAAGTAGGCTCGAGTTGACTTTTGTTGACTTTTTTAATTTCATCAAATATTGAACCTTTTCATTTGTGGGTAGTTTCTAGAGATTATTTTGCATCGTTTGAATGATATTTGGCTATATTTGGTTGGTTTAGAGGCTTGTTTGAAAGGAAAAGTCGCGGTTGATTATTGAGTTGGTTGCGCAAAGAGGTAAGCGTCGTGTCTAACTTTGGCTTGGGGGAATTAGGACTTGTTAGTCTATTTGTTATGTGAATTATATGTGGGAACAATGTATATGCGAGGTGACAAGTGTATATGAACTGTCATGGGTTAAAGCATGCGGGTTGGGCTATTTACTTCATGTATTCATTTATTCCATGTTATATCTTGTTACATGCTTTGATTGCTACATGTTCTTAGTTATTATTCATGGTCTTACTTGTTATATGTCATTTAGCTATTACCTGTTTCGATTGGTTCATTTCTCACTCAATATCTGCTTACTTGCTACATGTTCCTACTAACACTAATTGTATATTTTCATTTTCTCATGTCTTTACTTGCTTTTATTGTCCTTATATTACTTGATTCACTTTATTATGTTATTCCAATTATGTGCGCCATTTAGTTATTCTTGTATTAATGAATTGTCAAGGTTTGGGATTACGAGGTATTCATTATTCTCCGTTTGTATTGGTAATTCCTTAATTTCTGGGATATCTCATTTCTCTTTTGTGTTGAGATTACATAACTAATTGTGTTGAGTTGTTTATGTTTATGTGTTCTTATTGGAAACGGGTTGCGCGCCATAAAAATATTGAAATGAATTAGTATTGGGGGCGGGTTGCATGCCGTAATAGAAAAGATATGATATGATATTGGGATCAGGTTGCACGTTGCAACAGGTATTATGATCATTGATGGGATCGGGTTGCGCGCCGCAATAGAGTATGAGATGTTGTACCTATTTATAGTTGTAAAGTTTTATCTCGATACTGTGTTATGAGATTTAAGATCATGTTATTTTGGGGTCCTTTAGTAGTTGACCCTTCGGGTCTGTTTTTAGGAGTTTACTGTTTTATCTATATTATCGTATTCCGTTATTATTATTATCCGTATAGGATTATTGTGAGTGTCCTGTCATTAGGGGTGTTCAAAATCAAATCGAACCGAAATCGAAGCTTAATGGCTTATTGGTATCGGTTTAACGGTTTAACGGATGGGGAACAGATTGAATTTTTTTTATTAACGGCTTATCGGTTTGGGCGGATTATTCAATTTTCTTAACGGATAATCCGTTAACCCGTTAGGAATATATATATTAAAGATCAAAAACCCTTCCACTTCTTCCAATACTCTATCTCTAAGTTCTAACGCCTAATTCCTAAATAATCAGAATCCTTACGTACTATGCATCAGAAGATCCCAGGCTTGGCTTAGCTTAGCTTATTCTCCCACCCTACAACAAGATTGTTTAAGTTGATGTCTATGGTTCACCTCTGCTTTTGTTTTTTAAAACTAATGCATGTTGTCTATGTTTAATAGAAGAACAACAGTGTTGTGTCACATCATTTTTCACTCTACAACACATGACACTACATCATTCTTATGTAGGCATTAAAAGACATGTATGTCTGGACTCAATGTATAATTTTCTATTCTGAATTTGTATGTTAGGCGGTCAGCAAACAATTAATACACGCAATATAGATTGAATTAGGCCGAAAAACTGCCCAATAACCGCCCGATAAGAGCTAAACCGATACCAATCCGTCCGATATCTTATCGGGTGGCTAGCGGATTAATACATTTAAAAACCGATAACCGTTAAGCCAAACCGTTAAGAGTAATTAACCGCCCAATCCGCCCGATAAGCAGCCCTACCTGTCATAGCCTCGTCACTACTTTATCGATATTAGGCTCGACCTTTACTGTAACGACTTGGCCGGTCATTTTATGTATCTGAGCCCCGTTTCCCCTTTTGATGCTTCACACATGTATATCTGTGGTTTCATGACTTGCAAGGTTGGTTAGTTTTGCTCCGGAAAGGTTTTTGTTTGATTGGATCCTTTGGATCTTGGTTTAGAAGCCTAAGTTAAAAATATTGACCAAAGTTTAACTTTTGTGAAAATGATCCCGGAATGGTATTTTGATGGCTCTGATAGGTTTGTATCATAATTTTGGACTTGGGAGTATGCTCGAAATTAAATTCAGAGGTCCCTAGGTTGATTTGACTTGCTTTGCCGAAAGTTGGCAATTTGAGGCTTAGAAGTTTTTCTAAGTTTGACCATAGGTTGGTTTTGTGGCTATCGGGTTCGGAATTTAGTTTTGAGACTTTAAATAAGCCCGTTTTGCTATTTGAAACTTGTCTGCAAAATTTGGTATCACTTAGAGTTGGTTTGATAGGATTCGGACGCTTGGTTGCAATTCTATAGGCTCTTGAGTTTTCTTTTGAAATTCATGCGTTTTGATGTCCAATTCATGGTTCTAGATGTTATTTTGGTATTTTGATTGCGCGGGCGAGTTTGATGATATTTTTAGACTTGTGTGGATGTTTGGTTTGGAGCCCCGAGGGCTCGGGTAAGTTTCGGATATGTTTCGGAATAGTTTTGAACTGAATCATGTTACTCGTATGTTGGTGTCCCAGGTGTCACAATTGCGAACACCGGCATCGTAATTGCAATCATATCAGAGGGACCTCAGGTATCGCATTTGCGATGCCTTGATCGCATTTGGGAAAAATAGACTAGACTGAGTACGTTCGCATTTGCGACATTTTTGTCGCATTTGCGATCGGAGCAGGCTTCGCAATTGTGAAGCCATTGTTGCCTTTGTGACTTCCTCCTTAGGTTGTCAGGAGCCGCAATTGCAAGACTTTCTTTACAACTGTGAACCCAGTGTTGCAATTACGACATCTGCAACTGATCAAAAGTGCTGGTAAGTCAGGATTTCATCTCATTTCTCTCATTTTTGAATCCTTGACTCGGTAGGAGACGATTTGGAGAGGAAATTTTGACCTACAATCATTAGGTAAGTGATTCTAATTAATTTCCAACTATATTTCATGATTATATAGGAGATTTAACATCAAATTTATGAGAATCAAAGAGAAATTTTGGGGATTTTTGTCTAAGTTTTGAAAAATAAAAATTTGGGTTTTGAGAGTCGATTTGGACTCGGATTTGAAAACAAAATACATATATGGACTCGTGGTGTTATGGGTAGTCGGAATTTACCCTTGGAGCCGAATTTCGATCAGCGGGCATGTGGTTGACTTTTATTGAATTTTGGGAAATTATGTAAAGATCATAGCTTTATTAATCGTAATTGGTTTCTCTTGCATTGATTGATGTTATTAAGTCACTTTTTTGTTAGATTTAAGCCGTGCGGAGGCGTATTTTAAGAGAAAAGATATTTTTGAGTATTGATTTGGCCTAGTCGAGGTAAGTACATTATTTAACTTTGTGTGGGGGAAACTATGTAGCACCCCGAAAAATTTTGAAGTACTCAAGCGCTAGCAAGAAAGTTGATGTGTGCTAATTATATTATTTTGTGTGCAGACGAGGATTATTAATATAATGGATATCAACTGGATATGATAATAAGTGTACGAGGCATATTATAAGTGATGTGGGGTCTAAGGAGAGCCCTAAGTCCAAGTCAAGGTAGAAATTACATGATAAGACTAAAAGTTCCAAATGAGTACGCACAAGACCAAATTTTGACAAGCATATATATATATATATATATATATATATATATATATATATGTGTGTGTGTGTGTGTGTGTGTGTGTGTGTGTGTGTGTGTGTTTGTGTGTGTGTGATTAACAACCTATCAAATGAAAGATCTTCGAGTGTAGTTTCTAACGATTCAAAGTGTTCGTCATTTGGACACTCCTACAAGAAGTTATGACCAAATTACCAAAAGCTCGCAGAATGCAACACTACCGCGCTACCCTATGCACCGCCCTATGCGGCTTCAAGATTTCGTTTCTAGGAACATTTTTAACTGTCGCGCCGCACCCCGTCGCGCCCCATGTGGCACAGCTGTGCAAATTTCTGGGTTTTATAATCCGACCATATTTTAATACATAATGATTTTCTGGTAAGTCTAGAGAGAGGTGGGAGCATTTTAGAGAGAGAAAGAGAAAACCTAACCTCCCAATCATCTAATCTTGCATCAATCTTCAATAATCAAGGAAGTCAATCACTAGATTATCCTTCATCCGGGTAAGTCCTACTTCTAAGCTTTCATATAAGAGGTTATGAGTCCAAATATATTGTGGGGTTGGAAATAGGCCATGCATGTGACACAAAGTTGTAGTATGTGGAGTTAATGAACCATTTTGGGTAATTTCTTGTTGAAATTGGTTGAGGGATGAAAGGATCTCCATTGTAGAGCCTTGTGGTCTATTTCACATGTTAGGTGTTTGACAAAATTTCTAAGAGAGTTACATCATGGAAATCCTTCTAATTATTAACCAATTTTCACTATCTTTCTATAAATTGTTATTACTAGAAGTGTTGGGGTGTTGTAGCAACTTAAGGAGAGCTCGGACAAGGTATGTTGGCTAAACTACTCTCTTAGAATTGAATTCCATGATGTTCCTGTAAGTCTCAAGTATGGTTGTCTCAAGTTCCTTATTCTATGTTCTGAGTTGTTCCCAATAAATTTGATTGTCCCGAATAAGCAAAGTGTCGAAAATTATGTATTCAAAACGTGTTCCGAATGTTTCTATCACATTATGATATCCTTTGGAAATGTGTTCAAGAATGATATGTGTATTAAAATGCTATGTCTTTGAGTCGTGTTTCAAATGAAGGTTATGATGCCAAATTATGTGAGAAAATATCAATATGCTTAAGACTCTTAATTCCTCATATGTGTACCTAAAGTCTTAATTGGAAATGCCTTGTTGTTGATAATGTATAAAGATGCTCGAAAGTGAAAGAAGTGAGTTGGTGATATAAATTGTGGCCACTGTGCCAAGAATGAAAATTATACTTGTGGCTAGTGGTGCCAATGAATTGAGATGATGCGAGAAAGATTATGAAATGAGCTTTGATTCAACTATTCCGAAATTGACTTCGAAAATAGAATTGCCAAAAAGCTTATGGACTCAGGTGATGCCCATATGTGGCTATTTTTAACTAATATTATGCTTTGTAAGTAGTTTCGATGTGTTTTGCGCTCTTACATATTCGTGAGTTGAAATTGTGTATTGCCCTTTTTGGGAAAAAGTATTTCAAGAATAAATGGTGTGTTACTTGTTTATGATTTTAACTTGCGTATTGAATGTCAATAATTTTACTTGATTTCTTGGGAAAAAATCCGTTGTGTTTAAAGTCTTCATTACTAATGAACCTAAAGTTATGATTTTTGAAATATTCTATTTGTCGATATTTATGATGATGATCCATGAATGGAAAGAAATTAAGGTGTGGAATAAGAAATACGGCCAATGTTCCATGATTGAAGAATCATATGTATGGCCAAGAGAGCCAATGAAATAATGATATTGAAAGTTATTGAAAGTGCCAATTAGGTTATATACGGTATGAAAGGTTATGAGGTAAATATATTTGTATTGTAGTTTTCTTTGCAAGCAAATCAAAAAAATATTTTTTGGGAGTGGATTGTAATTATTGCCCTTATTTGGGATGAGATTGATGTGATAAAATTATTTTCCTTAATTAGGATGAGATGATTGATAGAAAAGGATGATGTCGATCCACACGGCATTGTGGTGAGATGGCCTAGCCGATCGGGTCATGATCGGACACCATGCCGCACACGTGGTGGTGATTGTGCTGGAAATTATAATTGAAATTGTAAGTGAAATTGTAATTGAAATTGTAATTGTGGTTGACGTCTCGGATGAGACGGCCTAACCGATAGGGTCGTGATCGGACTCCATGCCAAAAGTACGGTGGTATTGGTATTATGAACGGTGGTATATCGGTGCTAAAGATCTCCCAACCAAAAATAATATTATCTTCGTATTTTGGAAATTATTATGTTTTATCTTGGAAATTGGATATCATTGATTGTTGATTGTTGTTTCCATGGTTTTCCCTTTTATGTTGGCATTCTATTTTGAAAGAAGACAATTAGTTTTACATACTAGTACTATTCCATATGTACTAACGCTCCTTTTTTCGGGGGTGCTGCATCTTTAATGGATGCATGTGGTTCATCAGCGGGGCAGTTTTGGTCCTCATTAGCAGTCACTCTCTATTCAGCAGGTTTGGGTGAGCCCTACTCTATCCCAGGCTTTATGTCATCTGACGTTGTATTTTGTACTATGAGGTATAGTCGGGGCCTTGTCACCGGCACTTCCATTCTTCACTTCTGTTGTACTTAGAGGCTCTGTATACAGGTTATGGGTGGTGTTTGATGTGGGGAATTGAACTAAAGATTTTGGTATTTGGCAAACATGTTTTCATTATATCTATAAACTTGTAATCTTTTGGAAATTATAAATGAAGTTGCTAATGGATATGAAATGGGATTTGTTAATAAAATCTTTTCATTGTTTGATTAATGGAGTTCATCTCCTCTTTATTCATGGATGAGTTTGGGCAGAAAGAAATCTAACAGGCTTGCTCGGTCAGGTTCACTCGGTTGAGCGCCGGTCACGCTCCCCGATTTTGGGGCGTGACAAACTACCCCTTAGGATTTAGGTTGATTGTGCTATTTGAATTATGTGGAAGATGTTTACATGAGATGGCGATCGTGTACATGGGATTTATGCGCAAAAGTTGTCATTACATGTTCTAGCTTCTATTTTCAAAGTTACTCTCATATGCATTGGTGTGTAATTGTTGTTACATGTCATTCTTCCCATTGTTGAGCTAATCTCTTGCATCAACTGAGTTGCTATTTCATGCTATCTTTTTCATTATTAAGCTTACGTTTTGCACTTGAATTTGGTAGTTGTCATTCCTCGGGAAATACCTAAGTATGGGTTATTGAAGTTGTTGTTGTGAAAACTATTAATACAATGAGGTTAAAGTTTTTTAATATTGATATATCGTTCCTTGTTGAGTTATTTCTCATTTATTTTGTTGCTATTGAGATTCATGTTCACATTGTGGTTGAGTCGTGGGCTATGTATTGTGGTAACATTGATATTGTTGATTTTGGAAAAGTTGTGGAGTATGGGCATGTGTGGTGCGAGTTGATTATTGTGTTGTGATATTGATGCATATGCGACGGTATTAAGATAAGGGTTGATGTGCATGCGGCAGCATAAGGTGGGATTTATATGTGTGTTGCTAATAAGGGAATTACTTGAAGCCACACAGTGAGATAAGGGGGATAAAGCGCGCGTAGCTATTTCAGAAAAAATATTTTTAAAAATATAAATGAAAGGCTCACACGGAGATATAATGAAGATTGTGATTGTGACTTATGAAATGTGAATATGAGGTGTAGTACTTCGGTATGATCCTTGTTGTACATTTTATATTGGAAAAGCTTGATCTCTTGCACGGTTGTTGTTCTTGTTTCCTTATTTCTTTCCATTAGTTTTAATTGTTACTGGTTACTTGTTGTCTTATCACATGTACTCTCCAGTTGTCATTTGTTGCTTTACTTTTATCGTTAGCCTTGAATTGATAAATTGCTTATTTGTCTTTTAATTGCCTTTATCTTCCGTTATTAGATTTTATTATATTGTGTTCAGGATTTCTTTAATCTAGTAGATGTCTTGACCTGGCCTCGTCACTACTCTACCGAGATTAGGCTTGATACTTACTGGGTATTGTTTGTGCATATCCGGGTACATCTGCTCGTGCCGGATGCTAGTGATTGACCAGTTATTCCGGAGACTTCAAGGTATACCTGCTCTCGCAAACCTCGGAGTCACCTTCTCTTGTTGCTTTACTACTGTTTATCTTTATTCCAAGCAGAGTTGTATTTAGAGATTATTAGTGCATTCTCAGTAGAGCTTATGACTCAGTTCCACAAGGCTTTAGGAGTTATTTGACAGTTGTACTGTTGGGATTTATTTATGATAGTTTAACAATTTAATTTGATATTGAAATTGTTATTCCTGCTATTTATCAATGTATATTAGGTTTATCTAGTCTTAGAGACTAGGTGCCATCACGACATCCTAAGGTGAGAATTTGGGGTCGTGACACTTACAGAGTACATAGGGTTGGTTGTACTCATGCTACACTTTTGCACTTCTTGTGCAGATACCGGTGTTGGTCCTAGTGATGCGTAGCAGAGACTGCTCGAATTCGACTGCTACAGGAGACTTGAGGTAGATAAATAAATAATTAGTATATTTTCTTTTTTATAAATAAATATTCGTCTTTATACTACAATATATGTAGAAAAATCAAATAAGTTTTTTAAAATTGATTTCATATAAAAATATTCCCCAACATATGTTTCTTTTAAAAAGATAAAGTGATGGACTGGTTATGAGGGTATTTTTGTAAACAAACAATTCTCTTAGAAATTGTGCAATGTTTTAATAAATTAAACCAAACAATGGATAAGAAACATGTCAGCATAACTAATACAAACATAACTAATACCAACATTATCAATAAACCCTATTCAGCATTATTCTTATGCACCCTACCAAACGACCCATAAGGTTCTTGTGTGTGAGGTGGAAGCACAGATCTTCCTAGAACGTATCCCCGTAATCTCAGCCAAAGAAATGCCCCAAATCGAGTCCTTGTGGCTTTTTCCTTGACGCCTTCCGACTATACATTTGGAGCATGTTTGGACATAAGAAAATTTTTACTTTTTTTCGAAAGATTTTCACTTTTTTCCGAAATCAGTGTTTGGTCATAAATTTTCAAATTTTCACTTGAAGATGGATTTTGAAATTTTTCGAAAATTTAAAAAACTCCAAAAAACTGTTTTTCAAAATTTTCACTCAGATCACTCACAAAACTTCAAAAACAACCCAGAATTATATTCATGTCCAAACACAACTCTAGTTTTCAAATACCATTTTCACTTGAAATTGTTTTTCAATTTTTTCCGAAATTTTACAATTCTTATGTCCAAACGCCCACTTGATGTCTTTTCGAACTTTTCGTTATGTTTAATATATATATATATATATATATATATATATATATATATATATATATATATATATATATATATATATATATATATATATATATATATATATATATATATATATATATATATATATATATATATATATATATATATATATATCATAAAATTCACATAAGGATATTTCAAATTTTCAAAAAATCATAAATCATATTCATTCAATTCTTGCTAAATATATATTGACTTATAAGTTTATCCATAACTCAAATAGATTGAATATGTAAGTTTTTTCGGATTGATATGTGTATTAAATATGTTTTTCATATGCTAATAAGAAATTAAAAATATATATATAAAATCCACGAAATCAAAAAGATTGATTTGGTTTAATTTCAATAAAATTAAACTATAAACATCCCTAAAACTAACAAATGAGGGTAATACTTTTTCTAGGAATTCCTTTTGGTAGGAATTTCTTTTTTTCTTTTTCATTTTAATTTCTGTTTCTTCCCTAGCAAGTAGCAAGAGTCAGATTGACAAGTCAATCGACAAATGTTTCTGTGGAGACTCTACCACTTCCCCTTTCTTTCACTACTCTTCTTCCCCTTTTCCTTCCTCCCCTTTAAATACACATACACTCCAAAGAAAAATGGTATTTTGGTCCTACCCACCAACCCCCAAGCAGCTCAAACTCACTCTCTGCGGCGTCACCGCCGGTGCTATCCTCATCACCGCCGGTGCCTATCTTTCCTTTTCCAATATTGCCCCTCAACAAGCCCGCGTTAAGGCCCGAAAAGATTATATCAAAGCCCGACTCAAACAGCTTGTACAAGAAGATTAAAGCTTTTGGTAAATTTTTGGGTAAATATTTGTTCTTTCCTTTTATTTTCTCTTGTTTTATAAATAAACTCGTGCTTTTATCCTCTTTGTTAGAAAAGCTATAGAAGTTCTAATTTTTGCAGTAATGCTAATTTCAAATTTTGAGTTGGGGGCTGGGATTATTATGCGATTCATTGGGAATGTGTGGTATGTTAAGTAATTACTGGAAATTGTTGTAAAGCATAATAAGGCTTATTGTTACAGTTTCTACATTTTATGTGGGGAATGCAACTAAAAAAATAGTAAAAGAAAAAAGTAATATGTTGAGGCTAGGAGGACTTGATTGCACCTCAATAATTTGCTGAGCAATTATTAGGGAAGAAGAATAAACAAGGAGGAGGTTGGGGGGGGGGGGGGAGAGAAATGTGGTGTTGCTGCTAGTTTAGGATGAAATGGAAATTAGCCGTCCGTCAACTTTACCTGTTGTACAGTATAAGTCACAAAACTATTTTTTGTATCATTTTTTTTTTTTTGAAGAACTATTTTTGTATCATTAAAATCACTGAACTATGTGTTGATTTCTTAGAAAATACTTGTTCATGAGATTGATTAATATGTCCAAACTAAGAGAGGCTGTGGAATGTTACCTTCAGTAGTTACTAAGAGAGCCATCTCCTCATCGCCTTCTTTGTGACTCTTGAGAAGCTATGATGGAGTTCTCCATTTCCCTGCCTGACCTGCAAGGCTGCAATTATAATGTGTATTCTTAAGCTTTGAGCTTCTTGAGTAACTCTGCCATCTTCCCCTCTATCAATAACCAGTGCTTGGTGATTATATGTTCAATTTAGTGATTTACTATTGTAGTGCTTAGTGGTTACCAGCTCAAGAACAAGATCAAAGTAGTTATAAGTATCTTGATAAGATAACCTGACATTACGCGAATTTTGCACTATTCATAAACAGCTTTGCTCTTTTATAAAAATGTCCAGACCTATAATCACTAGTGTAGCCCACTTATACTTATAAAACAGAAATGCTAGCTACTGCATCCAAATATCTTATTGACTAATTTTTTGCAATGATTTACGGCTGAGTAAAGCAGATGGACTTGCCTGTTTGTGTAGGGCACGTTGACCAGAAATTATGTTGTCTTGACAGTGTGGACAAGTTCTTTTCTGAAACAATTTTGTCATCAGTACTAATGCCATGGTTGAAAAATCATGTTTATTTCACCTGCTAGTTAAGCAAAGGTTCTTTATAAATTTTATCAAGGTTCCTTCGCGTTCATCTACTTTCATGGAAAACTTTTCCGTGCTCACTTATTGCTTTTTCCATCATTCAGTACTTATATCACGCTTTTTGTTCTGTCGTGTTATAGCTTGCTCTTGGAGATTATGCTTGCACATTGGCTCTTTGATTGAATTTTCCTGCCTGTCATCAGCAAATGATTCCTGTTTATGCTGTGTGCCCAGTACTATACCGTGGATACAAATGCTGCATTGTCTGCGGCATTTATCATTAACAGCAACAACTGGCAGCTCACCTCCAGCTTTGGAAGGTATGTTTATGAATTTTGATGTAGTAAGAGTACAAAAGGGGCAATTACACTTTGGCCAAGGGTATTTCTTTTTCCTGTAAGTCACTTGGGCCGGTTCTGTTTTGGACCCCTAACTGAAAATTGTGCAGCTTGAAGCATTACAGTTGTTAAAATGAATAAAAGCCTCATGCATATAAGATAGTGTGTTGCACATGGCAACATTGGGGGCAATATGTAGTCTGATACTTGTAAACTGCATTGGGTTAACCAGAACTTCTGGATATCTATGGATGAGAAATCTCTCTTGTATGGACTAGAATGGGCAGATAAGGGATTGAGTGAGGCGGATGTGGGATAGATGAGTAGAAATGTAGGTTCTCCATATGATGGTCCTTTTGAAAAAGTATCAAATATGTTTAGAATATCTTCTACATAGTTTTGGACGCCATCTTGGTGTCGTATTAATGAAATTCTAATTTATCCAAAAAAAAAAAAGTTGAATCTTCAGTTGATCTGTGTTACTCGGACTCTTCAAAAATGTTGTTGGGTGCGTGTCGGATCCTCCAAATTTAGTGCATTTTTGAAGGATCCGACACGGGTGCGGCAACACTTTTGGAGAGTCCGAGCAACATAGCAGTTGATTACTTTCTTCAAGGTAGCTGCTGGGAATAAGATCTGATGCTTGATGTTGTGATATTATGACACTCTTTCCCAGTTTGTACAACTTTTGGAGAAATAAGGACCCCTAAAGTCAATTTTTTGCTTGCTACTTGATGAGCTGATGGTGTTGGCAACAGTTAGATGCATGTTTCCTTGCTTTCTTAAGGGCGAGGTGTTAACGGTCGGGGATAGTAACACAAGAAATAATTTCTTTCATCCCATAAGACTTTTGTATCTTTTTCTGACAAAACTCATGATAAACCTGTGCATCCCCTAGAAATTATTTGTATGGCATACAATTTCCTTTCTCTTTTATTGTTGACGGTAACTGAACTCTTTGCTTCATATTCCAAAGTTTGATGGTTCCATTGGCATAAAATTGAAGTATGTGGCTTGAGTGAAGCTTTAGCAGTTTCCAGTTTCCCTCGTAGGAGATTCTGATAGCTTAAAATCTGTGTGAATAAACTGCAGGTGGCTTAGTTGAGGATAACACAGCAAGTTCCCAACCTTCACCTACCGTTAACCTATCACGAGCATATACCCTTGCTGTTCAAACTTCTTCCTATGGCGAGATATGGTCCAAGGTCCACCATGAGGTCCATTCTGACCTTAGTGTGGAGGTAGCACAAGTTGAGTTCCAGGAGGAGCCGCTGCAATTAGACGATGTCCTTAAACCAAGTCATGAGTGTGTCCAAGAGGCACTTTTGCATATAAAACCAGATGCCCTAAACCAACTTATTGCTAAGTACTTTGACGATAGTGAGCAAACCACTCGTATCTGTATCCTTTTCTCTCAAAGTGTAAACCAAGCTCGAGTTTTGTATGCCCCTATTCATAAGCTTCTCGATGTCCTTCCCCTGGACATGGAGTCTGCTGGACATTCCCTTTCGCAAGCTCAATGTGATTGGGCGTTTGACATCTTCCTCCAATTTGACAGCCTCACCAATCCCTTTCCTGGACATGACACCCATAACTTCGATGATATGCGTCATTGCTACTTCCAGCTAAAGAGTGAGCTCGACCTTCTTTTACGCAAGTCACGTTCAAAGGTCCAACTTCTCCGCCATGCTACCAGAGGCTCAGTCGTATGTTTAGTTGCAGCTACTGTTGGAGTGGTCATATCAGCTGTTGCTATAGCTACTCATGCTTTTGTCGCCCTTGTTGCAGCCCCAATATGCCCTGCTTTCTTCCCTTCAAAACTGGCAAAAAAAGAACTAGTCCATCTGGTGCAGTTCGATGATGCAACAAAGGGGATCTTTTTCCTCCACAATCACTTAGAAACAGTAAATTGCTTGGTAGGCCGATTATATGATGCAGTGGAATACTACAAGCGCCTTGTGCGCTTTGCGCTAGAGAGAGGAAAAGACCGGTACCCGATCCAGGAGGTAGTGAAGCAACTTCACGGGAAACATAGCAATTTTCTGGAAGAGCTGCTGGGTTTTGAGGAGCATTTGTGCCTATGTTTTGCTGCAATAAATAAGGCCAGAGGCCATCTTCTCAGCTATCTCCTCCATCAAAATCAGGATCCTGGATGATTAGTTCGCGTAATACTGTAAGTCACCCTTCCTCGATTTGTTTTTGGCATCTTTTTTGTTTTCTCTCCTTGGTATCTAATTATTTCTGGCATGTTAAACTTGCTTTTTTAACTTTTCTGTGATTGCATAGAGGCTGCTGGACTTCATATTCAAGTTTCTTTTGGGTTTGGGGGGGGGGGGGTGTTGTAACTGAAGCCAAAGGAGGTTGACATGGATTGAGGTGTTACTTTCATTGAAATAATTTATTCACCCATTTCCTCTAATGTACTTGATGTCCGCTCTCTAGACTAACGCTATTGAATTATGTATGTAATCATATGCTAATAGGATCTGGTTTGTCTGGTATGTTTTTAGAAGATTGTCCTACTTTTCATCATTTATTATTTCTAAAACGTGTACTTTCAGAAGGAAAAAACTCTCTCTATCTCTCTTCAATTGGTACATGTAATGATGCATTACCAAATTGGTAACACCAAAATTACTTTCGATACTAATTAATGCTCAAATTTAGAAAAAAGTTTAATGTATCGCCAATTTAAGTCTTGTTTCCTTTTAAATTAAATTTCAATTAATATCTCTGATACTTATATCCCATCAAGTTAGGATACAGAATTTTGGGATGGAGTATTTTTAATGACAAGTTGGAATCTGGGAGCCAAAAGCTTAGGGGTGACCAAATAAACCCGAGAGTCAAGCTCTTTCCGGATGAGCTCGCTTGATATGGATAACTAAAGAGAGTGATGTGACCCCCTAAAACTGGATAAAGACCCTCACGGAGTTAATAGCGTCGTTTGCAGTTGTTTTTGAAATTGGATTTAACGGATGGTCTCTTGAATGACAAAGACTTGGATCCTGGTTTTTTCTGATAAGTTTTTCCAGAAATCTGACCCTGCTTTAATATAACTGGCGCTGCTTCAAAGCCCCAGAAGAAATGGCCCTTTCCCTTGTTCAGTTGCTCAAACATGCAATAAGATGGGAATGTTTGTGCTGCTATCGTTCCTTGTCACTTCTAAGACTAGTAAGTCATGGTTAGATCAACTGGGAGTAGGTAACTCTTGTGTGTCTTTTATTTGTCTTTAGGTAATTATTGTGTTTCTTCGACTTGTCTTCTGGTTTTCATCTCTCAAAGTATATGATTTGACCAAATTCTTGTCTATGCATCATAATCCAATCATGCACATACGAGGCTTTCTATAATTTGCTAGCCTAATAGAGATTGTACTTCTATGACAACTCTAACATATTTAATCTAAAAGAAAAAATTCAATGCAATGTTGGATCCTGAAATCTTCCAGTTGTAAATAGATGGTTCAACAGTGTATCAAGTACAAAGAGGAGCTAAAGTTCACGGTTTTTGCCTTTAAAGAAACTATAAATCCTTGGCTTCTTCTTATTTGGTACAACTATTAAGGAAGTAAAACACAGGTGCAAAGGGATTAAAAATTGATGTACAATAGTTGCTGGCTGCTCGGGACAATACAACCCTCGTGCACAGTGCTCAACTTTCATTGCCATATAATGCCGAATATCTATTTTACATCTTCGCTGCGAAAATGTTCAATTTTCATGAGATCTTCTTGGCTGTTATTCAAAAGGTCTAATAATGTACCAGACCCTAGAAGCACTTGCTTTAAGCCCCAAGAATTTAAGGGCCCCAAAATTACTATTTCTCTCTATATAGTATATTATTTATATAATTATTTCTTATTATTGATAAATTTATTTCTTTATTTTCATATTATTTTTTGATAAAGTATTTATTTATTTTCATATTAATTTTTATTAACACAATTTCTTACTCTAATTAATATAATCAAAATATTTTTTTGTCAATCTTATTTTACGTTCTTACTGAATTATATTCCTCTATTCATTAGTTAGTCACGTAAGTATATCTAATAATCTAGCTTATCATTTATTTTCCTCACATAAATTATACTCCCTTCGTCCCAATTTATATGAAAGTGTTTGACTGGACATGAAGTTTATGAAATAAAGAATGACTTTTGAAATTTGTGATCTAAAACAAATCATAGAAACTTGTGTGGCTAGAAATCATCTCATTAAGGAAGGGTAAAAAGAAAATCTAAAGTTGAATTATTACCAAATATAGAAAGGTGGCTGACTAAAAAAAAAGTCACATAAGTTGGGACGGAGAAAGTATGTTTCCTAGGTTCTCATTTCAGTTGTGATGCAATCAACGTTAAATTATTTAATTTTTTGTACTTTATCTCTTTTTTTTTTCATTTCACATACTCGCTCATCTAAGTTTTCAAATAACGATGTTATTTTAAATAATATATATATATATATATATATATATATATATATATATATATATATATATATATATATATATATTTATGTGTGTGTGTGTGTGTGTGTGTGTGTGTGCCTCTTATTAAGGCTTTGCTTTAGGCCTCGGATGCTATTGAGCCGCCCCTGTTCTCTGGTAATTGGTAATCATCATTCTTGGTTGTTTCAGAGTGTTAAATCTATCATAAACTTTTTAGCCTTTTGGCTAAATATCGAGTGTAGTATCAGTTTGTCAAATATATTGCACTTAACTTCAACTGAATTGAACTCCTTATTAACAAAACAAAAAAAAATTCAATTGAACTCCTTAAATACTATACGCATACTTTAATACAGCCATACATACCCAAGTAAGGATTTTACTTCTTGGTAGCAAATCCCACTTCTTGGCTCTTTTGGAGATTTTTGGACAGTCCATCTATGCTTTTGTAGATGCATGGTCGAGGATCAAGTATTGACATATGATTACTTGCATTAACAAAGAAAAACATTAAACTGCTCTCTGAAATTGCTTCTAAATGGAAAGTCGAGCTTTATCTAAATCATTTCTGGAAAGTCAATGGTTAAAATCAGATTTATAGCGAGAAATCAGCTTATTTTGAGAAGTGTTTTTTTCAAAAGTGCTTTTGAAAAAAGTACTTTTGGAAAGAAGCAGTTTGTGTTTGGCTAATCACTCTGAAAAGCACTTTTGAGCAATAATTTGTATTTGGCCAAACTTTTCAGAAAGTGCTTTTAAGTATCAAATTACGAATAAGGATATTGATAGATTTATTTAATAGTTAATATTATAAGTAAATAAATAATCTCAAAAATTTGTTATTACAGGCAATAATTAAATCTTTTCATTTTATTTAAGTAAAATATGAAATTAAAATTTAAAAGTACTTAATTCTTTTAATATAAGTTAAATATATTAAAAATAATTCAACAAATATAAAATCATTCACCCCTAAAGTCACTATATGTTAGAAAGTTATCCTAAAAATAATAAGAATGGTATATACTATATTTTGTTAAGGGTATTTTTGGTAAGAAGAAAAGTCAAAACTGCTTCTGCTTCTGGGAAGAAGCTACTTTTTTCTGCTTCTCAAAAACTGCTTCTGCTTCTTCCCAAAAACACTTTTTTTACCCAAAAAAAACTTGCCAAACACCTCAAGTTAGGAAAAAAAAAAGTGCTTTTTGGAAAAAAAATACTTTTGGCTCTTGAGAAGCTTGGCCAAACAGGCTATTAATCAAGAAACTTAGTTTCAACATGTCCTCAACATCCTTTTCATGTAACTGGGTTTTGTCCATTCCAGATCTGATGGTGCGTGCTGCTCAGTAGCTTCAGGGTGCAAGAGACGAGGAAATTTCCGTAGTCATCAGAAGACTGTTAACAGCTACCTCCCCAGCAAGAAGCTTCTTGTCTTAACCATTTTCAGGAATTTTTGATATCCTGATAAAACCCATTATGATGATTAGTATCTATTGCGTTTTAGAATTAGAGGACAGGGTGATTAGCTAACCCATTATGATGATTAGTATCTATTGCGTTTTAGAATTAGCCGACAGGTCTGATCGGAGATCTTGAAGAGGCAAGGATTTGTGTTTCCCTCATTTCCAGTGTCATTGAACGGTTATTTAGAAGATTATTTTGTCAGCACAGGATATAACTATATACTGTTGATGTTGTACTCCTTCCTTCTGTTATTTACATGATAAACAAAATTACTAAATATAACGATGATTACTCCAGCCTTACTTTGTACCATGTGATCTTTGGTTAATTGAAATGCACGAGTAGCACTAATTCTTAAGATCGTGGCCTATGTTGCCCGGACTCTCCGAAAATGACGTCGGTTGTGTCCTAATCCTTTTCCCAACCGGCACAGATTGCAGAAAGGGCAGTGGTAGATTTGCCTGTTCAAAATCTGTTGTTTCAGAACAAAAAAATGTAGTACAACGCACATAATATTTTTTGGGAGGTTTGAGGGGGGTGCATAATGCAATTCTATCAAGTTGTACTTAGTTGTCTTGTATCCTCAATTATACTTAGACAGAGCTCCTAAAATGTGAACCTGGTGCAGACTCCATAAATTTTGCTTATTTGAATAAAAGGCTATGTAGCAATATATAACCCACGAATGGACTTCTGAATCGCTTTTGTAAAAAGTTACCAGCCAGAAAGAGAGGAAATTTTCGCTGTGGCTAGTGCAGGCATAAGCATATAAATGATGAAATAAGCTTACAGCAACCATTTAACTTTTTCCTCTTCTTCACCTAAACGAATTTTCCAAGGCCTCATTTGCTAACCAGATTTTGGCATATTATTGGCAATAAATTTTATAGTTCGCCCGGAAAAGGACTCCATTTATGTTTTTTTTTCTTCTTCTCAAACATGAAAGATTCTTCAGCCAATAATGCTTCATAGCATAAGAAGTTCATCACGCTAGTTAATAGTAGCTAAAAAATTTTCAAAAGTAGTGCATTTTTTAAGGATCCTACATGGATGCGGCAGCATTTTGGAAAGTTCGCGCAACATAGATCGTGACACTGTTTGGACCTCCACGTGTAAAGTTTACCTATAAGGAACGAAAAGTTACTAGGATTCTGTTGTTTACAGCCAAATTTAACCTATCCAACAGGGTTGGATGCGACATTTTGTCTCTACTAGTAAGATAAATTGTGTTCTTGTGACCTAATCGTTCAATTTAGATTTTCTCAACTAAAAATTCACGTCTGATATGAAGCTTGGGAATAGGAGTGGCAAGTGAGCCGGTTCGGGACCGGGACTGAGGGCCAAGTGGGCCGGGGCTGGTAGGACCGCTAGAGGTGGGGGCCGGTCTCGTGGGTCGGCTCTTGGCTTTGAACCGTTAGAACCGGGACCGTTTGGCCCGCCAAGGGACCGAGACCGGACGGGACCGGACCGATCCCTTGGCTAGCCAAACGGTCCCAACGGCCAATTTATATTTTTTTTAAAAAAAAAATTGGCTATTTAGAAAATAGTCGTTGGGCAGCCCAAAAATAGCCTTTGGCTATTTAGAAAATAGTCATTTAACCCCCAACTTTATTTTAATCCCAAACTTTTTATAATTACACTTTTTCCCTATTTTTAACTTTTATAAGAAAGATACTGCCATGTTTTTTTAATGCTATAAAAGGCATTGCTTTGAATATCTCTTTACAATATTTTTGTCTTTAAATTTGAATTATAAAATTTAAGTCACAATTTTATAATAAAATTTACAAGGCATTGCCTTAGATATTTTGTTAACATTCTTGTCTCTAATTTCTCTATAATATTTTTTAAAAAAAAAATATTTAGCCGTTGGGCCCACTTAGCCCACTTAGTTCGCGGGCCCGGCCCATTTAGCCCAGAGCCATGAGTTTGTGGTCCCGGTCCCGAGCCGGTTCCTACAAAAAGACCGTTTAGCCCGGGACCGTTAGGACCGTTTATTTTGGGACCGACCCGTGATCAGGACCGTGACCGTTTGGACCGGCCCACTTGACCCGTTTAGGGACTGACCCGGCCCACATACCAGCCCTACTTGGGAACATGTATTAAACACTAAGGAACAACAAACAAAATTAGAAACTATAGACTTGTTTCTAACTATAGCTATTTGAAAATTGAATGTTGTTGCATATCCTCACCGTATTTTGTTCCCGATATTTCCTGCAGCTCATACTGCTTTCGCATTTAACAGTTCACTTTTCAAACAATGAGCGATTCGCACCTACTTGTCCCACGAGCTTAAATCATTTCAAAGTATGTATTTCAAATTTCGTGAAATTTGGAAAATCCATAATGGAGCTAGGCTCAACGTATCTCAACTTAGCCCGTAATATCTAACATAGCTCTAGCAAGCCTCATTACAATCAAACTACGTATTACAACATGTATCCATTAATACCAAGGATGCGATCACACCAGCACTAATGCACCGGATCTCATTAAAACTTCGAAGTTAAGCTTGTTTGGACCAGAATAGTACTAGGATGGATGATCCACTGAGAAATCTTGGAATATAGTGATTTTGTTGTCGTTGTATCCATTAATAGCAATTCACAAACACCATTCTACTTTTAAGTTTCAACCCATTCAAGAACCCAAATATCCAATTAGGGCGAACTCTTAGTTATTCAATCTATATCCAACAATTGAGTTATTAGTTTATTATGGTCGTTACAATTCACCATTAAAAATCCATAAACACTATTCATCACCCTTTTCCCCAAATTCACCATTTAATAAGATCCATTTTTAGGGTTCGGCCAATATTCTAATTAAACAATTATTTCTACTCCAAATCATCTTTTACATACTCATTTATACACAATTTATGAAAATTGAGTAGGGAGATTATCTTTGAAGATAAATCTTGAAAATTTCCATGTCTAAGAATTCTTGAGATGCTTGAGGTTCTAAAAAAGTACTCATATGTTTGTAGTTGCTAGGGCTAGTATCAACGAATTGCAGTTACACCAAAATCTAGAATTAAAATCTCATCTTATATGGCAGTTTTGCTCCCGTGGCCGAATCTCATCCATTATCTCCAAAGCCCTAATCAAATCCCCTTTTTCATTATTCTTATCATCAGGGCCAACTTAAGAGCCCAATAGCTCAGGTAAGGGCTCACTTGTCGCGCAAGATGCTCCATGCTAACGTCCTAGAGAAATCCTAGCTCTAGCGGAGCTCCGGCTAATTCTCTCTATTGCCAACACCTGCTCAGGATTTGTTGCCAAGGTTCTCGCGTCACGAGACCTTGGCGAGAGAGGTCCTAGGAGTTTGGCTTGGTTCTCCATATTTTGACACTTTTAAACTTCACATCATGGTTTCACACTTTTAAAACGCAATGTGCATATATTTTCAACCTCTCACCGTATTATTTTCATCGGCTGCTATTGTTTACATGTAAAATGATGTAATTAGTATGCGTTAAACTTCATAACGAGCTTTAACAATTTGAAAATTTTCAGGGTGCTACATGACAAATCCTTCTAAATTTTTTTCTATCTCAAACATCCAATTTGGGCCAAATACAAAACGAAGAACAATTATTTTGATAGTTTAAGGACATTGACAATTTTTTATCGGTTGATTTGTACAAATAGGATCAGTCGGTGCCGTCGTTTAATTTTAACCTTGGTAAGAAAAGTCTTGAGAAAATAGTCTCCGGTCATAATTTTGGGAAGTATACCTGGCCACTAGAATTTTCAGATGGTCATCACCAAGATTTGCCATAAAACATGACAATCGCCAGAATTTTTCATATGATAATGAAGATTATTTGTTCAAGATTTTTCTGTAGAAATGATACCAGTTATGTATTTTAAAGGGTTGCTATTTAGGAATTAGCTAGTGTGTCCTAAATTTCAACTTTTTCGTTTAATTTTTCAGGATAAAAATATCCTAAATTATCCTGAAATTAAATTTTTTTAGTATAAAAATACTAGCTAATCTTTAAATAGTATCTCTGAGAATAACTATCTATGCACTTGCCCCGATTATTTTTATCGAAGTCAAAATTTAAACGGTAGTCCTAAAAAGATTCATATAGCGCAATTTCAAGTTTTTTATTTGGGGACAAAAGTAAGCTGCGCGGCTAATGTGGGACAATTTAGGGCCAAAAACAAAATGGAGAACAAAGTTGTCATCCGATCTTGAAATAGGTCATCCCGGTTATCCCGATCTTTTATATGTTCATTTCGTCAGGTATCTGAATCATACGGTTTTGAGGATTTTGCTACCTTCTTCGCAAACTCTTTTAATTGTTGGATGCGCAAAACAACCTATTCAATTCCCTTTACATGACTCGGTGACCTTTGACACGTTATACCTGGTTGCACGTAATCTTGCCTTTCACTCTTGGACTAACTAGTGACTTTAAATTAAACCAGTTGACTTATCTCTATTTGTGTTTTCTTTTAGGTCGGCTGACCCGTTTGAAACGTTCAGGGGCAAAATTGGCCGTTTATCCCGCCCAAAAAAGGAGAAAAAGAGAAGAAAAATAAAACCATGCCCAATCGTCTCTGCTGAAGGCTTCTCAAGCCAAACCCTTGTTCGAGGTCCACCTAATGGCGTTTTCCATTCACTCTGCTGACTGTGAAGTGGAGGTATTTGGCGTTTTTTGATTCCACATTAACTTGCTTATTTCTTATCAACCCCAAAAGCTTTTGGAAATGTTGTTTTGATGTACCTCATGCTCCTACATTACCTCTTTTATATTCGTTCCTCCAGGTCGTTTCCTTTGTTCTTTCTTATTGTTGTGTAATAGCAGCCTCCAAATAGCCAAGTTTGTTTTGCTCTTTGTAGAGATTGAATATATTTCTAGTGTTTCGAGGAGCTAAAATCGCATACAACCGGAAAACGAGAATAAACTTTTGTTGATTTTCTTTATTTGTTGATTGAGGTTTGAAATTGTCTTGTGTTCTTGAACAGACAGGCACATATGACATGCATTTATGTATGGTACTTTTTTTCTTAACAACTGGAAGCTAATCTTCCACGAGTATTTGTTACCACAAGGGTTAAAACTAGAGTTTCCCTATAACACATCGACAAATTAAATCACAAAATTCGATCGATATATGCCTATTTCTTATGCATCTGGCTTTTGGGTTTTGTTTTGAATTTGTTCTTTCCCCAGCTTTTGTACAGCTAAAAGTTGAAAAGTTGTTGTTATCTTGTTAAAATTGAAGGTAATGTAATATAGAGCTAAATATACGGCCGTCCAAGAAAGTGGACCTTAGTTCTTAAAGCTTTTATAATCTCGTTTCTAAGGTTTGCAAATACTACTTTATAGGCTATCCTTTCCAGCTAAATGTTTTAAGTCTTCTGTGAGAACCCTTAGAGATACACTTTGTATAACAATGATAAGACCTTAGTGAAAGAATCTGAATCTATTGTACTATCGTGCTGTCACTCAATATCTGCACATAACTGATTAAAAGTTGCATTTTCATAAGATTTGTAGCCTCCAGCTGTTATTAGTAAGGATAAATTGGATTTTTAGATGTAAAAGAAAGACGACAGGAGATACAGATTCTTCTTGTGGTCAGAGAGGCTAAAATGCTAAAGGTGTTTAAGAGGGAGTTACTGGTGCACACTTTTGACCCTGAGTTTGCTTGGTCACCAAATTGATTTATAACATTCGGCTCCAAGTCATAGTAGAAATTTAGCATCACTAGGAATCAAATGGTTGGATGACCTTATAATGTACCAATCTACTCATAAATACTATGCACTAGTATCTGTATATGGTCCGGGGTGATCTCCCGCCAAGGCTGCATTACAGTCCAACATGTAGTATAAACTGACAATGCAAAGAGAAGAGGCGATCTCCCACCAAGGTTACATTACAGGCAACCATATTGTAAATGTGTCAATTAGGTTGAGCCAAAGAAGCAAGTCATCAGATTCAAATGTTGGTGGATACCCTATTCAGCCATTTAAACTTTGAAGCAGAATGTCTTTATTATAGTCTCTATATGCAGTATGCAGGCTCCTACTTGCTATGTGTATTTCTTGTGGAAAAAACTTTTTACCATTACAACTACAACACAATTCTGTAGCAATAAGTATTAGTCCTTAGATACGGATCATGTGAAGTCTGTAGCTGACTTTTAGCTATGCTATATTTTGCTATGGATGCTACGAAAAAAGTATGTTGTGGCTACTGTGTTTTGCCACGGAAATTTTCATATTTAGCTACAATGCTTTTCGTAGTTGTAGATGCATAACGTTTTAGTGATAGTTTACCTTTCTTGACACTCCAACTCTGTTTCAAAAGCAGACACTCTAAAAACTCACTTTATATGCGTACATACTACTCTCTCTTTACAATTATTGCCAACATAACCATAGTCGAGGTACGCAAACTAGTACGGACACCACCATCATAAAAAAGAGTGAATATATTAAAAACCCCCTAAACTATCGCCATTTTGCGAGTTTTATACCTAAACTATTGGATGTGCCCGTTACCCTTTGACTATAACTCTCTTTAGATGCAAAATGTTTGGGATAACTTGTTGAGAGATGCGGGTGAGATGATAAAAGTATTAAAAATGAGTCCACCTAGCCGTTTCTAACAGGGGGTTTCCGTGAACACCCAATAGTTTATTAAGGTAATATTCACACTAAACCCCCGTTTGGCCATAGATTTTGCCAAATTTTTTCCAAATTTATTTTGGCAAATACCTGTTTGTTCATAGATTTTATCCATATTTTGGCAAATTTCCAAATCCCAAAACCAACTCAAAAGCTGTTTTTTTGCCCAAAATATTACTGTTTGGTTTTTAAAAAAAATTCAAAAATTGCCTGAAACTTTTGCATTTTATCAAAAAGCCCACTTTCTGTTATTATGACCCAACTAATTCATATCTACCCACTTTCCCTCATTAAACTCACGGGGCTTTGCCCTTCTCTATAAACAGAAGAAAACCTTCGCCAAAGTTGTGGCAATTCACCGCAAAGAGAAAATTTGAAGGTAAATTGCTAAATCTGCTAATGTTTGTATGAATTTTCTTCAGATTTGTTTCACTTGTTTTGTATGAATTTTCTTCAGAGTTGTTGGGTATTTTTGATAGTTTTTAAAACTTATGAGTATAAGTCACATTTCATGTTTTTTCAAAAAAATAAATGAAATATGTTTTGAAAAATTATGTCCAAACAAATATTCATCTTCAAACCAAACTTCACCCAAATCAGATTTTTTAAAACAAATTTGGGAATCTTTGGCCAAACGCTAGCTAAAACTAGATATTTGGAAGTACACAGAAATTAGGAAGAGAAAAAATCAATTCCTCTACTTTTTAGTCTGGTTTATATAGCTTGGTTTGTTTTCTTGTTGATGTCCTTATACTATATTCAGTAATTTTTCGTTTTTGTTTGTAGAAAGTAGAGATGGATAAATGTTGGTTGACAATTAGAAATAGAGCGGATCGAAGATATATTAGAGGAATAGATGGCTTTCTTGATTGGGCATACAGTCAACCAAATGTGAGCTCTTTGATTCGTTGTCCTTGTAAAGGGTGCATGAACACTGTGTTCAAGTTGAGAAACGTAATAAGACTAGACTTACTGAAGAAAGGCTTCTGGGATAGTTATAAGGTGTGGGACTTGCATGGAGAAGTTTTAGTAAGAGATGATAATTCTCATAATGTATGCAATGATGAAGTAGAGTTTGATAATGTTGGAGAGGATGATATTACTGAAATAGTTCATGATGCTTGTGGATGTACGAAGATGGAGGAATCATGTGGCTCAACGTCTTTAGCCACTGTACTTGGCAAGAGAACAAGCTCTGCTCGCGGAAACGAGTATGGAAAGAAGCCTCCCAACAAGAGCTGCATGCAACAGGCAAACTTTGAGGCTAGCCTGTCTTTTGCAATAGAGAAAGCGCGTCAAAAGATGCAAACTAACATGAATCAAAAGTTTCAAGAGAAACGTGAACAAATGATGCGAGCTAACATGTATCAAAAGTTTCAAGAGAAATGTGAACAAATGCGAGCAGAAATGGTCAAAAGCTTTCAAGATCATATTGAAGAGGAGTTTCGTAAAATGCGAGTAGAAATGGATAAAAGAATCCAAGATCAAATTGCTACCGTATTTGTCAGAATGCAACAGGTATTCTTCCTCTTGATCTTTCAGTTTTAGTGGGATTGAGTCCCATTATTGTGATTCATTTAGCGTCCGCCCCCTTTTCCTGTTCACAATCTTCACTTCAATGCATTGCTGTCCATAATCTGCACAAAGGAATTGTTCTCCAGAGTAAGTGAATAGTCTTTATATGTCTGACCAATAATGACCTCTAAACTCAAACTACAGTTGGATACATAGTCAGAATATTCTTTCCTTTTCTTTTTCTCTAGATTCAGTATAGAACCAGTGCCAAATTGTTGGCAAATGACTGGTATGTTGTCCTGACTGTTTAGAAAGGTTTACTGTGCCAATGCGTAAAAAGATAACAAAACACACATAGAACAGAGGGCGATTCATGTTAAGAAAAAAGTGGTTCTTGTGCATGGAATTTATCAGAAAATCATGAGCTTGTTAAAACCTTGATTAATAATATCTGCTTGTTGCAACTCGAATGAACTGCCATTTTCGAGTATGGTTTCTGATCATATGTTCTTTGTTGATCTGCATAATTGTCGGATAGTACTAAATATAGAGAGATGTCATTCTTTTTGAACTAACTAAAAAGGAAAGAGAGTCATATAAATTGGGACATAAAGAGTAGTAATTTTACTTTAAATCGATAGGCTCCTTTGAATCACCCCAAAAAGAAAGGAGGCTTCTTGTTTTGCTAAAACGAGATTTAAACCAGATAAGACAACCTGACAGTAATACAGTTATCATAAAAAAGCTACTATGTCCTAAAAGCTTTTACCAAAATTTTCTATGTTAATGTTGTAATTTTTTTTTATAAAATAAAAATTCTATTTCTTATGTTGTAAGTTGTAAATTTTCTATGTTTATGTTGTAATTGGCTGAGTATGGAGATTCTGATTATAAGCACAGTAATTAAAAGATAAAGCTTTAAAAGAAAAAAGACAGAGAAACAAGGTATTAGTACAACTATTGGTTGATATTCTACTCCCATTACTGAAAATGTTTATGTTTTTGTTTCGTGATCCAATCTGCAAGAAATGGAGGCAAAGAACAAAAGCCCAAACCATTGCGAATAACATTTTATATGGTTTAGCAGTTGCTTGAAGTTATTAAGTTTAGGTTGTCTGTTGATGGAACAATCAAAGTGAAGTATTGTTTTTTATAAAATAGCAGGGACAAAGTTCTTCAATAACGAGAAATGATGTGGCGAATGGAGGAGATTGAAGACATTTAGGTTCCTTTTTTGGGTCATATGTGTATGTACAGTAACGAAGTTTTTTGAAGTTTTGTACATTTTGGTACATGTTTAGAAGTTGAGTCTGTCTCTGCTGCTTCTACATGTTCCTCAGTAAAGCTCATTATGAACATGTGAGCTCAAGTAACTTGGCCTTTACTAATCAACTAGTAACTTTTAACTGATGCCTTAATAACCTCTAATTCACCAATCTTTGTCAGATCTTTTCTCTTCCCATTCTGTAGCACTTACATTGTACATTTGTGAAAATCAAGGGAAATTTGATTGTGGGATCTCATTTGATTCTAAAATTTAACTCCTTGCACCTTTCATCTGAAACTAGGAAAAGTATGATGACTGATTATTTGGTTTTCATCAACTCCTATCACTCTTAGCTAGCGTTTGGCGTTTGGCGTTTGGCCATAGTCTCAATATGCCAACCACTTTGACTAATATACAGGTAGTAACAAATTAGCTCTTTTAGAACTTTTAATTAATTTATACTACAAGATTTTTTGTCACACCATCCATATGGTGAATATCTCATTCACGGAGAAAATCGTATCATAATAATTGTCATGGTTAAAATCATCATAAGCAAAATCGTTTTTTGCTTTAATTTTGCCTTGTATAACTTTCTATAAGACATGGCAAAATATTTTCGGTGTACCACATGTACGCAACCAATGACATATTCATGTAACCATATAATAATGTTCATTATCTTTCTTTCTCTCAAACCTCCCGTAGAGATGAGTTGTAGTATTTATTCAATTATACATAAGCACATTCTTATGTGTAATTTGTATCACATATATATTTCCACATTCACTTTCAGGAATAAGTATGCATTTATAATGCTCAGTAGTCGCATTCTTTCAAAATGGACTATAATCGTCTGAACGTGCCTCATATTTACATACTATATTGATACACATTTTCTTCACCTTTGAAGGATTATTTTGAGAACCGTGAAGAATCACTATTGTAAAATAGTGAGTGGAATGGCCACTATTGAGAGAAATGACCATTATTGAGTGGTATGGTCACTACATAAATATGTCATTAAATATGTCATTAAGCATTTGAGAATAAGATCATGGAGGAAGATCATAGGGGAGGTTATGGAGATAATGGAGAGTAGTAGTGAGCATTACTCATTTGGTAGTTATGGACATCCACCATAATTCAAGATTTTATAACAAAAAAATATTTCCTAGGAAAATGACTTGTTTGACCAAGTTTTAAAGAACTTTTTTAGTTGAAGAAAGAAAGTGTTATGAAATAAAAGCAATTTAGTAAAACATGAACAAGAAATAGAGATAGAGAAGGAAGAGATTTCCTTCTTCAATTATTTGTATTTTCCTATCTATTGCAAGGCCTTTTCATAGGCATGAAAAGTGAAGAAAAATATGTCATTAAGAATTTGAGATGAAGATTATGGAGGAAGAGTAGACATCCACCATAATTTGATTTTTCTTATAACACTCCCCCTTGGATGTCCATAGATAATGTGCCTCGTTAAAACCTTATTAAGCCCTCTAAACAAAATCCTAGTGAAGGAAAGAGAGTACACATGTTTATAAATATGGCTTTTGGTTGCCTTGTTAAAAACCTTCAAAGAAAATCCAATGGGACAAAACCTTGTAAGGAAAAAAGAGTACAACGCGTATTAACCCCCCTGGTGAGAGCATCAATTCATATCCTTCAGCCTTCGCATCCCAATCTTGTACACTAGTTTCTTGAAGGTTGACGTCGGTAGATATTTAGTGAACAAATCAGTCATATTATCATTTGAACAAATCTGTTGCACATTGATATCACCATTCTTTTGAAGATCATGTGTGAAAGATAACTTTGGTAAAATGTGCTTTGTCCTATCTCCTTTTATGAATCCTCCTTTCAATTGGGCTATGTATGGTGCATTGTCTTCATACAAAAATGTGGGTAGTTTGTCACACTTCAAACCATACTTGTCTCTAATAAGACGTATTATAGACCTCACCATACACATTCTCGACTTCCTTCATGAATAGCAATTATCTCAGCATGATTATATGAAGTAGCCACGATTGATTGCTTAGTTGATTGCCAAGATATGGCAGTGCCTCCACATGTAAACACATGGCCTATTTGAGATCGAGCCTTGTGTGGGTCAGATAAATACCCAGCATCGACATAACCAACAAGATCAGGACTGCAATCATTGCCATAAAATAATTCTATATCGGTAGTTCCTTTTAGATAGCACAATATGTGTTTGATTCTATTCCAATGTCTCCTTGTAGGAGCAGAGTTATATCTTGCTAAGACATTAACTGAAAAAGTTATGTCAGACCTTGTAGTGTTAGCAAGATACATTAGTGCACCAATTGCACTAAGATATGGTACTTCAGGACCAAGAATCTCTTCATTCTTTTCTTGAGGTCGGAACGAGTCCTTATTCACATCAAGTGATCAAACAATCATCGGAGTACTTAATGGATGTGCTCCATCCATGTAAAACCGTTTCAATACCTTTTCTATGTAGGCAGATTGATGAACATAAGTCTCGTTTGCCAAATGTTCAATTTGCAAACCAAGACATAATTTTGTCTTTCCGAGATCTTTCATCTTGAATTTCTTATTTAAATAATCAATTTCCTTTTGGAGTTCTGTAGGAGTTCCAATAAGGTTTATGTCATCAACATATACAACAAGTACAACAAACTCTGATGTTGTTTTCTTTATAAAAACACATGGACAAATAGCATCATTTATATAACCTTCCTTTAATAAATACTCATTAAGGCGGTTATACCACATTCTTCCTGATTGCTTTAGACCATACAAAGATCTTTGCAATTTGATTGAAAACATTTTCCGGGACTTTGAATTATGTGCGTCAGACATTTTAAATGCCTCGGAAATTTTTATGTATATCTCATTATCAAGTGAGCCGTAAAGGCCGACTGTAACCACATCCATTAAATGCATGTCAAGTTTTTCATGGACAACAAAACTAATGAGATAACGGAACGATATAGCATCCATAACAGGAGAATACGTCTCTTCATAATCGATACCAGGCCTTTGTGAAAATCCTTGTGCAACAAGGTGTTCCTTATATCTTTGTACCTCATTTTTTCATTCATTTTACGTACAAAGACCCATTTATAGCCAATAGGCTTGACATAATTAAGTGTTTGGACTACAGACCAAAAAACTTCACGTTTTGCAAATAAAGTTAATTCTGCCTGGATAGCGTCTTTCCATTTTGGCCAATCATTTCTCTGTATACATTCATTGACAGATTTTGTTCAAGATCCTCATCTTATTGCATTATTTCAACAGCGACATTATAAGCAAAAACGTTATCAATAACAATATTATTTCAGTTCCATCTTTTTTCCGTTGAGACATAACTTATTGAGATCTCTCCATTCTCATCATTTTCAGGTACTTAAACCTCCCTTGAGGTCTTATAATTTGTTATGTCTCTGTGCTCTTCTTGAGCCACTACCTCCTTATTATGATCACTTTGATCATTTGCTCCTTTTCTTTTTCGAGAATTTTTATCCTTAGAACCGATTGGTCTACCACTTTTCAAGCGTGGTTTAAACTCATTTTATTTAATGGATTGTCCTCTGGGATATCAACTCGAATTAGAGCATTATCAGCTCAGTCACCCTTGGTAGGTCAGTGAATGCATCTGGCAGTTGATTTACAATATTTTGCAAATGAATTATCTTTTGAACCTCTTGTTCACATTGATTTGTTCGAGGATCTAAATGAGATAGTGATAATACATTCTAATCTATATCTTTTCTCAGCTGCTTATTTTCTCCCCCTAATGTAAGGTATACTGATTCATCAAAATGACAATCAGAAAATCTTGCCGTAAATAAATTTCCAGTCATAAGATCCAGATATTTTATAATAAAAGGGGATTCATACCCAACATATATCCCAACCTTCTTTGGGGACTCATCTTTGTGCATTGTGGTGGATCAATTGGAATATATATCGCATAACCAAAGATTCTAAGATGGGAAATATTTGGCTTCTGACCAAAAGCCAATTGCAATGGGAAAACTTTATGATAACTTGTGGGCCTTATCCGCACAAGTGCTGTTGCATGTAAAATAGCATGACCCCATACTGAAATGGGGAGTTTTGTTCTCATAAGCATTAGTCTAGCAATTAATTGGAGGCATTTGATCAATGATTTCGCTACACCATTTTGTGTATGAATATGAGCAACTGGATGCTCAATTGTTATCCCAGTTGATATACAATAATCAGTAAAGGCCTGAGATATAAACTCACCAGCATTATCAAGACGAATTGTCTTAATTGTATAATCTGGAAATGGTGCTCTTAGTTTTATTATTTGAGCCAACAATCTCATAAATGCCATATTGCAAGTTGACAATAAGCACACATGTGATCATCTTGTAGATGCATCTACCAAAACCATATAATATTTGAATGGTCCACATGGAGGGTGAATGAGACCACATATATCACCATGTATACGTTCCAGAAATATCGGGGATTCCATCCTAACTTTAATAGTTGATGGTCTAATAATTAATTTGCCTTGAGAACATGCGACACAAGAGAATTTCTTAAATTGAAGAATCTTTTGGTTCTTCATTGTGAGCACCTAATTTTTGACTACACGTGAATATTTTTCCACTCACACTCTCACTTTCTCCATGCACTTCCCTCACATAATCCCTCCACCAACACACACGGACACTCACAAAAAAAAGAGATTCATCTCTACCCCAAACACAAATAACAAAAAATACAAAAAGGGAAGGAGAAAAATCATAAAGGGGAAGAGGAAAATCAAAGAGGGGAGGAGGAAAGTAAAAACATAGGGGAGAGAAAACAGAGGGGGCGTTCTCTTCGCAAAGGAGGAAGGAGGAATCTGATAAAATATTATCACCTAAGAGCTAAATAAGGGAGAAAAATAAAAATGTAGCACATCTTGGCTTTCCCACTAAAACAACCTATTTTTCATCTAGTTTTACCACCAATCCTCAATTAACAACCTCAAAAAAAACTCCAAAAAACGAGCTGAAAATCTGCTAAAAATGCAGCCATGAATCTTCGTTAACCACCAGTTAAACACTACCAAAACTAGCAGCTCTTTCACTGCACAAACAGCCCCAAATTATCTGTTAAACCCATCTCAAAATCAGCTCCAAACCATCCCCGAACAACTCCAAAAACGAGCTGAGAATAATCCTAAATCAGCAAAGCAGTCAAAAACTGACCTAAAACATCCCCAAAATCACTCCAAAACACTTCACGACAGCCCCCTTTTCCTCATAAAAAACAGCAGCGTTTTTTTGAGATCGAGTTTGGTTAAATCTCTGTTCGTTGGTCACTAGTTCCGTTCAAGTTGCCGGAGAGGTTCCGATGCCGCTGCATTTTCTGTTCAGGTTCTGGCGGGTTTTCACTATTGGGGTCCATATGGCGTCGATTCAACTGTTGTAATTTCATTGGAGGTGCTTGTTAATAAAGGAAAGATTTTTGTTACTAAAGGTCCAATCTTTTACCTTAAATCTTTGTTATTTACGTATCTGTTTGTGGTTTTGTTTAGAGAAATATCCGGCTGCATATTTGTTGAAATTATCTCTGTGTACACCTCGATGATGTTCCTACTAGTTTAAGTTCAATTTCGTTAGTTTCCTGCTTGTTTTACTGCTTTTTGTATTCTAAAATTTTGTTTGTTTGATTTAATTTGACATGAATATCACCTATTAAAAGAGTTAGCAACGGGACCAATGCTCTGTTTAGTATAATTAATCCTTCATTTGTTAGTTGTGGGAAGAGAGTCATGTTAACTCTAGGTGGAAATTAGCACTTTAATTATAAATGGACCATTGTTCTTAAGCTGAAGTGGGCTACGTGATTGGAATCAACTTTGGTTCAATTTCTTTTTTTTTTTTTTTTTTTTTACAAATAATGGGCCATGAGGGTTTGGTTTGGTCAGATTAGCAAGAATCAGAAATGGGCTCAAATAGGTTCAAAATGCCAAGCCCAACACAGTAGATTAGTGAATAAGCTAGTCAGACTTTCCTTAGCTAATTAGTTTTGTTTCCTCCACAAATAAATTTTATAACCTTGGATCTTCACAATAATCTCAAAATTAGTTTAGAAAAAACCATAGAATGTCGTAGGCGCGTTTTAATCAATTATCGTGATTATGTACACGTTCGTGTGACATAATTATGGTTTTCAAAATAAATCAAGGTACACGTTCGTGCGACTTTGGCCGAACAATCTTAATAATTAATAAAGTGTTATTAATTGTGTACACGTACGCATGCCATGATTTTAGCACAATAAACAAAATGGATTCACGCACATAATTCGTTTCAAAGATAATCCCATATTTTAATAATTAAAAACAGATAGATAAAATATGAAAACTAATAAATCATACTTTATCCAAAATTAATTCAAGCCAAGTTCTAGTCAATAAAGCGATTGTGCTAGAACCACGGAAATCGGGGAATGCATTACACCTTCTCCTCGGTCAACAGAATTCCTTACCCGGACTTTATTTTCACAGACCAATAATAAAAGAGTCAAATCTTCCTTTGAATATGGATTAAAATAAAAGATGACTTGGAACACCCAAAAATATATTCCAAGTGGCGACTTTGTAAATAAAATAATCCCTACTCAAATTTGTCACTTTAATTGGAAATTCTTTAATACGCCCCAATCCTTAGCATCCATATGTTTTTATTTTTTCGGGGAGGGGGGAGGGGGAGGGGGGAGAGGGTAGAAAAGGGGTGTGACAACTCTGGCGACTCTCAAGAATTCGAGCTTGTACATTGACTTTTTTGGCTTTATTAATTTTTGTATATACTGTAATTTATTTAGGCCTAATGTGCTATTTGTCTGCTTTTTACCTGTTTGATATTGTTGAATTGTACATATAAACTGTCTTCTCTCGTACCCCTATGAGTCTTCTTGATATTAAATTGAGCATTTGCTTGACAAAACCAACTTTCTTTGAGATAGCCGAGGTGCTTGTCACCCGGTGAAGGATTTTAGTCATACATATTTTAGGCGGGAAGCACCACCAACTAAGCCGGAAAGCAATACTTCCGGTACGCTGACCCTCCTCGACTCGAGTTGTATGATCGAGTAAGCCAGTATGGATACCTTCTCCACTAGGATTTAAACATAGAAGAACAAACCTCACGCCGGATCCCTAGTAAGTACGTTTGTTTGCATCGCGTACATTTGACTTTGGGGACTCAACACAAGGGTTGGGTCCGTCTAGGACAGGTGTACCCAATTTAAAAAACTATCCTGATGCATTTAACGTGCTACTTGTGCACTTATTTGTTTCGGCTTGCATGTTGACCATCTTCTAGAATAGGGAAAGAAAATCAAGAAAAACCAAGAGTGAGGAGAGAGAAACTTACCCGGTTATGAAAAATTCAGGTATTTGAAAAATTCTGAAACTCTGTCAAAATTTTGAAAAAAAGAAGAAGAGTCATTTAAAAAATAAGCCAAATATTTTCAAAAAATAAAACAAAAAAATCATATTTTTATGTTATGTCAACACCCCTGAACTACGCAAGATCTGATTCATGTTCCCACATGATATGTAGGCAACCCACATCAGGTTCGATCGAATGATTTTAAAAAAATAAAAGTGAAAAAAATGAAAAAGAAAAAGAAAAAAAAAGAATGTTCATTCTAATATGTTTGTTGTTTTGAAATAAAACCTAGTTTAAGGTGGTCGGTTTGTTGGTTTGCAATGGCGAGTCCAGGATCCCTCAGAAATAAAAGCATCTTCTCAACCAAAGGAATAAGAACCATTATTGTTGATCCAACTAAGGTCACGAAAAGACAAGTAAACAAGTTGGTGATGAAAATGGAGGCAAATGTTGGCTGACTTCTACCAGTTTTGAGCAATAGGACATGCTCTGCTTGGATGATCTGTGATGATAGGGAAACATGAGAATTTGTCCAAGTCCTTTGGCAAATTAGTTACTGTGAAAGTTCCCATGCTGTAAGTCCTAAAATCCGATAGCCAATATGGGGAGCAGTTTGATCAAAAGTCAAAATTTGAGTGTTGAATCCATAGCAATAAAAATGGTTAAATGTCGTAATAATGCTGATGTGGAAGTCCGTAGCTAAGATGTCGCTTGGTAACTGAAAAATGACTCCTCTTTAGCCAGGGAGGAGTCTTGGTAGCTTATTTTGTCGTCTTTTCTATTATTTGGGTTATCCAGGATTGTAACCCAGATTTCAATTTGTTTGTCAAAAGGAAATTTAACTAAGGGTTGGTGCCCTGTATTATTGAAAAGAAGATGTAACCAGGGGTTGGTACCCTGTATTACTGAAAAGGAAATGTAACCAGGGGTTGGAGCCCTATAATATTGATGAAGTGTTGAGTCTCCGTAGGTGAAAAACGTTATACCTGAGTTAAGATACATAAAACGTCCCGAGCGAAGAGTACTTCTACCCGGAAATATGAGCTGGATCCCCTAGGCGAAATGGTTCTACCTGAGTTAAGCTACGAAAAATAACCTGAGCGAAGAGTACTTCTACCTGGAACTATGAGCTGGATCCCCCAGGCGAAAAGGTTTTACTTGGGTTAAGCTATGTAAAACAACCTGAGCGAAGAGTACTTCTACCCGAAACTATGAGCTGGATCCCCTAGGCGAAATGGTTCTACCTGAGTTAAGCTACGTAAAACAACCTGAGCAAAGAGTACTTCTACCCGGAACTATGAGCTGGATCCCCCTAGGCAAAATGGTTCTACCTGAGTTAAGCTACGTAAAACAACCTGAGCGAAGAGTAATTCTACACGGAGCTATGAGCTGGATCCCCCTAGGCGACAAGGTTCTACCTGGGTTAAGCTACGTAAAACATCCTGAGCGAAGAGTACTTCTACTCGGAACTATAAGCTGGATCCCCCTAGGCGAAAATGGTTCTACCTGAGTTAAGCTACGTAAAACATCATGAGCGAAGAGTACTTCTACCCGGAACTAAGAGTTGGATCCCCCTAGGCGACAAAGTTCTACCTGGGTTAAGCTACGTAAAACATCCTAAGCGAAGAGTACTTCTACTCGGAACTATGAGCTGGATCCCCCTAGGCGTAAAAGGTTCTACCTGGGTTAAGCTGCGTAAAACATCCTGAGCAAAGAGTACTTCTACCCAGAACTAATGAGTTGGATCTCCCTAAGAGAAAAGGTTCTACCTGGGTTAAGCTACGTAAAACATCCTGAGCGTAGAGTACTTCTACCCGGAACTATGAGCTGGATCCCCCTAGGCGAAAAGGTTCTACCTGGGTTAAGCTACATAAAACATCCTGAGCGAAGAGTACTTCTACCCAGAACTGTGAGCTGGATCCCCCTAGGCGAAAAGGTTCTACCTGGGTTAAGCTACGTAAAATAACCTGAGCGAAGAGTACTTCTACCCGGAACTATGAGCTGGATTCCCCTAGGCCAAAATGTTCTACCTGGGTTAAGCTACATAAAACATCCTGAGCGATGAGTACTTCTACCTGGAACTATGAGTTGGATCCCCCTAGGCGAAAAGGTTCTATCTGGGTTAAGCTATGTAAAACATCCTGAGCGAAGAGTACTTCTACCCAGAACTATGAGCTGGATCCCCTAGGCGAAAAGGTCCTACCTGGGTTAAGCTACATAAAACATCCTCAGTGAAGAGTACTTCTACCCGGAACTATGAGCTGGATCCCCCAAGGCGAAAAGGTTCTACCTGGGTTAAGCTACATAAAACATCCTGAGCGAAGAGTACTTCTACTCGGAACTATAAGCTCGATCCCCCTAGGCGAAAAAGTTCTACCTGAGTTAAGCTACGAAAATGGGAGGTATGAATAGTAGTGACTCATGCTGAAAATAAAAGAAAATGGAGATTTTAAGGAGCTTACCTTTTGTGACGTTTGTCCTTTGAGAATCGCCATTATGCGCTGCTTTGTTCCTGCTTCAAATAAAGAAAAACTGTGAGCTTTCAAAGTGGTGGTCGGTTTGTGGCCTTGATATCTTTGGCAGCTTGGCTTTGTGCGCATTCTCTTCCGGAAGACCGACTGTTTTGGTAGTTGGCTACACTGCTGGTAGACTTTGTTGTTTCTTTCAAGAGACTTTTGCTCTCTGTACCAAACCTGATTGTGTTTGTGGTTCAATCAGCCTTATCCCAATTGGAGATATTTGCTTAGGTGACCTTTTCTGATAGCTTGAATGTCTTCTTGCTTTTCGAGCAATTTGATTATCAGAGAGAATCGCAACTAGGTATGCGCCTTTTGTGTGATGTGCACATCTCATAGTCTTTGTTCAGTACTATAGGGAACCCGTAATTAATCTTGCGGTCTTTTCTTTGCTTGTTTTTGACAAGTAGGTAGACAAAGATATCTTTCGGGGAACCTTTGTACTGCGCAAATCCTCAAGACTTGTCGACTGTAACAACTGTGTGCATGCTACTTCTCCGATAATGTTATCTTGAATGTTCTGGCCAAAATTTGCTTTGTGAAACTGAAAAGCTGGTAGCAGATTTTGAAATCCTTTCTTACTTGTTTTGACAAGGAATGACTCAAAACAAATGATATAATGATGCTAAGAAACAATATTTACAATAGATGCCTTCATGAGGAAGGAAAGAAGGAAGAGTTATATATATATATAAAGAAGGAAAATGCTTTTTTTTTCTTTTTCTTTTGAATGAGGTAACTAGCCATAATGATCATGACATGCATTTTGGACTCAACGGCCTGATCTATCAAACTGTTCTAATCATTCATTTCGTTATTCCTCCGGGCCTTGAAGTCAGGCTTGTTTGTGTTAATTTTTATACATCAGTTTCACGACTTACTTTTGACTAGTGATTCCCCGAGAGATTTTCACCAACAAATCTCTCTCATTTATTTATCTCTACTTTACGCCGTCTTACAGTGCCTGTGAAGATTTTCACTAGTAAGACTCTCTCATTTTTTTTTCTTTTTTGTTTTCTTTTTTCTTTTCTTTTCTTTTCTTGATTCCTTGAGTGAGAACCATGACTATGTCCTCCATATGACAACCATTGCTCATAGCGGAATTCCCTTGGCATTCTCAAAACTGATCAAAAGGTCTTGTTTGGAAGGCTTTTGGATATGGTTAGAAAGAAATGATGACATGAAGGCTCAAAGTAGACTCAATATGATGGGTTTTATACTTTCAACTCTTGGAATCGACTCTTTCAAAAAACGAAAACAAACTCATGCCCCAGTTTTAGATACTGGATTTTTTTTTGGAATTCTTATTTGGTTGGACCGAACCGTGTAAGGCTGCCTACGTATTCCTTTTTAAGGAATCAAGTCAAACGTAGTTCAAACATCTGGCCTAACTATATTTTTTTTAATCTTTCTTTCTTTTTTCTCTTTTTTTTTTCAAAACAAGTTGCCCCAACTTTTATTTTCTGAGGGCATGGATCTTTGATTGTTCTTTTCTTATTCTTTTTTCAGTTTCACCACTTTGTACTCTTGAGGCATGAACTTTTCTTTTTATTTTTTTTATTTTAATTTTTATTTTTGGACTTTTAACTCGAAACTTGATTCCAAAAGAGAGTTGTCAAAGAAAATAACATAATCTCAAAAAGGGTAACGGAGGGTATACAGAGTTTGGATAGCAGAAAAAGGGCCTCCCAGCCTCGAGAGCGCCAAACATAGTATCCTTTCGCGATCACAACATTTATGAACATGTCTGTCTTCTTGGTATGTCGTGGTCGAAAGACACTTTCCATCCATTGATGTCAAACTTTACACCAATCTTCAATTGATTCTTCCTCAAACTCGATCTTCACAATGATTTGAAGGTAAAGATCGTTAACCTCCACATGTATGACTATTCTAGTTCCACGTGATTTTACTTGAGCTTAATTCCAAAGTGTTTCGATTATTTATTCATCCTCGAAAGTGTCTTGTTCTCAGTTATCCACTTCAAGACTAAATCAATTTTCTAAGATCTGGCCAAAAACTCCGCATGGATGTCATGTCACTAGAACTAGCGGGAAAAGGATTAAGCACATAATGACACAAAAAGACAAAATATATTTCATTGAGTAAAGGATGGAAAGGTTGGACCACCAACCCCTGGTTACATTTCCATTTTCAGTAATACAGGGCGCCAACCCTGGTTACATTTCCTTTTCAGTAATACAGGGCGCCAACCCCTAGTTACATTTCATATCAGTAATGCAGGACGCCAACCCTTGGTTACATTTCTTATCAATAATACAAGGCGCCAACCCCTAGTTATATTTCCTCACCAGTATCAGGGTACACCAATCCCTAGCTGTGTTTTCCGACATAGGATCTCCACTCCTTAGTTGATTTTTATTTTTTAAACATAGGGTTTTCACTCCTTAGTCTCCTTACCAGTATCAGGGTACACTATTCCCCATCACATTTCCCCAATATAAGGTACACCAATCCTTAGTTTAGGCACCATTTAGACAATCATGGTACACCATTCCCAAAGAATCATGTTTTCTCAGGGTATACCAATCTTGACCTTTTATTGCTTTCAATAATGAAATAGTATAGAGTTTTATTATAAATAACTCACAAAAGTTTCCTAGTAAAAATTGGGGCAGAAAAATTTCGTTCGTTTATTTGTTTTGGTGTCTAAGCAGGTTTTACCTCGAAGCACGGGTTCGAGATCACCAATAAAAGAAGTCTCAATCCAAAATAAAGGAAAGAAAACAAAAAAGAAGTGAATCTTGAATGCTGAAATGGATGAAAAGATGTGAATTGCTCAAGACATGACTGAAGTCACGAGCATTGCATTTCCCGTCTTCATCGGAAGAGGCCATAGAAGAATGAACTGGCACATGCAGCGAGCAAGCATCAAGGTTCAGATCAGAGTCTACGTGAATAACCAGTCAAGACTCAAGATCAAGTTTTAGAAGACTTATAGATATGAATCTTGTAACTCATAGTTGATAGGCTTGTTTATTCTCTTTTGGTTTTGATGTAATGACACGACTACAGATCGGAACCTCGACGGAACCTCACTCGACTCTCCAACTCAGCATTCCATCCTTTTCCTTGAACTACATGCGGCATGATTCCCTTATAACCCGAGATATATAGGTTGTCCAAAACCATGACTCGGTTGCACTCTTTTCTCTTATCTCTTCTCTTTTGAATAATGGTATGGCCAAAAATTAGTTGTATCACTCATCTTTCTTTGTCTGAAAACACTACATCTTTTCAAATAAAGAGGGGCATGCTGTGAGCACCTAATTTTTGACTATGCGTGAATATTTTTTCACTCACTCTCACTTTCTCCATGCACTTCCCTCACATAATCCCTCCACCAACACACACGGACACTCACAAAAAAAGGAGATTCATCTCTACCCCAAACACATATAACAAAAAAGCCAAAAGGGGGAGGAGAAAAATCAAAAAAGGGAGGAGGAAAGTCAAAAAAAAGGGGAGAGAAAATAGAGGGAACGTTCTCTTCGCAAAGGAGGGAGGAAGAATCTGATAAAAAATTATCACCTAAGAGATAAATAAGGGAAAAAAATAAAAAAGTAGCACAACTTGGCTTCTCCACTAAAACAACCTCTTTTCCATCTAGTTTCACCACCAATCCTCCATTAACAACCTCAAAAAAAAAACTCCAAAAAAGAGCTGAAAATCTGCTAAAAATGCAGCCATGAATCTCCGTTAACCACCAGTTAAACACTACCAAAACCAGCAGCTCTTTTACCTTACAAACAGCCCCAATTTCTCTGTTAAACCCATCCCAAAATCCGTACCAAAACCCAGCAGAAACAACCCCAAAAAGCAGCTCCAAACCATCCCCGAACAACTCCAAAAACGAGCTAAGAACATCCCCAAATCAGCAAAGCAGTCAAAAGCTGACCTAAAACATCCCCAAAATAACTCCAAAACACTTTAAAACAACGCTCTTTACCTCATAAAAAAAGGAGCATTTTTTTGAGATCGAGTTCGGTTAAAGCTCCATTCGTTGGTCGCTAGTTCCGTTCAAGTTGCCGGTGAGGTTCCGACGCTGCTGCGTTTTCTGTTCGGGTTCTGGCGAGTTTTCACTGTTAGGGTCCATTTGGCGTCGATTCAGCTGTTGTAATTTCATAGGAGGTGCTTGTTAATAAAGGAAAAATTTTTGTTACTAAAGGTCCAATATTTTACCTTAAATCTTTATTATTTATGTATCTTTTTATGGTTTTGCTTAGAGAAATATCCTGCTACATATTTGTTGAAATTATCTGTGTGTGCGCCTCGATGATGTCCCTACTGGTTTAAGTTCAATTTCGTTAGTTTCCTGCTTGTTTGCTGCTTTTTGTATTCTAAAATTTTGTTTGTTTGATTTAATTTGACTTGAATACCACCTAGTAAAAGAGTTTGCAACGAGACCTATGCTCTGTTTAGTATAATTAATCCTTCATTTGTTAGTTGTGGGAAGAGAGTCTTGTTAACTCTAGGTGGAAATTAGCACTTTAATTATAAATGGACCATTGTTCTTAAGCTGAAGTGGGCTACGTGATTAAAATCAACTTTGGTTCAGTTTCTTTTTTTCTTTTTCTTTTTTACAAATAATGGGCCATGAGGGTTTGGTTTGGTCAGATTAGCAATAATCAGAAATGGGCTCAAATAGGTTCAAAATACCAAGCCCAACACAATAGATTAGTGAATAAGCTAGTCAGTCTTTCCTTAGCTAATTAGTTTTGTTTCCTCCACAAATAAATTTCATAACCTTGGACCTTCACAATAATCTCAAAATTAGTTTAGGAAAATTCTTAGAATGCGTTAGGCGCATTTTAATCAATTATCGTGATTATGTACACGTTCGCGTGACATAATTATGGTTTTCAAAATAAATCAAGGTACGCGTTCGCGCGACTTTAGCCGAACAATCATAATAATTAATAAAGTGTTATTAATTGTGTACACGTACGCATGTCATGATTTTAGCATAATAAACAAAACGGATTCACACACGTGATTCGTTTCTAAGATAATCCCATATTTAAAAGCAGATAGATAAAACATGGAAACCAATAAATAACAGTTTATCCAAAATTAATTCAAGCCAAGTTCTAGTCAATAAAGCGACTGTGCTAAAACCACGAGACTCGGGGAATGCCTTACACTTTCTCCCGGGTCAACAAAATTTCTTACCTGGACTTTATTTTCTCAGACCAATAATAAAAGAGTCAATTCTTCCTTTGAATAGGGATTCAAATAAAAGGTGACTTGGAATACCCAAAAATCTATTCCAAGTGGTGACTCTGTAAATAAAATAATTCCTACTCAAATTTGTTACTTTAATTGAAAAAACTCTTTAACCCGCCACAATCCTTAACATCCATATCTTTTTTTTTTTGGGGGGGGGGGAGGGGGGAGGGGGAGTGTAGAAAAGGGGTGTGACATTCATTGAATATCCATATGAATTTTTAATTATTTTATGCATTATAGTAGAATCGGATGACCCAACCGGTCATTCCAAATAATAAAATTATCTTGATTAGTAAACTTCTCATTTACTAAGGCATGTATTTCAATCCTGCTAATACTTGTGTAATATAAGCCGGATGAAAGAGCGGGTAACATTTCGAGTACATATTTCTTACCCGACTTTATTTTAGTAATACAAAGATATTCAATCTTTTCATTTTTTGTAGTCTAAATGTGATATCCATTTTGGCGAATATCTTTGAAACTTAGTAAGTTTCTTTGAGACTTACTACAATATAATGCTTCATTAATAGCCAAATTTGTTCCTCTGGATAGTAACAAATTTGCTTTTCCATAGCCTTCAATTAATTTTGTACTGCCGGATATCGCATTAACATTGGCTTCTTTCATCACAAAATAAGAGAAATATCTCGTATCTCTTAAAATAGTATGTGTTGTAGCACTATCTAAAAGACATATATCATCTTTATTGATCTTGGGTCTAACTGAAGACTGGGAAATTTTTATATTCTTCATAAATAAACAAAAAGTATATCATAAGAAATACATGCTATAAATAAAAGAAACACGAGGAATGTAGAAACTAGCATATATGATGCTTTAGGGAAGTACACTAAGAAAAACAAACTACATAAAGACATAATATGAAAATAACAACTTTTCTTAAAGCTTTATTCCCCAGTAAGATAATCACTTCTTCAGTCAATATCCTCAAAGAAGTCTCCAGCTTCTAAATGAGTAATATTTGTAAGGCCTCCAAAATCATCATCTTTATATGTAATATTTGCCTCAACATCATCATATTTGTTTGATGGACCTGCTTTATCATCATTATTTTGAAAAGTCAAGTGTGTTTCCACATTGTTATCTTTTCTTTTATTGGATGCTTGATAAAGTTTGACAAAATGGTCAGGTGTACGACAAACACGTGCCCAATGACCTTTCATACCACACATGTGGCAAATATTAACTCTTCCTTTTAAAGGATTATTTTGAGGATCCTTATTGTTCTTTTTTTATTTTTACCATGATGACGATAATTATTTCGTGCCCTTCCATGTCCATGTCCACGTCCACGACTATGGCCACGACCACGACCACGATAATGATTTTGTCTTCTTTCAGACTTTTGAGTAGCTGCTACCATATTCATTTCGAAAAATGGTGCAGATCCAGTGTGACGTGCTTCGTGATTTTTTATTTAAAGGGTATTATGTTGCTCAGCCACCAGTAGGCTTGAGATTAATTCAGAATATTTCTTTAAACCCTTTTCACGGTATTGTTGCTGCAATACCATATTTGAGGCATGAAAAGTAGAAAGAGTCTTTTCTAGTAAATCCTCATCATTCACAATTTCTCCACATAATTTAGGTTGGGAAGTTATCCTAAATACAACATAATTATATTCACTTACAGTTTTAAAATCGTGTAACCGTAAGTGAATTCATTCATATCGAGCTCTCGGCAATATCGTTGCCTTAGGATGATCATATCGTTCCTTCAAACTGCTCCATAATTCAAATGGATCTTTTAGGGTTAAGTATTCAGTCTTTAACCCTTCATCGAGATGATGACGAAGGAAAGTCATAGCCTTTGCTTTATCCTGGCCTGATGTTTCATTTCCTTCTATAATAATATTTTCAATAACTTTTGTAGTAAGGTGAATTTCAGCATCAAGGACCCATGATAAATAATTCTTTCCGGATCGACACAGGCGTAAAATAAATATACCAGAAAGCAGAGTGGTGGTAGCTAGTGTGTGTCACATCGGACTTGAGTAGAAGCTAATTCGTGCTTATAACGTGTTATGAAATAAAAGTAATTTAGTAAAACATGAACAAGAAATAAAGATAGAGAAAGAAGATATTTTCTTGTTCAATTGTGTGTATTTTTCTATCTATTATAAAGCCTTTATATAGGCATAAAAAGTGGAAGAAAAATATGTCATTAATGAACATCACCCATAGATATCCACCATTATTTAGGGCCTGATTTGCCTTTTTACTATCATAAATAGGCCTTATTTACCCTCCGTTTAATTTTTCTATCAACAATATCCCTACAGTTATACATTAGGTTCATATTTACCTCTTACACGTTAAAACAGGTTACATTTTTCCTTCGTTATACTTTAGGATTATATTTACCCCTCTAATCTTCAAAAAGGGTTACATTTACCCTTCGTTATACTTTCTTGACATATTTATCCTTACAATTATACCCTACATTTACCCTCATCCGGTAGATCGCTATGTCCCACCTTTATTTTCCTGCATGGCGCCTATGCGGATTTCTTTTTCTTCCAATTTAAATATGGTCACCTATTTAAGATAATTTAACCCGCCCACCCAATTTAAATAAGACACACTAACTAAAATAAATATAAATCATAATTGCCAATCCCCCACTAGTCCATCTCTCTTCTCCGGGTCAACTCCATATTTTGGCCCTTTTCCGTTGTTTTTAAGGTTTTATTAAAGCAAGTCAACGACACAGGCTTTTATCTAGATTCTTAACAAGAACTTGCTGTCTTGTTAAGAATTTCATTTGGGTGTGCGTTTATGCTTGTGTTTGATTCACGGTAAGCAAGTTAGAGCTCTTTGTCATTTTTTCCTTTTCTTTTTAGAATTTTTGCTGCCCCTTTAATTTCTTTTTCTTGTGCGTTTATCTGATTTAAGTTCTTATTTGTTTGAAAAATTCAATTTTTCCAGTAATACCCATTTCATTTTTGGAGTTGGGGGTGGTGGGGATATGTCATGAGTCATTGGGAAGTGAGTAGTATGTTGTAATTCTTGGATACTATTGCAAAGCATTATAAGGTTTAATGTTGTAGTTGCTTAATTAATTTGAGCAATGCAAACTGAAGTAACCAATTAAATTCACTAGTTATTTCACTGGTTAATATTTCCTTCATTCGGTACTTAATTTCAGTTTAAATTGTTATCTTTTCCTATTGTACCTTACTTTTGCAGATTCTGCTTTGCGCTTTGGATCATTTGATTGATTCTTATCATCCAATAAATGATCTCTATTTGTGCTGTGTACCAGCACCACACACACAGTGGAAACAAATGCTGCATTGTCTGCGGCGATTATCATTAACAGCAAAAACTAATCACTCACCTCCAGCTTTGGAAGGTAAATTTTTTGAGTTTTAGCTGTAGTGAAGTACAAAAGAATCAATTATGTTTCGCCGGTTTCTGTTGTTATCCCAAACTTGAAGCTATGTTAATTGAAGCATTAAAGATTTGAAAATGAGCAAAGATTCATTATGTATAAATTTTTGTGTGGCACATGGTAGGTGCAAGGCGGGTTGTAATTAGGTACTTGCAGCGGCGGAGCTAGTAGGAGGGAAGGGGATTCAATTAAATCCCATGAAAAATTATAATGCACAAATAGGGAAAAATAATTTTTTTTTGTTATATATAAACTGTTGAATCCCCTTGATACAAGCGAAAATTCTAGTGTTATGGTAAAGGTGGTACAAAAGCTGCTTTAGGTAAATAGTGCTTATACCAGGTGGCATTTAAATATCTTTTGAATCCCCTAGTATAAATTCCTGATTTCACTATTGTTTGTAAGCTTCATGTCATTAACAGGAAGTTCAAGATATTTACTTAAGATGAGGAATCTCTGTGGTTTAGACTTGAGTAAGCACATGTGGGATTGAGCGAAGTGGCTAGAACGACAAGAAATGCAGCTGCTCCATATACTTGTCCTCTTGGAAAACAATTAGATATTGGTAGAATCCTTTCTGTACATATTTCCTGACACCATCTTGATGGGATGTTAATGATATTTTGATTTTACCAAAGAACCACGAAAAAAAAGGAAAGAAAGAAAAAGGGTAGAATCCTATCAGATAATTATTTTCTTCCAGAGAGGATTTGATAGCAGAGGGAAACTCAGGAAACTTCTTCTTTCATCCCTGGATACTCGCGCATTTGTTCTCTGACAAAGTTCGTGATAGACCTGTGCATCCCCTAAATTTTTTCTATATGGCGTATAATTACCTTGCCTTTTTTCTGCTGACATTAATTTACTCTTTTTGAATCATATAGTGTTTGATGGTTCAATAGGCACAAAGATGAAATAGAGTGGTTCGAATGAAAGTTTAGCAATTTTCCTTGCACCAGGCATATTCTGATTCCTTCAAATCTATGTAAATGAACTGCAGGCGATTTAGCTGATGATAAAACATCAAGTTCCCGAGCTTCACCTACTGTCGACCTCTCACAAGCATATGCACTTGTTGTTCAAGCTTCTTGCAACAAAGAGATCTGGTCCAAGGTGCATTATGTGGTCCCTCCGGAACTGAACGTCGAGGTAGCACAAATTGAATTCCAGGAGGAACTGCTGCAACTAGAGGATGTCCTTAAACCCAACCATGAGTCTGTCCAAGAGACACTTCTGCATATAAGACCGGACACCCTAAACCAACTTATTACTAACTACCTTGACAGTACTGAGCAAACTGCTCTTCTCTGTATCCTTATCTCTCAAAGTGTGAACAAAGCTCGACTCTTGTATGCCCCAATTCATAAACTTCTTGATGTCCTTGCCCTGGGCTTGGAGTTTGTTGGACATTCCCTTTCGCAAGCTCAATATGATTTGGCATTTGACATCTTCCTCCAGTTCGACAGCCTCGCTAATCACTTTCCTGGCCGTGACATCTATAACTTCAATGATATGTTTGATAGCTCCTTCCAGCTAAAGAAGCAGCTTGAACTTCGTCTACACAAGTCACGTTCAAAGGTCCAACTTCTCCGACGTGCCATCAGAGGCTCAGCCATATGTTTAGTTGCAGCTACTGTTGGAGTGGTCATATCAGCTGTTATTATAGCTACTCATGGTTTTGCTGCTCTTGTTGCCATCCCAATCTGCCCCGCTTGCCTCCCTTTAAATATGGAAAAGAAAGAACTAGATCTCATGCAGCTGGATGAAGCAACAAGAGGGATTTTTTTTCTCCACAATCACTTAAATACTGTAAAGAGTCTGGTGGGCCGGTTACATGACGCGGTGGAGTCCTACAATGGTACTATTCACTTTGGGCTAGAGAGTGGGAGAGATCGGTATCACATCCAGGAGGCACTGAAGCAACTTCAGAGGAGACATAGCACTTTCCTTGACGAGCTTCTGAGTCTTGACCAACATCTATGTGTATGTTTTGCTGCAATAAGTACGGCTAGAGACCGTCTTCTTAATTATCTCTCATCAAAATCAAGCTCCTCAATAATTTGTTCTTAGTTCTGTAAGTGATCCTTCATACATTTCCTTTTATTTTCTGTCTTTGGTATTTTATTATTTCTGGCATGTTAATTTTACGTTTTCACTTTGCTGCGATTCTTTAAAGGCTGCTGGACCTCTAACTTAACAGTACCAAGAATGCAGCTAGATGTCTCCCAATGAGCACGGAAATGGGGGGGGGGAGGAATGTGATTGGAAACAAGGAATCTGACTTGGAATGTGATGTTACTTTTGTTTTAAATAAATTGTTCACCCATTCCTCTACTGTACTTGACATTCACGCTCTTTGCCTATTCAAATGCTATTGAACTATATGTGATCTTATTTATGTGGTATCTTTTTAGAGAAATGTCCTTACTCTCTGTTCCTAAAATGTGTATTCTCAGAAAGACTCTATACAATTGATAATTTTAGTATCACATTGCCAACTAGGTTCTACCGAAATTACATTTCATACTATTTACAACAACAACAACAACTTATACGCCCCAGTCCCAACAAATAGAGAGGGTTTAGCAGTATATCTAGTACAAAAAGAGAGCAGGACTTTTTGTTTTTGGTAATAACCTGTGAAAATTATCATAACAACCAAAAGCTTTACATCCTAGGAGCATCGAGAGTACTAGGCACTTCCCAGTACATCAAGGCCTAAAAAAAACATGACTAAATACATTGACTCAATACAAAACGAAGCCTGCTACACAAACTAGCTACACAATCTATGTATCAACACTGGACAATGCCTTGCTCTTCTTGACTCTGCACGCATTCTTATTCTTTCTTTGATCTCTTTCTGGATTTGGTCAATACAAAAATCCATGTTTAGTCTAACTTGTCTAAATATTTTCCAGTTCCTAGCTTGCCAAGTATAGTAGACCATCGCACCTATCATTGCTGCTGCTACTTCCTTTCTAAACTGCTTCCAATGCCTTCTTCTAATCCACTGCAAGGTCTCAGGTATTGCCATATCTGATAGAGTGATACCTGACCACCTTGTTAGTGCTCCTCTCATGGTTTTCACCCACCTACAATCTGCAAACAAGTGCTGATGAGTCTCTAAAACATCCAATTCACACATGCGACAACCTGTATCTCCAGTAACAGGAATATGCATCTTTAGAAGTTTCTCCCTAGTTAGCAGCTTGTATTGATTGGCTAACCATAGTATAAATCTCTGTCTGGGTAGCATAACACCACTCCGTATCAAGTCCATTTCCCACAGTCTTGACATTTGACCAAGCAATGCATTATTACTGCTTGAGACAGAATAAGTACCGCTTCCTGTCAAAGTGTATGTACTTCCATTATACCACAGAGTCATTGTGCTTTAGCCCATTAAGCTTCTTCCAATACTAACTACAGTCTGTGGTCCCATATACTCCTACATGTCTTCATATAAATGCCATGCACCCACCTTACCCAGAATATTTCCTTGTTTGTCACCAGTTGCCATAGCAGCTTTCCCACAGATGCCACATTCCATAGCTTGCAACCCTTGATGTTTATCCCTCCACACTTCTTAGGTCTACATATTGTATCCCAAGCCACCAGTGCCAATTTCCTGTGCCCTTCAGTGCTGCCTCAGAGGTACTCCCTGCATTTCCTGTCAACTTCCTTGATGACACTTTGTGGAAGTACGAAGACAGCTCCCCAAAAATTATACACTGCAAAGAGAACATCATTTATAATTTGCAGTCTACCAGTATAAGAAAGCTGTTTAGAATAACCAGAGTTGATCCTCTTTGTAATCTTCTCCACTAATGGCATTCAACTTTGCTTCACTTTTTAGAGGTTAGAGGTAACCCCGGGTATCTCATAGGTAAAGTACCAGCTGAGAAACCTGTGTTACTCAAGATTATCTGTTTCAGTTCATCAACCATCCCTGCTAAAAAGATGTTGGACTTTTCCATGTTAGCCACCAACCCTGAGACTTCACTAAGGTGGTTCACAACTTCCATCATCCTGTGAATGGACTGGAGATTACCTTTGCAGAACAGCATCAGTCACTCATTTTGTTTAGCACTCTAGTTAGATATTCTATGACTAGAACAAATAACAATGGAGACATGAGATCTCCTTGTCTGAGTCCTCTCTTCCCCTCAAAGTAGCCAAATCCACCACCATTTACTTTTACTGTAAATGTGGTAGTTGTGACACACAACATGATCCAGTGTATAAATGGAATAGGAAATCCATAGCCTTTAAGTACTTCCTCCAGAAACTCCCATCTAACCATATCATAGGCTTTCTTTAGATCAATTTTAATCAAGCATCTTGGGGTAGTCTTCCTGTTGTAATGTCTTAAAATGTCATGACATATAAGTACATTATGAATCAAAGATCTCCCTTCTATAAAAGCTGCTTGATTATCAACAACAATCATTGGTATAGCTTTCCTTAATCTCTTGCAAATTATCTTAGAAATGCACTTGTAAATGACATTGCAGCATATGAAATAGGCCTGAGTTGACCGGCCAGTAGGGGATTATCCACTTTTGGAATAAGAGCAATAATAGTAGAGTTGATCTGTGTGAGTAGTTGCTCATTCTCAAAAAACTTCAGTACTACACTTGTCACCTCATCTCTAATAATGGACCATGAAGCTTTATAGAAATCACTCCCATATCCATCTGGTCCAGGGCTCTTTGTTTCCTCTATACTAAACATAGCAGTCTTAACCTCAGCAACTGAGTATGGCCTTACCAACTGCATTTGTTGGGTAGTTGACAGTGTCTTCACATTCCTCAGAAAACTATGAAAAGCTTGTGGTCTATTTCTGCCCTTTGTCCCTAGCAATTCCTGATAGTAGTCCACAAAGATTGCTGCTATGTCTTCTTGGTCAGTCTACATTCTCCCATGCTCATCACTTCGCTGAATTATAGCTTCTTGTAATCTCCTGTGCTTGATTATAGAAAAGAAATATCTATTGTTTTCATCCCCCAATTTAATCCATGTAACTTTGCTTCTTTGTTGTAAAAATACTTCAGCAAGATAAGATGATCTTCTGAACCTTTAAAACTTCTGATGTTCTTCTGCCTGCAACCTAGTATCCAATGGATTATTATGTAATTCTGCTTGTGCTCTGGCAAGAGCCAACTTATCTGGATCAGCTGTAGCTACAATATTATTGAAGTGCCTTCTATTTAGATCTCTAAGCTTGTGCTTCAACAGTTTTAGCTTCTTGACTACTCTGAACATGCTACACCCTTGTACTGCCTGATTCCACCCCTCCTTAACTACATCTAGGAAGTTTGGATGAGGCCCATACATTGCAATACTTTTGGCTCTCCTGTGTACATTGATGGGTAATATCTTGAGTGGACAGTGATCGCTGATTCCTTCTTCTAAGTATTGTGCATTAAAATTGGGCATAGAAATGAGCCAATCTGAGTTAATAAACACCCAGTCAATCTTGGATAAGATCCTACTATCCCCATGTCTGTCATTCCATGTATATCTGCTACCACTTGTAGGCAATTCTATTAAGTCACATTGTTCTATACATTGGTGAAAATTTGCTATTTCAGCCATAGTTAATAGGATTTCCTCCTACTCTGTCTTCAATGTTCAACACAGAGTTGAAATCTCCCATAACAATCTATGGACTACCCATACTCCTGCTCAACTCCATAAACTTCTTCTATCTTCTTTTGTATTAAAAGCATATACTACGGTCATCACAAATGTAACTTGCAGGCTATTGTGAGTAACCTGACAAGTAACTGCTTGTGCATGCTTAGACAGTAGATTCATTTTGAAACAGTCTTGTTTCCAGGCCATCCATATTCTCCCATTATAGTGCTCACTCAGATTTGTTATACAACCCCATCCACCAAATAGCTTGCTAGCCACTTGGTCTATTTTCCCGGTCTTTATTTTTTCCTCCAACATACCTATCAACTCTATCTCTTCTTTATTACAATGGAGTTTCACCTCCTTTTGTTTGTTAGGGGCATTCATACCCCTAACATTCCAACATAAAATGTTATCCATGACCACTAGGAGGTGGTACTTGCCCTCCCACATTTCTAGCAGACTTAGTTGCATTACTCAGATGGCTCTCATTGTTTGCATTGCCATTCACAGTCTCCAGTACTTGAAAGTTATTCTGATAACTCTTACCTCCTACTCCCATCTCTTGTTGTGCCTGTCGAGGTGGTTGTCTTGCAACATTCAAAGGAGTTACCCACCCTGCTTTATCCTTCCTAGGCTGTGTTTTAGTAACTGTCTGCCCTGTTGTATTGTTCCTTTCTACCATTTGCCTTCCATCTGTTCCAGCCTCCTTAACATGTTCCTTAACCACTTGATCTACACCTTCATCACCACTTTTGTCTTTTGTACCATCTTGTGCTTTGGTACTTGTTGTTTGCTGTAGCTTCTTTGCTCTACACACTTATTCATCGTGGTCATATTTTTTACACACTTTACACAATATGGGCTTCCAATTGTACCGTACTTTCTGCTCCATGAGCAACCCTTTCTTATTCTTAAAAAAATATTTTGTCAGGTAAATGAGTGTCCATCTCAACTTCCACAAGAAGCCTTGCAAAGCTCAGACCCATTTTCCTTTCTGTGTGACTGTCAACCATCAATGGTCTCCCTATTAAGCTCCCAATTTTACTCATACCTTTAGGACTCCAATACTTGAAGTCCAGCCCAGGTAATTTAACCAATATAGGGACTGTATACAACTATTCCCTTGTAAATTCCATGTCTGCATGCCAAGCTATCACAACAACAGGTTTGTTATCAAAATGATATATTCCACCTTGCAATACCTCATTCTTCCCTATCTCCGAGTAAAACCTCTCCAAGACAATACCAGTCTTCAACAGACACCTTATTGATGCCATGTTTGCCCCAGAGTCTACACACATACCCATCTAGTACCGATAATGGCGGGCGAGTCCCCAGAACATAACACACAATAACTGATTTTCAGTACTCTATCTCAGAGCTTATGTCCGCTGCTTCAATTTCACAAACAGGTGATGATGCTTCATGAATTTCAGGTTCTACAAATTCAAGTTTAAATCCAGCATTTGTTACCTTAGCAATATCAAAGTTGTCCCAAATGGAGCCCTTAGCATTCAACTCTGGTGAAGCTTCAACTTCATCAGCCCAAGACATTTTCCTCTGGCTGGTCCCAAAATTCAATACCTCCTTCCATTGTTGTGGAGTTTTTGAATTACCTTCCCCCAATTCCTTAGCCGGTGATCCTAATTGACAAACAATTGGTACTGTGTCTTCAATTTCCCCTTGTTCGATCAATTCATCCATGCATGGTACTGTTCTATTGGTTTCCTCTTTCTCGAGCTGCAATGTTGGAATTTCACTTCCTTTCAATCGATCTTCCTTCCTCCTTTGATGATGCGCACCCAACGCGATGGTCTCCTGCGCCATTATTGCCTTCTGCGAGGGATTCCGAGCTCTATTACCCATGGCGGCGCACGTTATGCTAACATGCGCTGAGAGAGAAATGGAAGCCCTTTTCTGGTCTTCTTGCCCTAAGGGAGCAAGACTTAATGGTTCTTTTCGCTAAAGAAAGTAAAAATGCTTCTCTTCATCTTATTTGGTACAACTAGTAAGGAAGTAGTGCATTTGTTGCGCTCACCTCCAGATAATTCGTCAATACCTGCACACTGTTAGCTTTTAGTCCTATCTTCCTGCATTATTATTCTATAGTCTGTTTTAACTCTAATTGGTTATAGTCATTCTTGGTTGTATCAGTTTGTCAATATTTCTTGTTGCAACCAATCTATGTTTTTATAGAAGCATGGTCAAGGTCAAGTGTTGACATGTGTTGTCTTAAATTAGAAAAGTTAGAACTACTATCCAAAATTGCTCCAAATGAGAGAAGTCAACCTTTTTTTTTTTTGGTGAAAAAGAGAGAAACTTTTACATTAAGTAGAAAGCATACAGGGGGCGGGGGGCTCAGCAGGCTCCCCCGATACAGAGTTGTTACAAGTAGTAATAGTAATATGACTAGCTTCTACGCCCCTAGTGGGGATATCATGACAAAAAGTAGTAGTGAGACTAGAAGGAGATACTACTGCCTGTGGTGGATTTACAGGGTGAGAGGTCGTTGCTTCAAAAACACAGGCATTTACAAGTCTTTTAGAGGTAACTCCCATGCAGTCAGCTTGGTAGTGGTGTGACAAACAGGGGCGGGGAGGGGTAGGGGTTCACGTGAACCCATGCTCCCCTCCCTAGACTACATATAGCACTGTAATTTTTCTGATATTATACTTTATTATTTCCGGGTGAACCCATGCGCAAGATGCCACTTTGGTCCGTTGGTGGCTGTGTGCCCCTTTGATAGTCCAGGTTAGGGGTTCGAATCCCCTCTCCCCTATTTCCCTTTATACTTTTTGTCTTTTCTTTTTCTGTTTCTTGTCTTCCTTTTCCTTCTTTTCTTTTTTGGTTTCATTTTGTTGTTCTCTTATTGTTTTATCTTTTCTTTATTTTATGTTTATTCTATTCTCCCTTTTTCTTTTCTTTTTTGGTTCATTCTTGAGTTTTCACATTCCTAAAAAATTAAAATTCACATCTCCTCCTTACCTCTCTTTCTATCTCAATTTTTTTACGAACAACAGTCATCCTCTAACTAATTTCTTTATCATTTCTCATTTATATTTTCCTTCAAATTTTTCTTTGATTTGTGAAGTGAGTTTTCTTCAAATAACGATGCTATTATTAATCATTTTTAAGGTATAAAATTTGTTAAGAACAATTGTAAACGTAATAATATTTCCGTATGATAATAGTATTAACCATGGTTTGTTCGGTAAGTTGTTGTCATAGCAAAATTTTGATGGAGTCAAGCTAGACGGTAGTATAGTGCACCCATACTCTTAAAATCCTAGATACGCTTCTGGTAACAAAATATGGTGGTGTTGCAAAAATCTCCAAGCTGCTTCCATGTGGTTGCCGTGATGCATACTTTGACCTTTATCTAATTCATTTCTGAACAATCGATGGTCAAAATCAGAGTTAAACCAAGAAACTTAGTTTCAACAACATATATCAGTGTGATCCATTACTGTATTTCCTTTTAATAATGTTGTGACTATGCTCTTACTGGGCCGATGGTCTATCGGAAACAACCTCTCTATCTTCACAAAGGTTGGGGTAAGGTTTGCATACACACTACCCTCCCCAGACCTCATTTGTTGGATTATATTGGGTTTGTTGTTGTTGTTATCATCTTATATCTGTGTGACTGCGAAGAATGATATAACTGGGTTTTGTGCTTTCAAGATCGTATACTGCTTGCACCTTTCAGCTCAGTAGAGAAACAATGACTTTTTCCAAAGTCATCACCTAGCGCTTCTTCCAGAAAGAAGCTTTTCTTTGGAAACCATATGTTCTGATCAGTGATCACCCCTATTGATCAGTGATCACCCCTAATGCTAGTAGCTTTTATATATATTTGTTTAATCATCTGGTTTTCGGAACCCACTGGCCGACCAGTACAGATTTGTGTTGCAAATGGCCTATTTAGAGGTGAAGCTCTCCCAACCAGGAAGTTTTCCATTCCCGGGCTCAAACCTGAGACCACTTACAAAATCCCTTTAGTGAAAACAAAAACTGTGGGGTCTGGGGAGGGTAGTGTGTACGCAGACCTTACCCCTACCCTGGGGTAGAGAGGCTGTTTCCGATAGACCATCGGCTCCCTCCCTCCAAGAACTCCCCACCTTGCTCTTTGGGTGACTCGAACTCACAACCTCTTGGTTGGAAGTGGAGGGTGCTCACCACTAGAGCAACCCACATTAAAATTGATGCGAGTGATTACTCCACGGCTGCAACAAATTAAATTATTGTAATGTATCAGTAGCACTCATCCAGTCATCCTCCCGTCAAGTTAACCTTCGAAAATTGTTTATATAATTTTAGCATAGACTGAAATGTATGAGGACTAGTGGCGGGGGTGAAGAGAAAAGAAAGTAGGGAGAATAGCACTTTTGGCCTTGTGTTATTGCTTGTTTCCAGTTTTAGTCCCTGTGATATTATACACAGCACATTGAACTTTCAATTAAGCAATGTGAGTTTTTTTAGTCCTTTCACTAACGGAATTTAATAAAACAAACTGACAGTTAAATATTAAGAAGAGTAATTTAGACATTTTAAGGAAATGTTTTCACTTTTTTCGAAATTGGTGTTCGGTCATAAACTTTTCAATTTTCATTTGAAAATGAATTTTGGAATTTTTCGAAAATTTTAAAAACTCCAAAAAGTTATTTTTCAAATTTTTTACTTAAGTTTACTCACAAAATTTAAAAACAATCCAAAATTGTATTCATGTCCAAATATAACTTTAATTTTCAATACCATTTTCACTTAAGAAAATACATTTTTTTCGGAATTTTATAATTCTTATGTCCAAACGCCCACTTAGTATAATGCAGTACAATCTTCTCCCTGAAGTGTTCTGTGCTTAAATGAATGCAAAGCTATCTGAGCTAAATTCATGGTGGAGCCTATTCGACTTTATATTGGTTTGATTTTTTTAATCGAATTTTAAGTAGTATCTTCTCAAATTCTCTCCAATATCCAAATTGCCCTTCTTAGTATTTAACTGTCAGTTTGTTTTGTTAAGTTTCGTTAGTGGAAGGACCAAAAAGACTCTGATGCTTAATTAAAAGTTTATTTTTTTTGGTAAGAAGGGAAACCTGCAACCGCTACAACCTCTGCCCTTCGGATGAGCACTTTGTGCGCATTGGGTAAATGCTCCTGTGTAGTAGCCTACAAATCACACATGGGATGTAAACCGCACTAGGCAGGCCATGTGCGACAGGGAAAACCCACAGCTGCTACAACCTCTGTCCGGGTAAATGCTCCTGTGTAGTAGCCTACAAATCACACATGGGATGTAAACCGCACTAGGCAGGCCATGTGCGACAGGGGAAACCCGCAGCTGCTACAACCTCTGTCCTTCGGGTGAGCACTTTATGCGCACTGGGTAAACCTCCCCTGTGTAGTAGCGTAGCCTGCAAACCACACAGGGGATGTCAACCGCACTATGAAAGCCCTGTGCGATAGACTCAACCTAGAAGGTATTGAGGGGGGAATCAATCCCAGGTCATCCGTATGGATAACCACCCTCTAAACCAACTGGGCAACCCAAAGGGTTTTATTAAAAGTTCAATTTGCTGTGTGTAATATAAGGAGGACAAAAACTGGAATCAATAACACCAGGACAAAATGCTTAAAAAATAAATATGAAAACGGTAGAGCAGAAATAGCCTTTTTCTGGGACCACTCTTTAAATCTTGTCCCTTTTCAAAAAAGTTTTGCAAATACGGCCTCCGGTTTTCTTAACCACGTTTGTCCTCTCAAAGAACCCTTCTAGTAACACTTCCTAAGAGTTCTCGTAATTATTGAACACCTCCATCGAGAGGTGGCCCAAGTTTGTAGATGACGAGTGCACCATTATTGTCTTAATTTGTGCAGTTGGTTGTGACGGGGTGGTAAACGAGCGGGTCGAATCGGATTGGGTTCAAAATGGGTAATATAAAAACGGATCAATTATCCAATTCGACCTATATTTAATTCGAATAAAAAATGGGTTAACTGACGGATAATATGAATATCGATAATATCCATGGCTTCTTGAATATGATCACTTTTAGGAGAATTTCTAGTCTTTCAAACTTGAGGTACCCCCAATTTAAGTCTTTGCAAATTTAAAAGTTAGGTTATGCATTAGTTATCCATTTCTTAAGTGGATAATATGGATCTTATTCATATTTGGCTCATTTTTAAAAATTTCATTATCCAAACCATTTTTAATGGATAATATGGGTGTATAACTCTTCTTTTTTATCCATTTTGCCACCACTAGTTGTGGCCATAGTTCTTCAGTTTTGCATCTAGTTAGTTTAGTTCTCGATTGATTTTAGTTTAACTTAGCTTCATTCGACTTCTAAAGACAACCAATTGTTTTTTTTAAAAAATGTTCAGCCTTTTTCTTTTTCCGATTCAATTCTTCTATTTTTGATGCATTTTGCAAGTATTTTATTATGTATAAGAAATCACACACATTTTTCCAATAATAGATGTGAGAAAAGAGATGAATGAAGTTGATTATTTGAGAGAAAGAGAGCGCAAAAAATGAAAAAAAGAAGAAGAAAAGATGTTAAGAAAAGAAAGAGGGAAATCAGAGAGCGAATAACGAAAATTTTACAGTTTTCTTTGCCTCCTATATCTTAGAAAAACATCTCCAACATAATGATAATTTGATTACCCTGATCAATTATTCATGATTCGGTAGCATTAATAATCTGTAGGAAACTTGAAATTAGAATATTATAGTAGCATTTGGACGTTTGTACGAAGAACATAGTGACAAAGTAGAGACAAGAAGCTCTACATGCTAGTTAAGGTGATAGAAAGGAAGACACGTGACCTGGATCAGGAGAAGTGCATCAAAGACGAGGATGACATAGTATTGATGGAAGAGGCACATATTAGACGTAAATAACAGACATACTTCCATAGACTCCTAAATGAAGAGGGCGATAGGAGTATTGTGTTGGATGATTTGGAGCACTCCGAGTCCGAGAGTCGTCGTGGCTTTGGTTTTTGTAGGCGTATTAAAATTGGGAAGGTCGAGTGGGCTATGCGTAAGATGTGCAAGGGCAGAGCGACCAGACCTGATAAAATTCCGGTAGAATTTTGAAAGAGCGTGAGTAGAGCAGGCTTGGAATGGCTCACTGGGTTGTTTAACATCATCTTTAGGACGAAGAAAATGCCTGAAAAATGGAGATGGAGTACGATGATTCTGGTGTACGAGAATAAGAGTGATCCAAAATTGCAACAACTATAAGGGTATTACGTTTCTTAGCCACACTATGAAAGTTTGAGAGAGGGTGGTGGAAGCGAAGGTGAGGAGGAGCGTGTCTATTTTCGAAAATCAGTTCGGATTCATGCCGGGTCGATCGACTACGGAAGTCATTCACCTTGTAAGGAGGTTGGTGCAGAAGTATAGGGAGAGGAAGAGGGATTTATATAGTATTCATTGATCTAGAGAAAGCATACGACAAAGTCCCGAGGGAGATTCTATGGAGATGTTTGTTGGCTAGGGGTGTTCCTGCGGCTTATACTATGGTGATTAAGTACATGTATGATGGAGCTAAAACACGAGTAAAGACAGTGGGAGGGGATTCTGACCACTTTCCAGTTGTGATGGGGTTACACCAAGGGCCAACTCTTAACCCATTTTTATTTGCTTCGGTGTTGGACGCACTGAATTTGTTGTTTTTGTTTTATAGTAGCAAACAAAGAGAGGGTAGTCTTGTCTCCATAATACCATCGTAAAAAGACATGTATATATTTTTGTATTGTTCTCTTTCTTTGTTCTTTTCCAGCTTATATTTTATGAATCTTAGTTATTTCTACTTCTTTTATTGCAACCACAAACCATCCTCCATCTTTACCCTCCTCTCTCTTTCATCTCTAATCCTCATCTTCTTTGCCGTCTCATGAAACACCCGAAACCACCCTACCTTCCATTTCCTCTACTATTGTCAATTTGATCATCTAAAACTAAAGAGTAAACGGCTTATAACACTATTGGTCATATATAAGTAGTAATCCTTTTGTGGTGATTTTTTTACTAGTTCGGAACTTGTTGAAACGCCAATAAGTGGAGTCATTGCCTCATTTTCTGAAGCTACAGGTATCAATTCTAGCCTGAAGAAATTATTTGGGTTCGGAAAAACAGCGGAAGAAAGAGATAATATCCCAAAAGAAGTTTAAAGCTTAAAACAATACTGTCAATAATTAAGTGTACTTCGGTTCAGCTAAATGAATTATGATGTTTTTTTTTTTTTTAGCAAAATGGCCTCCGGGCCACTTAAACTTGTACCCGTTTGTCAAACCGGTATATAAACTTTTATTTTTTTCATTTGGACCTCTACTTGATGAACTGAATACTAATAAACATATCCGACTGAACGTGTTCTTCACTCGCTGTGACATGACTGACACGTCATATACTAAGCCTTTTATTCTTTGACATGTGTAATCTGTGGGTCCTACTTTAAAAGAAAAATTATTTTACCAGATTTTTATTCTCTCTAAAAAATTAATTTTTGTCTTCTCCTTCATAGTCAAAACTCCCGCCGATCCACCACCATTTCACCATATTCAATACTCGGCCACCTAAAACCCTCCCACTTTCAAGTCTCATGCCACCACTAGCAGTCTCTCCGCTCTATTCAGGTGCTATTTTTTCTCTCTGCGTTGTCAAGCTCTTGGAAATTTTGAGTTACATTCTTTCAATAATCGGATTTCAATAAAATCAAATTATTGAATGCACGTTTGCGAACCTGTATCAATTGCATGGCACAAATTTAATGAATTTCGTTTTCTCTTAACTAGGGCATTTCTAGGTTATATACTTACCGGCATATCCTGCAACTTAATTTGTTAGTTAATTCTCGAACTCTGAGTGTTTGATTATATATTTAAGGCCACCTAAAGCCCTCCCACCTAAATCTGAAAGCCAGACCATTGGTTTATTTGAGGTATTTTTATGGAGCATAGATCCACCATTGCTGGACAGTGAAAAGCTTCAAAGCCTCTAATGGAGATGAAAAAAAAAAGAGAATCAGAAGGACTTGTGATTTCAGGGGAAAGAAAAGAAAAGAAAGGGAAAGAGGATGGGGAGATGGGGTGTCGAGTGGGTTTTTGTAATTTTTTATTCTTGTTTTACTTTTTATCTTTTCTTTTCATTTTTAATTACTCAAGCAAATTGCTTTCACGCGTCTGATTTGCGTGATATGCACACACTATTGCCACGTCACACATATTATTGCCACATAGACTTGGTCAATGGTCAGAGGTATTTATTAGTACTCATTCCGTCAAGTACAAATGTTTAAATGGAAAACTTGTAAGTTCATTTACCGGGTTGACAAACGGGTACAAGTTTAAGTGGCCCGGAGGCTATTTTGACTTTTTTTTGGTTTAAATAGATAAAAGAACACTGGTTTGTTGATCCATTCATTTTGCTTGAACTTGATTGTTGGCCTAAGTAAGTTTGTTTTGATAATTGACAAAGAAACACATGCATGAACCAGGTTCATACACAGTATACACAGGGTATGGGCAGATTCAAGCACAAGGCATGTACGTGAAGGGGATAAGCATAAGTAGTTATATCTGCTATCTCCTGAACGAAAATGTTGCATAATTGATAAGGAGCAGGACTCCTTACTTGAAAAGAACTCTATCATAGATAAGAGAGAAGTTAGAAGTTGAAGATAATTAGAACTCTTCCACCAAGGAAGAGTAAAACATTAGAACTCTAGTTAATCCTTATTGTACTAACTATATAAGTATCAGCTTTGTTCTCCTTTACAGGCGACACACAAACGCTGAAGGTAGACAAGAGTTGGGAGCAAAATAGCAAGACATTTTACAAGCAATTCCTGTGTGTTTCAAGTGTGCGAACCTGAAGCTACATGAACCACATAGAAGAACCAATTCCAAGTGTGTGTCTTTTATTCTAGTTTCATTGTAGCAGGGCTTTTGAGTTGTACCTTTCAGCTTTCTCTAGAAGCATTTGTACTAGGTACTCTGAGTGTATTGTTTACGTTAGAGTTAACTTGAAATTGTCGCAACAGCCTGAGGCTGGTTGCCACAAAGGGTTATAGGTAATCCTTAGGTTTACAAGAGTTTTGTAAACGCTATTTTTGGCTTAGTGATTTAGTGAAGTGTTGGGAAAAATTCTACTGGGTAGTAGTTCGTGGTTTTTTCACCTTTTGAGCTAGGTGTTTTCCACGTAAAAATACTTGTGTTCTTTACTTTCTGCATTTATTATTCCGCAACTATAGTGTAAGGAACACATAGAAGAATCATATCCTTCTATAATCGGTGCATGCAAAAATTGGATACTACACAAATCACCCCCCACTTGTGTGATATTGAAGTATAAAACATCAATTGGTATCAAAGCGGGTTATCCTTGAAGAGGCTAACACCTTAGGAGAAGATCAAGATGAGTGCACCACCTAAAAATTGGGAAGGGCAATCCACTGCTAGGCCACCACTCTTTAATGGCCAGTACTAATCTTGGTGAAAGTCAAGAATGAGAGATCAAATACAAGGAGAAGACTATGAGCTATGAGCCATTGTCATTGATGGTCCACTAGCTACTTTGAAGAAAAATGCTGAAGGAGTAGATGTTCCAAAGACAAGAGCTGATTGTAACGCTGAGGATCTGAAGAAGTGGAAAAAGAATGCCAAAGCCAAGAAATGGCTTGTTTGTGAACTTGGTCCAGATGAGTACAATAGAATCCAAGGTTGTTCCATTGCTAAGCAAATTTGAGACACACTGCAGGAACAACTAATGTGAAGAAATCTAGAGGAACTCTACTGTTCTCTCAGTATGAAAACTTTGCTATGAAGGATGTAGAAACCATTCAGGAGATGTACACAAGGTTCACTACATTGACAAATGAACTAAAATCTCTTGGAAGGATTATCCCTGAAGAAGAAAGAGTTGAGAAGATACTTACTAGGGTCTTGCCAATTACTTGAGAAAGCAAGATTATTGTCATCCAAGAATCAAAGAATATTGCCACTCTCCCTCTAGATGAATTGATTGGGAATCTCACTGCCTATGAACTTAGGAGACAAATCATGAAAAAAGATGTACCTAAGAAGGAAAGGAGTTTAGCACTCAGAATCACTGAAGGTTCTAATATGGAAGATGATGAAATGACAATGATCACCAAAGACTGCAAGAAGTACCTAAGGAGAGGAAAGGGCTCTTCAAGAAGTGGAAGCTACATCAAGGCAAGAGCTTCGGAGAAGCAAACCAATGATGGTTGCTACAAGTGTGGAAAGACTGATCACATGATCCAAAACTGTCCTTTTTGGGAAATTGAATGGAAGAAGGAAAGAGCTGAACGAAGGAACATGAAGAAGGAACAAGTTCATCCCAAGAAAGGCAATAACAAAAGTGTAAGGCCCCGGGAAATTTTACTAAGTAATTTAAGGTTTTGTGGTGCCAAAGTAGGCTAATATATTGTATTTTCGGAGTTTTTGGGTTGAACAGTGCATTGGAGAGTTGAAATTTTCGACCTGGCGAGGCCAGGTGTAAGACCAGGCTAAAGCCTGGCGAGTCCAGGCCTGTAGCACGCTAAGACCAGGCTTTAGCCTAGCGAGGCCAGGTCTGTAGCCCAGTCCGGAACTTCAGACTATCCATTCTTTTATCACTATAACTCGACCCAACTTCATTAAATACACGCAATGGGTCATTTTTTAGCAGAAACCTGATGCTTTAAAGTGAGAAAGTGATCTTCACCAAATCATCCTTTAATTCTTACACAAACCTTTGAAGATTAACAAGGAAAATACACTAGATCTTCATCCTTGAGGTAAGATTCTACACCCTAACCCTTAATTTTGAATTCTAACTAAAAGATGGGAAATTATCAAGAAAGTTCATGGACATGAGAGTTGTTTATTTTACATGCACGTGTTATCAAAGGGTGTAGGAAGATTGTTGAGCTAAAAATAGTAAAGATTAGGTTGTGGGATGAAGGAATCCTCCATAAAAGGACCTTGAAACCTTGATGCACACCTAGTGTTTGATAATATGCTCAAATGAGCTAAAACCATGTTTATCTTCCTAATTATGGTTTACTTTAGTTATGTTTCTAAATAGATTGAAGTTGCTAGAATTTTCGGAACGTCGTAGTAATTTAAGGAAAGCTCAAAACAAGGTATGTTGGCTAAACTTTCTCTCTTGGAATTGAATTCCATGATGTTCCCGTAAGTTCCAAGCATGGTTGACTCAAGATTCCTAACTTCTATATTCTGGGTTATTCCCTATAAACTTGTTTATTCCGAATGAGCCTTATGTCTAAAGATAGATGTTCAAAGTATGGTTTGCGTATAAAATGTTGTGGCTTTGAGTCGTGTTTTAAATAAGAACTAGTATACCAATTGGGTGAGAAACACTCGACATGCATAAGACTCATAATTGCTCATATGTGTACCTAAAGTCTTGATTGGAGATTTCTTATTGTTGATGATCTATAAAGATGGTTGGAAGTGAAATAAGTGAATTGGGGATATAGAGTGTGGCCAACGTGCCAAGAATTTAAGTTATGATTGAGGCTAGTAGTGCAAATGATTTGAGAGGTTGCGATAAAGAATATGAAATGAGCCTCGACTCAATTGTTTAAAAACGATTTCGAAAATAGAATTGCCTAAAAGTTTTTGTACTCAATTCATGCCCATAAGTGGCTTCTTTAACTAATGCTTTGCTTTATAAATATATTCAGTGTGATTCGAGTTCTATGTACTTATGTGTTGAAATTTTACATTGTCATTTCTGAGGAAGAGTATTGCAAGAGTAAATGGTGTATTGATTGTTTATGATTTTTCATGTATGTTTCTATTGTTGGTTGGTATGCCTCATTCTTTGGGACGAAACCATTTGTGTTTAAAGTTGCCATTACAAATGGATTTGAAGTATATGATTTCTGAAATATTCTGTATGTTGGTATTTGATGGTGATCTTTGAAATTGAAAGAGGTAAAAGTGTGAAATATCAAATACGGCCATCGTGCCAGGAATAAAGAATCTTGTGAATGGACCAATGTGTCAAGGAAATATTATCGTTGTGAATGACTGAAAATACTAATGAGAATTTATACAATGTGAAAATGTTGAGGTGAGTACAATTGTATTTATGTTACCTTTATGTGAAAATCAAATCAAAAAAATTGTTTTTGGGAGCATCATTAGCAAAACCGAGTAAGGGTGGGTCATAAGGCCCACACTTGAAACTACACGTGCCGGTATAGGGGTGGATTGTGATTATTCCCCTTATTTGAGATGAAATTGTGATATTATTCCCCTTAATTGGGATGAAACTGGAACCTTTGTGGATTGGAAAAGTCAACCCACACGGCATATGTGGGAAGGCGGCCTAGCTGATCGGGTGGAGATCAGACTCTATGTTGCGCATATGGTGGTACTACTCTTGGTAACAACTTTCTTTCGCATCACCTGTCAAACCACATTGTCCGTGGGGAGATGGCCTAGCCGATCGGGCGTGATCGGACTCCGTGCTAACAAAGACGGTGGAATATCGACGCTAATGATCTCCCAACCAAAAATTGTATATGAAGTTCGTATTTTAAAAATTATTATATTTTAACTGGATATTTGGATATTGTGGATTGTGACTTACTGTTTCTATGTGTTGCCTTTTCTTATATGGCCATTATATTTTGAAAGAGGATTTTTAGCTATACATACTAGTGCTATTCGACAGTACTAACGTCCCTTTTGCCGGGGGCACTGCATCTTTAATGGATGCAGGTGGTTCTACATCAGGCATCATTGATCAGTGATAGCAGTACACTCTTTTCAGCTGATTTGGTGAGCCCTACTTCATTTCGGGGTCATGTATTTGTTTCTCATGTACTGTGTTTTGAGGTATAGCCGGGGCCTTGTTGCCGGCATTTCCATATTACTCTTCTATTGTACTTAGAGGCTCCATAGACAAGTTGTGGGTTGTGGTTGATGTTGGGAATTGAACTAGAAATGTTGGTATTTGAAAATCATATTTTTCGTTATTCTATAAACTTGTAATATTTTGAAAATTATGAATGAAGCTGCTAATGGGAGTGAAAAAGGAAGTTGTTAATAAAATCTTTTCAGTGTTTGATCAATGGAGTACATCTCCTCTTTATTCATGGATGAGTTTGGGTATAATGAAATCTAAAAGGCTTGCTCAGCCGGGTTTACTCGGTTGAGCGCCGGTCGCGCTCCTCGATTTTTGGGGCGTGAAAAAGGATCAACCAAAGCTATGGTTTCTGCTTGGGGAGAAAGCTCAGATGATGATGAGCGAGCATTAATGGCTATTGGAGAATGTGATGAAGAAACTGAGGTAAGTATCTTTCATCTCAAAGACAAGATTAAATTCTTGTCTAAAGAAAGATTTTCTGAATTATTACTAGAGCTGATTGATGAATCTGAGGATGTGAATAATGAAAAAGAACAGTTGTCAAAAGAATGTGTAATTTTGAAAGGTAAGTGCAAAAACATGGAACTTAGGGCTTGTGAAGCTGAAAGTGAAAATACGGTGCTGAAGAACCAAGTTCATGCACCTGATACAACTGTCCTAGAACTTAGATTTGAAAATCTAAAATTAAAATTAGGAACAGGTAAAAGGACAACTGGTCACACACAACTCACTTTAGAAGAAAATGTAAGAAAAATAAAAGATGAGTTGTATAAAAGGGATGAACTGATAAGAGTCTTAAAGGAGGATCTGAACAAGATCAAGCATGAGCTAGACAACTTGTAAATGGAACAGGTCCTCTGATGCACTTTCATGGCTACAAGAACATCATAGTAGCAACAAACGTGGACTTGGCTTTAGGAACTCTGCACCTAAGTGGGATCCCAAAAGCAAGTACCTCACACTCACTGATAATAAAATTTGCACACACTGTGGTAACACTGGTCACTATAAGAGTGATTGTACTGCAAATGAAAAGGTAGATCAAAAGAATAAAAATTTTATTCTAGGGAAAAATAGGCTGCCAAGTTGGGCTAAAATGAATGTGATTTATCCTTTTGCATATACAAAGGGACCCAAACTAGTTTGGGTTCCTAAGACTAACCCCCGATTTCTTTTTGCACGTCGAAGTGAAGGGGAGTAGCCAAATATGGTACATAGATAGTGGCTGCTCAAAGCACATGACAGGAAGCAAGAACCAATTCCTTTTACTTGAGGACCTTAAATGAGGTAATGTCTCCTTTTGAAATGGAAAGAAAGGTGAAATCATTGGGGTTGGAAAAGTAGGTAAGTCTGATTCTCACTCTATTGAGAATGTCTACTTGATAGATGGACTGAAGTACAGTCAAATAAGTGTATTACAATTGTGTGATAGAGGTAACATGGTAGCCTTCACCTCTACAAAATGCTTTGTGATTAATCTTACCACTGACAAGATAGTTTTGCAGGGAAAAAGAGTGAATAACATATATGTGGTGGATCTGTCCACACTTTCAGATAATGAACTCACTTGCTTAAGTGTGTTGGAAAATGATCCCCTCCTTTGGCACAAGAGACTTGGACATGTCAGTCTAAGCCAACGCAACAAATTAGTCTCCAAGGACTTGGTGATAGGGTTGCCTAATATTAAGTTCTAGGAAGATAAAGTTTGTGAGACTTGTGCAAGGGGGAAGCATGTAAGATCTTCTTTTAAAAGCAAGAAAATGGTAAGTACTACCAGAACGATGGAACTGGTCCATATAGATCTATGTGGACCAATGAGAAAATTGAGCAGAGGTGGTAAGAGATATGTTATGGTGGTTGTTGATGATTACTCTAGGTTTACGTAGACACTATTTTTAACATCTAAACATTTGATATGTTCACTTTATTTGTTAGAAAAACTCAGAAATAACTAGGTAATCAACTTGCATCAATTAGGTCTGATCATGGTATTGAATTTGAGAATGCTAAATTTGCTGAATTTTGTGATGAGCATGGCATAGATCATAACTTTTCTGCTCCTAAAACTCCACAATAAAATGGAGTAGTTAAAAGAAAGAATAGGACATTGGAGGAAATGGCTAAGACTATGCTACTTGCTAGTAAAATGCCCCATAGCTTATGAGCAGAAGCTGTGAACACTGCATGCTACATCATAAATAGGTGCATGACTAGAACTCTTGTTGAGAAGACTCCATATGAGTTACTTAAATGGAGAAAGCCAAATATATCCCACCTTAGGGCATTTGGATGCAAGTGCTTTGTGCACAATAATGGAAAAGAATCCCTAGGTAAGTTTGATCCCAGAAGTGATAAGGGAGTATTCTTGGGATATTCTTCACATAGTAAAGCTTACAAGATTTATAACAAAAGAACTATGTATATAGAAGAAAGTGTACACGTTTTTGATGAATAACATTCTTTCTGAGAGACAGGAACATGATGATGAAGCAATTGAGTTGGTAAGAAACTCAAATGAAACCACAGCCCAACCTGAAGCTGCACCAGAGGAAGGAACACGTGATGGAACATATCCTTCCACCCAAGGAAACCCGACAGGGGGAACTGAACAGAGAGTAACCGATCCTCAAACCTCGAGGGAACCTGTCCATGAACCTGTTCCTCAGCAACAAAACATTGAGGGAACATCTAAGGGAAACCAGCTGGCTGTGAAACCTTACAAGTATCAAAGTTCTCATCCCATTGGGAACATAATCACTGATCCAACCTCTGGAATCAAAACCAGATCTTCTTTGAAGAACCTTTGTGCTTTTGATGCTTTTTTATCTCTTATTGAACCTAAAAATGTTACTGAGGCTTTGTAGGGTGCAGACTGGGTGAATGCAATGCAATGCAAGATGAACTCAACCAATTTGAGAGAAGTCAAGTTTGGCATATGGTACCAAGACCCAAGGACATATCAGTAATTGGCACTAAATGGGTCTTCAGAAACAAACTTGACGAAGATGGAACAATTACAAGTAACAAGGTAAGATTGATTGTTCAAGGATATAGTCAAGAGGAGGGCATAGACTATGATGAGACGTTTACTCCAGTTGCAAGATTGGAAGCAATTAGACTCCTTATAGCCTTTGTTGCTTACATGAAATTCACTCTCCATCAGATGGATGTCAAGAGTGCCTTCCTCAATGGCTATCTAAAAGAAGAAGTGTTTGTCAAGCAACCTCCTGGCTTTGAAAGCAAGGAATGTCCCGATCATGTGTACAAGCTTGACAAAACACTTTATGGGCTCAAGCATGCTCCAAGAGTGTGATATTAAAAATTGTCTAAATTCTTGCTTGAGCATGGCTACAAGAGAGCTAAAATTGACAATACTTTGTTCTTGAAAGAAAAAGGTAAAGATCTCTTAGTAGTTCAGATATATGTTGATGATATAATCTTTGGAGCAACTACAGATACGTTAAGTAAAGAATTTGCTAAGCTAATGGGGAGTGAATTTGAAATGAGTATGATGGGTGAGCTTAATTTCTTTTTAGGCTTACAAATTAAACAAAATTCAAATGGAACTATGATCCATCAACAGAAGTATGTGAATGAGTTGCTTAAAAGGTTTTAAATGGAATATTTCAAAGATATTGACACTCCTATAGCAACAACCACAAAATTGGATATTGATGAACCTGATTCATTTGTTGATCAGAAGATGTATAGGGGAATGATTGGCTGTTTGTTATATCTCACTGCTAGTAGACCTGACATTATTTTCAGTGTAGGCATTTGTGCTAGATTTCAGGTAAATCCAAAGGAGTCTCACTTGACTGTTATCAAGAGGATCTTGAGATACCTAAAAGGCACCACTGATCACTGCATATGGTATCCAAAAGGCAGTAATTTCAACTTAGTGGGATATGTTGATGCTGATTATGCAGGTTTCTTGTGGATATCAGGTATGACACACTTTCTTGGCCCATGTCATGTGTCTTGGGCCACCAAAAAGCAAAATTCTGTGGCCCTGTCTACTGTTGAAGCTGAGTATGTGGCTGTTGCCTTATGTTGTGCTCAATTGTTGTGGATCAAACATCAATTAATGGACTTTAGAATTAATGTAGGTTGTATCCCCATCTTTTGTGATAACATCAGTGCAATTAGTATGACCAAGAACCTGGTTCATCACAAAAGAACTAAGCACATAGATGTTAGGCATCGCATTTTGAGGGACAACTATGAAAAAGGTTTTATTACTGTGGAATTATATGCTACTGACAAGCAAATAGCTGCCATCTTCACAAAAGCTCTAACTAGAGATCACTTTGAAAGGAACAAGTTAAATTAGGGATGACTGAGATCACCTAAAAGGAACCGGTTCTAACTCAAGAAATTGTTAGATAATTTGTGAATTTTGTAAATAATTATATTAGATTTTGCTCAGGCTCATACTTTCATTAGTATACTCTTGTGCCATGTGCTAAAATATCTCATTAATCTCTAATGATATTATCCTTATTTTCTTGAAAAATTCAGACTTACACAAGAGAATTCTCAGTGATGAACCTGGTTAAGATGACATGATATGTACTCTCCACTCTGCATATTTTGAAATAATTGTATTTGGATCATGATAAAAAAGAGAGTCACATTTAATACCAATCTCCCTCAAGTTTATCCATTACAAACAAACCAGTTTCATAAAAAAAAAGGAGTCATACGCGCCATAATTGCCTAGATTCTAGGGAAGAGTCCAACGTCAATTCAAACTGATTTTCCCAGTTTGATTAGACTTCTGAACTTCAAAAAGCAACTGTTACCCACTCCAATTCTCCCTCTTTAAATTCAATAGCCTTTAACCACTTCTTCACTTCTAATCTTTCAAGCCACCAAAATTTCTCTCTATCTTCTCTCATCTCTTCTACTCATACATCTCTTATCCACACATCAATAGCAAACTCGTCTGAAAACCCTTCTTCACCACCCAAAGAATCATCACCCACACCTACCTCCAAAAAAGGGCGATTCAAAATGCTTGCTCGTAAGACAGTGGATGGTAGTGAACTATCCAAGAAATTGGATGAGAAATTGAAGGCCAGTCAAGCAGAGGAACCCCAAAAGTTAGAAGAATTTTTCAAATCTGCAGCTGAGCGGGAAGAACTTGTTTCGTCTGAAACAGAATAGGTAATCTCTGGTCTAAATATTGCTTCTGAGGTCATTTCTGATGTCGCTAAAAATCTGGAGAATAAATTTGTTCTAGTTGCTACTATTGCTGGGGTAGAGACTACTGAGTCTGGTCAAACTGGTGGTAAAAATAAAAAGAAAAAAAGAAAAGGAGAGTGAGGGTGTTCAAGGAGATGTAAGAGAAAATGGAAAAGAAGGAGCAATTGAATCTTCACCTACTCCTGTTAGGTTGACTGAGGAAACATGGGCGATGGTATTATGCAGTGAATAAGCTGTTGAGGAGGAAGAAAATTGGAGAGAAGAAAGAGTTAGTGGATCTGGGGATGCAAATGCAGTTGAGGGGCTGGTTAGGTTGAGGAAGAGGTTCCAAAAACCTGTTCCATCTGTGAAGGAATCCCTCGAAGATCTACTAAAAAGGGTGTCTGATAGCTACAATCCAAAAAAAAAAGAAAAGTCCAGGTGTCAAAGTCCCTGGAACTGCTAGGGCACACAAGAAGAGAAAGGCTGCCTCTTCTATCCCTGTAGAGACTCCTCCTACAAGAGGAAGAGCTACAAGGAGTCAGAGGAAGCAGAGTGAGGCTGAACTTGAAAGGGCCTTAGAATAGAGTCAAAGAAAATCTGCTGCAAAAGGAAAGAAAAAAGTAAGTGAAACAGTTGAGGCAATTGAGATTGAGGAGATGGACCTAGTCCTTCACGATGAAGACGAGGCAAAGGAGGTGGAGGCTGTTACTCCAAAAGCAAAGAAAAGAAAGATTTCCAAAAGGAAGTCCCCTTCAAAGACTGTTGATACATAATCTTCTGCCTTGGCAAAAAGAATTAGGTCTGCCAGGAAATCTAGAAAGTACAAGTAGTGGAAGAAGAAGAAAGTGAGCAAGAAGAGGAAAATGAAGAAGTCCCCTTCAAAGACTGTTGATACATAACCTTATGCCTTGACAAAAAGAATTAGGTCTGCTAGGAAATCTAGAAAGTGCAAGTAGTGGAAGAAGAAGAAAGTGAGCAAGAAGAGGAAAATGATGAAGAACATGACAAAATGGTGAAGTTTGGGAAGAGAACAATCTTGAAGGGTAGACTCCTCAGGGACTTGGAGGATGAATGAATGGTGATGCTGCTGGAGAAGCTAGAACTTCAAGAATGGAAGGACATGGTCCTTCAGATGGAAGAAAGACTAGCCCGAGCAGAAATTATAGAGTTTATGGCTAACTGTGAGATCAAGAATGGAAGGGTAAACAATGTAGTGAAAGGGGTGACTATGAGCTTTGATGCCAAAGAAGTGGGAGAAATTTTAGGGGTACCTGCTGAGGGTACAATGATTACAAGAAGCTGAAATGGCCAAGCCTAGAAAAGCTACCTACCTCCTTTGCCATTACAAGAAAATTTGCTGACAATGACTTAGAGTTACAGCCCAAGACTGTATACAAAAGTGAGATGAAACATACCCACAAACTGTTATTTGAATTTGTCAACAAGGTTGTTCTGCCCAGGTAGGAGATAAGGCACATTGCAACCTTTATGGACCTGGTCCCTATGGAGTGCCTCGATAGTGGGAGGCAAAGCAATTGGCCGGGGTTTATCATCCAGCTCCTTGACAGGGTACTTATTGGCACCAAATATTATGCCATACCCTATGGGTTTATTCTCACTGTTGTGCTTACTCACTTCAAGGTTCCCCTCAAGAAATAGGATGTTAGCATAACCAAAGATCACTTTATGGCCAACACGTTGACTGCCTGTGACTATGAAGTCCATGTTGCTCCCAAAGAACCTGGTTCATCCAAGAAAGTGTTTGTGAACAGCAAAGTGAGAGCCTTGGAGGAGGAGAGTGGGGCTAAGGCTACTGAGATTGAGAGGCTGAATAAGAGGCTGGCTGAAATAGAAACTGAGAGGGATGCTCTCAGGACTGAGCTTGCAAAGGAAAAGGAGAAGAATGAAGGCATTCTTCATGACATGTTGAAACTGCTTCAGGCCAGAAACCAAGAACCTGATCCTTCCCAACCTTAAACCATTCATAGCCTAGTTTGAAAACCAATGACCCGAATGAGATTTGTTTTTGTCTTTTTGCTTATGGTGCAGTACTTTTATTCCCTTCTATGCTTTGTGGATGACTCTTACCAATGATAATCACTACTTTTGCTCTAATTGTTTGTTGATATTTCTTAGATGGCTATTATCCTTAGATTGATAAGAGAAACTTGAATCCATGATTGCATTCGAAGTAGCCTCAGTAGCCATGAGTAAGATCTGCTAAAATCTGGTTATATAACTTAATTATGCAACTTTTCGATGATGCCAAAAGGGGGAAGATATGTTGTGCTTTTTCTTTGGACTGAGATGTTTATAACCTAATGAACCTGGTCCGTGATGATTTGTGACTTTAAAATGGAAAGTGTTCTAACATTGTGTTGATGTTGAGCTGAGTTGAAACATGTTTCATCCTTATGAAAAGAACAGAGTTTGTCATCGTCAAAAAGGGAAAATTTGTTGGCCTAAATAAGTTTGTTTTGATGATTGATAAAGAAACACATGCATGAACCAGGTCCATACACAGTATAAACATGGCACAGGCAGATTCAAGCACAAGGCATGCGCGTGAAGGGGATAAGCACAAGCAGTTATATCTTATATCTCCTGAATGAAAATGTTGCATAATTGATAAGGAGCAGGACTCCTTATTTGAAGAGAACTCTATCCTAAATAAGGGAGGAGTTAAAAGTCGAAGATAACTAGAACTCTTCTACCAAGGAAGAGTAAAGCATTAGAACTCTAGTTAATCCTTATTCTACTAACTCTATAAGTATCAGTTTTGTTCTCTTTTACAGGCAACGCACAAGCGCTGAAGGCAAACAAGAGTTGAGAGCAAAATAACAAGGCATTTTGCAAGCAATTCCTGTGTGTTTCAAGTGTGCGAATCTAAAGCTACATGAACCAGATAGAAGAATCAGTTCCAAGTGTCTGTCTTTTATTCTAGTTTCATTGTAGTAAGACTTTTGAGTTGTACATTTCAGCTTTCTCTAGAAGCATTTGTACTAGGTACTCTGAGTGTATTGTTCAAGTTAGAGTTAACTTGAAATTGTCACAACAGCCTGAGGCTGGTTGCCACAAAAGGTTAGAGGTAATCCTTAGATTTACAAGAGTTTTGTAAACGCTATTTTTGGCTCAGTGATTTAGTGATGTGTTGGAAAAAATCCTATTGGGTAGTAGGTCGTGATTTTTTCACTTTTTGAGCCACGTGTTTAGACAAGAGTGGGTTGCTCTAGTGGCGAATACCCTCCACTTCCAAGAGATTGTGAGTTCGTGTCACCCCAACAGCAAGGTGGGGAGTTCTTGGAGGGAGGGAGCGAAGGGTCTATCGGAAACAACCTCTCTACCCCCAGGGTAGGGGTAAGGTCTGCGTACACACTACCCTCCCCAGACCCCACTAGTGAGATTATACTGGGTTGTTGTTGTTGTTGTTGTTGTTGTTGTTGTTGTTTGTTGTTGTTTTCCACGTAAAAATACTTGTGTTCTTTACTTTCTGCATTTATTATTCCGCAAATGTAGTGTAAGGAACGCATAGAAGAACTAGGTCCTTCTATAATTTGTGCACGCGAAAATTGGAAACCACACAAATCACCCCCCTTGTGTGGTATTGAAGTATAAGGCATCATTGACAGTTTACAAAAGAAAATAAAAGAAAAAGAAAGAACAACATATTCTTCAACATACATGTTTTTTTTTTGTTTCCCATCCGGTGTCCGGTACCCTCATTGGGGCCCGACTAAATCTGGATTCGTGCCGGGAAGTCCCATATTGGGGGGGGAGGGGGTAAAGCGCTCCCTAACAAATGTGACTCCATACCCAGGGACTCGAACCCGCTACCTCTGATTAAGGATGAAGGAGTACTTACCACTCTACCACAACCCTTGTTGGTAACATACATGTTCAATTATGGTAAACTATAGTAAGATTTAGCAACTATCAGATTGCATTTTGTAATAAAAAAATTTATTTACCAAAAAATAAAAAGATTTAGCAACTGTGTGCAATGAGTTATTCAAATATATTCATAAACAGAAAGAAAATAAGAAATCCTGGAGACCCTAAAAGAAGGGGGGGGGGCAGCAGTACAATTTTACCATCTGAAACTATGTCCAATCCATGAATTACCTAACCTTTTGGTAACATAAATAGGTAAGACAAGATACCAGGCGTGTAGGCTTTTTCACTAACAAATTTTTCATTTACAAACGAGATGATTCTTCAACTCCAACATGTTATTCTACTGTCTGAACATGTGTATCAAAGTAAGATATGGCAACAGCAGCATGGAGAGCTGCTCCTATTGGAAGAACATCTTCATCAATAGTGAAGTAGGGGGAGTGCAAACCTTTAACAGCAGACGTGGCCGTTTTGTTTAGTGCCCCAATGTTAAAAAATGCAGCTGACATCTTCTGGGAAAAGAAGCTGAAGTCCTCTGCACCCATTGTAATTGGAGCATAGTGCACGTTTTGCTCACCAAGCAAGACTTCTCCAACTTTTTTAGCATGCTCATAGGTCGCAGGATCATTTAGAGTTGGTGGATACGGCCTCATTAATTCCTCGGAAAAATCAATAGTGGCAGAACATCGATGTACACCTGCTTGTGTCTCAATGACCTACAAGTAGTAAGTATTTTCAGCGTTACTCATCCAAACCAATGCTTAGTTTTTAGCAAAGAAGATATGATTATAAAACTGACTTGTTATGAGCAATGCTGAAGATTTCTGAAATATTAAAGCAAATGTTGTTGCAAAATGATCTATTTAACTTCTGCGTCCTGATATTTCAGAAGTTATCAAAGCTACAGTTGATAAAAAGCTCAAGAAAGATTCAATAATCATCCAAAACTTGAGGGCAATAAATGATTTAGTACCGGCGAACCTCTAGTGCATACCTCTATGATCCTTTGCTTAAGATAGGAATAATCCTCAAATGTCATGAATCGGAATGTTCCACCAAACTTTACACTTGCAGGGATTACATTTCCAGCTTGACCACCATCTACAAATGCAACAGAGACAACCTGCATGTAGTTGCACATAAGCAGAAACAAAATTTAGATCCTGCTGCATGGAATTCAGGATTCTGAAGGAATAAGTAAACTCATTATATTAACTGTTTGAAATCAGAGCGACAAATACCCTAGACTCTAGAGGATCAGTTTCTCGAGAAACAAGTTGCTGGAGTGCAAGAACTGCCATAGAAACAGCAAGAATTGGATCCCTAGTTGTATGTGGCATTGCTGCATGTCCGCCTTTCCCTTGCATTATTGCTGTAAACCTTCCTGCACCAGCCATAATTGGACCAGGTCTCGAACCAATAGTACCAGTGGGCATATATGGCCAGACATGCATGCCAAATATTGCTTGAACCCCATTTAATGCTCCTTCTTCTAACATATAGGAGGCACCAGCATAGCCTTCTTCCCCAGGTTGGAATACAAGCTTAACCGTGCCCTTCAGCTCAGATGTAAAATTATCCAAATAAATTTTTATTTGAATTAGACCATGACAGAACATGGTAGTTTACGTCAAAAGTCAAAACAATAATGATTCTACCTACCTTCAGTTTGTCCGTTCTATTTTGAAGCAATCTAGCTGCTCCAAGCAGCATGGTAACATGAGCATCATGGCCACATGCATGCATTTTGCCATCGATCTTGCTTTTGTACTCCCAATCTACCAATTCCTTCAAAGTAACACTTTCATTCATTGCAGAAGAATTCTTTCTACTAGCAGAAACAATTTGACAAGGAACAGACAGCAAAGTAACTGATAGAAATGAGAGTGCTCCTAATGATATTTGTTTTTCCTTCTCCAAGTAAAGGTGAAGGTGGGGGTCACAACTCACATGTGAGGACTTGAGAACTACTGATGTTTTGAGTAATAGTCACGAAACTAGAACAACTATTGTCAGATGCATATTTTATACTCACGAATTTGAACTTCTTATCAACTCACCATCTGCATTATCCCTGCTTACTAGTTTCTTAAAAGCGTCACTGACTTATCTGTAACTTAACATGGCATGGAAATCTCGTTATCTATCCGAGCACATAAGTATGAAAAAACAGATACATGGCACTTTTGGGGCAGAATCTTCATAAAGAAACTTAAGGCATCTATAATTACCTTAAGTTGCCTAAAAATGGCAGTTTAACAAATAAACTAGAAGATTTATGATGTCAACATGTTATATTAGCATCAAAAGAGGCGTTGAGTACAACAAAGCCATTAGAAGTTATAATGCATGGACTCGCTACATACGGATTCCAGAATTAAAGCAAAATAAATGATGTGCAAACAAGTAACAAGCAGTGAACTAACTAAGCAATAAATTATCAATTCTGTCATGTAATAGTAATTTCAAATCAGAGTGGCTTAAAATCTGTCACCTGGTACCAAAGTAGACTGATTTCCACTTCTCTAATCAGTATATAAATTGCACTCCAAAGGGTTCAGTTGAAACATTACCTGTTCTATTAAGCACACTGGCACAGTATGACCCAACTCTATCTCAGATAGCAAGTGAAACAAGTGACTAGCCAACAAACCATAAGCATGTTTAGGCTCAAGAAAACTTAAATTTATCATTCCAAAAGCCGTTCCTTTTCATGACATACTATATTCATCTCACTAAATTATTCAAAGTTCATGTTATAGGCCAATCGTTTTCATCATTTCTTGAGTTGAGGGTCTATCGGAACAGCCTTTCTACCTTCACAAGTTAGGGATAAGTTCTGCGTACACACTACCCTCTCCAGACCCCACTTTGTGGGATTACACTAAGTTGCTTCTTGTTGTTGTTCATGTTGAAGGCCAAATTGAAAAAGAAAAAATAGATCCTTATTGCACAAATAAAATACTAAATAACTAAGCTTTTGTTATGAAAAAAAAGAAGGAAAACTCAGTACACTATGTATGAAACAAATAGGAAATAAGAAAGCAACAAATGCTATAGTCGTCCCATTTATTTGACAGTCTCTCCTTTTAGTATGTCTCCAAACAACTACACATTTCTATATTTAGAAACAATTCCACTTTAAATTTCCTATTTATAACAGAAATGTATATGACTTATTTTAAACCACAAAATTAAAAAAATCTTTGTTGTCTTTCTTCAACAAGGACACAATCAAACGCCATTACATAAATTGAGTACATAAATACGATACAATAACCAAAGTTTGGAAGGGCAATTGCCACAAGAAAAACTCTTCCTCCAAAAGAGCAAAATTTAAAAAGGAATAAATAAATAAAGTAGGAAGATGGAGTATGAAGAGAGACCTGAATAGGGAGAGCATCCATGTCAGCTCTCAAACCGAACCAAGGTTGACCACCTGACCCAATGGTTCCAACCAAACCAGTTTTAGCGACTGGTGACAAGTACTTGATCCCGAGTGAGTCCAGCTCATCTCGGATGAGTTGACTCGTTCGGTGTTCTTGAAATGCCAATTCTGGGTACTCATGGATTCTCCTCCTTACCCTTTTCAACCAATCATAGAACTCCGGCTGCCTCGCCGATTCAAGAAGCTCTCGAGTTAGGGATTCAGTATCTACAGCCCATGAATTGTAAGGAGAAATCGTTGATACCAATGCCAATATGCAGAAGAAGAAGTAGTCTGTGCGAAAAGAACCCATCCCTCGAAACCACAAGTCCTTTGAGTTCGCCGCTCCTAATAGTAGAAATTTTAAGTCTTGTATAGCATCAGAGACAAAATTTATGCGAGACCCAACTCGTAATATGACAAAAGTGGAAAATGGTGGGTGGAGAAGAGTGTTTTATAGTTTTCGCTAGTTATAGTCTATTTATGCTGCGTGTTGCAATTTTATCAGTTGTAATTTCTAGTTTCAATTTCGACTATGTTTGGCTAATCTGTCAAAAACCATTTATTTTGAAAAGTACAAACAAATACTTTTTGTAAAATTGGTAAACAAATTGTGTTTGGCTAATCTTTCTAAAAAATATTTTTAAGTGTCAAATTACCAAAAAAGATAATATCGAGGTCTTATAATTATTTTAAAGAGAAAAATAAATTTAAATATTTATCGTAAGAGACTTTAATTTTTTATTTTATTTAATTAAAATATAAACATAAAGTAAACATATGTATTAAAGATTTTAATTAATATAACATATATAGTTATACCAAAGCCTATAATATTATCTTGTATAATTACTTATTGTCATCACTCAGTATGAATTAGAAGTCTATTCCACAAATTACTACATATTTGATAATCTACCATGAAATAATAAACAAAGTCACTCACCCATGATAATATTTCTCAATAATTTCATCTCTAATTCTATCACACCATGTCTCCTTATTAGTAGAAGACTTGCCTTGCATTTTTAAAGGAATACCAGAAGGCTCGTCTCCTTCTTCAATCTCTGCAGTAATGTCTTCATTAGCATAATAGTTGAATTCATTATCGGTAGAAGAATATCGTCGGATGAAATTATGTATGGCCATGGTAATTATAACAAGATGATTCTGAGTGTCAAACTTGAAAGATGACATTGAGCGTAAAATAGAAATAATTGTAAATATATAAAAAAGTCATTATTTTTGTAAATAAAATAGTTAAGTATGTTTAAATTCAAAATCAAAATGAGTAACTAATTATTAACAACACATAATGCATAATTTAATTTTTTTAAAAATTTAAATTCAAAAAAAAACTAATTATTACCTACCCTAACTAACTTTGTCATAAATTGCCAAGTGAATTATTGTAAGACTCTCACTTGGCTTAATTTGGAGGCTTTTTTTCTTCTTTTAATAATATATAGATATAGATTATGCGATGCAATTGTAAATAAATTACCTATTTGTAGGTGATTTTCACAAATTAGATTTATTAACTATTTTAAATATTTAAAAATTAATAACCTATAACATAAGAAATTATATTTGTAAGAAGAGAATTGATAATCCAAGAAGGACGCATATAATTTGCTTTAGTGTGAAAAAAGAAGAAGACTATTTTGAAAGTTACAAGACATTACACAAAGAAAAAATCAAAAACAACAAAAGTCAAAAAAGAATTTAGAAAATTACAATATATTCATATATATGATATCTCTAATTTTAAAAGAATGGTAGAAACTAGATACAAAAAAGAAAAGATGAAGCTTAAATTAGTAAGGGATACTTTAAAAAATATAAATTTATAGTGAGGATAGTTTTGTCTTGAATAAATTAATTTTCTACTTCTTGGGAGAAGCTAGAATTTTCTGCTTCTTCTCAAAAGCAGAAAAACTGCTTCTGCTGCTAGCCAAAAGTACTTTTCCGTCTTGGCCAAATAGCTTATATTTTTTAAAAAGTTTTTTTTTTTAGAGAAAAAGTACTTTTGACCTCCCACAAGCTTGGCCAAACGGGCTCTAATTCAAAGGTGTCAAAAATTACTTACTTAAATTTTTTTTTTATTCAAAAGTGTTTTTCAAAAAAGTGCTTTTGGAGATTATGAGTTTGTGTTTGGTTAATTCCTTTAAGAAGTACTTTTAGCGATATTTGATAAACAAATTGTGTTTGGCCAATCTTCAAAAAGTACTTTTGAATGTCAAATTACAATAAAAGACAATAAAGATTTAGTTTACAATTAGTATTATTTTAAAAAGAGAAATTTTAAATATTTATTATAAAAGAATACATTAATTGTTTTATTTAATTAAACTATAAAATATAAAGTAATATATGTCAAAAAAATTAATCAATATATAATATGAGTATATAAAAGCAATAATATTGATAGGAATATATGTGCTTGCAAGTTACATGTATGAAAAACACTATCAATACTTAAGAAAATAATATACTAGGTAGTATATATTATGTCAACTATATTATATGCATGCACGAAAATATATATGAATAAAAATACTGTAAAAATAAAAAAGTGAAGAAAGGGATAATAGATATTAAAAAATAAGTAAATGTTAAATTAATAAGGGATAATTTATGTAATATAATTTTATGGTAAAGATATTTTTGTCTTGAAAAAATTAATTTTTTGCTTCTGCTTCTACTTTTTGGAAGAAGTTAGAATTTGTAACTTTATCACGACCCAAAAATCCACCTAGCCGCGATGACACCTAACCCCAGTGCTAGGTAAGCCAAACATAGAAAGATGTAACTCAAATGAAAACTCAATAACGACAAGAATGAAAATAGCTAAATTCTATACAACTTTCCAAAGACTAATAGTACAATTCATGAACAACTATGATTTAGGTTTACAAATTGATATGAAGAGTAAATACAATATTTGTTTGAATTTTACATAAACAGAATTAAAATCCTAAACTACCATGAACAAAAGTTAGCTTGAATCTAGAATGCGGGTACGTTTTCAATGCAAGGTTTCGTACGTCTTCCACAGCTACGCAACTCCAAGATCTGCACGCAAGGTGCAGGAGTATAGTATGATTACAACCGACTCCATGTACTCAGTAATTATCTTGACTAACTTCGGTGAAGTAGTGACGAGGTTTTAAATTAAAGATACTCACTTACTATGTATCTGTGCAGATAATAAGCAGGAAAAACAAGACAAGAGATATGTCAAATAATGGTAAGAGCATCAACTGGAGAGCTGTGGAGCAGGTTAACAGACATGGCAAACAATACATGACCTCATAACCATTTCTACGAAGGAAGCAATAATCACGAAGTGCATGCAAGGATCATAATCAAACATCACTAATAAATACCGTTGCAACGTGCAACCCGATCCCAATCTCAATTAATACTGTTACGACGTGCAACCCGATCCCAATATCAATTAATCACTATTGCGGCATGCAATCTGATCCCAATATTAATTAAATCATTGTTGCAGCGTGCAACTCGATTTCATATCTCATATCAATACCGTTGTCGTGCGCAACCTGATCAATATATATAATACGTTCATACGTTACTATTCTACAATAACCAAGTTCGAGAATTTTACATTGTAATACCAAGAAAACTAATACGCGGAATTCAGCTAGGAATACAACTTCAACAAATTAGATGAGCAACTCAACACCCCAGAGCTAGTCTCCCACATATAAAGACAAGTTTTTCGCAAAGCACAAATACACAACCAATCTAAAAGCCACCTAATCCGGCTAAACAAAGAAGTATAGAAAACATGAAATGGAGAAAGTTGTACATCAAGTAAAAACATGCATCAAGTAGAGGTATGTAATAAGTGAAATTATGTAATAAGTGAAATTATGTAACAAGTGGAGGCATGTAACAAGTAAGAGCACGTAGAAAGTGAAGACATGTAGTAAGTGAAGGCATGTGATAGGTCAAGGTATCTAATAAATAAATCACGTAACAAATATAGGCCAGTAATATGTACGGACTAATAACAAGTAAAAGCAGGAGTTCGGAGAGGACAAGTAGCAGAAGTAAATAAAGTAAAAGCGTAGGAGTAACCGTAACAGACAAGGTAGAAATATAGATATCACAGTAACATGTCAAATAGGAAATATAGAGATAACTACACAAAGAACACAAACATAAAAATAACATACAAAATAACAAACATTAATAGGAACCCAAGTAAATGGCATGTAAGTGTTTAACGAACGAGTAGTTATAACAAGAAAAACGAATTCTTCTCACATGGTAACAACCAACCGGCCAATCTTATCTCACACCGCATGGCAATACTCATCATGCTAACATCATATCAACCGCACAGAAATAACCATCGTGCCAAACATAGCCCTAAGGCTCCAATCATCTTCTCTTAATATGGATAAAGAAGCTCAAGTAGCATGACAATAATAGGTATAAATGGGTGTTCATGATTCTACGGTCAATTAAGTATGTAAACAGTCTCGAAGACAACATATTAAATCCTTTTAAGATGTCATATATTCTAACATGATTTCTAATGCAAATAATTGAGTTTATTAGTCATAGAATTAAATAAATCATGAGTCAAGGAATCATCAAGTTCAATAAAGCACAAAGAAGCATATATTTTCTCTTTCCGAGCATGGAAACCCTGGCACATGCATATACACTCGTCACCTCATATATGCATCACCCCAGCATGTAACACATAATAGCATTTAGTAGGAAAAATTCCCCCAACAAAGCTAGGCAAGACACTTACCTTATTTCGGAACACAATCAATAATCAACCACGACTTTTCCTTTAGAAAGAGCCTCCAAACCAATCGAATATAGCCAAATATCATTCAATAAGTTCTAACCAAGCTTTAGAAACTACCCATGAATGAAAAAAGTTTGATTTTGATCATAATTGAAAAGGTCAACAAAAAGTCAAAACCGGGCCCACGTGGTCAAAATCCAAGATTCAGACCAAATTTCGGTTACCCATTCACCCCCGAGCCTGGTTATGTGATTTAATTTGAAATCTGACCTCAATTCGAGGTCTAAATCTCAATTTTATAAAATTCCTAAATTCTATTCAAAACTCCCAATTTCTACTTTGAAATTCATAGATTTGATGTTGAAATTCATGAAAAAGGTTATTGAATTTGATTGGAAACTTGTTAAAGATTCTTACAAATGAATTTAGGAAGAAAATCCTCTTCACAAAATTGCCTTATGGGGTTTAGGGTTGAAAATGGTATAAAATAAGCTAAGTCCAAAAATCTCCACATTTTACCAAGCTGCAGATATTGCAATTGCGAACTCTTGTTCGCAATTGCGTCCATGGCAAAATCGAACCACTGATCGCATATGCGATCAGTATCCCAGCTGCACAGCCTCGCATTTGTGAAGCACCATCATAAATGCGCTGCAAGCTTCACATTTGCGAAGCTGTCCAAAATTTCCAGCCATTACAAAAGCGACATAGAGGTCGCAAATGCGGACCTCCCCTTGTGGCAAATGCGATCAGTTCTTCGCAAAAGTGAAGATCCAGTCTGTTACACCTCGTACTTTCAAGTTAGAATTTATCTTAAGTGACTCAATATGAGTCAGAGAATTGAAGGACCTTTACAAAGACAATTATTGGTTAAAAAAAGTTTTAAAGAATATCGTGAGGGTTGGAAGGTTAAGAAGCTAACGAAATCGAAGAAAATAAGTTTCGTCGAAAGTCGGCAAGTTGGGAATGTTAAAACCCATACTTGTGGGGTGAGACTAGGATGCTTAAGATGATAAGAAGGTAATGTTATGAGGTATTTTAGTCATATGATAGTCGTGTGTTATGTTTTGAAGTCAAGCGAGTTGTGAAACGAAATTCGACGGAAGTCGTCTCAAGTTTCGTTCAAATATTTGAATAAAATTTAGGTCAAATGTCACTAAGCTTTTCTCTTAATGTACTTGGATTTATTGAGTGATATACCTACAAAATTGAAGATCTACCAGTCTAGTTTCCAACGCATTAAACCATTTGTCAAATACGACGTCGGAGTAGAGAGATATTCGTATTTTTGCGAGACCGCACAAGCAGCTTCTGTTAGGACCCACTTGAGACGGCCACCGACCTTACTTCTTTTAAAATATGTTTCAGCCTCATTTCGGGTCATTTCTCACCCAAAATTCATCCAAAAGCTCTCCAAAACCCTCTCTAACATATCCCAAGATCCCAAGAACGAACCTCAAGGAAAAGTAACTCAAATCATCATCAAAAGTGTTAACGACTACAAGAGAATGCTTCTATGATGTTGTGGTGTGATTGAGGGCTATTATGAGCTAAGTTGAGATGGGGTTTCGAGTTGAAGCTGTTGTCCGAAGTATCTATAACATCTTCTTGATTATTCCTAAGGTTAATCTTGTGTTGGTTGTGTTGTTTGAGTGAAAAACCATAAGATAATACTTGAAAGAACATGTGACATGGTTATCTTTTTGGTTGGACTATTTTTTGCCATATATATGGTTTGTGGTGGCTGGAAATTATGAGAAATAATTTGATAATATTGTGGCTACTGTTTTTAAGCTTCTCTAGGTGTTAACTAAGTTTATTAAAGAAGAAATCATAAAACACAAGTGATTAATGATAAACTTTAGGGTTCTAGGCGTATGAGGTTGTTTTGGAAGTTATTTTGTGGATGTTTTAAACTAGGAATCATATAGTACTATAAATATGATGTTCTGAAGGTTGTGAATCAATTTATGGAATAAGATTTGGATTCAATTTATGTTTTGTTATTAGTAAAAACGAGCTTGCCGCTCAATATGATTGTTAAGATAATCGGAGAAGCTCATATTGGATTATATTGTTGTTGTTGCTGTTGTTGGTTATTGTTGTTGTTGTTGCATTGTTGATGACCCTTAGTAGTCTTTTGGATGTAGTAAAAATAGGGGAGTTTCTGCCCAATTTTTCTTAAGCTATACGACTAGACAAATATGATGGTATGACATTATATGTTGACGACAATATCATTTCACTTGTTATAAACGCAATAAGTTGTGTTGAGCTTGGTTTTGGAATAAGGAAGATATCATACATGTATGTTAAGGCACTTTTTCTTTATTTTGGCATGATCTAAAGTGAAATTAACGTAAATGATACGCTATTTCATAACGGATCTATTCCTAGCAACTAAGGTTGTCCATGTTGATCTTTCTGTATAAAGTTATTCTAAGAAAGTATGTATGATCCTTGTATCTGTTTTACTCTACTGAGCTGCGTTATAGTCAGCCGGGTACGGCAAATATTATGCAACCACTGATCAATTGGGTTTTATCGAGCTTCACGTAGCCGGGTACGATTCTATCAAGCCTGATGATGGCCGGGTACGTTTTTACGAGCCTATTACGGCCTGGTACGATATGATAATGATGATGCCCATAGAGGCGAATATTTTCAAAAGCTTATGTATATATATGTCTCATGCATTTCATGTCAGTAGTCCTCAGAGGTACTCAGATGTTACAATTTGTATCTTCTTTATCTCTCTTTGCATTACTATTCTTATTTATGCTTTCCAGCCTTACATACTCGGTACTTTATTCATACCGATGTCCCTTTTGCCTGGGGACGCTGCATTTCATGCCCGGAGGTCCCGATAGATAGGTTGACGGTCCTCCTAATTGGCTATCAGCTCAGCGGAAGGTGTTGGTGCACTCCACTTGCTCCAGAGTTGTCTATTTGATCAGTATGCCTTGGACATGTATTGATTGGTATGACGGGGCCTTGTCCCGACTCTTATGATGTTTATGTACTCTTAGAGGATTGTAGACAGATGTCGAGTATATGGATGCTGGTATGTCCTTATCGGTATATGTTTTGAGTGTACAAATGGTCATGTCGGCCTTATAGGTCCGTATGTCACATGTAAAAGTTTGTATATCATATTGGGTCGTCCTATGTCGATTATTTTCTTATATTTTATTCTGGTTATCTCATGACTGCCTTTCCGGCCCATTTACACCCGATGGTATTATCAGAAAGATACATTACGTGGGTACTCGGTTGAGTAAGGCACTGGGTTCCCGTCGCGTTCCTCCGATTTGGGTCGTGACACAGCCCCCAGTTCCCACTTTGCATTTGCGAGCCTGCCATCGCAAATGCGAGGCTCGCAATTGCGATTGTTGACGACCAATTTTGACCCTCCCTTTTAAAATTAAATTATTTATACTTAATGATTTGCAATAGATGTGTTGAAAATATTTTTTAATAAATAATACCTATTTTTATATAAATATAATAGGAGATTAGTAATTAATAGTGTTAAATTAATATGGTATTAAATAATTATAAAATATATTACCCTTACTATTTTTAAAATTATTCGAATAACTTCTATATTTTGATACATAAGTTTTATAATTAATTCAACAAATTATTCCTTGATTTTTAATTAACTCGCGTATTATTTAAATAATCCAAAATTAACTTCATAATTTGACTAAATATAGTATTTTAATAAATAATCAATTAATTATAGTAAGTTATAGCGTACTTGGTGATTATATTTTTATTACATTCAATTAGAATTAATTAAGTTAATATATGAGAATATACTGAGTTTGTTGTTATTCTTGTTGTTAATTAAGTTAATTTTAAAAGGTTTAAAAGCTTAAAAGGCTATAATTGCAACTGCCTGATTAAACATAATTTGGCTATTTGTTAAATCAAAACCAACCCAAATCACCACCCCAATCCCACCTGACCCGGTCCAAAAAAGCCTCGTTTATCCACTTTGGCGATCCGCTCCAACCCTTGAGAGCCAGTGGAATTATGCCATGTCACCCCTCCTCTACACTCACACAAGAAACACACCTCATCTGCACCGTTGATTCAATTTATCAACGGTCCACTCTTAAACAAAAAATTCCCCTTTTATTTTAATATCCATTAGCGATTTATCTCCACCGTTAGATTAAAAGAAATCCAACGGTCATCTCCGAAATATTGGAGCCGTTGATCACAATGATCCAACGGCTCCCCTTCACCCTCCCACTTTAAACCTATCAATGCCACTAACCCTAATCATTCTCCACCAGACCCGCCGTCCCCGTTTCCTTTTTCACTCTCTTTTCTCTCATTTTCTCGACCTTTATCAGTCATGAGACCTTGCACAAATTCGTGCAAGGTCAACAAAATAAAACCCCAAACAATCCATCTTGTCCCTATACTGCGAATCCTGTTGTCTCCTTTCCATTTCCACCGATAAAATTCAAAAGCCCCAATTCAAAAACCCTAGACCTAAAAATAAAACCTTAATTTGTCTGAGTTTCTCTTATGTTCTTTCACATCGGAGCATGCATGAAGGTTTTCTCAGGATTCATCATTGTTATTCGATGTCCAGAGGTCAAACGCAGTGACCTTTGGACATTGAAGCTTTAACTGATGGTCGATTTCTCTTCTCAGGTAAAATTCCTCACGGTTTTCCCTCTGTTTTCTCTGATTTCACATGTCTTACTATCATCATCTCCTCTTCATCATTTTCCACTATCTAAGTTCAAATATGTCGAAACCCTAAGGCATTAATGTCCGATATAAATAGGAGCCTTAATTGCTCATCTAACACAACGAACAATACCTAAGAAAATCAAATACAATCTGAAAGAAAGAAAAAAAAAGAAATCTTTAGATTTCCTCACCGATTTTTTCTTTTTCTTTTTCTTCTCCGGTTATGAGTTCGTCTACTGTTGGAGCTTGAGTTTGATTCCTAAACGGCTAAATAAAAGTCTTTTGTTTGGTTTGGTGCTCCGTAGAAGGCCTAAGGAAACTCATGGATCCTTGTTTGTCTTGTTTAAAGGAATGTTGTTCTATTCTTAGTTAATATCCTTGATTGTAAAACATAACTGTGAATCTGGACATTGGTTGAGAACATGATAGGTTAGAGACCATGCTGCTAAGTTTAAATTAGATCAAAGCTGATCTTGTAGGGATGTTTCTACTATTTGTTGTCACCTCTAGGGAGTCTGAACAAGAATGTTAGCATAAGTATTCAATGTAGTGAGGACTAACCATGTGTGTGGGAACTTTGGATTGCTTAGGAGATAGTTTGAATGATTGCTGAAGTATTGCGAGCTTAGCTAAGGGCTCCTGAAAGTTTGAACCTTACAGTAGGATTAATGAGATTAATGTGCATCACTTAAATCAACATTTTAAACTTGGATTAGTGTGCCACTAACCCTCCCTGTTCTGCATATGATGTTTAATCTCCTTATATGTTCTAATACATGTTACAAATGAATGCTAAGTATCCTTGAAAATTGTTAGTACCTACCGTAATCGACCTTTACCTTCTAGGTTCTAATTTTAAAGCTAATGGTGTAATTCCTAAAGGGTTCATGTCCTTGCATTCTGATTCTATTCTCTGTAGCCTCTGAACTTTGTTTACTTGAAACTTTATGCTTATTGTTGCTCTCATGTTGGCTATTGATATGAATACCTAATTTGTATTTAAACCTTTGGGGAAGAGTAAGTGTATTAAGGGTATTTGGGGGGACCTAGCTTATGGTTAAGGTGCCCTTCCCTGACACAAGAACCGATCGAGGTCCTTGAGACCCTTGTGAACTCTGAAGTGCTAGGGATTCCAAGGGTACCTTGTCCATAATAAGGTCTTATCCTGAGCACTTAGTCATTGACTCTCATTAATCCTCTTAGGATTAACACAAATAAAAGTTGGTTTTTACTTTAATAGTATTTGTTCGTTACAGTCTTATCTTGTTGGGCCTCATGCTGGCTTTACTGTACTCTTAATCATGCTTATATGTTATAGTTTTTATTCTGTTGGGCCTCATGTGGATTTCACTAATTAATTTCATCTCTTTGTGTGCATGAATTCAACTTGGGCATGTTGAGTCTATCTAGAGCTCAAGCCCATAATTAGATCTTGGGTCGCTGCATCTCTATCACGTCTGCTGTTCGTGCATATAATTTTGGTCCTACTTAAACAATGAGCCCAACATTACAAAGAGTCTAGTTTTCTTTCCCCTTTCCTTTTAGATAACAAAATTAGCTGCTCATTCCTGTGATTATGTATTTGATACTAACACTGTTATTGAATACTTTCGCTATGCTTTGATTGTTTTAGGAACCTTGGCAGACCAAAGCCATAGGTAAATAAAGAAAGAATCTGATCTCATCTACCATATTCACTGAAGTATTTCAATCATTTACTGTTAATAAGTAAAAGGTTCTGTTTTATTTATCACTAGCTATTTTTTATGATGTCTTTGATATTGAACATATTTTAAAAAGAAATGGCTTCTCTTTGAAAAGAGATCAGAACTGAATGGATATTTCAATGCTAGTCTTCATCGAATAAAACCAATTGCGGCTGATGAATTGCAATTAGTAACTTCAATGAGTTTTAAAAGAAAGGCATAACCCTAGTTTGAAACTAATTTCTTCAAAGGTATACCCACAACATGTTTTCTTCACTAAGTTACACAGATAGCCACCTTGTTTTCAAGAGACAAAATATTCAAAACATAGCCACATTTTACAAGATTTTATCAACTTTGTAGATATAACATTTTTTTAAAAGATTTCCACAAATCACAAGCTTTATAAAACCAATGCCCTCTTTTCAAAATAAATATACCACTTCCTTTCAAATAAGTAGACTTTAAATAAGACTTAGAATAGTTTTAGATCTTAAGTACTAATTAAGCAGAATATAGACATTTACTTCCCTAAACCTAGCCTAAGTCCTAAGGAGCTACCTCAGGTAGATTTTAGGGGGGTGCCTAACACATTCCCCTTAGAAGAACAAGAAACCCTTACCCAAATCTCATCGGTTAGAAGACCAATAGGATAGTAATTGTAATAAACAAATAGGTACCCTAGTATACCTTAAAATATTAGGCGGCGACTCTTCTTTTATCAACAACAGAGGAATCACTAGTTGAATCTTGTTTTAACCTGTTCAAAATAGGGTGCAACAACATGACGACTCTATTGGGGATACACACTTAGGTTCTGACCTTAGTAGATTTAGACTAGATCTGGAATTTAGGGATGTTTGTTTGTATGCTGCTTTAACTATGCTTTAACGTTTCAAATATATGCTCACTTGTCTTACTTGTCTATATTTTGTTTAAACGTGTACTTATTTATTTGCTTTGATATTTCTACTTTTATCCCAATTATCTGTTACTGCTTTATATACTGTCGTCACATTCTTTCTTATCGAGTCTTGGCCGTATACTATCACACACAAATGATACGTGAGGGTTGTCTTTTATACCCCTCCAAACCTTCTTTCAAAATTCTTTAATCTCAGAGAATGGCTTTGTGAGGTCAACTAACATAACGACTTGAGGTATTCAGTCCAACTCCAAAATTATAAAACACTCTACACTAGTAAAGATAGGTCATACTGCATAAATCTTAGGTGAGTCGGTCCTTGGAATTGACTCATGATTAGGAAAGCCATCTTAATGTCAATAGGTCATGAACCCAATGACATGCCTTTTGTGGAATGGAGAACCAATCCAGAGGAGACGCTAAAGGATCCTGAGAAAACACTTAGCAAAACTTTTCACCCATTTAGATGGAAATCAACCACAACATCCCCAAAATCAATATGGTAATGGGTGCACCACACAAGCTGAAGCAATGGTGGAGAAAAATTCATCGGGATCATGGAGATTAGATCAGAACGCTCTTGGGAGCGTTGACCGCTTTGATGAACCAGGTTGCTGATAGAATTCTAGGACCCAGCTAAGGTGGTTTTCAAGTTCGTCGATTGTGAATTGGTACCAACACTGGAGGCAGTCACTAGCTTCACAGAGTTGTCGTTTGCTGGGAGAAAACCGATACTGCCAATTTTCATGCCTGACCACAGGTTCCTTCATGCTTTGTATTTTTCAAACAACAAGAATTTGAGAAATGTTAAAGATTGATGGGTAAGCCTAGACCAAATGTTCGATAGATTCAGACACCGAGAAAGTTACGAGTGGCATCTGGAGGAGTTTCAATGTGATCAAGCAACCTGGGAATGTCTCTGCCCCTAACATTTTTTCTGGCATTGTTGGGGTTATTGGTATTCCTGCAAAGAAAAAGGGAGAATCAACATCAACTTGCTGCCCTTAGTCTTGACAACTTTTCGGGGAAATCTCTAAGTCACCCTGATCCCCATGATATTAGCAGAGACGCTCTGAACACTGTCGTCATGTTCTAGAGGATATGACTTTTTCAAAGGCTGCAATCTACTACTTCAGATATGGGCCACAGAACATTTCTTTCAGAGGGAGGCAACCATCGACTATTTTGTGGGCATCACTAACAAGATCAGGAGTCACAACGAGAGGATGAGGCACTGGGTCGCACCGCACAGGCAAGAGGAGTGGAGATACACGTTGACTCATCGGAGCGGAGAATGGGTGAATTGGAAACTTTCATGGCTAAGTGGCAGGGCAATTTTGAGGAGCCCTGGAAAAATACTTCATCGAGTTAGTAGGACTTGAATGAATTTAGCCATACGCACCTTTGCGGGTTCTAAGGCAATTTAGTCTGATCCAAGACGTGCCCCTCTAGTCGAGGACAACTTTATACGAAGATGACTATAAAGGGAAAATTCCAATCCCAAGGGTGAGGAGACTTCAAGATGAGTGGAATGAATTGATCATGATGCCAATGGAAATACATCATCTATCAAAATATACATTAACAAATTTACATAGCTAAGGCTACCAAGGAAAAATGACAGCTATAACCGGAACGCAGGTACATCTTCAATGCCAACTCCCACCATACACCACAACATCAACACCAAGATCTGCATGCAAGGTGCAGAAGTGCAGTATGAGTACAATCGACCCCATGTACTTAATAAGTAAAAAACCTAACCTTAGGTTAAAAACAGTGACGAGCTCGAAAGACAGTCGGAGTGCAACATCAATAGCCAATAATAGTTCACAATAGTATAGTTAAGACAATAAAGGTATATAACTCAGGAGAGGTAATGCCCAACTCATTCACAAGTATGGAAAAGTAGACATGCTATTTATGTATAACAATCCCAGTCAAAATTTTACCACTGAAATAAATTAAACATGAGTTTATCAAAAGAATTTTTTTTCCAATTTACAACATCAGATAAGGCTTTTCATTTACCAGCTAGCATGAGAAAATGCATCTCTATGCCTACATGTCAAATATACATGTCAAGTATTCAGATGTCATATCACCGTCTAGCATGAGAAAGGTACATCTCTATGCCTACTTGTCAAGAAATCAAGTGTCATGACACAGTGGAATCATTAAGTATACACAATCGTAGCACACTCTAGGTGCCAGGATCAAATGCCCCAAACAATATCACCGTGGATCCATCAAAATAATCACACTTAGCACTGTACGGGTGCCTGGCATAACTGCCCATCATCGAGTATGTGTATGTAACACTTTGCCTGTGCTCACTGCTGGTATATCAGACTCCGGAGGGGTGGATCCTATCCAAGCGCTAATCATAATCGCTTAGCCCAAAAAGTGGGGCCTGGTGCCCGCGTAGCCTCATATCAGTACAGCTTAGCCCAATATGGGTCCTGCCATACGCGCCACCTCAATATTAATATAACCACTGCGGCGTAAAAACCAATCCAAATATCAATATAAATATGGCTCTATGGCCTACATAATTCATCAATCCGCTCACGTCTCAATATGCAAACGTCTCACAGAAACATAATACGATTATATAATATGGAATATCACAATATGCTTCGAATACTGTCCAAACTTGTGTCACCCGCGCCCGTCACCTAGCAAGTGCGTCACCCCAACCCATCTCAAATATCATTGTTTTCAGGGATATCTACTTTCAAATCTAAGTTTAAATATGTTACTTACCTCGAACAAGTCAAATCCAATACCGAGCAAGCCAACCGAACTCTAGAAATGCCATCTTGCACAAATCAACCTCCGAACGACACAAAACTAGCCAAAAGCAACTTAAAATCATCAAATAATGCCAAAAGAAACAAACCCAAATGATAAAGGTCGAATCTTCAATCAATTACTCAAGGTCAACCAAAATGTCAACCCCGACCCGTACCTTGGAACTCGACAAAACTCACAAAATCCGACAATTCATTCAATTTTGATTCCAGCCCAGCCATACTAATTTCATTCAAATCCGATTCCGAATCAATGTTCAAAACTCAAAAATTTTACTTTAGGAAAGTTTAGACAAAAACCCCCAATTTCTCTTTTGAAATCATCAATCAAATGGCAAAATCGAAAATGGAATCACGGAATATAATCAAAATCGAGTAGAAAACACTTACCCCAATCCATGTGGTGAAAATCGTCTCCAAAATCCCCCAAATCTGAGCTACATAACTCAAAATATGATAAAATGACCAAAACCTTTGAAATAGAGTACTTTAAAATCACTGAACAACAATAACCATCTGGATCACGGGACATCCTTTGCGATCACGAATAATAAACGCTACTGCCACCAAAATACTCTATGCGTTTGTGATACTGGCCACGCGCACATGATGACCACAGACGCTAAAGCTCAGGGAACGCGAACTGACTTACGTGATAAAGAATTCTCTAGCTCCCAGCTCCCAGTAGCCGCTCAACCCTACGCGTCCGCGGTGCACATGAGCGAATGCGAACTGTAACCAATCCAAACCTCCGCGATCGCGTACCATATGTCGGGTCCGTGAATAAAAAAACAAACCACCAGAGGATCAAATCACACTTCGCGATCGTGGCTAGACCTTCACGATCGCGAAGAACACCAGAGGCACCAAATAGCAACAGAAACCAGCAATGCAACCAACTCCGAAAAGGTCCGAAACCACCCCGAAACTCACCCGAGACCTCGGGACTCCGTCCGAGCATACCAACAAGTTCCTAGACATAACACGAACCTACTCGAGGACTCAAATCACACATAATAACATCAAAACCACAAATCTCCCCTCAAATCAAACATAATGAACTTTTTGAACTTCGACTTCCAAAACTCGTACCAAAACATATCAAATCAATTCAGAATGACCTCAAATTTTGCACACAAGTTCCAAATGACAAAACAAACCTATTCCAATTCCTGGAACAAAATTTTGAACCTGATATCATCAAAGTCAACTCCCGATCTAACTCCTGAACATTCCAAACCTTCAAATTGCTAACTTTCGCTAAATAGTGCTGAAACCTCCTAGAAACGTCCAAATGCAAATTCGGGCATACGTCCAAGTCCAAAATCACTATCCATACCCAACGGAACCATCAGAACTCCGATCCGCGGTCAAATACATAAAAGTCAAACTTGGTCAACTCTTCCAACTTAAAGCTTCCTAGTTGAGAATCATTCTTCCAAATCAATCTTGAATCACCTGAAAATTAAAGCCGATGATTCACATAAGTCATAATACATCATATGAATCTACTAAAGAATTCAAAGAGCTGAACGGAATGCAAATTCTCAAAACGACCGGTTGGGTCGTTACATTCTCCTCTACTTAAACATACGTCCGTCCTCGAACGTGCTAAGAGTCATTCCAAAGTCATCAAATCACTGTGTAAACTCACCATGCACATACCCGTGGGTGATCCCACATCACCCCAATCAATATAAGGCTGACAATACAACCTAACTGAAGATCCTTACTTCAACCTTAGCCCATAAACCTTAGAATCAAATCTCCAACATCCAGAACTCATTATAAGACCCGATTCTCGCATCTATACACTATACAAATTTGAACAAGATGTACCAAACCATAATCATAATCCAAGATGTAATCGCATAATATACTGCATAACGCAGGTTTTCATAGCAATAACGTCCGACCATAATAGCTGCCCAATAGAAAATCCGGTACCAGTAACAAACCTCATATCAAATAAAACCTTGTTCTAAACCTTCCTATACTACCAATGATGAAAGAAACACGCAGAGACTCATAACCACCCATCAAATCAACAAGTCATGGAGCTCTCTCACCGAACAAGGACCATAGACTAATTCTAAGCTGACTAGTGACATTATTCTCCCAAACATACCGTAATCAAATATGATAGCACCCACAAATCGTGCAATCCGTGCACCAATAAGCAACAATTCAAATGTACCCAAAAATGGGAAGTGACTCAAATGAGAGAACCGCCCCGCAAGCTCAACAGGTACCACCATAAGCGCAATGCTATAAACCCAACACACATGGAGAACCAAAACACACAAAATCAACACAAAGGATCATATCCTAATAAAACTCCATCGCAATGCATGACCCAATCCAAATACCGGTCCACATGAAATACCTTGAGCCATAATGCTCAAAATCATCAACCATATGCAAATCAACAACAAACACATAAAGTGCATGACCATACCTATGGAGAAACTGATGTACAATATACCACAACAAGAAAAGCCATAATCAAGGCGCAGTCAGTCATTCAACACCCCAAGAACCATCTCGCTCGAACTTTGCCACAATGCCCAAATAAAAACGCATCATGCATGCAAATAACCAACATATCACAACCCATAGTAGCATATAAGTGTAAAACATAGAACATATCAGAACACGAACAAGCTCAACTCTAGCCAAATGACACACCTCTCAACAACAATAACAGTGCCGAGTCAACATATCCGACCCGGTGTAGAATACACGTCCTCATTAGGCCTACCAATGGACCCCCCCAAATCAACCCTGGTCATCCATAAATAGATAAATAACCCTCCTAAAGTCCACAATAACCTAACTATAACGCATATTATCACCTGGCTAGCTTTAGCCACATCCTCACAGTCCACAACCATGAAACAATCTGCTTTTGGAAATTCCTGGTCTCCAAATCTGTAGAACACATGAATCACCATATTTGATCCCAACTCCACCATTCAAGTGACAGACATATCCCTCACACATAGTCATTCCACGAGGAATACTTCCATGGTTCTCCATTCCAACAAAGTAAAATATGAACATCAATAGTCGACCATCCAGACGAGTACTGCAGTACCAATGAAGCATTCGTAAGTCAAAATACAGTGCGCCTTCTGAAATGCACACCCTTCCCAGGTAATACCAAGTATTACTAACATTCATCTAAATATCTGAAATTGTCCACACCGTCTAGAACTCATGACCTTCCTGTCAAAACCCATATGCACGTAACCAAGCCATCAGAACTGAATCCCTATAACTCAACCAAGTCACGCAGGTCGCCACACCCAAGAGTATTGTTATAAAATACTTGTAAAGCCTTACCACATCATAAGAACCAAAAGCACCAATCATACCCATTGCCACGCTGATCCAACCTACCACTATGCCGTCCTATTTCTCCAAGTTCCTTTCGAATTGCCTTCAAGTTAACACTCCTCCTTGCCAGTACACTATGATCCTCAACCAAAGCTCACCACAAGAGGCCTTACCATAAAACCACATAGTCCTAAAGCTCATAAGCCATTGTATACCCTCTTAAGTACCTAAAAATACCACATCCAAGCTACCCACTCTGAAGAGGCCTTATGTGAATCTGAAACTATTTCCTTTGCCTTTTCGATACTGAAATATAGAATCTATAATGATATAGAAATACCGCTGTCACGCCCCGAACTTGGGGGGGGGGGAGACGGGTACCCGATGCCTCACCTATCCTTGCGTACCAACTTGCGACTAAGGGAATCTGAACATATAATGTCATACTTTGGCCATGGGCCACATTGCAAGATAATTTGCAAAGCAAAATTTAAAATTGAATGGAAACCAACGCTGACTGAACATCAATATAAAGCTGGGCCGGCAAGGCCGTCATAACTACTACAGCTAACAAACCAACAAAATATACATACAAGGCCTACAAGCCCAACATACTGCACTAACTGACAGGTTATGTCTACAAGCCTCTACTGATGGATGTACCGTGATCGGAACAGGGCCCCGACCTACCCATAATCTATATACATATATACACAAAACTTTTAGACCCAATAACTTCGAAGGATGTGGAGCTTACCGATAAAGCTGAACTCGGGAAACACCTAATAAAGAGGTCTACCCGTCTGTCTGTCTAAACCTGCACGCATGAAATATAGCGTCCCCAGAAAAAGGGACGTCAGTACTAAAAACGTACCGAGTATGCAAGGCAATAAAATAATTGAAAGCTAAAACTGAACTGATAATATAATAACTGAAATAAATGGGAGTCAAAGATGATCTGGAGATATACTTACCTGCTGATACCGACTTAACTCTCTCAATATAGTAAATAAAATAGATGTCCGGCCCTATAATGTTCGAAACGTGTAACTGATCTGTCGTAGTAGGCTCGCTCATAGGCGCTCGACCATACTAGGCTCTGTACCTTGGCCATGCTGGGCTCGCTCATAGGCGCTCGGCCACAGTAGGCTCGGTATATAACTTAACATTTGATCAGAGGTTGCCCAATAAGGGCCTGCCAATCGATTATAGCTTGATGGTGGTGAAAATACTTTAATAATGTATATATATATAGACCCTCTGCTCTCTTGACTGGAAGAAAAAAATACTTAACTGAATATAAAGTCCCGATAAGGGAGCATACTGTAACTTCTGATACTAGGATAATGTGAATAAATTCATGGATACGAACTTCTCTTTATGTCTCATTGTCAAACATATGTAGTTACGTGATAATGCCCAAATGAAGGAAGGGCTTAACCTTAACATACATAGAGTAGGAAAAAATCCGTATGATATTCTTGGGAAAGATTGTACCGTACTCTCTTAGAATCGCAAAATCCCGTTGCTAGTACACAGTTAAATTTTGTATGAAATCTTTGCTTAAGATTGTTACCTTGCTTTGCTTCTCAAGAAATTCTCAAGCATGATCCCCTTTTCAATTAAATAATTTCTACTAATATTGTAGTAGTAGTAGAGAAAAGGAAATAGTTTCACTTTGTCTCCAAAAGTGACATGATTACGTGGGACTTTTTGATCACACATGTGTTATACTTTTGATCAAAATGTTTTGTCAAGCCTCCAGCTAGATAATCATAAGAGAACCCCTTCTTTAGGTGTATCCACGTCCACCTACTAAGTAGTGATTAGTCATTCTAGCTACTTACACATGGATTAATGCCCACACAATTAAGAATTATCTCAAATTACTTAAAATACTACTCACTTTTAACACACTTTATACACCTTTCTAACATGGTCATATGGTACCTTGTATGGCACTAGTCCATAAATACGGGGTATTGTAGCTTGGATCGTATTTTATCTCAAAATGTCAAACTTCGACGCAATTCCGTTTCTTCGATTTGCTTACTCTCTCACCTTCCTGAATTTACTCATCACTTGTTTGAAATAACATAATACTTATAATCTCAAAATAATCTCATTCCCGAACTTACGTCAATTAACTTACGACGAAACTTTAACGTACGAAAATGCGAGATGTAACATCCTTCCCCCCTTAGAAACATTCGTCCTCGAATGTTTACTCTTAGATGCTTTGGGAAAATTTTTCCAGAGTCTCCTCCATACACTAGACTAAAACCAGCCTGTACACAGCCAGAAAACATACTATACATGCCACACATGGCCAATGTCTATAAATAGCAACACTTGGCCTCACACAACTATCCATCATAAATTCTGAATGTCAAAACTAAGAGCTTACCTGATGACCTACTGGCCTGAATAGAGCTGTGCTGAGGTATTCCACCTCGAGCTATATCTTTAGATTGAAATGGGTGGGGGTATTTAGACTTCATTTCCTCCTCCGTTTCCCACGTCATCTCTTCCATATTCTTGCTTCTCCATAAAACCTTTATGGAGGCTACCTCCTTATTTCGTAGCTTGCAGATTTGTCGGTCTAGGATGGTAACTGGAATTTTCTCGTATGAAAAAGTCCTCCGTAATTTGTACATCATTTGTGGGCACCACTTAGGTAGGATCGCCAATGCACTTCCGTAACATAGATACGTGAAAAGTCAGATGGACAGACTCTAATTCTGAGGGCAATTCTAACTCATAAGCTACTTGTCCCACTCTCCGAATGATCCTATAAGGCCCAATATACCATGGGATAAGCTTCCCTTTCTTTCCAAACCTCATCACGCCCTTCATAGGTGACACCTTTAAGAATACCCAGTCATTAACCCCGAACTCTAAGTCTCGTCGTCGCACGTCAGAATATGACTTCTGACGACTCTGGGCTGTCAACAGTCGCTCCCGGATAAGCTTTACTTTCTATACGGCTTGCTGAACTAGGTCTGGCCCATGTAACCCATATTCTCTAACATCAAACCACCCTATAGGAGATCTGCACTTACACCCATACAAAGCCTTGTATGGAGCCATCTGGATACTGGAGTGGTAATTGTTATTATATGCAAACTTGATAAGAGGTAAATGTTCATCCCAACTTTTTCTAAAATCTAACACACATGCTCGTAACATATCCTCGAGCGTCTGAATTGTGCGCTCGGCTTGTCCATCAGTCTGTGGATGAAAATCTGTGCTGAGATTCACTAACTCCCTAGACCTTTCTAAAATGACCTCCAAAAATGTACTGTAAACTGGGCCCCACGGTCAGATATAATAGATACTGGTACTCCGTGTAGCCGCACTATCTCCTTAATATATAATTTTGCATAATCTTCTGTTGTATATGTAGATGTGACCGGTAGGAAATGAGCTGATTTCGTGAGCCTATCGACTATCACCCATATGGAATCGAACTTACGATGAGAACGAGGTAAACCCGTGATAAAGTCCATGTTTATCGCCTCCCATTTCCACACCGGGATCTCTATAGTCTGCATTAGCCCCCCGGGCTTTTCACCTGCTGGCAACTAGGACACATGGCGACAAACTCAGTAATGTTCTTCTTCATATCGTTCCACCAGTACACATTCTTAATGTCATGATACATCTTCGTCGACCCAGGATAAATGTAGCACCACGAATAATGTGCCTCTGACATAATCCTGTCTTGTAGCCCTGCCACATCTGGAACACATAAACGACCCCTGTATCTAAGAACCCCATCTCCCTTGAGCTCTAACAATGACTTCTTCTGCTGCGAAACTCGCTCTCTCAACTCGATCAACTCTGGGTCCTCGTATTGCCTCTCCTTTACTTCAGCTATGAGAGATAATTTTGCAGTATTTTGGAGTACAACTCCACCATTGCCAGATTCTACTAACCGAACCCCCAAACAAGCCAATTGATGAATCTCTCTAGTTAATTGTCTTTTCTCGGCCTCTACATGTGATAAGCTACCTATAGATTGGCGACTTAAGGCATCTGCTACTACATTAGCTTTGCCTGGATGGTAGAGAATGTTAACATCATAATCTTTCAATAACTCAAGCCATCGCCTCTGTCACAAATTCAACTCTTTTTGCTTGAAGATATATTGCAGGCTTTTATGATCTATAAATACATAAACAAGAATGCCGTATAAATAACGCCGCCATATCTTAAGTGCATGGACAACTGCGGCTAACTCGAGGTCGTGGGTTGGACTCGTGCTTCCTTAACTACCTTGAAGCATACACAATTACCTTCCCATGTTGCATTAGGACACATCCTAACCCGACACCTGAGGCATCACAATACACGGCGTAACCATTTAGACCCTCTGGAAGTGTTAAAATTGGCGCTAAGGTCAACATGTTCTTAAACTCTTGGAAACTCTGCTCGCAAGCCTCTGTCCACTGAAACTTAGTTTCTTTCTGTGTCAACTTCGTCAATGGTGCCGAAAGGGAAGAAAAACCCTCTACGAACCTCTGGTAGTATCCTGCTAAGCCTAAAAAGCTACGAACCTCTGTCTGAGTTGTAGGTCTAAGCTAGGATTTCACAGCCTCAATCTTCTGAGTGTCTACCTTTATACCTCCATCGGATACAATGTGCCCCAAGAATGCTACAGACATCAACCAGAACTCATATTTAGAAAACTTAGCATATAATTTACTATCTCGGAGGGTTTAGAGTACCGGTCGCAGGTGGTCCGCATGCTTATCCTCTGAATGTGAATAAACCAGAATATCATCAATAAATATTATCACGAATAGATCTAAAAATGGTCGGAATAGGCTATTCATCAAGTCCATGAATACAGCAGGTGCATTCGTCAACCCGAAGGACATGACAAGGAACTCGAAGTGGCCATATCGGGTCGTGAAGGCTGTCTTGGGAATATCTTTCTCCCGAAATCTGACCTGGTGGTACCCCGACCTCAAATCTATCTTTGAAAAGCTCTAGCTCCATGTAACTGATCAAACAAGTCATCAATCTTTGGAAGTGGATACTTATTCTTAATAGTTACCTTGTTCAGGTGCCTATAATCGATACACATCCTCAGCGAGCCGTCTTTCTTCGGTACAAACAGTACCGGTGCACCCCAAGGTGAGGTACTGGGCCTGATGAAACCTTTCTCCAGCAAATCTTTTAACTGCTCCTTCAACTCCTTCAATTCGGCAGGTGCCATTCTATACGGAGGGATAGATATTGGTTGAGTTTTCGGAAGCAAATCGATGCCAAAATCAATCTCTCGCTCTGGAGGAATACCTGGAAGTTCATCTGGAAATACATCTGCGTACTCTTTGACTATTGGAATAGACTAAAGTGTAGGTATCTCAGCATCTGCATATCTAACTCGCACAATATGATAATGCACCCTTTTGCGATCATTTTCCTTGCCTTCAGATAGGAAATAAACCTACCTCTAGGTGTCGCTGTATTACCTACCCATTCAAGGACTGGCTCACCCGGAAAATGAAATCTGGCTGTCTTTGCTCGACAATCAACTATGGCATAGCAAGCTGCCAACCAGTCCATGCCTATGATAGCATCAAAATCCAACATCTCTAGCTCAACTAGGTCGGTTGAGGTCTGACGACTACAAACTGTCACCGTACAACCTCGGTAAACCTGTCTAGCAATAATTGATTCTCTGACCAGTGTAGATACCGCAAAAGGATCACTTAGTATTTTAGGCACTATACCAAACTTCCTCGCGAGAAATGGTGTAATACACGATAAAGTAGATCCTGGGTCTATCAAGGCATAAGCATCGTGAGAGCAAATGGTCAGCATACTTGTCATAATGACTGGTGAAAACTCCTGGTCCTGTCGTCCTACTAAAGCATAGCTACGATTCTAGTTACCACATGAACTGGAACCTCTACCTCTGCCTTGACCTCTACCCGCCGAAGATTGAGACTCGCGCCCTAAAGGATGCACGGACATAGATGATCCTGTTGTTGAATTCGTTGGTTATGCCATACCCCTAGAATCTCTATTTGGGCAATCTCACATCATATGCCCCGGATGTCCACATGTATAACAAGCATCAGAACCGGCTCGGCATTGGCCCAAGTGTCCTCTACCACAGATGTCACACTGCGGCGGAATTTACCATGTCTTCCCTGAACCTCGTTGTCGCTGCAAACCCGACGTCCCGTGAGCTCTCATCTGGTCCTGACTGAGTATAGCGGTCATACCAGTAACCCTGTAACTGAGGTAGCGGAGGCCTAGGTGGACGTTCGAAGTAATGGGGCCTATAACTACCTTGAGACTGCTCCTGAGACCTGGCAAATCTCATCCTTTTATGCTGTCCTGACTCAGTCCTCTCTGTACCCTGCTGCCGACGCCTACCCCTTTCTATATTCTGGGCGAATGCCTGAATTCGGGAGATATCCATACTATCCTGCAATGCAACGGTGGGACATGTCTCAGTCAACTCTGGGGCCAACCCTGCTATAAACCTATGAATCCTGTCCCGCATAGTAGCAACTATGGATGGTGCATATCTGGCCAATGAGTTAAAATAGAGACTACTCTCGAACACTCATATTGCCCTGCTTGAGGGCTAGAAACTGATCGACTCGAGCCTATTGGATCTCCTGCGGTAAGTAATGGTCAAGGAAGGCATCCGGAAAATTCTCCCAAATAGCTGGAGGTGGATCACGTCCCCTGGACCTCTCCCATCCCTCGTACCAAAGGATGGCTATATCTGGGAGTCTAAAAGCTTCTAGCTCAACTGCCTCTTTCTCCGTGGCATGCATAACACGAAAGATTCTGTGAAGTTGATCTATGAAATCCTGCGGGTCCTCCCTCTGATCTGTCCCCGATGAACTCTGGGGGACTCAAAGCAATAAACCCTCGGACTCTTGAACTCCCAGACCCCTCAGAAGATTCTGCACTAGCGGATGCCCTAGCCTATTGCTGGGTAGCAATGCCCTTTGGTCTCAAGAACGTCGGTGCTACCTACATGAGGTCCATGACGACCCTCTTTCACGACATGATCCACAAAGAAATTGAGGTATATATGGATGACGACATCATCAAGTCTCCGAGAAGTGATAATCATTTGAGTGACCTAAAGAAGTTCTTCGAGAGTTTGCGGAGGTACAGTTTAAAGCTGAATCTTGCAAAGTGTGCATTCAGAGTCCCCGCAGGAAAGTTATTAGGTTTCATCCTCAGCAGGAAAGGGATAGAGTTGGACCCTTCAAAGATCAAGGCCATTGAAGATTTTCCACCACCCAAAAGCAAGAAGGATGCGATGAGCTTCCTCGACAGATTAAACTACATCACCAGGTTCATAGCCTAGTCAACGGTAATCTACGAGCCTATTTTTAAGCTGTTGAAGAAAGATGCTGCAACAAAGTTAACAGGAGAATGTCAAAAAGATTTTGATAGGATCAAAGAGTATTTGTCGAATCCGACAGTGTTAGTTCCTCCCGAACTCGAAAAGCCGCCGTTATGGATAATGCATTCGGATGCGTGTTGGGACAACACGACAAAACTGGAAAGAAGGAACAAGCTATCCATTGCCCGAGCAAAATGTTCACATCGTATGAAGCCAGATACACCCTGTTAGAGCGAACCTGATGCACTTTGACATGGATCACTTAGAAATTAAGGCACTACCTATCAGCATATACCACACATCTGATATCTCGACTCGACCCACTCAAGTACATCTTCCAGAAACTGATGCCTTCAGGAAAGTTGGCCAAATGGCAGATTCTTCCCAGTGAGTTCGATATTGTGTACGTAATGCAGAAAGCTATCAAAGGGCAAGCATTGGTTGATTATCTCGCAAAGAACCTGGTAGACAAGGATTACGAGCCACTCACCACATACTTCCCATATGAAGAAGTATTGTTTGTAGGGGTGGATATTACAGAGTCATACCCGGGGTGGAGAATAATTTTCGATGGAGCAACAAATTTCAAAGGTGTAGGGATTGGGGCAGTTCTAATTTCCGAGCCAGGACAACATTAACCGTCTTCAGCCAAGATAAGGTTCCCTTACACAAATAGTATGGTAGAATATAAAGCATGCATCCTTGGGATAAGGATGGTAGTTGACATGAACATCAAGGAGCTTCTGGTCATAAGAGATTCTGATTTATTGATACACCAAGTTCAAGGTGAATGGACCACCAAGAATGTCAAGATCCTTCCATATCTACACTGTGTAAAAGAGCTGTGTAAGAAGTTCACCAAGATTGAGTTCAAACATGTTCCCAGAATCTAGAACGAGTTCGCTTATGCTCTTCAACCTTGTCATCTATGATCTAGCATTCAGACAAGAATTATATCGACCCCATCGAAATAGAGGTTCAGGACTAGCATGCGTACTGTTTCCATGTAGAAGAAGAGCCAGAGGGTAAATCGTGGTACTACGATATCAAAAGGTTCCTTGAAGTAAGAGAATACACAGGAAATGCCACCAGTGGTCAGAAGCGGGCACTAAGAAGACTAGCAAATCACTTTTTCCTTAACGGGGAAGTCATGTACAAGATGACCCCAAACTTGGAACTGTTAAGGTATGTAGATGCCGCTGAAGCAACAAGACTACTGGAAGAGATACATGTAGTAGCATACAGGCCTCACATGAACGGTTTCACTTTAGCCAAAAAGATTTTGAGGGCCTAATACTTTTGTATGACCATGAAAAGTGATAGTATTCGTTACGCGTAGAAGTGTCACTAGTGCCGAATTCACGGGGATTTCATCCAGGTTCTACCTAATGAGCTGAACGTAATGGGTTCTCCTTGGCCGTTCGCCGCTTGGGGCATGGACATGATTGGGCCTATAGATCCTGCTACATTAAACCAACATCATTTCATCCTAGTAGCTATTGACTACTTCACCAAATGGGTCGAAGTTTCTACATACAAGGCCGTCGCAAAGAAGGCGATGATAGATTTTGTCCATAACAACATAGTCTGCAGATTCGGAATCCTAGAGTCAATCATAACTAACAATGCAACTATTCTCAATAGTGATCTCATGAGGAAGATTTGCGAGAAGTTCACAATTGTCTATCACAATTCCACATCCTACAGGCCGCAAATGAATGGAGCGGTCGAAGCAGCCAACAAAAACATCAAAAGGATCTTACGAAAGATAGTGGACAATCATAGGCAATGGCATGAGAAGCTATCCTTCGCCTTATTGGGTTGCCACACCACTATGAGAACGTCCACTGGGGCAACACCATACATGTTGGTATATGGCACAGAAGCTGTGATACCCGCAGAGGTTGAGATACCATATTTAAAAGTCATTCAGAAAGCCAGGTTAGACGACGTGGAATGGATACGTGTCAGGCAGGAGTAACTAATGCTGATCGATGAAAAGAGAATTGACACAGTATGTCATGGTCAACTGTATCAAAATAGGATGGACAACGTATTCAATAGAAAAGTGAAACCTTGGCAATTCACGCCGGGGCAACTGGTTTTGAAGAAGATATTCCCTCATCAAGAAGAAGCCAAAGGAAAGTTCGCACCGAACTGGAAAGGTCCTTATGTGATCCATTGAGTGTTGTCGGGAGGAGCATTGATCTTCGCAGAAATGGACAACACAGTCAACACGAAGCCCGTCAACTCAGATGCAATCAAGAGAAAATACATTTGAAGACAGTAAAATTCGGGTTTTGTTGTAACAGAAATACACCCGACCTGACTTCTCACGGTGGGATATGTAGGCAACCCACATTGGGTCCGGTGTCCCTTCTCCCTTTTGTAATAGAAAATCCAAAATATCATTTTTTGTATGTACTTAGAACTACGCCACGATTTGATTTCCTTTGGAGGGAATACATAGGCAATTCACATCGGATTTAGTCATCTATTGTAATTGAAGTTTTGGCCCTGATTCCATTTGGATACGTAGGCAAATTGAGTCAAACTCATCCACTTCATTTCAATTCATTATCATTTTGCATCTATTATAATCGAACTACGTTTTGGCTTGATTCCATTTGGATACATAGGCTGCCTGAGTCAGGCTCGATCATCATCATCACAATTTATTCCATTATCTTCAAACTACATTCAAACTTGATTCCTCTTGGATACATAGGAAACCTGAAATGTTCGGTCATAACCCTAGAAAAACCTTTGTAATGCATTTTTTTTAGATTAGTACGCGATTGCAACAACTAGAAGCTATGTCATCAGGGGCATCTCCAGGAATTGTCAGCAACAGGACAAAGTCATTCAGAAAACGATACTCTTGTCGAAGGGAACTTCTAAACATGATATAATATGGAACGGCGACATTTACGATAAAAATAAATGATTTTCAAAATATTTTTAGAAAAAATTCTAACTTTCCTCCAACCAAACGTCGTGGCATATTCCACCAGATCTGGGTCAAAGCCAGGCTTGCAGTCAACACAAACCAAACCCCCCCTCTACTAAGAATTGTTCTTTTAGCACATGATCAACATGAATTGAAGGACACTGGAGAACACTAGGAGCAATGACAGACCTGCTACCATCTCATGAGTATTTCTAAGCCAAGTTTTCGATACATTCAGAGCACCCTGTATATAGAAAACCATCTGCTTAGCCAATCGGAGAGCCTTGCGCATATCGAGCTGCTGGCTTCACCAATCGAAGCCCTGTATATAGCAAACTGTCACCGATTGGAGCATTTCGCACAAATCGCACCATCACTCCGCTATATAAAGATTTCCAAGTAGATAGTTGCAAACTTCATCGCCAACTCCACCAATCGATGTATGGACCATCTGAATCCACCATACTTCCGCCGATCGACGGCCGCAATTTAGTTTCGTAGTCAAGAGTATCTCTTGGGTATGCTCTTATATTTCTTGGTTTTATCTTGAATGTTTTGATGTTTTTATCTATACAGCTTACATGCTTTTACATTTCAAGTCATATACTCCCATCATGCAGATATATTTTTACATTCAAAGTCAACTACTCCCATCGCGTGGAGATATGGGTGCGGAGATATTTTACATTTCAAGTCAACTACTCCCATAGAGTGGAGATACTCCCATCGCATGGAGACTTAATGCTCCGACAGCTACGGAACGGTACACAGCCCGGCTAACTATCAAGTCAAATTTGAATGCCCATCCTCAACATCCCCAATAATGCTCCAGAGCTCGAAAAGTTCAGATTCAAATATCCCGTCGCCCCAATCCCAAATAACGACTAGCCGGAAGCCAGTCATCATCATTCCTGCATTATTTACATTATATCTTAATGTATTTGCATTGCGATATATGGGTATGAGTGTATTTTTATTTTGCAGGATCAAACATCGCGACGTGGAACTTCTTCTAAGAAACAAACCAAGCTACAATACTATGAAGGACAACCAACTCATCAGCGGGCTAAGGATCCAAACTCTAACTCAATCCAATCAGTAGAACTCTAAATTGTCAAATCTTTCAAGTCTCATAATCAAGCTACAATCCGTAAAGTCATTCGGGGTTCCAAGATCTTCTCGTCTTGCAATATCATCATAACACGATACTGGGGCAACTCCTGCAAGTAACACCCTCTCTGAATCATCATTCCAGAACTACATGAGGCGTGCTTCTCATTAAGACCGAGGTATGTAGGCTATTCAAAGCCAGAATTAGTCATAATTTTCCTAAAATCTTCCCTAATCTTACAACTCATAATCTTTCTCAAATCCATATGCCATTTCTGCAATACATGCCTTAAAGTCGGGTCAAAATTGGTCTTTGTTCAATTTCTTTGCTCGAAAACTCTTTTCTCGTCTCCGGTCAAAGAGGGGCAACTGTTGACGACCAATTTTGACTCTCCTTTTTAAAATTAAATTATTTATACTTAATGATTTGCAATAGATATGTTGAAAATATTTTTTAATCAATAATACAATTTTTTATATAAATATAATAGGAAATTAATAATTAATAGTGTTAAATTAATAATTTGCATTAAATAATTATAAAATATATTATCCTTACTTTTTTTAAAATTATTAAAATAACTTCTATATTTTGATACACAAGTTTTATAATTAATTCAACAAATTAATCCTTGATTTTTAATTAACTCGCTTATTATTTAAATAATCCAAAATTAACTTTATAATTTGAGTAAATAAAGTATTTTAACAAATAATCAATTAATTACAGTAATCTATAGCGTATTTGGTGATTATATTTTGATCACATTCAATTAGGATTAATTAAGTTTAATTAAGTTAATTTTAAAAGGTTTAAAAGCTTAAAAGTTTATAATTGCAAATGCCTGATTAAACACAATTTGGCTATTTGTTAACAAAGCCAGCCCAAAATACCAGCCCAATCCCACCTGACCCGGTCCGAAATAACCTCTCGTACCCACCTTGGCGATCCGCCCCAACCCCTGAGAGCCAATGGAATTACGCCACATCATCTATCCTTCACACTCATACAAGAAACAAACCTCATCTGGACCGTTGATTCAAATAATCAATGGTCCACACTTAAACTAAAATTTTCCCTTTAATTTTAGTATCCATCACCGATTTATCTCCACTGTTGGATTAAAAGAAATCCAATGGTCATCCTTTTTTCTTATTAAATATTTTATCTCTGAAATATCGGTCCCGTTGATCACAATTATTCAACAGCGCCCTTCACCCACCTACTTTAAACCTATCAATACCACTAACCCTAATCATTCTCCACCGGACCCGCCGCCCCCGTTTGCTCGTTCACTCTCTTTTCTCTCATCTGCTCGACCTCCATCAGTTTTGAGACCTTGCATAAATTCGTGCAAGGTCAATAAAAACAAACCCCAAACAATCCATCTTATCCCTATACCGCGAATCTTGCTGTCTCATTTACATTTTCACCGATTAAATTCAAAAGCCCTAATTCGAAAATGCTAGAACTAAAAGTGAAACCTCAAATCATATGAGTTTCTCTTATATTCTTTAAAATCAGAGCATGCATGGAAGTTTTTTCAGGCTTCATAATTGTTGTTCGATGTCCCGAGGTCAAACGCAGTGACCTATGGACATTGAAGCTTTGACCGATGGTCTTTCGATTCAACGGTCGATTTCTCTTCTAAGGTAAAATTCCTCATAGTTGTCCCTCTGTTTTATCTGATTTCACCCATCTTGCTATCATCATCTCCTCTTCGTCATCTTCCACTATTTAAATTCAAATCTGTCAAAAATCGAAGGCATTAATGGCCATTATAAATAGGAGCCTTAATTACTCACCTAACACAGCGAACAATACCTAAGAAAATCAAGTACAATCTGAAAGAAAGAAAGAAAAAGAAAAGCTTTAGATTTCCTCAGTGATTATCACGCTTTCTTTTTCTTCTCCGGTTCTAATTTTGTCTACTGTTCGAGCTTTAGTTTGATTCCTAAATGACTAAACAAAAGGCTTTTGTTTGGTTTGCTGCTCTGTAGAAGGCCTAAGAAAACTCACTGATCCTTGTTTGTCTTGTTTAAAGGAATGTTGTTCTATACTTAGTTAATATCCTTGGATGTAAAACATAACTGTGAATCTGGACAATGGTTGAGAACATGATAGGTTATAGACAATGCTGTTAAGTTTAAATTAGAACAAAGCTGATCCTGTAGGGATACTTCTACTGTTTGTTGTCACCTCTAGGGAGTCTGAATAAGACTGTTAGCATAAGTATTCAATGTAGTCAGGACTCAACCATGTGTGTGGGAACTTTGGATTGCTCTGGAGATAGTTTGAATGATTGTTGAAGTATTGTGAGCTTAGCTAAGGGCTCCTGAAAGTTTGAACCTCACAGTAGGATTAATGAGATTAATGTGCATCACTTAATTCAACATTTTAAACTTTGATTAGTTTTCCATGAACCCTCTATGTTCTGCATCTGATGTTTAATCTCTTTATATGTTCTAATACTTGTTACAAATGAATGCTGAGTATCCTTGGAAATTGTTAGTACCTACAGTAATCGACCTTTACCTTCTGGGTTCTAATTTTAAAGCTAATGGTGTAATTCCTAAAGTGTTCATGTCCTTGCATTCTGATTCTATTCTCTGTAGCCTCTGAACTTTGTTTACTTGAAACTTTATGCTTATTGCTCCTCTCATGTTAGGTATTGATGTGAATATCTTATTTGTATTTAAACCTTTGAGGATGAGTAAGTGTGAGTGATTAAGGGTATTTGGGGTGGGACCTAGCTTGTGGTTAAGGTGCTTTTCCCTGACACAAGCACTGCTCGGGGTCCTTGTGACCCTTGTGAACTCTGAAGTTTCAGGGATTCCAAGAGTACCTTGTCCATGAATAAGGTCTTATCCTAAGCTATTAGTCATTGACTCTACAAATAAAAGTTGATTTTCACTCTAATAGTATCTATTCGTTACAGTCTTATCTTGTTGGGCCTCATGCTAGCTTTACTATACTCTTAATCATGCTTATATGTCACAATTTTTATCCCGTTAGGCCTCATGTGGATTTCACTAAATATTTTAATCTCTTTGTGTGCATGAATTCAACTTGGGCCCGCTGAGCCTATTTGGATATCAAGCTCATTATCAGATCTTGGGTCGCTATATCTCTATCACGTCTTCTGTTTGTGCATATAATTTTGGGTCTACTTAAACAATGAGCCCAACATCACTCAGAGTCCAGTTTTCTTTCCCCTTTCTTTTAGACAACAAAATTAGCTGCTCATTCCTGTGTTTATGTATTTGATACTAACACTCTTATTGAATACTTTCCTATGCTTTGACTATTTTAGGAACCTAGGCAAACCAAAGCCATAGGTAAATAAAGAAAGAATCTGAGCTTATCTACCATATTCACTGAAGTATTTCTATCATTTACTGTTAATAAGTAAAAGGTTTGTCTTGTTTATCACTAACTATTTTTTATGAAGTCTTTGATATTGAACAGAATTTAAAAAGAAATGGCTTCTCTTTGAAAAGAAATCAAAACTGAACGGATATTTGAAAGCTGGTCTTCAACGAATAAAACCAAATACGAATGATGAATTGCAATTAGTAACTTCAATGAGTTTTAAAAGAAAGGCATAACCCCAGTTTGAAACTGATTTCTTCAAAGGTATACCCACAACATGTTTTCTTCACTAAGTTAAACAAATAGCCACCTTGTTTTCAAGAGACAAAATATTCAAAACATAGTCACATTTTACAAGATTTTATCAACTTTGTAGATATAACATTTTTTCAAAATATTTCCACAAATCAAAAGCTTTATAAAACCCCTGCCCTCTTTTCAAAGTATATATACCACTTTCTTTCAAATAAGTAGACTTTAAATAAGACTTAGAATAGTTTAAAACCTTATGCACTAATTAAGCAGAATATAGACATTTACTTCCCTAAACCTAGCCTAAGTCCTAAGGAGCTACCTCAGGTAGATTTTGGGGGGGTGGGGAGGAGTACCTAACACATTCCCCTTAGAAGAACAAAAATCCTTACCCAAATCTCATCGGTTAGTAGACCAATATGATAATAATGTAATAAATAAATAGGTACCCTAGTATACCTTAAAGTATTAGGTGGTGACTCTTCTTTTATCAATAACAGAGGAACCACCAGCTGAATCTTGTTTTGACCTGCGCAAAATAGGGTGCAACAACGATCAGGTCCTCGCAAATGTGAGACCTGCAACTTCACACCAGCATCAACACTGCTTCAGTAGTTCCAAAATCAGCTGAAACACATTCGGAACTCACCCGACCCACTTAAGCTCTAATTCGAATATCACACAAGTCTAACAACCTTATACAACTCGCTGGGTACCTCAAATCATCAAAATAACATCTAAAATCACGAATCGATCATCAAAGCTCAAGAATTTCAAATTTAAAACCAAAATTTCCAATCTTTTACATAATGAGCCGAAACACCCTTGGGTCACCCGGGACCCTAACCATATATGCGTACAAGTCCAAAAATATCATATGAACCTACCAAAATCGTCAAAATAGTGATCCAAGGCTGTTTATTAAACACATTGACCATGGTCAACTCTAGTCATTTTTAAAGTAAAAAATCACATTTTCTTTAAAAATTCACATTTTAATTTTTCGAAAATTGACACGGACCACACACACAAGTCATAAATCATCAAATAGAGCTATGAAAAGTCTTGGAACATAGAAAGAAAAGCTATTACTCAAAATGACCGATCATGTCATTATATTCTCCCCCACTTAAACATACGTTCGTCCTCGAACGTGCCAAGATTCGCTCCTAAGCTGTCAATTAGCAGAATGAAATCACCATACCCATACCCATGAGTGATCCCATGCCACCTCGGTCCATATAAGTCCATGAACACAACCCTGGTTGTAGATTATTCCTTTGACCTTAGTCCCATAGGGTGTGGAACCAAATTCCAACATCCAAAACCTCCTATAAGATCCGATCTTTGTATGTACACAATGTATCAATCTCAACAAGCTGCTTCAAGACATCAATGCACTACCAAGGTCAAACCACACAATGTGCCACCTAATTCATGTACTCACAGCAATAACTTTCGACCATAATAGTTGCTCATTATCAACTCCGATACCTATAATATACTTTATATCAAATGAAATCTCGTTCCGGACCTTCGTAATTTTGCTAAAATCAACAAGTCAAGGAGCTCTCTCATCCGAAATTCTGAGCAGAAATATGGTATTATTCTTCCACACATTCCTTACCCCAATATGGTAGTGCAAATCCCAGGTCCAATAACCTCATCTCACCCAATACAAGTAGCCCAACTGACAAGTCACACCAAAAGCCACATGGAACCTTACACAATACGGTCTGTACCCCAAATAAGGTACGGACCCACAAATGCATAATTTCATGAACTCATCCCACAAAAGGGAAAACAAAACACACGAAATAAACATAAGAAAGGGTATCCCACATAACTCCATTGCGGCGCAACCCGATCCCAAACATATCAATCCATATAGAGATACCCATCAATCCATATAGAGATACCATCAATCCATAGTGCTTGTGCTCATTAAGTTTATGTGCATCAACATCAAGCACGATAGAGTGCGCAAATATAATTGTGGGGAGATGAATAAGCATAATACAATACGGAAAAGGAAATCATAGCTAGATCTAGGGTGCAATAAGCAAATCAATACCACGAGAGTCGTCTCACCTATATATCACCACAACGCCTAAACAAGATTACGACATGTGTGCGAATCACCAAGTAACCTCACAATCCATCATAGCATGGGAGAAATGCGTAACATAGAACAAGACATGGATATCAATTATTCTGCCCGATGATATACCTAGAAATTGTGTAGGATTAAGCAAACCCGATCTGATATAGAATACACGCTCTCATTAGGCCTACAAATAGCCCCCAAACAAAATTCTGACCATCCCCAATCAGGTAAGGAACCTTCCAAAAGCCTATGACAACCTATCCATAATACATACCATCAACTATCCAATTCTAAACATATATTCACAATTCGTAACCAAGAAATAGTCTGCCTACGAGAACATCAAGTTTCTAAACCTCAAGAATACCAGAATCTCCATATTCGATCCCAACTCTACTAAGAAAATGACTGATACATCACTCATACTCCATCATCTTATGGAAAATACTCACATAGATCTTCTGCGCCATATAGCAAAGCTTGAACCTCAGCAACCCAAAACCAGACGATCATCGTAACACTAGTCAAGCACCTGTAAGTCAAAACACAACGTGTCTTCTAAAATACACACCCTCCTCAAGCGATACCAAATAGTGCCAGCATTCTCTTAAACATCTGAAATCGTTCATTCCATCTAGAACTCATGACCTTTTCTTCGAAACTAAACCACAACCTGGTGCTCGCAACTTTTAATCGCACACGGTACACCACAAATATCATGCTAACTCGTGTAAATATGAAAATCTCATAATCAACTCTGAATTACTAGTATGATGAACACCTCATCAACCAAGAACCTTCCATTTAACTCAATCCGGAAGGACATCACCATATGCAACACACCGTCTATACGGCTATAACCATCATGAATTCTTTGAAACTGTTAACACATACTCAAGTCATCAGAACTGATTTTCCTCTAACTTAACCGAGTCGCGCAGACTGCCAAACCCAAAAGTAACTCAATCCGAAATGCTCGCTATAAAGAAGCCTTCTGCTAATCCGAAGTCATTTTTGCATCTCTCTATTACTGCCATGTAGAGTCAATATTGATATAGAGGTACCTCAAATCCAGACACCATCCATTATTGATTCCAAGCCCTATCCATACACAATGAAAAAATCCTTAAATACCACATATGAATCTTGAACTTATCAGAACCTTTTTCATAGCCATTTACCTTGCTCTGATCTCTAATACACAGCCAATACGCACGAATAACCCGCGCTTCACAAGCACATGAATATCTAAAGAAGTAGCCAAGCGATTCCTTTTCCTTGCTTGCTATATCCGCAATGAGCATTAAACTTGAATTATCCCCAAGACCTCTATATACCCATAATGCACATTACATCATGTTCCCAGCAAATCCCTTACCCAAAATCATCCTCAATGACACCTTTCTCAAATCATAGCTAATCCACGAGCGTCCCTTAGTCCATAAACTAATAAATATATGACCCCACACTGTTAATTAGCTGAATACTTCATAAAGTTATGCAACACTAGTCATAAAATACTCTAAAGACTTTGTCAAGTGCATATTCATCCTCGTGATAGTTAAGCCAACTACTTCAAATGCTCCAAAATTAATAAAATTTGCATTCCACTGAATAGAAGCCCCATACGAAACACGTGACCTCAAATCTTCACGCAAGAAATAACCCACCGGCTATACTCTAATCAATACCTTCCTATGACCTGATCATGGTCACAACAACTAGGCAACCTATTAACCCTCCCAAGTCTACACTCATCGACAAGATATAAGACTCATCTTCATTCCCAAATCCGAAAGATCACAATACATCAATATCTAAGCCTGGACAACATATCGCGACGATAATCAAGCATCCACAGCCCTTCACAACCCATATGCAACGTCACAAGCCGTCAGTGCACACTGGTACTTGGTGTTCACCATCGCATACAGACGATTAGGAACAATCAAAATTTCAGGCTTCAAGCTGAAACAAGGTCACACGATAATGAAAGAATGAGGGGAAATTTCCTAAATGCCATGTACCTCTCGAAGATAGGTATGGACGTCATCATACCGATTCACAAGATTTTACTAGACACTTGCTCATGACTCATAGAACCTATGAACCTAATGCTCTGATACCAACTTGTTATGAGCCAAATATCTACCTAGTCGTGATGACACCTATGTTACACCCCACACATGAAAATTAAAGATTGGTAAGTTTGGCTTCTAGAACAGCCAATTGGCCGGCGACGCATATGAAGGTAGAATGGGATTACCCGTTTTATTAGGCTAAAGCCAGCTGTCTCATCAGGTGCTGACATGGGGAGGGGGCGACCCATTTTGTATGTAGCAGCGACGGAATTTCCTAGATTTGGTGTGATATAAAAAGGTAGTGTAAATATTTCTCTTTCATTTTAGGAAGTGTCACCCACTTTAATTCACCCAAAATGCTCTCAAATCCCCTTTAGAATTCTCCAAATAGTCTAAGGCTAAATCAAAGGTATTATATTAGGATTTAGCATGAGGGAGCTTTAATCATCATTGTAACATCTATCATCTTGTTGTATTGAATCTGGAGATTCATTGGAGGCAGATTTAACCACCATAGAAGCGTAGCTAGTTCTTCAACTAGGTATGTAGGACAAATTTCTTTCATGGCATGATTTGGTATGAGCGTCTATCTCATTCAAAGATTTCTATGTTATGAGATTGGTTTGTTTAAAGGTCTCTTCAATAGTATTGCTTTTGTTCTTGTACATTGTTCTTACCAGTGACATTCCTTCAAGTTTGAGGTATTTCCAGATAGTACCTTGAGTTTGAAAAAATATGATTACTTCTAAGTATAATCTTGGTATTTCCTTGAAATTGACTTTGCATTGCATTTATATATATGTATCTATTTTACCTTACCATGTCGCGCTATAGTCGGTCAGGTACGATACCTATTGTGGAACCACTAATCAGTTAGGTATAATAAGACATGATATGAGATATTACTGAGTCCTTGTATATCCAGTTACGATGATGTATGATATGAGGCTACCGAGTCCTCTTGGGGCCGACTACGCCGAGTCCTGTTGAGGCCGGGTACTATCGAGACCTCTTGAGGTCGGGTACGACCGAGTCCTCTATAAGGCCGGGTATGGAGTGGTGTGTGATATGAGGCTATTGAGTCCTCTCGAGATTGGTTATAAGTTCTATTAAGACCTGGTACAACCGATACCTCCTAAGGCCGAGTATGACTGAGTCCTCTACAAGGCTAGATATAGAGTGAAATGTGATGATATGTCCCAAAGAGTGGATATATATATATATATTGTAATTAATACATGGCCCTAAAGAGTGGCTTGGTTTTACAAAAACTTGCATATATTCATGATCCATGGTTATAGTAGTATACACCCTTAGTGGGTTGTCTACGGTATTCAGGTTAAACTTATACATTTCTATCTCTTATGCTATGCTTTTGGTTTACATGCATTATCCATTTTACATACTTAGTAAAGTTTTCATACTGACACCCTTTTCTTTGGGCATTGTGTTCATGCCCACATGTACATATAGACCCAATGAACATATTGGTAATGTAAATATTGCTCCTTAGTAGGGTGTTTGTTCCAGCTAGTAGGGTGTTTGTTCCAGCTATTGCTCCTTGCACTTCACTTCTTTGAAGTAGCTATTTAGAAGTCAATAGGTGTCGAAATGTATGTTCCAATTATTTTAGGTATGGTGGGTCCCTTTCCCGTCCAAATTGTACATATATGTATATTTTCTCGGTACTCTTAGAGGCTTGAAGGCTAGTGTTCAAATGTATATAAGTCTTGGTTATGACCATATTGGTAACAATTGTGAAGTTATGTAAATTTTAATATTCCTTTCACAATAAGAGGTGTATACTTTAATTTTAGTTATTATTACTTGGTTGCTTTGTTGGCCCAACTTCCATGTAGAAGGGATCTATGTATAGACGTTGGTTCGCACGGGCATTCGAGCATCGTGTGCCGGTCGCACCTCCCAAGGTTGGGATATGACACAAAAGTGGTATCAGAGCAGTTTTGTCCTAGGGAGTCTACAAGCCGTATCTAGTAGAGTCTTGTTTATGGGTGTGTTGTGCACCACACTTATAAGCATGAGGCTACGTGATATTTAGGGTGAATAGAATAACTTTTCTTCTGATCTAGATCGTGCGCTAGAGCGGGGTCGTAAGAATTAGCTTCTAATCCGCATCTTGTTTAAATTTAAGTGTATAGCGATGCCTACCACAAGACGTTAGACAATTATTCAGGGATTGAATGAAGAAGTAGGAGAAGGTACCAGTCGGTGCCACCTGCCCCTATGGGCCAACCTGGACCCCACGATGAGGTTGATACTCAGGTTTAGGGGACATCCCCAATACCCCTGGAACGACAAAGAGAGTCTAATGTGCCTCCGATTCCTCTCCCAGTCGTTCCTGAACAAGATCTAGATATGAGGAGTGCTTTGCAGTTGTTGACTCGATTAGTAGCTTTTCAGGCCCAACATCAGGCCCCTGCCACCTCAGATAGAATAGTCAGTAAGAGAGTTCGGCATTTCATAGCTTTGGACCCCCTGGTATTCACAGGAACAAATCCAAACGAAGATCCCCAAAATTTTCTAGATCAGATGCAGCAAACCTTACGAGTTATACATGCCACTGATACGAAGTCCGTAGAGCTTGCCTCATATAGATTACGGGATATTTCAATGACTTGGTATGAAACTTAGAAACAATCTAGGGGACCTCTTGCTCCATTAGTAGGATGTAGGGAGATTTCAGGGGCATTTTTGCAGTAGTACTTACCTATTGAGTTCCGACGAGCTAAGTAAGATGGATACTTACGTTTGGATCAAGGTATCATGAATGTTCTAGAGTACAAGATACAATTTCACTCTTTGGCCAAGTATGCCCCTTCGGTTGTAGCAGAGATGAGTTATAGAGTACATTGATTTGTGGTTTGTCTGGGACCACATTTGATTAATGAATGCACCACTGATTCTTTGAGTCCGAATATGGATATTGATCGTATTTAAGCCTATGCGCAGAGCTTGGAGAGTAAAAAAAAGGCAACATTGAGCTGCTCGAGAGCATGATCGGGGTCGACAAAAAATAGCCCGATTTACAGGTGAGATCAAACCTCCGTTTTCCTGGTACCCATCTTATTTGGTGACTCATGCAACGCTACAGTCCCAGGGTCAAAATCGGGATCGGATCACTAATTTCGGCCAGGGTCAAAATTCCCGAGGGCAGAGGTCACAATATATTGGAGACCCTAGTAAGATGAGGCCCCCGACGTTGTATTGCGGCTGATATCGTAGAAGTCATTTTGGTATTTGTCACCAGGGTTCAGACGTATGCTATTCTTATGGGCAGCCCAGTCACATTTTGCATTTTTGCCCAGTGAGGAATGTATGTAGCATGATGCCTCCAACGGTATCTGCAACATCTTCTTCATTATCAGCACATCCTCATGAGTTAGGCATGCAACTGTTGGTAGGAAGAAGTAGAGGTAAAGGTGGATCATCTAACTCGGGTGGTCAACAGAACCACATCTAAGTATTATCGGGATGAGAGAACCTAGATTCATCACTAGATGTGGTTAAAGGTATATTATTCGTGTTCTCCATTAATATGTACGCTCTAATAGATCCAAATTCCACCTTGTCATATATTTCCCCATTTATCTCTAATAAATGTGGTATATTTGAAGTGTCCATGCCCGTAGGTGCGTTCGTGATAGTTACGCGGGTATACCGAGGTTGTGATGTGATGATTCATGACTGTCACACCTTATCTGAGTTGAATTAATTAGAGATGATGGAATTTGACGTCATTATGGGGATGGACTGGTTGGCTTTGTGCCATGCCAATATGGATTGTTGGGCGAATGTTGTTTGGTTTAAATTTCCAGGAGAACCCATCATTGAATGGAAGGGTGATATTGCAGCACCAAAATGGACGTTTATTTCTTCTCTTAAGGATCAAAAGATGATTTTAAAGAGGTGTATCTATCATTTGGTACGAGTGTAGGATGCGGAGACAAGGCCTCCCACACTCCGATCAGTCCCAATTGTTAGTGAATTTCCAATGTATTTCCCGATGAGCTCCCGGGTATTCCACCCAAGAGAGAGATCGAGTTTGAAATTGATATGCCACCTGATACACAACCGATATTTATTCCTCCGTATAGGATGGATCCTGCCGAGTTGAAGGAATTGAAACTCAATTGAAGGATATTTTAGATAAGGGGTTGGTTCGACCAAGTACTTCCCTATGGGGAGCTCCAGTGATATTTGTTCGAAAGAAAGATGGTTCGTTGAGGATGTGCATTAATTATCGAGAGCTGAACACGAGGCAAAAAAATGCCCAATATCCGAGGTTAGAAACAAATTTGTTAAGCAAGAGGTAACTCGATTACTTGACATCGATTCAATAAGGGAGGTAAAGTATCCCGACTGGCTTGATTAAATGATCGAATGATTGCGTGGCATATGGAACCGGAGACAGATGGAAGATGAATAGAGTAAGAACCAAGGTCGGGAACAACAGCTGTAGACGGTATCAGATAGACCATCGAAGGGAGCATAATCAACGGGAGCAGGTCGAATGTTTGTCACCAGATGACATTTAATGAAGAATATTCCTTAGACTTAAATGGACAGCCATTGCAGAGAATTTTGACATTCATGGCCTGTCGTTAAACATTCATCAATAGCCCCCTTTATTTTACTCACTTGAATTTCAATTATCACGCTAGCCATCAATTAGTTAATTATAACAAATGGATAATTAATCACACTAAAACGAAGCCAACATGCTAATATTCTTCAAGGAACGATTCAAAGCCAACTAAAATAGGATGCTCAAAACTTAAAATATATAAAGATCATTCATGGTGTATATATTAAAAATAGTGATGCAATTAAGAGATGAACCTTAAGAAGAATCTGACTTTGAGAGGTTTACAGCAGGGGAGTCCAAAAGTAAATAATAACTCCAAACAGGACCTTGACGAACTAGAAACTTCATCGGACAAGGCCATTAAGAACAAGTATCCCCTTCCGAGGCTCAATGATTTGTTTGATCAATTGCAAGGTGCTAAGTATTTTTCGAAGATTGACCTTAGATCTGAGTATCATCAGTTAAGAATCAAGGAAGAAGATATTCCAAAAAATTCATTCAAACCAGATATGGCCATTACGAATTTCTCTTTATGTCCTTGGGCCTAACCAATGCACCGACAGATTTTATGGATCTGATGAATCAAGTGTTCAGGACATTCTTGGATATCTTTGTGATCATGTTCATAGACGATATTTTGGTGTACTCTCGATCAGAAGCAGAACATGCAGAGTATTTGTGAAAGGTCCTACGCACACTCCGGGATCACAAGTTATATGCCAAGTTTTGCAAGTGCGAGTTTTGGCTGAACTCAGTGGCTTTTCTCAGGCACATAGTATCAGATGAGGGCATCAAAGTTCATAATCAAAATTTTGAAGTAGTTAAGAATTGGCTAAGGCCAACAACTCCTACCGAGGTACTCAGATTCTTGGGCTTAGCCAGTTACTATCAAAGGTTTGTGGAAAATTTCTCATCTATAGCTGCTCCATTAACGAAGTTGTCTCATAAGGCAGCAAAATTCTAGTGGACCGATGTTTGTGAGAAGAGCTTCCAAGAGTTAAAGGATAGGTTAAACTCGGCGCCAGTTCTAACTCAACATGAAGGACCCGAGGGGTACGTTATATATTGTGATGCCTCTAGAGTGGGATTGGGCAGTGTTCTAATACAACATGGGAAGGCTGTTGCTTATGCTTCGAGGCAACTAAGGAAACACAAGCATAATTACCCGACTCATGACTTGGATCTAGTAGCTGTTATATTTTCCTTGAAAATATGGCGTTATTATTTGTATGGAGTTCATGTTTACATATTCACTAATCACAAGAACTTGCAGTACATATTCAAGCAAAGAGAATTAAATCGGAGGCAACAGAGATGGCTTGAATTGTTAAAGGATTACGATGTTGATATTTTGTACCACCCCGTGAAGGTAAACGTTGTGGCTGATGTATTAAGTCGGAAATCCATGGGCAGCCTACGACATGTGGAAGATTATAAGTTGGAAATGACTAAAGACTTTTACCGATTAGCTAATTTAAGTATACGATTGCTAGACACCGGTAGCAGGGGAGCCATAATTCGAAATGCTACCAAATCCTCGTTAGTAGCGGAAGTAAAAGCACAACAATTTGATGATCCAGCCATGGTAAAAATAAAAGAAAGCGATCAACTCAGCGGAATATGTTGGTGCACTCCATTTGCTCCGGAGTTTCTGGTTTGGTCAGTATGATTTAGATGTGTATTGTTTGGTATGGCGGGGCTCTGTCCCTACCTTTATGATAATTATGTATTCTTAGAGGCTTATAGACAGATGTCATGTATGTAAAAGATTGTATGGCCTTGTCGGTCTATATTTAGTGTACGAGTGGTTATTTTGGTCTTATAGGACCATATGTCTTATGTATAAGTTGGTGTTACATGTTGTATTCTACCTATCTCACGGCAGCCTTTACGTCTCATTTACCTATGATAATATGATACGAAAAGATACGTTATATTGGTACTCGGTTGAGTAAGGTACCGGGTGCCCGTCGCGGCCCATTGGTTTGGGTCGTGACAAAAGTGGTATCAGAGCAGTTCTGTCCTAGGGAGTCTACAAGCCGTGTCTAGTAGAGTCTTGTTTATGGGTGTATCGTGCACCACACTTATAAACTTGAACTTCCCCCGGAATTGGATGCAGTACATCCAGTATTCCATGTGTCCATGCTTCAAAAGTGCTTAAGTGATCCATCCCATATTACCCATATTGAAGATATTTAAGTTACGGAGGACTTATCATATGAAGAAGTTCCAGTGGATATTCTAGATCGTCAAGTGCATAAATTGCGAACCAAAGAGGTAGCTTCAGTTAAAGTATTTTAGAGGAACAATAATCTAGAAGAAATGACCTCGGAATCTGAAGAAGATATGAAATATAGGTACCCCCATTTGTTCCATGCAACGGAAGGCAACAAAGAGACTACCATGGTAGGCACAACCCAAAAAGACTAAAAACGTTTGCAAGAAATGAGTGGGAGGATGTTACACTCCACACATGAAATTAAAGATTGGTAAGTGTGGATTCTAGTGTGGCCAATTGGTCGGCGACACATATGAAGGCAGAAGGGGATTACTAGTTTTATTAGGCTAATGCCAGCTATCCCATCAGGTGGTGACCGGGGTGGGGCGGCCCACTTTGCGTGTAGCAGCGACGAAATTTCCTAGATTTGGTATTATATAAAATGGCAGTATAAATATTTCTCTTATATTCTAGGAAGTCCCACACACTTTAATTTGCCCAAAATTATCTCAAACCCCCGTTACGATTCTCCAAACAGTCTAAGGCTAAATCAAAGGTAATCTAGTAGGATTCAATGTGAGGGAGCTTTAATCATCACTGTAACATCTATCATCTTGTTGTATTGACTCCGGAGATTCATTGGAGGCATTGTTAACCACCAAGTGTAGTTATTTCTTCAACTAGGTATGTAGGCAACTTTCTTTCTTGTCATGATTTGGTATGAGCATCTCTCTCCCCTTCAAGGATTTCTATGTTATGAGATTGGTTTGCTTTAAGGTCTCCTCAATAGTATTGCTTCTATTCTTGTACATTGTTCTTACAGGTGGCATTCCTTCAAGTTTGAGGTGTTTCCAGATAGTACATTGAGTTTGGAAAAATCTGATTTCATATGAGTTTAATCTTTATATATATATATATATATATATATATATATATATATATATATATATATATATATATATATATATATATATATATATATATATATATATATATATATATATATATATATATATATATATATATATATATATATATATATATATATATATATATATATATATCGAGCCGCGCTATAGTCAGCCGGGTATGACACCTATTGTGCAAACGAATATCAGTTGGGCATGATGAGACTTGATAAGAGATACTACTGATTCCTTGTGTGGCCGTGTATGATGATGTGTGATGTGAGGCTACCGAGTCCTCTTAGGGAAGACTACGCCGAGTCCGGGTACTGTCAAGACCTCCTGAGGCAAGGTACAATCGAGTCCTCTATGAAGTAGGGTATGGAGTGGTGTGTGATGTGAGGCTATCGAGTCCTCTCGAGGCAGGTTATGCCATGTTCTGTAGAGACCGGGTATAGCCAAGACCTCCTGAGGCCGAGTACAACCGAGTCCTCTAAGAGGCCGGGTATAGAGTGAAATGTGATGATATGTCCCAAAGAGTGGCTAAATATGTATATGTATGTGTATGTATACATAATTAATGCATTACCCCAAAGAGTGGCTTGGTTTTTCAAAAGCTTGCATACATTCATGATCCATGATTGTAGTGTACACGCTCATTGGCTTGTCTACGGTATTGAGGTTAAAACTTGTGCATTTATATCTCTTATGCTATGCTTTTAGTTTACATGCGTTATCCGTTTTACATACTCAGTACATATTTCGTACCGTCGCCCATTTCTTTGGGTGCTGTGTTCATGCCCACAGGTATAGATAGACCCGGTGACGTCCCTACCCAGTAGGGTGTTGGTTTCAGCTGTTGGTCGTTGCACTCCATTTCTTTAGAGTAGCTGCTCAGAATTCAATAGGTACCGAAATGTATGTTCTAATTATTCTGGGTATGGTAGGGCGCTGTCCCAACCAAGTTGTACATATATGTATATCTTCCCGGTACTCTAAGAGGCTAGAAGGCTAGTGTTAGAATGTATATAAGGCTTTGTTATGACCATGTTGGTAACAATTGTGAAGTTATGTAAATGTTAATATTCCTTTCACGGTCAGAGGTGGATACTTTAATTTCAGGTATTATTACTTGGAGGCCTTGTCGGCCCAGCTTCCATGTAGAAAGGGGGTCTAAGTATAGACATTGGTTCGCACAGGCCTTCGGGCATCGTGTGCCGGTTGAACCTCCCAAGGTTGGGGTGTGACAACGTAACCCCAGTGCTAGGTAAGCCAAACATAGGAATGATGTAACTCAAATGAAAACTCAATAACGACAAGAATAAAAATAGCTAAATTCTATACAACTTTCCAAGTACTGGTAGTACAAGTCATGAGCCACTATGATTTAGGTTTACAAACTGATATGAAGAGCAAATACAATATCTACTTGAAGTGTACATAAAAATAATTAAAATCCTAAACTACCACGAACAAAAGGTAGCTTGAATCTGGAATATGGGTACGTCTTCAATGCAAGGCTACGTCTTCCACAGCAATGCAGCTCCAAGATTTACACGCAAGGTGCAGAAGTATAATATTAGTAAAACCAACCCCATGTACTCGTTGTGGCACGCAACTCGATCCATATATATAATACATTCATATGTAACTATTCAACAACAACCAAGTATGAAAAATTACATCGTAATACCAAGAAAACTAATACGCAAAATTCAACTAGGAATACAATCTCAACAAAGTAAGATGACCAACCCAGTACCCTAGAGCTAGTCTCCCACATATAATCACAAGGCTTCCGCAAAACACAAATACACAACCAATCTAAAATCCACCCAATCCGGCTAAGCAAAGAAGTGTAGAACATGAAGTAGGGAAAGTTGTACATCAAGTAAAAATAGCTATCAAGTAGAGGTATGTAATAAGTAAAATCATGTAACAAGTGGAGGCATGTAGCATGTAAGGGCACATAGCAAGTGAAGGCGGGTAGTAAGTGAAGGCATGTGATAGGTCAAGATATCTAATAAATAAATCACATAACAAATAGGGGCAAGTAACATATATGGACTAATAACAAGTAAAAGTAGGAGTTTAGAGAGGACATGTCGCAGAGGTAAATACAATAAAAGCGTAGGAGTAACCGTAACAAACAAGGTAGAAACATAGATATCACAGTAACATGTCAAATAAGAAACATGGAGATGACTACACAAAGAACACAAACATGAAAATAATATACAAAACAACAAACATTAATAGGAACCCTGGTAGGGGGCATGTAAGTGTTTTACGAACGAGTAACTATAACAAGAAAAATGAATTCTTCTCACACAGTAACAACCAACCAGCCAATCCTATCTCACACCGCATGGCAATGCGCATCGTGCTAATATCATATCAACCGCACAAAAATAATCATCGTGTCAAACATAGCCCTGAGGCCCCTATCATCATCTCTTAATACGGATAAAGAAGCTCAAGTAGCAAGACAATAACAGGTATAAATGGGTGTTCATGATGCTACGATTAAAAATTAAGTGTGTAAACAATCTCGAACAAAACATATTAAATCCTTTTAAGATGTCATATATTCTAACATAATTTCTAACGCAAATAATTGAGTTTATTAGTGATAGAATTAAATAAAGCATGAGTCAAGAAATTATCAAGTTCAATAAAGCTCAAAGAAGCATATATTTTCCCCTCCCGAGCATGAAAACCTTGACACATGCATATGCACTCGTCACCTCATATATGCATCACCCCCTCATGTAGCACACAATATCATTTAGTAAGTAACATTCTCCCCACAAAGTTAGGCAAGACACTTACCTCATTCCGGAATATAGTTGGAGGCTTCGAAAATGTGAGGTATATGTCGTATACCTCCCCCAGTCGCAAATGCGGACCTCCCCCAGTCGTAAATGCGATCAATTCTTTGCAAAAAGGGAATACCCTACCCCCAGTTCCCGCTTCGCATTTGTGAGCATGACATCGCAAATGTGAGGCTCGCAGTTGCGATTAGGTCCTCGCAAATGCGAGACCTGCAATATCACACCAATATTGCCATGCTTCAGTTGTTCCAAGATCAGTCGAAACTCATCCAGAACTCAGCCGAGCCCCTCGAGCTCCAATATGAACATTCATACAAGTCTAATAATAATTTACAACTCGCTCACCTCAAATCATTAAAATAATATCTAAAATCACGAATCGATCATCAAAACTCAAGAATTTCAAGTTTAAAACCAAAATTTCCAATCTTTCACATAACACGTCGAAACGCACTCGGATCACTCGGGAACCCAACTAAATATGCGTACAAGTTCAAAACTATCATACGAACCTACTAGAATCGTCAAAATATCGGTCCGATATCGTTTACTAAAAATATTGACCGTGGTCAACTCTAGTCATTTTTAAAGTCAAAATTACATTTTCTTTAATAATTCACATTTTAATTTTTCAAAAAATAGGCACGGACCATAAACACAAGTCATAAATCATCAAATAGAGTTATGAAAAGTCTTGGAACACATAAAAAAAAGTAGTATTCAAAACGACCGGTCGTGTCGTTACAAATTTCTTCCCAAAAGCAGAAAAACTACTTCTGCTGCTGCTCAAAAGTACTTCTCTGTTTTGACCAAACACCTCATATTTCCAAGTAAGTACTTTTTTGGACAAAAAAAGAACTTTTGGTCTCCTACAAGCTTGGCCAAACAAGCTCCAAATACAAAAATAGCTGTCAAGTTGTTCACAATGATAGATAGAAAGTTTAACTGTGCTAATGATTTTTAGATATGGTTTACCCTGATTTTCTTTTTTATATTTGGATATTTTTTTTTCTTGAAGGAATGAAAAATAACTTACCATAATTGATTTTATTTTTCTAAAAGGAAAAATAAATCATTTCCATGTTTGACAAATTCCTTTCTCGGAGAAAGTTTTTTATACTTCTATAAAGTGAAGATACTCCCTTCTCATACAATAACATAATATTATTCACAATGTAGTCCTTAAGAGAGTTGTATTTAGAGGAATAATTGTCTCTTAATATTTTTATGCTTTTTTACGTTTGTGAATCGTTCATTTTTAGGTCACTTGACCAAACCATATTAAAATAATATGTTTTTAGTATATTTTTCTTTATTGTCTGATTTATCGTGTTAAAAATTTATTTTATTAGCTTCTACATTACGCCTTCTTATTTTGATCCCAACAATAGGGGAGATAGGAGCAATGAAGGAAAAAGGAGTGCGACCAATGAATCCATGTGAATGTATGTGGTAAAAAATAACCTTCGAGAGTTAAATCACGATCCAATAAAATGTGTTAACCGGGATAACTGCAAAGAATCACTTACCATAAAGGTACTAGTTCCATCATCCCGACAACCACTATTAAGAGCTCGGTGCGGACATAAGTGACACAGTTCAAGGGGACTTTAGGATATAAGTTAAGGATGTAATGCCAAAATGCAGGCAACTTAGTATTGATAGAAAAGTTGCCAAATATTCAACGACAATAATTAAGGAGGTGTAACCCTCGGTCATGAATTGATGAGCACACGAACATTAACTAAACCAAAAGAAAAGATAAAACTATGTTGAATATATGAATATCCCTGAAACACCAAAGTTCAAAATATGCATAACCCTTCAAGGGCATGCCACCTAAGAAGCTCAACCATAAGAGAAAGAGTCGACTCCGAGGATAAGAAGTCCACTTCTTAAACCTTATTAAAAGTTGTAAAGGACTTGAACACTAAGGAAATTAGTGGATGAAAGAAGCAGAATCAACCCTATAAGGTAACAGTCGCCCAAAAAGATTCCTTGACACACGAAAACAAGCACTTTTAGCTCGGTAAGAAACACATAGTAGTATGAATGGTTGCCTTTTGTAGTGAAATTTGTGACTTAACCCCCATGGATTTATTTTATATTCAAGGACGAATGTCCTTAAGTGGGCGAGGATGTTACACTTCGTATTTTCATACGTTAAAATGTGTCATGATGTAGTTGACATATGCTCAGAGATGAAGACCATTCTCAAGTTCATGAGTGTATAAAACCATGCATAGTAAATGTTTGAAGGTTTAGAAGTTATACAAATAGAAGCAAATAAGTTTTGTCGAAAGTTGGCAATTTGGGAATGTTATAACCCGTATTCTTGAGGTACGACTGGGTGATTAACATAATAAGATGGTGATGTTATGAGGTATTTTAGTCGTATGATATTCATGTGTCAAGTTTTAAAGTCGAGCGAGTTATGAAATAAAAGTCGACAAAAGTTGTCAGAAGTTATGTTCATAATTTTCTTAAAATTTAGGTCTAATGTTACTGAGCGTTTCTCTCAATTTAATTGGAATTATGGGGTGATCTATTCACATAATTGAAGATCTACGAGTCTAGTTTCCAATGTATTAAATTGTTCATCGATACAACATTTTAGTAGAGATATATTTGTATTTTTTGCGAGACTGCACAAGGTGCTCCCTTTGGGGCCCACAAGGCCGTTTGAGGATTATCCTGATATATAAAGTTATAGCCTTCGTCTATAAGCCTCATTTCGACCCAAATCAGACCTAATAACTCTCTCTAGACCACATAAACATATTCTTAGTGTTTGGAAGCCAAAACAAAGTGAAGAAGGTGAAACAAATGGATTCAAACCTTAGGAGCCCGAACTAGTCGATAGTTTGCCGCTTTCTCTCTTCATGGCTGATTGAGGAAGCTATAGCAACAAATTAAACTTTGAAAATCGGGGATTTGTATGCAATAAGATATTATGTTCACCCCTCCACTTGATTTGAGTCATTTTAGGCCATAACAAGCTTAGACGTCGAAGTCAAACATGTTAAACTTGAAGTTGAAGGTATGTTTGAGGTGTTATGCGTATGATTCTGATTTGGAAGGCCTTTTGTGGATTTTTTGAACTAGGAATAATATAGTACATATAAGTATGATTCTATGAAGGTTGTAAAAAAATTTATGGAATAAGAGTTGGATTCAATTTATGTTTTGTTATTAGTACAAATGAGCTTGCCGCTCAATATGATTGTTAAGATGAGTTGAGAAGCTCATATTGGATTATATTATTGTTGTTGCTATTGTTGCTTTGTTATTGTTGTTGTTGTTGGGATGTTGATGAACCTTAATTGTCTTTGGGATGTAGTAAAAATAGGGGAGTTGCTGCCCGATTTTTTGTAAGCTATGCGACTAGCCAAATACAATGGTACGATATTATATGTTGACGACAATATCATTTCACTTATTGTAGACGCAAGAAGTTGTGTTGAGCTTGGTTAAGGAATAAGGAAGAGAATATAAAGGTATGTTAAGGAACATTCTCTCTTTCTTTTGGTATGATTTCGAATGGACGTAACATAAACGAATGCCCTCCCAATAAGATTTTATTCTTAGTAGCTAGAAAACGTGCAAGCTCTTCATTCCGATGAAAAGTATATGATAATGTTTATGTTGCAATTCTTGGAATCTCACGTAAGGCATGTGTTGATGGTATTTTCTGCTTCTTATGACATCATATGTTGACGAGTTAGCTCAATTATGTATTCGAAGGTGAAATGACCTTACATCACTCCGAAAGGTTCAGAATGAGATTCCATGAGTCCAACATGCAAGTATATATATATATATATATATATATATATATATATATATATATATATATATATATACCTATGGGTTCCGGGCTCGACCACGCCATAGTCGGCCGGGTACGACACTTATTATGCAACAACTGATCAGTTGGGTTTTACTGAGCTTCATGTGGCCGTGTACGATTCTACCGAGCCTTATGATGACCGGGTACATTTTTATTGAGCCTATTATGGCCGGGTACCATATGATGATGATGATTCTCATAGAGGAGTATGTTTTTAAAAGTGTATATATATATATATATATATATATATATATATATATATATATATATCATGCATTTCATGTCAGTAGCCCTCAGAGGCAGTAAGAGGTTACAGGGTATCTTCCCTATCTCTTTTTACCTTATTGTTCTTATTTATGATTTCCTACCTTACATATTCACCACTTTATTCGTACTGATTTGGACGTTGTATTTCATGCCTGCAGGTCCCGATAGAATGGTTGACGCTCCTCCTAGTAGGCTATCAGCTCAGTGGAAGGTGTTGGTGCACTCCACTTGCACCAGAGTTGTCGTTTTGGTCATGTACTGATGGGTATGGCGAGGCCCTGTCCTGACCTTTATGACGTTTATGTACTCTTAAAGTCTTATAGAAAAATGTCATGCATATGAATGCTTGTAAGGCCTTGTCGGCTTATGTTTTGAGTGTCTAAATGGTCATATTGGTTGGGTCATCTTATATCAATTATTATCTTATATTTTATTCCGGTCATCTCATGACAGCCTTTCCGGCTCATTTACGCATGATGGTATGATAACAATAATACGTTATGTTGGTACTCGGTTGAGTAAGGCACCAGGTGCCCATTGCGGCCCTATGGTTTGGGTTATGACAACATTAATTGTTGAACTCACAACCATGGAGTTCTATGGATCACGTAGTATGCAAAATCATATCATCGAGATGACTAGCATTGCAACAAGACTTCAGACATTGGGGATGAAAGTGGATGACTCCTTCTTGGTTCAATTTATTCTGAACTCGTTGCCTCTTGAGTATGGACCTTTTCAAATTAACTATAACACTATTAAGGATAAGTGGAATATTAGTGAATTATCTAGTATGCTTACTCAGAGGAGTCAAGACCTAAGAAACAAGGGAGTCATTCAATTAACCTCATGTTTCAAGGAGCTAGTAATGGACTTTAAGTGAAGGCCAACAAGTTCAATAAAGAGAAAGCACCTGCTAAAGCTTCAAAGGATGCTAAGAAGGAACATAAGGCAGATATGCGTTATTTCTGTAACAAGTGAGGACACTATTAGAAAGATTGCTTGAAGCGTAAAGTTTGGTTCGAACAGAAATGTACAATTAGTGATTTTGTATGTCTAAAATCAAATTTAGTAGAAGTTGCTAATAATACTCGGTGGCTTGATTCTGGTGCAACTGCTCATGTATATATTATATTGCAGGGATTCTTTACGATCCAAACTACAAATCCAAATAAAGATTTCTTATTCATGGGAAATCGTATGAAGTCTCCAATTAAAGGCATAGCGATTGTTTGATCATGGAGACTGGACGTCACCCTGATATATTACAGACTCTTTATGTACCTTCAGTTTCTAGGAATTTGATTTCTCTTTCAAGACTTGATGTTTCTGGATTTGATTTAAAGTTTGGAAATGGATGTTTCAATTTGTATAAGAATGCTATTTTTATGGTTCTAGTATTCTTATTGATGGTTTACATAAATTGAAACACGATATTGGTTTTTTTGAATCCCTTCTTACTGTTCAACATAATATTGGAATTAAACGTAGTTCTGTTATGCCTCAACCTCGGGGAGCGCGACCGGCGCTCAACCGAGATACCCCGGTCAAGAAAGCCTACTTGATGCCTTCTACCCAACCTTACCGATGAAAAATTTAAGAACCCATTACAAGAGATAGACATGAGAAGAGTTAAGTGCTTCACATTCTTTTTCATTACTCAAAGGATATTCATTTACAATTTTTAAAATATCACATATTCATATTTATGAGAGAAAACATGTTTGCCAAAATACCAATACTTCTAGTTCGTTTACCAACATTGAACACCACCCACAACATGTCTACGGAGCCTCTAAGTACAACAGAAGAGTAATATGGAAGTGTCGGCGACAAGGCCCCGGCTATACCTCAAAACATAAAGTACAACATCAAGTGAAATTGGGCCCGGAACAGAGTAGGGCTCACCCAAAACGTGCTGAATAAAGAGTAACTGCTAAGGAGGACCGAAGCTGCCCGCTAACGAACCACCTGCATCCATTAAAGATGCAGCGCCCCCCAAAAGGGACGTTAGTACATATGGAATCGTACTAGTATGTAAAGCTAAATGTCTTCTTTTGAAATAGAATGCCAATGTAAGAAGGGAATAATCATGAAATCAGCAAATAACATTCAACGATACCCAAATGCCAAGTTAAAATATAACAATTTTCAAAACACGAAAGTAATATTATATTTGGTTGGGAGATCATTAGCATCGATATACCACCGTATTTTTAGCACGGAGTCCGATCTTGGCCTGATTGGCTAGGCCGTCTCTCCATGAACAATATGGATTAACATGTGAGAAAGAAAGGTGTTACCAAGAGTAGGAACCACCATGCACACAACATGGCGTTCAATCACCGCCTGACCGACTAGGTTGTCTCCCCACATATGCCGTGTGAGTCAACATGAAATCCAGGGCTATCAACAATCTTATCCCAATCAAGGAGAATAGTATCAACATATCCATATCATACCAAATAAGGGGAATAATCACAATTAACTCCTACACCGGCACGTGTAGTTTCGGGTATGGGCCTTTTGACCCACCTCTCCTCGGTTCGCTAATGATACTCCCAATAATATTATGTTTGCACATAAGGGAAACAGAAGTACAAATATATTCACCTCATAAACTTTCACACTATATATAGCTTCATTAGTACTTTCAACCATTTACAACATTATTATTTCCTTGGCTCTATTGGCCATACGTATGATTCTTAATTTATGGCACGTTGCCACTTAATTCATTAGTACCACTTATTCTTGAAATGCTTTTCCCCCTAAAGGACAATACACAATTTCAACTCATTAGTATGTAAGAACTCAAATCACATTGGAAATATTTATAAAGGAGAGCATGGTGATTTACGTTTGAAACACGAATTCAACTCAAATGCACTAGTTACAACAACCATGGCCACATTTTATATCTCACTCTCACTTCTTTCACTTACAAACATTATGATAGGTTATCAACAATTAAGGGAATTTGGAATCATGACCTCAAACATGTATATGAGAAATATGAGTTTTAAGCACAATGGGTTTTCTTTCCAAGTTAAGCATAATAGACTTCCATTTGAAACACTAGTTGAACGTTATAATACATCACCCTTACTTGAACTCATTCTCGAAAGAGATCATGATAAGATAGGGGCGTTTGCAACATGTTTTGAGTACATATATCTTTCAACACAACACTTGTTTAGAATAATCAAATTTATTAGGAACAACCCGTAACATGGGATTTAGGAACTTGTGTCAACCATACTTGCAACTTATGGGATCATCATGGCATTCGACTTTAGAGAGAATTTTAGACAACATACCTTGCTTGAGCTTTCCTTAAGTTACTACAACATCCCAACACTTCTAGCAATATCAATCTATAGAAAGATAGCGAAAATCAGATAATAATTAGAAGGGTTCTCATGGTGTAACTCTATTAGGAATTTTGTCAAACACCTATTATGCAAAATCGACTACGAAGCTCTACAATGGTAATCCCTTCCTCCCTCAACCAATTTTAACAAGAAAATACTTAAAATAGTTTAACAATCCCACCTACTACCACCTAATATCACATGCATGGCCTATCTCCAACTCCATAACCTAATTAACCCGCTAACAATTGGATGAATATTTTAGGACAAGGTCTTACCTGGGTAGATGCTGGTCTAGTGAATGATTCCCTTGAATCTTCAAGATTGGGGCATGGATTGATGATCAATGCACTTGGGGCTCCTTCCTCTCTCTCTCTCTCTCTCTCTCTCTCTCTCTCTCTCTCTCTCTCTCTCTCTTTCTCTAAAATATGTGTTTAACCTGGCCAAAATAACACCAAAGTCATTATATAAGAAATGGGGTCGGGCTATAAAAATAAAAAATGGATCTCCGAACTCAACTCTGCGATCGCAGAGTGGACCGCAGAACAGGTATGTGGCCCACAAAATAGACCACAAAAATGATCCCAAAAATTGGGCTGGTCTGGACAGGTCTGCGACAGGTCTGCGGTCCGCAGACCAGTTATGCGACTGCGAAATGGACCGCAAAATCACCCTTCAAAATTCTTCATGATAAATCTGCGATGGAAGTGCGGATTGCGAAACGGATATGCGATCTCATAATGGACCGCAAAATAACCTTCAAAATTCAACAATTTTCTACTCAACTTCGCGATAGATATGCGGCCTATGGAATGGATCTGCGGTCGCGAAACTGACCGCATATTTTCCTTCTTATGCCAAATATTTCCACCAACTCCTCAATGCATTCCTTGGCAAAATCTTACAGGGCCTTACAGGTTCAGTAGATGAAAATTCTGCTTACTTGTGGCATAGACGTTTGGGTCATATATCCAAAGAAAGGTTCGAAATATTAGTAAAGAATGAGATTCTTCCAAATCTAAATTTTACTGATCTTAATATATATTTGGATTGCATCAAGGGAAAGCAAACCAAGCATTGTAAGAAAGGTGCCATAAGAAGCACCTAACTATTTGTTGGAGAAAAATACTTTATCAGTTTTATCGATGACTTTTCACGTTATGGATACATCTATTTGCTGAAAGAAAAATCTCAAGCAACAGATGCTCTCAAAGTATTTGTTAATGAAGTTGAAAGGCAATTAGATAAAAAGGTAAAAATTATTAGGCCAGATAGAGGTGGTGAATATTATAAAGAATATAATGAAACAAGATAATGTCCAGGTCCATTTGCAAAGTATCTCGAGGAATGTAGAATATATGCACAATATACTATGTCAGGAATACCTCAATAAAATGATATTGCAGAAAGGCGTAATCGAACACTTATGGAAATGGTTAGGAGCATGATGAGTAATTCATCATTACCTAAATCATTATGGATGTATGCTCTTAAGACCGCTTTATATTTGTTAAATAGAGTTCTTAGTAAGGCAATTCCAAAGACTCCGTTTGAACTATGGATGGGAAGGATACCTAGTTTAAGGCACCTCCATGTTTGGGGTTGCCCAGCGGAAGCTAGAGTTTACAATCCACAAGAAAAGAAATTAGATTCTCGAATAGTAAGTGGTTACTTTATTGGTTATCCAGAAAAATCTAAAGGGTATGTGTTTTACTGTCCAAACCATAGTTCGAGAATTATTGAAACTGGTAGTGCAAGATTCATTGAGAATGGTGAAGTTAAAAACAAAGTGTGGAAATAAAAGAGGTGAGGGTCAATATTCCATTACACACAAATGTGCCTACTTCCACACATATAATAAGTATTGTTCCAGTTGGTGAAGAATACTTTAACAACACCGAATAACATTTGGATGAAATGCTTCAAGAAGAAACTAACTCACAAATATCTGATACAAATGAACCACAAGAAATGGCATTAAGAAAATTTCAAAGAGTTAGAAAATTGACTATTTCAGATGATTATGTGATTTATTTGCAAGAGTCAGATTTTGACATTGGCCTTATAAGGATCCGATTTTGTTTTCACAAGCCATAGAGAGTAATGAGTCTGACAAATGGGTTGATGCCATGAAGGAAGAGTTAAAATCCATGGAATACAATAAAGTTTGGGATCTCATTGAATTGCCAGAAAGTTCTAAGAGAATCGGGTGTAGATGGGTCATTAAGACTAAACGCGATTCAAATGGCAGTATTGAACGATATATAGCCAGACTTGTTGTCGAGGGTTACATTAAAAAAGGAGGCATTGATTATAAAGAGACCGTTTCACCGGTCTCTAAGAGTGATTAATTAAGAAGTATTATGGCTTTGGTGGCTCATTATGATTTAGAGTTACACCAAAATTGATGTGAAAACTGCCTTTCTTAATGGAGACCTCGAGGAAGAAGTTTATATGGACCAACTAAAGAGTTTTGAAATTAACAGAAAAGGTCAAATGGTGTGTAAGCTGAAAAAGTCATTATATGGACTCAAACAAGCCTCATGACAATAGTAAATAAAGTTTAATGATACCATAACATCTTTTAGATTTATGGAAAATATTGTTGATGATGTATATACCAAAAGATCAATGGGAGTAAGTTTATATGTAACGATCCGGCCAGTCATTTTGAGTATTATAGCCCCGTTCCTCTATTTATTTTATATTTTGTGCTCATTTGTTTTTATGTCACTCTCCGGGGTGGTTGGTATAGTTCCGAGGATGTTTCGGGATGAGTTGGGATACTTAGTCCCAAGGTTGGAACCCTAAGTCGAAAGAGTTGACCATATGTTGACATATGTGTAAATGACTCTGGAATGGAGTTGTGATATTTTTGATAGCTCCGTATGGTGATTTTGGACTTAAGAGTATGTCCGGATATTGATTTGGAGTTCCGTAGATGATTTTGGCTTGAATTAGCAAAAGTTGGAAACGTTGAAATTTGGAGCGTTGAAAAGTTTGACCAAGAGTTGACTTTATGGTTATTGGGCTCGAATTTTGGTTTCGGGAGTTGGAATAGGTCAGTTGTGTAAATTTTAACTTGGTACAAAATTTGAGGTCGATCAGAGTTGGTTTGGTCTGTTTCGGTATTTGTTTTTGAAGTTAGAAGTTCATAAGTTCATTAGGCTTAAATAGACGTGCAATTCATGGATTTAGTTTTGTTTGATGTGATTTGAGGCTTCCAATGAGTTCGTGTTATGTTTTAGGACTTGTTGGTATGTTTGGTTGAGGTCCCGGGGGCCTCAGGTGGATTTCAGATGGTTAACGGATTGAAATTTGACTTGGAAGATTTGCTAAAGTTGTTGATGCCTATGTTTCTCATTTCCTTATACGCGATCGCGAGTGGAAGTCCGCGATCATGAAGAGTTGATTGGGAAACTGATGGAGTTGGTCTACGCGATCACGAGAAATGGTCTGCTATCGCAGAGTTTTGAGAGTTTGTGTTACGCGAACGCAGATGCATCAACGACTTCGCGAAGAAAGAAGGGGAGGTCTGGGATTCAGACGTGCTGATTCTTTGCGGTCGCGTGAGTTGGTCCGCGATCGCATAGTTATGAGGGTTGGGTTAGCATGCTTGCGATCCTGAAGGTGTGTTCGCATAGAAGGATTTTGGCCACTGAAGAATTTGTTCTTATCGATCGGGAAGGAAATTCTGCGATCGCGATGTGTAATCACTAGGAAGAATATTAAAATATCAAAATCGAGGGTTTGAACCCATTTTTCCAATTTTGAGCTAGAGGCCTCAGATTTGGTCGATGTTTGAAGGGATTTTCAAGTAAGTGATTTTAACTCATATTTGGTTAATATACATGAAACTATCATTGTTTTTACCATTTAATTTGTGTTTTGGGTTGGAAAAATTGTAGAAACTTCATAAACTATGATTTGCGGAGTTGAAAGTCGAGTTGAGATCGGAATTGAGTAATTTTTGTATGGTTGGACTCGTTGTTGAATGGGTGTTCGGATTTTGTTAATTTTTTCAAATTCCTAGATATGGGCCCGAGGTTGATTTTTTGACTTTTATTAAAGATCCTAGCTTTACCATATGAAATTGATTCCTATAGCTTGTGTTGATTGTATTAAGTTATTTTTTGCTAGAGTCGAGTCGTTCGGAGGACGATTCGTGAGGTAAAGGCTTATGGGCATGCTAGGGTATGAGTCCCTGAAATACGTGTTATGGGTTGGTGTTGAGGTGACACACATGCTAGGTGATGGGAGTGTGGGCGTGCACCGTGGTAATTGTGACCCGGTGGATTCCGTGGAACTGTGTAGTCATTTAATCTTGTTGTTATTATTATTTTATTCTCAATGTGTTAGAGAAATTTAGATGTGAATTATGTTAGAAATCATGTTTAGGCTATATGCTGGTACTATTGGGACCCGCATAGGTCGTTTTGTTATTGAATTATTTGCTTAATTGCAATTATGTACTCAGTCACATCTATCATTTGCATATCATATCTTAGTCTCCGTTGCCATTTATTATTACATCATATTATCATTGTTTGGACTGATTGTCATGAGATTTGTGAGCCCGAGAGACTGGAGAGATTAATGATTGAGTGAGCTCGATGGCCTGATTGTGAGTGATATTTATGGGATTGAGATGCACGCCGTAACATGTTTTATTAATTCATGCCATGATTGGCTTATATTAGCACTTAAGTAGGATCCGCCCCTCCGGAGTCTGGCATACTAGCAGTGAGCGTAGGTACCTACTAAGTGCGAGTGCCGAGAGATTGAGAGTGCTGAGTGATTGAGAGTGCTGAGTGACTGGGATTACTGAGTGAGATTGAATACTCCGGGAGTATCTATATGACTTTATCACTGTGTTGTATTATAGTTGACATGCATATTTGAATATATTATCTGTGTTGAACTTACACTGTTAAATTTAAATGCATGTCTATATTTTTGTATTGTGTACAAACTGATTATGAGATTTCTTTGAGTTATTACAGCAATTTTTCCTGTCATATTTGTACCGTTATAAACTGAATTTGGACTGTACCTATATGAACTCGTCACTGCTTTTAGCCTAAGGTTAGTCCTGTTACTTATTGAGTACATTGGGTCAGTTGTACTCATACTATACTCTGTACTTCGTGTACAGATCCAGGTACTTCTGGACACGACAATTATTGTATATGTTTGGAGACTATTGAGATAGCTGCCTTGGTGTCCGTAGACCTTGCGGATCGGTACAAACATGTTTGTATTTATCTTTGAGAGCCTACTAAACCCTAAGGAAAACTTCACTTTCTTGTATTCTTGTCGTGCGGATTTGTTAATTCCAAAAACTAAACTTCTTCTATTCTATTATCTTACAGATGGTGAGGACACGTGCTACCAGAATGGGAAAATGGCCACCAGTACCACTAGCTAGGTCCACGAGAGGCCAGGTCCACGGTAGAGGCCAAGGTGCAACTCGTACTGCAGCTAGAGCAACACCTGCAGACCCACCAGTTGCTCTAGCTCAGTAGCAAATTTTAGATGTGGTTGAGTCGGTGGGATCCGCTCAGGCACCAGCTTTGCATATTGTGATTCCAGGCCTTTAGGAGGCTCTGGCCTAGATATTAACTATATGCACTAGCCTTGCTCAGGTTGTTTCAGTTCCGACCACACCAACCACTTCTCAGGCCGGGAGAGGTGCTCAGACTTCCGCCGCCCGTACTCTAGAGTAGGTGGTTCAGGAACTTTAGACACCGGGGGTACTTCCAGCCCAGCCTGCTGCAATTGCTCAGTCCTAGGTGGGTCCCCCTATGAGTGATAAGGAGAAGAAGAGGCTAGAGAGGTTTGGGAGGCTCAAGCCTCCATCATTCAATAGGGCTGAGTCAGAGGATGCTCAGGACTTCTTGGATAGGTGCTAGCGGATGCTTTGCACGACAGGTATTCTGGAGACTAGTGGAGTCTAATTTACTACTTTTCAGCTATCAGGGGAATAGTTCAGATGGTGGGATGCCTATGAGTTGAGTGGGCCTGCCGGCGCTGCACCACTTAGATGGCACGAGTCCTCTGTTCTCTTCTTGGAGAAGTTTGTGCCACAGACCTGCAGGGAGGAGCTGCGTAGGCAGTTTGAGTAGCTACGCCAGCAAGGTATGTCCGTGACCCAGTACGAGATGAGATTTTCAGAGTTGGCTCGTCACGCGATATGGTTAGTTCCCACAAAGAGAGAGAGAGAGAGAGAGAGAGAGAGAGAAAGAGAGAGAGAGAGAGAGAGGATTATGAGGTACATTGATGGCCTCAACTATGGATTGCGCTTTGTTATGAATCAGGAGATTGTATTAGGTGCTAGGTTTGATGAGGTGGTTGATATTGCTAGACGGCTAGAGAAGGTCCATAATTAGGAGCGTGAGGAGAAGTAGGAGAAGAGGCCTTGTGGTTCGGGTGGTTTTAGCAGTGTTTCCTCTGGAGGGCAGTTCCACCACATCAAGGATCATCCTTATAGGCCTACTTAGATGACTCGTCCGGTTCATCATGGTACATCAGCTTGCCATGGTTCACATAGTGCTCGTCTAGGTCAGTCATCTCTCAGTGCCCTCCTAGCTCAGAGTTCGTCTCGTTCTCCATCAGTTCAGGGTTCATCTGTGCCAGGTTCCTCTAGTAGTTCCTGTGGTTCTCGGGGTCCAATTCAGTCTCCACCACCATTGCGGAGTATCTTTGAGTGCGGGGAGTTTGGCCATGTGTGGAGGCAGTGTCCCCATTGTTTTGGAGGTCCAGTTCAGTAGAGGGGTTAGGTTATGACTTCCGCACCAGTTACTTCACCACCCGCCCAGCCAGCTCTAGGTAGGGCTCATGTAGTTAGAGGTCTCCCTAGAGGGGGATACTGATTAGGTGGCGGTTAGGCTCTATGTTATGCTATCCCTGCCAGGCCAGGGGCCATTACTTCAGACGTAGTGATCACATGTATTGTTTCAGTATGCCACAGGGTTTTTTCCACCGTATTTGACCCTGGTTCCACTTATTCATACGTATCATCCTATTTTACTTGTTATTTGGATATGCCCCATGAGTCCTTATTTTCACATGTTCATGTATCTACACCGGTGGGTGATTCTATTGTTGTGGACCGTGTGTATCAGTCATGTGTGGTGACTATTGGGGGAATGGAGACTAGAGTTGATCTCTTATTGCTTAGTATGGTTTATGTCGATGTGATTCTAGGTATGGATTGGTTATCCCCATGTCATGCTATTCTAGATTGTCACGCTAAGACCGTGACGCTGGCAATACCGGGGTTGCCTAGGATGGAGTGGAGAGGTTCTCTATACTATATCCCCAGCAGGGTGATTTCATATCTGAAGGCCCAACGGATGGTTGAGAAGGGGTGTTTATCATATTTTGCCTTTGTGAGGGATGTTGATATTGATACTCCTACCATTGATTCTGTTTCGGTAGTGCGATAGTTTTTGGATATGTTTCCTGCAGACCTACCGGGCATGCCACCCGACAGGGATATTGATTTTGGTACTGACTTGATGTCGGGAACTCAGACTATTTCTATTCCTCCGTATCGTATGGCACCCACAGAGTTGAAGGAATTGAAGGAGTAGCTTTAAGAGCTTCTTGATAAGGGGTTCATTAGGCCTAGTGTGTCGCCTTGGGGTTCACCAGTTTTGTTTGTGAAGAAGAATGATGATACTATGCGGATGTACATTGACTATAGATAGTTGAACAAAGTCACAATTAAGAACAAGTATCCATTACCGTGCATTAATGACTTATTTGACTAGCTTCAGGGAGCGAGAGTGTTCTCTAAGATTGATTTGAGGTAGGAGTATCACCGGTAGAAGATTCGGGACTCAGATATTCTGAAGACGGCTTTCAGGACCCGCTATGGTCACTATGAGTTCCTTGTGATATCTTTTGGGCTGACCAATGCCCTAGTAGCATTCATGCATTTGATGAACAATGTGTTCCAGCCATATCTTGATTTGTTTGTCATAGTATTTATTGATGATATCCTAGTGTACTCTCGTAGCCAGGAGGAGCATGCCCAGCATTTAAGGATTGTATTGCAACGATTGAGGGAGGAGAAACTTTATACCAAGTTCTCCAAGTGTGAGTTTTGGCTCAGTTCAGTGGCATTCTTGGGGCACGTGGTGTTCCGTGAGGGGATTAAGGTGGATCCGAAGAAGATCGAGGCGGTTCAGAGTTGGCCCAAACCATCTTCAGCTACTGAGATTCAGAGTTTTCTCGGCTTGGCCGGATATTATTGTCTCTTTGTGGAGGGTTTCTCATCCATTGCAGCGCCTTTGACCAGGTTGACCCAGGAGGGTACTCCGTTTAGGTGGTCGGATGAGTGTGAAGAGAGCTTTCAGAAGCTCAAGACTGCCTTGACCACAACTCTAGTTCAAGTTTTGCCTTGAGCATCGGGTTCTTATATAGTGTATTGTGATGCTTCTCGGATTGGTATTGGGTGTGTCTTGATGCAGGAGGGTAGAGTTACTACTTATGCTTCATGCCAGTTGAAGCCTATGAGAAGAACTACCCTATTTATGATTTAGAGGCTTTATCTCTATGGCGTGTCATGTGAGGTATTTACTGATCATCAGAGTCTTCAACACTTGTTCAAACAAAAGGATCTAAATTTGAGGCAGCGGAGATGACTGGAGCTGCTAAAAGACTATGATATTACTATTTTGTATCATCCCTAGAAGCCAATGTGGTGGCCGATGCCTTGAGTAGGAAGGCAGTGAGTATGGGTAGCCTTGCATTTATTTATGTTGGTGAGAGACCGCTTGCATTAGATGTTCAGGCCTTGGCTAATCTGTTCGTGATGTTAGATGTTTCGAATCCTAGTCGGGTTCTAGCTTGTGTGGTTTCTCAATCTTCCTTATATGATTGCATCAGAGAGCGTCAATATGACGACCCCCATTTTCTTGTCCTTAAGGACACGGTTCAGCACAATGATGCCAAGGAAGTTTCTATTGGGGATGATGGGGTGTTACGGATGCATGGTCGGATTTGTGTGCCCAATGTAGATGGGTTACGTGAGTTAATTCTTGAGGAGGTCCACAGTTCGTGGTATTCCATTCATCTGTGCCACAAAGATGTATCAGGACTTGAGGCAACACTATTGGTGGAGGAAGATGAAGTAAGATACAATGGGGTTTGAATCTCGATGCTTAAATTGTTAGCAGGTGAAGTACAAGCACCAGAGGCCGGGCGGTTTGCTTTAGAGGCTTGAGATTCCGGAGTGGAAATGGAAGCGTATCGCCATGGATTTCGTAGTTGGGCTCCCACAGACCTTGAGCAAGTTTGATGCTATTTGGGTGATTGTGGGCCGGTTGACTAAATCCGCATATTTTATTCTAGTTGGGACTACCTATTCTTCGGAGAGGTTGGTTGAGATCTATATCCGCGAGAATGTTCGCTTTCACGGTATGCCGGTGTCCATCATTTTAGATTGGGGAAAACAGTTCACATCGCAGTTTTGGAGTGCAGTGCAGTGAGAGTTAGGCACACAAGTTGAGTTGAGTACTACATTCCACCCTCACACAGACGGACAATCCAAGCGCACTATTCAGATATTAGAGGATATGCTACGCACTTGCGTCATGGATTTCGGGGGTTCTTGGGATCAGTTTCTGCCACTTGCAGAGTTTTCCTACAATAACAGCTACCAATTGAGTATTCAGATAGCTCCGTATGAGCCTTGTATTAAGTTGATTCAGGATCGGCTTCGCACGGCTCAATCTAGACAGAAGAGTTATGCCGATCAGAAGGTTCGTGATGTTGCTTACATTTTGGGAGAGAAGGAATTGCTTAGAGTTTCACCCATGAAGGGTGTTATGAGGTTCAGGAAGAAGGGCAAGTTGAGCCCTCAGTATATGGGGCATTTTGAGGTGTTTGAAAGGATTGGGGAGGTGGATTACAAGCTTTTATTTCCACCTTAGTCTATCAAGTGTTCATCCAGTGTTTCATGTTTCCATGCTCTAGAAGTATTTCGGTTATCTATCTCATATTTTGGACTTCAGCACGATTCAATTAGATGGGGATTTGACTTATGATGTGAATTCGGTGGCCATTTTAGATCGGTAGGTTCGGAAGTTGAGGTAAAAAAATATAGCTTCAGTGAAGGTGCAATGAAGGGGTCGAGGAGGCTACTTGGGAGACCGAGTGGGAGATGCGGAGCAGATATCCACACCATTTAAGACTCTAGGTATGATTCTAGATCCATTCAAGAATGAACATTTGTTTAAGAGGGGGAGAATGTAACGATCCGGTCGGTTATTTTGAGTATTATTGCCCCGTTCCCCCACTTATTGCTTATTCTGTGCTCATTTGTTGTTAAGTAACTAGCTGGGGTGGTTGGTTTGGTTCCAAAGATATTTCGGAATGAGTTGGGACACTTAGTCCCAAGGTTGGAAGCCTTGTAAGGCCCCAAAAATTTTGCCAAATAATTTAAGGGTTCGTGGTGTCAGAGTAGGCTTACGTGTTTGAGGGTTTGGTACGGACCTTTTGGGTTGAAGAATGCATCGAGGTGTTGGTAGAAAATATTTTGCTGAAGTGTAAATTATACGGTCAGATTCACGGCCGCAGATCCATTATGCGGGCCACATAAGCGTCGCTAAGTTGAGCAGGGAGTTGGTGAATTTTGAGGGTTGTTTCGTGGTCCACTGTGCGATCGCAAACCTATTTCACAGTCCACACTTCTGTCGCATAGTTGCACGAGGAAATTTTGTTGGGCAATTCTACGGCCCATTCTGCGGCCGCATAAGTGGTCTTCGGATCGCAGACCTGTCCAGATCATCCCAGTTTTTGAGCATCACTTTCACGATCCATTATGCGGACCGCATACCTATTCTGCGACCGTAGACCTGAGTTTAGAGGGTCTATTTTTCTATTTTTATAACCCTTCACCATTTTGATAAATAGCCTTTGTGGATCATTTCGGGGCAATTATCTGATGATTTTAGAGAGAGGTAAGAGCATTGTAGAGAGAGAAGGAGGAAACCTAAACACTTTAATCATCCAATCTTGCACCAACCTTTAAGAATCAAGGAAACCAATCACTAGATTTTCATCTATCCAGTAAAGATCTTATCCTAAAACCTTCATGCAATTGTTATGGGTTTAATTAGGTTATAGGGGTTGGAAATAGGCCATGCACGTGACAATAGGTTGTAGTGTGTGGGGTTAATGAACTAGTTTGGGTGGTTTCTTGTTGAAATTGGTTAAGGGAGGAAGAGATTACCATTGTAGAGCTTTGTAGTCCATTTTGCATACTAGGTGTTCGACAAAATTCCTAAGAGAGTTACACAATGTGAATCCTTTTAATTATTATCCGATTTTCACTACCTTCTTATAAATTGTTATTTCTAGAAGTATTGGGATGTTGTAGTAACTTAAGAAAATCTCAAACAAGGTATGTTGGCTAAACTCCTCATTTAGAATTGAACCCCACAATGGCCTTGTAAGTCCCGTGTTGCTCATTACAAATTGATTATTCCGAACAAGCTTTGTGTCAAACGATATATGCATTCAAATTGTATTCCAAATGTTCTTCTTTATTGATTTACTATTTGAGAAGGTGATTAAACATGGGCTGTGTGTTGAATATGTCATGATTTGAAGTGTGATTTTAATGAAAACTAGCATGTCGAATTGTGTAAGAAATCCCATGTGTCTAATACCCTCAATTTGGTTAGTTTCTCAAATGTGTATCTAAAGTCTTGAATTAAAATGCCTTGTTGTTGATAATCTATAAGGATACTTGAATGTGAAAGAAGGGGGTTGGTGATGGATAGTGTGGCCACCGTGCCAATAATGAAAGTTATACTTGTGCCCAAATGTGGCTGTTTTAACTAATGCTATACTTTATAAGTGTTTCCAATGTGTCTTTAGCTCTTATATATATTCATGAGTTGAAATTGTGTATTGCCCTTTTGGGAAAAATATTTCTAGATTAAATAATGTGTTACTCGTTTATGCTTCTAACTTATTCTTTGATTGCCAACCATTTTACTTCATTTCTTGGAAAGGAATTCATTGTGTTTAAGTCTTCACTGCTAATAACTTAAAGTTGTGATTTCCGGAATACTCTATATGTTGAAGCTTATGTTATTGATCCTTGAAGGTAAATTAAAGAAAGTGTTGAATATGAAGTACGGCCGCGTGCGATGAATAATGAATCTTGTGAATGGCGAAAAGAGCCAAGGAAATATTATTGTCTTGAGTGATTGAAAATACTAATGAAGGTTTATGCAATATGAAAGATTATTAGATGAACATATTTGTAATTATACTACCTTTGTGTGCAAAAACAAAAAAATGTTTTTGGGAGTATCATTAGCAAACCGAGGAAGGGTGGGTCATAAGGCCCACACTCGAAACTACACGCACAGGTGTAGGGGTGAATGGTGATGGATTGTGATTATTCCCCTTATTTGTGATGAGATAGATATTAGTTGTGAATTGAAAAGTCAACCTACACAGCATATGTGGGAAGGTGGCCTAGCCGATCAGGTGGAGATCGGACGTCATGTTGCGCACATGGTGGTACTACTCTTGGTAACACCTTTTTTTGCATCACATGTCAAACCACATTGTCCGTGGGGAGATGGCCTAGACGATCGGGCGTGATCGGACTCCATGCTAATAACACGATGGTATATCGGTTCTAATGATCTCCCAACCAAAAATATATATTATTTTTTGTATTTTGAAAACTGGTATGTGTTAACTAGGCATTTGGATATTGTTGATTGTGATATGTTGTTTCTATGGTTTTCCCTTTCTTATAATGATGTTCTATTTTGAAAGTCGATATTTAGCTTTACATACTAGTACTATTCTATATGTACTAACGCCCCTTTTGCCGGGGGCTCTGCATCTTCAATGGATACAGGTGATTCGTCAGCAGGTGGTTTTGACCCTCGTTAGCAGTTACTCTCTATTCAGCAGATTTTAGTGAGCCCTACTCTGTTCCGGGCTTTATGTCATTTGACGTTGTACGTTACATTTTGAGATATAGCCGGGGCCTTGTCGCTGGCACATCCATACTAATCTTCTGTTGTGCTTAGAGGCTCTGTAGATAGGTTGTGGGTGGTATATGATATTAGGAATTAAACTAGTAAGTGCTGGTATTTGGGCGAACATGTTTTTATCATATCAGTAAACTTATTATATTTTGTAAATCATAAATGAATATCCTTTAGTAGTGAAAAATATTGTGGAACACTTGACTCTTCTCATGTCTATCACCTGTAATGGTTCTTATACTGTTAATGGTCAAGGTTGGGTAGAATGCATCTAACAGGCTTGCTTAACCGGGGTATCTCGGTTGAGCGCCGGTCGAGCTCCCCGACGGGGTGTGACAAGCTAAGTTGAAAGAGTTGACCGTATATTGACTTAAGTGTAAACGACTCCGGAATGGAGTTTTGATAGTTCCTATATCTCCGTATAGTAATTTTGGATTTAGGAGTGTGTTCGGATATTGATTTGGAGGTCCGTAGCTAATTTTGGCTTGAATTAGCGAAAGTTAGAAAAGTTGAAGTTTGGACAATGAAGAAGTTTGACCGAGAGTTGACTTTGTTTTTACCGGGCTTGGATTTGGGTTCCGGGAGTTGGAATAGGTCCGTTGTGTCAATTGTAACTTGTGTGCAAAATTTGAGGTCGATCAAAGTTGGTTTGGTATATTTCCACATTTGTTTTGGAAGTTAGAAATTCATAAGTTCATTAGGCTTGAATATATGTGAGATTCATTGTTTTAGTATTGTGTGATGTGATTTGAGGCTTCAAGCGAGTTCGTATGATATTTTACGATTTGTTGGTATGTTTGGTTGAGGTTTCGGGGGCATCGGGTGGATTTCGGATGGATAACGAGCTGAAATCTGACTTGGAAGATTTGCTAAAGTTGTTGATGCATGTGCTTCAAGCTGGTGGAGTTGTTCTACGCGATCACGTGAAATGATCTTCGATCGCGGAGTTTTGAGAGTTTGTGTTACGTGAACGCGGGTGCATCAAGGCATTCGCGAAGAAGGAAGGTTAGGCCTGGGATTCAGACGTGCTGATTCTTCACGGTCGCGCTAGTTGGTCAGCGATCGCATAGTTATGAGGGTTGGGTCAGCGCGCTCGTGGGCCTGAAGGTGCGTTCGAGTAGAAAGATTTTGGACACTGAAGATTTTATTCTTCGCGATCGCGATGTGTAATCACTGGGCATACTATGAAAATATCAAAATTGAGGGTTTGAACCCATTTCTCATATTTTGAGCTAGAGAACTAATTTGGGCGATTCTTGAAGGGATTTTCAAGGAAGTTATTGGGGTAAGTGATTCTAACTCGGATTTGGTTAATATACATGAAACTACCATTGTTTTTACCATTTAATTAATGTTTTGGGTTGGAAAAACTGGGAACAATTATAGAAACTTCATGAGTTATGATTTGAGGATTTGAAGGTCAAGTTGAGATCGAAATTGAGTAATTTTTGTAAGGTTGGACTCATTGTTGAATGGGCGTTCAGATTTTGTTAAATTTGTCGGATTACGAGATGTGGGCCCGGGGTTGACTTTTTGACATTTGTTAAAGAACCTAGCTTTAACATATGGAATTGATTCCTATAGCTTGTGTTGATTGTATTAAGTTGTATGTGGCTAGATTAACATAGGGATTTTGACTACTTATTTGCACTCTTTTACTTTCGTTCTAGCTCAAAATTGCTTAAAGGTATTCCCGAAAACTGATGAAATGTGCTTTTCTTGCAGGAGTGTTGGAATATGAGTCAAAGAGATGAAAATCAACTCAAGAAGGAGTAATTTTGGACAAGGACCAAAACAAAGCTAAAAGGGCAAAATACGGACCGCACAATATTGAGTGCGGCCGCAGAACATGAGGAAGCCTTTGACAAATTTTCCATCAAAAGTGCAGACCGCACAATTATTGTGCGGCCGCAGAAGATGAGGTTCAGAGAGATGGATTCTGAGGTCATGAAGAAGTGCGGACCACACCATTATTATGCGGCCGCAGAATCAAAAGTGCGGCCGCACTCAGAAATATGCGGTCCGCAGAAGTCTTGCATGTCCAAGCTAAAAATCGAGAGTGCGGCTGCACTCAGAAATGTACGGATCGCGAAATTTGAAGAAGTGCTGCCGCAACCCAGAATTGTGCGGCCGCAAAAGTCCATCCTGTCAAGCTAGTGTCAAAGTGGGGACCGCACACATAATTGTGCGGCCGCAGAATCTCCGCAGGGGCAATTTTGTCCGATAATTTTAGCTGGGTATAAATAGACCTTTTTGTCATTTTTAGGTTAAGTTTTAACTCCAGAAAATAGATATCCGTTTTTCTTTACTTTTTTGGGCAACTTTGTAATAGTTTATCATTTTAACATTAGATTTTCTTCCCTTAATCATCTATTATGAGTTTTATCTTAGTCGATTCTTTAATTTCTTCATTTTCTACGAGTAGCTAATCCCTTAGCTAGGGTTGTGACTCAACCCTAGTATGGGTACTTAGTCGGTGATTGAATTAGGGCTTATTTATGGTTGGGTATATGATATTTAGCCTAGTTCTTGCTTGATTTTGAGAATTGATGGTTGCAAACATTGATTCATATCTAATTGACTTATTCTCTACTTGAGAAAGAGAGGCTAAGTCTAGGAAAACTTGGCTAACAAGAAATTGAGGCGAACTCGAGAAATTGATAGCCCTAATTAAAGGGTCGAATCTAGAGATAGTAAGACCCGACTTGAGCACCTATCATTGGTTTCGTGAGATACCTATTTGGACTTGAGAAAGACAAGTTGGGCCGAGATGTATAGAGTGAGTAATCGCGTGTGATTGCTATATTGTATCCCGATCAACCAAACATGCCCTAAAGCTCTAAATATGTTAGGTAACTAACTAGGAGGAAGTTACAACCCTAGATCTTTTATAACTTGAAAAACAACAATACCAAAAACTTCGTCCTTTAGCTTTACAATTACAACATTAGCATAAGCTTTGGAAGTAGAAAAGAAATAACCGAAAATGTGGAAGTGTAATATTGGGCACGTCATATACTTAGACTAGGTATGTATCTAATCCAACATAAAGCTCTCTATTGAATCGACCCCGACTCGCGTTGGGTATTTATAATTTCATTGACCGCCTTACAATCCCAATTAGTGGTGTGTGTTTTGGCGACATCAATTTTTGGTGCCATTGTTGGGGAGCTAAAAACGGATTTAGCTATATATTTGGTTTTGTGTGTGACTTGTCTTCTTTTCCTTATGGCTTATTAACCTTTTTGTGAATCGATTGTAGGTACAAAAATGGCTCTCAACAATGATCCTCTCGAAAACATGCCTTTGGGGGATGTGGACGTGGAAGATGACCCAGTTGAAGAGGTTCCTCTTGAACCTCAAGCAAATAGACGAGGCCAACCGCCTCAAGAAAACATTCCCGTTCCTCCCCCAAATCCACCAAGAGCGGCTCCACATCGGGTATTGCCAAATGAAGGGTATGCAAGTGCCATAGTCCCGCCCCGCATTAGGGCGGGCAACATTCAAATCACAAATGTTATGCTTACATTGCTTGAGCAACGGTGATTTTTCACCGGGGCTCCGAATCAAAATGCGTAGAAGCACTTGAAAAGATTTGGGACACCTGCTGGGGGAGTAAACAGACCAACGTTTTTGAGGATGTTTTAAGGTTGAGACTATTTCCTTTTTCTCTATGGGGGAAAGCCTTGGACTGGTTAGAAAGATTACCAAACCATTCTATCCATACATGGGATGAATTGGCGGAAAAATTCATTGCCAATTTCTTTTATCTCGGGCATATGGCTACTCTTAGAGTTGAGATTCTAGCATTCAAACAAGAATCCAATGATCCTTTTCACGAGATATGGGAGAGGTACCGCACTATGGTGAAAAAGTGCCCGAATAATGACATGACCGAGGCTATGATTCAACAAACCTTCTACAGGGGGATCAATACTACCAATCAATGCGTGGTCAACCAACTTGCTGGTGGAAATTTCATGACAACATCGACATGGCAAAGTAGAGAAAATGTTCCTCAAGGTGATCCAAATGTGATTCACCTACACAAATAATTACATAATCACGGGCAATCAATTGTCGAGTTGACCACTACAATGAATCAATTGGCCAAAGATCAACTTCAACAGGTTCAAGGTCCTAAGCAAGTAAATGCAATGGAAGGTGTCAATATGATGGTGAACAAGCGAAGGCAAAAGGGTCAACAAGTGCAAAACCGTGTGGAACAATTTGTGCAAGATGATAGTGGGTTCGACCAAAATGAATCATACAATGAGCAAGAGGAAGAAGTGCAATATGTGAATAACTACCAAGGGTAAAGGAACAACTCTCAAGGCCCGAATCAACAACAATGGTGATCTCAAGGAAATTGGAACATTCAAAACCACCAAGGCAATTGGAGTGGTGGTACCAACAATCAAGGTAATTGGAACAATAACAATAATCAAGGTAATTGGAACAATCAAAGCAACCAAGGAAATTGGGGTGGCAACAATGAAGGATATTGCGGAGGCAATAACCAATGGGGTTGGAACGGTAACCAAAGGAATCGGGGGCCGGGCTCTCAAAGGCCCCCGATGTATCAACAACCAAACAACCCGCCCCCTTATCCATCTCGAGGTTTTGGTACTTCCAACAATGAGATGGGACGGATTGAAAATATGTTCAAACAAATGATGGAGAAAAATGCCGACTCCAATACTCAATTAGCCTCTCACAACACTTCAATCCGTAATTTGGAAGTTCAATTGGGGCAAATCTCGCAAGCTTTAAACACTCATCCTAAGGGGGCACTACCTAGTGATACGGTGGTGAACCCAAGGGGTGGGAACAACACGGGACATGCCATGGCCGTAACAACAAGGAGTGGAAGAAGTGGAGATGCAACCACCTCAAATCAAAGAAGAATTGTGGATGATGATGTAGTGGTTCAAGAAGATGAGATTCCAAGAAACGTGGTTCAAGCTAATGAAGAAGTGAGAATTAATATTGATGATAATGTGGAGGAGACCCAAGAAGAAGTGAACCCGTCTAGGGAACACATTATTGACATACAGGAACCGGTAGTGCCAAAGGCCAAGGCACCGATGCCAATGCCTCCTCCTCCATACCCTCAAAGGCTCGTCAAGAAAAATAGTGAGAACTAATTCAAGAAGTTTATTGATATGATGAAGAGCTTATCCATTAATGTGCCATTGGTTGATGTGTTAGAACAAATGCCCGGTTATGCAAAGTTCATGAAAGATTTGGTGACAAAGAAAAGATCAATCAAGTGAGTGCTATTATGCACTCAATGTCTCTGAAATTGGAAGATCCCGACGCTTTCACAATCCCTTGCACTATTGGAAGTGCCGACTTTGCCAACGCTCTATGTGATCTAGGGGCGAGTATCAACTTGATGCCCTACTCGGTGTTTAAAACTTTGGGAATTGGGCAACCAAGACACACATCTATGAGTTTACAAATGGAGGATCGTACTATGAAGAGACCATTGGGTATTATTGATGATGTGTTGGTTCGTGTTGATAAGTTCATCCTCCCGGTGGACTTTGTGATTCTTGATTGCGAAGTGGACTATGAGGTACCTATTATCTTGGGTAGACCTTTTCTTTCTATGGGGAAGGCTCTTGTTGATGTGGAATCCGGTGAGCTCACCTTTCGGGTGGGCGATGAAAAGGTGGTTTTCCATGTGTGCAAATCTATGAGGAAACCGAATAGCAACGAAGTTTGTTCGTTTGTGGACTTAGTGACCGAGGTGATTGTTGATGATGCTAGTGCCATGATGAATGTTGATGATACTTTGGAGGCCGTATTTCTTAATCATGATGATGATGAGAAAGATGGATATGTGGAATGTTTAAATTCATTGCAAGGAATGGGGTCGTACACTTATGAACCCCAAAAATTGTCCTTAGATCTTGAGAACCAGAAGACTCCTCCAACAAAGCCGAGGAGCCTCCCACCTTGGAGTTAAAGCCACTGACTTCACATCTCAGGTATGAGTTTCTTGGCCCATGTTCTACTTTACCTGTTATTCTTTCCACTTGCTTGACTAACGTGCAGGTAGATTCTACTTTGGCGGTGCTTCAAAAGAGGAAGAAAGCTAGAGGATGGACACTGGCGAATATTCGGGGTATAAACCCCGCTTTTGCATGCACAAGATTATTTTGAAGGAGGATGCCAAACCCTCCATTGAACATCAAATAAAATTAAATGAAGTAATGCAAGAGGTGGTGGAGAAGGAGATCATAAAGTGGTTGGATGCCGGGGTAGTTTACCCCATTTCTGATAGCTCGTGGACCTCTCTAGTGCAATGTGTCCCAAAGAAAGGGGGCATGACTGTGGTCACCAATGACAAGATTGAATTGATTCCTACAAGAACGGTGACCGGGTGGAGAGTGTGCATGGACTATAGGAAGCTCAATAAAGTCACTCGGAAAGATCATTTTCTACTTTTATTGTTTCCTTGATGGATGTTCCAGCTACAATCAAATTCTCATTGCTCCTGAGGACCAAGATAAGACTACTTTCACTTGTCCCTATGGTACTTTCGCATTCTCGCGGATGCCACTTGGTTTATGCAATGCACCGATGACTTTTCAACGGTGTATGATGGACATCTTCACCGACATGGTGGGGGATTTTCTTGAGGTCTTTATGGATGATTTCTCTATTTTTGGGAATTCCTTCAATGATTGCTTGAACAACTTGGATAAGGTCTTGGAAAGATGTGAGGAGATAAACTTGGTTTTGAATTGGGAGAAATGTCACTTCATGGTCGAAGAAGGCATAGTGCTCTGCCACAAAATTTCAAAGCATGGTATTGAGTTCGACAAGGCCAAAATTGAGGTGATCTCCAAACTCCCTCCCCTACATCTGTGAAAGGAGTGAGTAGCTTCTTGGGCCATACGGGGTTCTATCGCCGATTCATCAAGGACTTTTCTAAGGTGGTGGACCCCTTGTGTAAACTTTTGGAGAAGGATGCCAAGTTTCATTTCAATGAGGATTGTATGAAGGAATTCGAATTGCTCAAGTTCAAGTTGACTACTACTCCTATTATCACCGCACCGGATTGGAGCTTGCCTTTTGAGCTTATGTGTGACGCAAGTGATATGGCGGTCGGAGTAGTTTTGGGGCAATGTATCAACAAAATCTTCCAGCCGGTCTATTATGCTTTTAAGACCATGAATGATGCCCAAGTCAACTACACAGTGACCGAAAAAGAGCTCCTTGCTATTGTATTTGCTATGGAGAAGTATCGCCCGTACTTGATGGGTAAAAAGGTGATTGTACACACCGACCATGTGGCGCTTCGATATTTGATATGCAAGAAAGATTCTAAAGCAAGATTAATGCGGTGGGTGCTTCTATTGCAAGAGTTTGATCTAGAAATTCAAGACCGCAAGGATAGTGAAAACCAAGTGGCGGACCACTTGTCTCATTTGGAAGAGGAGGGGAGGCCACATGACGGCCTTGAGATAAATGATTCCTTCCCCGACGAGCAGCTTCTAGCTATTTCATTGACCAGGATGCCATGATTAGCCGATTTAGCCAATTATCTTGTGAGTGGTATCGTATAGAATAGGTTTTCTTCAAACCAAAGGAAGAAGCTCAAACGGGATTGCCTAGACTATTATTGGGATGAGTCGTATCTCTTCCGGATTTGTACCGATGGTGTGATTCGACGATGTGTGCCGGAGGAGGAACAAAGGAAAATTCTTGAGGCTTGCCACTCTTTACCATATGGTGGTCACCATGGTGGAACTAGAATGGCAACAAAAGTGTTGAGTTTTGGATTTTATTGGCCTACTCTTTACAAGGACGCTAGTGATCTCGTCAAGCATTGTGATGAATGTCAATGGGCCGGTAGGATTTATAAGAAGAATGAGATGCCCCTCACCACCATCTTGGAGATTGACATTTTTGATGTGTGGGGCATTTATTTCATCGGTCCGTTCATGAGCTCTTGTGGGAACACTTACATATTGGTAGTTATGGATTATGTGTCAAATGGATTGAAGCCGTGGCTTTACCCAACAATGAATCTCGAAGTGTGGTGGCATTTTTGAAAAAGAACATCTTCACGAGATTTGGTACTCCAAGGGCCATTATTAGTGATGGGGGATCGCACTTTTATAACAAAGCTTTTGATCCCTTACTCACAAAGTATGGTGTCACTCATAAAGTGTCGACTCCCTATCATCCTCAAGCAAGTGGGCAAGTCGAAGTCTCCAACGGGAGATCAAGAGTATTTTGTCGAAGATTGTGAATGCCAACCAGACGGATTGGTCAAAGAAACTTGATGATGCACTTTTGGCTTATAGGACGGCTTACAAAACACCGATTGGTATGTCTCCGTATCGGTTAGTGTTCAGGAAAGCTTGTCACCTGGTGGAACTTGAGCACAAGGCTATGTGGGTATTGAAGAAGCTTAATCTTGAATGGGATATCGCCGCCAACTTAAGGGTGGCACAATTGAATGAGCTTGATGAATTTTAGTACCATGCATATTCAAGTTCTTCCTTATACAAGGACAAGATGAAGTACCACCATGACAAGTACATCCGAAACAAGGAGTTCAAAGAAGGTGATCTTGTGCTATTGTTAAATTCTCGATTGCGGATGTTTCCGGGAAAGTTGAAGTCCAAGTGGAGTGGTCTATTTGAGGTTGTGCATGTGACACCCTTTGGTGCATTAGACTTGAAGAATAAAAATGATGAAGTGTTTAGAGTCAATAGTCACCGGGTGAAACATTATCTTGGCAAAGTTGATGATGGCCACGTTGTGGCGTTAATTCATTTCAAGTGATTGATGGTAACCTGTATCGTGCCGCGATGTTAAATCAGGCACTTCATGGGAGGCAACCCATGTGTCTTTTTCTTTTCCTTTTTCTTTTTCATTAGATAGGCTTTGTTTTGTGCTAACTAGTTTTGAAGTGTATGCAGTAATGGATGTGCATTGCAGGGACTGTGTCATAAAAAAATTGGCTATGTGTTGAAAAAGTGCGGACCGCACAATTCAAAAGGCAGAAGCAAAAATCACTCTGCGGCCACACAATTCTGTGTGCGGTCGCACAACCGGAAGACCAAAATTGCAAGTTCTCTGAAGTTGGCCTGTCAAAATTCATAGCCAATCTGCGGCCGCACAAATTCTATGGCCGCACTCACTTTTTTGCGGACCGCAGAGTGCATCAAGGTCCAGGTAAAGAGTGTGGTCCGCACTCAAAGTTATGCGGCGGCACTCACCTTAGGTTTGGGGCGACTTGGTCAACCTATAAATAAAACCTTAATGCACTATTCACAACTTTACCACTCTGAGTTCTTGAACCCTAAGCAAATACGGTGCATGTTCAATAAGTTCACAATCTTCCTTCATTTCATCAGTGTAGATTCTTACTTGCATCCTTCATAACTGGTATGTTCATTACATCTTTAGATTTTGCAATCTCTTTTAGTTTTTGTTATTTTGTGGTAGAGTTATTGTTAAACCTAAAATGTCAATTGTTAGTCATGTGTACTTAAAATCATCTGGTTAATATCATATATGTTCATTGGGGCCTGGGTATATCATTAATCATGTTTAATTACAAATACCATGTCTAAATTGTGCAAAACTTTCAAAACACACAGTCAGTGCTGCATAATCTCAAATTGTGCGTCCGCACACAAATTTGTGCAGTCCGCAGATCATAAATGTAGGGATAAAATGTTGCATGACAAGTACGGACCGCACTTAAAATTATGCGGTTTGCAGAAAAATATGTGCAACCGCACTTTGGAACATCAGAGAACCAGTGTTCTGGAATTAGGATTGTGCGACCGCACTCGAAGTTGTGCGGTCCGCACTTCGAAATTATGTGGTTCGTACATGGCAGTCTGCGGCCGCACTCAATATTGTGCGGTCCGCACTGCCTCCACTCTATTTTCCAGCAACTGTTATGCATCTGTGTACACTACTTTGAGCTCTAACTGACTTATGTGCCTCATATTGCAGACAATGGTTTGTTCACGAGGTAGAGGAGATACATCTAAAGGGAGATGTGAACCGTCCCGAGGCTGTGGCAAAGGCACTCAACCTTTGGGGGTGCAAAAGAAAACTTTGACAAAACAGAAAACCTCGGGGAGAGGCAGGGCCACAGAACATTATGAATCAGGCTCATATGTCCCATCTAGGGAAGTCTCCGAAGATCACTCAATGGGAGAACAACCTGAGGTCCAGTCCCAACCATCACACTTTCCAGGGAAATACCAACTCCGTGACGAACCCTCCACCTTAGCAAGTTCTTCTGAGGGTTCAGATGCCGGCAGCCAGGGTTCATAGCCCTCTTCTACACACACTCCTCCTTCACCAATTGTTATAGATGATGATGATGATGGTAGAAGAGGTGAAACTCGAGTGGGCGACCTAGAGAGGTCAAAAAAGAAGGAAGCATGGGAGGATCAGTTTGTGAGTTTGACAACCTTTAACATGTTTAGAGAGTAGAGGCCCCACAGATCGCTCAAACTTGAGCGGCAAATCTTACTGAAGGATTTAGATAAATACAATCCAAATATTCCTAGGTAGTTCAGGGAGCGCCTGGGGTGGATGTGGTTCACCCACAATGTCAAGGATGCCAAGGAGCATTTCGTACGAGAATTCTATGCCAATGTGGCGCACATCAAGAAGGGTACCAAAGTTACCAAATTGCAAAATTTGAAAGTTAGATTCGATCAGGGCACTCTGAAACAGTACTTGGGATTCGAGGAGTTAGAACCAGTCCAGTACTTGAAAAGCTATCTAAGGGTGATGCAATTCGCCCTTGGCTAGCAGAGATATTGGCAGCTCTAGGACCACCACCACCACCGTGGATCACAGCGGGGGTTCCCATTGCTCGGGCCACCCTCAATTTTGAAGCAAAAGGGTGGAAAATTTTTGTGTGAAGCCGCTTAGACCCGAGCAGGAATGAAAACAATCTTCCCCTCCCCCGAGCAGTTTTGGTGGCATCCATCATGGCCGGGTACCCAATAAATGTGGGTGCCATCATGTCGGCCAATATGTCGTTGGTGGTCCAAAGAGGTGAAAGCTCTTATCCATATCCCAACACACTCACAGCATACCTCACGGATGCAAATGTGGAGCCGAGGAGTTTTGATCAAAAGATGCGGGCTAAATAGCCCTTCTCATGGTACTCTTTACAAGGTCCGAAAAATCCAAAGTTCAAGGGTTAGGCAACTACCACCGGTGGCCAGTCTGATGAGCCAACAATGGTGGTTACAGATTCAACTGCTAAGCCTTCTACAACTGCTAGCCTTCCACAGCAGCCGACCCTTCCACCGAGACAACTGACATACCACCACCTCCACCTTCTAAACCATGTACATCAGTGCTAGTGCCTGCCTCTTCCACATATCCACTCACTGCGCTGCGAGTCTCCCAGACATTGGCGAGTCTTAACAAATGGATGCAGACAACTACTTCAAAGCTGTCTGACATATCCAGTGTTGTTGCAGCACAGTCCTCTACCCCAGCAGCACCTCAAGTACCTCCGTCAGCGGAGGAAACTTTGAAGAAGATCCTGGAAAATCAGAAGACTATCATGGGTACAGTGGTGGCTCACGGGAGAGCTATTGAGGAGTTGGGAAAACAGGTGAAGAAGATGCGGAAATCTCAGGCATCAAAGAAATCAGTGGAAAGATTGTGCACCGAGGTGGCCAAGCTTGCATCAGCTGGGGATATTCCCCTTGACCTTCTGATGGAGATAGCACCAGCAGCACCAGCAGTTCCACACGTACCTGAGGCATCAGAGACATCAGCTGGCCAGTCTGAGGAGCTAGACCCTGCTACCCACACCGCTGAGAAGATGCTCCAGATGTTCAGCCACCCCATTATTCCCTGACCTAAGGACGATGAAATCCAGTTGGAGGATCCAGAGGTTGCTGATGATGCCATGCACACTGAGACCACATAGAGAGTTCTCTTCACTCTCTATCCTTATTTTTGTTAAGCATTGAGGACAATGCTTATTTATATTTTTAGGGGTGTGGTCTATTTTGGATAGTTTATTATGACATTGACATTGGCCTGTAATAACTTTAATACACTTTTTTTTATATTTATTCTCTCTTTCGTTATGTATATATTCCTCCCTTTCCCTTGATGTATATCTTCATTTCCCCTCGGTTTGTATATTCATTTGTCTTACTTTCAGTAGTTTATTTTATAGCTTATGTAGTTTGTTTTTCTTAGTAGTATAACTTTTTATTTACTCCAATAGCTTCTTTTTTTTATTTGTTAGCTTCTTGTTATGTTTAAGTGAGCAATAAGCCTTTGATTTTCTTAATGCCACGGTTCTTTCCAAAGGTAGGTTTTGTGTGAACCGGGTGGCTTTTACCAACGATGGATGGCATGACAACCTTCTTAAGGGATTGAGTCCGTTTTTTTTATGATTAGGTAAAAAATAGTAGTAATGAATAAAAGGGTCTCAAGCATGCTTCACTTGGTACTAACACATTTACCTACGGCCTTATGGTTAAAAATAAGTTTTTGGCAGAAAATAGCTCTAGTTGTGACCTTTTGACTTTTGTGTTGACTTAAGCATTCATCGAGTGGTTCAGTCGAGCCATTTGTGATTTTCAATCTTAAATAGGGTTGTTGTGGGCCCTAGACTCCATTCCCCTTAGCAATTCAGCAGCGTGAGAGGTGAGATATTTAGTTGCAAGTCCAAGTACCCATGCTAATAGTCTAGAACTTGCCCCGAATGATTGTAGGCTCTCCTTGATCCAATTTGAATTTTCCATAGCCCACCAATGTGATATCCCTAGTCAACCTATTTGAGTCTAAGACCTTTTTCATTTAATAACCACGTTACAAGCATGTACCCGTCTGTAATGAACCTCTCTTGGCACCCGATCTTTTCTTGGTATTCTTGAGAAATAATTGGCTAAAACATACGTTTGGGGGAGAGACGAGGAGTTTGAAAGTGATATAAAGGAACAAAGAAGAGGAAATAAATGAAGAAAAGGGAAGGCAAAGAAAAGAAAGAAAGAACAAAAAGAAAAATGCCAAAAAGAAAGTGAATAAAGTAAAGAGTTGAAGGGATTCAAAGAAAAACAAGGATGAAAGGCATGGAGTAAACAAAGAAGGAGAAAATGAATATCATGACCAAGAAAGAGTGACGTTAAGTCTCTCTAGTTCCCCCGAGGAAAAAGAACATGACTCAAAGAGTCGACAAAGTATGAGCAAAAAAGCGAAAATGGAGTGCTTAAGGAAAGATGATATTCCAACAAATCCTACCTTAGTCCAAAAGCCTTCATTACATCCCGAAAATGCCCTACATGATTTCAAGTCGGGTAAGCTTGCATTAGTGGTGATTTACATGAGGGGAAAGCATATGCAACTTCGAGCCGTACTTGCGACATTCTTTTGAGAGAGATGAGCAAACTTTTGACAATCCTTGTATTGAGTGTTACAATCTAAAGTGAGATATGCTAACGGAGAGTAGAAGAAGAGGAGTTTGGGATCCACAATAACCTACATGAAAGAGCGAGATTCCTTGATGAATTAAGACAACTCTTGATGCTCTAGTGTCACATTAGAACTATTGTACTTAAAAAGTCAAATAAGTGCATTGTTGATAATTCGTAAGTGTCATGGGTAACTGTTGGTCCCAATTGATGTGTGTTTGATTCACCTTAGGCCAGCTGAAATAGCTCTTTTCTTGTGGAGGTGGGAATTACCTTATTTGCTTGAGGACAAGCAAAAGCTTAAGTTTGGGGGAGTTGATAAGTAGGGATTTTGACTACTTATTTGCATTCTTTTACTTGCGTTCTAGCTCAAAATTGCTTAAAGGTATTCCCGAAAACTAATGAAATGTGCTTTTTTTGTATGAGTGTTAGAATATGAGTCAAAGAGATGCAAATCAACTCAAGAAGGAGTAATTTTGGACAAGGACCAAAAAAAAAAGCTATAAGGGAAAAATGCGGACCGCATAATATTGAGTGAGGCCGCAGAACATGAGGAAGCCTCTGACAAAATTTCCATGCAAAGTGCGGACCGCACAATTATTGTGCGGCCGCAGAAGATGAGGTTCAGAGAGACGGATTCTGGGGTCACGAAGAAGCGCGGACCGTACCATTATTGTGTTTTCGCAGAATCAAAAGTGCCGCCGCACTCAGAAATGTGCGGTCCGCCGAAGTCTTGGATGTTCAAGCTTAAACTCGAGAGTGCAGCCGCACTCAGAAATGTGCGGACCGCAAAATTTGAAGAAGTGCGGCCGCAACCTAGAATTGTGCGGCCGCAGAAGTCCATCCTATCAAGCTAGGGTCAAAGTGCGGACCGCACACATAATTGTGCGGACCGCACATAATTGTGCAGCCGCAGAATCTCCGTAGGGGCAATTTTGTCCGATAATTTTAGCTGGGTTTAAAGAGATCTTTTTGTCATTTTTAGGTTAAGTTTGAACTCCAGAAAATAGATAGCCGTTTTTCTTTACTGTTTTGGGAAACTTTGTAATAGTTTATCATTTTAACATTAGATTTTCTTCTCTTAATCATCTATTATGCATTTTATCTTAGTTTTTTCTTTAATTTCTTCATTTTCTATGAGTAGCTAATCCCTTAGCTAGGGTTGTGACCCAACCCTAGTATGGGTACTTAATGGGTGATTGAATTAGGGCTTATTTATGATTGGATATATGATATTTAGCCTAGTTCTTGCTTGAATTTGAGAATTGATGGTTGCAAATATTGATTCATACCTAATTGACTTAGTCTCTACGTGAGAAAGAGAGACTAAGTCTAGGAAATTTTGGCTAACAAGAAATTGAGGTGAACTCGAGAAATTGAGAGTCCCAATTAAAGGGTCGAATCTAGAGATAGTAAGACCCGACTTGAGCACCTATCGCTTGTTTTGTGAGATACCCATTTGGACTTGAGAAAGCTAAATTGGGAAAAATTACTCAAACTAACGAGAGGTATAGAGTGAGTAATCGCGTGTGATTGCTATATTGTATCCCGATCAACCAAACATACCCTAAATCTCTCAATCCGTTAGGTAACCAACTAGGAGAAAGTTACAACCCTAGATCTTTTATAACCTGAAAAATAACAATACCAAAAACATCGTCCTTTAGCTTTACAATTACAACATTTGCATAAGATTTAGAAGTATAAAAGAAACAACCGAATATGTGAAAGTGTAATCTTGAGCACGTCATATACTTAGACTAGGTATATACCTAATCCAACATAAAGCTCTCTATGGAATCGACCCCAACTCGCGTTGGGTATTTATAATTACATCGACCGCCTCACAATCCCAATTAGTGGTCTGAGTTTGGGCGACATCAAGGCAAGGGCTTGTTGGAGTAGAGATTGACGTTGTTTGAGGTAAGTAACATTTCTAGGCTTGGTTCTGAGGGTATGAGCACCTGAAATACATCCTATGTGGTTGGTGTTGAGGTGACACACATGCTAGGTGACGGGCGTGTGGTCGTGCACTGTGGTAATTGTGATCCGGTCGATTCCGTGGAACTATGTAGTCATCTAATCTTGTTATTATTCATGTATTCTCCATGTGTTAGAGAAATTGAGTTGTGAATTATGTTAGAAATCATGTTTAGGCTATATGATATACTGTTGGGACCCACATAGGTCATTTTATTATTGAATTATTTTCTTAATTGCAATTATGTACTCAGTCATATCTATCATTTCCATATTATATCTCAGTTTCCATTGCCATTTATTGTTACACCATACTATCATTGTTTGGGTTGATTGTCATGAGATTTGTGAGCCCGACAGACTGGAGAGATTGATGACTGAGTGAGCTCGAGGGCCTAATTGTGAGTAATATTTATGGAATCGGGCTGCACGCTGCAACAGGTTTTATTGATTCATGCCATGATTGGCTTATATTAGCGCTTGGGCAGGATTCGTCAATCCGGAGTTTGACATACCAGTAGTGAGCGCAGGTACATAGTGAGTGCGAGTGCAAAGTGATTGAGAGTACTGAGTGATTGAGAGTGCTGAGTGACTGGGAGTACTGAGTGACTGAGCATGCGAAGTGAGATTGAATACTCCGAGAGTATCTATATGACTTTACCAATGTGTTACATTACAGTTGACATGCATATTTGACATGTAGATATAGAGATGTAATATTCTCCATATCAGTCATACTTGGAATATCTTATCCATGATGAACATACATTGTTAAACTTGAAAGCATGTCTACATTTCTCTACTGTGTACAAACTGATTATGAGATTTCTCTGAGTTATTACTGCCATTTTTTCTGTCATATCTGTACTGTTATAACATGGATTTGGAATGTACCTTTTTGAGCTCGTCACTGCTTTCAGCCCAAGGTTAATCCTATTACCTATTGAGTACATTGGGTGGATTGTACTCATAATATACTCTGCTCTTTGTGTGCAGATCCAGGTATTTCTGGACATGGTGGTTGCTAGATTTGGAGATGCATCTGTTTGGAGACTATTGGGGTAGCTGCCTTGGTGTCCGCAGACCTTGACTCTCCTTCTTTTCTTTTATTTTAGCACTGTTCTATCTTTCCAGACAGTTGTATTTGAAGTTTTGACGGTACTGTCATTTAAATGCTCATGTACTCAGTGACACACGTATTTTGGGGGGTTTTGTATTGAGTTGCGGTATTTTTCTTATCGGTTATTTATGAGAGTTATTACTATTAAACCTGTTTCACCTTGTTTTTCAATTTAAAAATGCATTGTTATTTGTAGATGCCGGCTTGCCTTGTATCATGATAGGTGCCATCACGACATGTAGAGTTTTGTGTCATGACATTATATTTTTACTCCTATATGTTGACGATATTCTACTTGTTGCTAATGATTTAGGCATATTACGTGAGACTAAATATTTTCTCTCTAAGAATTTTAAAATGAAAGATATGAGTGAGGCATCCTATGTGATAGTAATACAAATATTTCATGATAGATCACGGGGATTATTGAAATTGTCTCAGAAAGTCTATATCGAAAGAGTTCTAGAGAGATTTAACATGAATAATTTTTCAGCAAGAATTGTTCAAACTCAAAAGGAGACAAATTTAGTCTCATGCAATGCCTTAAGAATAATGTAGAATGAAATGAAATTGAATCAATTCCTTACCCTTCTATTATTGGTAGTATGATGTATGCTCAGACTTGCACAAAATCGGATATTAGTTTTGCGCTCGAAATGCTAGGAAGATATCATAGTAACCCAGGAATTGATCACTGAAAAGCTGCAAAGAAAATTTTGACGTACTTGAAAGGAACAAAGGATTACATGCTCATGTACATAAGATCCAAGCATTTGAAAGTTGTTGGATATTCAGATTCAAATTTCGCTGGATATATTGATACTAGAAAGTCCACGTTTGGTTATTTGTTCCAATTAGTTGAAGGAGCAATATCATGGAAGAGTGACAAACAGTCTGTCATTGCTACGTCCACGATGGAAGCATAATTTGTTGCATGTTTTGAAGCCACAAATCATGCATTATGGTTGCGAAACTTTATTTCAAGACTTGGGGTTGTCGACACCATTACTAAGCCGCTGAAAATTTACTATGATAATTCTGCAGTAGTATTCTTCTCCAAGAGCGATAAGTACTCCAAAGGTACCAAGCATATGGAGTTAAAGTACTTTACCGTCAAGGAGGAAGTTCAGAAACAAAGTTTGTCACTTGAGAATATTAGAGTTAATCTCATAATTGTTGATCTGTTAACGAAAGTTTTACAGTCAAAGATATTTAAAGAACAATATGTACATAGAATAGGTCTTAGTTGTATTTATGATTGATGTTATGATATTTTGACACTCTAAGCTCGTTTAATTGTTTATGATATAAATTAATGATTTCATGTTTCTCATAATGGTGTACACATTATTGTTTTGAAATAGTACAGAATAAGTCTCAATGTGACATTATTGTGGACCATAATATTTTACAGCTTATGGACCTTGTACGAGAAGTTGTTAATGTTCTAGTATATGGAAGGGAGTATGTAGACAAAATTATATGTATAACCGCCATAACTCACATTTAGCAGTTTGTCTTATTATGCCGTGTATGATGGACATTATAGAAGAGATTTGTTTATGCATAACTAATGTTCTTATATTAAATATTAATGTTATGTGATTATTGGGCAAACTGTGATAGATTTTTCCTATTATATATATGGCCCAACATAATAAAATCTATAATTAATATTTAATGAAAGACAAATCATATTTGTTGGATCAGTTACTTAATGAACATACCAAATTAAGTCAATTACTCTCTAAATTGGTCCTCTCCCCACCCACTAGGTTTATCATTTTCTATTCTCTTTTTCATCACTAAAGGTGGTGGTAACGAAAGCTAGGGCAAGGGGCGAGAAACTAATTTACCAATTAATGCTTCCGCTTCGTGATAATAGCTCCCGCTTCAGGTATATTTTCTGTAACGAATATATGTAAGATTATCATGTTCAAGATCCTGGTATGAATTAAAATTTATGTTTACAAATCAACCTTAAGGATAGAGAGAGTCGGGGGTGAACATTTTTTTATTACACTTGCTGTTCTGTGAGTCATTGGCATAATTTTGAGTGTTCATTTGATTGTTATGGACAACTTAAAAGCTCTATCTATATATTTTTCCTTTACATTTTTGTGAAATATTTAGCAAGAGATAGAAAATATAACTTTTGACAGATTTGGATCATTAAATCTCCTTATTTTAGACAATTTTTATCATCTTCTTCTTTATTGTCACCACCATATGATTTTCTCTCTCACCTAAGTTTGCTCTCTGTTATATTCCATTCTATACTTCTCTATTCCTCTCTTGTTCTTCATTTCCTCCATTCTCTCCACTTCCTATTTCTCTCTCTATCTTAAGCTCTTTAGTGTTTAAAAAATCTGAACTCAATCGCAATGGTTACCTACAGTGCCATTGTTAAGGGAGATTGTTTAGAATTTTGAATAATATTGGAGAAAAAAGGTTAAATTAAGAATCCTGGTGAGATGAGTATATATGTTTTATCGTTTCATGATTGTGAGAGTGGCAACTGGAAGAAGAGGATATTTAGAGTATGATTCTGAATTTCTGGTGAAGACATTGTCATGCCTATATTTTGGTAGACAGTGAATGTAGAGCTCTCTGTAAGTTTGTGTTATTTGCTTTCTAGGTGAATGGTGATTGCAATATGTGTGTGTTTTAGCTTGGACATATTTACTTGCAATATCACTTCTTTTAATACATGATATTGAGTATGTAAAATAGTTTAGAGATGATCTTTCAGTGTATATACCAAACACAACTGGCATTTTGATTAACTATTTATTTTATATGTCATGACCCAAAATCAACCCGTCGTAATGGCGCCTATCATGGTACTAGGCAAACCGACTATTCAGACATTTCCAACACTTAAATCATTGAAAGATACTAAAACAGTTTAAATAAAGAAAAATCTCTTAAAACAGGATAGGAAATCATAACTTAATACAAAATTTCTTCCCAAAACTGGGGTATCACTGAGTACATGAGCATCTGTGAAATGTCAAAGTCTGATACATTGTCTAGAAAGTAAAACTGAATAAACAAACTGAAAGATAAGGGAGGAGAGTCAAGGTCTGCGAATGCCAAGCAGCTACCTTGATGATCTTCGAAGGTTTGGACTATGCAAATCAGCAACCGCCATGACCGGAAGCACCTGGATCTACACACGAGGTGTATGGTGTAGCGTGAGTACAACCAACTCAATAAGTAATAAATATAACATGTGGTCTGAAGAGAGTGACAAGCTCAAACAATACAGTAAAGATACAAAGTTTAACAATACAAAAAAGTAGGCATGCTTCTACGTTCAACAATTAAATTTAGCACATATGAAATATGCCAAGTGTGACTGATAAGAAGAGTATGACGCCTCTACAGCTACATGCAAATGTGAGAACCGTATGTGATGCAACATAGTGAAATCCCAAGTACTTACGCTCTCAGAGCACTCAATATGTCCGTCTCAATTCTCGTTCGTCATTCTTAGTCACTCAGCACTGTACGATACTTGTTGTGGTGTGCAGCCTGATCCACATATAGCCATAAGGCCCGTTGCACCGTGCAACCCGATCTATATATATATAGCCATAAGGCTTGTTGCGGCGTACAACCCGATCCACATATATATAGCCATAAGGCTTGTTGCGGCGTGCAACCCGATCCACATATATATAGATATCACTCACAACACGACACTCAGGCCCCCAACTCATTCACCAACCTCTCCAATCTCTTGGGCTCACAATAGTACCAACATATAGCCTAAACATGATTTCTAGCATGAATCACAGCTCAAGTGCTTTAACACATAGAGTACAACAAATTATTTAGATAAAATAGCTACGCAATTCTAGGGAATCAATTAAATAATAATTTCTAGGGTGCACGCCCACACGCCCGTCACCTAGCATGCGCGTCACCTCATCATAAATCACAGAGCATGAAGTTCGAGATTTCATACCCTCAGAACCAAGCTTAGAAGTGTTACTTACCTCAAATTGTGCGAAACTCTACTCCAACAAGCCCTTGCCTCGTGAAACGGCCTCCAAATGCCTTAAATCTAGTCAGAAATAGTTCGATACAATAAACACAAGCTAAAGGAATCAATTCCGCATGAAATTACTAAGTTTTTAATTTAAAAGTCAAAAAGATCATTCAATAGCCGGACCCCGGGCCCACATCTTGGAACCCAACAAAAGTTATAAAATTCGGAAGCCCATTCAACCACGAGTCCAACTATATCAAATTTACCAAAATCCAATTCCAAATCGACACCCAAATCCCCAATTTAAACTCTCCAAATCCCTAGCCTCAACTCTCAAAATTACACCTCAAAACAACTCAATTTAGGTGGGAAAATCAATGGGGTTACATAATTATTGAGTAAATTTAACCACAAGGACTTACCTCAAGAAACCCATCGAAAATCCTCTCACAAATCGCTTAAGTCCGAGTTTGCAACGTCCAAAATAAAGGAAATCACTAACCATTCAAATTTAAGGTTCTGCCCAGGGGTCTTTGCTTCTGCGAACAACTTACCTGCACATGCGGTCCCGCAGGTGCGAAAGCATTTCGCTACTGCATTGCTCACTCGACCCATGACTTTGCGCACCTGCGACCAAATCCACGTATCTGCGGGTGCGCTCCTGCGAGACTTCGTCTGCTTCTGCGATTCAAACACTTTCATGTCCCTCTTCGCTTCTGCGGTGGACCAGACGCAGATGCGCCTTCGCATCTGCGAAAAACTTTCCGCTCTTACGGCAACTGCCCAATCCTTACCAGGTCACACCTGCGCTTCCCAGCTCGCACCTGCAACCAAAGCTCCGCAGGTGTGATTGCACCAGAAGACTCCCAGCTTCAGTAATCTTTCAAACTCCAATCCGAACTCCACCCGAGACCCCCGTGGCCTCCACCAAACATACCAACAAGTCCTAAAACACTATACGAACTTAGTCGAACCCTAAAATCACATCAAACAACATCAAAAATACGAATCACACCCAATTTAAGCCTAATGAAAACTAAGAAATTCCAACTTCTACAAGTGATGCCGAAACATATCAATTCACGTCCGATTGACCTCAAATTTTGCACACAAGTCACAAATGGCACTACAGACCTACTCCAACTCCCAGAACCCCAATCCGAGCCCAGTAACCACAAAGTCCACTCTCGGTCAAAATTCTAAATTTTCAACTTTCGCCATTTCAAACCTAATTCAACTACGGACCTTCAATTATCCATCTGGACACACTCCTTTGTCCAAATTACCTAACGGAGCTAATAGAACCATCAAAACCCCATTCTGGAGTCGTCTACACATAAGTCAACATCCAGTCAACCTTTTCAACTTAAGCTTCCAACATTGAAACTAAGTGTCTGAATTTATTACGAGACCTACCCGGACCCGGACCCGAACCAACTACCCAGGCAAGTCACATAACAACAATTAAGCAAGGAATGAGCAATAAATGGGGGAACGGGGGTTACAACTCTTAAAACGACCGGCCGAATCGTTACATCCTCCCTCTTTTAAACAAATGTTCATCCTCAAACGGGTCTAGAAACGTACCTGGAGTCTCAAAAAGGTGTGGATATCTGCTCCACATCTCCCCGCTCGGTCTCCCAAGTAGCCTCCTCAACTGGAAGACCTCTCCACTGTACCTTCACTAAAGCTATGTCATTTGACCTCAACTTTCGAACCTTCCGATCCAAGATAGCCATCGGCTCCACATCATAAGTCAAATCACCATCCAACTGAACCGTGCTGAAATCCAAAACATGAGATGGATCACCGATATACTTTCAGAGCATAGAAACATGAAATATTGGATGCACACTCAACAAACTAGGTGACAAGGCGAGCTTGTAATCCACCTATCCAATCCTCTAAAATACCTCAAACGGCCCAATATACCGAGGGCTCGACTTTCCCATCTTCCCGAACCTCATAACAACCTTCATGGGTGAAACCTTGAGCAGTAACTTCTCCCCAACCATGAAAGTAACATCCCGAACCTTTCGATCGGCATAACTCTTCTGTCTAGACTGCGCCGTGCGAAGTCGATCCTGAATCAATTTAACCTTGTCCAAAGCATCCTAAACCAAGTCAGTACCCAATAGCCTAGCCTCACCCGACTCAAACTAACCCATCAGAGATTGACACCGTCTCCCAGACAAAGCCTCATACGGATCCATCTGAATGCTCGACTGGTAGCTGTTGTTCTAGGCAAACTCCCCGAGCGGTAGAAACTGATCCCAAAAACCCCCCAAAATCTATGACACAGGCGCGTAGCATATCCTCCAATATATAAATAGTGTGATCGGACTGCCCGTCCATCTGAGGGTGAAATGTTGTGCTCAACTTAACCTAGGTGCTCAACTCTCGCTACACGACTCCCCAAAACGGCAATGTAAACTGTGTGCCACGATCAGAAATGATGGACACTGGTGCACCGTGAAGGCGAACAATCTTGCAGATGTAAATCTTAGCCAACTGCTCCAAAGAATAAGTAGTCCCAATTAGAATGAAGTGCACAGACTTGGTCAGCCGATCCACAATCACCCAAATAGCATCAAACGTCCTCGAAGTCCGTGGGAGCCTAACTACAAAATCCATGGTAATACGCTCCCATTTCCACTCTGGAATCTCAAGCCTCTAAAGTAATCTGCTCGATCTCTGATGCTCATACTTCATCTGTTGACTGTTTAGGCACCGAGCTACCAACCCCACTATATCCTTCTTCATTCTCCTTCACCAATAATGTTGCCTCAGGTCCCGGTATATCTTTGCGGCACCCGAATGAATGAAATACTGCAAATTATGGGCCTCCTCAAGAATCAACGCATATAGCCCATCTACATTAAGCACACAGATTCGACCATGCATCCTCAACACCCCATCATCCCCAATAGTAACATCCCTGGCATCACCGTGCTTTACCGTGTCCTTAAGGACAAGCAAATGAGGATCATCATACTGGCGCTCTCTGATGCAATCATATAAGGAAGACCGAGAAACCACACAAGCTAGAACCAGGCGGGGATCCGAAACATCTAATCTCACGAACTGGTTGGCCAAGGCCTGAACATCAACTGCAAGAGGTCTCTTACCAATAGGAATGAATGCAAGGCTACCCATACTCACCGCCTTTCTACTCAAGGCATCGACCACTATATTAGCCTACCCGGGATGACACAGAATGGTAATATCATAGTCCTTTAATAGCTCTAACCATATTCAATTCCTCGAATTCATATCCTTTTGTTTGAACAAGTGTTGGAGACTCCGATGATTCGTAAACACCTCACAAGACACACCATAGAGATAGTGTCTCCAAATCTTCAATGCATGAACGATGTCAGCCAATTCCAAATCATGAACAAGGTAGTTCTTCTTATGGGGCCTCAACTGACGCAAAGCATAAGCAATTACTCTACCTCTTTGCATCAAGACATACCCAATACCAATCCGAGAAGCATCATAATACACTGTATAAGAACCAGAAGATGAAGGTAGAACTAGAACTGGAGTTGTGTTCAAGGCAGTCTTGAGCTTCTGAAAGCTCTCTTCACACTCATCCGATCACCTGAAAGTAGCACCCTTGTGGGTCAATTTGGTCAAAGGCGATGCAATAGACGAGAAACCCTCCACGAAGCGATGATAATAACCAACCAAGTCGAGGAAGCTCCGAATCTCCGTAGCTGAGGACGGTCTGGGAAAACTCTGAACTGCCTCTATCTTCTTCGGATCCACCTTAATCCCCTCACTGGACACCACGTGCCCCGAGAACGCCACCGAACTAAGCCAAAACTCACACTTGGAGAACTTGGCATAAAGCTTCTCATCCCTCAACCGCTACAACACAACCCAAAAATGTTGGGCATGCTCCTCCTAGCTACGAGAGTACACCCGGATATCATCAATGAATACTATGACAAACGAGTTGAGATAAGGCTGAAATACATTGTTCATCGGATGCATGAATGCTTCTGGGGCGTTGGTCAGCCCAAAAGACATCACAAGGAACGCATAATGATCACAACGGGTCCTGAATGCTATCTTTAGAATATTCGAGTCTCAAATCTTTAACTGGTGATACCCAGACCTCAAATCAATCTTAGAGAACACCCTCGCTCCCTGAAGCTGGTCAAATAGATCATCAATACGCGACAAAGGATACTTGTTCTTGATTGTAACTTTGTTCAACTACTATAGTCGATGCACATCCGCATAGTGCCATCCTTCTTCTTCACAAACAAAACCGGCGTGCCCCAAGGCGACACACTAGGCCCAATAAACCCCTTATCAAGAGGTTTCTGAAGCTTCTCTTTCAATTCCTTCAACTCAGCTGGTACCATACGATACAGAGGAATAGAAATGGGCTGAGTGCCTGGGACCAAGTCAATACCAAATTCAATATCCCTGTTGGGCGGCATACTCGATAGGTTTGTAGGAAACACATCCAAAAACCTTTGCACCACCGAAACATAGTCAATAGTAGGAGTATCAGCACCAACATTTCTCACAAAGGCCAAATATGATAGACATCCCTTCCCAACCATCCGTTGGGCCTTCAAATAAGAAATTACTCTGCTGGGGACATAATCTAAGAACCTCTCCACTCGATCCTTGGCAAACCCGGCATCGCCAATGTCACGGTCTTAGTGTGACAATCCAGAATAACATGACATGGAGACAACCAATCCGTACCTAAGATCACGTCTAAATCAATTATACTAAGCAATAAGAGATCAACTCTGGTCTCCAATCCCTCAATAGTCACTACACATGTTCGATATACATGGTCCACAACAATAGTATTGCCTACTGGCGTAGATACATAAACAAAAGAAACTATGGACTCCTGAGGCATATCCAGATAGCGAGCAAAATACGATGATACACACGAATAAGTGGAACCAGGGTCAAATAATAAAGAAGCATCCATGTGTCATACTGAGACAATACATGTGATCACTGTGTCTAATGTAATGTCATCTGGCCTGGCAGGAATAACATAGAATCGGGCTTGGCCGCCACCTAACTGGCCTCCCTCTCTAGGACGACCCCTACCTACCTGAGCCCCACCCCGAGCTGGCTGGGCGGATGCTGATATAACTGGTGCTGAAGTCATAGTCTGGCCCCTTTGCTGAACTGGGCCTCCCAAGAGGCGGGGGCACTGCCTCCTAATACCAAACTCCCCACACTCGTAGAAACCCCGATTTGACAATGTTGTTGGGGACTAGATTGGGCCCCGAGAACCAGAATACCCGTTAAAAGAACTCGGCTGAAGTTTTATTAACCCTCCTCGAAAAAGTCGAGGAAGAACTCTAAGCTGGGAGAGCACTGAGAGATGACTGACCTGGATGGGCACTATATGAACCATGGCTAGATGAAGCACCACGACGAACTGGACGAGTCAACTGAGCGGGCCTATAAGGACGACCCCTGTTGTGGTGGGACTTCCCTCGAAAGGGACAACGCTGAAACCACCCGAACCACGAGGCCTCTTGGCCTCCCTCTCCTCACGCTCCTGACTACGGACCATCTCTATCTGCCGGGCAATATCAACCACCTCGTCAAACGTAGCACCGGATACCCTCTCCCGAGTCATAAGCTAATGCAACTGATAGGTGAGGCCATCAATGAACTTCCTAATCCTCTCCCTCTCAGTGGGAACCAAAAAAACTATGTGACGAGCCAACTCTGAAAACTTTATCTCGTACTAGTTCACAGACATGCCATCCAAATGTAGCTGCTCAAACTGTCTGCGCAGCTCCTCCCTACGAGACTGTGGCACAAACTTCTCCAAGAAAAGAACGGAGAAATCCTGCCATGTAAGTGGTGATTCACCGACTGGCCTGGACTTCTCATAGGGCTCCCACCATCTAAAAGCAGCCTTAGTGAACTGAAAAGTAATGAACAAGACTCCACTGGTCTCTAGAATACCCGCCGTGCGAAGAATCCGCTGGCACCTGTCCAAGAAGTCCTGGGCATCCTCTGACTCTGCCCCACTAAATGATGGATGTTGGAGTCTCCTAAACCTCTCTAGTCGCCTCTGCTCATCATCAGCCATCACGTAACCCACCTGGGCCTGAGCAACTGCAACCGGCTTGGCTGGTAGTACCCCCAGCATCTAAAGTCCCTGCATAACCTGCTCTGGAGTACGGGCAGCGGGAGTCTGAGTACCTCCCCCAGCCTGGGAAGTGGCTGCTGCGGCCGGAACTGAGACCGCCTGATCAAGGCCAGTGCAAACAATCAATATCTGTGCCAGAGCCTCCTGAAGGCCGGGAATCACAACAGGCACAGTTGGCGCCTGAGTTGGTCCCACCTGCTCAACCAGGTCTAGAACTTTCTCCTGAGCTGGGGCACCTAGTGGATCTACAGGTGCTGCTCTAGCTGATATATGAGCAGCACCTCTTCCCCTACTGCGGCCCTTACCGCGACCCCTTCCTCTCACGGCCCTAGCTGGTGGTACTGGTGGTTGTCCATCCTGTCTGGTAGCACGTGTCCTCACCATCTGTGAGAGAATAGAATAACAGAAATTCAGTTCCCGGAATCAACAAATACGTACAATAAGAATACAAGCATGTGAAGTTTCCTAAGGGTTTGGCAGCCTCTCGAAGATAAGTACAGACGTCTCCGTACCGATCCGCAAGACTCTACTAAACCGACTCATGACTCGTGATACCTATGTCACCTAGGCTCTGATACTAACTTGTCACGACCCAAAATCAACCTTTTATGATAGCGCCTATCATGGTACTGGGCAAGTCGACTATTCAGACATTTCCAATACTTAAATCTTTGAAAGTTACTAAAACAGTTTAAATAAAGAAAAATCTCTTTAAAAAGATAGGAAATCATACCTCAATACATAAATTCTTCCCAAAACCGGGGTGTCACTAAGTACAAGAGCATCTACGAAATGTCAAAGTCTGGTACATTGTCTTGAAATTAAAACCGAATAAACAAACTGAAAGATAAGGGAGGAGAGTCAAGGTCTGCAAATGCCAAGCAGCTACCTCGATGTTCGCCGAAGGTTTGGACTCTGTAAATCAGCAACTGTCGTGACCGAAAGCACCTGGATCTACACACGAGGTGCAGGGTGTAGCGTGAGTACAACCAACTCAATAAGTAACAAATCTAACATGTGGTCTGAAGACAGTGACGAGCTCAAACAATACAGTAAAGGTATAGAGTTTAACAATACAGGAAAGTAGGCATGCTTCTAGGTTCAACAATTAAGTTTAGCACAAATGAAATATGCCAAGTGTAAGTGATAAGAAGAGTATGAAGTCTCTATAGCTACATGTAAATGTGAGAACCGTATATTGTTGCAGTGTGCAAACTGATCCACATATATATAGCCTTAAGGCTTGTTGCGGCGTGCAACCCGATCCACATATATATAGATATCACTCACGGCACAGCACTCAGGCCCCAACTCAGTCACCAGTCTCTCGGGCTCACAACACTCATGCTAAGCAGCCCTAATCAATGATACGAGATGTGACCATATACGATAACAGAGACTGAGGTATGACACGTAATGATGAATTTGACTGAGTACACGATTGCAATTAAACAGATAACTCAACAGGAAAGAACTACCACTGTGGATCCCAATAGTACCAACATATAGCGTAAACATGATTTCTAGCATGAATCACAACTCAAGTGCTCTAACACATAGAGTACAACAAATTATTCAGATACAATAGTTGCGAAGTTCCAGGGAATTGATTAAATCAAAATTTTTACGGTGCACGCCCACACGCCCATCACCTAGCATGCGCGTCACCTCAGCATAAATCACATAGCACAAAATTCGGGGTTTTATACCCTCAGAACCAAGCTTAGAAGTGTTATTTACCTCAAACTGTGCGAAACTCTACTTCAACAAGCCCTTTCCTCACGAAATGGCTTCCAAATGCCTCGAATCTAGTCACAAACAGTTCGATACAATCAATATGAGCTAAAGGAATCAATTCCGCATGAAATTACTAAGTTCTTAATTAAAAAGTCAAAAAGTTCATTCAAAAGCCGGCCCCGGACCCACATCTCAGAACCCAACAAAAGTCAAAAAATCTAAAAGCCCATTCAACCACGAGTCCAACCATACCAAATTTACCAAAATCCAATGCCAAATCGACACCCAAATCCCCAATTTGAACTCTCCAAATCCCTAACCTTAACTCCCAAAATAAAACCTCAAAACCACTCAATCTAGGTGGGAAAATCAATGGGGAAACATAATTATTGAGTAAATTTAACCACAAGTGAGTTACCTCAAGAAACCCCTCAAAAATCCTCTCAAAAATCGCCTAAGTCCAAGTTTGCAAAGTCCAAAATGAGGGAAATCACGAACCCTTCGAATTTAAGGTTCTTCCCAGGGGTCTTCGCTTCTACGGACAACTTACCCGCACCTGCGGTCCCGTAGGTACGAAAATATTTTGCTTCTGCATTGCGCACTTGACCCCCGACCTTGCGCACCTACGGCAAATCCCCGCATCTGCGGGTGAGCTTCTGCGAGACTTCGTCCGCTTCTATGACTCCAACACTGCCATGCCTCTCTCTGCTTCTGCGGAGGACCAGACGCAGATACGTCTTCGGATCTGCGTAAACCTTTCCGCTCCTACAACAACTGCTCAATCTTTACCAGGTCGAACCTGCGCTTCCCAACTCGCACCTGCGACCAAAGCTCCTCAGGTGCAATTGCACCAAAAGACTCCCAACTTCAGCAATCTTTTAAACTCCAAATTTGATCGGTTACCCATTTGAACTCCACCCGAGACACCCGAGACACTCGGGACCTCCACCAAAAATACCAACAAGTCCTACAACATGATACAGACTTAGTCGGATACTCAAATCACATGAAACAACATCAAAAACATGAATCGTACCCCAATTCAAGCCTAATAAAAACTAAGGAATTCCAACTTCTACAAGCGATGTCGAAATATATCAAATCACGTACGATTGACCTCAAATTTGGCACACAAGTCACAAATGACACTACGGACCTACTCCAACTCCCGGAACCCCAATCCGAGCCCAGTAACCACAAAGTCCACTCTCGGTCAAACTTTTAAATTTCCAACTTTCGCCATTTCGAACCTAATTCAACTACGGACCTCCAATTCGCCATCCGGATTCACTCTTAAGTCCAAATTACCCAATGGAACTAACGGAACCATCAAAACCCCATTCCGGAGTCGTCTTCACATAAGTCAACATCCAGTCAACCTTTTCAACTTAAGCTTCTAACCTTGAGACTAAGTGTCTTAATTCATTCCGAGACCTTCCCGGACCCGAACCAACTACACCGACAAGTCACATAACAACAATTAAGTAGGAAATGAGCAGTAAATGGGAGAACGAAACTACAACTCTCAAAACGATCGGCCGTGTCGCTACATTATAGGAGAGGGTTTTATTGTCTTGGCAACTGGGAACAAGGAAAGATCGACATGCATTATAAGAGTTGATAGGGATGAGGCACGAATATGGAGCATTTTCCTACTATTCTATTAGCATTTCTGTTCTGGAAGCTCATCTGGTATGTCCTAGACATAATGATATTTGTATGCATGTTATCTCATAGCCATGGCTTGCTCAGGGAAGAATAGATTAATCAATTTTTTTCTTTCTTTTTCTGATAAAAGGTGGTGTTCGGGCTAGCTTACACCCATCTCGACTATTCCACCAGGTATTTGCTATAAACATAAACTTAATTGCATACCAGGATCTTGAACATGATAATCTTATAAAAAATCATACAAAAAACACACCTGAATCATAAGCCTTCATCGTGAATTGGAAGCGTTAATTCAGATTGGTTTCTCGCCCCTTGCCCTAGCTTTCGTTACCGCCGACTTTAGTGATGGAAGAGAGAAAAATAAAATACGGTAACCCTAATGGGTGGGGAGAGGACCAATTTATAGAGGTTCTCATTTAATTCAGTATGTCCATCAAGTAACCGATCGGACATATGAGATTTACTCATTAATTAAATATTAATTATAGGCCTTAAACCTATTGGGCCACCAAAACATAAGAAAATCTTACATTCTCCCACTTGGCCCAATAATCACATAATATTAATATTTAATATAGGAATATTAGTTGCGCATAAACAAATCTCTTCTATAATGTCCACCATAAATACCATTATACGATAAATTAGTAAATGTGAGTTATGGCGGTTATATATAATTTGTCTACATACTCCCTCCCATATACTACAACATTAGTAATTTATCGTATCAGGTTCATAAGCTATAAAATATTATGGACCACAATAGTGTCTCATTGAAACTTATCCTGCAACATCTCAAAACAATAATATGTACACCATTATGAGAAATAGGAAATTATTGATGTATATCAGAAACACGTAAATGAGCTCAAAGTGTCAAAAATCATAAATACATCAATCATAAATACAGCCAAGACCCATTCTATGTACATGTTCCTTAAATGTCTTTGGTTGTAAATCTTTCGTTAACGGATCTACAATCATGAGATCAGTTCTAATATGCTCAAGTGACACTCTTTGTTTCTGAACTTCCTCCTTGACGGTAAAATACTTTAATTCCATATGCTTGGAACCTTTGGAGTACTTATCATTCTTGGAGAAGAATACTGCTGCAGAATTATCACAATAAAGTTTCAGCAGCTTGGTAATGGTGTCGACAACCCCAAGTCCTAAAATAAAGTTTCGCAGCCATAATGTGTGAATTTTGGCTTCAAAACATGCCACAAATTCTGCTTCCATCGTGGATGTAGCAATGACGGACTGTTTGGAACTCTTCCACGATATTTCTCCTTCAGCTAATTGGAACAAATAACCAAACATGGATTTTCTAGTGTTAATACATCCAGCGAAATCTGAATCCGAGTATCCAACAACTTCCAAATGCTTGGATCTCCTATACATGAGCATGTAATACTTCGTTCCTTTCAGGTACCTCAAAACTTTCTTTGTAGCTTTCCAGTGATCAATTCCTGGGTTACTCTGATATCTTGCTAGCATTCCGACCGCAATACTAATATCCGGTCTTGTGCAAGTCTGAGCATACATCAGACTACCAACAATTGAAGAGTAAGGAATTGATTTCATTTCCTTTCGTTCTACATCATTCTTAGGGCATTGCATGAGACTAAATTTGTCCCCTTTTTGAATTGGAACAATTCTTGCTGAACAATTGTTCATATTAAATCTCTCCAGAATTCTTTCGATATAGCCTTTCTAAGACAATCCCAATAATCCATGGGATTTATCTCAGATTATTTCTATTCCAATCACATAGGATGCCTCACCCATATCTTTCATTTCAAAATTCTTAGAGAGAAAATCTTTAGTCTCACGCAATATGCCTAAATCATTAGCAGCAAGTAGAATATCATCAACATATAGGACTAAAAATATAAACTTGCTCCCACTGATCTTTTGGTATATACACCGATCAACGGTATTTTCTACAAATCCAAAAGATGTTATGGTATCATTAAACTTTATATACCATTATCGTGAGGCTTGTTTAAGTCCATATATTGCCTTCTTCAGTTTACACACCATTTGACCATTTCCTTTAGTTTCGAAACCCTCTGGTTGGTCCATATAAACTTCCTCCTCAAGGTCTCCATTAAGAAAGACAGTTTTCACATCCATTTAGTGTAACTCTAAATTATAATGAGCCACCAAAGCCATAATAATTCTTAACGAGTCTTTCTTTGAGACAAGTGAAAAGGTCTCTTTTATAATCAATGCCTTCTTTCTGAGTATAACCCTTGGCAATAAGTTTGGCTTTGTATCGTTCAATATTGCCATTTGAATCGCGTTTGGTCTTAAAGACCCATCTACACCCGATTCTTTTAGAACTTTCTGGTAATTCAACGAGATCCCAGACTTTATTGTATTTCATGGATTTTAGCTCTTCATTCATGGCATCAATCCATTTGTCAAACTCATTACTTTCTATGGCTTGTGAAAATAAAACCGGATCCTTATTAAGACTAATGTCAAAATCTGACTCTTGCAAATAAACCACATAATCATCCAAAATTTTTGAACTCTTTGAGATTTTCTTAATGGCATTTCTTGTGGTTCATTTGTGTCAGATATTTGTGAGTCAGTTTCTTCATGAAGTGTTTCATCCAAATGTTGCTCGGTGTTGTCAAAGTGTTCTTCAACAATTGGAACAATATTTGGTATTTGTGTGGAAGTAGAAAAATTCGTGGGTAATAGAATATTGACCCTCACCTCTTTTATTTCCATACTTTGCTTTTCAACACTCCCACTAACTTCACTATTCTAAATGAATCTTGCATTACTGGTTTCAACAATTCTCGAACTATGGTTTAGATAGTAAAACACATACCCTTTAGATTTCTCTGGATAACCAAGAAAGTAACCACTTAGTGTTCGAGAATCTAATTTCTTTTCTTGTGGATTATAAACTCTAGCTTCCGCTAGGCAATCCCAAACATGCAGGTGCCTTAAACTAGGTTTCCTTCCTGTTCACAGTTCAAAAGGGGTCTTTGAAACTGCCTTACTAGAAACCCTATTTAATAAATATACAACGGTTTTAAGAGCATACATCCACAATGATTCGGGTAATGAGTAATTACTTATCATGCTCCTAACCATATCTATACGTGTTCGATTACGCCTTTCTGCAACACCATTTTGTTGAGGTATTCCTAGCATAGTATACTGTGCACATATGACATGTTCCTCGAGGAACTTTGCAAATGGACCTGGACATTGTCCTGATTCATTATATTTTCCATAATATTCACCACCTCTATATGACCTAATAATTTTTACCTTTTTATCTAATTACATTTCAACCTCATTAGAAAACACCTTGAGAGCATCTGTTGCTTGAGATTTTTCTTTCAGCAAATAGATATATCCATAACATGAAAAATTATCGATAAAAGTGATAAAATATTTCTCTCCACCAAAAGATGGAACATCGAAGGGTCCACAAATATCAGTGTGTATAATTTCAAGAAGTTGGGTGCTTCTTCTGGCACCTTTCTTACTATGCTTGGTTTGCTTTCCCCTTAATACAATCCAAACATATAGTAAGATCAGTAAAATTTAGATTCGGAAGATTCTCATTCTTTACTAATCTTTCTAACCTTTCTTTGGATATATGACCCAAACGTCTATGCCACAAGTAAGCAGAACTTTCATCTAGTGAACTACGTTTAATTCCAACATTAAGAAGGGATTCAAAAAAACAATATCAAGTTTCAATTTATATAAGCCATCACTAAGAAAACCAGAACCATAAAAAATAGCATTCTTATATAAATTAAAATATCCATTTCCAAACTTTAAATCAAATCCAGAAATATCAAGTCTTGAAAGAGAAATCAAATTCCTAGAAACTGAAGGTACATAAAGAGTCTGTAATAGATCAAGGTGACGTCCAGTCTTCATGATCAAACGATAAATCTCTATGCCTTCAATTGGAGCCTTCATACGATTTTCCATGAACAAGAAATCCCTATTTGGATTTGTAGTTTGGATCATAAGGAATCCCTGCAACGTAGTAGATACATGAGCAGTTGCACCAGAATCAAGCCACCATGTATTATTAGGAACTTCTATTAAATTTGATTCGAAACATATAAAAGCATTAATTGTACCTTTCTTTTCGAACCAAGCTTTACATTTTAGGCAATCTTTCTGATAGTGTCCTTCCTTATTACAGAAACGACACGTATCTGCCTTATGTTCCTTCTTAGCATCCTGTGGAGCTTTAGCAGGTGCTTTCTTCTTCTTGAACTTGTTGGGCTTCACTTTAAGTCCTTTACCAGCTCCTTGACCCATGAGGTTAATTGAATGACTCCCTTATTTCTTAAGTCTTGACTCCTCCTGAGTAAGCATACTGGACAATTCACTAACATTCCACTTATCCTTAATAGTGTTATAGTTAATTTGAAAAGGTCCATACTCAAGAGGCAACGAGTTCAGAATAAACTGAACCAAGAAGGAATCATCCACTTTCATCCCCAAGGTCTGAAGTCTTGCTGCAATGTTAGTCATCTCGATGATATGGTTTTGCATATTACGCGACCCATCAAACTTCATGGTCGTGAGTTCAGCCATTAGTGTACCAGCGAGAGACTTATCTGCAGAACAAAAATGTTCTTCCACAAACTTCAAGTATTCCCTGGCACTTTCTGTTTGTGGAATAGTACTCTTAATGTTGTTGGCAATATTCATTCGCATAAACATAAGGCTTAGCCTGTTAGAGCGTTCCCATGCTTTATGGAAAGACTTCTCATCCGCACTGCTCGAATCAGTAATGGCAGCGGGCTTATCATTCAGCAGAGCCAAGTCAAGATCCATCACACCTAAGTGGAACTGGACTTGTTCACGCCATTCAGAGAAGTTCAATCCGTTGAACACAGTAACAGACGAAGCAAGCGAATGGAAAGGAATAGCTGCAAAATAGATAATACATGCTCACAAATCAATATGGATTCAACAAAACAGTTAAAGCATATCGCAATTCTCCTTTTGGTAAATACTACGACACACTATCATAATTTAAATGCCATTTAGTCTTTAATAGGTAATTAAATATTTTTAACCAAATATATATGCCATCTTTGGACAGACAATATATATTTGACTAAGAATATTAATTTACCTCATCATATTCACTATCATAGAATAATTGATTCACCTTTGGGTAAATCCTTAAGTTCTAGCAATAGTAAAAATTAATTTATCCACTAATTTTATGTATACATATTTTTCATGAACATATTAGTTTGGTCACTTTGGTGACTAACAAACTATATAAACATAAATGCAAACATAAAATAAGAATCAGGAAATTTTATATATGTGAATATTTTAAACAATGTAGTTTGATCACTTCAGTGACTAACAAACTACATAACTTCAAAATATACATTAATTAAGCACTTTCTGCTAATAACATTAAATACCTAATATTTAATCCTTAGATGGCACTGTAACTCTAATGGAGATCAAACACCTAATATTTAATCCTTAGATGGCACTGAAACTCCCAAGGAGATCAAACAGACAACGCCATCGGCAGTAACATTAGGCAAATAGGCATATTAGGGATTCAACATCAAATCTCCTTTTATTTAATTTATAAATATCATGGCTCCAAATTGCTTAAAAGTAGTAACAATCATTAGAATTTTTCGTAATCTTAATCAATATAACTTCATTCAATGCTGAATCACATTTGAAAAGGGTAAAGATATAAATAAATATATCTCGGCACTTCAACACCAAACCAACAAAGACTAGTATTTTAATTCTTAGTATAGTGTTGTATTATTAATTGCACAGTGAACGTGAAGTCCGAAAACGGACATAAAACACAAACAGAAAACAATTGTGCATATTAATTTTCTTCCATGGCTACAGTAATCCATAAGGTGGCACACATATTACATATATGTGTTTAACGTTACATTCTTTATCGAAGATTACCAATTCAAATCTCAGGCTCATGATACCACGTGTAAACATAAACTTAATTGCATACCAGGATCTTGAACATGATAATCTTATACAAAATCGTACAAAAAACATACCTGAATCGTAAGCGATCATCGTGAAGCGAAAGCATTAATTCAGATTGGTTTCTCGCCTCTTGCCCTAGTTTTCGTTACCGCCGACTTTAGTGATAGAAGAGAGAAAAATAAAATACGGTAACCCTAATGGGTGGGGAGAGAACCAAATTTATAGAGGTTCTCATTTAATGTGGTACGTCCATCAAGTAACCGATCGGACGGATGAGATTTACTTATTAATTAAATATTAATTATGGGCCTTAAACTTATTGGGCCACCAAAACATAAGAAAATCTTACATTTGCTACCTGTCCTGGCAATAGATTAGTCGGTTCTCTTTGGTACAGTTTCGTATTCTATACATTGTTGAACCCATTGCCTGTTTGGATTAGGTTTCTGGTGAAAGTATTTCAGTTATACATGCTGTGTATTTTCTTAATGAAATGATATTCTCTGTTCCATTATTTCATAAGAAATTCCTTTCTAAGTTTAGTTCAAAGTTCCACTTACTATAATATATGTAAGATTTCCTTGAAGCAAAGACCAAGTTTAAGTTGATGAATGGAAGATTTTTCATGTCACTAGTGCATTTATGTATTTAGACCCGCTTTATGGCGTTCTTGATCTTGATCTTGTTGTTGTTTGCATCTCTTCCAAATTCTTGTTGAGGTCGCATTATATGAACCGGAGATTTGATTCAAATGCTTGAGAAATAGGAGTGGCCAAGAAAAATATAGATTGATCTCACAATTTCCTGAATGTATTGTTTGAGAATGGACACCAATTCTCAATGTGTCTCGTTATATCTTTGGGTTGTGCATTTCTACTTTAAATTGAGCAAATTCTGTGTGGTTGCATTTAATGGATAGAAATAGTTGTCAAAGTGTTAGTTTAAAATAAAGGCATCATGTTTGAAGTGTTTATTAGTTCAAGCTGCGATTTTTCAAAAACAGGATCAGCTTTGATTTCTTGAGCTTTTCCGATGTCAGAAGGGTTGCGCAAACCTAGAGGCGTATCCGGTGTAGAACCTATGGGTTCAACTAAACCCATAACTTTCGCTCACACCCTGTATTTTCTCCCTAAAAATCATTAAATATATATACGTAATAAATTTTGAACCTATTAAATTAGATGAGATATTTTAGAATCGCGAATCTGAACCCATAAAGTTCAAATCCTGGATCTGCCTCTGCGCAAAACCACTGACGAGGAAATGTTGATGTATACGAGCCAATGGAAATTAGTTGAAATATGGGTTTAATAACTGTGTCCCGAGAGAGCTGCTGTGTTCATTCTGGATTTGTTGCTAATGGGAAGGTGAAAGGGAGCATATAAGCTGGCTCTTGTCATTTCTCAGGCCAGTAGGATATATAAAGCCTGAAAAAGGTTTTGCATCTACACAAGAATATCTGTAAGCCGTTTTCTTTAATGATTTGCTGAGAAACCGTTTGATAATTTCCCTTAGATATCCAAATTTAATATAATGAAAGGGAGGAAAGGGAAACAATGAGGAAGTTCCTAGCTTGATTACTCAACAATCAATCACCCTTCGTTCGTAGCTCCTCCCGTGCCCCTAACAGATACTCCATCGGTGCCTACGCCAACCCGTGTTCTACTGACAGAAAATATTCCACCATCATCCCCATTGGAACCAACTCTAATATCCATATCTCCTTCTGGTAACCACAATGAAGAGACAAGTCCCTCGTCCTCCGCGGCCATTCTTGCCTTTACTGACAATGCTCCTTCTCTCCTTTGTGATAGTAGCAAACCTGTTGTTGTATATGAAAGAAAGAAAAGTGGACAAAACAAAAGAAAGAAAAATCAAAAAGATATAAACTTATGATGTAAGTGCTTACATCGATATTCTTATGATGTATGCGCTTACATCGGCATTCGTATGATGTAAGCGCTTATATCGGCATTCCTATGATGTAAGCGCTTACCTCGGCAGGGCATTCAAATGCCTATAAAAGGGGTATGCATTTTCATTTGCAAATCATCCCTTAACTTCTTCTTTCTCTCTTCAATTAATAAAGAGCTATTCTTTGTGTGACCGTGGAGTAAGCAAAATTGCCGAACCATGTAAATCTTGTCTTGTCTTGTGTAATTTATTGCTTTTCTCTTTCAAATATTTTTTTCCTTCTATTAGCCTTACACGTTTTTCAATAACTGGTATCAGAGCACAGACAATGTAATTCTGGTAGAAAAGTACGATATCGGTGCAGGTACTATTCTCAAGAATAGTGCGACATTATTGATCATCGTACTATTCACAGATACTATTCACATAAATTATTTTTGTGAAAAATGGCATCGAAAGAAAGTAAGGTTAAGATTGACAAGTTCAATGGCAAAGATTTTGGATTCTGCAAAATGCAAATAGAGGACTATTTGTACAAAAAAAAATTACACTTACCTCTAACCGAGGTAAAACCAGAGAATATGGCCAAAGCGGATTAGGATCTTTTAGATCGCCAAGCTCTTGGTGTGATTCGTTTGACGCTAACACGAAATGTGGCGTTTAACATCATTAACGAGAAGACCATTGCAGGCCTGATGAAGGCGTTATCAAATATGTACGAGAAGCCATCTGCTTAAAATAAAGTCTATTTGATGCGTCGATTATTCAACTTAAAGATGACAGAAGGTGGATCTGTCACGAAACATATTAATGAGTTTAATGCAATATTAACTCAGTTGAGTTCTGTCAATATAACATTCGATGACGAAGTCAGGGCATTGATTATATTATCATCTCTACCGGAGAGTTGGTCTGCAACAGTAACTGCAGTTAGCAGTTCATCGGAAAGTACCAAACTCAAATTGGATGATATTAGAGACTTGGTTCTAAGCGAAGATATTTGCCGGAAAGAATCAAGTGATTCCCCAGGATCTGCTTTGAATATCGAAAGCAGGGGGAGAAACAACCAAAGAGGACAAAGTCATGGTCGTGGCAGATCAAAGTCAAGGAGAAGAGGGCAATTCAAAAATTGCAACAGACATTATGTGTTAGAATTGCGATGAAAAGGGTCACTATAGAAGTCTGTGTAGAGAGCCAAAGAAGAAGAAGAACGATCAATACAAGGATGATAATTCAGCAAATGCAATTGCTAAACAAGTCGGTGATGCACTAATTTATTGTGCAGACAGTCCAGTCGAATCTTTGATTCTCGACTCAGGTGCATCCTTTCACTCTACATCATGCAAAGAATTATTGCATAATTATATTACTGGAAAATTTGGGAAAGTTTATCTAGCAGACGACGAACCTTTGGACATTGTTGGGAAAGGTGAAGTTCATATAAATACTTCACAATGCACGCTATGGAAATTGTAAAATGTCCGATATGTTCCTGGCCTTAAGAAAAAACTGATATCTATGGGTCAGATTGACAGTGAAGGATATACAACAACATTCAGTAATAGATCGTGGAAGATAACCAAAGTAAATTTGGTTGTGGCACGGGGCTTCAAGAAGGGAACACTGTATGCAACTGCAATACAGAGAGATACTATAACAACAGTTGATCATGGTCGTGATACAACATTATGGCACCGGAGGCTCGGGCATATGAGTGAGAAGGGAATGAAGTTGTTGGCATCCAAAGAAGAGTTAACAAACCTAAAGCATATTGAATTAGGTTTGTGCGAAGATTGCATTTACGGGAAACAAAAGAGAGTTAGTTTTTCAAAGGTGGGAAGGACGCCAAAGAAAGAGAAGCTAGAACTAGTGCATACAGATGTGTGGGGACCAGCTCCTGTAACTTCTCTGGGAGGCTCACGCTATTATGTCACCTTCATTGATGATTCCACAAGAAAGGTATGGGTTTATTTTCTGAAAAATAAATCTGATGTGTTTGTTATCTTTAAAAGATGCAAAGCTGAAGTTGAAAATCAGAGAAGTCTAAAGTTAAAATGTCTGAAGTCTGACAATAAAGGAGAGTATGATAGTCAAGAGTTTAAAGCATTCTGCTCTAAGAATGGGATGAGCAGGATCAAGACAGTTTCTGGAACACCTGAACAAAATGACATTACTGAGAGGATGAACAAAACCCTGAATGAACGAGCCAGAAGTATGAGAATACATTCTGGATTGCCGAAGTATTTTTGGACTGAGGCTGTTAACACGGCAGCTTACCTCATAAACAAGGGACCCTCTGTACCGCTAGATTTTGAAATTCCTGAGGAGGTATGGACTGGAAAGGAGGTAACTCTCTCACCTCTGAAAATTTTTGGTTGTGTTGCTTATGTGCATGTAAACTCTAATGATAGAGATAAGCTTGATCCTAAAGCCAAGAAATGTTTCTTTATTGGCTATGGTGATGATAATTTTGGTTATAGATTTTGGGATGATTAGAATAGAAAGATCCTAAGACACAGGAATGTCACATTCAATGAAAATGTGATGTACAAAGACAATCTTGAAGTAGAACCAACCAGAACCAGCAGACAGACATCTGAAACAGTTGAGTTAGAAGAAATCTCAGAAAATGAAGTGGCTAGAGAGCCTACAACGGGATCTGAAATTGAAGATGTCGAACCAGAAGCCGAATCTAGATCAGAATCAGAACCAGAACAAGAGATAGAATCAGATGGAGAACCAGATCTGGAGTCGGGACTTGAATCAAATTCGGGATCGGTTAATCCTGAACCTACATTAAGGAGATATAAAATAGTCACGAATGATCCAGATAGGTTAACTCTCTCTCTCTCCACTATTTACTTCTGACTGATGCTGGGGAACCAGAGCATTTTGTTGAAGCAATGCAGGTGATAAGCTCTAATAAGTGGAAGCTAGCCATGAAAGAAGAGATGAATTCACTTCAAAAGAATAAAACATGGATACTTATAGAGTTACCAAAAGGAAATAAGGCATTGCAAAACAAGTGGGTGTACATGGTCAAGGAAGAGCATGATGGTAAGAAGAGATACAAAGCACGATTAGTAGTAAAAGGCTTTCAGCAGAAAGAGGGGATTGACTACACCGAGATCTTCTCTCATGTAGTCAAATTAACTACTATCAGGTTGGTGCTAAGTATCGCAGCTGCAGAAACTTTGCATTTGGAGTAGCTAGATGTTAAAACTGCTTTCTTGCATGGTGACCTTGAAAAAGACATCTACATGAAGCAACCTGAAGGTTTTCAAGTTTCTGGTAAAGAAAACCTTGTGTGTAAGTTGCAGAAGAGTTTGTATGGTTTGAAACAAGCACCCCGACAATGGTACAAGAAATTTGATAGATTCATGCATAATAATGGTTTCACACGATGTGAGATGGACCATTGTTGTTATATCAAAAATCTTGATAAAACCTATATTATTTTACTGTTGTACGTTGATGATATGCAAATTGCAGGATTTAGCATAAATGAGATCAACAGGGTTAAGTAGCGACTGGCGGAGGAGTTTGAAATGAAAGACTTAGGACCAGCTAAGCAAATGCTTGGGATGAGGATTAGCAGAAACATGTCTGAAGGAACCTTAAAATTGTCTCAAGAAAAATACATACAGAAGGTACTAAGCAGTTTCAGTCTTCATGATGTAAAGACCAGAAGCACTCCACTCGGAAACCATCTTAATCTGTCGAAGGACCAATCACCTAAGACAGATGAAGAAAGGAAGTACATGTCCAAAGTTCCATATGCTTCAGCAGTAGGAAGTTTGATGTATGCTATGATTTGCACTAGACCTGATATAGCCTATGCAGTTGGAGTTGTCAGTATATACATGTCAAATCCAGGAAAGGAGCATTGAGAAGGTGTAAAATGGATATTGCGATATCTCAAAGGCACCTCAGGTATAGCACTTTGTTTTAAAAGGAGCAATATTATCTTACAAAGTTTTGCTGATGCAAATTTAGGCGGCGATCTGAACAGTCGAAAAAGTACCACAGGCTACGTGTTCACCTTGGGTGGTACTGCTGTTAGATGGATGTCTAGACTTCAGAAAAGTGTTGCTCTATCTACCACTGAAGCAGAGTACATGGCAATGTCAGAAGCTGGAAAAGAGATGATTTGGCTCAAGAATTTTCTTAAAGATCTAGGTAAAGAGCAGGACAATTATGAGCTTTTCAGCGATAGTCAGAGTGCAATTCATCTTGCCAAAAATCTAGTATTTCATGCAAGATCAAAGCATATCCAGTTGAGGTATCATCATATCCGAGAGTTGATAAGTAAAGAAACTGTTTCCCTGCAGAAGATACCAGGATCAAAGAACCCGTCAGACATGTTGACCAAAGTTGTCGGTATTGACAAACTAAGGCTGTGCATTGCCTCAGTTAGCCTTCAAGATGGATAGGGTGAAGGCACCACCAGAGAATAGCAAATATTTATTTTAATTTCTTTCTTGATGTAACATAGGTTTGAAAGAAAGAAAAGTGGACAAAACAAAAGAAAGAAAAATCAAAAAGAGAGGAACTTATGATGTAAGCGCTTACATCGACATTCTTATGATGTATGCGCTTACATCGACATTCGTATGATGTAAGTATTTACATCGGCATTCCTATGATGTAAGCACTTACCTCGGCAGGGCATTCAAATGCCTATAAAAGGGGTAGCATTTTCTTTTGCAATCATCCCTTAACTTCTTCTTTCTCTCTTCAATTAATAAAGAGCTATTCTTTGTGTGACCGTGGAGTAAGCAAAATTGACGAACTACGTAAATCTTGTCTTGTCTTGTCTTGTGCAATTTATTGCTTTTCTCTTTCAAATATTTTTTCCCTTCTATTAGTATGACACGTTTCCCAACACTTTGCAACATGTAAGTTCTACTTCCTCTTAGCCACCTGCTCGTGTTGTTACTCGCTCTCAGCATAATATTTTTTAACCCAAAAAGCCTAAAGATTACTCTGCTTTAGTGATTTCTAAAGACACATCAGTGGTTCCACGAACCCATAACAAGCAGTTCAACATGCTACTTGGCTAGTGTCATGTGTGAAGAGATTGCTACTATTGTTAGAAATAAAAACTTGAACTTTAATTCCTAAATCACATGATCAGAACGTAATCGGTCGAAAGAGGGTTTTGGGAATTAAATACAAACAAGATGCTATGAAGATATAAAGGAAGATTGGCGGCCAAGGGTTTTCATCAACAACCAAGTGTTGACTTTACTTCTACTTCAAGCCCGATGGTCAAGCCAACTAACATTCGTCTAATAATGTTGACGTTTGTTGTCCACTTCAAATAGCCTCTCTATCAGCTTGATGTTAATAATGCTTTTCTTCAAAGAATTTTAGCTAAAGAGGTTTATATGAATCAACCGCCTAGGTTCATTGACAAAAGCCATCATGATTATGTGTGCAAACTTCGTAAAGCAATTTATGGACTTCGCCAAGTTCCTCGTGCATGGTATACAAAGTTCAAGAACTTTATTGTTGCTATTGGGTTTGTATGCTCACAATCAAATCCTTCTTTGTTCATTTTCCATGGCACAGACTCTGTTGTCTTTCTTCTCCTATATATGGATGATATCATACTCACAAGATCTTCACAATCTATGGTTTTTCATGTTAATGCTGCACTGGCTCGTCATTTTTCTCTCAAGGACTTATCTCCTTAGACATATTTTCTCGGTGTTGAAGTTCGTAGCCAATACACAGGTCTGTACCTCTCTGAAAAAATATATCATTGTTCTTCTCTAGTGTTTCAACATGATGAAGGCCAAAGGAGTCCGTACACCCCTTGTTTGCTCGACCATTTTGACATTATATGATGGATCTTCGCCTACAGATTGTAAAATGTACCCAAAATTGCCTTTGTTGTCAACCGCTTATCTCAATTCATGCACAAACCGTCCCATCAACACTGGAAGGCTGCAGAAAGAGTGTTACGTTATCTAAAAGCTACCAATCACCTTTGCTTACTCATCCGTCCAGTTGCACTGTTGAGTTTGATCACTTATTCAGATTCTGATTGGAGTGAGAATCCTGATGAACAATGTTCTACGAGTGCTTATGTTACCTTGCTTGGTGGTTATCCTATCAGCTGGATGTCTAAGAAGCAACGCATAGTGGCTCGCTTTTCCACTGAAGCCGAGTAAAAAGCCATTGCCAATGCTGCTGCTGAAACCATGTGGATTATCAATCTTCTGAAAGAACTTCTCCATCTTAAACATTCCAACCATCTGTTGTGACAACCTTGCTGCAACTTTCCTCTGCCAAAACCAGCATTCCACACACGTATGAAGCATCTTGCTTTGGAATATCATTTCGTTCGGGAACGAATTCAGGCTAAGTTTCTCATTGTCTATTATGTTCTGTCTGCTTCATGCTAGCTTACACTCTTACAAAGATTGTACTTGCTGCCACTTTCCTTTCTCATAGATCCAAGATAGATGTTGAACCACCATGTATCTTGCAGGGGCATAAAAAGGAACGACAATCTCTATGATCTCTTCCTTTATTTCCTCTGATTTTGCAATCTTCCATATCTTGTTGTAATCCCTAATTTTCTGTAATATTCAAATTCTTTTGATTTAATTTCCTTTATATTATTGAGCAGTCCTGTCCTGTGTTGGGGTTTTGGGGCTTTTTCCCTTCCTATGTGCATAAATAAAAAATCTTTTGGACCTAACCCCCTTTTACCTATAGCCCACTAATATCAAGACATATAAGTATGAACTATTTTAGTTTAGAAATATAACAAGAGAGAAAACATAATGGTGCAACCGTTTTTGAAGCGTTGTGAGAGAGAAAAGTGTGTTCTTTGCTTGACTCTTCAAAAACTCTTCGGCTTTCTTTGACTAATTCCGCTCCCAATGGTGTTGTAACTATGGAATATGCTAAGAGAGGTGTCTTAAATGAAGAGATAAGGAGAAGATCTCAAGCTTCATCTTATTCAGCTTCATACTCCGATATTTTGGTTAATGAAGACATGGGGAGAAGTAACTTCAAAGGTCAGAATGATAGAGGCAAAAGTAGAAGCAAGTCGTGGTCCAGGTACAAGAATGTTATATGTGATCATTGTAACAAGAAGGGGCACATCAAGAAGTTCTATTTCAAGCTTAAGAGAGAAATGAGACAACAAAAGAAAGATGGCGACAATAAAAATTGTGTTGCTATTGTTGTTGATGATGATCTTCTTTTTGTCCACAACAAAGATACCATTAATTTTGTTCATGATGAGGCTAGCTGGTTTATGGATTCAGGCTCCACTTCTCATGTCATGCTAAAGAAATAATACTTCTCTTTTTATACTTCAGGTAACTTTGGAAAGTTGAAAATGGGCGATGATGGTGAGGTTGATGTATTTGGCATTTGTAGTAGAGAGAATGAACATAACTCTAGTTGAGAGGGTTAGATGTCTGCTTTCAGATACTAAGTTGCCAGATTCATTTTGGGCAGAAGTACTTAATAGTGCTGCTTATATAATCAATTTATCTCCTACTGTTGCTTTCGATGGTGATGTCCCTTATAGAGTTTTGTTTGGTAAGAATATTTCTTATGATCACTTGAGAGTCTTCGGGTGTAAAGCCTTTGTGCATGTTCCTAAGGATGATAGGTCAAAGCTGGATGTTAAAACTAGGCAGTGTATCTTCATTGATTATGGTTAAGATGAATTTGGCTATCGTTTCCATGATCCAGTTGAAAAAAAACTTGTTAGAAGCCATGATGTTATGTTCTTTGAAGACCAGACAATTGAGGATGTTGAAAAAGCCGAGAAGGTTGATTCTTAAAGCAGTGAGTGCGTAGTTGATGTTGATTTAGTTCCTGTGACTATTCCAGCTGTAGAAAATCTTCAAACTGATGATAATCAAGTAGATAATGAATATGTTGATCATGTTAAGAATGACCAACAAGTTGTTGTTGATGCTCCAGTGCAAGATGATGTGGTTGACCAGCAACCAACTACTATTGACGCTCCTGAGAGTTCTCTTAGAAGAACTACTAGAGAGAAAGTATCTTCATCTCGTTATCCTCCTACTGAATATGTACTCTTGACTAATAGGGGAAACCTGAAAGTTGTGAAGAGGTCATGGATAGTAAATAAAACTAAAAGTGGTTTGATGTTGTGAAGGATGAGATGAAATTCTTTCATGATAAGTATACCTTTGATTTGGTTAAGCTACCTAAAGACATAAAAGCTTTGAAAAACAAGTGGATTTTCAGACATGAAGATGGTAATCCAGTTCCATGGAACAAGGCTAGATTGGTTATAGAGGGCTTTAATAAAAAAAAAAGGGAGTTGACTTTGATGAAATCTTTTCTCCAATTGTAAAGATGTCATCCATTCGGGTTGTTCTGGGCTTGGCTGCAAGTTTAGATTTAGAGGTTGAGCAAATAGATATTAAAACTGCTTTTCTCCATGGTGACTTAGATAAAGAAATTTATATGGACCATCTATAAGGTTTTGAAGTTAAGGGAAAAGAGAATTTTGTTTGCAAGTTGAAGAAGAGCTTGTATGGCTTGAAACAAGCTCCCAGGTAGTGGTACATGAAGTTTGGTTCTTTTATGAGTCAGCAGGGCTTCAAGAAGACTTCTTCAGACTATTGTGTTTTTGTGCAAAATTTCTCTGATGATGACTTTATTATCTTATTACTTTATGCTCATGACATGCTTGTTGTTTGTCATAATGCTTGCAAGATTCAGAAGTTTAGGCAAGAGTTGCACAAGTCTTTTGCTACGAAAGACTTAGGACCAGTAAGATAGATTCTTGGCATGCAAATTGTCCGTGACAGAGAGGCCAATAAGTTGTGGTTATTATAAGAGAAGTACATTCAGAAAGTACTTCACAAGTTCAACATGAATAAAGTTAAGGTTGTAAGTACACCTTTAGCTATGCACTTCAAATTGAGCATGAAACAGTGTCCTTCTTGTGATAATGAGAAGGAAAATATGAAGAAAGTTCCTTATACTTCAGTTGTTGGCAGTTTGATATATGCAATGATTTATATAAGACCGGATATTGCTCATGTAGTTGGTATTGTTAGCTGTTTTCTTTCCAATCCAGGAAGAGAGTATTGGAATGCAGTGAAGTGGATAATGAGATATATTTGTAGCACTTCTAGTATGAGTTTGTATTTTGGGACAGGGAAATCTATTCTTTGTGGTTAACCTGATTCAGATATGGCAGGTGATATTGATACTCGCAAGTCAACATCAGGCTACTAGGTTACCTTTGAAGGAGAGTTGTGTCTTGGCAATCTAGGTTACAAAAATGTGTTGCTCTATCTACTACAGAAGCTAAGCTTATTACTACCGTTGAATCTTGTAAATAGGTGCTCTGGATGAAGAGATTTTTAGACGAACTTGGCTTTGGTCAAGAGAGGTATGTACTTTATTGCTACAGCCAAAGTGTTGTTCATCTTGGCAAGAACTCTATATTTCATGATAAATCTAAAAATATTGATGTGAGATATCATTGGATTAGAGATGTGTTGGATTCTAAGTTGCTTGAACTTGAGAAGATTCACACCGATGATAATGGTTCAGATATGTTGACTAGTGCTCTTCCAAGAGGGAAGTTTGAAGAGTGTTGCATGATTGCCGGGATGGCGGTCTCCTCCACATAGTCGGGATGGGGAGAATTGTTGGATGTTTTGGGATTTTTCCCTTCCTATATGGATAATAAAAAACCTTTTGGACCTAGCCCACTTTGACCTGTAGCTCACTAATATCAAGACATAAATATGACTTATTTTAGGTTAGAAACATAACAAGAGAGAAAACATAAGGGTGCAGTCGTTTTTGAAGCCTTGTGAGCGAGAAAAGTGTGTTCTTTTACTCTAGAAAATTTCTGCTCAGGCAGTCCGCTTCATTAGCGTTTTCCGACTCGTTAACCGTTGGATCGTACTCAAATTTGAACTGCAAGTTCTCAACATCTGGTTCTTGGATTTCAATGGTGAAGTGTGGATTTGTAGGCTTATAACTTTGATTTTGGAGGCGTAAATAGTAGCTCGTTTTGGAGTGATTTTTCTTCTTTCTGCAATTGTTTTGGTGCTATCTTTTATGTATTGTTGCTCTTAGTTTAACACTTGCTTTGTGGACAATTTAGAGGACTTTTGTAACTCTTATTGATTGATTTAGTAGAGCTTTGAGGGCCTTTGATCTCGTGGTTTTTTAGCTCTTAATGTTGAAGGGATTTTCCACCTAAATTTGGTGTCTCGTATCTTGATTAATTTTGCCTTGTTAATTTTGTTTGCTTGTAGTATAGTTTCTGCCCGTATTACCATTTATGCCAATTCATTATCTTCTCTTGGCTCAAGTAGATTGGGAAAGTTTGATTTGGATATTATTCTGCTTCCACCTCGTCGTGCACATTGCTTGTGCTTGTTATTTCCCAACATGCTGCCCCTCCTAATGTATTTAAAGATGATCAATATCAATATATAATAACATCATTTGCAAATCCTTCAGCATCTTTAATGTTTAAACATCTTCCAAACCGTGATGTTATCGTGAGGAAGAGAAAGTGCTCGATAATGCAAGAGGATTAAAAATCTTGGTTGCAAGAAAAAGTAAGTTCAGATAGGATCAACAGCCGAAATGTTATCTATATTTGATATCTAGTTCCTGCTAAATTATGAGGACAAGATCATATCAGAACTTTCCATCTTGTTGTTATCAGTACTTTTCATATATAGAATCGCCAAAAAAAAGCATATACACATAGTCTAATTACATACACGGAGTACAATAGGGTGAAATGACCCTACCTAGATATGATAAATTTGGTCTCATACATCCAAGATTAAATAAAAATTAACATATTAATGTGTAAAATTTTATTCAAAGAATTAAACTTAAACACAATGATTGAAAATAATTAGCACCAACACCAGATCTCTACCCCGACATTAAAATGAGCATAACTCCCTCATACGACGTCCAAATTCTACGATTCTTTTTGCTATGGCTCTGTAATTATGATACATATCTAATGCTGCAATAAAAACAGAAATTTGAGTCAATTTGATTAACGTGTTACCATTTATGCTTGAAAAATTGACGTCAAAACATAAAAAACGAGCGTAACACAACCCAAAGCTATCTGAAACTAACCCGAGCCCCTCGGGACCCTGTCCGAACATACTAACAAGTCTTAAATTATAACACAAACTTACTCGAGGCCTCCAATCACGCATAAAAATATCAAAACCATGAATCGCACCTCAAATAAAACTTAATAAAATTTTGAACTTTCAACTTTCAAAACTTGTGCCGAACTATATTAAATCAACTCGGAATGACCTCAAATTTTGCACAGAAGTCCCAAATGACATAACGAAGCTATTCCAATTCCCAGAACTTTAATCCGCACCTGATATTGTCAAAGTCAACTCCCGGTCAAACTTATGAATATTCCAAACCTTCAAATTTCCAACTTTTGCCAAATAGTTCCAAAACCTTCTAGAAATATCCAAATGTAAATGCGGGCATATGTCCAAGTCTAAAATTACCATCTGGACCTAACATAACTATCAAAACTTCGATCCGAGGTCAAATACTCAAAAGTCAAACTTGGTCAACTCTTCCAATTTAAAGCTTCAAACACAAAATTTATTCTTCCAAACTAATTTCTAAACACCTGAAAACAGAAACCTATAATTTACACAAGTTATAATACATCATACAGAGCTACTCATACTCTCAAACCATCGATCAAATTGCAAATGCTCAAAACGATTGGTTGGGTTGTTACACAAAGTTGGGTCTTTTATCGGAAAAGATTGATTATTGTGAGAAAAGTTGCATGTTATTCTTTAAGGATGATGCAACTTTAGAAAATTACAAATTTTGTAACCAAGCTCGTTACAAAGAAATGACAAATGCTAAACAGAAGAAGGTTCTAGTGAAGGCGATGCACTACTTACCCTTTATACCAAGGTTAAAAAGGTTGTATTCATCATTGAGTTCAGCTCCTCATATGAGATTGTAACGACCCGACCGGTCGTTTTGAGCTCTGGCGCGTCTTTTGGCAGTTTGAGGCCGTGAGTAACTTCACTTCATGTATTATGACTTGTACGCGTGGTCGGAATTGAAATTCGAAAAGTTCAGAGTTGATTTGGAAAGAAAAATCTAAGTTCTGAAGCTTTAAGTTGGAATAATTGACTGAAGTATGATTTGGAGTAAATAACCTCGGGATCAGGATTTGAAGATTCAAACAGCTTCGTATGGTAATTTTGAACTTGGACGTATGTCTGGATCGGATTTTGGATAACCCGGGAACGTTTCGGCGCCTATTGTGGAAGTTGGCATTTTGGAAGAATTTTATAAATTCGGGTTGAGGTGTAATTCAATGTTATCAATGTCCGTTTGGGATTTCGAGTCTGGGAATAGCATCGTATGGTGATTCTGGAATTGGGAGAGCGTCCGGAAGTGGATTCGGAGGTCCGTGGGTCATTTTGGAGTCATTTGGCTAAAGCTATATATTTGAAAGTTTTTGAGAAGTTTGACCGGAAGTGGAATTTTTAATATCGGGGTCGGAATTCAATTCCGGAAGTTGGAGTAGGTCCGTAATGTCAATTATGACTTGTGTGCAAAATTTGAGGACAATCAGACGTAATTTAATAGGTTTCGACATCAATTGTAGAAGTTGAAATTTCAAAGTTCATTAAGTTTGAATTGAAGGGTGATTCATAGTTTCGATGTGATTTTAGGCCTCAAGCAAGTTTGTAATGTGTTTTGGGACGTGTTTTTATGTTCGGACGGGGCCTCGGGGGGCCCGAGTGTCAATCGGACGAGGCTCATACCAAGTTGGAATTTGGAAGCCAAACTGAAGCTCCAGTAGCTGTCATAATCGCACCTGCGCTTGGTCAGCTGTAGGTGTGAGTGAGCAGGTGCGAGCCCCATGATCGCAGATGCGCCCCAGCATAGGCTGCCCATCCATCGCAGAAGCGAAAGAAGGACCGCACCTGCGAATGCGCAGGTGCGAAGGCAGGCATCACATGAGCGGGCAGTGTCGCAGATGCGCTTCATTTGTCGCTGATGCGTGGATGCATGTGCGATCACCTGGGTGCAAAAGTGAGATATGGCAGATGGCTTTGGTCCCCACCTATGCGAGTTTGTTCGCAGAAGCGGAATCGCAGGTGCACCAATTGAACCGCAGGTGCGGTAATCACCGAAGGGCAGTGAGGTTTTAAATCGGGGTTTGAGCACTCTTGCTCACTTCTTACTCTTCTTGGGGGCGCTTTTGGAGCTGATTAGAGAGAGGATTTCCATCACCTAGTTGAGGTAAGTGATCCCCACTTAGTATAAGTTAAATACATGGTTTGAATAAGAATTTAAACATCAAAATTAATATTAATTGTGGGGTTTTTGGTAGAAGACCTAGAATTTGGTATTTTGGATTTTGACCACAAAATTAGGCATGGAATTGAGAATAAAATATATGTTTGAGTTCGTGAGGTAATGGGTAAAGTTATCTTTGAAAATTTTTGGAATCCGGGTACGTGGGCCCGAGGGTGAATTTTATCGACTTTTCGATCGGGGTTAAAAATTGTTATAAATTTGATTATATTGAGTATTTGAGTATATATTAATGGGTTTGCATAATTATTGGCTAGTTTTGGAGCGTTGGGCATCGATTCAAGTCGTTTAAAGGTCCCAAAAGCCGGTTATGAAACTACGGAGCGAGGTAAGTCTCCTTTCTAACCTTGTAAGGGTAAATTAACCCTATTGGTGAACTAAATTATTGTGTGCTTCTATTTGTGGGGGCTACGTACGCACGAGGTGATGAGAGTCCGTACATAGCTACTAGCTATGCCTACGTCCGGGTAGTTTTAGGCTCACATCATGCCTTGTTGATATTGTTATTGATTTATGTTTATTGTTTGCCTTGAGAGGGAGCGAGATTGAGTCTGCTTATTAAATGTTTGAAAGGAGTTGAAATTGAAGAACTTAAGATTTAAAAGATTTCAATTGAACTTCGTAATTTCGAAAAGAATTGAGGAATAATATAATAGCTGAAGAAATCTATGTGTAACCGCATCGCATGTATGTTTCGCGAGCAGGGTAATTTCCTTAAAAAAGCTACAAGTTGAATTTTCCTTATTTTGAAAAGAATCAAGAAAGAGATATGATTTTTAATGTTAAATTTAGATTGGACCATGTCGCAAGTATGATCCGCGAGCGGGGAGATTTTCTTAAATTTATATATGACTGCATTGCACGTATGATTCGCGAGCGGGGTATTTCATTCTTGTATCTGAGGGGTTTTCCCTGATTTGGATTATGACAACCTCTTTGATGAAATCCACTATATATATATATATATATATATATATATATATATATATATATATATATATATATATATATATATATATATATATGTATATGCTCCGGTTACGGAGGGAACTTGCTAGTTGAAAGCTTGAGTAAATTGTAAAGAGGAAAATTGTACCACGTATTTTATATTTGTTTGTTTCATATATTTACTCTGTCTCATATGCATTCATTAGTTTACTGTACCTGATATTATTGGACCACTAGTAAGTGTCGAAGTCGATCCCTCATCACTACTTTTTCGGGGTTAGGCGAGAAACTTACTGGGCACGCGTTGATTTACGTACTCATACCACACTTGCTGCACATTTTGTTGTGAAGGTACATATATATTATTGGCCTTGTGGGCGCAGCGGCGTGGTTGACACGGAGACTTAGGTGAGCTGCATTTTTGTGAGATGATTCGCAACCAGCAGAGTCTCCTTTAGAGTATTTGTATTTTCTTTTCTGCCCAATTGTATTCCGGACAGTTATTGTATTTCATTTTATCTTCTAGTAAATGCTCATGCACTTGTGACACCGGGTTTTGGGATTGATTATGGGCGTTCAGTATTGAAATTGATAAAATTATTATTATTTATTCAAAAATTTGATCCTTCACTATTTAATTTGAAGGAAAATATGATTTCAAACTATTAAAGCTGAGGACCAAATTTAGTATTCAGTGTTGGCTTGCCCGACAGTGGTGTTCGGTGCGATCACGACCTTTGACGGATTTTGGGGTCGTGACAGAGATGGCACTATGAACATAGAAGGCCAGATGGTGTGCTATGTCATCCGTCATATGGAGAGGTATGGAAGCATTTTAATAGGGTGTTCCCATACTTTACAAGTGAATCGATAAATATTAGGCTGGGATTATGTGCTGATGGATTGACTCCATTTACAGTGTCTGCTGCACCATATTCATGTTGTCCAGTGTTTGTTACGCATATAATCTGCCCCCTGAATTGTGTATGACAAGTCAATATTTGTTTCTAACTTGTATTGTTCCAAGTCCACGCAATCCAAAAAAATTGATTGATGTATACATGCAACCCCTAATTAATGAGTTGAAGTTATTGGCATCGAGGTGTGAAAACATATGATGTATCAACTAAGCAAAACATCATATTCTATTTTGCTTTGATGTGGACTATAAATGATTTTTCTGCTTATGGAATGATGCCTGGGTGGTCAATTGCCGAAAAGTTAGCTTGCCCAATTTGTAGGGAAGACACAAAGGCATTCACTTTGAAACATGGAGGCAAGAATACATGGTTTGATTGTCATTGCCGTTTCTTGCCAATGGATCATGAGTTTAGGAGAAATACTAGTGCATTTATGAAGAACAAAACTAATTATAAGGAGCAACCGTATGTCTTGTCACCTGAAGTGATTTGGAATAGAGTTAGGAATATACCTAAGGTAATAGAGTATACATCGTCTAATAAGATAACGGGGTATGGTGTAACACACAACTGGACAAAACAGAGCATATTTTGGGAGTTACATGATTGGAAGCACAATCTTTTTTGGCATAATCTTGATGTCGTGCATATCGAGATGAACTTTTTTGATAACTTGTTTAATGCTGTGATGGATGTCAGTAACAAGACAAAATATAACTTGAAGGCCAGGATGGATTAGAAAGAATATTGTAGGCGAAGTGAGTTGTACTTGACATACTTGAACAACAAGATTCAGAAGCCTAAGTCCAGTTACACATTCACTTTGAATGAGAGAAGAGAGATTTATAATTGGGTTAATGATTTGAGGATGCCTGATGCATATGCGTCAAACCTATCTAGGTGTGTTGACATTAAAGAAGGGAAGTTGACTTCTATGAAAAGCCACGATTGTCCCATTTTCATGGAATCTTTGCTGGCTATTGCATTCAATGTTTTGCCCTATAGAATATGGAAGTCCATCACAGAGGTATACTCATATTTCAAGGAGTAGTGCTCTAGCATATTGAGGGCGGATAACCTAGCTTATATGGACAGTAAAATTTGCTTAACTTTAAACAAGTTGGCAAAAATTCTCCCGCTTGGTTTTTTCGATGTCATGGAACATCTTCCAATTCACCTTTCGCAAGAGGCATGACTAGGAGGGCCAGTTCAATATGGATGGATGTATCCCTTCGAGAGGTAATTATCTTTAATCAATTATCATTACGTGTTTTAGTTAAACATTATTTCATCTTAAAATCATGTTATGCAGTATGATTGGCAAATGCAAGCGGACCATAAAAAATAGGTCAAGGATTGAGGGATTAATATGTGAGTCATATCTGGCTAGAGAAGCTTATTATTTATGTTCATATTATTTTTAACATAATGTTCCATATTTAAGAAATAAACCTTATCGGTATGATGATGGAGGTAATACCGATCCATTGGCACCACCTTTTTCATATTCAATTAACCTAGAAAAGGCAGACCAAAATGTAGTCCATCACGATTTTTGACTGAGATGGAGATAAAGTCAGCTACAACATATGTTCTATTAAATTGTCCCTGGGTCTAACCTTATTATACGTAAGTGTACATTTATATTGCCGACTTACATTCAAGATCAATTATCAATCATTTTAACTAATGAAAGTGTTAAATCTGTCGGACAATTAGTTTGTGGGGACATATGGGCATGACCATGTTTATCATAGATTTTCATAATGGTTTAAATACTTTATAATTATTAGCGAAGTTTGTTTCAGTGAAAATTATTATAAGTTGTACATACTTTTTAAATTCTATCTGTTATTGGATTCGCTCTAGGTTCATAATCCAGATAATGGCGTAAATAATCCATTTTTGCGTGACATTGCATGTGGACCTAACCCTAACGTCAGAATTATGTCTAAGTACTCCGTCAATGGGTACAAGTTTCAAACAGAAGAATGGTCAAAGGGCAAAAAAGCCAATAATAATGGTATGTGTGTGAAAGGTGATGATGATGTTAATTATTATGGTGTGCTTCAAGAGATATTAGAAATCGAGTATAGTGTTGGTTGGCCGAAGAAAAAGTTGGTACTCTTTCAGTATAAATGGTATGATCCAACACCTACTAGAGGTACAAAGGTGCATCCTCTGTATAAAATAGTTGAAATAAATCACACAAGGAGGTGTAGACTCTATGACCCATTTATCATTGCACAAAATGTGAGACATGCGTATTATGCACCTTATCTTTTGTGCAAGAAGAAAGTTGTGTGGCGGGTAGTGATAAAAATAAAGCCCATGGGGTTGATGTCACGACCCAAATTCCAACTAGTAGTGATAGCACCTCAAATCGACCTTAATGAACTCTTGAACTTTTAACTTCCAAAACTCGCGCCGAAACATATCAAATCAACTCAGAATGAACTCAAACTTTGCACACAAGACCCAAATGACATAGCGAAGCTATTCAAATTCCCGAAACCATAATCCGAATTCGATATCAGCAAAGTCAACTCCCGGTCAAACTTATGAACTTTCCAAACCTTCAAATTTCCAACTTTCGCCAATTAGCGTCGAATCCTTCTAGAAATATCCAAATGTAAAATTCGGCATACACCCAAATCCAAAATCACCATCCGGACCTAACGGAGCCCTCAAAACTTTGTTCCGGGGTCAAATTCACAAAAATCAAACTTGGTCAACTCTTCCAACTTAAAGCTTAAATCATGAAATTCATTCTTACAAATCGATTCTGAATAACCTGAATACCAATACTGACAATATAGACAAGTTGTAATTGTCATGCCCCGAAACCAGGGAGCACGACCGGCGCTCAATCGAGTGAACCCGGCCGAGCAAGCCTATTAGATTTCCTTCTACCTAAACTCATCCATGAATAAATATGATACATATTTTCGTTAATTAGACAATAAGATGATCATGTCTGCAATACCAATTTCTTACCAAAAGTTACTTCATTTTAAGGTCTCAAATTTCACACACATTTTCATAGTATGAAGTGGAAATAGTAATTCAAGCACCACATAACTAGTTTGACTTCCCCAACACCAATACACAACCCACACTATGTCTACGAAGCCTCTAATAGATACAAAAGGGTACTATGATAATGTCGGCAACAAGGCCTCGGCTATACCTCAAACACAATACACGAGGAACAAAAGATACATGACCCCGAAATGAGATGGGGCTCACCAAGTCATCTGGGAAGAGGATGTACCGCTATCACTGATCAATGTCTCCTGCTGTGGAACCACCTGCATCCATTGAAAATGCAGCGCCCCCAGCAAAAGGGACATTAGTACATATGGAATAGTACTGGTATGAATGACAAAACACCCTCTCAATAGAATAATAAATAATATAACAAGAATATCATAATATCAATGGAAGCCTTAAACAACATCAAACCTCAATTTAGGATCAAGACAGTGTTCAAATAAATTTCCATATTTTTGGGTTGGAGATTCTTAGTACCGATATACCATCGACAATACCATTATTCACAATAAAATTATTTACAATATCAATACCACCGTACTCTTAGCACGGAGTCCGATCACGACCCGATCAGCTACGCTATCTCATTAGAGACATCAACCACAATCATTCTCAATACCAATACCACCGTACCTTTAACACGGAGTCTGATCACAACCCGATCAGCTAGGCTATCTAATTAGAGTCATCGACCACAATCACCATTTCAATTATAATTTCCAGCACAATCAACACTATGTGTCCGGCATGGTGTCTGATCACGACCCGATCGGCTAGGCTGTCTTTTTCAAGACATCAACCTTTTTATATCAATCATCTCATTTCATACTTCTTTCATATCTTTTCATTTCATTGGCGCTAATGGCCATAATTATAAAATTATTCTTGGCACATTGGCCGTATTTAGTATTTCATGCTCACCTTTTTACTTTCAAACATCAACATCATCATCACCAATAACAACAATTCAAAACAAGGCGTGTAGTACACATGTGAGCAATTAAGAGTCTAAGGCACATGGAGATTCTTCACAAAATTTGGCATAATAGCCTTTGTTTGAATTTGGCTTGAAGTCGAACATTTTTAATGCATAACCCATATTTTTATCACATCCTCAACTGATAACATATTATAAATAAAGCATTTGGGATACTTATTGGATATATATATTTCAACCCAATCTTACTTGGAATACCAACTTTTATAATGAGCCACTCGGGACTTATATAAATTACATGAATATCGTGGGATTCAATTCTAAGAGAAGAGTTTAGCCAACATACCTCAATGGAGCTTCCTTAAACTCTAAAATATTCTGAAATTCTTCGTAACTTCAATCTATTTTAGAAATATAACAAATTGAACCAAAATTAGGAAGATGATCATGGTTCTAGCTCATTTGAGCATTTTATCAAACACTAGGTGTGCATTAAGGTTTCAAGGTCCTTTTATGGAGGATTCCATCATCCCACAACCCATTATTTACCATTTGTAGCTCAATAATCTTCCTACACCCTTTGATAACACATGCATGTATGATGGACAACTCCCATGCCCAAATATTATCTTCTTAATTACCCAATTCTAGACAAAATTTGAAATTGAGGGTTAGGGTGTAGAACAAATTATTGAAGAACACCTTCTCACTCTAGGGTACTCTCTCACTCTGAAAGTGTCAGATTTTTGGTAAAAAATGGTACAAATCGTCTATTTAACGAAGTAGGGTCGGGTTATAAAAATCCAAAAAATGTTCCCCGGACAGGATCTGCGATCGCATATGCAATCGCTTAATTAATATGCGGTTCGCGAAATGGCCCTCCGGAACTGGGCTGGCCTGCCCCACTGTGCGACCGTTGTGAGGTCCGCAGATCTGTTCTGCGGTCGCACAGTGCATCACAGACCTGTTCTGCCTTCGCATAATGCGCCGCATAACCTCCCTCCGCAGAATTTCCAAACTAGTTCTGCGATCAATGTGCGGCCCGCAAAATCGTTATGCGATCGCATAATTGGCCGCGAAATTGACATCCAAATCGGCCCAAATAGCTGCCTCACTCTGCGGTAATTATGCAGTCCGCAGAGTGATTCTGCGGCAGCATAGTGGGCCGCAGAAGTGCATTTCTTCTACCCAAAGTTTTTCTTTACCTACCGATGCATTATTTGACCCAAAAGGTCCGAGCCGCGGCGAGTTATACAATCCTCAAACACGTAAGCCCAATTCGGCACCACGAAACATTATTTTCTTTTGCAAAATTTTACTGGGCTTTACACTTAAATACTTCAAAATTTTCCGGGGTATTACATTCTCCCCCGCTTAGGATCATTCGTCCTCGAATGAGGGTAAAACTCTGTCATTAGCATCAAATGTGGCCTAGAGAACCCTAGAAACACATCCTAACAATATATACATAATCCAACGATGTAACATAACATAAAACAACATTAACTGTGGCCTCACAAGCAATATATTACCAGAAAGGAACACCCTTAACGTCGATTTGTACAAATGATACATAATTCATAGAAGGTAGCCCTTAGTATCTCCATAGATCACAACTTTGTAAATACATAGCTATTCAAACAAGTAAGGATACCTTTTCTTCATTTCTTCCCCGGCCTCCCAAGTAGCCTCTTCAACCTATTGGTTTCTCCATAGCACTTTCACGGATGTAATTTCTTTATTTCTCAACTTTCGGACTTGCCGATCAATAATAGAAACTGGAATCTCTTCATAAGTCAATTTCTCATTAACCTCAATAGTCACAACTGGAACAATGAGTGTCAGGTCTCTAACTACTTTCTTCAACATAGACACATGAAACTCCGGGTGCACTAATGACATCTCCGATTGTAGATCAAGCTTGTATGCCACCTCACTGATCCTCTAAATGATTCTGTACGGTCCGACATACCTCGGACTCAATTTTCCTTTCTTACCAAATGGCATTACACCTTTCATGGGGAAAACCTTAAAGAATACCCAATCATCTTCTTTGAACTCTAAATCCCTACGACGAATATCTGAATAGGACTTCTGATGACTCTGAGCAGTCTTCAATCGCTCTTTAATGATTTTAAATTTTTCCATAGCCTGATGCACGAGGTCTGTCCCTATCCATTCTGCTTCCCCAATTTCGAACCACACAATGCGAGATCTATACCTCCTACCATATAAAACCTCGAATGGTGCCATCTGAATGCTAGCATGATAAATATTGTTGTAGGCAAATTCTATGAGTGGTAAGTGATCGTCCAATCTACCTTTAAAGTCTAGAACACAAGTGAAACACCCCAAAAATTTTTGAAGTACTTAAGTGTAAAGCCTGATAAATTTTGCAAAGAAAATAATATTTTATGGTGCCGGACTAGACTTACGTGTTGAACAATGTATCGGAAAGTAAAGGGAAATTTTTGGCAGAAAAGCGCATTTATGCGGTCCATTATGCGATCGCATAATCACTCTGCGGACCGCATAATGGCCGCAAAAGTGAGCAGTAGAGGGCTAAATCTGGCAGTAGCTATGTGGTCGACTATGCAACCGCATAACTGTTATGCAGTGCATTATGCGACCGCATAATAGTTATGTGGTGCATTATGCGACCGCATAACAGTTATGCGGAACGCATAGTGACCGCATACACAGACAGATTTTTGATCATTTTATCAGCAATTATGCGACCGATATGCGGTCCGCATTACCATGCAACCGCAGAACCGTTCCGGAGCTCCATATTAGGGTTTTAAAAACCCGACCCTATTTCATTAAATACACTCTTTGGGTCATTTTTGAGCTATAATTTGATATTTTAGAGTGAGAGAAAGTGCCCTAGAGTGAGAAGGTATTTTTCAATAATTTTTCTTTAATTCTTGACCATGTTTTGGAAGATTAAGAAGGGAAACTCACTAGATCTTCATCCTAGAGGTAAGATTCTACACCCTAACCCTCACTTTCGAATTTTATGTAGAAATGGGCAACTAGGAAGATACTTTCTGGGCAAGACGGTTGTTTATTTACATGTATGTGCTATAAAAGGGTATAGTAAGATTTTTGAACTAAAAATGGTAAAGATTGGGTTATAGGATGATGGAATTCTTCATAAAAGGACCTTGTAACCTTAATGCACACTTAGTGATTGATAAAATGCTCAAATGAGCTAGGACCATGATCATCTTCCTAATTTTGATTCAATTTGTTATATTTCTATAATAGATTAAAGTTGCTAAGAATTTCAGAATATTTAAGAGTTTAAGGAAGCTCAATTGAGGTATGTTGGCTAAACTCTTCTCTTAGAATTGAATCCCACGATATTCATGGAAATGATGTAAGTCTCGAATGATTCATTATGAAACTGGTTATTCCGAGTAAGATTGGGTTGAAAGATATATGTTCAACAAGCATCCCAAATGCTTTATTCATGTTATGTTACCAATTGAGGATGTGTTAAAATATGGGCTGTGCATTAATAATGTTTCGACTTTAAGTCAAGTTCAAATGAAGGATATTATGCCAAATTTTGTGAAATATCTCTATGTGCCTTAGACTCTAAATTGCTCACATGTGTACTACACACCTTGATTTGAATTGTATTTGTTGTTGATGATGATAATGGTTTTTGAAATTGATAAGGTGAGCATGAAATACTTAATATGGCCAACATTCCAAGAATGATCTTATTATTATGGCCATTAGTACCAATTAAATGAAAAAGATGTGAAAGTAATATGAAATGCGATGGTTAATATAAAAAGGTTGATGTCTCAAATAAGATAGCCTAGCCGGTCGGGTTGTGATCGGGCACTATACCGCACACATGGTGGTGATTGTACTAGAAATTGTAATTGAAATGGTAATTGTGGTTGATGTCCCTAATGGATAGCCTAGTCGATCGGGTCGTGATCGGACTCCGTGTTAAAGACGGTGGTATTGATATTGAGAGTAATTATGGTTGATGTCTCTAATGAGATAGCCTAGCCGATTTGGTCGTGATCGGACTCCGTGCTAAGAGTACGGTGGTATTGGTACGGGGAATAATGGTATTGTGAATAATGGCATATCGATACTAAAAATCTCCCAATGTGAGATATGAAAATTAATTTGAATAGTGTCTTGATCCTAAATTGAGGTTTCATGTTGATTAAAGCTTCCTTTTATATTATGATAATCTTGTATGTAGTATTTGTCATTCTATTGAGAGAGTGTTTAGTTATACATACTAGTGCTATCCGACAGTACTAACGTCCCTTTTGTCGGGGGCACTGCTTCTTTCAATGGATGCAGGTGGTTCCACAGCAGGAGATATTGGTCAGTGATAGTAGTGCACCTTCTTCCCAGCTGACTGGGTGAGCCCCACTTCATTCTGAGGTCATGAATCTTTTGTACTTTGTGTATTCTGTTTGAGGTATAGTCGGGGCCTTGTTGCTGGCATTATCATTGTACTCACTTTTATCTATAGAGGCTCCATAGACATAGTGTGAGTTGTGTCTTGGTGCTGGGAGAGACAAACTATGCTATGTTGTGCTTGTATTACTTGTCCGTTTGAGACATTAAAAATGGTGAAACTTATGGTAAGAAATTGGTAATTGTAGACATGACCACTTTATTGTTTAATTAAGGAAAACATATATTCTCTTTATTCATGAATGAGTTTGGGTAGAAGGAATCGAACAGGCTCGCTCGATCGGGTTCACTCGGTTGAGCACCGGTCGCGCTCCTCGGTTTTGGGACGTGACAAACTTGGTATCAGAGCCTAAGGTTTTAAAGTGTCCTAGGATATCTCGGAGCCGTGTCTAGTAGAGTCTTTATTATCGGTGTGTTGTCGACCACATCTATAATTAGGATTCTACATGGGCATTTAGGAATAATACTCTTCTTTCATGTTCTTGATCGTGCGATAAAGCTGGTTGTAAGATTGTTCCTCCTTTAACTCATGCGTTGCTCTAATTTTCAGTACATGGCACCTAAGAAGAAGGCAAGAACTGGCCAAAGAGCCAATGTCACCCCAGGAGTGACAATTGATCCTATAATTGATGATGCAGGTGAGCATCCGAGGAGTGAGAATATTCCTCCAGCTACTACACTGCCTGACTCTACTACAACTGATCAGATCGCACCTGTCCCTACGCCTACTGAGGGTGCAACGGTCCCTCCAACTGATATACCAGTTCCATCTCCAGTTCCAACTTCTGATTCTAGTGTTTCTGATGTTGATCTTAGAGGAGCCATGCAGATGTTGGCTCAAATAGTGGCTTCTCAGGCCTAGAGGCAAAATGTTGCACCTTCTTCTTCTAGTCATCCTGGGGATTCTACTAGTTCCAGGGTGAACAGGTTTCCCCAGTTGGATCCTCCAATGTTCATGGGTACTAACCCAGAGGAGGAACCCCAGGATTTCACTGATAAGATGAATAAGACTCTCCGAGTCATGCGTGCTACTGAGACAGAGGCAGTGGAATTGGCCTCCTACCGCCTGAAAGAGGTGGCATATTCTTGGTTTGAACTATGGGAGGAGTCCCATTAAGAAGGGAGCTCTCCGGCGAGGTGGGGTGAGTTTGCCGATGCCTTTATTGATCATTTCTTGCCTGTCGAGACTAAGGCAGCCCATGCTGCTGAGTTTGAGAACCTGAGGCAAGGTAGCCTGAGTGTGTGGGATTACTATATGAGATTCATGTACCTATCTAAATATGCTATTTACATGATGCCCACTATGGAGGCTAGAGTTCACCGATTTGTACAGGGCCTTAGTCCCTTGGTAATTAATGAGGCCGCTATAGCAGCCTTAAATTCTGATATGAACTATGGAAAGATGGTGGCATTCGCTCAAGCCACAGAGACCCGATAATTAAGGAACAGAATGGAGCAAGAGGGTAGTAATAAGGCCCGGTCTGTGGGCAACTTTGGTGGTTCTTCTGGTGGTGGCAAGTCAACATTCAGGGGAGGGTCGTCAGGGCCATTCCAGTCCTTTGCTCAGTCTTCGGCTAGTGCACCGCCATCACGGCCCAGTCAGTAGCAACAGTGGAGCCGTTTCGGGCCCAATTAGGGTAACAAGGGCTCATATCAGCAGGGTCGTAATGGTGGTAGATTCCAGTAGCAGAGGAGGCCCCCATGCCTTCATTGTTGAAAGATGCGCCTAGGAATATTCTACATGGACTTACCCATATGCTACGGATGCGGATTGAGGGGTGGTCATATTTAGAGGGATTGTCGTTTGTCCCGCCAGGGTGCGGGCAGGGGTCCAACACAGCCAGCCAGTTCTGCAGCTAATACATCTGCAGTATCTCCTCCAGCTCCAGGTACTCCGACACCCGCAGGGCGTGGTGTAGCTAGGAGTGGAACACAGAGTTCGGGAGGATCTGACCGTTTTTATGCTATGAGGGGTCGCCAGAATTCAGAGGCTTCTCCAGATGGTGTCACAGGTATATTAACCATCCAATCTCATGATGTATATGCTATTATTGATCCCGGTTCCACTTTGTCATATGTCACACTTTATGTTGCTATGGAATTTGGGATAGAACCAGAATAACTTTATGAGTCGTTCTCTGTATCTACTCTGGTTGGTGAGTCTATTTTAGCCGTGCGGGTTTATAGGGATTGTGTTGTCACGTTGCGTGGTTGGGACACCGTGGCTGATCTTATTGATTTGAGAATGGTTGCTATTGATGTGATAATGGGGATGGATTGGCTTTATTCATGTTTTGCCAAGCTTGATTGCCGAACTAGAACTCATAGGTTCGAATTTCCAAATGAGCCAGTTATTGATTTGGAAGGGTGATGATGTGGTGCCAAAGGGTAGGTTTATTTCCTACCTTAAGGCCACAAAGATGATCAACAAGGGATGTATTTACCATTTGGTCCGAGTTATGGACACCGATATTGAGGCACCTACACTTGAGTTCGTGCCTGTTGTGAATGAATTTTTGGGAGTCTTTTCAGATTAACTCCCTGGGGTCCCACCAAACAGGGAGATTGATTTTGGGTTTGATGTGATTCCAGACACAAATCCTATATCTATTCCACCCTATAGAATGGCACCGGCAGAATTGAAGGAGCTAAAGGAACAATTAAGAGATTTGTTAGAAAAGGGTTTCATCCGGCCGAGTGTGTCGCCTTGGGGCGCACCGGTCCCTTTTGTAAGAAAGAAATATGGGTCACTAAGAATGTGTATTGACTATTGGCAGCTTAATAAGGTAACAGTCAAAAATAAGTACCCACTTCCAAGGATAGATGACTTGTTTGGCCAATTGCAAGGTTCTAGGTACTTCTCCAAAATTGATTTAAGAACCGGGTATTACCAATTGAAGATAAGGGAGCGGGATATTCCAAAAACAACTTTTAGGACCCGGTATGGGCATTTTGAATTTTTGGTGATGTCTTTTGGGCTAACAAATGCCCCAGCAGCCTTCATAGATCTTATGAATCGCATTTTTAAGCCATTCCTCGACTCCTTTGTGATAGGGTTCATTGACGATATTCTTGTATATTCACGAAGTCAGGAGGACCATGCTGACCATCTCAGGGTAATTCTGCAAACCCTGCATCAGCACAAATTATATGCAAAGTTTTAAAAATGTGAATTTTGGCTTGAGTCGGTCATATTCTTGGGTCATGTTGTCTTTAATAAAGGAATTAAGGTTGATCCTTAGAAAATTACAGCTATGAAGAATTGGTCGAGGCCTACAACTCCAACAGAGATTCGCAGTTTCTTAGGTTTGGCTGGATATTACAGAAAGTTCGTGGAGGGGTTTTCTACTCTTGCCTCTCCATTGACTAAATTGACGTAGAAGGAAATTAAGTTACAATGGTCATATGCTTGTGAAAAGAGTTTCCAGGAATTGAAAGCAAGATTGACTACGGCACCGGTGTTGACTCTACCAGAGGGTATAGATGTATTTGTGGTATATTGCGATGCTTCAAGAATCGGGCTTGGGTGTGTATTAATGCAACATGGGAAGGTGATAGCTTATGCTTCTAGGCAACTCAAGAATCATAAAAAGAACTATTCAACACATGATTTAGAACTTGTAGCAGTGGTATTTGCATTATAAAGTTGGCATAGTTATTTATATGGGGTCCATGTGGATATATTCACGGACCATAAGAGCCTTCAATATATTTTCCAATAGAAGGAATTGAATCGGAGGCAGAGAAGATGGTTTGAATTACTCAAGGATTATGACATTGATATTTTATACCATCCGGGGAAAGCTAATGTTGTGGTAGATGCTCTTAGCCAAAAATCTATGGGTAGTTTAGCACACTTGGAGACATACCAAAGGCCATTGGCATGGTACACTAAGGTACTAAGGGCGACTATGTGTTCCAAATGTGGATGGCCTCGGTGAAAGAATTTTGACTGAAGCTCACACTTCTAGATATTCCGTGCACCCAGGTTCTACAAAAATGTATCATGATCTTAAGGAAGTCTATTGGTGGAATGATATGAAGAGGAATGTGACGGACTTCGTGGCAAGATGTCCGAATTGTCAGCAAGTGAAAGCCGAATACCAAAGACCCAGTGGGTTGGCACAGAACATAGAAATTCCAATGTGGAAATGGAAAATGATTAATATGGACTCTGTGGTAGGATTACCGCGCACTCCGCGCAAGTTTGACTCAATTTGGATGATTGTGGATCGACTCACAAAGTCAACACACTTTTTGCCGGTTAAGTCTACCAACACAACAGAATAATATGCTTAGTTGTATATCAAAGAAATAGTCAGGTTGCATGGCACCCCAGTTTCCATCATTTCTGATCGGGGAGCATAATTCACTGCTAATTTTTGGAAGAAATTTCAGCAAGGTTTGGGTACTCAGGTGAATCTTAGTACAACCTTTCACCCGCATACTGATGGGCAGGCAGAGCGGACTATTCAAACGCCTGAAGATATGTTGCGTGCTTGTGTGCTAGACTTCAAAGGTAGCTGGGATGATCATTTACCATTTATAGAATTTGCATAAAACAATAGCTATCATGCTAGCATTCAGATGGCACCATTCGAGGTTTTATATGGTAAGAGATGTAGATCTCTCATTGGGTGGTTCGAAATTGGAGAAGCAGAGTTGATAGGGCCAGACCTCGTTCATCAGGCTATGGAAAAAGTGAAAATCATTAAGGAGCGGTTGAAGACTGCTCAGAGTTGTCAGAAATCCTATTCAGATGTTCATCGTAGGGATTTGGAGTTCAAAGAAGATGATTGGGTATTCTTGAAAGTTTCCCCCATGAAGGGTGTAATGCGATTTGGTAAGAAAGGGAAATTGGGTCCGAGGTATGTCAGACCGTACAAAATCATTCAAAGGATCGGTAAGGTGGTGTACAAGCTTGAGCTACCACATGAGATGTTATTAGTACACCCGGTGTTTCATGTGTCTATGTTAAAGAAAGTAGTTGGATATCCGACACTCATTGTTCCGGTTGAGACTATTGAGGTAAATGAGAAATTGACTTACGAAGAGATTCCGGTTTCTATTATTGATCGCCAAGTTCGAAAATTGAGAAATATAGAAATTACCTCCGTGAAAGTGTTGTGGAGAAACCAACAGGTTGAAGAGGCTACTTGGGAGGCTGAGGAAGAAATGAAAAAAAAGTATCCTTATTTGTTTGAATGACCATGTATTTATAAAGTTGTGATCTAGGAAAATTATAAGACTTACTTTCTATGAATTATGTATTATTTGTACATTTGATGTTGAGGGTGTTCCGTTCAGGAAATATATTTCTTATGAGGCTATAGTTGGTGTTGTTTTGTATTATGTTACGTCGTTGGATTATGTATATGCTGTTAGGATGTGTTTCTGGGGCTCTCTGATAGGTGGATAGGCCAAATTACAAAGGAAACTCTGGCGAAAGTTTTGGAAATTTAGGGAGTTAGTCAAATTTGGGGCTTCTAGTTTGTGGTATAAAACAAACTAAGTTGGATAAGATGCTAATGACGGATTTTTCCCTCATTCGAGGACGAATGATCCTAAGCGGGGGAGAATGTAGCACCCCAAAAAATTTTGAAGTACTTAAGTGTAAAGCGGACTAGGCTTACGTGTTAAGGATTATAGAAAACTCGGACCTTTTGGGTTAAACAATCTATTGGCGGAAAAGCACGTTTATGCGATCCATTATGTGACCGCATAATCACTCTGCGGGCCGCATAATGGTCGTAGAAGTGAGCAGGAGAGGGCCAAATCTGGCAGTAGCTATGCGGTCGACTATGTGACCGCATAACTGTTATACGGTGCATTATGCGACCGCATAACAGTAATGCGGACCGCATAGTGACCGCATACACAGACAAATTTTTGATCATTTTATCAGTAATTATGCGATCGATATGCGGTCTGCATAGCCACTATGCGGTCGCATATGTGACCGCAGAACCGTTTCGGAGCTCCATTTTTGGGTTTTTAAAACCCAACCCTATTTCGTTAAATACACTCTTTGGGTCATTTTTGAGCTATAATCTGATATTTTAGAGTGAGAGAGAGTGCCCTAGAGTGATAAGGTGTTCTTCAATATTTGTTCTTCAATTCTTGCACAAGTTTTGGAAGATTAAGAAGGGAAACTCACTAGGTCTTCATCCTAGAGGTAAGGATCCACACCCTAACCCTCACTTTCGAATTTTATGTATAAATGGACAACTAGCAAGATAATTTCTAGGCAGGAGGGTTGTTTATTTACATGCATGTGCTATAAAAGGGTGTAGTAAGATTGTTGAACTAAAAATGGTAAAGATTGGATTGTGGGATGATGGAATTCTCCATAAAAGGACCTTGGAACCTTAATTCACACTTAGTGATTGATAAAATGCTCAAATGAGCTAGGACCATGATCATCTTCCTAATTTTGATTCAATTTGTTATATTTCTACAATAGATTGAAGTTGCTAAGAATTCCGGAACATTTAAGAGCTTAAGGAAGCTCAATTGAGGTATGTTGGCTAATCTCTTCTCTTAGAATTGATTCCCACGATATTCATTTAAATGATGTAAGTCCCGAGTGATTCATTATGAAACTGGCTATTCCGAGTAAGATTGGATTGAAAGATATATGTTCAACAAGCATCCCAAATGCTTTATTCATGTTATGTTACCAATTGAGGATGTGTTAAAATATGGGTTGTGCATTAATAATGTTTCGACTTTAAGTCAAGTTCTAATGACGGCTATTATGCCAAATTTTGTGAACTATCTCTATGTGCCTTAGACTCTAAATTGCTCACATGTATACTACACACCTTGATTTGAATTGTATTTGTTGTTGATGATGATAATGATATTTGAAATTGATAAGGTGAGCATGAAATACTGAATATGGCCAATGTGCCAAGAATGATCTTATAATTATGGCCATTAGTGCCAATGGAATGAAAAGATGTGAAAGTAATATGAAATGCGATGATTGATATAAAAAGATTGATGTCTCAAATAAGACAGCCTAGGACACCATGTCGCACACATGGTGGTGATTGTGCTGGAAATTGTAATTGAAATGGTAATTGTGGTTGATGTCCCTAATGGATAGCCTAGTCAACCGGGTCGTGATCGGACTCCGTGTTAAAGACGATGATATTGATACTGAGAGTAATTGTGGTTGATGTCTCTAATGAGATAGCCTAGTCGATCGGGTCATGATCGGACTCCGTGCTGAGAGTACGGTGGTATTGGTATGGGGAATAATGATATTGTGAATAATGGAATTTCGATACTAAAAATCTCCCAATGTGAGATATGGAAATTAATTTGAACAGTGTCTTGATCCTAAATTGAGGTTTGATGTTGATTAAAGCTTCCTTTGATATTATGATAATCTTGTATGTATTATTTGGAATTATATTGAGAGAGTGTTTAGTTATACATACTAGTGCTATTCAGCAGTACTAACGTCCCTTTTGCCGGGGGCGCTGCATCTTTCAATGGACGCAGGTGGTTCCACAACAGGAGATATTGGTCAGTGATAGCAATTCACCTTCTTCCCAACTGACTTGGTGAGCCCCACTTCATTCTGGGGTCATGAATCTTTTGTACTTTGTGTATTCTGTTTGAGGTATGGCCGGGGCCTTGTTACCGGCATTTTCATTGTACTCTTCTTTATCTATAAAGGCTCCGTATACATAGTGTGGGTTGTGTATTGGTGCTGGGAGTGACAAACTATGCTATGTTGTGCTTGTATTACTTGTCCATTTGAGACTTTAAAATGGTGAAACTTATGGTAAGAAATTGGTAATTGCAGACATGACCACTTTATTTTTTAATTAAGGAAAATATATATTCTCTTTATTCATGAATGAGTTTGGGTAGAAGGAATCTAACAGACTCGCTCGGTCGGGTTCACTCAATTGAGCGCCAGTCGCGCTCCTCGATTTTGGGGCATTACAACAAGCACACAACATATTCCCAAGCATCTGAATAGTCTGCTCTGCCTGACCGTTAGTCTGTGGGTGAAAGGTTGCACTAAGATTCACCTGTGTACCCAAACCTTGCTGAAATTCCTTCCAACAATTAGCGATGAATTGTGCTCCCAGATCAGAAATGATGGAAACTGGTGTGCCATGCAACCTGACTATTTCTTTGATATACAACCAAACATACTATTCCGTTGTATCGGTAGTCTTAACAGGTAAAAAGTGGGATGATTTCGTGAGTCGATCCACAATCACCCAAATCGAGTCAAACTTACGAGCAGTGCGAGGTAATCCTACCACAAAGTCCATATTAATCATTTCCCACTTCCACATTGGAATTTCTATGTTCTGTGCCATCCCACCAGGCCTTTGGTGTTCAGCCTTCACTTGCTGACAATTCGAACATCTTTCCACAAAGTCCACCACATTCCTCTTCATATCATTCCACCAATAGACTTTCTTAAGATCATGATACATTTTTGTAGAACCTGGGTACATGAAATACCTAGAAGTGTGAGCTTCAGTCATAATTCTTTCCCGGAGACCATCCACGTTTGGAACACATAGCCATCCTTGGTACCTTAGTGTACCATCATTCATTCCAAGAGAAAATGCCATGGTATTATGTTTATGAATCCCCTCTTTCAGTTGTGCCAACAATGGATCGTTGTATTGCTTCTCCTTGACTTCCACAACAAGTGATGATTCAACCCTATTTTGTACAATCACCCATCCTTTACTAGAGTCCACAAGGCGAACTACCAAACTCGTCAATAGATGAAATTCCTTGGCCAATGGCCTTTGATTTGCCTCCAAGTGTGCTAAACTACCCATAGATTTTCGGCTAAGAGCATCCGCCACAACATTAGCCTTCCCCGGATGGTATAGAATATCAATATTGTAATCCTTACGTAACTCAATCCTTCTTCTCTACCTTAGATTCAATTTTTTCTATTTGCAAATATATTTAAGGATCTTTTGGTCCGCGAATATGTCCACCTGGACCCCATACAAATAATGACGCTAAATCTTTAATGCAAAAATTCACAGCCACAAGTTATAAGTCATGTGTTGGATTGTTGGGTTGCCTAGAGGCATAAATGATCATCTTGCCACATTGCATCATTAGTGGAACATCTATATCAGATTTCTCTTTCATATGACCTCCTAGGAATTGAGTTCTATAAAAATTTCATTGATACAGTTACAATCTTTTTAGTACTTGCAACTTGTTTTTCCAAATTTCTCCACAAAAGACATTACTAGGTCAATTTTCTTATAGGACCATTTGTTTCAAATGAATAACATCTACGAGCTTGCATGCACACCCTGATAACATCAACCTGGATGACATTGCCTCAAATGTGAAGTAACATCGTGCTCAGACCTTTCTAAGCCACCCTCTTTCCTCATTATAAGTCTTATAGGATTTTAAGAAACCACTTTACTTCCCTTGTGAACATTCTCACAATCCCTCTTTACTTCTAAACACTTCCCAAAACACATATCAACAACCTTCATATATATTCAATTCAACAAAAGTCATTGGCCCGAACAGGGCCTTTTCTGAAACTTGAGATCCTCCGAAATTCTTCAACGATGACTTCCTGTTTTCCTTATACGTGTAGGACTTAGTCCACCTGATTCCATCCTCGATGAGTAACTTATCTTATTCCCAGTATTGTAGTCACCAATAGTGTTTCCAGGTATTGCAGCCTAAGAGCTATCATGTTAAACATGTTTGGTTCGTAACAAGTGTTCATTCTCTCTTAATCTGTTTCAAACAGTTCCTTTTTTCCTCTTTAATCGCCCTTTGGTCTGGACAATATGCTACTACTATATTTTCTTTGTGACTGGAGCATTCATTCCCATCCCATTTTGCTCTTAATTCATAGTTAACAGCCTTTTTGTGCCACACACTTATCTGTCTCCCATGAACTCGTAGTATCCCTGTGCCTGGTTTGTTAAGTTTATCATACCACCACTTCATCACCAGTAGTGTCACTTTCCAATGTAATATGTAGACATGAACTCCCTCTAAATCTTTTAGTTGATATTCAGTATCACTCAAGCTAGCTGCATTACCGTTGATCCTTTATATCTTCTATTAACACTTGTGCTCTAGGCGAGTCCACGATTTTGATACGAACTATTTTGCGATAACCATGAACATCTCAATTTATTGATTTTCTTCCAATTCTTCTCGCTTAATTATCCCTAGTTAGTGAATAGCTATGTGCTCTTCCATACGTTACATGATCTTTTTCCTTAGTTGGGAATTCATCCTGCTCGCCTCTCGACACTTGTTGGGATATTCGTGGGAAAGTGTGTTCATCCGTGTATCACTTAGCACTTCCTTGCTTGCAAGATTCTTAAGAGACTCTCCATGAAGTCCAGATGCACTCTTGGAGTATTATAACATCACATTTATCTCTCCCACTGATTCTGTCTTTCTTAAAGCCTTGGAACTTTAGCTAAATCGCAAATCCGTGATTAACTCATTCTAAGAACTCGCAAGCCTTTCACATTTGATCTGTAGTACTTCCTTGGGTTCCATTGTCCCTGACTCTCTAACAAGTATAAAACCCTTTTGAAAACCTTACTCTTAGTTTCTAGTATCGTTGGCCCTATCATGTATATTGTCACGTACGAAGAATTTACATTTCTTAACCTTCCACATTATTTTTGTACTAGTGGTTTATCATTTGCATTTCCTTTCAGAGAATCACATTATCCCTTACCACTTTTCTAGACTATATATGTCTTCAACAAAATATCCAAATATCATAGCTACATGGCCCTACTCTCATTTTATTGTACTTAAGTAGCCTCACCATAGCCCTTCCCTCCCCACTTGGAGTGAATGTTTCACATTTCGTCACAAGTATTGAATTTATAAATTTGAGGGACACATGTTTCACATCTCTAGTCCTCTTCACGTTATCCCTTACCACTTTACTAGACTACACATGTCTTCAACAAAATATCCAAACATGATAGCTACATGGACCTACTCTCGTTTTATTGTACTTAAGTAGCCTCACCATAGCCCTTCCCTCCCCACTTGGAGTGAATGTTTCACATTTCGACACAAGTCTTGAATTTAGCAATTTGAGGGACACGTGTTTCACATCTCTAGTCCTCTTGTATATGATTGACTATTAGGGAGATTTAAGTCCCCATGGTATTAACCTCATAAGTTCTCTACTCTTATTCAGCCACACAGGCCTGGGATCCAAATCCCTCGTGTCAATACCTTTTTGGAGTGTAACACAACTTCGCACATTCCTGGGTTTTTTTTATAACATTCATAGTGCTAGGGTCTTCTCATTGTGGGTTCAACTGACTCTCCTTTCATAACTTTTTGTCTCCTGTGCAAGACCTACACATTTATCATTACTCTCCAGGCCATGGCTTTCATATATCACGTGCCTATGCAACAATTTATTTTTACATCTTAGAATCATATACATGGTTCCCACACTATCCACATGTACTAGTTAAGCTTAGGTCTCATTTATCATGTCAATGACTCTTTGGATATGGGTAATCATTCTTGCACTCTTCTCATATAAAGTATGCTCATGGTACTATATACTTATCGTATATGGCCATACCATTCATTCAACATGATATATGTGCCATCTATTTAATATTCAGGCCTTTACCCATTTGTCATGTCATATGACAACATTCCTTGGAATGAACAAAAGAGCGTTTAATCTTACCTTGAACCTCAACACACGAGTTAGAAGACAATCTCATAGTCAAGCTCTATTATACGATCTGGATTGTTGAAGAAGGGTAACATTTCTAAAATGTCCATGTAGCCTCCAAATTATAGATGTGGTCGACAACACACCGATAAGAAGGACTTTACTAGACAAAGCTCTGAGACATCCTAGGATACTTTAAAACCTTAGGCTCTGATACCAAGTTTGTCACGCCCCAAAACTGGGGAGCGCGACCGGCGCTCAACCGAGTGAACCCGGCCGAGCAAGCCTATTAGATTTCCTTCTACCCAAAATCATCCATGAATAAATAGGATACATACTTTCGTTAATTAGACAATAAGATGATCATGTCTGCAATACCAATTTCTTACCATAAGTTACTTCATTTTAAGGTCTCAAATTTCACACACATTTTCATAGTCTGAAATGGAAATATTAATTCAAACACAAAATAACTAGTTTGACTTCCCCAGCACTAATACACAACCCACACTATGTCTGCGGAGCCTCTAATAGATAGAAAAGGGTACTATGATAATGCTGGCAACAAGACCCTGACTATACCTCAAACACAATACACGAGGAACAAAAGATACATGACCCCGAAATGAAGTGAGGCTCACCAAGTCCGCTGGGTAAGAGGATGTACCGCTATCACTGATCAATATCTCCTGCTGTGGAATCACCTGTATCCATTGAAGATGCAGCTCCCCCGGCAAAAGAGACGTTAGTACATATGGAATAGTACTAGTATGAATGACAAAATACCCTTTCAATAGAATAATAAATAGTACAACAAGAATATAATAATATCAATAGAAGCCTTAAACAACATCAAACCTTAATTTAGGATCAAGATAGTGTTCAAATAAATTTCCATATTTTCAGGTTGGAGATTCTTAGTACTGATATACCATCGTTCATAATACCATTATTCACAATACCAATATTCAGAATACCAATACCATTGTACTCTTAGAACGGAGTCCAATCACGACCCGATCGGCTAGGCTATACCATTAAAGACATCAACCACATTCACTCTCAATACCAATACCACCGTACCTTTAACACGGAGTCCGATCACGACCCGATCGGCTAGGCTATCTCATTAGAGACATTGACCACAATCACCATTTCAATTATAATTTCCAGCACAATTACTACCATGTATGCGGCATGGTGTCCGATCACGACCCGATCAGCTAGGCTGTCTTATTCGAGACATCAACCTTTTTATATCAATCATCGCATTTCATACTTCTTTCACATTTTTTCATTTCATTGGCACTAATGGCCATAATTATAAAATCATTCTTGGCATGTTGGCTGTATTTAGTATTTCATGCTCACCTTTTCACTTTCAAACATCAACATCATCATCACCAACAACAACAATTCAAATCAAGGTGTGTAGTACACATGTGAGCAATTAAGAGTCTAAGGCACGTAGAGATTCTTCACAAAATTTGACATAATAGCCTTCGTTTGAATGTGACTTGAAGTCGAATATTTTTAATGCACAACCCATATTTTTATCATATCCTCAATTGATAACATAACATAAATAAAGCATTTGGGATACTTATTGGACATATATCTTTCAACCCAATCTTACTCGGAATAGCCAATTTTATAATGAACCACTCGGAATAGCCAATTTTATATTGGACATACTTATAAATTATATGAATATCGTGGGATTCAATTCTAAGAGAAGAGTTTAGCCAACATACCTCAATAGAGCTTCCTTAAACTCTAAAATATTTCGGAATTCTTAGCAACTTCAATCTATTTTAGAAATATAACAAATAGAACAAAACTTAGGAAGATTATCATGGTTCTAGCTCATTTGAGTATTTTATCAAACACTAGGTGTGCATTAAGGTTTCAAGGTCCTTTTATGGAGGATTCCATCATCCCACAACCCATTCTTTACCATTTTTAGCTCAACAATCTTCCTACACCCTTATAACACATGCATGTATGATGGACAACTCCCATGCCCAAATATTATCTTGCTAATTACCGAATTCTAGACAAAATTTGTAATTGAGGGTTAGGGTTTAGAACAAATTATTGAAGAATACCTTCTCACTCTAGGGCACTTTCTCACTATAAAAGTATCATATTTTTGGTCAAAAATAGTACAAATCATCTATTTAATGAAGTAGGGTCGGGTTATAAAATCCCAAACAATATTGCCCCGGACAGGATCTGCGATCGCATATGCGATTGCTTAATTAATATGCGGTCCGCGAAATGGCCCTCCGGAACTGTGCTGGCCTGCCCCACTGTGCGACCGTTATGAGGTCCGTAGATCTATTTTGCGGTCACACAGTGCGTCGTAGACCTGTTCTGCAGTCGCATAACGCGCCGCAGAACCTCCCTTCGCAGAATTTCCAAACTGGTCCTGCGATCCTTTTATGGAGGATTCCATCACCCCACAATCCATTCTTTACCATTTGTAGATCAACAATTTTCCTACACCCTTTGATAACACATGCATGTAAGATGGACAACTCCCATGCCCAAAAGTTATCTTACTATTTATCTAATTCTAGACAAAATTCGAAACTGAGGGTTAAGATGTAGAATCCTACCTTTAGGATGAAGACCTTGTGAGTTTTCCTTGTTAATCTTCCAAGAGTCAAGCAAGAATTGAAGAACAAATTGTTGAAAAAAACCTTCTCACTCTAGGGCACTCTCTCATTCTAAAAGTGTCAGATTTTTGGTCAAAAATGGTACAAATCGTCTATTTAACGAAGTAGAGTCAGGTTATAAAACCCAAAAAATGTTGCCCCGGACAGGATCAGCGATCGCATAATTGATATGCGGTCTGCGAAATGGCCCTCCGAAACTGGGATGACCTGCCCCACTGTGCGACCGTTATGTGGTATGCAGATCAGTTATGCGGTCGCACAGTGTGTCGCAGACCTATTCTACCTCCCTCCGCAGAATTTCCAAACGGGTTCTACGATCAATGTGCGGCCCGCGAAATCGTTATGCGGTCGCATAATTGGCTGCGAAATTGACATCCAAATTGGCCCAAATAGCTGCCTCACTCTGCGGCGATTATGCGGTGATTCTGCCACCGCATTGTGAGCCGCATAAGTGCATATCTTCTGCCTAAATTTTTTCTTTACTTTTCGGTACATTGTTTAACACAAAAAGTCCGAGCTCGCCGCGAAGAATTTATACAATCCTCAAACACGTAAGCCCAATTCGGCACCACGAAACATTATTTTCTTTTGCAAAATTTTACTAGGCTTTACACTAAAGTATTTCAAATTTTTTCGGGGTGTTACATTCTCCTTCGCTTAGGATTATTCATTCTCGAATGAGGGTAAAAATCTGTTATTAGCATCAAATGTGGCCCAACTGTTAATTCACACTCACCAATATCTTCAAAATTGGGTTATCTCCCTAAATTTCCAAAACATTCGCTAGAGTCTCCCTTGTAACTGGGCCTATCCACATGCCATAGAGCCCCAGAAACACATCCTAACAACATATACATAATCCAACAATATAACATAATACAAAACAACACCAACTGTGTCCTCACAAGCAATATATTACCAAAAAGGAATACCTAATTAGACACCAGGAAACATTATTTTCTTTTACAAAATTTTACTGGGCTTTACACTTAACTACTTCGAAATATTTTGGGGTGTTACAGTAATTCATCATACAAAGCTAGTCATGTCCTCAAACAATCGAGCGAAGTACAAATGCTCAAAATGACTGGTCGGGTCATTACAGTTGAGGTCGAGGATGCATTTGATGTAGCATACCAGAATGACATTTCAAGTGTTGAAGCAATGGTGGATGATGAACTAGCAGGTGAATTGCAGGATAGTGAAGGACTTTATGAAGAATTCGATCCTTTAATCCTAGATCAAATCAAAATGAGTATGAGGAGGAACATCCATGGAAAACGAGGACGGAGATTCAAGTGATGAATATGAAGCAAGCTAGGATGAAGAATTATATGATGAAAATGAAAAGAACCATGATGAAGATGAATATGATCAATATGAAGAAAGCGATGAGGATTGAGTTGTTTGTGTTTTTTATGACTTGATTGATTTCTTATGTTATTCATTATGTTATTGTTTTATTTTTATATCTTGTTGGACTTTTTATATGTTCTTTCTTTAATTGTTATAATATGTACAAGAATTACTTTATATTATTACATGTTAATTTTATTATTATTATATTGGTTTTACTTAAAGTGCATAGATGGATTCTAAGGGTAAAGAACCAAAACAATCTAAGAAGAAAATAATACCTTGCAATCTACTAGTGACCACATTCCTTCACATGTGCCTGGTATGAGTCCTCCTCCTAGTTTTTCTCATCCTTCTAGTTTTCCTCGTCCTTCTCAGTCGACGACTTCATTACCACCTGAGTTTTTTAGAGCCTCCCCATTACAATATTATTCCATGTACACCAAGGGTGGTTCAGCCTCCACTACCATTAATTTTATGCCCATGCCTACTTTGCCACCTTTAAGTCATCGTGTTCCTGCTAGTCAGCACGATGGCTCACCATTGATTCCATCCCCGGACGGCTATTATAGTCAGCATGATGGTTCATCTTTTGTGCCTCCATCATTATCCACTCCATTATCATCTCCATCATCATCTACTCCTAGTATATCTAGACTGGATATTGGAGGCTCTCATATGGATGCATCGACATATACTAGCACTTATTCAGTTGCTCCTTCGTAGAGACAATATGCTGGTGGGACTGTAGAGTACGATTATTTGCATCGGTTGATTATCGTATCCCAAGAGGACGGGTAAGTAATTTTTTATTTTTAATTGTTATAATAAAGATCTAAATATATTTAACAATATTTATTTTACATATAGTGCATGTTTTGCCATCCTTTCAGGCCAGACAGATGGTCGTGGAATCTATGAATCCATTTTTTCATGAGCCGTGAACTTCCTGGAGAGAGATACCATACCAGATCAGAGTGATGTGGCTTCAATTTAAGGTACAAATAAATATAATATATATAATATTTATTGTGTTCGTCTAGCTTTTGTTTTAATTGCAAACTAAGTGTGTATGGCAGCCTCAACATGAAATTCAGGTGAATGCTAATTTCTATAAGAGAGCTCAAAAAAGGATTAAAGATACTCACTTTATTGCTCGGAAAAGTGGGAGCAAGCCCGAATGGTTGCATCAATATGTCTGACTGCAATTATTAGAGAAATGAAACAGCAATGAATGGAAGCAGAAGAGTGAAAAAGTGAAGGCAAACAGAGCCTTACTGTTGCGAACATGATGCACCAGCCCACTTCCTTTCGCGAATGCGAGATCCCAACCGCGAACGCGTATAACAAAAAAACCTAGAATCAAATTACCCCCATCAATATGCTAGTATTCACATCTAATTGTAATATCTATTAGCACCTTTGTAATATCCTTCGAATATGTCAACTAACACAAACAATCCATTCACCATTTTGGGTTACTCTAACCCCAGCCGAATCCTGATATCCCGTCCTTTTCTTAAACTACACCTATTAGCCCCCAATAGGGCATAACTGAGATAGGTGTGGCCGATTGTACATACCTCTGCTACTGTTGAAGGTAACTCAGAATGCTTATATTTCTCGACCTGAATTGTAAATACTATTAATTTTCATTAACTAGGTACCTCGTACCCTTTTTCACCTTGCTTCTTTTACTTGCTAAAACTTGTGTCTACCTTCCAATTCTCTTATTCCTTTTTACTGTAAGAGCGGATAAATATTCTTTCCTTAAAGATCCTTATCAAGAACCTTAAACATTTTAGTACATGCATGATCTGCTGAAACCTCATATTTACTCATCATAAGAATCATGCAAAATTGAGTTCCTCTGACTCAACTCTTCCACAACTATATCTTTTATCAACTATCTTTCTGGATTTAGGCATCGTCATATTATGAATAAGATAGAGTTTAGGAAATTGAGTTCTTACAACTGAGCTCTACCACATGATCTAGAGTAAGAAGAAAGAATAACAGTCTTAAATGCTCTGTAGCCTCCTGCTTATAAGTGTGGTGCACAACACACCCATAAACAAGACTCTACTAGACACAGCTTGTAGACTCCCTAGGACAGAACTGTTCTGATACCACTATTGTCACGACCCAAACCAATGGGCCATGACGGGCACCCGGTACCTTACTCAACCGAGTACCAACGTAACATATCTTGGAGGAGATAAATAAGAAGAAGAAGAAGAAGGATGGTACAAGAGAAGGATGGGTCGAACCGCGTGCATCAAAGATATATATAAGATTCTAAATTCAATACTACCTTTATTCTTAGTTAAGATTAATTCGTTTATATAATGTTTATCATCTATATTTTAGGAAGGGTATCAAAGAAGAATGGAGGAAGGGCAACAAACTCAGCCCGATTCTCAACCGACACCCGAAGATATGACTTCGATATGGATACAGGCAGCCGGTGGAGTAAATAAAGGTATATAATTATTTAGTAATATTCATTTTAATATTATTATGCACAAGTTTTATGTTTCTTCTCTTGCTCATTTAACTATAGTTTTTTTATTTTCTCTTGAAAATAAATAAAGGTAGAGTCTACTATCACGACCCAAAGTCCACAAGTCGTGATGTCACCTACCCCAACCCGCTAGGTAAGCCAACAATCATATGGTTAACAATAAAAATGAGATAACATGGTCTAATAACTCAACAACGGAAGAATGTCATAAAGTAACTGAGAATATAGGAAAATGCTACTACAACCCAATCCCAAAAATCTTATGTCAACAAGTACACGGGAACTACCAAATAACAAAGTATGGAATAAATCCTCTGATACAATTGTCTGAACCTAAGAAACAATAAAGATAAAGATAGCTGGAATAGAGCTTCAAGGACTACTGATGGAATGACAGCAACCTTGTAGACTCCCAAGCAAGCTGGAACAACTCAATCCGGAAAATCACCTCGACCGGATGTACCTGGATCTCCACACGAAGTGCAGACTGTAGTATGAGTACAACCGACCAATTGTACTCAATAAGTAACAAAACTAACCTTGGGTTGAAAGTAGTGATGAGCTCAGAACAATAGTTAAATTCCAGTACCAATAACCGATAATAGTTTAGAAAAATACAAGATAAACCATAGAAATAGTAAATCAATGATATCAAGTACAACTTGTTCTCATTTCAGGAATTTAGGCATGATTTCAAGTATAACAGTTTAAAACCCAACACGGATAAACCAGGTCAATTACCAGTTAGCATGAGAAAAGTACATCTCTATGCCTACATGTCAAGTAAACACGTAAATCAATAGTATCACAGTAGATCCATCAATTGTATTTACACTTAGCACTGTACGAGTGCCTAGCATAACTTCCCATCATCAAGCACGTATATGAAGCATTGTGCCTGTGCCCACTGTTGGCATGTCAGACTCCGGAGGGGAAGATCCTTCCCAAGCGCTAATTATAATAACTTAGCCCAATAATGAGCCCCAGTGCATGCGTCGTCTTAAAACAGTATCACTGAGCCCAATATGGGCCTGGCGTACGCGTCACCTCAAAATCAGTACTAAACCGGCTCTACGGCCCAAACTAAGTCATTTATCATTAAAGTATCAGATGAGCACATCTCAAATATTCAATTAAACAGTTTTACCCTTAAGCGATATCAGCAGCATGTGAGTAATCAGATAAGAAGTACTGAGGCAAAGATATCATACACGGATATAGTATCATGACTGATAACATGTGTGAAAATAAGGTATATAACTTAGAAACAACAAGAATAGCCCTATCAAGTCTCAAACAGTTAGCACTTAGCCTAGACATGATGTTTAACATGATTCACAGTGCAAATAATCAGACAATTAGAGAGGACGCGGGGGTAACATGGTATTATAGCAAAACAAACCTGGTAGTAGCCTAAAGGTCTCCACAAACTATGAACAAATTGGTGCATGCACACACGACCGTCACCAAGCGCGTACTTCACCGCAATATCTTACACATAACCTAATCCTTAGGGTAAGATTCCTTCAAATCCAAGTTTAGAAGTGTTACTTACCTGCATTTGGGCTACTGCTCTTTCCGTGCCATTGAGATTACAGTCTAATCAAGAAGTTTAAATAGATCCATGAGGCAAAACTTAAACAGATTGTCCTTTGCTGCAGATAATGCGAGGATAGTGCACTTATTGTATTACTTCCTCAAATCCTGGCCACATACTCATCCTGGGTAAAGTTGGAGCAGAGTATTCCCTCCTAACTTGTTTGCTTCATTTTGCAGCAGGTTTAAGCAGATCTGTTTCTGCAGAATATATCAATGCTTGGTATTTTGTAGCACCAGTACTGGTGTGATTCCTTGCAGATGCATTTGATGCAGTACCACAATTCTCATTATGGGAGTTGATCAACACATTACTGCAACAACACTTCAGCATGACAGATATACTAGTTGTGATTTGGTTATGCTGCATTGTTCACAGAATTGTATGGTTGCACATAGCTTCTTGGTGTATGAATTGTTGGTGTTGGAATATCAAATTGAGGATATCTATTCACATGTAATACAAGGAAAACTGTTGCTTGCATATGTTCTTAGTTTTTACAGTATAGTGTGATATCATTGTCCAGTGGTATTAGTGTGCATGCATGCTCAATCTGGAGATGAGAAAACACTATATTGTCCTCATGTCTCAAGCAGGTAGTACTGTCTCTATTCGGCATTCATCTCAAATTCATTTCCAATGTATCAACAATGATGCTGGAATTTTTCAGCCCTAAGTTCAGAATGTCCAAACTGCTTTGATTTCCAACTACTGGATTTAAACATACCTACTCCTTTAGATTGCAATAAATGGCGCCTAGTGAGAGATTTGTAGGTGCTACAACAAATTGTTGGCAACTGATGTGTGCATTCATGGTCATCGACAACAATTCGACGTTTCAAATTACTAGCTTTATATTTTGCATGTTTCATTACGCTACTGCTACATTGTATTCGGTAGCAATAGCCATTGGATTTACTTGTTGTATTGTTTGTTTGTAGTTCAATTGAACATTTTGTATGTTTTACCCAATTTGGTATTTGTTATATATAACAGCTACTAGGTGAATAACCTAGTAGTATATTTGCTAAAAAAAGTGTTACTTACCTCAAAGTGCGCAGCTCAATGCTCCAACAAACCCTTGACTCGCGAATCGGCCTCCGAACAACTCGAATCTAGTCACAACCAACTTATTATAATCAATACAAGCTATAGGAATTGATTCCACACCATAAAGCTAAAGTCTTAAACCAAATTCAAAAAGTCAACCCAGGGCCCACGCCTCGAAATCCGGCAAAATTCATAAAATCCAAACATCCATTCAATAATAAGTCCAACCATACCAAAGTCATTCAATTCCAACCACAAATCGATATTCAAATCCCCAAATCTTACTCTCCAATACCTTGTCTAAAATCCTCCAAATTTCACCTTAAAGACACATAATCTAGGTGTAGAAGTCAATGGGTATCCAATATTATTGTACAAAAGTGATCAAAATTTTCTTACCTCTTGATTTATAGTGAAATCCCTCACAAAAATCGCACCTAGCCGAGCTCCACAAGTCAAAATATGAAATAATACTCTAACCCACGATTTGGGATTTTAAATAGTTTGCCCAGTTGTTTCCCTTTGCGATCGCGGAAATTCCCTCGCAATCGTGAAGAACAAAATTTACTGCCTTTATGAAATGGTCTAAGCAAACGCAAACTACCAGTCGCGAACGCGATGCTTAGAAACCTTGACCTACGCAATCGCCGACAAGGACACGCGATCGCGAAGAACAAATGCGTGAACATCCCAGGCCACCCCTTCCTTCTTCGCGGGCGCACAAGCAACCAAAGCTTCGCAATCATAGACATAATCTAGCAAACACACTGACCAAATTCCCACGTGCCAGACTTAACCCAGCGCGTTCGCGGTCCTCCTTTCATGATCGCGAAAGAGGAAACCAGAAGCACAAACTTCAGCAATCTAACAATGTCCAAAATGAGTCTGAACATGATCCGAATCATACCCGAGGCCTCCAGGACCCCATCCAAACATACCAGTAGGTCCTAAAACATGATACAGACTTAGTCGAAGCCACAAATCGCGTCAAACAATATCAAAAACCCGAATCGCATCCCAAGTCAAGCCTATTGAAACTAATGGATTCCCAATATCAACAATCGATGCCGAAACCTATCAAACCAACTCCGATTGACCTCAAATTTTGCACACAGATCATAAATAATACAACAGACCTATTCGAACTTTCAAAATCAAAATCCGAGCTCAGTAACAACAAAGTTAACCCTCGATCAAACTTCTCAACTTTCCAACCCTTCAACTTTTAAACTTTCACCAATTCAAGCCAAAACAACCTACGGACCTCCAAATAAATATCCAGACATACCCCTATGTCCAAAATCTATCACATGAAGCTATCAAAACCATCAAAATTCCATTCCGGAGTCATTTACTCATAAGTCAATATTCGATCAACTCTTTCAACTTAAGCTTCCAACCTTGGGACTAAGTGTCCCAATTCATTTTGAAATACTTCGGAACCAAACAAACTACCCCGACAAATCACATAACCACAAATGAACATAGAATAAGCAATAAATGGGAGGACGGGGCTACATTACTCAAAATGACCTGCCGGGTCGTTACATCTACAGACTTTGAGTGCAACCATCGTCTAGTCGTCCAGCTGCATTATTTAGTGGTGCTTCTGCTTCACCCAAAGAAAATGAGACTATGCAGATGCAAATCAATGAATTGTAGTAACAATGGAATAATGCTCAAGAAACAATAAGTATGATGCAGAAATTCATTAAAACATGGGAACCAACATACAATGGAAGAATCTAACAATGAGGAGACTGAAACCGATGAGGATCTATAGTAATTTTGAATGTGTAATAGGATATATAGATTTGATTGGTTGTCGCAAAACTTTGTTCGTTTTAGACTTGGTTGCATGTCATTTTGGTTGAAAGCTTTAGATTTTGATGTGCTTTAATAGAATTTACACTTGTTAAATAATTTTGTTATGTTTAAACTAGTTTGATACTTGATGTTTTTGGCTCAATTGATTGAGAATTTGTGATATTGGCTGCCTTATATTGGTTGTTTGATTTGGCAGGGGTACCAAAATTTGCTACTAATTTCTTACCACTTTGGTCGAAAACTAGACCCGGAAATTCCCAATTTTGTAGCTGAAGTGGTCGGAATATTTAATTAATTATTTTATTAATTTTTTAATTTCCGACTTATTTGGTCGGAATATATAAATAAAATAATAAATAATTATTTAAAGTACTGACCAAATTGATCGAATAGTAATTATTTAATTAATTTTTATTATTAATTATGCGACAGAATCAGTCGCAAAATTACCGACCAAAACAGTCGCAAACCGTAATTTATCCGGTCAACTGCACATTTCCCTATTGTGACCAAAATGGTCGGATGGTTTTATCCGATTCGGTCACAAATATTTTACGACCATCTTTTTTCCAACCACTTGAAATCCGTCGGAAATAATAGATTTCCGACCGATTTCCGACGGATTTGGTGAAAGAAATGATAGATGAAAAAGATATTTCCTGATTTTTCATTTGCTTTTGCCTGATAGTATGCCAAAATTCTATTTAACTTTGCTGCATAAGTTTGCGTAAGAAGTCATATAATGCTACACAATCTATTCAAGGACAATAATCTCTTCAATTTCTTTCTTGCATGTTTTTTTACTCTGCTTGAACTTCAACCAATCCAGCTTTCCTTACTGGTTGTGGTGGACAAAGCTTTGTTGCTTTGATCAATTTCGTCCAATTTCCATTGCACATTTAAGTGGTAACTCAGGAACACTATTCCAACCTTTCCCCTTAACCTTACCCCCAATTCCAATCGTAAGATAGATCTATACTCCTAGATTAATTACACAGAAGGTCATCATACTCATAGTCTAGTTGCAAGAAATTCATATTTTTATTAAATTTCCTAGAATATCAATTTGGTCAAATCCTTTTGAACTAAAAATATTTCCCCTAATCCTAACCATCGAATAGCCCCACCAACGTTTTCTTAAATCACATAGCTTTAACTTGTTGAGTACACCTTTTTGTAAATTATTTGATTTATGTTTATCGTTTTTCTTCTTTTGGAACTTATGTATGCCTCACTTGTATTGGGTAAAATATGATATGACACATGGTTGTCTAAAAGGAGGACAAGTGAAACTCAAGATGGGGATGGTCGAAGACCGGACGCTGCCGTTCCACTTATTATCAGAAAGGATAATGTTCATAATGGTGCTGTAAATGCTCTGTGCCCGGTATCATTTACTAGGAAAAATTCTGCAGCATTAAGAGCGACGGTCCGTTACAGAGAATTTGGCATTTATGTTTACCGTTTCATCTTCATCAATGACCCTCATAATTGACATTAAAGGAGGACATGATCCTAGGAATTCCTTCCCTAGAGATAGCTATAAATAGTAAGCTCAGTTATTATTGTAAATGACATGAATTTTCTGGCTAAACTTACACTCTATTCTATACAAAACTTTATTCAATTTTATTTCTTGCTTTTTGATCTCATCATCACTATGCACGAAAATTCTGTTCCCGGAATTAACATATTTGCTGTGTTCATCTACGTTCTAAGGCTAAGTATTGTGTATTTCTTCAATTATTGCACTATTTGAGGATTAAATTAATTCACTTCTCTAGAAACCATGTATAAATTAAACTGTAGCATTTTATGGGTAAACAATTTGGTGCCCACTATGAGGCCTAGACAATCGTGCAATTAAATTGATCCTTGCCTTTTTTACTAACGTGTTTTGATTACTTTGTCTTAGAAAAAAAATTATGAAAATGGCAGATAACACTGTTAATGACACACACAACCATAAAATTTGAGGGGATTTGCCTCATTTCGAGGATTCAATCAGTGAAACCCGCAGTAAAGGGAATGTCGCAATGCCAGTGCATGACATGCAGTACCCTCGATAGGTTCGGGAGACAACTCCCGATGATGCTGATGATGAGCATGTAGCGGATGCAGTGAGGGTCCTGCAAGAGTAAAATTCAATCATTCTAGGCCATCTCACGCGGCAAGATCAGGTTATGACAGAACTGAAGTAGGAGTTATCACGTGCTTCGAATAATACAAACAGACAAGATCCAATTCCTCCCGTTGTTCCCCCAGACCAAACAACACAAAGAGTTGACAACAACACTCCCAAGGGTGAAGTTGGCTCCGACGGGGTTGGGGAGAGCAGATCTGGTCTCAACAACGGGAACGATCCGTTCAAGGATGAACTTTTATGGTTCATGAGGGAAGTAAATACCCGCATGGATCAAATCCCGGGTGCGCCACCAGTATTGAAAGGCCCAAACTCGAAGAAGTATGTTCAATTACCATACAAGACAAGTGCGGCACCCGAACTAATCCCGTAGCAGTTCAAAATGCTTGAAATTCCAAAGTATGATGGAACTTCAGACCCACATGAGCATATTACTACCTACACAATGGCGGGGAAAGGAAATGATTTAGCTTCTCACGAAATTTAATCTGTGTTGCTGAAGAAATTCGAAGAAACTCTCACGAGGAGAGATCTAACGTGATATTCATTATTTCCCGAGCATTCCTTAGATTCCTTCGAGATGATTGAGGATTCCTTCATTAAGGCTCATGCCGGGGCCAGAAAAGTGCAAGTCCAAAAGGCTGACATATTCAGGATCGCACAGGGAGAATCTGAATTATTACGAGAGTTTGTTACTCGATTCCAGAAGGAAATAATGTTGCTCCCGGTCGTCCCAGTTGATTGGACAGCTGAAGCATTCACCAAAGGATTGAATCCAATAAGTTCAGTCGCTTCCCGAAAGCTGAAGGAGAGCCTTTTTGAGTTTCAAGAAACAACTTGGACAGATTTACACAACCGGTACGAGTCAAGGATAAGGATCAAAGATGACTAGGTCGGCTCTACAACATCAGCCAAAGGATGGGGAAAAAGCAGAGAAAAATCAAAGGATTATTACGACACAGACAGACGGACTTCGAGGGGTCGGTTTTTGCCCTACGAGCGGACCGAAGGTCATGGCAGAAACTTTCGAGCAGTAAAAAAGTTCATCGCTGACAGAAGGACCGATCGTGGTCGATAATATAGATCACTTCAGGATAAGGAGACATCGAGGTCTCGGGATCCTTCTTACCCCAAGTTATCAGAATACAACTTCAACGTCAGTATAGTAGAGTTGGTGTCAACCATGAGAAACATTAAAGATGCACGATTCACGAGACCTATGAGATCCGATTCCAACCTGAGAGATCCTAACTTGTGGTGTGAGTACCATGGGATTTACGATCACCGGACATGGGACTGTCAACACCTCCGAGAGGAGGTGGAAATATTATTGAAGAATGGTCACCTCAGAGAATTCTTGAGTGATCGACCTAAGAACAATTATGGTTGTAACAGAGACAATGTGGAACATCCGAAAGCAGGAGATGAACCCCCACGCCAAATGATCAGTATGATCTTTGGGAGGAATGAGATTAACGGGGTCACCTTTTCGGCAGCGAAGAAGATGAAAAAATCAATAACTCATAGTAAAAGACTCCAGGGAGATGATATCACTTTCACAGATGAGGCAACAGACGGATTGTTGTTACCACACAATGACGCACTGGTAATTTCTGTAAAAGTATTAGATTTTAAGATTAATTGTGTTCTAGTGGATCCAGGAAATTCGGGTAATATCATACAATGGAGAGTACTGGAGCAAACTAATCTCACCGGAAGCATTATTCCGGCAACGAAGCTCCTCGCTGGATTGAACCTTGCAAGTGTGACAACCCGGGGAGAGATTTTGCTGCTCACAAATGCTGAAGGAGTAATGAAAATAACTCTGTGCGAAGAAGTAGATGGTGACATGGGATACAACATTATCCGGGGAAGACCATGGTTACACGAAATGAAAGCTCTACCATCAACGTATCACCAATTGTTGAAGTTTCCAATGCCCGAAGGAATCAAGCAGATAAGAGGTGATCAACCGGCAGCAAGAGAGATGAATGCAATCTCAGTTTCCAGTAGCAAAGGGAAGGAACACATGCCATAGCAATTGCAGGAACCGGCACCTCCTCCTGAACAAGAAGGAGTTAGCTCGAAAACAGAGTTATCAGAACAATATCAGAAGCCAAGATATTTCCAAGTTCTAGAAGAGACAAATGCAACGAAGTCCACAGCGGACGAACTGGAGCAAGTTGCATTGTTCGAGGAATTCCTAGAAAGAATATTCCATGAGGGGACAGGACTGCACCCGGAGCTCAGGTCTGGTTTTATTTAATTCCTTAAATTTAATGTTGATTATTTTGCATGGTCGCACGAGGATATGATAGTAATCACGGCGGAAATAGCCGTGCACAAGCTAAGTTTGGATCCCAACATACCTCCGGTAATGCAGAAGAAATGCCCTATTGCCAAGGCCAAGAATAAATTCATCAAAGAAGAGGTAATCCTCTTACTTAAAATAGGTTCGGTCCGAGAGGTAAGATATTCGGACTGGCTAGCCAATGTAGTAGTAGTTCCTAAGAAGAACAATAAATTTTGCTTGTGCGTAGACTATAAAGATCTTAATAAGGCATGCCCAAAAGACTCGTTCCCACTGCCAAATATCGATCAAATTATTGATGCCACGACCGTCCTTGATGCTTATTCCAGGTACAACCAATTTAAGATGAACCCAGAAGATCAGGAAAAAACTTCATTTATAACAAATTTTGGTACATATTGTTACAATGTAATACCCTTCGGTTTGAAAAACGTCGGAGCCACTTATCAACGGCTCGTAAATAGATGTTTGAAAAGAAAGTAAGGGAGACCATGGAAGTTTATATAGACGATATGATTGTTAAGTCTTTGAATGCAGGTGACCACCTTAAGCATTCACAAGAAATATTCGATATCCTGAGGAAGCATAACATGAAACTCAACCCCGAGAAGTGCGCTTTCGGGGTCAGTTCTAGTAAGTTCTTGGGGTTTCTAGTCTCACAAAGGGGAATTGAGGTAAACCCAGACAAAATCAAGTCCATAGACGATATCTTGGATCAATTGTCAAACATAAAGGAAGTCCAAAGACTCACCAGAAGGTTAGCAGCTTTGAGCAGGTTCATTTACCGGTTGTCAAAAACATGTCATCGCTTCTTCACATTGATCAAAAAGAAGAATAATTTCGAATGGATACCGGAGTGCCAACATGCTTTGAGGGACCTGAAGAAATACTTATCAAGCCCTCCATTGCTCTCGAAACCAAAATAAGTTAAAACATTGCTAGTCTACCTCACGGTTTCAGAAGTTGCAGTAAGTGCGATTTTAGTTTGGGTGGATGAGGGTACGCAATTTCCCATTTATTGCGTTAGCAAAATTTTAACGGGAGCAGAAACTCCCTGCCCACATTTGAAAAAATTGGCCTTAGCTCTCATAGTCGCCGCTCAGAAGCTGAGGCCTTACTTCTAATGCCACCCGATAGCTGTGGTGACTACTTTTTCTTTCTGGAACATCCTCCACAAACTCGAGCTCTCAAGTAGATTAGCCAAATGGGCTGTCAAAATGAGTGAATTCGACATAGAATATAAACTAAGGACTACAATTAAGTCACAAGTCTTGGCTAACTTCATGGCCGAATTTAGTCTGGGACTACTACCTCTGGCAACAAAGGATAAGATAATGGTGTGGGAATCGAAATCAGTGGTTTTGAACCTTATTTACGGACGAAGCTTCGAATGTAAAAGTGTCCGGGCTTGGAATAGTCTTAATTACGCCTTCGGGGGAAGCCTTAAGGCAGACCATCAGAATAATCCTTTTAACTAAAAATGAAGCAGAGTACGAATCTTTGATTGCAGGGCTCGAATTGGCCTAGGGACTTGATTCCAAGGTTATCGAAATAAAGGTCTACATGATCTTTGATACCAAAGAAGAACGTATGCAACATTACGTGGTAAGGGTCCAGGATCTTTTGGCACAATTTTGGGAGTGGTCAATTACTCATATCCCGAGGGAGGATAACGAAGAAGCGGATTAATTAGCAAACTTAGGATCATCGACAAAAATAAAAGGATTAGAGTCCGGAACGGTGGTACAACTGATGAGCTCAGTCCTGGATACGGATGGCTGCTATGAGGTGAATTCGGCTAGTCTTGTTTGGGATGGGAGAAATGAAATAATCAACTACCTCGAGCACGGAAAGTTGCCCGACGACCCCAAAGTATCACAGGCGTTACGTGCCAAAGCTGCACATTATATCTTTAGGAAAGGCCAATTGTATAGAAAATATTTCCAAAGCCCGCTGGCCCAGTATTTAGGAGCGTTAGAAGCTGACTATATCATGAGAGAAATCCACGAAGGGATATGCGGCAATCACTCAGGTGCAATGACTTTTGTGCTGAAATTGTTGCGGGCAGGATATTATTGCCTTGCATGGAAAAAGACGCCAAATATTTCTTACAAAAATGTGATAAGTGTTAACGCTATGCATCACTAGTACATCAACTGGCAGAACCCTTACATTCGGTTCTATCCCCATGGTCGTTCATGAAATAGGGGATGGACATCGTCGGACCGCTGCCGCCGTCTCCCGGAAAGGTAAGGTTTCTTGTAATTTTGACTGATTATTTTTCTAAATGGGTGGAAGCAGGTTCTAATCAGAAGATCGGAGAACGCGAAGTGGTCGATTTCCTGTGGGAAAATATAATTTGCAGGTTCGGAATACCAAAAGAGATAGCATGCAACAAATGGGCCACAGTTTATCGGTACAAAAGTTACAAAGTTTCTCGAAGACTTGAAAATAAAGAGGATCACATCTTCTCCTTATCATCCGAGCGCAAATGGCCAACAAGAGTCAATGAACAAAGTGATTATCTAAAATCTGAAAAAAAGGTTAGAACCAGCAAAAGGCAAATGGCCCGAATAATTGCCCGGAGTTCTATGGGCCTATCGAACAACACCCAAATCGAGCACAAGAGAAACTCATTTTTCCCTTGTTTACGGTGTTGCCGCCCTAATCCCGATAGAACTGGGCGAACCCACTTTGAGATACTCTTAAACAAATGGAGAATCAAATGATGAAGCAATGCTAATCAACTTGGAACTGCTCGAGGAACGCCGGAACTTAGTGCATGTAAGGATGGAAGCTCAAAAGCAGAGAATGGAGCGATATTATAATTGAAGAGACAACTTCTATTATTTCAAAGTAGGAGACTTGGTTCTAAGGAAAGTAACCCAAAGAACCCAGGAGCTCAAGGAGTGGAAGCTAGGTCCAAGGTGGGAAGGTCCCTACCAGATTTTAGCTATCACTGTGAAAGGTTCATATGAGTTGGAGAACCAAAATGGAGACAATTTGCCCAACAACAAGAGCATGGCACATCTCAAAAGGTATTATTACTGATGAACATTATTCAATCAGAAAGTATGTGCTACATTATTTTTCCCTTCGTTTAGTTTTTGTCCCAATTGGATTTTTCTTGCAAGGTTTTTAATGAGGCAGCGACGGAAAGCATACTACGAACACAACAACAATAAGACCTTTGATAGCATGGCAAACAAACAAGATTCCACTCAGGGACAATTAGATAATCTTTGGTTTGATAGAAAATTCCCACTGGGAAGTTAAGTTTACTATCAAACAGAGGTTACCCGGATGTTCAAGAGCACAAACCACTAGAGGATTGTTAGTTATTCTTTTGCTCGATAGCATTGATTCCTAAGGGGAAGTAAGGTATGTTGCAAAGTGAAGGGCTACCTAGCAATTCATTAGTGGAATCTCCAAAGATACAAGACTTCCATAGTTCTAATTAGCTCTCTTCGCATTCGAACACTAGGGGTGAATGATATGATGATACAGCAACAATGAATGCCATATCAATCGGGGAACGAAAATCTGGAAACTAAACGCATCATCGGGATCGGGGACTGCGTAGCCAACCCCGTAGAAATAAGTTGTACAAGAAAGCCACAAGTACTGGCAATTTCTTTTCTACATAGCAAAATGCTTATATATTTTTTGAAAATAGAAAGAATAAAATGAAATCCTTTTGCTTTTATCTTGTTTCTTGTCTGAACGATGAGCTAACTTTGTCATTTGAAAGTTAAACAAGTACTTCAAATGTTAGTGGCGTAATGAACAGGAGACGTCCTCTTCAAGAGCACCGTAAACATAAGAGGGCCCTCTCATATAAAAACCCTCACGTTAAAGGGTTGGTTCCGGAAGAATCAATGCCCAAAATCTAAAATTTCATCGGGGAAAAATACACCCGAAGCTGCATATGTAAAGGACGCAAAAACCAAACTTGTGCAAATATTCATAGAAACCCTCACGTATAAGGGAAACTTGCACAAATATTCATAGAAACCCTCGCGTAAAATGGATAATACTCGGAACAAAAATGCTTCGAATAAAAGGCATCCGAGACTACACATAGTAAAGCACGAGTAGAACAACATGCGCTGAATGCTTGAGCAAGTGCAAAAGTTAAAGAATTGCATGATATTCAAACGAAAGTAAGACTCAATTGATACTTGAGCAAAATATATCTTTATTTACAAGGACGTACCAAAACGATAAAAGTACAAAATGGGAAAAGAAAGGATAAGCTAAACTACACCACCTTCGGAACCAGGAGGAAGAGAAGTGTCCGCATTCCCGAGAAATGTAGGAAAATCCACTGATGGCTCAACATTTTTCCCAGTTTGGTCTTCAGCATCATCGCCTTCCGATCCCTCTTCGGTGTCTGAAAACTTAGAACTGGAACTAAAAGAACCAGGAGCATCAGAATGCGCCGGGAGTACATTTTTAGAAACCAACTCAAGCTATCGGGCCTTAGCAATCTCGGCATCAATGTCAATGATACCAGATTTGGACTCGTTCAAGATGTTTCTCCTTATGCTGTACATGGAATAAGTTTTTTCAACAATGAGGGAAGTCGCTCGGCGCTTAAGCTCTTCTTTGAGTTGGGTAACCTCGATAGAAATGTTAGTTTTCCTGTACTTCTCTTCTAGCTGGGCATGTCTCTCCCCTACAGCATCAAGCTCTTCACTTTTGGAGTTCAAGGCTACTTCCAAGTTAATCACTCTTTTAGTGGAGGCAGCCTCACGATCGGTTGCAGCAAGAACAATGTTCTAGACTTCAGCCCATTTGGCCTTGGTTTCATCAAATCTAACCCTTAGCGGCCCAATTTCTTGGCTAAGGGTTACCATTTCTTGCTCTCTTTGCTGCAAATGAGTCTCTAAAACAACGACATCAGTAACTTTGGTTTCCAGTTCCAAAAAGCGGAGAACATTTTGATCTCATTCCGCCAAAAGCGATCTCTTTCAGAAGTATGTTCTTCCATCTCACGAATCAACCTTTGAAGGCCCTTAGAAGCAAGAAAGTAGGCCTACAAAACAAGAAGAGGTAAAATTTAGAATACATTCGTTCAAAACATAGAATACAGACGAAGAAAGTAACGTACCGTAGTGGCGTTATACATAGCGTTATTCAACAAACACTCTCCCGAGAGTGCCTGAATCGTTTCCTAGTCTTTGTCTGAAGCCAAAGGCTTCAGATAATTAGCAAGCTCCACCGGCCGAGTTAACAAGTTGCACCCGATAGAGACTGAAAGGGTAATGTTCCTCCTCTTTTGTGGATCTTCAGAAGGGGAAACATAATCTTACTCCAAATTCCCATGAACTGGGGACTCTAGAAGAGGAACACCTTCTTCGTGGTCAGGTGCGGCCGATGGAGATGATGTAGAAATCACTGGTGGAAGAATGGTTGAAGATGGAAGTGATGTAACAACTCTTGGTGTTGGTGAAGGTGGAGATGAAGCTGATGAAGTTGAAGAAAGAGAAGCATCTGCATCAAATACAGTGCCGGCTGTTGGATGCTCACCAACCAAAGACGGTAAGGACCCTGTAACACCCCGAAATATTTTTTGAAGTACTTAAGCTATATTAAGAAAGTTGATATGCGCTAATTATATTATTTTGTGTGTAGAAAAGGACTATTATATGAATGATATCAATTGATCATGATAATATATGTATGATGTGCATTAATAATGGTGTGTGTTCTAAAAAGACCCCCAAGGCTAAGTCAAGTTGAAATTTTTATGATAGGATAAAGTTTCAAGTGAGTTAGCATAAGACCTAACTTCAAATGATCATACCTCTTGATATGAAGAGTTATATAATATATTAGCTATCCACAAAAAGGTCTATGTGTCTAGTTTCCAACACTTCAAACCGTTCGTCATTTGGACACTCCTACAAGAAGTTATGACCAAACTACCAAAGGCTGGAAATATGCGATTCTACGATCGCAGAATAATTATGCGATCGCGAAAGTGCTTCTGCGACCGCAAACATGTCACAGAATGGACCAGAACAACTCAATTCTGGGAACAAATTTTTGCAACCATTTTTTGACCCGCATAGCATTTCTGCGGTCCATTATGCGACCGCAGACCTGCTTTCGGAGGATTAATTTTTCTATTTTCATAACCTGGCCTCATTTTGATAAATAGGCTTTAGGGTTTATTTTGGGGCAATTATCTGAGGTTTTTTAGAGAGAAGCGAGAGTGTTCTAGAGAGAGAAAGTAGATGAAGTGTTTGTTCATCAAGATCTTGCCCAAGCTTTGAAATCCAAGAGGTAAGATTCAAACCCCTAGTCTTCAATTTCGAGTTTGGGGTAAAAGATGGGTGATTGGGAGTATGATTCTTGGGAGTAAGAGTATTATTTATATATGCTTGTACTAATAAGGTTTGTGAAAAGATTGTTGAGCTCAAATAAGTAAATATTGGGTTGTGGAGTGAAGGAAATATTGTAGAAGAACCTTGTAGTTAAATTTGCACACCTAGTGTTTGATAAAATGCTCAAATGACCTGAGATCATGAATATCTTCCTAATAATAGTTCAATTTTATTATGTCTCAAAATAGATTGGGATTGCTAGAATTTCCAGAATGTTGTAGCAATTTAAGAAAAGCTTAAAGCAAGGTATGTTGGCTAAACTACTCTCTTAGAACTGAATTCAATGATGTTCTCATAAGTTTCAAGTATGGTTGTCTCAAGTTTCTTATTCTTTGTTCCGAGTTGTTCCCAATAATTCAGTTGTCCCGAATAAGCAAAGTGTCCAGAATTAAGTATTCAAAACGTGTTCTGAATGTTCCTAACACATTATGTTATCCTTTGGGAATATGTTCAAGAATGATATGTGTACTAAAATGCTATGTATTTGAATGGTGTTTCAATTGAAGGTTATGATTCCAAATTGTGTGAGAAAACTCAATATACTTAAGACTCTTAATTGCTCATATGTGTACCTAAAGCCTTGATTGGAAATGTCTTACTGCTGATAACCTATAAAGATGTGAAAGAAGTATGAAATGCGATGATTGATATAAGTGAAAGTTATACTCGTGGCCAATGGTGACAATGAAATTAAAAGATGCGAAAGAAGTATGAAATGCGATGATTGATATAAGTGAAAGTTATACTTGTGGCCAATGGAGCCAATGAAATAAAATGATGTGAGAAAGGTTATGAAATGAGCCTTGATTCAACTATTCCGAATTGACTTTGAAAATAGAATTGCCTAAAAGCCTATAAACTTAAGTCATGCTTATATGTGGCTGTTTTAACAGACGTTATGATTTGTGAGTATTTTAATGGGTTTTTCGTTCTTTGCATATTCGTGAGTGAAAATTGTGTATTGCCATTTATGGGGAAAATTGTGTCAAGAATAAATAGTGTGTTATTTGCTGATGATTTTAACTTGCGCATCAATTGCCAATCATTTTACTCCATTTCTCGGAAAGAAATCTATGGTGCTTAAATTGTTCATTTCTAATGAACTTAAAGTTGTGATTTTCGGAATATTATATGTATGTTGATATTTACGATGATGATACATGAGAGGGAAGAAATAAAAGTGTGAAATAACAAATATGGCCACCGTGCCTTGAATAAAGAATCTTGTGAATGGCCAAAAGAGTCAAGAAAATATTGTTGTTGTTTTTGGTTGAAAATACTAGTGGAGATTTATATAATATGGAAGATGATGAGGTAAATACATTTGCACCAATGTTATTTTTGTAAATTATTCCCCTTATTTGGGATGAGATTGATGTGATAAAATTATTCCTCTTAATTGGGATAAGATTGATTGATATAAAAGGGTTGATGTCTCGAATAAGACAGCCTAGCCGATCGGGTCGTGATCGGACACCATGTCACACGCATGGTGGTGATTGTGCAGGAAATTATAATTGAAATTGAGATTTTGGTTGATGTCTTCAAATAAGACAGCCTAGCCGATCGGGTCATGATTGGACTCTGTGCTAAAATTACGGTGGTATTGGTATTGATAGTAATTGTGGTTGATTCTCTAATGAGATAGCCTAGCCGATCGGGTCGTGATCTGACTCCGTGCTAAAATTATGGTGGTATTGGTATTGATAGAAATTGTGGTTGATTTCTCTAATGAGGTAGCCTAGCCGATCGGGTCGTGATCAGACTCCGTACTGAAAGTACGGTGGCATTGGTATTGTGAACATTGGAATTGTGAACATCGGTATTGTGAACATTGGTATTGTGAACATTGGTATTGTGAACAGTGGTATATCGGTGCTAAAGATCTCCCAACCAAAAATAATATTATCATCATAATTTGATTATCACTTCCCAGTGTTATCTTCATATTTTGGAAATTATTATGTGTTAACTTGGCATTTGAATATCATTGATTGTGACTTGGTGTTTCTATGAATTTCCACTTCATACATTGGTATTCTATTTTGAAAGAGGACAATTAGCTTTACATACTAGTACTATTCCATATGCACTAACATCCCTTTTGTCGGGGGCACTGCATCTTCAATGGATGCATGTGATTCATCAGCGGTGCAACTTTGGTCCTCGTTAGTAGTTACTCCCTATACAGCAGGTTTTGGTGAGCCATATTCTATTCCGAGCCCGATGTCACTTGATGTTACACTTTGTGTCTTGAGGTATAGCTGGGACCTTGTTGCCGGCACTTCCATACTATTTTTCTATCATATCTAGAGGCTCTGTAGACAGGTTGTGGGTGGTGTATGATGTTGGGAATTGAACTAGAAATGTTGCTATTTGGTAAACATGTTTTGCATTATATCTATAAACTTGTAATACTTTGGAAATTATGAATGAAGTAGCTAATGGAATGAAATGGGAGTTGTTAATAAACTATTTTCAGTTTTTGATTTATGGAGTACATTTCCTCTTTATTCATGGATGAGTTTGGGTAGAAGAAAATCTAATAGGCTTGCTCGGCCGGGTTCACTCGATTGAGCGCCGGTCGCGCTCCCCGAGTTTGGGGTGTGACAGACCCGGTACTCAGCCCCACAACACCGGTTACAGCAATTGGGGCCCAAAAATGGGAGTTGGCATATTCTACCAAATCATATTCTCCCCAAAGTGTCGAGACATCGTCTTCACTTGGTGTAACTATCTCAACATGTCGAGCATCCTGTTGAGATGATGAGGATAGTCGCCTTCTGTGTAAAGAAGGTCCCTCATCAATAGATTCTCCATCATCATCAATCATCACGGTGTCTACAACCGGCCCAAAAGGAGGACCAGTCGTCATCGCCACCGGAAATATCTCGGGGGCATCAGTCTTTACCCTCTTATTCTTTTCCCGTCGCGAAGGAACGTCTTCTCTTTGGTTGCTTATCCTCTGCCCGGGGACTCCGTAGAGAAGTGTTTTCACCCAAAACAGACCTAGAGATACATGTTCGAGTATGTGTTTCCTGAAACAGCCTCGCTGCATCAGCGGGATCATCCAAAACGTCCTTCTCGGGGACAATAACAGAGCCCGCAGGTACACCTAATTCCATGAACAAGTCAGAAGGGTTCAACCAAGTTCTTCATAATGGAAGCAAGGTAAATTAAAATTACCATGATTTTTGGCCTTCCACCCGTATTTAAGGGCCAGTTCTTTCTAGAAATAAGTTCCAGGCGTCGTGACGTCCAAGATCTTTTGAATCACCGGTCTAAACCTTCAACCACCAGTGGGATCCATCGAGTTGCTGAAACATGCGAAGGGTGAAGAGTTGATACAACCACAAAGTAATATCTAGTGAAAAGAAATAAAAAACAAAGAACTTACGAGTGCGGTTCCAAATGACCGGAAAGGATGAAGAAATTGTCGGAATTATGTCGTTGGTGGCAACTGCAATGAACCGTTCTATCCACCCACTATCATTGTCATTATCCATGCTAGACAGCAAAGCATGGTGGCTATGCTTGCAAATATTTATCATTCCCCCGCAAAAGATTTTGGGGGAATAGAAATTCATCATATGAGCTAAGGTTAGCTCCTCTCCAGTTTCCTGGCACAAGTGTCGAAGATAGACGACCATCCTCCATACTGAAGGACTTACTTGTTCCAAACATACCTGATAACGAAGGCAAAATGCTGCAATCATGGAATCAAGCTCTCCGCTCAAAACAAACGCACACAAAGTAAAGGGATACGTAAAACAATATGTAAAACCTTCCTTCGGAAGGGTCACTCGATATGATAGATCAGGAGCAATAATATCTAACTCATTCCAGCGATAATCCTCCTTCATAGTAGAATATTGGAAGGACTAATAGAAGAAGGGTACCTACTAACAGCCCATGTACGAGGGTTAGTAGTAGGGAATTTCTCTTCAAAATCCTTTAAAGTACTAAGTTTTCTTGGGATGATGGAACCCACCGTTGGAGGAACAGAGTCTTCGGTTTTGTTCTTATTCTTTGTAGAACCGGCACGTTTAGAGGAAGAAGCCATTGAAAAGGAGATGGAAAAGGTTTTATGTTTGAAGAGAAGTAGACAAAGAATGGAAAGCAAAGATGCCAATCTGGAGTTCGAGAAATTACGAAACGCAAAGGAATAGAATGTGGCGTATAAGTAAAATTTTGGCAGCTAAATTCATGGCCATGATTACCTCGACAATCGGTAAAAGCTTTGCTAAATCATGGGATGACGTGTGTTTGGGGGATTAAATGCGGAGAGACGTGCGTCTAATCAATTGACAGGGACTTTCAGAGGGAGTTATAGTAATTCCCGCCAAAAAGGTGTTTCTACCAACTTCCCAGTAACACAAAATTATGTCACCAGAAAGTAGGGGGACTATCTGTATAGGGTAAAATATGATATGATACGTGATTGTCTAAAAGGAGGACACGCGGAACCCATAAAGGTGCAGTAAATGCTCTGTGCCCGGTAGCATTTACTAAGGAATATTCTGCAGCATTAAGAGCGACAGTCCGTTACAAAGAATTTGGCATTTATGTTTACCATTACATATTCATCAATGACCCTCAGAATTGACATTAAAAAAGGACATGATATGAGGACTTCCTTCCCTAGAGATAGCTATAAATAGTGAGCTCAGTTATCATTGTAAACGACGCGAATTTTCTGGCTAAACTTACATTTTATTCTATACAAAGCTTTATTCAATTTTACTTCATGCTTTTTGATCTCATCATTGCTGTGCCTGGAAACCCTGTTCCCAGAATTATCATATCTGTTGTGTTCATCTACGTTCTAAGGCTAAGTATTGTGTATTTTTTCAATTATTGCATTATTTAAGGATCAAATTAATTCACTTGTCTAGAAACTACGTATAACTCCAACTGTACCATTTTATGGGTAAACATAACTAACTTACCATTTATGTCTATGATGTTCTATTGTGTGTTTTGTCTACTGTTCGCTCTTAAAAAAACAAAATTTAAATATTATGTAGTTGCATGAATAAAGTGCGCACACTGCTCAAGTGATACGAGATAGTGTCAGTATTCTTCTAAATATCTGAAACTTTCCATGTTGTCTAGAACTCATGACCTTCCCTTAAAAACCGAATGGCCACCTTGTACATGAAATCTCAATCCCATACGGTGCACCGTATCGGTAACACTCCGGAAACATTTTGAAGTACTTAAGTGTAAATCCCAGTAAAAGTTTGCAAAAGAAAATAATATTTCATGGTGCCGGACTAGGCTTACGTGTTTGAGGTCGCGGCTCGGACGCTTTGGGTTGAACAATGCACTGGAAAGTAAAGGAAAATTTTTGGCAGAAAAATGCATTTCTGCGGTCTATTATGCGACCGCAGAATCACTCTGCGAACCACGTAATGGTCGTAGAAGTGAGGCAGGAGAGGGTCATTTTTGAGCAAAAATTCTGATGTTTTAGAGAGAAGGGATAGTGTTTTAGAGAGAGAGAGAGAGAGAGAGAGAGAGAGAGAGAGAGAGAGAGAGGAAATCCTAGGCTAAGTATTCATCAAGTCTTGCTCAAATCTTGGAAGATTAACAAGGAAAACCCACAAGTTCTTCATCTAAGAGATAAGGTTCCATACCCCAGTTTTCAATTTCGAATTTGGGTAGAAGATGGTTGATTAGGAGTATGATTCTTGAGTATGAGAGTATTATCTATACATGCATGTACCAATAAGATTTGTGGGAAGATTGTTGAGCTTAAATAAGTAAGGATTGGGTTGTGTAGTGAAGAAAATCTTGTAGAAGAACCTTGTGGTTGAATTTGCACACCTAGTGTTTGATAAAATGCTCAAATGAGTTGAGACCATGAATATCTTCCTAATTATGGTTCAATTTTGTTATGTCTCAAAATAGATTGGGATTGCTAGAATTTCCGGAACGTTGTAGTAATTTAAGAAAAGCTCAATTGAGGTATGTTGGCGAAACTTTCTCTCTTAGAATTGAATTCCATAATGTTCCCATGAGTTTAAAAGTATGGGTTGCATATTAAAATGTTATGGCTTTGAATCGTATTTCAAATAAAAGCTAGTATGCCAAATTGTATGAGAAAATCTCAATATTCTTAAGACTCTTAATTGCTCATATGTGTACCTAAAGTCTTGATTGGAAATGTCTTATTGTTGATAACCTATAAAGGTGGTTGGAAATGAAATAATTGAATTGGGGATATAGTGTGTGGCCAACGCTCCATGAATTTAAGTTATGATTGTGACTAGTAGTGCAAATGATTTAAGAGGATGCGATAAAGAATATGAAATACGCCTCGACTCAACTGTTTTAAAAGTGATTAGGAAAATAGAATTGCCTAAAAGATTTTGTACTCAATTCATGCCCATTCGTGGCTGCTTTAACTAATGCTTTGCTTTATATATATATATCGAGTGTGATTCGAGTTTTATATACTCATGTATTAAAATTATACATTGTCATTTCTGGGGAAGAGTATTGCAAGAATAAATGGTGTATTGATTGTTTATGATTTTGATGTGCGTTTCTATTGTTGGTTGGTATGCCTCATTCTTTAGGAAGAAACCATTAATGTTTGAAGTTCTCATTCTAAATGGATTTGAAGTATATGATTTTCGAAATATTCTATATGTTGATATTTGATGGTGATCTTTAAAATTAAAAGAGGTGAAAGTGTGGAATATGAAATACGGCCATCGTGCCAGGAATAAAGAATTTTGTGAATGGCTAAATGAGCCAATGAAATATTATCGTTGTGAATGACTGGAAATACTAACGAGAATTTATACAATGTGAAAAATGTTTAGGTGAGTACAATTGTATTTATGTTACCTCTGTGTGAAAACCAAATCAAAAATAGTTTTGGGAGCATTATTAGTAAAGCCGAGTGGGGTGGGTCATAAGGCCCATACCTGAAACTACACATGCCGGTGTAGGGGTGGATTGTGATTATTCCCCTTATTTGGGATGAAATTGGAACCTTTGGAAAATTGTGATATTATTCCCCTTAATTAGGATGAAACTGGTAACAATTGTGGATTGGAAAATTCAACCCACACGGCATATGTGGGGAGGCGGCCTAGCAGATCAGGTGGAGATCGGATGCCATGTTGCGCACATGGTAGTAATACTCTTGGTAACAACTTTCTTTAGCATCACTTGTCAAACCACATTGTTCGTGGGGAGATGGTCAAGTCGATTGGGCGTGATCGGACTCCATTCTAACAAAGACGGTGGTATATCTGTGCTAATGATCTCCCAACCAAAATTGTATATGAAGTTCGTATTTTGAAAATTTTTATGTTGTAACTAGACATTTGGATATTGTTGATTATGACTTGTTGTTTCTATGTGTAGTTTTTTCTTATATGGGCATTCTATTTTGAAAGAGGATTTTTAGCTATACATACTAGTGCTATTCGACAGTACTAACATCCCTTTTGCCGGGGCGCTGCATCTTTAATGGATGCAAGTGGTTTTACAACAGGCGGCATTGATCAGTGATATCAGTACACTCTTTTCAGCTGATTTGGTGAGCCCCACTTCATTTCGGGGTCATGTATCTTTTGTTTCTCATGTACTGTATTTTAAGGTATAGCCGGGGCCTTATTGCCAGCATTTTCATATTACTCTTCTATTGTACTTAGAGGCTCCGTATATAGGTTGTAGGTTGTGGTTGATGTTGGGAATTGAATTAGAAATGTTGGTATTTAGAAATCATGTTTTACATTAATTCTATAAACTCGTAATATTTTGGAAGTTATGAATGAAGCTGCTAATGGGAATGAAAAGGTAGTTGTTAATAGAATCTTTTCAGTGTTTGAGTAATGGAGTACATCTCCTCTTTATTCATAGATGAGTTTGGGTAGAAGTAAATCAAATAGGCTTGCTCGGCCGGGTTCTCTCGATTGAGCGCCGGTCGCGCTCTCCGAGTTTGGGGCGTGACAGTATCTATCATGCCATCATAAGAAAAATATGAGAATCTCATTATCAACTCTGAATTACAAGTAGGATACACAATCCATCAGGCAGAAACCTTTCACTCGACCCCATCTATTAGAAAAATCACAACACGCAACAAACTCCCTATGCATGTAGAAGACATTTATCTCAAGCCGTGGTCGAAACCATCGAGAACACTTTGAAAACTATTTGCACAAAACCAAACCAGCATAACTTAATCCCTCTAACTCAACAAAGTCATAAAGGTCGCCAAACCCAAGAGCATTTCCACAAAATACCTATAAAGCCTCGCCATTACAAAAGAACTGATCACTTCTATTACTATGCTGATTCAAACTGCTACCATGTTGACCCATTTCTTCGAGTTCGTCTCGACTTGCCTTCACGCTAACACTTCTCCTTTCCAGTACACTATGATCCTTAACCAAATCTCATCCTAAGAGATCCTAGCATGAAACCACATCGTCCTATGGCCCATAAGCCCCTGTATTCCCTCTTAAGCACCTAATAGTACCGCAATCGAGATGCCATTTTCTGTGAATTTGAAATTGTTTCTTTAACCTCTCTGACACTGAAATGTAGAATCAATAATGATTAATAAATACCACAAGTATCGGCACCATCCAATGTAAATCTCAGATCATAGCCATATGTAAATTTGGGAAACCCTAAAATACCATATTTGAATCTTGAACTCATTAGAACCTTCTCAAGAGTCATCCTCTCTGCTCGCCAATACGAGCCGAACGACTTGTGCTTCATTATCACAAGAACACCAAAAGAAGTAACCCCACCTTGAAGCAACCGAGTGAATCCCTTCTCCTTGCACACTACATCCACCATGAATAACAAACCCGAATCATTCCAAGATTTCTATATGCCCATAAAGTATAGTACATCGTATATCCGACAATTTACATTCCTCGCATCATCTTCAAAGTCAAGCCCCTTCAAGTGATAAATGATCTATAAGTATGACTCAGACCAAAAGTAATGTGACACATGACCATGCAATCTGATCGTCGATACCAGACTCCTCCATTTAACTCGAAGCTATAGAACATAAGATCTGATAACCCACAATATCCTTCCTTTATAACTGCCATGATCTCGTACTGTTATCCTAGTTGAATCCTTCATAAACCCATGTAGCACTAGCCATACAATACTCAAACGTGTCTGCCACGTGTATACTCATCCTTGTGACATTCATGCGAGCTTCCTCGAGCAATCTGTACTCTAACTGTAGCATATACATCAAAATTGATAAAAAGATAAACTCTTCATAGAAACATCATAAGGATCACACAACTGCAGACCATCCCGCAGGAGATAACCCACATGCTTAGCCTCAAACTGACAACTCTCTATGACCCTATCATGGTCACAACCAGTATGCAATCACTTAATCTTCCCGAGTCTAAACTCGTCAACAAGATATAAGAATCAACTTTATTCCACAATCGAACAACTAAGAGATCCCTCATAACTCGAGATTATATAACACATCAAGATAGAAATCAAGCATCCATATTCCTTTTGCATCCCAGGCAAATCCTTTCGTCACATCCAAACCATCTAAGCATAGTCCTCAGTCACATAATACTGATCATATAGCTATCTCACAACTCACAGAGCCATCAATCCTACACCTAGGGACACCTCCAGATATATAAGTCCTAATGCACATATTCACACAACTAAAACTATCGAGCCCAAGTTGTGGTTTGAATCTAGCCTCAAGTCCACCAGATTGTCCTAACTTCACAAGGAAAAAAAGACATTCCGCACCTTATCCATGACTTCACAAGCCGTCGGTGCATAGATGATATCGAGTGCTCAAAACCACATACGAGTAAATGGAAGGAAATCGAATATATAAAATTCAAGATAAAATAAAGTCGCACGACAAGGAAAAAAATATGAGAGGTTTCCTAGATGTCCTATAGCCCCTCGAAGATAAGTATGGACATTATCATACCAATCCGCAAGACTCTACTAGACACTTGCTCATGACTCGTAGAACTTATGAACCTAGAGCTCTGATACCAACTTGTCACGACCCAAAATCTACCTAGTCGTGATGGCACCTAAACCAACCCATCAGGTAAGCCAATTAACAACTATTTCAGATTGTAAATTCAGATTTTGGATTCTAGAAAATGCAATCCGAATTAACATCGGATCAGATCGGATTTTAAAGTTTGGATCGGATAAATATTTTAGATTTTTTGATCGCATTATACGCATCATTAAGGCTATTTTTAATCTAATAGGCTAATGTACTTTTTAACACTACTGCCATTTACCATTCTAGTAAATTAGAAGGCAACAATTGTCTTTTATTGGCCATCGTAGTTAATGCCTCCACCTCAACTTCAAAAAGTAAAGGCTAAAATGGTCATAAATTGTGAGCTTACTTGATGGGTAATTGATCCATTAATTCAGACAATACATGACATGAAGTATCTTCATCTTGCTCAAAAATAGAAGAAGAAGAAGAAGAAAAGGGAGGAGGGGGAGGAGAAAAAGAAGAAGAAGAAGAAGAATAAAAAGAAGAAGAAGAACAAAATTCCAACGAATTTGATTGAAGGTATTACTCATCAGAAATACCATTCTCAGTTTTCATAACAACCCACTAAATATTATGCCTTTGGCTAGGACCATTCTTCCCCTTCAACCCCATTGTACGTATTTCTTCTTCTTGATAATTTAATTTAAAATGACTAAATTTGCTAAAAGGCAACAACTATCTTTCATTGCAATACACAAAACACAATCTTCATAGTACATAAAATAAACCAAAATCCCCAACAGATGCGTAATAAACTAAATCATCAACAAGAATTCATTAATAGATTACACAAAAGAGTTCCAAGTTCCAACTTCCATGGCCATCCCACTCAATTCTTGTCTTCTTGATGTACTCCCCCTCATTCTGTAAGATTAGAGAAGATTAGAGTTCCAAGATTAGAGAATATTAGAGTTGGTGTCCTAACCAAGTATTTTGTTTCTTTAGTTAGATCATATCAAACAATCATCTCAAGTTGACTGGTTACAACAAGAATCATTAAAATATATATAGAGATGCAACTTGTTGTAAAATAGAATAGATATTAGGTATAAGAAGGCAATAAAACAACATTAACACCATGAATCCTTATGCAAGATGCACAAAGAAAAGAAAGAAATATACCAGCAATAGCGAAAAATAAACTTCATCACTATATGCCGACAATGCAAGGCTCTCTTCTCGTATTAATAAATTTTGTAGAATAAGATAGTAACAGAAGAAATTAGTTTAAAGATAATCTAAATAAACATACAGATAAAATATACATTAAACACAAGTATTAGAAGAAATAAGATAGTCTTACCAGCTTCAAGTTGTTCAAGATTATCTTAATCATCTTAAAATTTAACTGTAGTTGTTGATTAATTCCAAAGTCAATCTTGGATATACATAGTAGCTTGAACTAATCTAGGAGTCAACGAACTCCTAAATGGATCAAGTATGTGTCCGCCGATACTAAAGAATAATTCTGAGGCAACATTAGAAATTGGAATGGCTAGCACATCACGTGCCATCTCAGCAAGACTGGGGGATTTAGGTGAGTTCCACTTTCACCACCCCAGAATGTTAAACTTTTCATAGTGTTCCTCAACATCTTCACCCATATATTTATCTAACTCTGTTTTAAAGTCAATTCCTTCTCATTTCTTATGCTTCTTTTAATAGCATGAATTTTAGGAGCAATGATAAAGAAGTAGATGAAGATGGAGAAGATGAACATGAACCAAGAGAAGATGGACGTGAATGGAAAGATAGAGAAGATGGACATGAACCAGAACTGTCATTATTATTTGCATACACATTGAACAAAGATTACATGTATGTTTTCACCTCCTCTTGGCTTTTCACACCTATTATTTCTCCAAACATAGCAACAAGCATAAATGAAAAAGTATGAAACTCGTGGCGTGGATCCAACACACATGAAATAAAAATTATTTTGTTCATCTTTTGTGGATCAAAACTTTCAAACTTCCAACTTTCGGCAATTAGCCTCAAAATCATCTAGTAACACCAGAACTCAAATCGAGGCATACGACCAAGCCCAAAATCACCATCCAAATCTAACAATACCATCAAAACTCTGATCCAAGTTCAAATAAATAAAAAGTCTAACTTGGTCAACTCTTTCAACATATATAAGCAAGATGGCTCTCGAGATGTTGGTTGTTTATTGAACTTGAATGTTGCTTGACCCTTTGTAGCGCATGATGCTATCCGTCTCCCCCAAGGTTATGTTTATGCATTTGGCATGCTTGTGGTTGATATATGTATGTCTAGTGAGTACGAGAAATTTGGCTCAATGGGCATTCCCATACAGATTGTGATGTTTAGATCAGGTGGCACACAGCCACGAGTATCATGTTTATATCGGGTTGCATGCTGTAATGATGAGATGTTGTGTATGATTCATTATACTATTTGTATGTTTTACTTCTCCTAGGTGGGACATATTCATAGTATCTCGTTTGGTTGTTATATCTGTCACGCGTGCGGGATAGTTTTGTACCTCGATTTTCTTTCCTTATTGGTCATATTCGAGTTGTGGCTTGTTGGGCGCACGGATCGCGACGTATGAGATTTTAGATGATGTCTGATGTGGCTTGTCAGTTGAGCAGCTTGTACTGGGTGACACGAGGCAGTTGGACCTAGAATCAGTGCACTCAAGTTTGTATAATGTATATTTAAAAGGGAAATGTCTCTAGTCAGTTTAGAATGCAGCAATAGTACATTTCGAACGAGAGAACATCCTGATTTAGTGATTTGATGGGTGGTTATGTGATTCCATATATCTCTTTCATGGTTGTAGTGTTGCAAGGGGTGGAACATGGCCTTCATGTGTCAGGAGCTGAATTACGGTAACGGTTTCTGAAAACCTGCACTATTATGGTGGGATGTTATTACCATGGGCATATGAATTGTGTGGTGCATCATGTTGTTATAACTTGTGTGTAAAATTATGCTTTGGTGCAGCTTGTTGAGGTTGGTACAGTGTATGCATGCAAGAATCAAACCTTATGGGAAATTCTGAATGTTGGAAATTGGTTCTAAGTCTTCTGGGCTAAGGTAGCAGGAAGGATCTTCAGTTTGCATTGCGCTAATGTGATTATATGGATTGTGGTGTCAAGGGTAGGTGCACAAGGGTTATATGGTGATTTTGGAAACTTTGGAACGGTTCTTGGCATGTTCGAGGCTGAACGTATGTTTAAGTGGTGAAGAATGTAACAACCTGATCGGTCGTTTTGAAATCTAGTATGTTGTTTGGCGGTTTGAAACCTTGAGTAGATTAACTTTATGTATTATGACTTGCATGTGTAGTCGGTTTTGATTTTCGGGAAGTTTGGAGTTGATTTGGAAGAATAATTCTCAATTAAGAAGATTTATGTTAGGAGGTTGACCAAGTTTGACTTTTGAGTAAACAATCTCGGAATCCGGACTTGAAGGTTCCAATAGCTTCGTAAGGTGATTTAGGAAAGACCAATTTCCCATGCCGTCCATTCACCAAATGTTGGATAGATTGGCAGGAACATCCCACTTCTGCTTTTTGGAAGGATATTCGGGGTACAATCAGATCACAATAGCCCCTAAGGATAGGAAGAAAACATCATTCATTTGTCTGTATGGAATCTTTGCTTTTCGGAGAATGCCGTTTGGCCTATGCAGTGCACCGACCACTTTACAAAGGAGTGTGCTGGCCATTTTCACTGATATGGTTGAAGATATTATGGAAGTCTTTATGGATGATTTCTCAGTGGTGGGAAATTCATTTGATAACTGTCTTTACATTTTGAAAAGAGTGTTGAAAAGGTGTATGGAGATGAATCTGGTGCTGAATTGGGAGAAGTGACATTTTATGGTACAAGAAGCTATAGTTTTTTGGCATCGAGTGTCAAGTAAGGGTATTGAGGTCGACCATACTAAGGTTGACTTGATAGAAAAGTTTTCACCACCCACTTAGGTCAAGGAAGTAAGAAGTTTCCTTGGGCATGCCAGTTTCTACAGGCGATTTATAAAGGATTTCTCTAAAATTGCTAATCCCTTATATAAACTACTTGAAACGGATCACCCCTTTGTGTTTTCTGATGATTGCAAGTTAGCATTTGAGGAGATGAAGAAGAGACTGGTGACTGCACCAATCATTGTTGCACCCGACTGGGAGCAACCTTTTGAGCTAATGTATGATGCAAGTGACTATGTTATAGGAGCCGTGTTGGGGCAGCGAAAGGACAAAATTGTGCATCCACTATTATATAAGTAGAACACTAAGCGGTGCACAACTCAATTATACCGTGACTAAGAAAGAGATGTTGGTTGTGGTGTTTGCATTTGACAAATTCGGGTCTTATTTTATAGTTTCAAAGGTTATTGTTTATACTGACCATGCAGCACTTAGGTACCTGATAGCTAAGAAGGAGTCCAAGCCACGCTTGATTCGTTGTTTCCTCTTGCTACAAGAGTTTGATTTGGAGATCTGCGATAGGAAAGGAACGGAGAACCAAGTGGCAGACCATCTTTCAAGGTTGGAGGAAGCTGAAAATAAAGTAGAGGTTGAAGACATAATGGAGACACTCCCGGATGAACAATTACTAACAGTGACAATGGAGGAGACACCTTGGTATGTTGATATTGCTAACTATTTGGCAAGCAGTATTATACCTTATGAACTCTCTTTGATCCAAAAGAAAAAGGTCTTTCATGATTGTCGGTATTATTATTGGGAAGACCCTATAAGTTTTAAAATCTTTGTGGATAACATGATCTAGAGATGTATCCCCGAGAAAGATCAATATTCTATTTTGCAGGCCTGTCAGGATTTACCATATGGTGGGAACTTTGGAGGAATTAGGAAAGCTAAGAATGTGTTGGAGTCGGGTTTGTATTGGCCGACTCTATTTAAAGATGCCAATTCCTGGGTGAATGTTGTGATAAGTGTGAAAGAATCGGTAACATATCTCGCCGCCATGAGATGCCGATGACTACAGTTCAAGAGGTGGAAGTGTTTGACGTATGGGGGATTGATTTTATGAGACCATTTTTCAACTCGTATGGTAACAAGTACATATTGGTAGCATTTGACTATGTCTCCAAACGGGTTGCAGTTGTGACTCTTCCAAAAAATGATGCAAAATGAGTAATAGGATTTTTAAGAAAAAATATTTTCACACGATTTGGCAATCTGGGAGCCATAATCAGTGATGGTGGAACTTATTTATGCAATAGAGCTTTTGCAAGGCTACTAGAAAAGTTTGGAGTTCGCCATAAGGTTGCCACACCTTACCACCCGCAAATGAGCGGGCAAGTGAAAGTGTCCAACAGGGAAATTAAAAGTGTCCTCACCAAGACAGTGAATGTGACTCGGACTGATTGGGAAAGGAAGTTGGATAATGCATTATGGGCTTACCGCGCAACTTTTAAAACTCCAATTGGTATGTTCCCGTACAAGTTGGTGTTTGGAAAAGCCTGCCATCTTCCGGTGGAGCTTGAGCATAAAGCCTTATGGGCATTATGGCAGTTGAATTTAGATATGGAAACCGTGGGAACAAGTAGAGTTACAGAGTTACATGAACTCACGACTTTAAGACATTATTAGTAGAGTTACATAGTTACAGAGTTAAAGCATGCGTCGTGCCGTGATGTTAAATAAGGCGCTGCGTGGGAGGCAACCCACAACTTTAAGACATGATTAGTATTTTATTTCTTTTTATTTGTTCGGGTAAATAAAATTTAGTTTGTTAGTTTTGTTTGTCTTGCAGCATTAATACCCAACTATGAAGTTCATGGAGCAAATAAGGTCACCCGGGAAGGGGTTAGATTGAAAGTTTCACGAACAATTGTAACTGTTTATAAAAAAAATAAAAAATAAAAATAAAAACCTTATCTACTTTATAGTGTGCTAAGAGAATATAGCACAGGTTTAGCACATCATGGCTGAATTTATCATCCCTTAACAGTGTGCTAAGAGAGTATAGCATATGGATAGCACAATAAGGCGAAATTATTTTTCTTCGTAATAGTGTGCTAAAAGATTATAGCACAGGTATAGCACAACAGGTAAGTTTATTTTTTTTCTTTAAGTCTAAAAATAATGCAGCCCTTCTCTCAAATAAACCCTTCTTCTTAATTCTCCTCCTTAATAATTCTAAAAAAAACCCAACCCCTCCCTACATACTCTCTCCCTGATACTCTCACCCACCGTTGTTGCTCCGACTAGCGACCACCACCATCCGATGACCTGGTAAGTTGTTCTCTATCTCCTCTTCTCTTTTCTTTCTCTCTCCTCTCTTCTTTTTTCTTTCTATCCCTGCTCTACTCCCCTTTCCCACCGCCGCACACCTACCCCATCAGTCCTAAAATTCTAGGGTTCGCCATTTGGTCGAACCCTAGCCCATGCTCTTCTACCCCCATTCCACCATCCCAAATTGATAGTTTGTTGTAATATGTTCTAACCCTAGGACAAAAAAAGGAAGAGGAGTTGTGCTTTATTTCTGCTAAGTGGCTCGATGCATATGTATAGTTCAACGTGGGATTGAAGTTGAATTGTGTTACGTAATTGTCAATGACAATTCTCGTCTCTTTGGGAGGGAAGTACCCCTCATCAGTTGCATAAGGTGAAAGTTCTGAGTTAAGCACACCAACTGTTTGATACTTTGCCTCAACAACGAAATGGTAGTTTTCGCGAAGCCTGAGTAGCGAGCCATCTTTTGGAGGTTGTTATGTGTTAATTGGACTAGGTGGAATTCTTTTTGGATTTTGTTGGTTTTTCACTAATGTGTTTGTACTGTTAACACATTTACGATTGAGTGAAGGTTGAGTATTCAAAGTGCTTGATCGATTTTCAATGCGACAACGCCGCTCTAGCAGGTTCGTAGATTATTATGAATGGTGCAACACATTTGTGTGCTTACCTTGAGTTTGCTTCTTATGGTAATATGATGTTGCCATGGCTTCAAGTACTGAGTGTGGATTGGGTAGGTCTGCTCGATTCTATTTGAGGGAAAGTCTGAGTACCCACTTGATTGTCTCTGTTATTGGAATATGTGTGTGCCAGAGAAGCTACCAGGTACTATTCTATATTGCAAGCTTAGTTAAATTAAGGAAGTCTGAGTACTTAATAGAGCAATGTGCGAATTTGGGAATATTCAGTTGTTAGACTCTACTTCTTATAATTTGCTTATGCAGCTAACACTAAATATTGCTTGCTTTGCAAATAACACTATGGAACCTAAACGAAAGGCAAAATAACAACCTTAATCCTCTAGGGATGCACCTAAGTTCGGGAAAAAGGATCAGTTGTCTATGGAGAAAGAGGCAGTTGGACATAGGCAACAAAGAACTAGAAAGTTCCTGTGCCACCACGGTTTGTCAATGACAAGGCAACAAAGATTTTAGAAATGGTTAAGAGGAAGAAGTACTTGGCAGAAATACCTATAGATGAAGAAAAATTGAAGAAGAAGTACAAGTGGATTTGGAAGGATTTAATAGAGAACCGCTAGTGGAGTCCATTGTACAAGTTAGTAGGTGACGCCAACATCACAATGGTTCAGGAACTATATGCCAATTGGGTAGATTGGAAGATCAGAGGATCTAAGGTAAGAAGGGTTGACATTCACATAGCTCCGGCGACCTTTAATGAATTGTTAGGACTCCCCAATCCAGATGATGACTTAAGTTGGAAAAAGCAGCGTGAATATGCTAGAATCAGAGAAGTTCTATGTGATGGCAAAGACCAAGCTAAGTGGAAGCGAAAGGTTCGAAATCGACAACATGTGCTGCCCTATAGGTATTTGAACCAAATGGCTAGAGTTTATCTAAACTTTATCTGTAATAGGATCTAACCATGCAAGCAAATCAGTTTTGTGCGGTGTATATGTGTGTTCTTGACCTATGCCCTAATGACGGGTGTCATGGTCAATGTGGGTGCCCTTATGTGCTTAGAGATGCATCATACATTGAGGTGGTCAAGGTGTCGTTTGTTTTATGCAAATACCCTGACCAAATACATGAAGGATAAGTTAAAAGTGTCTAACCAAGGAGGCGATGTGAAGCAGCCAGCTGAGACTAAATTGGACAACTACTCTACTATCAGGGGCCCCGAAAAATCAATGAAGTTGAGTACTGACCAGAAATTCGATGTGATCATTGATAACTTCAAACAATTGTGGTATGTTATTGCCTCTAAAGTTAAGAACCTAGAGGAAACTGATAGAGATCTCATGAAGTCTATACCATTTAATGTTGAATCGAAGTTCGCACTAAACATTGATGGAAATAGTGATGTTCATACATCTAAGGACGAAGTCACACCACCCATGTTAGTAGAAGAGGATGATGAAAGCGATAATGAATCTGACGAGGAGGAGGAACCTCCTGATTGTACTTCTACTCTTGCTTTGCCAGCCCTAGACCCTGTTGCTGGACCTTCTCAGAGTGGTCTAACCACCGTTGTTGATGATAATGCAGGAGATGCAGATTTGGAGGATGCTGGTCACTCTGATGCTGGTGACTCCGATTACGATACTTAGAGGGAGTATTTCCCCACCCCAGTTCCTTATTTTGCTGCATTGGAGACATTGTAGATTCTTAAGTGTGGGGTGGGGGAATATCTTATCTGTAGTGTAGTTTATTTTATTTTTTTAGCATAGTAATGAGTTTTCTTCAACTTGGTTCTTTCCCAGTGAGTTTTTTCTTTTGAACCAAGCATTTGTTTTCTTTTTTCGTTCTTTCTGTTTGTAATTAAGAAAAAAAGATAGAGACAACTTGAAGCAAAGAGAATTCACTCCTTGAATAGCTGTATTTTGTGAGTCACCTAAGTTGTTCTTGAACCTCCTTTCTGAGCTCATGTTTGTACATTGACGGTGACACAGAGTGACTTATAAGTCCCATATATATTGTGTCGGGAGTTTTTGTTGTGCATTTTCCTGTATGTATGTTAGTCTAGAACTTGCCCTGCCTATTGTTTGAGGTGAAATCCTAGGAAGTTTTGATCCTTAGAGTGATAGTAGGCCTTCTTTGATATAAACCACTTGTGCCTAAATTAGCCTACCAAATAAATGAATATCCCTAGAGTCCAAATTTTCACCTATTAACCTTTTCTTTGGCAACCCGTGTTACAAGCCATGTCCATTTTGCATTAATCTCTTTTCTTGATCCATCCTCCCCTTAACTATTTTAGGTTGTGTGATTGGACAGACGTTGTGGTTATGAGAAAATATTATGTACTTGGAAACTCAAGTTGCACCAAAAAATGAAAGTAATGAAAGTTAAGTCCCTTGATACTCCCTTTTTTAAAATGCCATTATCAAAAAAAGAAGAAGATGTAATTGGGAAAACTAAGAGGGAGACAAAAGAAAATACTAAGTTGGGGACTTTTGGGCTTGAGCTGTGAAAAATAAATGTGGAAAGTGTTTACAAAGAAAAGAGTGGGAAACGTAGAAGTTTGTGATGCTTAAAATGTTTAGGGAAAGATTTAGTCACTATAAAACCAAAAGTGCCCATACTTTATCCATAGCCAAAATTACAGGCTTTGAAAAGTCCTACTTGACTGTGGATTGAGACTCCTTAATTAGTTGATAGTGACAGAATGGGCAAGCTTATGGTATTGTATGTGTTTCATGTTAAATTCCTTGATGAGTGTGAGTGTTTTATTTTATATTCACTAGTGCTTGCGATTTGTTACTATAGATGTGTGTTTTGGGGATATTTGTTTGTTTATACTTCCTAGTTGATGCTCATGCACTTGTGACACCAGATTTTGGGGATATAAATTCTGTTCTTAGTGATATTCTATGATGATAATTATATTTGTGTTTCGACCATGTTTGAAAATTTAATATTACATTAGTACTTTTCTATGAAAATGAACAATTTCAATTATTTATTTCATTATTTATATTTGAGGTGCATTTTCAATTATCTATTAGCGTGTTGATTTCATGGTTGGCTTGCCTAACAACGGTGTTGGGTGTCATCATGACCTATAATGGATTTTGGATCATGACAGCTTGGTATCAGAGCACTAGGTTCACTTAAGTCTCACAAGTCATGAGAAAACTTAGTGGAGTCGTGTGGATTGATATGAAGACGTTTGTACTTATCTTCAAGAGGCTATAGGACTGTTAGGAGAACTTCCCTTTCTTGATTACTTGTCGTGTGATTTGATTTTCAGTTGAAGCTTACGCCTTCAGTTCCTTCCTACTCATTTGTACGCGAAGCCAAGCATTCAATATCAGTTGGGCACCGATGAGTTGTGGTGATGCTACAGATGTGGTGCATGATGTCTTTCCCTGCGTATGCGGGTGGACAACTATCGTCTCCTCGTTGAGTGCTCAGTCATTCCAGTCCAATGTTGGAGTTTTGGTGTCGTGTGTTATGGTTTCTTCATCCTTGTTTAAGCGCATTAAGGCTCGTCAGTATGATGGTCTTTGTTCATTTTCCTTTAGGGGTATGGTGTTGCGAAGTGGTACCTAATAAGAGCTTATCACAGATGATGGTGTGTTGCGACTTTACGGTCGAATCGGTGTTTTCAGTATTGATGGTTCAAGGGAGATGATCCTTGATGTGGCTTTTGTACTTAGAAGGTTCGAATGTGACGAAAAAGAGTTTGCTTGAAAGGTAGAGGAACGTGGATGCTTGATTGTCATTTTGGGATGCAATATGGCTTCAAGTTTTAAATATATTATTGGACCTTCAGTTGATGTTAATGGAATGAACAGACTCTTACAGCTGGTGGACGAGTGTGGACTCAGGAGGATTAACTGATTTCATGGTGGCTATAACCATGGAAAGTCGTCGGAAGGTGTCAACATAGGGTTATACAGGTGGACTATCTCCTGTGAGAAGGTTAGGAGTTGCGTAATTTCTGATTAAGTTCATATGGAGAGTTCTACCTTCTATCCAACGAGGTGCATGTACTATGATGTAGGTCTAGATCGCTTGAGAAAGATGCGTGATTGTCATGATGTCAAGTATGGATTTGGGGCTGATAACTCGAGATGTGTTATGCTTAGATCAACATGAGCTTATGAGGAATTTTGCTGAGTAATAGAGCAAGATCGGGGTAATGAAGAAGGAAACTTCATTGTGGGTCCTTGGATTATATGATTGTGGCTTGAAGCCAAGTAGGAGAGCCTACCGTCGATGATTGGGTTACGAGGTTATGTGTCTTTGCACTTCTGGTTATCGGTACGTCGGTCGATTAGTTATGACTGAGGTAAAGGACATTAGGGGTAATTCGAGCAAGGAATTTGAGGGATGTATTCTACATTCCACCTTATTGATATGTGAAGGTTGTGGAATGACTCTGAATTGATATCTCTTTATGAATGTGATGTGCAAGGGAAATAATTCATTTGGTGGCTTCTTTTGAAGTATTCGTGTACTAGCAGGGTGCTAGTTGTTTGGCTATACTCGTGGATATCTTAGAGTGGGCAGCTCTCAACAATGGTTCTAGTGGGTTCAAGATTTAATGTGTGGTGCCTAAGGGTTTTCGGGTTTGTTATGTGTCTAAGGACTGAGTATTGCTGCGAATTGTGAAGAGACTTGGAGTATTTCTATGTTATCATTGGGTCTGTGGTATGGTGTTAGAGAGATGAAAGAAACAGTTTCAGATTCATATAAGGTCTCTTCAGGGCAGACATATCCGTTAGAGGTACTATTGAGTGTATAAGAGGGTATAAAATAGTTTATGGGTATCGAGGCGACGTGGTCTTGTGATTAGGGATCACTTGGGATGATTATTGATTAAAATCCATTGTGTGTTGAGAAGAGGAGTGTTATTTTGAAAGAAAGTCAAGAGGAAAGATAAAAATAAGGTGGGTTAGTTTAGTAGTGGCTTGGATCAGCATGGTAAGAGAAATGATCTGTTCCTTCGGTGTAATAAGGCAATACATGTGTTCATAGATATACTTGTAGGTTTAGTGGTCTACGTGACTCGGTTGATTTAGAATACTCAGTTTTAATGGTTCGATTTTTTGAAAATGGGTCCCGAAGAGTTATGGTAGTTTTGACCACGATTTGAGGTTTGTGTCTTTTACGGTTATGGGAAGTTGGTTGCATGTTGCGATTTTTCTCCTAAAATGAGTTAAGAGAAAGAGTTTTCTAACAGATGAAGTGCTTCCTCTATTGGTGATTCAGGATTTATGATGGGATTCAAGTACTCTCACGTAACAGCATGATTGATGCGGTGAGCTGGGTGGAAATTGGGATTGAAGGGTCGAGGTTGCGGTTCAGTTTGGTAGATTTTGTTACTTAGTGTCGAAGGTTATGGGAGTATCTCCCATGGGATAATTGTGTAGATGTGACGTGTTGATCATTTAAGTGGAAGAGATTGAGATCAGGTATGGAGATTCTAGTCATGTCGCAGATTGAAGAGTTTATGTCTGAGAGACGCACTATTCCTTTGGTTGCGAACGGTGGAAGTTTGCTCAAGATTTGACAGTCAATTGTATGTGTTATGGAAAAGGTCATAGTGGATCTTTGGAAGGCTATTGATCTATTTTGAGATTATTGGAATCGGTTTAGAGGTCCATTGATAGCCCTAATATGAATGTATATTCTACACCAAATTGGATATGTCTATTTAGCGCAACATTTGTCCATTGAGGAGTTGCTGGGTACAATAGATGTAATACATGTCATTCACTATTTCATGTGTTGGTCTTTTATGCTATGTGGGTGTGACGCATCTTGATTATTCACGTGCGTGTTGTTTTCCTATGTAGGCTTGTGGTGTTATATGAGCAAGATAGCTCTCGAGATGTTGGTTTTTTATTGCACCTGAGTCGTACTTGAACCTTTATAACACGTGATGCTATCCGTCTCCTCTAAAGTTATGTTTATGCATTTGGCGTGCTTGTGGTTAATATATGTGTGTCTAGTCAGTATGAGCATTTTGGCTCAATGGGCATTCCAATGCATATTGTGATGTTTGGATCAGGTGGCACACAACCACATGTATTGTCACGCCCCAAAACCGAGAAGCGCGACCGGCGCTCAACCGATTAAACCCGGCCGAACAAGCTTATTAGATTTTCTTCTACCCAAAATCCTTTATGAATAAAGAGAATATATATATCTCTTCGTTAATCAAACAATAAAGTGATCACGTCTGCAATACCAATTTCTTACCATTAGTTACTTCATTTTTAAAGTCTCAGTTCTACACATTTTTCATAATCAGAAATGGAAATAGTAATTCAAATACAACATAACGAGTTTGACTTCCCAGCACCAATATACAACCCATACTATGTCTACGGAGCCTCTACAGATAAAGAAGAGTACAATGATAATGCCGGCAACAAGGCCCCGGCTATACCTCAAATAGAATACACAAAGTACCAAAGATTCATGACCCAAGGATGAAGTGGGCCTCACCAAGTCAGCTAGGAAGAAGGTGTACTGCTATCACTGATCAATATCGCCTATTGTGGAACCACCTGCATCCATGTAAACATGCAGCGCCCCCGGCAAAAGAGACGTTAGTGCTGTTGAATAGCACTAGCATGTATAACTAAACACCCCCTCAATAAAATGACAAATAATACAAACAAGATTATCATAATGTTAATGGAAGCCTTAATCAACGTCAAACCTCAATTTAGGATCAAGACAGTGTTTAAATAAATTTCCATATCTCACATTGGGAGATTTTTAGTATCGATATTCCATTGTCCACAATACCATTATTCACAATACCAGTACCACCGTACTCTCAGCACTGAGTCCGATCACGACCCGATCGGCTAGACTATCTCATTAGAGACATATACCACAATTACTCTCAATATCAATACCACCGTCTTTAACATGGAGTCCAATCACGGCCCGATCGGCTAGGCTATCCATTAGGGACATCGACCACAATCACAATTTCAATTACAATTTCCAGCACAATCACCACCTTGTGTGCGGCATGGTGTCCGATCACGACCCGGTCGGCTAGGCTGTCTTATTCGAGACATTAACATTTTTATATCAATCTTTGCATTTCATATTACTTTCATATCTTTTTATTTCATTGGCACTAATGGCCATAATTATAAGATCATTCTTGGCACGTTGGCCATATTTAGTATTTCATGCTCACCTTTTCACTTTCTAACATCAACATCATTAACAACAACAACAAAAACAATTCAAATCAAGACATGTAGTACACATGTGAGCAATTAAGAGTTTAAGGCACATAGATATTCTTCACAAAATTTGGCATAACAGCCTTCGTTTGAAATTAACTTGAAGTCGAATATTTCTAATGCACAGCCCATATTTTTAACACATCCTCAATTGATAACATAACATAGATAAAGCATTTGGAATACTTGTTGAACATATATCTTTCAACCCAATCTTACTCGGAATAGCCAATTTTATAATGAACCACTCGGGACTTACATAATTCACATGAATATCGTGGGATCCAATTCTAAGAGAAGAGTTTAGCCAACATATTTCAATTGAGCTTCCTTAAACTCTAAAATATTCCGGAATTCTTAGCAACTTCAATATATTGTAGAAATATAACAAATTGAATCAAAATTAGGAAGATGATCAAGGTTCTAGCTCATTTGAACATTTTATCAAACACTAGGTGTGCATTAAGGTTTCAAGGTCCTTTTATGGAGGATTCAATCATCCCGCAACCCAATATTTACTATGCTTAGTTTAACAATCTTCCTACACCCCTTGATATCATATGCATGTAAAATAAACAACTCTCATGCCCAAAAATTATCTTGCTAATTATCCATTTTCAGATAATTTCGAAATTAGGGGATAGGGTGTAGAATCTTACCTCTAGGATGAAGACCTAGTGAGTTTCCCTTCTTAATCTTCCAAAATTTGAGAAAGAATTGAAGAACAATTATTGAAGAACACCTTCTCACTCTAGGGTACTCACTCACACTCTAAAATGTCATATTATAGATAAAAAATGGCCCAAAGAGTGTATTTAACGAAGTAGGGTCGGGTTTTAAAAACCCAAAAATGGAGCTCCGGAACAAGGTCTACGGTCGCATATGCGACCGCAAAATGGTTATGTGGTCTGCAAAGTGACCGCGAAATTGGGGTGCCAAACTAGAAATGAACTGACCCGGTCTGCAGTCACTATACGGCCCGCAGACCTATTTTGCGGTCGCATAGTGTACCGTAGAATGGTTCTGCGGTCGCATAGTAGCCGCAAAATTAACATCCAAATTGGCCCAATTAACTTCTTCACTCTGCGGCCATTATGCGGTCCGTAGAGTGATTCTGCAGTCGCATAATGGACCGCAGAAATGCATTTTTCTACCAAACATTTTCCTTTACTTTCCGGTGCATTGTTCAACCCAAAAAGTCTTGCGAATAATTTCTACAATCCTCAAACACGTAAGCCTAGTTCGGCACCATGAAATATTATTTTTCTTTTGCAAAATTTTACGGGGCCTTACAATCCTCAGGGTCTACTAAGGTTGCACGCTGTAGTGATGAGATGTTGTGGCATTTCCTTATACTATTTTTGTGTTTTACTTCTCCTTTGTGGGACAAATTCATAGTATCTCGTTTGGTCATATTCGAGTTATGGCTTGTTGGGCGCACGGATCGCGATGTACGAGATTTTAGAAGATGGATGATGTGGCTTGTTAGTTGAGCAACTTGTACTGGGTTATACGAGGCTGTTGGACCTGGAATTAGTGCAATCAGGTTTGTATAATGTATATTTGAAATGGAAATGTAGCTAGTCAGTTTAGAATGCAGCAATAGTACATGCCGAACGGGAGAACTTCCTGATTTAGTGATTTGACGGGTGCTTATGTGATTCTGTATTTCTCTTTCATCGTTGCAGGGTTGCAAGGGTTGGAACATGGCCTTCATGTGTCAGGAGGTGTAGTATGGTGTCAGTTTTGGAAAACCTGCACTATTATGGTGGGATGTTATTACTATTGGGTGTACAATTATGCTTTAGTGCAGCTTGTTGCGGTTGGTACAGTGTATGCATGCATGAATCAGTCCTTACGTGGAAATTCTGAATGTTCTAAATTGGTTCAAAGGCTTCTGGGCTAAGGTAGCAGGAAGGATCTTCAGTTTAAGTTGTCTAATGTGCTTATATGGATTGTGGTGGCACGGGTAGGTGCACGAGGGTTATATAGTAATTTTGGCAACTTTGGAACGGTTCTTGGCACGTTCGAAGATGAACGTATGTTTAAATGGGGGAACATGTAACGACCTGATCACTCGTTTTGAGATCTAGTATGTCGTTCGGTGGTTTGGAACCTTGAGTAGATTCACTTTATGCATTATGACTTGCATGGTAGTCAGTTTTGATTTTCGGGAAGTTTGGTGTTGATTTGGAAGAATAATTCTCAATTCGGAAGCTTTAAGTTGGGAGGTTGACCAAGGTTTGACTTTTGAGTAAACGATCTCGGAATCGGGACTTGAAGGTTCCTATAGCTTCGTAAGGTGATTTCAGAACGACCATTTTCCCGTGCCGTCCATTGACCAAATATTTGATAGATTGACATGGAGATCTCACTTCTTCTTTTTGGATGGATATTCGAACAATCAGATCACAATAGCCCCTGAGGATAGGGATAAAACATCATTCACTTATTCGTATGGCATCTTTGCTTTTCGGAGAATGTCGTTTGGCCTATGCAATGCACCGGCCACTTTATAAAGATGTATGCTGGCCATTTTCACTGATATGGTTGAAGATATGATGGAAGTCTTTATGGATGATTGCTCAGTGGTGGGAAATTCATTTGATGATTGTCTTAACAATTTGAAAAGAGTGTTGAAAAGGCGTATGGAGATGAATCAGGTGCTGAATTGGGAGAAGTGCCATTTTATAGTACAAGAAGCTATAGTTTTGGGGCATCGAGTGTCAAGTAAGGGTATTGAGTTCGACCATCCTATGGTTGACGTGATAGAGAAGTTTCCACCGCCCACTTTGGTCAAGGCAGTAAGGCGTTTCCTTGGGCACGGCGGTTTCTCTAGGCGATTTATAAAGGATTTCTCTAAAATTGCTAATCCCTTTTGTAAACTACTTGAAAAGGATCACCCCTTTGTGTTTTCTGATGATTGCAGGTTAGCAGTTGAGGAGCTGAAGAAGAGACTAGTGACTACACCAATCATTGTTTCACCCGACTGGGTGCAACATTTTGAGCTCATGTGTGATGCGAGTGACTATGCTATAAGAGTCATTTTGGGGCAGAGAAAGGACAAAATTGTGCATCCACTATTATGCATATAGAACACTAAGCGATTCACACCTCAATTATACCGTGACTGAGAAAGAGATGTTGGATATGATGTCTGCATTCGACAAATTCAGCTCTTATTTTATTGGTTCAAAGGTGATTGTTTGTACTGACCATGCAGCACTTAGGTACCTGATAGCAAAGAAGGAGTCCAAGCCACGCTTGATCTGTTAGGTCCTCTTGCTACAAGAGTTCGATTTGGAGATCTGCGATAGGAAAGGAATGGAGAACCAAGTGGCATACCACCTTTCAAGGTTGTAGGGAGCTGAAAAGAATGTAGAGGTTGAAGATATAATAGAGACATTCCCGGTTGAACAATTACTAGCAGTGACAATGGAGGAGATACCTTGGTATGCTTATATTTCTAACTATTTGGCAAGCGGTATTGTACCTTATGAACTCTCTTCTATCCAAAAGAAAAAGTTTTTTCGTGATTGTTGGTCTTATTATTAGGAGTACCCTCTACGTTTTAAAATCTATGTGGATAACATGATGTGGAGGTATATCCCCGAGAAAGATCAATCTTCTGTTTTACAGGCCTGTCATGCTTTACCATATGGTGGGCAGTTTGGAGGAAATAGGACAGCTACAAAAGTATTGGAGTCGGGTTTGTATTGGCCGACTCTATTCAAGGATGCCCATGACTGGGTAAAAAGTTGTGATGAGTGCCAAAGAACCGGCAACATATCTCGCCGTCATGAGATGCCGATGACTATAGTTCAAGAGGTGGAAGTGTTTGACGTATGGGGGATTGATTTTATGAGACCATTTTTCAACTCGTATGGTAACAAGTACATATTGGTAGCATTTGACTATGTCTCCAAATGGATTGAAGTTGTGGCTCTTCTAACAAATGATGCAAAAGGAGTAATAGGATTTTCAAGGAAAAATATTTTCACACGATTTGGCACTCTGAGAGCCATAATCAGTGGTGGTGGAACTTATTTTTGCAATAGAGCTTTTGCACGGCTAATAGAAAAGTATGGATTTTGCCATAAGGTTGCCACACCTTACCACCCGCAAATGAGCGAGCAAGTGGAAGTGTCCAACAGGGAAATCAAAAGTGTCCTCACCAAGACAGTGAATGCGACTCGGATTGTTTGGAAAAGGAAGTTGGATAATGCATTATGGGCTTACCGCACAACATTTAAAACTCCAATCGGTATGTTCCCGTACAAGTTGGTGTTTGGGAAAGCCTGCCATCTTCCGGTGGAGCTTGAGCATAAAGCCTTATGGGCATTGTGGCAGTTGAATTTGGATATGGAAACCGTGGGAACAAGTAGAGTTACAAAGTTACATGAACTCACGACTTTAAGACATTATTAGTAGAGTTACAGAGTTACAGAGTTAAAGCATGCGCCGTGCCACGATGTTAAATAAGGCATTGCGTGGGAGGCAACCCACGACTTTAAGACATTATTAGTATTTTTTTGTTAGGGTAAATTAATTTTAGTTGATTAGTTTTGTTTGTCTTGCAGCATTAATACACAGCTACGAAGTTCGTGGAGCAAATAAGGTCACCCGGGAAGGGTTAGATTGAATGTTTCACAAACTGTTGAAACTGTTTATAAAAGAATAAAAAAAAAAAAAAAAAACTTCTCTGCTTTATAGTGTGCTGAGAGAATATAGCACAGGTATAGCACAGCAAGGCGGAATTTTTCGTCCCTTAACAGTGTGCTAAGAGATTATAGTAGAGGGATAGCACAATAAGGCGAAATATTTTTTCTCCTTAATAGTGTGCTAACGGATTATAGCATAGGTATAGCACAACAGGTAATTAATTTTTGTTTTTCTCTAAGTCTAAAAAAACGCAGCCCTTCTCTCAAATAAACCTTTCTCCTTAATTCTCCTCCTCAATAATTGTTAAAAAAACAACTTAGCCCCTTCCTACATACTCTCTCCCCAACTCTTTCTCTGATACTCTCCCCCACCGCTGCTGTTGCGACTAGCGACCACCACCATCCGGTGACCTGGTAAGTTGTTCTCTCTCTCCTCTTCTCTTATCTTTATCTCTCCTCTCTTCTCTTTTCTCTCTCTCCCTACTCTACTCCCTTTTCCCGCCGCCGCACACCTACCCTGTCATCCCTAAAATTCTAGGGTTCGCCATTGGATCGGACCCTAGCCCGTGCTCTTCTACCCCTATTCCACCACCCCATATTGATAGTTTGTTGTAATATGTTCTATCCCTAGGACAAAAAAAAGAGGAGTTATGCTTTATTTGTGCTAAGTGGCTCGATGCATATGTACAGTTCAACGTGGGATTGAAGTTGAATAGTGTTACGTAATTGTCGACGACGATTCTTGTTGCTTTGGGAGGGCAGTACCCCCCATCAATTGCACAAGGTGCAAGTTCTGAGTTAAGCACACCAACTGTTTGATAATTTGCCTCAACAACGAAATGGTAGTTTTTGTGAAGACTGAGTAGCGAGCAACCTTTTGGAGGTTGTTATGTGCTAATTGGACTGGGTTGAATTCTTTTCGGATTTTGTTGGCTTTCCACTAATGTGTTTGTACTGTTAACTCATTTCAGGTTGAGTAAAGTTTGAGTAGTCGAAGTGCTTGATCGATTTTCCAAATGACGACGCCGCTCAGGCATGTTCGTAGATAATTATGAATGTTGCACCACATTTGTGTGCTTACCTTGTGTTTGGTTCATTTGGTAAGATAATGTTGTCATGGCCTCAAGTACTGAATGAGGATTGGGTAGGTCTGCTCGATTTTGCTTGAGGGGAAGTTTGAGTACCCACTTGATTGTCTCTATTATTAGAATATGTGTGTGCCAGAGAAGCTATCAGGCACTATTCTATATTGCTAGCTTAGTTAAATTAAGGAAGTCTGATTACTTAATTCTTAGCTTACAGTCATTGTAATTGTTTGCTTGAATAGAGAAATGTGCGAATTTGGGAATATTCATCTGTTAGACTCTACTTCTTATAATTTGCTTAAGCAGCTGACACTAAATATTGCTCACTTTGAAGGTAACACTATGGTACCCAAACCAAGGGCAAAATCACAACCTTAATCCTCTCGGGCTGCACCTAAGTCGAGAAAAAAAGGATCAGTTTTCTACGGAGAAATTGGCAGTTGGACAGAGGAAAACAAAGAAACAGAAGGTTCTTGCACCACCACAGTTTGTCAAAGACGAGGTAACAAAGATTTTTGAAATGGTTAAGAGGAAGAAGTACTTGGCAGAAATACCTATAGATGAAGAAAAATTGAAGAAGAAGTGCAAGGGGATTTAGAAGGATTTAATAGAGAACCGCCAGTGGGTTCCATTGTACAAGTCAGTAGGTGACACCAACGTCACAATGGTTCAGGAACTATATGCCAGTTGAGTAGATTAGAAGATCGAAGGATATGAGGTAAGAGGGGTTGACATTGACATAACCCCGACGACCTTTAATGAATTTTTAGGACTCCCTAATCCAGATGATGACATAAGTTTGAAAAAGTAGTGTGACTATGCTAGGATCAGTGAAGTTTTATGTTATGGCAATAAGCAGCCTAAGTGGAAGAGAAAGGTTCGGAATCGACAACATGTGTTGCCCTATAGGTATTTGAACCAAAAGGCTAGAGTTTATCTGAACTTTATCTGTAATAGGATATAACCATGCAAGCATATCAGTTATGTGTGGCGTAACATGTGTTCTTGACCTATGCCCTGATGACAGGTGTCATGGTCAATGTGGGTGCCCTTATGTGCTTAGAGATACAGCATACATTGAGGTGGTCAAGGTGTTGTTTGTTTTATGCAAATACCCTGACCAAATACATGAAGGACAGGTTAAAAGTGTCCAACCAAGGATGCGATGTAAAGCAGCCAGCTGAGACTAATTTGGACAACTACTCTGCGATCAGGGGCCCCAAAAAATCTATGAAGTTGAGTACTAGCCAGAAATTTGATGTGATCATTGATAACTTTTAAAAAAAAGGTGGTCTGTTATTGCCTTTAAAGTTAATAAGCGAGAGGAAACTGATAAAGTTTTCATGAAGTCTATACCATTTAGTGTTGAATCGAAGTTTGCACTAAACATTGATGGAGAGAGTGATGTTCATCCATCTGAGGATGAAGTCACACCACCCATGTTAGTACACTAGGATGATGAAAGCGATGATGAATCTGATGAGGATGAGGCACCTCATGCTTGTACTTCTACTCATGTTTTGCCAGCCCCAGCCCCTGTTGCTGGACCATCTCAGAGTGGTCCAACCACTGTTGTTGATGATAATGCAGGAGATGCAGATATGGAGGACGCCGGTGACTCTGATGTTGGCTACGCCGACTACGATACTTTGAGGGAGTATTTCCTCACCCATGTTCCTTATTTTGCTGCATTGGGGACATTCAGATTCTTAAGTGTGGGTGGGGGAATATCATATTTGTAGTGTAGTTTATTTTATTTTATTTAGCATTGTAATCTCATTGGGTTTTCTTGGACTTGGTTTTTTCCCAGTGAGTTTTTTATTTTGAACCAAGCATTTTGTTTGTTGTTTTTCTTTCTTTCTGTTTGTAATTAAAACAAAATATAGAGAGGGCTTGAAGCAAAGAGAATTCACTCCTTGAATAGTTGTTTTTGTGAGAGTCACCTAAGTTGTTCTTGAATCTCCTTTCTGAGCTCATGTTTGTACATTGAAGGTGAGACAAAGTAACTTGTAAATCCAATGTATATTGTGTGGAAAGTTTTGGTTGTGCATTTCCGTATATGCATGTCAAAAGTCTAGAACTTGCCCTGCCTGTTGTTTGAGGCGAAATCCTAGGAAATTTTGATCTGTAGAGTGATAGTAGGCCTTCTTTGATATTAACCACTTGTGCTTATATTATCCTACCAAATGAATGAATATCCCTCGAGTCCAAATTTGCGCCTATTAACCTTTTCTTTGGCAACCCATGTTACAAGCCATGTCCATTTTGCATTAATCTCTCTTGTTGACCCATCTTCCCCTTAACTACTTTAGGTTGTGAGATTGGGAAGAAGTTGTGGTTATGAGAAAATATTATGTACTTGGAAATGCAATTTTCCATGTTTGTCCCAAACGCACGCAAGTATACGTGGTCGTACAAGTAATATAGGTTTGTAAGTCCGGATATCGTACCCGCAGAGACTTGTGATTAACTATCAACTAAATTAAACTCAAACAATTAATCTATTCAAGCGATTTCTAAAGTTTGAATATTTAACTACAACTAATCTAGAGTAGCAAACTAAGAAATTAAAGAAACAAGTTGGCAATCTTTGAGATGAATTCAATAGGAGAAAATATTCCAGATCTATGGGTTAGCTAACAATCCCGTTGATTTTTTCACTTAAGTTGTCTAATTAATTTATCTGGTTTATTGGTTGACAGGGTTAATATTGCTCATAGCCTTCTCCCGAAGTACTACTCGCCTATTCATGCTAACCTAACGCATATATTCCTATAAAATTAGGATTAACAAGAACACATTAATAATTCCCTTATAATAACCAAGCAAAGCGATTAGGTATATCTCTATCCTAACAGTAAATTTGTTCCCCATTAATCAAGTTCAAGATCTCGCTCTACTCAATCTTATATGCAATCTAAAATTCTCTCTCCCGAGTTCAATCCTAGATTCGTAGATATTATTCAGTTCGTCATCAAGAAATCAAATAATTAAGCGCAAGATTGAATAAATAAACCAATATGATAAAATAATAAGAATAATTCAAGCTTCAAACTACAACGTTCGTATAGTACCCACAACTCTAGAACTAATAAACTATGAAACTAAAAGAGTAGAAGAGAAGAAAACTAGTTAGAAGCCTCTTCCAAGAGTGGTGTGTTCTCCTTAGGTCTAAAGTATGTCAAACGTCCAGAAAATAACGTTTTTCCATGTATTTATACCAAGTAGGGTCGAACCTAGACAAAATCTCCCTTTCCTAGCCGAAATAGGAAAACTTGCAAACTTAATGCTTTCCATGTGTCGCACTGTGCGTCACCCTGTGCGTCGCCCAGTGCGTCACACTAATGCTTTTTCCTGTCAGACCACAAAAAAACCCAGTCTCTGAACTTTGGAAATTTCTGACGAACATTTGCACTAATGTGTCGCACAATGCCTCGCACTAGTGCATTTCTTCAGCAGTTGCTTCTTCCTTGTATTTTGACATCCAGAATTGATCCTCGACCCCCGAACACGATCCCGGCTTAATCCCTTGAGCTTTTACTTAGACTTCGAAGCTCCACATAGCTCGAATTAGTTTCACAACATCTACATAATTAATAATCGCTCATACAAGGCATAAAACACACAATAAGTGTAAAACACTAACAATTAAAGTGTAGTAAATTAGAGTGCGATAAGCGACTAAAATATGCAATTATAGCCTACCATCAACACCCCACACTTAAACCATTGCTCATCCTCGAGCAATCAAACTACACTTTATATAGACACAACCTTTTTAAACAATCCTCCTAACTCATTACACCATGAATATTTAAATAGACTAAGCACAATAGTGTAACATCATCAGCTCAAGATTTGACTCGCAAGAACCACGCATTTTTCACAACCCGCTCACTTACTCTAACGTAGAGGTCAAGCATTACCTTTCCTTTATGAATCAAGTGTCCTCACACAATAAAATAGAGTAGTTACACACTCAATAAAATTTAAGAACAATTAGGAACTCAATATAGAAAGAATTCTCTCACTCTGAGAAACAATATTCATATGCCATAAAAGATGCACCATAGGCTTGCCCGTAGTGTACTGCTCTACTAATCGAGCTCATTCAGTCTAAGATCAAGTAGGATTCTAATTGGTTGTGATGTAGGCTGCGGAACGGGTAGGATACATTTAGATATAAGAGTGACTACACCTCCCTAAGCACTTTAATACATACACTTTAACATTTAAAACCCCACACTTATGCTAAACCATAACTCCACCTTCACATCAATATACATCAACTCCCTACTTCTTTAAGCATAATTACATCAAGAGTTACCACTTTCAAGGAATACTTTTCACAAAAATACAATTATTTTTCTTTCTTTTCTTTTTCAATTCAAGTGGCTCTTACTTTTTCAAAACAAAGCACCTTTCTCCTTATTTCATTAGTTTCACTCAAAATCCAAACCAACCACCACACACTTTAACTTTTACAAAGTTCATAGCAATTCCAAGTGCTCATGAGAGGTGAAAAAGTTCAAATAGATGGTTAAATCAAATAAATGGGTATGGCTTGTACTGTGGTTGCCAAAGAAATAGGATTACAGGCTCAAAGGGTTAACTACGATGCATAACAATTAGGCGGGTAAAATATATATATTTGGCTCAACAAAGAAATGCCTATATCACTTCCAAGACTGAACAAAACTACTATTTCGCTTTGCAAACAGACGGGGCAAGTTCTAGATATCAAATGCAATGCACAGAATAACATAGAAACCCCACACACACATGGCACATAACTCACTCAGGATTGGACTCATCAAAACATTCTAGGCAAAACAGTTAAACAAAGTTAAGATCATATAATTTAAGGTACTTATACAAGAGTCAAAAACTGAGCCTAAGCATCACAACCAAAGTACTCACTATTCTCAAGGCATAACAAAGTCAAGAGATATAGCTTCAATTCCAATCACATCACACTAGCTCCTACTCCTAAAAAAAAATAACTAACTACACCCGATTCAAACAAAACCCTTGGAAAAGAACCGCGGCACAAAGAAAAACCAAGGGTTAATTTCTACACTACCTTTTTCTTTTTGTCATTTTCCTTCCGACTTAAATCCCTCAAGAAAACTGTCTAGGAGATCCATCGTCGAGAAAAGTCCAAATTTTTTATATCTTTTTTCACAATCAAAAACTACTACACTAAGCTAAGATAGCATAGAAAATCACCTAGACAATCTCCTCACTCCACACTTAAAATTGTGCAATGTCCTCAATGCACACTATAAATAACAAGAGGGTAAAAGAGACTCTGTGGTAGGCCAAAGGCCGAAGAATTAGTAGCTCATGGGTACTCAGACTTCTCCCAGGTATGGTCCTTTGTGCGGGCACTCCACACTTAACTTCAACCACCTGCTCGATTTTTCACACGCTTAATGGATTTATTCCATGCTCTTACTCCTACAAAATACAAAAACAACACTACAAAAATAACATAACAAAAAATATATATATATAATTGGGTTGCCTCCTCACAAGCGCTTGATTTAACGTCGCAGCACGACGCCATAACTTTCACCACTTTTCCTTCCATTTTGAGGATATGAATTGTGCCCCCAATTTTGCATCAATTTTTCTGTCACGTTCCGCGGCCGGTGGTACGAATACAAAAGAACTAAGTAAACAATGTCGCATTTTGCACTTCTTAGTGTTGAAGTGAGGGATGTCATTTTGTCTCCTTGGTATGGCAAATTTTAGAATGTAAGGGTCTTGTTCTTCATCTATACATCTCTCGAAAGGCTCGATCTCCATGTCTCCATCCAAACATAATGTAAAAAAATATTTAGAATGAGTACAAACGCGCCCCAACTCCAAAACTGCATTATGTTTTACATCCTCAATAATGTATACTCCCTCAACCTTAGGATCATCAACAAGAACATGGTCTAATGATTGGTATTCTCATTTTAGATACTCAATTTGGCCTAAAAGATCTTTTTCTGCTATACACAACTCATCACTAAATTGTTAGGTGTTAGACACAACAACCTTTGCACGGAAATCTGCATCCAAGTCGCTAATAGAGCTACCAAATTGGTTGATCTCTTGTCTAAGATCAGTTCTTCCTTCTATCAGTTGTTCTATCATATTTGAAATACATTTGCATGCAACAATCTATTGCTCGCTTTGTAGGTAACACTATGGTACCCAAACCAAAGGCAAAATCACAACCTTCATCCTCTCGGGCTGCCTTAAGTCCAGGAAAATGAATCAGTTATCTACTGAGAAAGAGGCAGTTGGACAGAGGCAAGCAAAGAAACAGAAGGTTCCTACGCCACCACAGTTTATCAATGACAAGGCAACAAAGATTTTGAAATGGTTAAGCGGAAGAAGTACTTGGTAGAAATACATGTAGATGAAGAAGAATGTCACGCCCCAACCTCGGGACGCACGACCGGCGCTCAACTAAGTAAACCCGGTCAAGCAAGCCTGTTAAATACTTTCTACCCAACTCACCCATGATGAAGAAAACACATGATTTCATTAAATAAACTGTAGGAAGTTCATACATACAACATTAAATCGTTTCATTAGTTACTACACTATTAAGTCTCAAAATACACAACATAACTTGTTTGACTTTTCTAACACCCATGTACAACTCACATAGTGTCTACGGAGCCTCTAAAATATACAAAAGAGTCTATGATAGTACCAGAGACAAGGCTCCGGCTATACCTTTAGACGTGATTATAACATGAACAAAAGATACAGTACGTGACTCCGGGATGAAGTGGGGCTCACCAAGTCTGCTGGGAAGAGGATGTGCCACTATCGCTGATCAACACTGCCTGCTAAGTTACCACATGCATCCATTTAAAGATGCAGCGCCCCCGGTAAAAGGGACGTTAGTATCATCGAATAGCACTAGTATGAATAGCAAAACACCATCTCAATAGAATGAATAATAATACAAGGGGAACAATCAAGAATTCAATAAGATCTTGAAATAATATTAAAACATTAAGTTAAGGGTCACATAAGTTTTCAAGTCAATTTCCATGTTATTAGGTTGGGTGATCTTTAGTGCCGATATTCCACAATTCATAATACCACTGTATTCTTACACGAAGTCGGTTCACGACCCGATCGGCTAGGTTGTCTCATTTGAGACATCAACCATAACCACAATTTCATCATAATTTCCAGCACAGTACCACCATGTGTGCGGAATGGCATCCGATCACGGCCCGATCGGCTAGGCCGTCTCACCCGAGACATTACCTTTTCAATCAATCATCCCACTTCATACTTCTTTCACATCTTTTCAATTCATTGGCATTAATGGACACAATTATAAAGTCGTTCTTGGCACTTGGCCGTATTTCATAATTCCAGTTTCCTTTTTCACATTCAAACATCATTATCATTATTAACAACAATAAGGTTTCCCATTCAAGACATTAAATCCACATATGAGAAATTTGGGAATCTTAGACACATAGAGGCTTTTCATACAATTTGGCATAACAACCTTTATTCGATCTTGACATGAAGTCTTAACATTTCTAACACATATTCCACATTTTGAAGACATCCTCAAATGGAAATATGACATGATGAAGTATTTAGAATAAACATTGACTCATACATCCTTCAACACCAACACTTTAAGAATAGCCAATTCTATAATGGTCAAGGAACTACACCAATTACATGAACACCGTGGGATTTGATTCTAAGAAGAAGGGGGTTTAGCCAACATACCTCAATTGAGATTCTTAAACTCTAAAATAATCCAGAATTCTTAGCAACTTCCATCTATTTTAGAAATATAACAAGTTGAACCAAAATTAGGAAGATGATCATGGTTTTAGCTCATTTGAGCATATTTTGAAACACTAGGTGTGCATCAATGTTTTAAGGCCATTTTGTGAAGGATTCCATCTTTCCCCAGCCCATTCTCTACCATTTTTCGCTCACAACATTCCCACATACTTCAAGGATACATGCATGCAAGACAACAACCCCCACACCTAATAATTATCTCTCTAATTATCCCATTCTGTAAATTTTCGAAATTAAGAGCTATGACATAGATTCTTACCTTTAGGGTGAAGACTTCCTTTGTTAATCCTCAATGATTGAGCAAGAATTGATGGATAATAGGTTGAAAGTTTCTCCCCCACTCTAAGAACTCTCTCTCTCTTTCTAAAATATCATAAATGGGTTATGGCATATGTTTTAACGAAGAAGGGTCGGGTTTAAAAACCACTAAAATGAAGCCCCGGAACAGAATATTCGTTCGCATATGCGACCGTAGAATGGTTATGCAGTCCGCATATCGGCCGCATAAATTGGGTGCCAGAACTGGAAAGGAACTAACTGGGTCTGCGGTCACTATGCGGCCCGCAGATCTATTCTGCGGTCGCATAATGCACCGCATACCTGTTCTTTGGTTGTATAATGTACCACAGAATCTCCCTCCAAAGAATGTCAAAGCTGATTGTACGACAAGAGTGCAGCCCACGAAATGGTTATGCGGTCGCATAATGTGCCGCAAAAATGACATCAAAATGACCTAGAAATTGACTCACTTTGCGACCATTCTACGGTCCGCAGAGTGATTATGCGGCCGCAGAATGGGCCGCAGAAATACATATTTTTGCCCAAAATTTTCCTTCAACTCCCCAGTGCACTGTTCAATCTAAAGAGTCTGAATCGAGGCTTGCAAGCTCGCTGCGAAGAGCTTCTACTATTATTAACCTCTACGTCTGCCCCGGCATCATAGAACCCCAATTTTTAGGAAACTTTTCACGGGGCCTTACAAAGAAGTACAAGGGGATTGGAAAGATTTAATAGATAACCGCCAAAGGGGTCCATTATACAAGTCAGTAGGTGATGCCAACGTTACAATGGTTCAGGAACTATATTCCAATTGGGTAGATTAGAAGATCGGAGGATCTCAGGTAAGAGAGGTTGAGATTCACATAACTCCGGCGGCCTTTAATGAATTTTTAGGACTCCCCAATCCAGATGATGACTTCAGTTGGAAAAAGCAACGTGACTATGCTAGAATCAGAGAAGTTCTATATGATGGCAATAAGCAGGCTAGGTGGAAATGAAAAGTTTGGAGTCAACACCAGGTGTTGCCCTACAGGTATTTGAACCAAAAGGCTAGAGTTTATCTGAACTTTATCTGTAATAGGATCATGCAAGCATATCAGCTATGTACGACGTACACATGTGTTCTTGACCTATGCCCTGATGACAGGTGTCATGGTCAATGTGGGTGCCATTATGTTTTTAGAGATGCAATAGACATTGAGGTGGTCAAGGTGTTCGTTTGTTTTATGCAAATACCCTGACCAAATACATGAAGGATAAGTTTAAAGTGTCCAACCAAGAAGGCGATGTGAAGCAGCCGGTTGAGACTAAATTGGAAAATTACTCTACGGTGAGGGTCCCAGAAAAATCTATGAAGTTGAGTAGTGACCAGAAATTTGATGTGATCATTGATAACTTCAAACAACTGTGGTCTGTAATTGCCTCTAAAGTTAAGAAGCCAAAGGAAACTGATAGAGACTTCATGAAGTCTATACCATTTAGTGCTGAATCGAAGTTCGCACTAAATAATGATGAAGATAGTGATGTTCATCCGTCTGAGGACGAAGTCACACCACCCATGTCAGCAGAAGAGGATGATGAAAGCGATGATGAGTCTGACGAAGAGGAGGCATCTTATGCTTGTACTTCTACTCTTTCTTTGCCGCCCCAGACGACCTTCTTAGAGTGGTCCAACCATTGTTGTTGATGATACTGCATGAGATACAGATGTGGAGGACGTTGGTGACTCCGATGCTGGCGACTCCGACTACGATACTTAGAGGGAGTATTTCCTCACTCTTGTTCTTTATTTTGCTGTATTGGGGAGATTCCAGATTCTTAAGTGTGGGGTGGGAGAAGATCTTATTTGTAGTGTAGTTTATTTATTTATTTTTAGCATAGTAATGTCATTGGATTTTCTTGGACTTGGTTCTTTCCCATTGATTTTTTTCTTTTGAACCAAGCATGTTTTTACTTTTTTTTCGTTCTTTCTGTTAGTAATTAAAAAAAGATAGAGAAAACTTGAAGCAAAGAGAATTCACTCCTTGAATAGCTATGTTTTGTGAGAGTCACCTAAGTTGTTCTTGAACCTCCTTTCTGAGCTCATGTTTGTACATTGACGGTGAAACAGAGTGACTTGTAAATCCCATATATATTGTGTGGGGAGTTTTTATTGTGCATTTCCGTGTATGCATGTCAGTCTAGAACTTGCCCCGCCTGTTGTTTGAGTCAAAATCCAAGGAAGTTTTGATCCTTAGAGTGATAGTAGGCCTTCTTTGATATAAACCACTTGTGCGCAAATTAGCCTACCAAATGAAAGAATATCCCTAGAATCCAAATTTCGCCTATTAACCTTTTATTTGGCAACCCATGTTACAAGCCATATCCATTTTTCATTAATCTCTCTTGTTGACTCATCTTCCCCTTAACTACTTTAGGTTGTGTGATTGGGCAGAAGTTGTGGTTATGAAAAAATATTATGTACTTAGAAACTCAAGTTGCACCAAAGAACTAAAGTAATGAAAGTTAAGTCCCTTGCTACTCCCTTTTTGAAGCTCCATTATCAAAAAAAAAAAAAAAAAAGAGATGTAGTTGGAAAAAATAAGAGGGAGACAAAAGAAAATAATAAGTTGGGGACTTCTGTGCTTGAGCTGTGAAAAAAATGTGGAAAGTGCTTACAAAGAAAAGAGTGGGAAACATAGAAGTTAGTGATGCTTAAAATGTTTAGGGAAAGATTTAGTCACTATATAACCAAAACTGTCCATACCTTATCCCAAGCCAACATTACAAGCTTTGAAAAGCCCTACTTGACTATGGATTGAAAATCCTACATTAGTGGATAGTGACAGAATGAGAAAGCTTATGGTATTGTGTGTGTTTCATATGAAATTCCTTGATGAGTGTGAGTGTTTTGTTTTATATACCCTAGTGCTTGTGATTTGTTACTATAGATATATGTTTTGGGAGCATTTCTTTGTTTGTGAGGTATAATGGGATTTGTGAGAAGCAAAGTTTTGAGTTTCAATATTTGAATCTGAGCAAAAGAAAGATGTTCACTCTTGTGGTTGATGTCTCTTAATAATAGTTTGACATGGAGTTTGAATGAGCTTGAATGCTTCTTTGTGATTTTTTTGTGATATCGTGTGTTTGCTCGAGGACAAACAAAAGTTTAAATATGGGGTGGTGATAATATGCTAGAATTACATGTAATCAGATATGTTTTACCCCTACTTTGGTGTGTTTTTAGGTATTTTGAATGTTGAAAGATTACCAATTGAGCTTAATTATTGAAGTTTATTATGTAGGAAGCCAAGAGTGAAGAATATAAGTGATTTGAGCAATAATAAAGTTAAAAGGTAATTTTTGAAGAAAAGGAAAATCGGACAAGGCAGTGAAGTAACTTCGAAAAGCACAGGAAAATCTGAAAAACTCAACTAGGCCCTGTGCGAAGCACAACTATAGCACAAAGGGAAAATGTACATGCATTTTGTCTTGAGGGGCAACTTAGTCAATTGGCTCAGGGACGTGATATAAAAGATTCTAACCCTTATTTCAGCCACACGGTTGACCTTAGAAGGCAAGGAATACCATTGTTGAAGCAAAGTTGAGCCTGAAAGATCCTCAAGTTCATTCAAGAAGATGAATCGAAGAGTTTCTCTCTACTTTTCTATCCTTATTTCTATGAATATTGGTTTGACAATGGTTTATGTATTTTTGAATAGTATTATGGGTAGTTAAACCCGTCATCTAGTGTTGATAGAACCAATTTTTGGATGAATTCTTGATTGCGTATTGATATAATTGAACCGTTTTTACTCTCTAATTGCTCAACTATGTGCTTCTTTCTGTTAATTGACGGGCCCTTGATTAATCATATTTAGTTATCGTGTATTTCTTGAAAGATAACACTTGATTAGATTGTTGTTGAACAACGTCACTTCTGAGTAAGTTAAGAGATTAATTACTTGAATTTAAAAGCGGGATTAGAGATAACAAAACCTTGGCGTGATCTTTATGAGTTGTACGAATTTTTAGCTAGAGTAATTCGAGAGAATACTTTTAGTAAATTATCATAATTGATCGAGAGATAATTGTGATAAGCAAGAACTCATCATCTTTAGAGAGTGGTGTGGCGAGATTATAGCTAACGTGTTAGGAATAAATCCGGCAATATGGGAAATCATAAACCTTAGACCTTTTTATCCTTGATTCAACCTCATTCTTGCTAGTTGATAGTTTTTATTGTCATTTTTTCTTAGTTAAGTAATTTTTGTTAATACATAAATCAATCTTGAACTCTCGAAGTTGTTTGAGCTTATCATTAGTGATACTGAAAAGTTGTAGCAAGTGGGTTGGTTCTCTGTGGGATTCAACTTCAGACTCTTGAACTGGATTATTTCTGCAACGATCGCTTAGTCCTTTTTATAAGGCATAGTTAGGCATTATCATTACGCTCCCGAATGCACGAGCCTAAATTGCATGTCATGAGGCTATTCAAATTTGAGCTTAAATCGCAAGTTGCTATGCTCCACAATGTAAGAGCATAAACTGCCTGTTACTCCTAGCCCGCAAGAGTATAAGCTGTGTACGAAAAGAAAAAAAATGCTAGGTTGAAAACCTCAAAAGAGGTGGCCAAGACAAAAGTTAGGACAAAAAATATCTCATCCGCTTTGAACTACGGTATAACTTGTTCATTTTCACCGAGGTACGTAGGCATTTTAGGGTTTCATCCTAAGTTCATTCGCATGAATTCAAAAATATATGCCATCCTGAGTGTTTCTCAAATGAACTACAATTGAATAAAGTCCACGTGATTGGCACTTGAAAATCGATCTTACATGTATTCTTTCGGCGAACTTTGTGCATTATCAAATATTGATAGTTCAATGGGGGCAAGGCTCAATGGCGAATTGGTATCCCCGAGAGGATGGTTAAAGTCATTTAGAAGGAGGCCAAATCCTCAAGTTAAAGTGTTTAAGTCCACCGGTCTTCAAGTTGATGTATTCAAAAGTTCGTCAAGTACTGAAGCCAAAGCCGAAGCTGTAAATCCACCAAGTCTTTGATTAAAATGGTTGATTTCAAGGCGCTTCTATATCAAGGTATAACTTTTTGGGGCAAAGGCGCTCAAAGCTGAAAATCCCACGTGGTTAAATGCAAAGGTAAAATACAAAATATTACATGGGACGATCCTGAAGTTGTTCGATTCCAAATTAGGAAAATTTCTTAGATTTTGAAGTCTTATTTTCGAAAAATTAAACGGTTCATGATTTCGAAATTCCTACCCCAAGATATAATATTTTTGGGTGAAGTTACACAAATTTGAAACCGTGAACGTGTCGGGATCTAAAGTTGACTTCAACATTTTTCTGTGATAATTCTGAAGGTGTTTATTTTGGAATTTTGGATATGTCTTAGATTTTGAAGTCTAGTTTATGTGAAATCAAACGGTTCATGATTTCGACGTTGCTACACAAACATATAAGTTTTTTGGTGAAGCTGCACACATCAGAAACTGTCAACATGTCTAAATCTACAGTTTATTTCAAAATGTTATATGACACAATTCTAAAGATGTTCATCATAAACTTTTAAAGGTATTCACTTCGAAATTTTAAAGATTTTTGTTGTGAACTTTTAAAGGTGTTCATCTCGAAATTTTAAAAGTATTCGTCGCGAACGTTTAAAGGTTTTTGGTTGAGAATTTTTAAAGGTGTTTGTCTCAAACTTTTAAAAGTGTTTGACTCAAACTTTTAAGGCGTTCTACTCGAACTTTTAAAGATATTCGACTCGAACTATTAACGTGTTCATCTCGAACTTTTAAAGGTATATGTCGCACACTTTTAAAGGTCTTCACTACAACTTTTAAGGATCTTTACCGCAAACTTTTAAAGGTTTTCGCCACGAATTTTAAAGATCTTTTCAAGGAACTTAAAAAGATCTCCGCCTCAAAAGTCTAGGAATCCGGACTAAAGTAAAACCGAAGAAGAAAATAAGAGAAGAGGAAAACGCAAAAAAAAAAGGAGGAGAAATTCACCTTAGCAATAGTGCTCCTTGATCGTCAAAGACCAAAGTCGGACTTGAAGACGTTGCTGGTTGATACTCAATTAATATGAGTACGAGGAATTATGTAGGTTGCGAAAGAGAGCATTAAAAATATGTTCCTCGATGTGGGATCAGTAGCTGTAACTAAACTCCTAATTGAAACAGGTAATGAATGGCGGTTGAGCATGTATACGTAGATATACATGCTGGCCTGACCCAAGATCTGGTTTTGAGTGTCCTATCTACGTGCTCATCATTTCCGGGTAGAAACAAATAGTTAAAAAGAGTATTTTGCCGTTTGTAAGATCACTAAGTCAAGATATTTAAGAATTTGAAAGATGAAATCTAGAAGGAAGTTGATGCATCAAAAGGGATTGCAGCAAAGGAAGTTATATAACATTATCTTACGTGGAACATAAGGACCATGTCATAATCTTCATGCAAAGCATCAGCCACGGTGCAATTTTGTTTAACTCAAGCAATGAAAATTTAGCATTTTAAAAGGACAAATATGTTGTTTTCGCGTACTTCAAGCCTAGTCTTTCAAATGCAATAGAATTATATCCGTTGGGGGTATTTGTAGGCATTTAAAATATATTGGATTTAAATTCATAAATTAGTTTAAATTATATTTTAAATTCAAGATATATTAGTCCAAATAAATTTATTAGGCTAATACAATTGGATTCATTAGGTAAGTCCAATGTATAAGGACTTAATAAATAAATCCAAGTCCATTGGCCTAACTTATTTAATTGGGCTACAAGTGATGAGTCTACTTCATAAGCCCAATATGTCATTTTCCTAGATGCCTATTTTAGTGCTTCATGTCAAATAAGGTGGCAAGCAAAGTCAAACGGAAGAGCCAATAAGACCATGCCATATGTCAAAATTACAAGGCATGCCAAGTCAAAATTAAAAGGCCAATAAAACTGCTCCACATGTGCAAATGACATATTCTGGCTTATCAAATGCGGCATTGTCATGCTTCAATCTGATTGGTCGGAAAGAGTTCATTCTCATCACAACTCTTCTCTTCCACAACTATAAATATGAGTCTTCATAACTCAGAAAAGACAACATAATTTATAACAAGAAACAAGAGAGATCCCGTAGATCAAATGCCGCAAATTTCTCTACAAGCTTCAAGCAATCAAGTTTAAGTTCAAGAAATCACGTTCCAACTCAAGAACGAAGAACAGTCAAGGTTCAAGCAGTACAAGTTCGAATCATCCGTTCGTGCTAGTCGAACTCAAGATCATCGTTCGTGGCAATAAATATAGACTCAAGATCCAGTTCAAAGACCCTTAAATTCATCTTAGAAAAAAAGAATTAGAGGATTCATAGAGATTGTACACTCATATTGTTTGAAATTAAATACTACAATTGTTGCAATATTTTTTAGGTTTGATTATATTTTCTAGACGCAAATTTTATTGTCTACAAAAGTAACTAAAATTTCATTGTTAAGAGTACATTGATATGTCAGTTCAATGAGTTTATATCTATCACATTGCTTGAGTTTCGTAAAGGCAGAAAAGTGGGAAAAAAAATTGAGGAGGAGAAATATGCATTGAATTGTGAAGTTGAGTGGGGAATTGCCTTGAATTTTAATCTGGTGTGTGAGGGAAAGAAGGGGAGTAACGGATTGCTGGACGGGAAACTGATGGAGAGGGGAGAAGGGCTGGGTTTAGTTTTTTTTAGAGGAAAAGACCAAAAACCATTTTACTAATGTGTTGATAATGTATTGTTAGGGTACTTCGAGAAGTAAAAAGTGGGTACTCACTAGGCTAGCAAGGCCCATATATATGGGTCAAAGACGAGATTCATATTGTTCACTGACCCTTACATAGATTGATGCTTCTAACTAAAATATACAGTTCTTAGTTCACATTGAGCTTTAGGAGATTTAAACTTGGTAGCACCATGTATGTTATAGTCTGATCGTCTGTTGTCAACGTAATAATTTTTGTTTTTAAAACTAAGAAAAACATAGTTATATTTTTTATTAATCCAGGACGGGAATGGTCCAACTTAAGCAATCCATTTAATTAATTTTGATTCTTCTTTGTTTTTTCATGCTTTGTTTTTAATCGTAACAAGAAAATACGAGGCGGTTTTCTATGTTTAGGAATAGAATAATATAAATGGGGGTTAAGGAAAAAATAAAGAGCCACATGGTTGCGTTGCAATTATCGAGGAGTGAGGAGTGTGTAGAAAGTAGAAACAAGTGATTGGTGGAGAATGAGGGGTCAAAGGTAGAGGGCGGAGGGCAGAGGACAGGTGTAGGGAAAAAGGAGGGTGTGCGGGGTACAGCGTGAACTGAAAAATAGGGAAGAAGACTTTTTATCATGGGCTAAAGAATGATGTTTTCCTCTTGGGCCTGGGAAAGTCAATTTCTTTAATTTCAGAAAAAGAAAAAATCTTACTTGTAGCAACTCTTGAATTCCTAGTTTTGAGTATTTGTATTCCATAATGTCTTTTGAGCTTATACATATATTTATACAACTATTTGTAACTTTTAGACCTAAGGGGCTCGATGTGGTTTCAGACAAAACTATTTGAAGTTGGAAATTGCTGCATTCTAGGAAATAGGATCCACTGAACTGGAGTTACAAAAGCAAACAAATGTCACAACATGCAGTTAATGGACTTGCCCCACTAAGCGGACCAACTCATTTTGTAATCAAATAGTAGAGGTATGCATGGAAAAACAACACATAGCTTAGCTCTTCAACATAAATAGGTACAACTTATCTAAACATGAAAGCAAGCTAAGCATTCTACTCCAACTACACTGAGCAAAACTCTAAGGGGTCGTTTGGTTTAACATTGGGATAAATAAGGATATCATATGAGAATAGTTATCTCACTTTTTGTATGGGATAGCTAAACCTATCATTTTTGTGTAAAGCGTATCCTGCTATAAGTTAATACATATAATCAAACATGAGATAACTATAATCTCAAATTCTAACTCAAGATTATTATCCTTATTCTTGTACCAAATAACCCCCAGTAACTTCTGTTACTACAATCTTTCTCAATGTAAATGTATTCATTCAAGAATGCAACCTCCTAATGCCTTCTTTGAGAGCAATATTAGTAGTACAATATCCACTATCAATCACAAGATTCGTCCCGCTTATATACTTGGATTCATCACCAGCAAGATATAACGCTGCTTCTGCAAGACCTTCAGCCTCCAAGATTGTCCCTTTCAAGTTTGCGACTTCGGACACAAATTCTTCAGTTTTTTCCTTCTCCTTAATTCCCAAACAATTCCTCAACATTGGAGTTGCCACACAAAATGGAGAAACACAATTAACTCTAATTCCATGTTGTCCCAATTCCACACCCAAATTCTTGGCAAACCCCACTACGGCATGCTTTGATGCCAAATATGTGTGAGCGACGCTGCTATGGGTGACTGAGGCAACACTGGAAGTGAAGATAATGCTTCCTTTATTGGCTGGAATTCACACGGGCAGCATGTTTCGCACACATGAAAGCTCCAAAGACGTTCACCTCAATTACGTTTTTGAAATTATCATAGTCGATATTTAGGATTGTGGAATTAAGTTCCTCAGGAATTCCAGCATTGCTGAACATAATGTCAAGCTTCTTGTATTTGGAAATTGCCATGTCCACTGCATTTTCAACATCTTTTTCCACTTTCACATCACAGTGTATGTAGGAAACAACTCCCTTGTTTACCTTAAAAAATGAGTAACAATTAAACTTATATTGTGGTTTTAAGGATATGTGATTTAACCTAGTACCAATTGATAAACAACGAATTAAATAGATAAATTGGACAATAAAATAAATCAAACCGGTCTGCAAACAATGCCTCGACCTCGATTCGAGATAGTCTCGAGGTTAGTTAATAAGAACAGTAGAGGATGGAACAAACGGCGATGACAGTAAGTAAAACAAAGAAAGCATCGTATGTGTATATTCTTATCAGTGAATAATGATTCTTTTTTCTTATAAGTGAATAGGATCCCTCTTTATATAATAGAGGAATCCTAAATAAGGTACAACTCTAATAACGGAAGTAGATATCATGATTGACACTAATAACCGCTTTGATTTGATCTGTTCCGAGATTTTCGCCGTGATCTTCGACCGGTTACTGATATCTCGCCATTCCATTATTATGCCTTACTCGAAGTCAGTCATGCTTGATCTCGATTGTTGTTGGCCTCGATCTCAATGAACACTTCGATCTCCAGGCTTGATGGTCTATCTTCGAGCTCGAGCTCGAGCCCGATCTATTATGAGGTTACCCTCGAGGCAACTCCCCCTGCCAACAAAATCGGGTATGCCCAATTTCGACCGTATATAAATAGTCCCCTCGTCTTTTGGAGTGTAACGAGAAGAAACGAATTTGAGACTTCGATTTAATATCTCGATCAATTATGACGTCAATATCATGACGTAGGCGACATAAGCTATTGAAGCGTCACGTCTGCACAGTTCCGAAGGTCATTAATTAACGCAGTTGATGGTCGGCCACCAGTGCTTTCGAACCATCAAAGTGGCTATTATAAATAAACCACCTTCATAATCTTCTCAAACTTTACTTTCAAACTTCTTCTATTCTTCAAAAGCTCTTCTATTCTCTTCAAGTTCATCAACTTTGCCGGTTTTCATTTGCCAACCTCTTATTAAAACACAAATTCCGCCTTCTTCTTCCTTAAACCTCATATAGCAATGGCAAAACATCAAAGACCGTTCCTCAAGAAGAAAAGGGCTCCTCATCACGGCTGGCTGGTGACAAAACACCAGTGGAGCCACGTATCGAAGAGTGCATCCTCGGGCCATGTGAACTTACTTCCGACTTTAAAGTCGAAAAACCCTCTTCGGTTCCTGGCCGATGCGAGCCCATGTCTAGATACATCTGTTCGATATCTGAAGGCGATCTCGAGCAGGTGAAAAAAAACTGCCACTGGGAGAATAGAGAGGTGGTGATTCCTACCTCCGAGAAGGACATCACCACTCATGTGAAAGGGTTCTTATGTGTGTATACTTACCCTTTCACACTGGGTTCCGTCGATCCTGCCATAATCGACTTCTGCCGCCAAAACCGGGTAAGCCTAGGCCAGATCTACCCTTCTTTTTGGCGCATTGTCATTTTGCTCAGATTCTTCTAGAGCAAGGTCGAAGGGATGTCTTTCACCCTCGATCATCTCATTAGGCTATACATCCCCCGTCTTTATCGGGGCGAACTGATAAGGCTTCAGCGTCGGGCTAAGAAGGTGTTGTTCTCGAGCATAGACGAGGACAAGGACTAAGGATGGATGGGTTGGTTTGTCCAAGTCAGGACCTTCGACTTAATCCCCGTCGAGAAGATGTCATTTCCCGAAGAATGGAACATAAAGCGTAAGTAGAACATCACCGATAACGTTTGATTACTTGTTATGTTTCCTTTACCTCTTCTCATCTATATTCTTTTTTATGGTGGACCTTCCCCCTAGTTTCCTGGTGCAGTCCTGAACCTTGCAAGTTGGGTTCGACAACTGGTTTTAACCTCTTCATTTGCTGAGCACTCGTGGCGCGATTTGGCCAAGGGTCGATGGGAGGCCAAAAATCATGGTACGTTCCCCTGTCCGTGTTTGATGCTTTCCTGTGAAATACTTCTTTTTAACTTGATTTCTTCTCATACAGGTCTTGGAGATAATATCATCATGAGGTAGCCTCCCCCCGGGGAAGAGGTGGTCCAGAAGCTGACCAAAGACAAGAAAAGGAGAAGGGCCTCCAGATACCCCAAAGCCCAGGAAAAGCAGGGCTCGAAAGTCGAAGACTGATCCCGCCGTTCTATCTGCCGATGTATTCCAAATACTACGAGATGAAGATGAGGAGGGAGAAGATGCTGACTGACTGCTGGTGGCTCGAAAGAGGGGAGGAATCGAAGCTTCGAGAACTGTTGAGTCGGTGAAGATCGAGGAGGTTCAACCGCAGACCGAGGTGATCTCGGAGGAAGGTCCGAGCAGAGTCCCCGAGTCATCGGGTGTTGATGATGCCTCCTACCGTGATGAACAACCGGTAGGTGTGCCCGAAGGGTCTAGTTCTGAGGCCCTTCAAAGAGAAGGGAATTCCCCAAGTGACTCGCTCGGGGCAATTAACATTGATGATTCGCCACCCGGCCCCACATTCTTTGAGGGGCAGTTTCGGGATGCCCGGTCCATGGGGACCCCCGATGTGGGGACGGCCCCCGAAGGGGATGATATATTTTGTGGCTGCTTCACGGGGGTCATTAATGTTCCCGACCTGGACGCATCACTCATTTTCGATGAGGCTTGGTAGCTTCTGAACCAAGTGAGTTTTAGCCCATGTTACCATGTTTGCGTTTGTTCTTATTTCTCTAAGTTTGATTTCCTTCCTTTCTGTACAAGCTACGACGCTCCATCAAGAAGCATCCTCCAAATATCGAGCTGAGCTGGCCCGATGTGAGGATGATCTCAAAAAGCTTACGGAGGAGAGAAACGCCCTCAAACTCCTCTATGTGCAAAACTAAGAGGAGATCATGAGTATTCGAGCCGAGATGACAAGAGCTTATCAAGATCAGACCGAGCTCATTAAACGGGTAATGTAAAATTTTGGGAGCTTGTTATGTATTAACTTGATATTGGCGACAAACACTTTGATCCGGCAGGTTCAGCAGAAGGCCGAATTGGTTGAGCAGCTTCGTGAGGAGGCCAAGATGAAAGAGGCAGAGAATTTAGGGTGGAAGCAGAAAATGGACCATCTCACCTAGGAGAAAGATGCAGTTCAGGCCCAACTGTCTTCGCTTGAGCGTCAACTCCAAAGTGTGAAGGAGGAGAACTTGGCCCTAACCTAGAAGGTTGAAGATCTCGAGACTCGGTTGGCGGCTGAGCTTGCAAAGGCCACATCCGAGGCAGAAGCACTTGTGGCCTCCTACCGAGCCGACGTTGAAGCTGCTAACACTCGGGAAAAGGAAATTTCTGATGCTGCTGAGGTTAGATTGTCCCGTGTTGCCGAGCATGCTAGGCGCCAGTCTCGGAGAGAGATTCTTGAGGAGGTGCATGCTCGTGGCTTTGACCTCATGGCTGATATCGAGAGTGCGAAGGTTTTGGAGGACGAGGCCAGAGCTTTGCTTTCTGATGATGAAGACTCTGCGAGTGCATCCGAGAGCAGAGGAGATGAAGATGAAGCTCCCGAAGATGCGGATCCCGAGGCGAACTAGGCACTTAGAATTTTTTCTCCTTTTGTTTTTTCTTGTATAAGACCATGAGTGGTCTTTGTAAATACTTTGCATATATGAAAGATTCCTTTTCTTTCCGTTTCGTCTCCGATTTCTGATTTATGATAAATTCTATTTTGCCTTTGCCTTGTGAAAATGTTGTTGCAATCGGGTTGCTGTAGCCTCTATAATCGGGTAAGCAATAGCTCGAACTCAGAGTATAACAAACCCTTAGGTTTTTTAGTTAAGCGAGGGCGAGTCCCCGAGCTCAACAATATGTTCAGGATTTTGACTTCGGATGGCTTGATCGAAGGCATAATTGTACTGTTTTTATAGCCGAGTTCGAGTAAGTTTCGAACTCACAGTTACAGACCACTTAAGGTTTTATATTAAATAATGATGAATCCTCAAGCTATATTCAAGTAAGTTTTATTTGAGCTCGGAATAGTGGAACCCTTAGGTCCGAATTGAGTGAGAACCAAATCTCAAACTCTAAGTGTATTGGCCCTAAGGCTCTTTAGATTGGGCCGATATGGCCTCTAAAAGATGGCTATTTTTTCCTTTTTTCGGCTAAGAAGAATAAGTAAAATATTTCTTTATGCCTTAACACGTATTCTTTACCCATTAGGTTTTTTGAGGATTCGATGCCGATTGAAACCCCTTTGCTTTTTGTGCCTTAGCACGTTTGTGTTAAGATAATTTGATACCACTTAAGCTTTTTCGAGGGCTGATTTTATCGAAGACCTTTTGATTACTTTCCGAGGGTAGCCTTTTTTAACCCGTTTTTCAAAGAATTCGAAGGCCTATTTTTATTGCGGGATTCGGACGTCTCCGAGCCGCCTTAATTTGGCCGTAGCCTTTGGGTATGCCTCTTGGGCTTATTTCCCAATAACACTTTGAACTTGTTCAAAGTGTTAGTCCTCGAGAATGATGTCTTTGGCCTATAGATCGAGGGGTGCTTCTTTAAGGTATTATGAATTTGAGTTTAGATTACTCGAATATGTCGATCGTCGACGGCAGTCCCTGAGTGTATGAGGTATATTTGCACTTGGCCCTTGAGCCATTTCTCACAAAATCATAAGTATGGAGCTTGTATAGTAGAACATTTTGCTTTGAGACACAAGATGCTTGATATAGAAAGAATGTTTCTTTGTATAATTTATACATGTGTAAATATTTTGCCATCGGGGCTCGAATCTATATGGACACGGTTCATTCAACCGTTTGGCCCATTATAAAGTTTCCCTATCGAGACCCTTTGACACGAAGTATTTTCCTCGAATATGTAATATCCGAGGGTGATGCCCCCCATTATTCGAGGTTGATTGTAAAGAAGCCTTTGATACTGTTGAATTGTCCTCAAGTAGCACATAATTGTTGCCCCGTTAAAAACCTTATCGGAAAAACCCACTTGGGATAAAAACCAATCTAAGGAAAAAAGAGTGAAACACATGCTTTAAAACCTGAGGTCTCGATGTCTTCGATCGAACACCTGCGGTGAGTTAGTATCGAATATATAAATGAGAAAAAGGGATAAAGTCATACCTTAGCAATAATACCGTTTGAGAAGCGATATGTTCTAATTATTTGGCAGTTGTTTGCCGTCTATCGTGCCGAGCTTATTAGATCCCTTTCCGACGATGTTGAGGACTTGGTAGGGTCCCTCCCAATTTGGGTCGAGTTTCCCTTCATTAGGATCTCGAGCGTTGATGGTGACTTTCCTCAAGACTAAGTCCCCGTCTTTGAAGTGGCGAAAGTTGGTTCTCCTATTGTAGTATCTTTCGATTCGTTGCTTTGGTGTAGCCATTCGAACGAGTGCGGCTTCTCGTTTTTCATCCAATAATTCGAGGCTAGTATTTATAGCCTCGTGATTTGATTCTTCTGTTGTATGTCGAAACCTGACACTGGGTTCCGCGACTTCGACTAGAATCAAGGCTTCGGAGCCATATACTAAGGAGAACGGGGTTGCCCCCGTACTGGACTTTGATGTTGTTCGATATGCCCAAAGGACTTCGGGTAGAATTTCTTTCCATTTCCCCTTTTCTTTAGGTTTTTAATGATAGTCATGTTCGTCGATTGGGAATGTCCGTTCCTACTAGGGTAATACGGCGTTGATAATATCCTTTTTATTTTGTGGTCTTCGAGGAATTTCATCACTTTGGTGCTGATAAATTATTTTCCATTGTCACACACTATTTCGGCAGGTATCCCAAATCTACATACGATGTGGTCCCAGATGAATTCTATAACCTCTTTCTCTCTCACTTTCTCGAACGCCTGTGCTTTAACCCATTTAGAGAAATAGTCAGTCATAAATAAAATGAACTTAGCTTTACCTGGGGCCGATGGTAGATGGCCGACGATATCCACCCCCTATTTCATAAATAGCCATGGGGATAGGACTGAATGAAGTTGTTCTCCGAGCTGATGGATCATCGGTGCAAACCTTTGACATTTATCACATTTTCGAACAAACGCCTTAGTGTATTGTTTCATGATATCCCAGTAGTATCCTGCTCTAATGATTTTGTGAATCGGTGATTTGACGCCGGAGTGGTTCCCATAAATGCCTTCATGTACCTCTCGTAAAACATAATCGGTGTCTCCTGGTCCTAAGCATACTGCCAATGGTCCATCAAATGTCCTTCTGTATAATGTTCCATCTTCAGCCAATGTGAATCGAGCAGCTTTGGTTCGTAGGGCCCTCGACTTTTTAGGGTCCGATGGGAGCTTTCCGTTCTTCAAGTATTCAATATATTTATTCCTCCAATCCCAGGTTAAGCTTGTAGAGTTTATCTCGGCATGACCTTCCTCGATCACGGATATCGAGAGTTGAATGACAGTCCCCGAGCTGATCATATCTTCCTCGACCGATGACCCCAAATTTGCAAGTGCATCGGCCTCACTGTTTTGTTCTCGAGGTACATGCTGTAAAGTCCATTCCTTGAAACAGTGCAAAGTTACCTGCAGCTTGTCCAAATACCTTTGCATTCTATCCTCTCAAACTTCGAAGGTTTTGTTTACTTGGTTCACCACCAGTAAAGAGTCACACTTAGCTTCAACGTCTTCTGCTCCCAAGCTTTTAGCTAGCTCGAGACCTGCAATCATAGCCTCGTACTCAGCCTCGTTGTTAGTCAACCTAGAAGTTTTGACAGATTGCCTAATAGTTCTACCCGTGGGCGGCTTCAAAATGATGCCTAGACCGGACCCCTTCACATTCGAAGCACAGTCTGTGAAAAGGGTCCAAACCCCCGATGATGTACCCGATTTTAACAAGAGTTCCTTTTCAACTTCGGGTACGAGGGTTAGCATGAAATCGGCCATGAAGTCCGCTAAATTTTGAGACTTGATGGCCATCTAGGATATTCGATATCGTACCCACTGATTTCGACGGCCCATTTGGCCAATCGGCCCGATAGTACGGGCTTGTGCAAAATATTACGAAGTGGGTAAGTGGTTAATACGCATATGGGGTGACATTGAAAGTATAGTCTTAACTTTCGAGAGGCGCTTATTAGTGCAAGTGCCAATTTCTCTAAGTGTAGATATCTAGTTTCTACTTCTCCTAAGGTTCGACTTACATAATAAATGGAAAATTGCGTACCTTGCTCTTCTCGAACTAGGACACCACTTGCCGCGATTTTCGATACTGCCAAGTACAAGTAAAGTTTCTTATCTGCCTTTGGAATGTGAAGCAGTGGTGGGCTCAATAGGTATGGCTTCAATTCCTCCAATGCTTATTGGCATTCCGGGGTCCAGGCAAACTTCTTTTTGAGTAGAGAGAAAAATTTGTGGCTTCGATCCGACGACCTCGAAATGAATCAGCCTAAGGCAACTATCCGTCTAGTTAGCCTCTGCACGACTTTTACACTGTCCACGACGGTGATGTCTTTGATAGCCTTGATTTTATCGGGGTTGATCTTGATTCCCCGATTCGATACCATAAAGCCAAGGAAATTGCCTGAACCGACCCCGAAAGCACATTTCTCGAGGTTGAGCTTCATGTTGTATTTCCTTAAAATCTCGAACGTTTCCTGCAAATGAACCAAATGGTCCTCTGCGCGTAGGGAATTAACTAGCATATCATCAACATAAACTTTCATTGATTTACTTAATTGTTCTTCTAAAATTTTATTTACTAGGCGTTGGTAAATAGCTCCTGCATTTTTTAGCTGGAAGGGCATTACATTATAACAATATGTTCCATACTTGGTGATAAATGAAGTCTTTTCTTGGTCTTCCGGGTTCATTTTGGATTTGATTGTGCCCGGAATATGCATTGAGAAAAGTAAGGATCTCGTGGCCGGCTGTGGCATCGATCATGCGATCGATAATAGGCAGTGGAAAAGAATCTTTCGGGCATGCCTTGTTTAAATCCTTATAATCGACACGTATTCTAAGTTTGTTCCCTTTTTTAGGGACTACAACTACATTGGCTAACCATTCGGGATATTTCACCTCCCGAATGGACCCTATTTTGAGAAGTTTAGTTACCTCGTCCTTTATGAATGCGTGCTTTACCTCGAACTGGGGTCTTCTCTTTTGCTTCACCGATTTGAACCTAGGGTCCAGGCTTAGCCGATGCGTCGTTATCTCTGGTGGGATCCCTGTCATGTCTAAATGGGACCAAGCAAAATAATCTATATTATCAATAAGAAATTGAATAAGCTTTTTCCTGAGTTCGGGGGTTAATCATGTTACCAGGTATACCTTTCGCTCGGGCAGGTACTCGATCAATATAACATGTTCCAGCTCTTCGACCGTTGATTTGGTGGCGTCAGAATCTTCGGGAACAATAAAAGTTTGAGGGGTCAGAAAATCCTCCTCTTCTTCTTCTTCTATCTCCTGCTTCCCCGATTCGGTCGAGGATGGTGGCTGTGATTGCTATTTGAATTTGTGTTTACCTTTGATGCTCGACCTTTCCGAGGTTGATAGTGTCGATATTGGTGTTACCTCATCGATCACAAACATTTCCTTTGCAGCATGCTGCTCCCTATATACTGTTTTACACCGTCTGACGTCAGGAATTTCATTATTTGGTGGAGAGTCGAAAGGACTGCCCTCATATTGTTAATCCAAGGCCTTCCGAGTAGGGCATTATACCTCATTTCGCCCTCGATTATGTGGAACTTGGTATCTTGAATGGGTCCAGCCACGTTCATCGGTAGAATAATCTCCCCTTTAGTTGTTTCAGTGGCCATATTGAAGCCGTTTAAGACCAGAGCTGCGAGCACGATTTGATTTTGTAGGACGAGCTGCTCCACGACCCTCGATCGGATAATATTCGCTGAGCTACCTGGGTCCACTAAAACACGCTTAGCTTGAACTTTATTTAATAAGATAGAAATTACCAGAGCGTCGTTATGGGGATGAGAAATGCCTTCTGCTTCTTCGTCATTGAATGATAAAGTCCTTTCGGGCACATAATCCCGGGTTCATTTTTCTCTAGTGATTGATACCTTAGTGCGTTTAAATATGGGTCCCTGTGGAATGTCGACTCCACCGACGATCATATGAATGACATGTTGAGGTTCCTCCTGTTCATTTTTCCTATTGGCATCCCTTTCTCTGAAATGATTCTTGGCTCGATCGCTGAGGAACCCTCGAAGGTGGCCCTCATTGAATAGACGGGCTACCTCCTCCCTTAATTGCCTGCGATCCTCGGTCTTGTGACCATGCGTGCCATGATACTTGCGCATTAAATTTGGGTTTCTTTGGGAAGGATTGGTTTGTATGGGTCTGAGCCACTTAGTATCTTTGATCCTTCCGATTTCCGATACAATGCCCGATGCATCGATACTAAAGTTATATTTCGATAACCGAGGTGCCTCTGTGGGATCGGCATACTTGTCAAAACCACTTTTGCTCATAAGTCCCCAAGAATTCTGTCCTCGATCACTTCTTCGATCGTTCTGGGTGGAATTGCGTCCTGAACCATTGTTCCTTCGATCTGCGATATATGGTTGATATCGGTCTCTGTTCGACCTTGGCTCCATGTTGACATCCCTCTGGTTTTTAGCTGCTGACCTATTTGGATGTACTGAACCAGAAGGGGCTCCTAATTGGTCATCCTCGACCCTAATCTTTGATTGATATCGATTGTGCACATCTGCTCAAGTTACATCTTGATACTCAATAAAATTTTATTTCAACTAACGTGATGATATCGAACTTTGCTCGTTCAACCCTTGGGTGAAAGCTTGAACGGCCCAATCATCTGTGACCGGTGGCAACTCCATGCGTTTCATTTGAAATCGGGACACGAACTCCCTCAGCATTTCATTATCCCTTTGTCTTACCTTGAAAAGGTCCAATTTCCTCGTTGCGACCTTTATGGCCAGGCGTGTGCCTTTACGAAAGAATATGCTAACATGGAAAATGAGTCGATGGAATTTGGTGGCAGATTGTGATACCAAATCATTTCTCCCTTCAAAAGGGTCTCTCCGAATTATTTCAACAGCATAGATTAGATTTCATCTTCTAAATCGTTATCCTTGATGGCGCATGTATACGAAGTAACATGCTTGTTGGGATCGATGGTCCTATTATATTTGGGTATGTCTGGCATACGAAACTTCTATGGAATAGGCTTCGGAGCCGCACTTGGAGGAAACAGGTTTTGTACTAACTTCTTCGAATACATCCATTTCACGATTGGTGGTTCCCCCGGTATCTGATCAACTCGAGAGTTGTATGTCTCCACTTTCTTATAGTTGGCTTTGATTCTCTTCTCCCCTGATTAAATTCTTTTGGTGAGCTCCTCGAGCATTTTCATTACCGCAGGATTAGTCCCTGATTCATTACCATTCGACCTTTCCGGTACTGGCTCGGCACGGTGGGTAATTTTTTGTTCGACCCTATTGAGAGCTCTATGTTGATTGTGTAACTGAGCAATAGCGGCTTGCTGAGCCTGAAGCATCTCGAATATCACTTAGAGACTGACTCCTTCGTCTCATCTATCATGTGTTCCTTGTCTACTAGATCGGCCTTCTCTGCGTACACTCCCATCGAAATTTGCGCCTAGGCCCACATTTAGAGCAACGTGCGAACTAACATCGACTGGGTTGGCAACCGGTGCTCCCCCAAGATTAGCCTGTGGCACCTCGACTCCTAGAGCAATCACATTTTCATTTTTACCGTGGAATCCGAGGCCATTGTCATCGTGTGTGGATGCGTTTTGTGAGTTTGACATATTTTAACCTGAAAGCAAGGATACTTGACAAGAACAAGCGTAAACTAGTGTGTTTTACCAGAACCAGTACTGAACAATCACTATTATCCTTAGCCCCACGGTTGGCGCCAAACTGTTTACCATAAAATTAAGTAACAATTAAACTTATATTATGGTTTTAAGGATATGTGATTTAACCCAGTATCAATTGATAAACAATGAATTAAATAGATAAACTGGACAATAAAATAAATCAATCCGGTCTGCAAACAATGCCTCGACCTCGATTCGAGATAGTCTCGAAGTTAATTAATAAGAACAGTAGAGGATGGAACAAACAGCGATGAACAGTGAAGAACAGTAAGTAAAACAAAGAAAGCAGCGTATGTGTATATTCTTATCAGTGAATAATGATTCTTTTTATTATAAGTGAATGAGGTCCTTCTTTATATAATAGAGGAATCCTAAATAAGGTACAACTTTAATAACGGAAGTACATCCCATGATTGGCACTAATAACCGTTTTGATTTGATCTGTTCCGGGATTTCCGCTGTGATCTTCCACCGGTTAATGATATCTCGCCATTCTATTATTATGCCCTACTCGAAGTCAGTCATGCTTGATCTCGATTGTTGCTGGCCTCGATCTCAATAAACACTTCGATCTCCAGGCTTGATGTTCTATCTTCAACCTCGAGCCCGATCTATTATGAGGTTACCCTCGAGGCAACTCCCCTGCCAGCGAAATCGGGTATGCCCGATTTCGACTGTATACATCCCTTATCCCCAATTTCGTCAATGATGGATTGGCCAAGATCGTCTTGGATGTCTGCAATCACTACGTTTGTACCATGTTTTATGAAAAGTCTTGTTGCGGCTTCACCAATTCCAGTAGCGCCGCCAGTTATGAATGTGACTTTCCCTTCGAGCCTAATACAGTTGAACACATGTGATTTCATACAAATGTGCTAAATATGAACATTAGAATAATAATAAGTCTCAACACGTCGAAAAAACCCAGGTGATTTCTTCTTATGATCTCTGTGAATTTTTGTGTGTAGAGTATTACTCCCTCATTCTCAGCTCTGATTTCAACAAGGAGGTTTAAGAAAGTAAAAAAGACTCTTAATATGTGAGTTTTAAACCGCTATATATAATATTTATATGGCTATAAAAATATGCACTAATGATAAAAAGAAAAATTTAAAGATTGTTTCCCAATATAAAAATATGATATTCATTTTGAAATGAACTAATAAAAAGATAGTGAAACGTAAAAATGAGACAGAGAGAATAGTAATACAAAAAGGGTGGACTCTCTAATATGAATATCCCAAAGAATGCGTACAGCGGAACAACTAAATGATACCATATATTGGAGAGCAACCCAAGTGCCATGTGCATCGATCTACTCCACAAACCATAATTTTCAGGTCCGGTGAGCTTAATATCATGCAATACAACTCCCGGTGTATATGTAGAAGCTAAAAACAGAGGATGATTATGATCAATTTGAAGACTCGTCGTTTCCCCCATGGCTGATTGAATTCAAGCTCTAACAATGTTCAATGTTAAGATTTTACAGAATTCTGTCACAATTTCCAATTACCTACTCTGATACCATGATAGAATCTAGATATAAGAACAAGCTAGGTTCATAGAAGGAACCTGCTTGAAAAGCTCTTACAAAAGAGAATTGGCGAATCAATATGAAAGGTGTAATGCAGGTGTTCTCTCATGGATAGGACACACAGTTTCTACAGAATTATAGCCGAGCATCATTTATGCATCGAATGCAAAGACAGTGTGCAGTGAATTTAAGGAGAGGTTTGATAAATCCAATCTCACTCGATTTTAACTCCTATGGATACAAATTGGATCATTAAAAGAAGATACTAATTCTGTAACATCATACTATACAAAAATGAAAGACCTTTGGGATAAAATTGATCTGTTAGTCCCATCACCTGGATGTGATTGTAAAGAGACTAGGCCTTTTATTGAACAGTTTAAGAATTTATGATTGTTGCAGTTCCTTGTTGGTCTTAATGAAAGTTACAGTCAAGTAAGAAGTCAGATACTGCTTAAGACTCCAGTATTGAATGAAAATCAAGCTTATGCATTAGTCATTCAAGAGGAAAGCCAACGTGAGCTAAGTGTGCTTGAAGTAAATAGAGAGCCCTTAACTATGATGGCAGGACAAAATCAAGGATATAAAGCTAAGAAAGTTGGGATAATTTGTGAGCATTGCGGGTATAAATGTGATGACCCGATAAGTTATTTTGAGTTTTAGCCTTTATTTCTGTATTCCGAGACCTCGAATAGCTTCGTTTAGCATTCCTCCATTTAGGTGTGCGGTCCGTGTCATTTTTTCGGAAAACATTTATGTGAAAATTGAAGAAAATGTGAATTTTAGCCTTGAAAATGATTTGAGTTAACTACAATCAATATTTTATGTAAATGGACCCGGATCAGTATTTTGACGGTCCAGTGGGTCCATATCGTAATTTGGGACTTGGGTGTATGCCTGCAATTGAATTTGGGAGTCCCTAACTTGATTTAACGTGATTTCTTAAAAACTAGTAATTTGAAAGTTTAAAGAAATCCTAAGTTTGACAGTAAGTTAACTTATTTCTACCGAGTTTAAATTTTGGTTCCGGAACTTGATATAGATTTATTTTTTTATTTATGACTTGTCTGCAAAATTTGGTGCAAAACGGAGTTAATTTGACGTGATTTGGACGTCCGGTTGTAAATTTGAGAGTTCTTAAATTTCTTTGGAAATTTCATATATTTTGATGTCTGATTCGCGATTCTATGTTTTATTTTGGTATTTTATTCATGCGAGCAAGTTCGTATGATATTGTTACACTTATGTGCATGTTTGGTTAGGAGACCGAGGGGCACGGGTGAATTCAATTAAGATTGGAATAGCTGGTGCACTTTTGGTGCTGGTGCTCTACTACAGATCTCGCATTTGCGAGGTCTGTCTTGCAATTGCAAGCTTTGATTTTGCGAACAAGTGTTTGCATTTGCGATCATGGTCTGGATTTGGTGGTTTTCGCATTTGCGAGGATTATGTTTGCATTTGCGAACTGTCAGTGATCACAATTGCAATCTCAGAGTCGCATTTGCGATCTCAGTAGTCCTTGAGTTGTCTTCTCATTTGCGAAGGTTAGGAGTTCGCATTTGTGACTTCTGTGGACCTGAGATAGGTTTCTCATTCGCAACCCTTGTCTCGCATTTGCGATGTTCTAAATTGCGAACAAGACACCGCAATTACGACATCCGCATTTGGGTAAAAGAGGGCGGAAATGGGACTTAGCTCATTTCTCACAATCTCTCCACCCTAAACACCCTAGAAGCAATTTTTCAAGAGACTTTTCTTTCCAAATTCATTTGTAAGTGACTTTAATCCATTTTATTTCAATTATCTATTACATTTCATGAGATTTCAACATCAAATGTTAGATTTTCATGGTAGAAATTAGGGATTTGGGTAGAATTGAGGATTTTTTTACAATTGAGATTTAGACCTCAAATTGGGGTCGAATTTCGAAAAAAATCACATAACCGGGCTCGAGAGTGAATGGATAATTGGGTTTTCTAAAGTTTATTCTGAATTGTTTGAACTATATTTGGTTAGATTCGATTGGTTTGGAGGCTAATTCTAGAGGCAAATCCCCGGTTGAGCTTTGATTTTATTACAGAGCGAGGTATGTGTCATGGTTAACCTTAACTTGAGGGATTAGAACTTGTTAGTCTATTTGATACGTGTTCTATTAGTGGGAACAATGTATATGTGAGGGGGCGGGTACTTACACGTTGTTATTAGGTTTAACCATGCGGGTGGAACTTGTTTCTTTGATTTTTATTGCTTTGCTAACTCTGATATCCATGCTTAGGTTAGGTTATTACTTCTTTGATTACTTGTTTCCTAATTATTTCTTATTTCATAGTTGTTGAATATTTTTGGAAGTTGAAGTTGGGTATTGTCACGCCCCAAAATCGAGAAGCGTGACCGGCGCTCAATCGAGTGAACCCGGCCGAGCAAGCCTGTTAGATTTCATTCTACCCAAACTCATCCACGAATGGAGATAATGCATATTTTCCTTAATTAGAAAAACAAAAGGTGTTCACGTCTACAATACCAATTTATTTTCAATAGTTTCATCATTTTTAAAGTCTCAAATCGACATGTAATACAACCACAACATAATATATATATTTTGACTTTTCCATCACCAATACACAACCCATACTATGTCTACAGAGCCTCTATAAATAAAGAAGAGTATAATGATAATGCCGGCAACAAGGCCCCGATTATACCTCAAACAGAATACATAAAGTACAAAAGATTCATGACCCTGGAATGAAGTGGGGCTCACCAAGTCAGCTGAGAAAAAGGTGCACTGCTATCACTGATCAATATCTCCTGCTGTGGAACCACCTGCATCTATTTAAAGATACAGCGCCCCCGACAAAAGGGACGTTATTGTCGTTGAATAGCACTAGTATGTATAACTAAACACCCTCTCAATAGAATGACAAATAATACAACAAGATTATCATAATATCAATGAAAGCCTTAATCAACATCAAACCTCAATTTAGGATCAAGATAGTGTTTAAATTAATTTCCATATCTCATACTGGGAGACTTTTAGTATCGATATACCATTGTTCACTGGGGACTGGGGAGGATTTCTTCTTCGCGAATGCGGAGAAGTGCTCACGAATGCGAAGCATTGGAGGGGTAACCCTCCGCGAAAGCGGCTCTTCACTCGCGAACGCGATGAGTAAGGGGTCTAGGAGGGGAGCAGCTGAGTGTTCTACGCAAACGCGATAAAATGATCGCGCAAAGGTCAAGGGGGAAGAGCCATCTCGAACGCGGAGGACAATTGGGCTGTAGTGCCTTGCGATCGCATTAGGTCCTTCACGAACGGGATGAAGACCTGACGCCAGTGATTTAAAATATCCCAAAGACGGGATTTTCTTCGTTTTTCACCATCTTCACATTAGAACTCGGCCTATAGGCGATTTTGAAGAAGAATTTCATCCCCACTTTATAGCTTAGTATATTTTAACTCGCTTTCTTCCATTTTCATCAATACCCATTGATTTCTAACTCTTAATCTATGCTCTTCCATGGTAGAAATTAGGGATTTGGGTAGAATTGAGGATATTTGTGAAATTGAGATTTAGACCTTAAATTGAAGTCGGATTTCGAAACTAATCACATAATCAGGCTCGGGGTGAATAGGTAATAGGGTTTTGTTCCGAATCTCAGGTTTTTACCAAGCAGGCTTGGGGTTCACTTTTGTTGACATTTTGGGAAAAGTGTAAAGATCCTTACTTTATCTAATGTAATTGATTTTCATAGCATTGTTTAATGATATTAAGTCGATTTTGGTTAGATTTAATTAGTTTGGAGGTGAATTTTAGAGGAAAGGCCCCGGTTGAGCTCTGATTTGATTGCGGAACGAGGTAAGTGTTGGGTCTAACATTGATTTGAGGGAATTAGGAACCCTTGAACTATATAATATGTGAATTACATGTGTAACGACGTATATGCGAGGTGATGCATGTATATACACCATCAAAATAATTATTTTCATGTATTTCTCATATTTCATGAATTATCTCATTCCATGCCTTAACTGTTACATGCTTTAATTGTTTTCTATGTCATTATTTGTTACTCGTCATTAAGTATTCTAGTATTGAATTGTTCATTCCTTGCATGACTCCATGATTAATTGCTACTTGCCTTAATTGTCTTACTTGCACGCCTTAACTGTCACGTACTTGGCTTGTCTTATTATTTTTGTATTATTTGTATCATTCCTTTGATTAGTATGTGGTTCCTTTATTGCTTTGCTTTCACATTCTTTAACCATAGAGATTCTTGTAATTTGAGCTATTAGATTGATTATATTTATTAAAATTATTTACGGATCGGGTTGCACACCGCAACAGTTGTGATATGGTGGAATAAAGAAGGATTTTGATATTTATTATAATGATACGGTGGGATCAGGTGCGAGCACCTAATTTTTTCCCTAATGCAAATCGCTCCTAAAAAAATCCCAAAATAGTTTAGAATTGTTCATGCATATTTAGAGTTGTTTTAAAACCATAGAAAATCATAAAAATGTTCAAATCTTAATTTCATAGAATTTTAGATTTTAAATTGCACTTTTAGAATTTAATTATATTGTTAAATACATTAGTTAAATATCTAAAAATAAAAAATATATATTCTTAGGTTATTTAATTAATTAGGTCATTTAGTCAATTATTAGGTAAAACAGATAATTAATTTGGCCATATCAATTGAATTAAACGAAAGTGGCCAACAATGCAAAATATAAATAAAGAAGAAAAGAGGGTTGTCCAGAATTGGGCCGATTTCCAAACGGCCCGGTTGCCTATACCCCAGAGGGTTCTAGTATTGAATTGTTCATTCCTTCCATGACTCCATGATTAATTGCTACTTGCCTTAATTGTCTTACTTGCACGCCTTAACTGTCACGTACTTGGCTTGTCTTGTTATTTTTGTATTATTTGTATCATTCCTTTGATTAGTATGTGGTTCCTTTATTGCTTTGCTTTCACATTCTTTAACCATAGAGATTCTTGTAATTTGAGCTATTAGATTGATTATATTTATTAAAATTATTTACGGATCGGGTTGCACACCGCAACAGTTGTGATATGGTGGAATAAAGAAGGATTTTGATATTTATTATAATGATACGGTGGGATCAGGTGCGAGCACCTAATTTTTTTCCTAATGCAAATTGCTCCTAAAAAAATCCCAAAATAGTTTAGAATTGTTCATGCATATTTAGAGTTGTTTTAAAACCATAGAAAATCATAAAAATGTTCAAATCTTAATTTCATAGAATTTTAGATTTTAAATTGCACTTTTAGAATTTAATTATATTGTTAAATACATTAGTTAAATATATAAAAATAAAAAATATATATTCTTAGGTTATTTAATTAATTAGGTCATTTAGTCAATTATTAGGTAAAACAGATAATTAATTTGGCCATATCAATTGAATTAAACGAAAGTGGCCAACAATGCAAAATATAAATAAAGAAGAAAAGAGGGTTGTCCAGAATTGGGCCGATTTCCAAACGGCCCGGTTGCCTATACCCCAGAGGGTCCCCAAATTTCGCCCTAGCCCAGCAATCTGGTCCGACGACCCGCTTGGCCCAATTCTCTCCTCATTAAAACCTAAACTTGTCTCTCATTCTCACACACACTAGAGATCAAATCCCTCACCCTCTAAAGAAAACCCTAGCCAGTCGCCCCTCTCTTTCCTATCTCTATATCACTCAAACCCATTCTCATCTCACTATCACTTTACACACACGAATCTATCATCTATTATTCTCACAAACACACACGAAATGGCAGAAAAAATAGGCCTGAAATTCGAAAATTAAAAGGAGGTCTGAAAACAAAAAGGAAATAAATGGATTTCAACGGATTTTACATGGGAAATGATTCAAAGGGCTGGAGTTTCTTTTATTTTTGGCTGATTTGAGAGAGTTCTCCATTTGTTCATGGGTTTGCAAATTTAGAGTGAATCTGCATTATCTCCCCACTTTCTGGGTGTTCGAGTTTGATTTCGGATTCAGAAATTGAAGCTGCGTTTTGTTGATTTTGTTGTTGTTGAGCTCCGATTTACTGATTTCCAGCACTTATTTGGCCTCCTCTTCTTTTAAATTTAGTTCCTTTAGCAGCTTGGTATGTCGTCCTTTAAACTACTTTCAGATCTGTTTTGATATGGAATTTGACATGTTTCCTAGCCTATGTGATTGTTGTTCCTTGAATTTGTGACTGACCATCTTTATAGTAATTCTTAAACTTCAATTCCATGAGAAATGGTGGATAGTACTTTCAGAACTGTGTTGATTTTATTTGTTGAATTATGTACGTCACAAATCAAATAATTTTATGGTTTAGTCTTATTTTAAATCCACAAAAGGTAGTAAGGTAGTTTTTGGGTGATATCACTGATAATTGGTCTGTTTCGGAAGTGAATGGAGTTCAGAATACTGAGGCTATAAGGTCAGTTGGGCTTTGAGCTAACCAAGCCAGTGCTAGCCCAATAAATACGGGCCTGCCAGGGGCCTATATGATTGATATTGGTTCGATTGTCGTGTCTCACCAGTAAATTGAATAACGTGATACACCTTGCAATCTTAACTAATTTATAATCTCTTACTTTCCATAAATGGGTATCCTATATGTTTTTGCCAATGAATATCGTGATTGTGATTTTGAATTGTTGTTTTCCTTGTTAATAAAATAAAATTCAAGCCACGAGGCCCATGATCTAGATGCACAACATGCCTCATCCATATTCATTAAGCCTCCACATGAAACCCCAAACATAAAACTTAAGGCACGCTTTAAATATACTTATCGTAATTATGTATACGTTTGCGTGACATGATTATGATTTTTCAAAATAAATCAAGGTACACTTTTGCGCGACTTTAGCCAAACAATCTTAATAACTAATAAGGAGAGACTAATCGTGTACACGTACGCGTGACATGATTTTAGCGCCCCAAGCAAAACGGATTTGCGCACATGTGATCCGTTTTAAAGATAAGTCCATAAATGCCATAATTAAAAGCAATGAAAAGGTAAATGTACATAGGTTCTAAAATGAGTAATTAAATAATTAATTAAGCCAGGTATGATAAAAGCGACCGTGCTAAAATCACGAAATCCGGAAATGCCTAATACCTTCTTCCGAGTTAATAGAATTTCTTACCCGATCTTCTGTGTTCGCAGACCATAAATAGAGTCATTTTTTTTGATTTGGGATTTTAAAATAAATCGGTGAATTGGGATACCATAAATTATTTCAAGTGGCGATTCTGAATTAAATAAATAATCACATTTCGAATAATGTCACTTTAATTGAAAAAACTCCCATATCCCTTCGGAAAAAAGGAGGTGTGACAGCTCTGGTGACTCCGCTGGGGATACTAACCCAAAACTTCTGGTTCAGAATCACCCTAAAAGTACATATTATTACATTCCCTACTTGTCTACTTTCGACGAAACTTATTTTTTCCAATATTTTGGCTTCTAAGCCTTCCAACCCTCTTGGTACTTGTTATTCATGATCTTAAATATTTGTAACATCCTAACTTACTTTATATACTTTCAAAGAGGATCCCATTTCCGAGCTTACATCAATTGACTTACGACGTACTTTTGCGTACGAAAACAAGGGGTGGAGCATCATTCCCTCCTTTGGAACATTCATCCTCAAATGTTAATATGCGTGGGCACTAAGACAAACCAAGTATTCGTGCAACAAGTGGCTGAACGACTAGGAAAAGTAATTGCTTCCGTTTAAATACAACTGAGAAGGTACAAAAGTAATTGTTTTGATCTATGGACCAGAGTTAGTTACATTGTGTCAGTTTTTAAGATTTCAGAGTATTATCCATGTAGCATATATGTTGACATTCTTATAGTTATAGGATACTCCAGTATAAGCTAAAAAAAAGAATTGAGTCCACATCACAGGCTAAGGCTTGAATTGTTAAAAAATTATAACATGGATGTTCCATAGAATCAACGAAAGGCTAAAGTAATAACTAATACCCTAAGCTATACCAAGTTTGTCATGCCCTAAACTTGGGGAGGCGAGACCGGCACCCAATACCTGACTTGACCGAGCATACCAATCTGAGACTAAGGTATTCTAAAAATACAATGTGATACTTTGGCCCTAGGGCCACCTTGAAGGACAATTTCTGAAATAAAATATAAAACTAAACGGAAACTAGCTCAACTGAACATTAGTATAAAGCTATGTCTGTAAGGTCGACATAACTACAATTGACAAACCAAAAAAATGTACATACCAAGCCTACAAGGCCAACATATTGCACTAACTGACAAGATATTTCTACAAGCCTCTACTGATGGATGTATTGTGGTTGGAACAAGGCTCAACCTACCCATATAATCTATATATATAAAATGAACTCCAAAGTCTAGACCTGGTAACTCTGAGGGAGTAGAGCTTACTAATCAAGTTGATGTTTGGCTCTGTCTACTATGAAGATATATCCAGTTGTCTATCAGAACACGCAGGCATGAAATTCAGTGTCCCCAATAAAAGGGACGTCAGTACGAAATAATGTACAGAGTATATAAGGCAACAAAATAACAGAAAGCTGAAATTGAACTGATAATATAATAACTGAAAATAACTGGGAGTCATAGAGGATCAGAAAATATGCTACCCTGCTAATACTAACTCAATTCACTGAATGTAGTAAGTAAAATAGTTGTTCGGGCCTATAAGGCTCGGTACATGTAACTTCTCTGTTATAGTAGGATCGCTCATAGGTTTTCAGCCATATTAGGCTTAACATACCTAATATGGAGGAAAGGTTTAGCCTTAACATACCTTTGCAATCTTCTCTCCAATCGTCAATCAAGCTCAATATGATCTTCTTACGTCTACAATGAGTAAACTGACTTTGTCATCATCATATAAACATTGTAACTCTCATATTTGGAAAACAATATTCTACAAAAAAATTGATAGAACCTCCCTTGTTTGTACTACATCCCATATGTTACTAAAAGTCACCAAGCATCCCAAACAACAACAATATAATTCACAATAAGATCTCAAATTACTTCAACAACTATTTTGAGCGGCAAGCTCGATTTACGATTAACAAAATATAATTTTAATCCAATTCTTTTTCCATGAATCTACTTGCAACATATATAACATCATACTTATGCTTACCATATCATTTTCAGCCCAAAACATCATAAGAAAATCATCAAAAATAGACCACACGCCTAGCACCTTAAGCTTTATCGCCAACCTCTTGTTATTCATGTTTTCTTCATCAATCAACTTAATTAGCTCATAGATAAGCCTAACAACAGTATCCATAACACAATCAAACTATTTCAAACAATTTTCAGCCACAACAAACCATATATATAGCCTCAACACATCCCACAAAAACGATAACGATTCCTTATGCCATGTCAATTACTATCTTGTGGATTTTCACTCAAACAACTTAACCAACATGTGATTAACCTTAAGCAAAACCAAGAAAATAATTTACTTAATTAGGAAGTAGATACAACTTAAAATCCCCAACTGGTGTAGCTCACACTAACCCTCAATCACACCACATCACTATAGGAGTTGTATTCTCTTCTTGAATTAAATTTTGGTGTTCAAGTTGGTGTGTAAACACTTGTATTTCGCCTTGAAACTCTAATATATAATATTGAGGGACTTATTCTTACCTTAATCAACAAGAAAAACATGAAATCAGAGGTTACTTCACTTTGAATAATCCTCCAATTTAGTCACAACATGAAGGCAATCTAGCAAGCACCACGGGATTTCTAGAGTTGGATTAATGTTCTTATCTTTGGTTTTCACTCTAGAATCATGGAGACTGATTTGAGAGTGTTTTGGGAGAGTATAGGGTCTGGTTGGTCCGAATTGTGGACCCAAATGAGCCTTGACTCAATTTTTAAAGTTTATGAGAATCATCCACCACCTAAGTGGGTCCCATAGGGGTTGCATGCGTAGTCTCGTAAAAATACGAATATCTCTCTATTCCGATGTTATATTGATAAATGGTATAATTTGTTGGAAATGAGACTCGTATAACTCAATTTTTTTGGTGGATCATCCCGTAATTTCAAGTACATTGGGACAAAAGCTCAGCTACAGTTGACCTATGTTTTAGCACATTTATGAATGTAACTTGTGATGATCTTTGCCAACTTTTGTTATACAACCCTCTTGACTTCAAAATATAACACACGACTATCATACGACTAAAATAACTCATACAATAACCTCCTTATCATGTTGATCACCCTAGTATCACCCCAAAAGTAAATGTTATAACAGTCCCAACTTGTCGACTTTCGACGAAACTTATTTTCTTCAAGTCATTTAGTTGCTAAGACTTCCAACCCTCTAACTGCGTGTAGTTCATGATCTTAAATATTTGTAACATGTCACGCCCATATATGTCAGTCCCCAAACCTGGGAGGGCATGGTTGGCGCCCGGTGTTGTGCTGGCCCGAGCGAGCCACTTTGTAACTCATTATCGTTCGACCAAAACTAGAACATACATAGGTTGAGTTGACTGAACTCATTCATTTTGTAACTATCATGGTCCAACATGGCCACAACTCATAATGTACAACTGTAAGTGGGCAAACGTTGTATCAGCGATCCATCGTACTTAAAACTTGAATATATATGGGCCATCAAGGCCTCTGACATACTGTACATAATAAACCTGTGTCTACAAAGTCTCTAAGAGTATTTGACATCAAATGGGACAAGGGCCCGGCCTACCCATAAGTCTGTAGCAAAACTCTAACACTGTGACTTATAGACTCGGCTGCACTCCAAATGAAGTGGAGTCTTACTGATCCTTCATTGAATGCTAACCTCGTCTACTGTGAGGGCTCGTCAAACTTATTACCTACACCTGCAAGCATGAATGCAGTGTCCACAACAAAAAGGATGCCAGTACAAATAATGTACCGAGTATGTAAGGCAGAACTGAAACATAACAATAAGTCAATATTAATCAAAAGATATAAGAATCAACCTGACCCTATGAAGTGCCACCGTATATGCATACCATTATACATATATATATATATATATATATATATATATATATATATAGTGTGTGTGTGTGTGTGTGTGTGTATGTATGTGTGTGTGTGTGTGTGTGTGTGTGTGTGTGTGTGTGAAGCTTTGGGACTATTATAGCTTGGACCGTATCTTATCCCAAAATGTCAAACTTCGACCAAACTCACTTTCTTTGATTTGTTTACCCTCTAAGCTTCATGACACTTACTTATCACTTGTTATAAATAGCATAAATACTTATAACCTCAAAAATAATCTTGTCCTTGAACTTATATCAATTGTCTTACGACAAATCCAATGTACAAAAGTACGGGTTGTAACATCTTTCCTCATTTAGAAACATTAATCCTCGAATGTTAACTCTTAGAGACTTATGAAAATTTTGCCAGAGTCTCCTCCGTAAACTAAACTAAAACCAACCTTTATCTGAACTCTGGACTATTGACAACATTCTGCACTTGAGTATCTCTTATCTTCTTCACCTTTACCTTACTTACCTTTCAATCTCGCATCGTATCTTTTGTCGCTTTCATAACCTCCCTTCCACATAGGTAGAAATTACGCATTAAAGCTCTACTATGATATTTGCACCTCTGGTGCATACAAAATTCGGCGGAAGCTTCATAGTGACTTCTTACGACTCAACTCTATGGAACAATCTAGAAATAAAAGAAGGGTAACATTTTCTAAATGCCCTATATCCTCTCATTTATAAATGTGGCATGCAACACATCATAAGTGAGACTCTACTAATCACGGCTTGTAGACTCCCTAGGACACGACATGCTCTGATACCACTTTATCATACACCAAACCCGAGGAGCGTGACTGGCGCTTGGTATCATGCTGGTCCGAGCGAACCACTCTGTAACTCATGATCGTTCGACCAAACCTAGAACATACACATTTTGCATTGACTAAACTCATTCCTCTTGTAACTATGATGGTCCAACATGGCCACAACTCATAATGTACAACTGTAAGTGGACAAACGAGGTATCAGTGATCCATCGTACTTAAAACATGAATACACACGGGTCGTAAGGGCCTCTGACATACTGTACATAATGAACATGTGTCTACAAAGCCTCTAAGAGTATTCGACATCAAATGGGATAGGGCCCCAGCCTACCCATAAGTCTATAGCAAAACTCTGACATGATGACTTATAGACTTGGCTGCACTCCGAATGAAGTGGAGTCTTACCGATCCTTCGCTGAATGCTAACGTCGTCTACTATGAGGGCTCGTCAAACTGATTATCTATACCTGCAGGCAAGAATGCAGCGTCCGCAACAAAAGGACGTCAATACGAATAATGTACTGACTATGTAAGGCAAAACTGAAACATAACAATAAGTCAACATTAATTAAAGACATATAAGAATCAACCTGAATCTCTGAAGTTCTGTCATATATGTATAATGCCTCTCTTTGGGGCTATTATAGCTTAGACCGTATCTTATCCCAAAATGTCAAACTTCAACCAAACTCATTTTCTATGATTTGTTTACCCTCTGACCTTCACGACACTTACTTATGACTTGTTATAAATACTTATAACCTCAAAAATAATCTTACCCTTAAAATTATGTCAATTGTCTTAAAATTGTGTGTGTGTGTGTGTGTGTATGTAAGTATCATGTATTTTATTCCAATCACCCTCAGGGACACTTAGATATTACAAGTTGTATCTTTTCTATCACTCTTTACATTACTGTTCTTATTTATGCTTTCCTGCCTTACACTCAGTACTTCATTCTTACTGACATCTTTTTTATTTGTGGACGCTTCATATCATGTTGCAAGTCTGAACAGACAGGTTGACGGTCCTCCCAGTAGGTTACCAACTCAGTGGAAGCTATTGTTATATATATATGTACCTATTTTACTCTATTGAGCCACGCTATAGTCGGCCAGGTATGGCACCTATTGTGCACCACTGATCAGTTAGGTTTTACCGAGCTTCATGTGGCTGGGTATGATTCTACCGAGCCTTATGATGGTCGGGTACATTTTTACCAGATCCTCTTTGAGGCCAGGTACGATATGATGATGATGATGCCCATAGAGGCGTATGTTTTTAAAAGTATATATATATATATCATGTGTTTCATGTCAATCGCCCTCAGAGACACTCAGATGTTACATGTTGTATCTTCTCTATCACTCTTTACATTATTGTTCTTATTTATGTTTTCCTACTTTACATATTCGGTACTTTATTCGTACTGACATCTCTTTTATTTGTGGATGCTTCATGTCATGATGCAGGTCCGAATAGATAGGTTGACGGTCCTCCCAGTAGGTTACCAGCTCAATGGCAGCTGTTGTTTCACTCCATTTGCTCCGGAGTTTCCTTTTGGAGTTAGTATGCTTATGTACGTATGTTATAGGTATGACTGGGCCTGTCCCGACCTTCTGTTGTTATGCACTCCTTAGAGGCTTGTAGACAAATGTCATGTGTATAGATGTTTTGTTCGGCCTTGTATGACCGTGTATCTCATGTATATTATTTTGGGGTTATCCTTTATCAAGTATTCTTTATGTTAATGTTCGGGTTATCTCATGATGGACCTTTTGGCCCATTTACGCATAATATATAGTTAAGGATGCGTTACGTTAGTTATCGGCAAGTAAGGCATCAGGTGCCCGTCGCGGCCTTCCGATTTGGGTCGTGACATTGATACCAAGTTTGTCACACCCCAAACTAGGGGAGGCATGGTTGACACCCGGTGCCATACTCGGACCAAGCGTACCACCAAATAAGGTAAGTATACTAACCTTTTTCATCCATTTTTTCAGCTGGAATAGTAGAGAAATTCATTCTATAATTGTAAGAACTAACGGAACGGTGATCAGAAGCTGTGAGTTCGAGTTGTTCAACTTATAGTAGACTGTTTTGTTGGTTGTTTCGTGTTGCTGTTGGGTTGTCTATTTTGCTACTGTTTTTATGGAGTTTGAGAGGAGAAAGGGTGCGAAGAAGCACCACAGAATGGCAGGGTGGTGGGCTGGTCGTTCGTCATAACATATTTGGGTTATTTGACACTACTATGGTTGTCGTTTTGTGTATGAAGTGATTGAGTGTGTTGGGCTATTTTGTGGTATTTTGTGATGGATATAAGGTTGTAAAATGATGCATATATGTTCTTATTGTTGTTTTCTTGTGTTTTTGGTGTTATCTCGAATTTGGAGGAAGTGAAGATTGAGATGCTGCCCGTTTTAATATAAAATAAGCTTGTCGTTCATTGTGCGATAGTTGTACCTTTCGTAACATAATGATAGTATTAGTATCGTTGTTGAAGATTAAGGTGCGATGAGATGAGTTCAACATGGTTATTAGACAGATTGTGATAAGGTATGTTAAGGCTAAACCTTTTTTCCATTTTGGCATGATCCCGTAACTACATGCGTTTGATAACAAGACATAAAGAGAAGTTTGTATTCATGAATTTATGTACATTATCGTAGTCTCATAAGTTACAGTATTCTTCCTTATCGGGACTTTATATCCAATTAAGTATTGTCTTCTTACAGTCAAGAGAGTAGAGGGTTTATATATATGTATATTCGGACCGTCAACCTATGTATTCGGACCTGCAGCATGACATGAAGCATCCACAAATAAAAGATATGTCAGTACGAATGAAGTACTGAGTATGTAAGGCAGGAAAGCATAAATAAGAACAGTAATGTAAAGAGTGATAGAGAAGATACAACCTGTAACATCTAAGTGCCCTGAGGGCGATTGACATAAAATGCATTTTATATATATATATATATATATATATATACACTTTTGAAAACATAAGACTTTGTGGGCATCATCATCATCATATCGTACCCGGCCTCGAAGAGAACTCGGTAAAAATGTACACGACCATCATAAGGCTCGGTAGAATCGTACCCAACCACGTGGAACTCGGTAAGACTCAACTAATCAGTAGTTGCACAATAGGTGTCGTGCCCGGCTGACTATAGCGCGACTCGATAGAGTAAAATATGTATATATATAATGCATGCTGGACTCATGGGAATCACATTCTGAACCTTTCGAAGTGACGTAAGGTCGGTAACATACGTATACATTATTAGATCTAACTCGTCCTCGTGAGTCTTATATGAATTAGTACCAACAATATTTGAGAACATAAGAATAAGAGAAGCAACATCAGCATCAGACATTCCATAAGAAGGGAAACAATGTAAGTACTGCTAGCTTTTGAGAGCGGAGTATCTTTGGAAGTTTGTTTGTTTACATTACGTACAATCGGAGTCATCAAAAGAAAGAAAGGGATAGCCTCACATACCTTGTATATACTTCCGAACCTCAAACAATGCAAATGTCGCGGCTCCTATACCTTGAGATAGCTTTCTTTGATTAATAATATACAATGTAGGTGTTGTCACCCTATTCAACCCTAGAAAACATGTTTCCTATGTGCAATAGATGCAACATGTGCGGTAAGGGAGGTGGATGATGCAAATCATTTGTTTTTGCATTGTCATTAATAGCCTGGTTGGTCGTGCTTCTAAAATTTACTTATTTTGGGAGTACTTTTAAAAAAAAGTACTTTTGGTTTTTGGAATCTCTTCCTTAGTTTTTTTCTAAAAAAAAGTATTTCCGGTGAGAAGCATTTTGTGTTCCGCAAATTAAGTTGAAAAGTAATTTTGAGCAGTAATTAGTGTTTGCCAAGCTTTTAAAAAGTGCGATTTTCTCAAAAGCAAAGTTCTTTTAGGGAGAAGCTATTTTTTTTGCTTTTGAGAAATATGCTTTTGCGTTTAATCAGAAGCACTTTTTTCCTACTAAAAGTAACCTTGGAAAAAAGTACATTTGACAAAAAAAAGCACTTTTGACCAAAAAGAAAACCAGCCAAACAAGCTATAAGTTACCCGATTAAGGGAGATGTTCCTCAAGTTGGATAACAAAGTGGTCGTCTCTTTGAAAGAAGCTTTAGTATCTATTCAGGAAGCAAAATCGACATCGACAAGTAGAGGTGTGCGTAGTTCCATCTTGCTCTCACTTGGTGGATTTGGAGACAAAAGTATAGTTGTACAAAATGAAAAATACAATTTTTTTGTTTTTAAATAGCTTTTTGGTGCAATATGGAATATGACATTGACATGTTAGTTGACTTTCTTAGGTCTCGTCCGAAAAGTCAAACGAAACTACAAAACATCAAGTGGACAGATAGAATGAAAGGACAAATAGCTCCGAATTGGTCTAGTATGCCAATATTATTTCTTTTATGCTATACGTAGTCTGCACCCACTTGGTGCTGTCTTTAAGGAGCTAATAAAATGTTTTAACCATAAAAAAATAAAAATCTTGAAGGTTAAAAGCACAGATGTATCACTTTATTAGCATTTTGATGTAAACATTTGAAGGTATATGATGCATACAGTTTGATAGAATTCAATGTTCCAGTGGAATGGTATGATATATTAGATATCACACATTAAAACATGACGATTAAGATGTTCTAATACCATGCTCATAAAAAAAAAATAAAGCAGTTTCCCCTAGTTGTTTTCCTCGAGGTAATAACAATTATCCGTTATAGCCTAGATGTGTTAGAACTGTTAATTTTTTGTTGCCCTGCAACTGTTTCATGTTGAAGTTACAAATTTGGCTGTTTAAATTTAGTTTGCAATTGCATATTTGGATTTGGTTGACGAACTCCAATAGTAAAGTTGAGTGGAAAGATACACTTTGGGTGATTGCTTTATCCCTTTTGTCTTCAGGGACACAGTATTTTCAGGCTTTAGTCTTCAAATTTTCTTTTATATATATATTTTTAAAATATCTAACAATGAACTTGAGTGGGTGCTTTTATTTTGGGTATACGTGTAACAAAGGCTTTGATTATAGTTCTGACTTCCTATAGAAAGCAGAAAAAGGCAAATTAGGAGGAAATGTTTGGAGATTCCAGATGTTTGGAGCAGAAAAAAAAAAGAAACTCTCTTCCACCCTGTTTGTTTTTCCTGCCAGATTCCTCTGAGTTTTGACGTGGTGATGCTTTTTTACATAGTATTAAAGGTTGAATATTCTGTCAAATACTATGCATGGACAACGCAATTCTGCAATGAAGAACTAATGGTGAGATGCTCTTTTCAATTATCAATTTTGGCTGTTTATTTTGAGAGTAAACTTGATGTTGCGGTGTTTCTTCCCTTTCTTCGTGAAGTTAAATATGAAACAATTTTGAAGTGCATGCATTTGAAGAAAATTCTTTGCAGACCTGCAAGTTAGCATTTCTTGGTCAACATAGCTTCCGCCCCTGGTCTTTGTTTTCTGGCTTTTGGCTGGGTTTGGTATGGTTCGTGTACTTGCAGTAGTTGATATATTGGTTACTTTGTGTTCTGAAGTTGCAGTGAACTTGTGGAAAAAAGAAATAGATGTGTTTTGCAACTGTAGGAAAAAGAAAAGTTTTTGCATTGAACTTCTCTCTAGTTCTCCCCCCCCCCCCCAACCCCCAACCGCAACAACCCCCAACACACACACAGCAAAAAAATGTAAAGTCTGTCTTTTTTAAGTTCGTGAAATATCATTGTGAAAATTTTGAAACATGCATATACCCGTGAATAAGAAGAGATGCAATGTGACTTTTTTGATGTCCTACTTTCGCTTATCAACGTTTTTACTATTATTTGCTGTGCTTGCTGCAGGTATAAAGTCTTTTTATTATAGGAAATTTCTTTTCAAGAAATTTTTTCTGACTTATTTTGTGGTTGCATTGCAGGGAGTCCGGAACTGTAATGACGTCAAAATATAGGCAAAGAACCATACTACTGTGCAAGAAAAAACAAGAACTAAGCTACCTATAACGCTCAACTAATGCGCTGTATGACTCAAAATTGAGAATGCAACTTAACGTCCGTGAAGGCCAAGTTACTGACAACTTTCCATTTTCTCTTCTACATTAGATTCATAGGTTATGCTTTATACATAATTAGTTAACCAATATTTATTTCCCTGTTTTCAATTTGTTTGGAATTATCACAATTCATATTTATTTTATGCAGTTTTAATTAGGTAGCTCTAATTTTTAAGAATTAAGAACTTATGGTAGAAATCATGTTCTTCTATTCAAATTGTGAAGGGTTATGTTCACTCATTTTTTGTTAATTAAAAGTTCAAAAATCCTAATACTAACAAATTAACGACTGAAAAAATAAATTATTTTTGATATCACATGAAACTACGCATATGAAATAGGTAATACAAATAATCAACAACTTTTATGCTTAATTGGATTAGTAAGCTTCAGTTAACGGTAGGCTAATAAAGCTAGTTAATAAATTTCATTCTTTTTGAAAGAGAGTTTATTTGTGAGTGGGGAGTCCGTTATTAAAATGACTATTCAACTATCCAAACTTAACCAGTAAAAGTTATGTTTCTTTTGTTTGTAAAACAAAAATTACTTAACTGTGCATATAACACTCAAAAAGTCATTCAATCAGATTTTTCAAACTTTTTGATGGCTTAATACCTATTTAACTTCCAAATTATTAGCCTTTATTTTTTAAAATTTTATTATATGATAATTTTTTTCTTTTTAATCTATATTATGGACTTACCTAAAAAAACATATAAATTTTATTATAAAGTAAAAAATTTAAAAAAAATTAAGCATATATAATGTTGGAAAAATAAATGATTAAGCACAAAATTAATTAGGATAATTTGCTCGTATCAATAAAAACCCAAAAATTTATTTACACAATTGAAAACGAAAGAGAATAAAAGCTTTTAAAACCTTATATTCCATTAATGTAATACAAAAAATAACTATATAGGCTTGAAAATATTTTTTATTTTTTATTTTTTAAATATATGATTTAGTTTTCCTATAGGTAATTCCATAATATAGATTAAAAGGAGAAAACAATATCATCATATTTAAAAAGTACAAAATTATTTATGTTTTTAAGAGGGTAAAAAAGATATTCGACCACCAAAAAATTTGAGAATATGATTGAGTAACCTTCTGAGTGTATAGGCATAGTTAAGTGATATTCATATTATAGTCAAAAGAAACATGACCTTACTATGTAATTCGGACAATTGTGTAACCATTTGAATAATGAACGCTTGTATTTAGGCATATGTGCTCTCAAAACTTTTCTTTCTTAAGCGTGAATCTCTTCCCATCCTTAAAATTGCAGACCTTTTTTCTCTAAGCTAATAGTACTAAATGTCATTATGAACAATAGAAAGCTCATTTTTGTAAATTAAGATTGTTCTCTTTCTACTATTGTAAATTAAGGTTGATCTAACTTTTAGCGTTTTCCTTTAAAAATCTTATAAACCTAATTGTAATTTTTTTTTGGATAAACAATTTGGTAGAGTCCAATAACTTATTTTTTATTGTTTTCTCTATGACGACGTGTCTATTTAATTAGCTTCTGTGCGATACTGAGTTGATTTTACAAAATACAGTTGATATAGGAAATGTACAAAACATAACCAATGAATCAAATGTAAAAGAGAAAATGGAACGTTGTCAGTAACTTGGCCTTCACGGATGTTAAGTTGCATTCTCAATTTTCAGTGAAATAGCGCATTAGTTAACTGCGTTATAGGTAGTTTAGTTCTTATTTTTTCTTGCACAGTAGTATGGTTCTTTGCCTATATTTTGATGTCATTTTAGTTCCGGACTCGCATTGCAGGTATCTTGTTCAGGCCAGTGCTGTGCAACTTAATATTTATGAGTTTTGTACGTTAGCTGTATGTACGTGGTACAACGTGATGGACTTGAAAATGTCTCAAACTATGTTTCACTTTTTTTCCTTTACAAAATACTAGTGGTTTATGTTGAGTCGGAACTTAAATGTGGTCTTTTTCGACTCAAAAGACCGAATTAAGTGAAAAACAAAGTTAGTGACCAAACTATATATAGCGCTCTTTTAAATGACGCTATACCTTAACGTCCGTTTTGGACGTTAAGGTATAGCGCCCTTTTAAAAGGGCGCTATATATATAAAACGCCTTTCATAAAGGCGCTATATCTGACTTTGACAAGACTGGCAGGTATAGCGCCTTTATAAAGGACGCTATACATATTTTGTGGGCCCACCAATAACTCTTCTGCCCTTAACTGACATAACAATAATTCAAATGGGTATAGCGCCCTTTAAAATGGCGCTATACCTAAAAAATTAGACCCCCCGGGCTGGGCATTGCCTTATTTAAAGGCGTTAAGGATTTTGCAAAAATCTATTCAGAAATATTCTCAACTCCTGTTAAATTTTTCTTCTTGTTAAATTCTCAAGCATTTTGTCATAATGTCTAAAGAGCAAAAAGTAAGGGTTTCATTATATTAGGGGGGTGAGGTTGTGGTGGGGAATAACTCAGTAACCTATAGTTTATCTCCACAGTATCATGTTAAGTTGCCACTTACAATGGAGTACGATACACTGTTGTCGTTGTTATGTGAAAAAAATGAGTGTGAGCAAACGTTCAGTGAACCTTAAAGTAACCGGAAGATATCCGTATTCTGTCACTCCGCAAGGGGTTGCTTGTTACGCTGAGTTTAACATCGAGGATGATGAAACTTTGAGTGATTTTTTGAGGACACCGGATGAATACCGAGAATTTCTTTTGATAAAAATGTTGGAAATGTACGTGAAGGTCGAAGGCGTTCGCAATAATGAGGTTATGCAAAGCAGGGATAACCCTCAGTCATCGGGTGGTTATTCTGGAGCAGGTTTTGCCGAACAGGTTCCGGCTGAAAGAGTTTGGTCTGATTTAAACTTATCTCCACGGGCGAATAAGGAGCGATAAAATAATTTCTCTCCTACTTTACATAATCCACAAAACGAGTGGTAAACTTCAATTTTTCTTTGTGTTATGATGTTTATTTTTGTTGTATTGAATTTGTATTAACACTCATATATTCAACAAAGGGTACCAACCAGATATAAATTTTACAAGTTATGAACCCACGCCCAATTGAAATATGCGTAGTTCTGGTGTGTTGGATCATGGTGGTCCATCCGGGAGTCATCACCAATAGGATAATGTCCATCATGGAATATCAACACATTACGACTTGTAAGTGAAGTGATACAGCTATATGTGTCCCACAACCTGTGTGCTTCAATCCAGCCGCTGGTCTGAGGCGCATCCCATCCCGCCCGGCTACGCTATCAGGATCATCCTCATCACGTCGCCTCTTTATCGTAGGATGCGTTGCAGCATGATCGCCAGTAGTGCTGGCAGGATCGGTAGAAGGGGCCATCAGTCCAGTAGTAACCTACAGAAGAATAAGTTAGCTCAGTATATGAAAATACATATTAGAAATGTACGTGTTAAGTCACAAAAATTTAAATTGTCTTACCATGGTCTCGTCGGGCTCCTGAATATAATCATCCGTCACAGCCAGGTCAGCATCGCACAAAGCGGCCTCCGTGATGGGTGAGGATGAAGCCTTAATAAGAAAATTATAAAATTAATTATGGCAAATCAATGAGAAAAACAAAATCTAAATTTAATAGTAATACAAACATACATGCGCCTGTGAAAGATCCCCTGCAACCCTCGATGATGAGCCATAACTCAGCCGGCGCCCACTATCCACATCTCGGGTCGGCCGATCCTCAGCAACGGTCGATGGGTCTGGAAAGTACTGATCCCAATCCTCTCCGGTAATGCTTGTGCATGTGATAAACAATGGATCTGACGGGGTCACCTGCGAAGTCCCTGGAGTGAGCTGCAGATGAAGGTTGTATGACGGCATGCTGCTGTGATGCTCGTCTGGCTCATGGAGGTCACCCCGTAGATCAGATCCAACATCCTCAACAGGTGCCTCAACGCCCCCTTGCTGGAGACCACCTCCTCGCCGCCCCCACGACCTCATGGGATAGCCCTGCCTCGTGGGACAACCCCACCTCGTGGAAAAACCCTACCTCGTGGGATACCCCTACCTCGCTGGTACTGCTCTGGCACCAAATAAGCAGGGTCGTGTCCTAAGCGATGATCCTCTTGGGCTCGACGCAGTGTCCGGGCAACCAGCTCTGTAACCTGCCGGTCATACTCATGCAAAATGGCCTCTCCCTCACCGGCATGCTGTTGCATCTGCAGTCCCAACTGGTGGAATAGATGTAGGCCAATAGCCTGTAGAACGTGTAAAATATAAATTACGGAACGCTAAGTTACATTTATATAAGTAAGAATACCAAATAACATACCAATGCCTCATGCCGCCCAATGTATGGAACGTACCGACCGCCAGCTCGATGAATGGGATTCCTGACGAAAAGTCAGGTAACACCGCAGTACTAATGCATATAATCATAAAAAGTATCTGTCCGGCGCGGTGAAGGGGGGAGGGGGAATCAGGTCAAGTCACCGGTCCCAAGTATCGATCTGTGCCTCTAGCCATGCCACATATGCGTCGTCCACCTTGGAACAATCATCCCGCTGGAAATGTGTGGTATGCCAGGTGGGAGGTGTCGGTACAAGCTGCGGACGGCCAAACTAGCGAAGTACCCGCTCGATGGCATGATGCTCCACAATATCAAGGCACATCAGCGGGACGGAAGATCTCCAAATAAGTCGGCCGGCCAAGCAATAATCGGGCAAGCCAGCTATCAGCGCGTCGATGTATGGAATCTAAATGAACTATTAATTAACAACAAAAAGCGTGAGTATATGTAACACATGTGAAGCTATGCCAAGTAAACTTAGGTATACATTAACCTGTGCGCCCTCCAGCAAATCCAACAAATCCCTGCACAGGGGGAGATTATGTCGAGCTTCGTACTCTCGTCCATATCCCCGCCGGAGAACCCACCTCCTAGATAGAGGGAGAAACGGAGGTGGTACATCCGGAGGTAATGGTGGTAGAGGTGGCTGCAACTGCAGGAACCGCTTCCAAGCCCAAACCTAACATACAAAGGTGACGTAAAATTTAAGATTTATTTTTACTAGGTATGTTATAATGAATAGAGTATTCGAATATGTTGCCACCTGTAGCAGCGGCACAAATCCAGCAACATCATGCTGGGTGCCCATACTCGCCTGGCACATCTGTCTGTACAAGTAGGCGAGAACAGCAGCACCCTAGTTGTACTTGGGTAAATCATCTAGCCGCTCAAGATGATGAAGAAATCTCAAGCTGATTAGGTTCCTCGAAGTGTTTAAGAACAAGACCCCTCCAAACATAAGGAGTTGCAGCAACCTCGTGTACCGGTGAATATGCAAATCCGGTATATTGCCAATGATGTTAAGGTGCAATATCTCCAAATGCTCTCGAATAGTCGTCAACTGCAGATGACTGGCCCCAGCATGTGCTGTCTCATCCTATGGCCTGAAACCAGTGAGCTGATGCAGCATGTCCAAGTACTGCTCACGTGTCATCTCTCTCATGGACTGCAACTAAGCGACAGGGTGTTCATCAACGGGCAGTCCATATAAAACCTCCACATCCGGTAGTGTGATGGTGGCCACCGCTCTATCAGGGCCGTGACCAAAGACCGATCGAGCTGCAGCTGCCTGATCTCCAAAATCCTGTAGAAGCCCGTATCCTACAGGCGTCTGCCTACACGGGGATGGAGAACTTTATCCTTCAGAAAGTCCCACATGTCGTCCACTCTCCTGACGCGGAGATTCTGGGCCAGTAACTCTCCCTCCCATATGTGGGCGAACCTATGATCGCCATGTAACGACAGTAGCTCATTGCTGGAAGGTCTGGATGCATAGGCGGCACCTCCATGTCGTCAAATGTAAATTAAACAACATTAATTACATGTTTGTTTGTAAATTAAATAATTAATTTTTATAATTATACAATATTTAATTATTAAATATTCATATATGGGTTCCAGGCTCGATATTTGAGGCCCAATATCACCAGCTATCCTGAATTCTTGTATGTGTTATTTTTCTTATTTTACATGTTAGTTTTACAATTTTATATGTTTGTTTGTAAATTAAATATTTAATTTTTATAATTATACAAGATTTAATTATTAAGGATTCACATATGGGTTCCAGGCTCGATATTTGTGGCCCGGTAGCACCAAGCTATCCTGAATTCTTGTATGTATTAGTTTTATTATTTTACATGTTAGTTTTATCAATTTATATGCTTGTTTATAAATTAAATAATTAATTTTTATAATTGTACAAGATTTAATTATTAAGTATTCACGTATGGGTTCCATGCTCGATATTTGAGACCCAGTAGCACCAAGCTATCCTAAATTCTTGTATGTGTTAGTTTTATTATTTTACATGTTAGTTTTATAATTTTATATGCTTGTTTGTAAATTAAATAATTAATTTTTATAATTATACAAGATTTAATTGGACAAAGTTTGTGTTTGATCTATCAGTTATTTTGACGTATTTTTGAGTATAAGAGATACTTAAACTATAGGGATACTACGCTAAAAGGCACTACATTTTACTACGCTAAAAGGGCACTATATTACTAGTCTTTAAACAAACAAATAATCTAAACTAGATAAAAATAACAAATACATTTAATCACAAACCATTCACAAAAATACATATAAAACAGTAAAAGTAATTTAGTAACATTCTTTTAACAAATAATAATGGTTTCTCAAATTTTACATATTTTTTTAGCAAACTAATATCTTAGTCCGGATAAAAATAACATGCCAGTTTAATCGCTAAAAAAAATACAAAACAACATAGAACACATTTAAAACAACTAATATGCATTATTTATACGAATTTCGACAAACTAAATCGGAATACCTCGATTTATGATTTTGGGAAAGTTGAAGAATTGAAGATTTGAGTCTCAAACAAGCAACCCACAACAAGAGAAGGCTTAGCTAGGATGTGGGACCAACACTCTTTACTTTTTGTGGGACGGGTGGTGTTCACTCGAGTTTTTTAGGCTCGTTAATGCAGGGGAGGGGGGGTGCAATCTGTTTTGAACGTGGGGGAAGGGAAGGGGACGAGTATTTGAACATGTATAGCGCGGTTTATTAAGGCGCTATACATATAGCGCCTTAATAAACCGCGCTATACATGGACGTCCAATCAGCTTCATATATAGCACTCTTTTAAAGGGCGCTATACCTTAACGTCCAAAACGGACGTTAAGGTATAATGCCCTTTTAAAGATCACTAAAAAGGTACTATATATAGTTTGGTCATTAAATTTATTTTCACTGATTTCGGTCTTTTTAGTCCAAAAAGACCACTTTTATACGGTCAAAATCGGGCCTACCCGATTTTATTATCCGATCGTGGCAGGGGAGTTGCCCCGAAGGCAACCTCATAATGGGACGTACTTGAGTTTGAAGACGAGACATCAGGCCTAGAGATCGAAGTGTCCGTTGAGATCGAGGCCAGCGACAATCGAGACCAAGCATGACCGACTTCGAGTAAGGCATGATAACGAAATGGCGAAATATCAGTAACCGGTCGAAGATCACGGCGAAAATCCCTGAACAGATCAAATCAAGAGCGGTTATTAGTGCCAATCATGGGATTTACTTCCTTAATTAGAATTGTACCTTATTTAGGATTCCTCTATTATATAAAGAGGGATCCCATTCACTTGTAAGGATCATCATTATTCACTGATAAAAATACATACACTCATTATTCTCTCACTATTTTACTTACTATTCATCAAAATTACTCTTTACTGTTTTTACTGTTCTTACTATCCTACCTCGAGACTATCTCGAATTGAGGTCGAGGCATTGCTTGCATACTAGTTTGATTCATCTTATTGTCTAATTTATATATTTAATTCTTTGTTTATCAATTGGTATTGGAAATGCTTCGAAAGTGATATTCAGTCTCCAAGTGATATTTGAAATACTTCAGGCTCAGCAACCCGCTATTTCTCGGTTACAAAATCAACATAGGGTCGAGCCGGAAATTACTCGCCGTAATGAGCCAGTGTCGGAAAGGTCAAATAGTAACGAATTAGGGACTGATCCTGCAATAATGAAAATGCTCGAAGAGTTCACCAGGAGAATTGAATCGGAGGAGAAGAAAATCGAAGCCAATGATAAAAAAGTGGAAACATACAACTCCCGAGTTGATCAGATACCGGGGGCACCGCCAATCTTGAAAGGGATGGATTCGAAGAAATTTGTACAAAAGCCGTTTCCTCCAAGTGCGGCTCCGAAACCAATTCCAAAGAAGTTTAGTATGCTGGACATACCCAAATATAACGGGACCACCGACCCCAACGAGCTTGTTACCTCCTACATATGCGCCATCAAGGGTAATTATTTGGAAGATGATGAGATCGAATCTGTGTTATTAAAAAAGTTCAGAGATACCCTGTCGAAGGGAGCAATGATTTGGTACCATAACCTACCGCCAAATTCGATCGATTCATTCTCCATGTTAGCAGATTCTTTCGTAAAGGCGCATGCCAGGGCCATAAAGGGCGCGACATGGAAATCAGACCTTTTCAAGGTAAGACAAAGGGATAATGAAATGCTGAGGAAGTTCGTGTCCCGATTTCAAATGGAACGCATGGAGTTGCTATTAGTCACATATGATTGGGCCATTCAAGCTTTCACCCAAGGGTTGAATGAACGGAGTTCGATAGCATCATGTCAGTTGAAGAAAAATTTGATCGAGTACCCGGCTGTAACTTGGGCAGATGTGCACAATCGATACCAATCAAAGATTAGGGTCGAGGATGACCAACTAGGAGCCCCTTCCGGTTCAGTACATCCAAACAGGTCGGCAACTAAGAATCAGAGGGACGTCGACAGGGAGCTAAGGTCGAACAAAGACTGATATCAACCATACACCGCAGATCGAAGGAATAATGGTCCAGGACATAATTCCGCCCGGAATGATCGAAGAAGTGATCGAGGACAGAACTCTCGGGGACTTATGAGCAAAAATGGTTTTGACAAATATGCCGATCCCACAGAGGCACCTCGATTATCAGAATATAATTTTAGCATCGATGCATCAGGTATTGTATCAACAATCGGAAGGATCAAGGATACTAGATGGCCCATACCCATACAGACTGATCCTTCCCAAAGAAACCCCAATTTGATATGCATGTACCATGGCACGCATGGTCACGGGACCGAGGATTGGAGGAAATTAAGGGAGGAGGTAGCCCGTCTATTCAAAGATGGCCACCTTCGAGAGTTCCTCAGCGATCGAGCCAAGAATCATTTTAGAGAAAGGGATGCCAACAGGAAAAATGAACAGGAGAAACCGCATCATGTCATTCATATGATGGTCGGTGGGGTCGACAGTCCGCAGGGACCCATATTTAAACGCACTAAAGTATCAATCACTAGGGAAAAATGAACCCGAGATTATGTGCCAGAAGGCACCTTATCATTCAACGACGAAAAAGCAGAAGGAATTTCTCAGCCCCACAATGACGCTCTGGTAATTTCTATCTTATTAAATAAAGTTCAAGTTAAACGTGTTTTAGTGGATCCAGGTAGCTCGGCAAATATCATCCGATCGAGGGTCATGGAGCAGCTCGGCCTACAAGATCAAATCGTGCCCATAGCTCGGGACTTAAGCGGCTTCAATATGGCCAGTGAAACAACTAAAGGAGAGATTATCTTACCGGTGAACGTGGCTGGAACCATTCAAGATACCAAGTTCCACGTAATCGAGGGCGACATGAGGTACAATGCCCTACTCGGAAGGCCTTGTATCCACAACATGAGGACAGTCCCCTCGACTCTCTACCAAATGATAAAATTCCCGACATCATACGGTGTAAAAATAGTATACGGCGAGCAGCATGCTGCAAAAGAAATGTTCGCGGTAGATGAGGTAACACTTATATCGACACTATCAACCTCGAAAGGATCGAGCATCAAAGGCAAACAGGAAGCCAAATAGAAATCACCGCCACCAGCCTCTACTAAATCGGAGAAGCAGGAAATGGAAGAAGAAGAGGAAGATTTTTTGACCTCTCGAACTTTTGTTGTTCCCGAAGATTCCGACGCCACAAAATCAACGGTCGAAGAGCTGGAACAGGTCATATTAATCGAGCATTTGCCCGAGCGAAAGGTATACCTGGGAAGGGGTTAACCCCCAAACTTAGGAAAAAGCTTATTCAATTTCTTATTGATAATATAGATTGTTTTGCTTGGTCCCACTTAGACATGACAAGGATCTCACCGGAGATAATAACGCATCAACTAAGCCTGGACCCTAAGTTTAGACCGGTGAAACAAAAGAGAAGACCCCAGTCTGAGGTAAAGCACGCATTCATAAAGGATGAGGTAACTAAACTTCTCAAAATAGGGTCCATTCGGGAGGTAAAATATCCTGAATGGTTAGCCAATGTAGTCGTAGTCCCTAAAAAAGGGAACAAACTTAGAATGTGTGTAGATTATAAGGATTTAAACAAGGCATGCCCCAAAGATTCTATTCCACTGCCTAACATCGATCGCATGATTGACGCCACGGCCGGCCACGAGATCCTCACTTATCTCGATGCCTATTCTGGGTACAATCAAATTCAAATGAACACGGAAGACCAAGAAAAGACTTCATTTATCACAAAGTATGGAACATATCATTATACTATAATGCCCTTCGGGCTAAAAAATGCAGGAGCTACCTACCAATGCCTAGTAAATAAAATTTTCAAAGAACAATTAGGTAAGTCAATGGTAGTGTATATTAATGACATGTTAGTTAAGTCCCTGCGCGCAGAGGACCATTTGGCACATTTGCAGGAAACGTTCGAGATTTTAATGAAATATAACATGAAGCTCAAGCCCGAGAAATGTGCCTTCGGGGTCGGTTCGGTCAAGTCCTTCGCTTCATGGTATCGAATCGGGGTATCGAGATCAACCCCGATAAAATCAAGTCCATCGAAGACATCACCGTATCCACAAATTTTTCTCTCTACTAAAAAAGAAGAACGATTTTGTCTGGACCCTGGAATGCCAATAAGCGTTAGAGGAATTGAAGCGATACCTATCGAGCCTGCCACTACTTCACACTCCAAAGGCAGATGAAAAACTCTAATTATACTTGACAGTATTGGAAATCGTGGTAAGTGGTGTCCTGGTTCGAGAAGAGCAAGGTACAAAATTTCCTGTTTATTATGTAAGTCGAACCTTAGGAGAAGCAGAAAATAGATATCCACACTTAGAGAAATTGGCACTTGCACTAATAAGTGCCTCTAAGAAGCTAAAACCATACTTTCAATATCATCCCATATGTGTATTAACCACTTACCCGCTTCGTAATATTTTGCACAAGCCCGAACTGTCGGCTCGATTGGCAAAATGGGTCGTCGAACTTAGTGGGTACAATATCGAATATCAACCCCGAACGGCCATCAAGTCTCAAATTTTAGAGGACTTCATGGCCTATTTCACACCAACCCTCGTACCCAAAGTTGAAAAGGAACTCTTGTTAAAATTGGGTACATCATCGGGGGTGTGGACCCTTTTCACAGACGGCGCTTCGAATGTGAAGGGGTCTGGGCTAGGCATCGTTTTGAATCCACCCACTGGTAACACTATTAGGCAATCCATCAAAACTTCTAAGTTGACTAACAATGAGGCCGAGTACGAGGCCATGATTGCTGGTCTCGAACTAGCTAAAAGCTTGGGAGCAGAAGTCATTGAAGCCAAATGTGACTCTTTGCTGGTGGTGAACCAAGTAAACAAAACCTTCGAAGTTCGAGAGGATATAATGTAAAGGTATTTAGACAAGCTGCAGGTAACTTTGCACCGGTTTAAGGAATGGACCCTACAACATGTACCTCGAGAACAAAACAGTGAAGCCGATGCACTTGCAAATTTGGGGTCATCAGTCGAGGAGGACAAGATCAGCTCGGGGATTTTCGTTCAACTCTCGAGATCCGTGATCGAGGAAGGTCATGCCGAGATAAACTCTACAAGCTTAACATGGGATTGGAGGAATAAATATATTGAATACTTGAAAAACGGAAAGCTCCCATCGGACCCTAAAGAGTCGAGGGCCCTACGAACCAAAGCTGCTCAATTCACATTGGCTGAAGATGGAACATTATACAGAAGGACATTCAACGGACCATTAGCAGTATGTTTGGGACTAGGGGACACCGATTATGTTCTACGAGAAGTCCATGAACGCACCTGTGAGAACCACTCTGGCGCCGAATCACTGATTCACAAAATAGTTAGAGCAGGATACTACTGGGATAGCATGGAAAAAGACGCTAACGAGTTTGTTTGAAAATGTGATAAATGCCAAAGGTTTGCACCGATGATACACCAGCCCGAAGAATAACTTCATTCGGTCCTATCCCCATGGCCATTCATGAAATGGGGGATGGATATCGTCGGCCCTCTGCCATCGGCCCCAGGTAAAGCTAAGTTTATTTTATTTATGACTGACTATTTCTCTAAATGGGTTGAAGCACAGGCTTTCGAGAAGGTCAGGGAGAAATAAGTTATAGACTTCATCTAGGATCACATTGTGTGCCGATTCAGGATACCTGTCGAGATAGTGTGCGACAATGGAAAATAATTTATCGGCAGCAAGGTGTCGAAGTTCTTCGAAGATCATAAAATAAAAAGGATATTATCGACGCCGTATCATCCTAGCGGGAACGGACTGGACGAATCGACGAACAAGACCATCATTCAAAACCTAAAGATAAGGTGGAATGACGCTAAGGGGAAATGGAGAGAAATTCTACCCGAAGTCCTTTGGGCATATCGAACAACATCGAAGTCCAGTACGGGGGCAACCTCGTTCTCCTTAGTATATGGCTCCGAAACCTTGATTCCAGTCGAAGTCGGGGAACCCAGTACTAGGTTTCGACATACAACAGAAGAATCAAATCACAAGGCTATGAATACTATCCTAGAATTATTGGATGAAAAATGAGAAGCCGCACTCGTTCGAATGGCTGCACAAAAGCAACGAATCGCGAGATACTACAATAGGAGAACCAACCTTCGTCACTTCAGAGTCAGGGACCTAGTCCTAAGGAAAGTCACCATCAACACTCGTGATCCTAATGAAGGGAAGCTCGGCCCAAATTGGGAAGGACCCTACCAAGTCCTCGACATCGTCTGAAAGGGATCTTATAAGCTTGGCACGATGGACGACGAACAACTGCCATATAATTGGAACATATCACTTCTCAAACAATATTATTGCTAAGGTATGACTTTATCCCTTTTTCTTTTATATATTCGATACTAACTTACTGCAGGTGTCCGATCAAAGACATCGAGACCTCAGGTTTTAAAGCACGCATTGCACTCTTTTTCCCTTAGATCGGTTTTTGTCCCAAATGGGTTTTTCCGGCGAGGTTTTTAACGAGGCAACAATTATGTGCTACATGGGGACAATTCAACATTATCCAAGGCTTCTTTACAATCAACCTCGAATACTGGGGGGCATCACCCTGGGATGTTATGTTTTCGAGGAAAGTACTTTGTGTCAAAGGGTCTCGATAGGAAAACTTTGTAATGGGCCAAACGGTCAAATGAACCGTGTCCATATAGATTAGTCGATCCCCAATGGAAAAACATGTACGCATGCATAAATTATTCAAAGAAACATTTTTTCCTTATCAAATATCTTGTGTCTCAAAGAAAACTTTCTACTATACGAGCTCTATGCATATGATTTTATGAGAGATGGCTCAAGGGCCAAGTACAATTACACCTCGAATGGTAAAAGGATCAAGGGCCAAGTGTAAATACACCTCGAACACTTGGGGACTGCCGTCGACAATCGACATGTTCGATTTATCTAAAGACCTCAAAGAGGCACCCCTCGATTTATAGGCCAAGGCTATCATTCTCAAGGACTAACACTTCAAACAAGTTCGAAGTGTTATTGGAAAATAAACCCAAGAGGCATATCTAAGGGCTACGGCCAAACTAATGCAACTCGGAGACGTTCGAGTCTCGTAATATAAACAGGCCTTCGAATTCTTTGAAAACCGGTTAAAAAAGGCTACCCTCGGCAAAATAATCAAAAGGGCTTCGATAAAATCAGCCCTCAAAAAACCTTAAGAGGTTAAAGGATACCCTCGGCAAAATAATCAAAAGGGATTCGATAAAATCAGCCCTCAAAAAACCTTAAGAGGTATCAAACTATCCTAACACAAATATGCTAAGGCACAAAAAGCAAAGGTATTTCGATCGACATTGAACCCTAAAATAAAACCCAATGGGTAAAAAATACATGCTAAGGCATAAAGAAAGTTTTATTAAGTCTTTTAAGCCGAAAGAGGGAAATAATAGTCATCCTTTAGAGGCCATATCAGCCAAATTCAAAGAGCCTAAGGGCCAATACACTTAGAGTTAGAGATTTTGTTCTCACTCAATTCGAACCTAAGGGTTCCACTGTTTCAAGCTCAAATAAAAATTCACTCGACTATTTCTCGAGGACTCATGATTATTCGATACAAAACTTAAGGGGTATGTTACTGTGAGTTCGAACCTTACTCGAACTCGGCTATAAAAACAGTGCAATTACGGCTTCGATCAAGACACCCGAAATCAAAATCCTGAACATATTGTTGAGCTCGTGGACCCGCCCTCGCTTAACCAAAAAATCTAAGGGTTTATTCTACTCTAAGTTCAAGCTAGTGCTCACTCGATTATAAAGGCTGCAGCGACCCGATTGCAATAAAGTTTCACAAGGCGAAGGCAAAACAAAGTTTATCACGAAACAGAAATCAGAGACAAAACGGAAAGAAAAAGGATCTTTCATATATGCAAAGTATTTACGAAGACCAGACAGGGTATTACAAAAAAATCCAAAAACAAAAGGAGAAAAAATTCTAAGTGCCTAATCCGCCTCGGGAGCCACATATTCTGGAGCTTCATCCTCATCTCCTCTGCTTTTGGATCCACTCGCGGAGTCTTCATTATCGGAAAGCAAAGCTCCGGCCTCATCCTCCAACACCTTCGCATTCTCGATATCGCCCGTGAGGTCGAAGCCACGAGCATGTACCTCCTCAAGAGTCTCACTCCGAGACTGGAGCTTAGCATGCTCGGCAACGCAGGATAATCTAACTTGGGCAGCATCAGAAATTTCTTTTGCCCGAGCGTTAGCGGCTTCATCGTCGGCTCTGTAGGAGGCCACGAGCACTTCCGCCTCGGATGTGTCCTTTTCAAGCTCAGTGGCCAACCGAGTCTCGATCTCTTCAATTTTCTTAGCTCGGGCTAAACTCTCCTCCTTCACACTTTGAAGTTGATGCTCAACCAAAGATAGTTGGGCTCGAACCGTATCTTTCTCCGAAGCGAGACGGTCCATGTGCTGCTTCTACCCCAAAGTCTCTGCCTCTTTCATCTTAGCCTCCTCGCTAAGTTGCTCAACCAATTCGGCCTTCTGCTGAACCCGCAGGATCAAAGTGTTAGTCGCCAATATCAAGTTCATACATAACAAGCTCCCTAAAAATTTACGTTACCCACTCAATGAGATCGGTCTGATCTTGATGAGCTCTTTCCAATTCGGCTCGAATGTCCTTGATCTCCTCTTCTTTTTGCATGTAGAGGAGTTTGAGGGTGTCTCTCTCCTCTGTGAGCTTTTTGAGATCAGCCTCACACCGGGTCAGCTCAGCTCGGTATTTGGAAGATGCTTCTCGATGGAGCGCCATAGCCTACGCAGAAAGGAAGGAAATTAGACATAAGGAAATGAAAGTGAACACAAACATGATAACAGAGGGTGAAACTTACTTGGTTCAGAAGTCGCTGAGCCTCATCAAAAATGATCGATGCATCCAGGTCGAGAACGTCATCGACCCCCGTGAAGCAGCCACAAAATATGTCATCCCTTTTGTGGGCTATCCCTACATCAGGGGTATCCATAGACCGAGCATCCGAAATTGCCCTTTAGAAAATGCGGGGCCTGGCGGAGAATCGTCATTGTTAATTGCCCCAAGCAAGTCACTTGGGGCATTCTCTCCTTTTTGAAGGGCCTCAGAACTGGACCCTTCAGGCACGCCCGCCAATTGTTCATCACGGTGGGGGCATCATTAGCACCCGATGGCTTAGGGACTTTGCTCGGACCATCTTCCGAGATCTACTCGGTCTGAAGATGAGCCTCCTCGACTATCACCGACTCACCTATTTTTGAAGCTTTGATGCTTCCCCTTTTTCGAGCCACCAGCAGGCAGCTGACATCTTCTCCCTTATCGTCTTCCTCTCGTAGTCTTTGGACTACATCAGCAGGCAGAACAGCGGGATCAGTCTTTGACATTCGAGCCTTGCTCTTCCTAGGCTTTGGAGTAACAGGAGGAGAGGCCCTTCTCCTCTTCTTATCTTTGGTCGGCTTCGGGACCTCCTCTTCCCCCGGTGAAGGAGGCCTCATGACGGCTTTGTCTCCAAGACCTGTATGGGAGGAAATCAAATTAAAATAAAGCATGTCACAAGAAAGCATCAAACACAGACAGAGGAACTTACCATGATTTTTGGCCTCCCATCAGCCCTCGGCCAAATAGCGCCATGAGCGCTCAACATATGAAGAGGTCGATGCCAGTTGTCGAACCCAGCCTGCAAGGTTCGAGACTGCACCAGGAAACCAAGGGGCCACTGCACCATAAGGAATAATATAGATGAGAAAAGGTAAAATAAGGAAAACAATAATCAAATGCTATCAGTGGGTTTGTACTAACGCTTCATGTTCCATTCTTCGGGGAATGGCATCTTCTCGGCCGGGATTAAGTCAGAAGTCCTGACTTAAACAAACTGACCCATCCATCCTCGTTCCTTGCCTTCGTCTATGCTCGAGAACAACACCTTTATGGCCCGACGCTGAAGCCTTATTAATCCACCTCGATAGAGATGTGGGCAATATAGCCTACTGAGATGATCGAGGGTGAAAGACATTCTCCCGACCTTGCTCATGAAGAATCAAAGCAAAATAATAATGCGCCAAAATAAAGGGTGGATTTGGCCTAAGGTTATGCGGTATTGGCGGCAGAAGTCGATTATGACGGGATCGACAGGACCTAGTGTGAAAGGGTAAGTATACACACTTAAGAACCCTTTCATATGAGTGGTAATATCCTCTCGAGTTCGAAGACGAGACATCAGGCCCGGAGATCAAAGTGTCCGTTGGAGATCGAGGCCAGCGACAATCAAGACCAAGCATGACCGAATTCGAGTAAGGCATGATAACGGAATGGCAAGATATCAGTAGCCGATCGAAGATCATGGCGTAAATCCCGGAACAGATCAAATCAAGAGTGGTTATTAGTGCCAATCATAGGATTTACTTTCTTAATTAGAATTTTACCTTATTTAGGATTCCTATATTATATAAAGAGGGATCCCATTCACTTGTAAGGATCATCATTATTTACTGATAAAAATACATACAATCATTATTCTCTCGATATTTTACTTACTGTTTATCAAAATTACTCTTTGCTGTTCTTACTATCCTACCTCGAGACTATCTCGAATCGAGGTCAAGGCATTGCTTGCATACTGGTTTGATTCATCTTATTGTCTAATTTATCTATTTAATTCTTTGTTTATCAATTGGTATTGGATTAAATCACGTATCCTTAAAACCACAATATAAGTTTAATTGTTACTTGAGTTTTAAGGTAAGCACTACTATTTACGTTGCTTGTGCATTTCTAGGCAGGAAAGTATAGTTTATTCAGTTGCCAAGAGTGAGTAGAAGATTCTAAAACATTTAGGTGTTGTTTGGTTGGTTTTGGAAGAGATAATCTCAGCATATGATCATTCATTATTAACTCCAATGTTTGGTTATTATTTTGCTTTCCCTCATAAATAATTACCTGCATGAGTCATGCAGAAATTTATGTATTTATTGTATATGAAATAGGATGTGAAATAAAAAGGTTGAATATATAATGCGATCCCTTAACTTGTTTGGATTTTCATTGAAACACCTCTATGAATCATAGTTCCAATTAAACACCTGAATTAGTTCACATATGGTGCGTTACAAAACATTTGTGCGGGTGAAATTGCTTATGTTAAATTTTTGTCGGAAGGTATTAGATTTTGCCGGAAAAATTAGGTTTCTCGCAATATTTGGTTCCACTTCCTCCTCCCATCTTTTCGATCTATCTCTACCATATACTCAATTTCTCCCCACCTCAAACTCAATTCTTTATCCATTTTTACTGTCAGTTCCTACTATAGTTCTGCCATTTTTTGAGCCGTTCTCTGTCATGCATTTCAGCCTTAGATTCAAACGCTTTTTTTGTTCGAATAAGTCCGGCCATCCTCGAAAAAGTGTCCTTTTAGAATTTAAAGCAAAGAAAATTTTACAATGCTACAACTTAAGTAGACTTGTTTTAAAGGTTCTGAACAATTTGCCGGTGACATTTTTCCGTGGACAAAATCAGATGTGGTTGTTGGAAATAGTTCAATGGAAGTTCAATTTCATTTCAAAGTAAAATATTCACATGGTTGAATCACTGAATTAATTTAACAGCATATAGGAAATATTTTTAAAAAAATTCGAAGACCGAAATTCCTTGTCGGATGTTATAGATCCTTCGCCTGAATCGTTTTTCCGGGTCACCTTCTTCTCTTTCTCTTATGTTTTAGATCTTGAGTTTTCCTTTTGCTAACTTGTTCTGTTTTTTAGTTGGTTTTGTTTGCCATATCATGACAACTGATATTTACGAACTGGTCTTGATTTAGGATTGTCAAATTTGTGTTTAATAGACGCACATCGAGCATAGATGAGATATTTAATAGGTCATAAGCTTAGTTTAGATATCTAAACCAAAAATTCAAACAAGATTAAGAGGTCGCATATGTACAACAATAACAACAAACCCACTATAATCACACAAGTGGGGTCTGGGGAGGATAAAGTGTACACAGACTTTACTCCTACCTTAAATAAGAAGGTAGAGAGGCTGTTTTCGGAAGACCCTCGACTCGAGAAAGACAGAGCAGAAGGAGTAACAACAAGCAACAACACTAGCAAAACCCAAACCGAAAATCAAAGCGAAAGAAACAATAGGCAATAATAAAAAACAAATAATAAGAAAATACAAGATTAACATTGAGGAATGCATTAAAACTACTAGAACAAGCAACGACAACGCTCGACTACCTAGCCTTCTACCTTAATTCTCAACCTGCACACCTTCCTATCCTGGGTTATGTCTTCTGTAAGATAAAGAATCGCCATATCTTTCCTAATCACCTCTACTTAATAATTCTGCGGCCTACCTCTATCTCTCCTTAGTCCCTTTAAGATCTGTACCTCTCATTTTCATATGCCCAAACCATCTAAGTCTCGATTTCCGCATCTTGCCCTCTACAGGGGCCATGCTTACCTTGTCCTGAATACTTTCATTCCTTATTTTATCTAACTTGGTATGCCCGCACATCTATCTCAACATATTTATTTTTTCTACCTTCATCTTTTGGTCATGAGAGTTCTTGACTAGAGAACACTCAACCCCATACAATATGGCTGGTTTGACCATCGCTCTGTAGAATTTACCTTTAAGTTTAAGTGGCACATTCTTATCACATAAAATACCGGAAGCAAGCCTCCATTTCATCCACCCCGCCTCAATACAAAGTATGACATCCTCATTAATCTCCCCATTTTCTTTTATAATTGACCTAAGATATTTGAAACTATCTCTTCTAGGGATGAATTTTGAATCAAGCCTCACGTCTTCGCCCACTTCCTAAGTCACTCCACTTGCACTCCAAGCATTCTGTCTTGGTCCTGCTCAACTTAAAACCTTTTGGTTTATACTCTAGGGTCTGCCTCCAAACCCCTAATCTCACGTTAACACTACCTCAGATCTCGTCAATCAGTATATTGTCATTTGCAAAGTAACGTGCACTACGACACCTCTCCTTGAATGTGGCGCGTCAGTGTCACGGCCCTAATTTTTCCACCTTAAGATATCACAATGATACCTAGTCTCTAAGATTAGGTAAGCCTAACAATCATTTAGCAGAAACAACGACTAAAATATTAAATTAAACTGATAAATCTCATAATAACACCAAAATAGAATAACAATCACATAATTCCCAAAACTAGTGGAACTGAGTCATAAGCTCTACTGAAATGTACTAAGAATCTCTAATACACCACTGTTTGATAAGAAGATAAACAATAGTAAAGGCAACAACAGAAGGTGACTCCGAGGCCTGCGAGCGTCAAACAAGTATACCTTGAACTCTCCGGAATATCTGGGTCAACTCACTGGCGTCCGGAATGAGTAGAAGTATATGGATCTGCACAAAAATACGCAAATGCATATCATGAGTACACCACAACGGTACCCAGTAAGTATCAAGCCTAATCTCGGTAGAGTAGTGACGAAGCTAGGTCAAGACATGAACAGAATATTAATATAATCTAACCGAGGTTAGGCTAACAGAATATTAATAATGGAAAGCATGGAAATAAATCAATTAAATAGTACAATAATATAAGGCTAACAATAGAAATTAAGGCAATAAAGAAAAACAAAGAGTGAACATATGATAAAAATAACAAGTGATCAAGTACCCTAAAAATACAAGTAAAACTGAATGAAGGAAAGAAAATAACCGTTCAAATCAACAAGCCTTTTCAATATTGAAAGTACAACAAGAAGCACAACCGAGGTACCACACCTCATATTCATATTTCACAAGTCATAATAACTGCCTTTTTTATATCACCGCATGAGCCTTGCATTTATTTTAAAAATATTTATCTCGAAATAGTTACACGCGCTTTAGCCCCCTTATCTCACTGCGTGGCTTCAAGTAATTCCCCTACTAGCAACACGCGTATAAATCATACCTTATCTCGCCACATGCGCATCAACCTCTATCCTTATACCGTTGCATGCACATCAATATTACAACACAATAATCAACTTGCACCACACGTTCCCATATACCATAACATGGCCAAAATTAACAATACTAATGTTACCACAACACATAGCCCACGGCTCAACCGCAATATATACAAGAATATCAATAACAACAAAATGAACAAGAACTAACACAACAAGGAAAGGTATTCCAATGACCAAAAATTCCAACTACACACATGTTAATATCTCTCAACAACTACCACTTCAATAACTCAACACTGAAGGTACTTCCATGAAACAATATCTTCAAATTCTAATGCATAATGTAAGCTCAACAATGAAAGAGATAGCATGTAGCTGCAACTACAAACTAATGCATATAAGGGAAACCCCGACAATGGAAACTAGAACATGTAATAACAACTTCAATTAAATTATGCAAGAATAAACTTGACAACGGAAGACAGAACAAATGATAACAAGTTCAATTAAATACTTATAAGTAATCAAAGCGCCCAAACCAGCCAGCTGTTCACATATAAGATAATGTACACACTTGTAACCCTATGTACACGTCTTTCATATAATTCAAATAGTACAATCAAACCCAATCCTAAGAGGTAGTTCTCCCACACAAAGTTAGGCAAGATACTTACCTCAACTAGGCCAAATCAACAATCAAAACTAGTCTTTCCCTTAAAATTCGCATCCGCATGGCTCAAATCTAACAAAAAATGACTTAAGATCATCAAACAATGCAAGAGGAACTAATTATGATTAATAAAGCTATGATATTTACACAATTTCCCAAAAATCAACAAAAGTTAACCTCGGGCCTGCCCGGTCAAAGCCAAGTTCAAGGGTAGATATACCTATAATCCTAGGAGTCCATATACGTATTTTGTTTACAAATCTGAGTCCAATTCGACTCTCACATCCCAAATTTTTATTTTTCAAAGCTTAGACAAAATTTCCCAGAGGTTCTCCTAGATTCTCATGAATTTGATGTTATATCTCATAAGTAATCATGTAATATAGTTAAAAATTGATCAAAATAACTTATCCAATGATTGTAAGAGAAACTTCCCTCTCCAAATTGCCTCATACCATATCTAGGATTCCAAAATATGAAAAATGAAGCCGAATCCCGCCTGCCCAGCCCTTTTGTTCAGGTGCATATGTCGCAATTGCAACCCTGGGTTAGTAATTGCGAATCCTCGTAATTGCGAAGAATAGCTCGCAATTTTGGCACCTGACAAGCCCAAGGCAATGTCTCAATTGCGACGCAGACCTGGTAAATGTGAAGTCTGCCCTCTTCGCAAATGCAGCCCATTAGTCGCAAATGAGAACCGACCCAGCCCAGGCATCTCTTCGCAATTGCGATTATGGTATCGCCAATGCGACCCCTGAGACCCGCTACTATGATCGCAATTGCGATGCTGGTGCTCACAATTGCGATAACTGGAGAACTACACACCAGCACACCTGCAAACTGAAAATGTGTCCAAACTATTTTGAAACAAGTCCGAAACTCACCCAAGCCCTCGTGGCTTGTAACGACCCGATCGGTCATTTTGTGTAATTGTGCCTCATTTCCCCTTTTGATGCTTCATATATGTGTAATTTAGATTTTATGCCTTGAGAGGTTGATTGGTTTGGTTCTTGGAAGATTTTGAATTGATTTACACCCTTTGGTTCTTGGCTTAGAAGCTTAAGATTGAAGTATTGACCAAACTTTGAATTTTGTGAAAACAACCCAGGAATAGTGTTTTGATGGCTTCGATAGCTTCGTATTGTGATTTTGAACTTGGGCGTATGCCCGAAATCGAATTCGAAAGTCCGTAGGTTGATTTGTGTTGTATTACCGAAAATTGACAATTTGAGGCTTAGAAGTTTGACCGTAGGTTGACTTTTGGCAATCAGACTCAAAATTGGATTTTAGGACTTGGAATAGGTCTGTTATGCTATCTAGAACTTGTATGCAAAATTCGGTATAGTTTAGAGTTGATTTGATAGGATTCAGACGCTTAGTTGCAATTCTAGAAGTTCTTGAACTTTACTTTGAAATTCATGCGTTTTGATGTCTGATTCGTTGTTCTAGATGTTAGTTTTGTATTTTGATCATGCGATTGAGTTTGTATGATATTTTTAGACTTGTGTGGATGCTTGGTTTGGAGACACGAGGGCTCGGATAAGTTTCGGACGTGTCGCAGGGATGGTTTGGACTGAAAACCGAACTTGTTAGTGTGCTAGTGCTCTGATATCGCAATTGCGAGTACCAACCTCACAATTGAGAACATAGCGGGGGGGTCTCAGGTATCGTAATTGCGATGCATTTTTTGCAATTGCGAAGTATGGGTCTGGGTAGGAAATTTCGCATTTACGAAGGGAACAAGGTTCACATTTGCGAACCCACAGTTGCATTTACGAGGTTCCCGTTGAGTCTCTCGCAATTGCGAAGGTGATTTGGAGAGGGGATTTTCATCTACAAATATTGGGTAAATGATTTTTCAATTTCCAACTATATTTCATGAATATTTCTTTGATTTAACATCAAATTTATGTGAATCAAAGAGGAAAAATTGGGAAATTTTGTCAAGTTTTTGAAAAAATGAGGAATTAAGTTTTGAGAGTTGATTTGGACTCGGATTTGAAAACAAAAACACATATACGGACTCGTGGGGTTATGAGTAGCTGGAATCTACCTTTGGACCCGGGATTTGACCGGGTAGGCTTGAGGTTAATATTTGTAAAGATCAAAGCTTTATCTATTGCAATTATTTTCCCTTGCATTGGTTGATGATATTAAGTCACTTTTGCTTAGATTTGGGCCGTGTGGAGGCGAATTTAGGGGAAAAACTATTTCCGAGGGTTGAGTTGGCCTAGTTGAGGTAAGTATCTTGTCTAACTTTGTGGGGGGGGGGGGACTACCCCTTAGGATTTGGGATTGATTATGTCATTTATGCTATGTGAAATCGTGTTCGCAAGGTAACGAGTGGGTACACGGGCTATATATGGTATTTGACCGATTTAGGTTATTTAGACTCTTTTCATGCCTTTAATTGAATTGTCATAACATGTTATATCCCTCATTGTTAATCAACTCTTACACGGTTTAATCTACCCTTACATCTTTTATTTGACATTGTTAACATTTGTTCTACCTCTTATTTTTTATTTTGCTCTTATATGCTTAGTTGAAGTTATTGCCTTCTTTATTGTCTTGTTACTCTTAAATTGTTGAATTACCTTTACTTGAAGTTGTTATTTCGTGGAATATTTTCTTGTTGAGTTATCGGTGCTGAAGTTGTAAAAGCCGTTGAGCAATTTGTTGAGGTGAAGTTGTTAATTGTTGAGATATCTTTCTTGTTAAGGAATTCACGTTCATTTTATTCCACAACTCGCTTGACTTCAAAACGCAACACATGACTATCATAAGACTAAAATAACTCATAACATAACTTCTTTATCATGTTAATCACCCTAGTCCCAACCCAAAAGTATATGTTATAATATTCTGAACTTGTCGACTATCGACGAAACTTATTTTCCTCAATTTGTTTAGCTTCTAAGATTTACAATCCTCTTGGTACTTGTTATCCATGATCTTAAAGATTTGTAGCCTCCAAGGTAACATGATTAACTTACCTTATGTACTTTCAAAGATGATCTCATTTTCGAGCTTACATCAATTAACTTACAATGTACTCTCACGTACGAAAACATGGGGTGTAACAATGCACCTACCTTGGTTTCCACAGTCAGAAAGTGAGTTGTCATAGTACCCTGGAGCAGCTGCTCAAACTCCACGTGCCATGCATCCCGAAGGTTCTGGGGACCAAACTCTCTCAAGAACATCTCTGAAAACTGAGTCCACATGAGTGAAGCTGCATCGGCTGGGCCACCCTCCTCGTAAGCCCGCCACTACTAATACGCTGCTCTTGACAGCTGGAATGTAGAAAAAGCAACTCTGCTTATCTCTACAATACCCATGGACTAGAAAATATGGTGGCACTTCTCTAGAAAACCCTGCGCATCCTCTGTAGCTAGGCCACTATAAGTAGGAGGATGATACTTCTTGAACCTCTATACTTCTTGAACCTCTCAATTCTAAGTTGCTCTCCTTAGATGCCACTGCCCTAACCTCGAGCTGAACCGGAATAATAGGTTGCGCTGGCATAACCTCCGAGACCTGATCAACATGAACCCGCTGCTCTAGAGAACGGTCCGCGGGATTCTGAGCTACTCCCCCAGCCTGAGATGTGGCTGGTACAAGTGGAATTAACTCCTCCTGTGCTAGGGTCAGCTGAAGTGCAAGGGTGACAATAGGCACCTCGGGTGCCTGTTCTCCAAACAGAGCTATTAGTAAATCCTCAGTTGTTGCTCGGGAAGGTGCTCTAGCTGCACCATATGCCCCTCTTTGGCCTCTTCCCCGGCCCCGTTTTCACGCGACTCTAGCAAGGGTCACAGGTGTCTGATCGTCGGATTCAGCAGTGCGTGTCCTCACCATCTGTGAGAGAATAGAAAGCCAAAGATTCAGATTTCGAAGTCAACTAATTCGCACGATAAGTAATTGAAGAAGTGGAAGTTTCCTAACAGATCTGTAGCCTCTCGAAGATAAGAACAGACTTCTTCGTACCGATCCGCAAGAATCTACTAAACCTACTTATGACTCGTAACACCTATGAACCTAGAGCTCTAATACCAACTTGTCACGACCCCAATTTCCCACCTTAGGATGTAGTGATGGAACCTAATCTCTAAGACTAGGTAAGCCGAACATTTAATAATAATTTAATAGAAATAACCAAACTAAGATACTAAAGTAAAACAAATAAACTCATATTAACTTCCATAATAGAACCTCACCAATGAAATTTTCAAAACCGGTGGAACTGAGTCATAAGCTCTACGGAATATTCTAAAACCTCTACTATAACACTATCTAATAAAGGAAATAACAGTAATGAGGGAATAAGAGAAGGTGCCTCTGAGGCCTGCAGATGTCGAGCAGGTATACCTTGAAGTCTTTGGATAACAGCAAATCGGTCAATCACTAGCGTCCAACACGGGCAGACGTACCTGAATCTGCACAAAAGATGTACAGAAGCATAGTATGAGTACACAATAATAGTACCCAATAAGTATCAAGCCTAACTTTGGTAGAGTAGTAACGAGGTCAGGTCAAGACACCTACTAAGACAAGATAAACAGAACAAAAATAAAATAACGAGAAGTAATGAAAAGCGGAGAAATGTATGATAACAAAGCAGTTTAACAGTGTAAACTAATGACAGAATTGTAAGCATAAGGACAACAAGAAGGAAGCATATAGTGAGAACCACAAATAATCAAATATGGACAAAACTGGTGAGACAAGGAAGAATAAAAGAAACAAGAACTGTTCAACCAATAACTCTTTTCAATATGAAATGCACATCAAGAATCACAACCGAGGTACCGCCTCGTATTCACATTTCATAATTTCAATCATAATCTTTCCTTACAATACTGCGTGAGCTTTACATTTTGTTTTCAAAATTATTTTTTCCGAAATAGCTACATGCGTTTTAGCCCACCTTATCACACCATGTAGCTTCAACCTTATCCCTACTCATAACACGCGTATCAAACCCACCTTATCTCACCGCATGCGTTTTAACCCCTAGCGTTATACCATCGCATGTATATCAATATCACAACATAATCATAACTCGCACCACAAGTGCCCATATACCACAACTTGCCAAAAGAATCAACAATACCAATGTTTTCATAACAAATAGCTCATGGCTCAACCATAATGTGTACAAGAATCTTAACAATGGCAAAGGTCATCACAAGTTACATTCATAATGTGCTGAAAATTATGTCAAATGTACCTGCGATTTTCTCCCAATATACTTGGAAATTAAGGGATGATCCACATATAATATTGAATATCTACGAGTTTAGTTTCTATCTTATTAAACCGTTCGTCGATACGACATCAGAGTAGAGAGATATTTGCAGTTTTGCGAGACTGCGCTGCATAGGTGACAAGTAGGTGTGTCACTAAAGCTTTTTGAGCAATACATTTCGTGTGTTATCTGAGGTCTTTTTGGGACATATTATATACCAAATTGAATGTCTTTGAATGTAGTTTTCAACTCTTTTAACCGTTTGTTCATACGAAATCTGGATAAAACGATATAAGCGTCGGAAGAAGGGCCAATGCTAGGGTGCCAACCTAGCACCTCTTTGACTTTTCATATATATATATATATATATATATATATATATATATATATATATATATATATATATATATATATATAGGTTTTAAATCATCCTCTGTTCATTTTTCATAGAAAATGACCAGATAACCCCCATAAACTTACCCTTAAGCTCTCTACAAGGGTTTCAATGAAGATTAATATCCCGGGTACGAAATCAAGAAGCGATAACATTAGAACGATTCCTACGACGTAAGTATCGCTATACCACCTCTCTTTTCCTTTGTAGTTTGAGTTTTTGAAGGTACTTCATAGTTAAGAAAATACCTATTTTCTGTATTTAATCTTTTAAATATCAAGGAAGGTGGATAAATTCTTTTCCTAATAGTTAGAACTCACGGGACGGTGATCAAAAGCCGTGAGTTCGATTTATTTCACTTTTAGTTGACTGTTTTGTATTCCACTCGTGTTGGCCTATTGTGCTGCTGATTTATAGAGTTTGGAATGATAAAGGCCATGGAGAAACGTCACATATGATAGGGTAGTGGGCTGGTCACTCGTCGTTGCAATTTCATGCTAATTGATAACTTGTTGATTGGGTGTGTATGGTATATTTGAGGGTTTTTGTTGTATTAAAGGTCCCGAATTGTAGTTAGGTTGTTTTTGAATTGCTGATTGTATTGATCTGATTGATGTTGTTGGTATATGGTATTAGAGGAGGCCCTTGTTATAGGGGAGATGCTTCCCAAAGTTACATAAACGATCTACTAGTTTAAGTTGCGGACTTAGCCTTTACTCAGCACTGATTTTGAATTTCCTTATGCTATGGTAGATTGAGTTGAGTTGTTTGAAGAATTGCTTAGAAAGTATTGCAGACTTAACAGATTTAAGGTATGTTAAGGTTATCCCTTCTTTCCTTTTGGCATGATCCATATGATACAACGAAATGAGCAAGCACACAACTTTCACAAATGATTCTATTCTTAGAAGTACTAGGGTTGCCTATGTTCTTGATTCCTTATGTGTCCTACTATCATATCGTTTGTTCATGGGTCTCGTGACATTTCGAGAGATCTTATTGACTTACTTTATTATGCATTTCATTCATTTATACATGTATATTGACCCATGACCAGATGGCGTAATATACACATATATATGTATATTATATACACCACCACCTGATCAACTGGTATACGTTGATGATTTCGCACACAGAGGTCAAGATGATATGATGGTATGCCCTCAGAGACTTGATGATGTTATGTACGCTTATACCTATGCATGATATGACATTTATACGCATATGCATGACATTATAAATGTTTCATGATTCACAGAGTTATTCATACTTACATGTTGAGTCATTTACTCTATGTTTCTTTCATGTCTTTTATATACTGCTTTTCATGCCTTACATACTCGTTACTTTATTTGTACTGAGATTCCTTTTTCCTGGGGATAATGCGTTTCATGCCCGCAGGTCCCCATAGACAGATTGACAGTCCTCCTAGTAGGCTATCAGCTCAGCTGAAGGTGTTGGTGCACTCCACTTGCTCTGGAGTTGCATATTTGGTCAGTATAATTTGTACATGTATTGAATAGTATGGCATGGACATGTCCCGACCTTTATGATGTTTAGGTACTCTTAGAGGCTTGTAGACAGATATCATGTATATGGATACTCGCATGGCCTTGTCGGCCAATGTTTTGAGTGTACAAATGATCATGTCGGCCTTAGAGGCCTGTAGGTCACATATATAAGTTTCTATATCATGTTGGGTGGTCCTATGTCTAGTATTCCCTTATGTTTTATTCCGGTTATCTCATGACGGCCTTTCTGGTCCATTTACACATGATGGTGTGATAATAAAGATACGTTATGTCGGTACTCGGTTGAGCAAGGCACCGGATGCCCATCGTGGCCCTCCGATTTGGGTCGTGACAAAAGTGGTATCAGAGCAGTTCTGTCCTAGGGAGTCTACAAGTCGTGTCTAGTAGAGTCTTGTTTATGGGTGTGTTGTGCACCACACTTATAAGCAGGAGGCTACAAGGCATTTAGGACTGTCACTCTTTCTTCTTACTCTAGATCGTGTGGTAGATCTCAATTGTAAAAAATTCAAACTCCTAAATTCTATTTTATTTATAATACAACGATATATATATCCAGAAAGATAGTTTTTAAGAGATTGAATATGGCTGTGGAAGAGTTGAGTTAGAGGAACTCGATTTTGCATCATGCTTATGATGAGTAAATGTGAGGTCTTCAGCAGATCATGTGTGTACTAAAATATGTAATCTTCTTGATAAGGAGCGCTAAAGCATGAATATCTATCCACCCATATGGTAAAAAGCAATAAGAGAATTAGAAGGTATATACAAGTTTCAACAAGTAAAAGAAGCTAGGTAAAGATGGGTACGTGGTACCCAGTTAGTGAGGATTATCAGTTTTTACAATTCAGGCAGAGAAACATAAGTATTCAGAGTTACTTTCAACAATAACAAAGATCTATACAATTGGCCACATCCATCTCAGTTATGCCCTATAGGAGGTGACAAATAAAGTTTAAGAGAAGAATGGGATAGCAAGATCCCGCTGGGGTTAGAGTAACCCAAAATGGTGGATGGATTGTTATCATTAGCTAACATTTCCGAAGGATAGTGCAAACATGGTAATAAGAAGAAAGTAAATATTAGCAAGAAAATAAGAAGAAAGTAAATGAAGCTATATGAGTAAGATGTGATAAATGGGTGATAACTGTAAATCAAAATATGATAGAATGACAGAGTCTCTAGTCAATTGAAGGAAAAGACAAGAGGTGACTGGCTTTGAGACAATAAAACTGTATAAGCCATAAAGTCATACCCTCATATCGCGAAATATGTTGGTGACTCGAACGTGATTACCAGAAGGCTAAGTTAGACCCCCCTATAGTAACAGAAATTAGTATGGTCTAATAAATAAGATAAAACCGAACATGAATTAGGGACCTGAGGATTTGATAATAGTCAGCATCGTGAGAATTTTAGAGATAGCATTTCGGCAATAATAAAATGGACAACAAAAGAATAATCTTTAAAGTTCATTCAGGAAGACGCTTCCCAAAAACAAGCACTGTGAGCAGAGTTAAGCTTAAAGGACTAAGTATGCCAATTACACTAGGTGTTACCCTTGTGCATAAGGAATTCAGTTACCCTTGGTACAGAAGGGTTACCACAAGGAGAGTAAGATGTCAGTGAAGATGTGGAAAAAAATGCCAAAGATGAAGAGGTACCTATGGAATAGCAAAGGAAGAATGCGGTAAGAAGACGAAAGGAACGAGATTGCATTTATTCAGATCTTACGAATATGCTCCGATTTCAGAACATTATGCAAGCACGATAATGGGGAGAGGTAGGAAGAGTTCCCGCCCAGGATGTTATTGATAAATAAGTGTGAATGGACACTTGATACATCAGAAGCCAATGCGAGAGGTAAGTTAAGAAAAAGGACATATCCCAAGGGAGATTACGCGGAATATAGATATGAGAATAGACCAACGAGTAGTTAGTAGTTGATTCAGGAAGAGTCTAGTTATGTCTAGATAAGAGGATACAGACAAATTAACAGATTGTGCAAGATAAACGTAGTGAAACCTAACATAGGGAATTCAGTCTCGCAGTTATGATGACATCGTGATCCTTGAGAAATATTCAGATAGGAGTTGGGGAGAAATATTCAGATAGGTATCGTATAAGTGTTACAGAAATAAAAGAAAGTACCACTGGGGAGACAGTCAAAAACTTCAGTTTAGAAGCAACCCTGCGGGCACAAGGATGCGGAGGTAAATAACTAGGGATAATTATAGGCGAGCAAGAGGATCAAAAATTCCGTCAGGTATATGATGTAATAAGCTCGCAGCTTTACGAGAGTCAGAGGGTCTCCCCTAAGTATTACAACGAAAGACTAGCTGAGGAAATAAGGAAGAAGACTTCAACCTAAGCATAGTAAATTGAAGAATAAATGGTCTTGTAACAACAGTCTCAATACAATATTGTATACACTCCATAAGAAAGTGGCACCTATCTTGGCTAATGAACGGGAAGTAAAAATCAAAAGTGATATTTAAGATCATATGGGTTGCAGAAAATTTCAGTATTTGTGGGCACTAAGATAAGCCAAGCATTCATACAGCAAGTGGCAGAACAACCAGAAAAAGTAATTTCTTACATTTAAAGACAACGAGAAGGCACGAAAGTAAATCTATAGTGCTAGCAAGTTACAGGAAGGTTGTGAGTAGTATTAATAGATAGGTGTAGGTCGCAAGCTAAAGTATGGCAGAGCGACAAGGTTTAAGTAGATAGGAGTAAGGATAAGAAAAACCCTCATTCAAGGACGAATGATCTTAAGCAGGGGAGGATGTAAGGACCCATAAAATTTCACCTAGAACCCGGGGCTTCATGGTGCCGAGATAGGCTAATGTGTTTGAGTAAAATTTATGGCGAGCGGTACAGACTTTTTGGGTCATACAGTGCGTCGGGGAGTTGGAGGAAATATTTTGCAAAACTTGGCATTTCTGTGGTCCACTATGCGACCGCAAAATTGCTTTGCGGACCGCAGATCGGCCGCAGAATGCAAAAAAACTTGAGCCAATTTTTGAAGATCGTTATGCACTCCATTATGCGACCACATAACTATTTCGCAGGCCGCACAAGTTGTCGCAGATTCAACATAGAGATTTTCGAAGGGAGATTTTGCGGTGCGTTAAGTGACTTTATAACCATTATGCAGGCCGCATAACGGTTGCAGACTTGACCAGGCCAGTCTAGTTTTGAAGGACCATTTCGTGGTCTATTGTGCGGACCGCATACATGTTCTGCAGTCCACTCTACGACCGTAGAGTTGAGTTCGGAGGGTCCATTTTCTATTTTTATAACCTGACCTTATTTCGACAAATAGACTTAAAGGACCAATTTTGAAGGGGAATTCTGATATTTTAAGAGAGAGGGAAGGAACTAGAGAGAGGGGAGGAACTAGAGAGAGAAAGAGGAGCTCCAACACCTCCCAGTTCAATTCCTTGCTCAAGCCTTAGAGAATTGACAAAGAAAGCTTGCAAAATTGTCAACTAGAGAGGTAAGGTTCTAGCCCTAGCCTTCAATTTCGAAATTTGGGTTGGGAATAGGTAATGGAGAAAGTGGTTTTGAGTATAAGAGTTGGATAATGATGCATGTATGTGACAATGAAGGTGGTAGAGAGGTTGTGAAGTATGTATGGGTAACCTATTGAAGTGGGGTGAAGGAACATCATCATAGGACCCTATAGTCAAATATGTCCACTGAGTGTTTGATGAAATGCTTAAAATAAGCTGAACCCACGAATATCTTCCTAATTATGGTTCAATTTTGTTATCTCTCTAAATAGATTGAATTTTCTAGGATTTTCGGAACATTGTAATAAATTAAGGAAAGCTCAAGCGAGGTATGTTGGATAAACTTCTCTCTTAGAATCGAGTCCCACGATGTTTTCGTAAGTTTCAAGTACGATGGGCCAAGCTTTTATTCCTCATGTTCCGAGTTACTCCTTATAAATTTGACCATTCCGAATAAACTTGTGTCGAAAGACATATACTAAAGATGTGTGCCAAATTATCCTATCATATTATGTTCTCCTTCGGGAATGTATTTTAGCGTGACCAATGTGTCGAAATATTTTGACTTCAATCATGTTTCAATTGCAAGTTATCATGCCAAATTGTGGAAGAAAGCTCAATGTGCTTAAGACTCTTATTTGCTCATATGTATACTTAAAGTCTTTATTAGAAATACCTTGTTGTTGATATTCTATGATGATGCTTGAAATTGAAAGAAGTGAATATGAGATATAAAATCTAGCCATCGTTCCAAAAATGAAAATTACAATTAAGGAAACTAGTGCAAATGAAATAAAGTCGTGTGAAATATTATGAAATGAGCTTAAAATCCTTTATATAATAAATATTTTGGGAGTATCGTTTAGTCACCAAGGAAGGGTAGGTTGAAATAGCCAAACCCCGAAACTACACATGCCGGTGTAGGATAGGTTGAGGGGGTAAAATCCTCATATTGATGTGATGAGAATATTCCTCTTAAATGGGATGAGATTGATGTGTTGAGATTATTCCCCTTAATTGGGATAAGATGATTGCTAGCGGAAAGTGATGTGGACCCACACGACATTGTGATGAGATGACTTAGCTGATCGATTTGAGACCGGACGCCATGCCACGCACATGGTGGTGTTGTGATTGGATGTCTTTGAGTAAGATGGCTTAGCTGATCGTGCCATGATTGAACTCTGTGCTAAAAAAATGGTGGTATATCAGTACTAAAAATCTCCCAACCTAAGGCATTGTTATTTACTTAAAATTATTCTTTCTCTTAACTTGACATTATTATATTGTTTGAGACTCTCATCGATTCCATGTTCTTTCTCATTGTATTGTTACTCATTCTATTGAGAGGGTATTTAGTCTTATATACTAGTACTATTCCATATGTACGAACGTCCCCTTTTCCAGCGGTGCTGCATCTTTAATGGATGCAGGTGGTTCCACAGCAGGCGACATCGATCAGTGATAGCGTTACACCCTTTCCTCAGCTGACTTAGTGAGCCCCATTTCATTTCGGGGTCTTGTATCTTTTGTTCCTTATGTATAGTGTTTTGATGTATAGCCGGGACCTTGTTGCCGACACCATCATGCCACTATTTTATATCCATTAGAGGCTCCGTAGATATAGTGTGGGTTGTATCTTGGTTTTGAAAAAGTCAAACTAGAAATGTTGTATATGTAACACATGTTCCTCTTCAAACTATGGATGTGTAATGTATTTTTTGATAATTATAAATGTAGTAACTAGTGGTAATGAAATTGGTGTTGTTTATGAAATCCTCTCATTCTTCAACGAATGGTGTGCATATTCTCTTTATTCATGGGTAAAGTTGGGTAGAAGGCATCAAGTAGGCTTGCTTGACTGGGTTATCTCGGTTGAGCGCCGGTCGCGCTCTCCAAGGTCGAGGCCTGACAAGCTTGGTATCAGAGCCTAAGGTTTTAAAGCGTCTAGGTTGCTCGAAGAGATACACGTGGGGACTTGCAGACCTCACATAAATGTGTTTGTTCTAGCCAAGAAGATATTAAGGGCAGGATATGTTTGGATGACTATGGAAACTGACTGCATCAAGTACGTGCAAAAGTGTCACCAGTGCCAGGTACATGCTGACATGATACGGGTACCACCTAATGAGCTCAATATGACGATTTCTCCCTCTCCTTTCGCTGCCTGGGGCATGCATGTTATCTGACCAATCGAACCCGTTGCCTCCAACGGGCACAAATATATCTTGGTATCCATTGATTACTTCACAAAATAGGTTGAGGCTGCATCCTACAAAGTCGTGACAAAGAAGGTCTTAGCAGATTTTGTTTGGGACCATATTGTCTGCCGATTCGGGGTGCCCCAGTCAATCATTGGTGACAATGCCTCCAATCTCAAGTGTGTCCTGATGAAATCCATGTGTGAAACATTCAAGATAAAACACCGGAATTCTACCGCATGTAGGCCACAGATTAATGGAGCTATGAAAGCCACCAACAAAAACATTAAGAAGATACTAAGGAAGATGGTAGATAACTACAAAAATGGCACAAAAAGCTACCATTCGCTTTGCTTGGATACTGCACCACGGTCCGAACGTCAACTGGGACAACCCCTTATTTATTGTTCTATAGTACTGAAGCTGTTATTCTCGCCGAGATGGAAATTCCTTCCCTACGTATCATACAAGAGGCCAATCTTAGTGATGTGGAATGGGTACAAAGCAGATATGATCAGTTAGTTATTACATTGATAATTTCGTAATTATTATTACATTGAGAATCATGTTAATTATATTTATCTGTTTCATTGCTACTTGCATCTCATACAAGTCTGCTTTTATTGTACTTGAATTTATTGGACCACTAGTAAGTGTCGATGTCGATCCCTCGTCACTATTTCTTCAAGGTTAGACTAGATACTTATTGGGTACACATTAATTTACATACTCATACTACACTTCTGCACTAATTATACAGGTACTAAGATAGGTATATTCGGTGGTCATCTTGGCGACTTTATTGAGGAGAATTTGTTGTGAGCTGCATTCCATGTTATGATCTGCAACACACAGAGTCCCTGCCCTATTCATTTACTATATCCTATCTACTTCCTATTTAAGGAAGTTGTTGTAGTAGTATTGTATATTATAGTATATGCTCATGTACTTGTCACACCGGATTATGGGGATTTTGGCTATTATTTTCGTTGTATTCCTGTTATGATATTCGAATTTATGTTTCGACTACTTCGAACACTTAAGTATCAGTATTCTACTTTGAAAATAAAATGATTCTGCTTATTCATTTTATTATTTGTCTATCGATCGGCGTGTTAGTTTATTTGTTGGCTTGCCTAACGACAGTATTAGACGCCATCACTTAGGCGGGAATAGGGTCGTGATAGTTAGTAATAACCAAAGCAAATATGTTTTAATTGGCCATTCTTCCAACTATAATTCCAGACATATGCTTACAGGTTCATCACATAAATACATAGTAAATATTAAAAAAAATAAAAGCTTCTTTAAATAAGAAGCTATTAAACGTTCTCCCTCCCAGAGAACATAGAATTTCTTGAATACCTACTGCAAGAGCAATTGTTTTTCTTTTTCAATTAAGTCTTCAAAATCATGGAAAGTTGCCTTATTAAAAAGCAAAAGTACTCGTCTTGCCAACTCCAACGTAGATCACAAGTATGCTAAATGGAACCAAAATAATTGATAGAACAAATATGCATCACTGAACTTTTTGGAATTTTGTTCACATACCGTATCTTTGTTCTCATTGTATTCTGCTCACTACCATTAGCAGCTGCAAAATTGACACAAAATAGTGATGAGCACATGTTTGTGCAATATCAATTAACAAAAGAGCCAAAGGCTAAAGAATTCTAAGAAAGCCCCATGTAAATTCATTTTTTTCTTCTAATGGGCCAACGGTGATGGAGAATGAAGGAGAAGATGACAAATATCAACTAATAAATTGGAAGAGCTAGATGAAAAATCCCCCAACCAGGAAGCTTACATGTTAGTCACAAAATACAGTATAACCAAAATTTGAAAGACATAACCATAAGTGAAACAAAAATGAAAAATTATAAGAAGAAAACCAATAGTCAGACCAGAAACAGTAGGAAATGAAAGAACTCCCTAAGAAACAAGTATAGAGAAGATATACGATTTAAGTGAGAGAGAAAAAAACCCTTACAATGATAAAGAGACGAAGAAGGAAAACTAAAAATAAAAGTAAAATGGAAGAAGATGTCCCAAATAGGTAAATACATGTAACCCAAAAAAGAGAAAAAGTGAAGGACTGCATTTTGAGTGTACACGCGGGAAAAACAATTTCATTCACTAATAATGTGTGACGACCCGACCAGTCGTTTTGAGCTTTAGCATTCTGTTTGGTAGTTTAAGGTCTTGAGTAGCTTCATATTATGTATTTTGACTTGCGTGTATGGTCGGTTTCGATTTTGGTCGATTTCAGATTGATTTGAAAGAATGATCCTTATTTTAGAAGTTTAAGTGGTAAGAGTTGACTTTAGTTTGATATTTGTGTGAACAACTCCAGAATGATGTTTTGATAATTTTAATAGCTTCGTATGGTGGTTTTGGTTCTTGGGCGTGTGCCTGGATTTAGATTTGGAAGTCCGTAAATTGATTTGATAGTTTTTGGCGAAATTTGAAAAGTTGAAGGTTTGGAAGGTTGAGATGTTTGACCGGGAGTTGACTTTCCAGACATCGAGCTCGAATTGTGATTTCGGTAGATGGTATAGGTCCGTTGTGTCATTTGGGACTTGTATATAAAATTTGAGCTCATTCCTAGTTGAATTGATATGATTCAGCGTGAGTGTTGGAAGTTGAAAGTTCATTAGTTCATTAGGCTTGAATTAAAGTACGATTCGTAGATTTCATATTTTTTGGTGTGAAATGAGGCCCCTAGCAGGTCTACATTATGTTATGAGAGTGATTGGTATGATTAGATGGGGTCCCGAGGGCCTAAGGTGTGCTTAGGATGGGCTACGGGCCATTTCTCCTTGTTTTGGGTTTGCTATCAGCTGATATCTGGTGTTCATCATCGCGATCACGACTAAGGAGTCGCGTTCGCGTAGAGAGATTTTGGCAGCAGTCATTTTGTTCTTCGCGGTCACGATGATACGACCACGTACACGAAGCTTGGAAGACTTTTGCTTTCGCGTTCGCATGCTATGTTTCGAGATCGTGTATAAGGATAGCTCGAAGGGGCATCAGGAGATTTGTTATATGCGTTCGCGTGAGAGACACCGCACTCACGTAGGTTGCTGAAGATTGTGAATCGTGTTCGCGACTGGATTATCGCGTTCGTGAAGAATGTTTTGGGCAACTGGGTGAGTATTGTGTTCGCAATCGCGAAGGTAATTCCGCGATGGCGATGAGTAATACATTGGCCGAATTATATTTACTCTATTTTGAAGGCTTTTGTTATTTCATCACTTTTTGAGTTAGAGAGCTCGGATTTGGGTGATTTTGGAGGAGATTTTAATGTTTTGGATTGTGATAAGTATTCTTGACTTAGATTTGGTTATATTTCCTTATTCCATCCTTATTTTTATCAATTAATTAGTGATTTGAATTGGAGAAATGGGAGATTTTAGTAAAAACTCTCTAAAACATAAAATGATGATTTGAAGGAGGATTTGAGGTTGGAATTAGATGATTTGTGGTATGGTTGGACTCGTATCGAAATGGGTGTTCGAATTTTGTTGGTTTTGTCGAATTCGAGGTGCGAGCCCAGGGTTGACTTTTTGGTTTTTATTAAAGATCGAAGATTTATTATCTGAAATTATTTTCTATGGTTTTTATTTATGATATTAAGTTATTTTGGCTAGATTCGAGCCATCCGAAGGTTGTTTCATACGGAAAGGGCTTTTTAGAGTATTGATTTAGCTTCTTTGAGGTAAGTATATTGCCTAAATTTGTGTGGGGGAAACTACCCCCTAGGAATTGGGTTGATTGTATTTATTTGAGTTATGTGAAAGACGTGTATGTGAGGTGACGAGTGCGTACTCGAGCTTATATATGGTATTTGATCGGTTAGACTCCTAGGCTTCTTTCATGCATTAATTGAAATTGTCATATCATGTTATATCCTCCATGTTATGTTTACTCATACATGTTTTATTTTGAAGTTGTTAGCACATGTTCTATCTTTTATTTGTCAAGTTTACTCTTATTGGCTTATTTAAAGTTGTTGCCTCTTTTATTGTCGAATGATTCTTATTTGAAGTTGCTATCACATGATATCCCTTTGTTGTCGAGTTATCCTCATGCATTTAGATTATTTCATGCCATATCTTTCGTTGTTAGCTTATGTCATACACTAGAATTTGAAGTTGTCATTTCATGGAAATACCTTATGTATTGAGTTTATTCTTAAGCAATTAATTAAATTTGAAGTTATTGAGAGCCATTAACATGTTCTAGTTGAAGTTGTTAAATGGAGTATATTTCATTATTGAGTTATTTTTCCCGTTTTATTTTGTTGTTATTGAGATTCTTGTACACATCATGGTTGAGCTGTGGGCTATGTGTTGTGGTGATATTGGTATTGTTGATTTGGAAAGGTGTGTTTTATGGGCACTTGAGGTATGAGTTGATATGTCGTGTTATTGTGATGTTAGCACATGTGGAATTTTTGTGTGGTTTGATTGTTGCTATGAGGAGTATAAGGGTGGCATCTCACTATTATTGATTGTGCGGAGTGATACAGGTGGCTAATAATATATTATCAGGGAGGAGTGATACGTGTGGCTATTGATATATTGCTAGGGTGGAATGATACGATGGCTATTGATATACTTCCTGGACGGAGTGTCTGGGCAAAGTGATACGGGTGGCTATTATGTTAAGTGTCTGGGTGGAGCGATACGAGTGGCTATTATGATATTGTTAATATGGAGATATAAGGGTGGCTATGTAAGGGATGATATGTGACAGCCTGGGGGCATAATATTGATGATATTCGTGTGATGGTGTGATTTTCCTTGTGTATTTCATGCAACTTACGTGACTTGTTGTGTTGTTTCCAATGAGCTACTCGATGTCTTTGATATTACTTGTTGACTTGGACTGTAATAGTACATATGCAGAATCATACACTCTAGCATGCCGTTTACACTAGTTCAAGAATATGAAACTTGACATTATTGATCATGCACATGTATTCTTGTATTTTTTTCCTTACATTGTGATATTAAGCCCGTGATTGTGATATTGAGCATGTGACCACGCCGGACAAATTGTGATAGTGAGCATGTGACCATGCCAGGCTAATTGTGATAGTGAGTCTGTGACCATGTCGGGTGGATTGAGGTACTGGAACGTAAGTTATCCATGTTGAATGTGAGTAATCCTACGGTTGTGATTGATAATGTGGACACAAGGTACCATGTGTATATGATTTGTGATTTGGGACTCGTGACTTGTGGTTTCGAGGAGTGGTATCTCAGAGTAATTCATTGTGAAACTTGTGTTTGAGCAGCTTGATTATTTGGTTGTCATTTTTATCTTATTTGGTTTCACTGGTACTTTAGCAGTGTTCTGATTACTTTACTTGTTTTATCATATGTTTATCCTTGTTGCCATTTACTCTTATCTTGCTTCCGTTATTAGCTTTATACTTACATACTATACTTGTTATTGTGTCTAGTAGGTGTCTTGACTTGTACCTCGTCACTACTCCACCGAGGTTAGTCTTGATACGTACTGGGTACCGACCATGGTGTATGCATACTACACTTTTGCACATTTTTGTGCAGATCCAAGTATTGGATATAACAGACTAATGCAGAGTTAGCTTCTTGATCGCGAGGATTCAAGGTAGAGTTGCTTGGTTGCTGGATTCCCTCATAGTCCTTTCCTTACATTACTACTGTCAATCTCTATCCGAGAAGTATTGTATTTTGAATTATGTTATGTATTCAATAGAGTTTGTGACTCTGTACTACCTAATCTTAGGTATTTGTAGTGATTATCGTCGTGTTAGCATGTATCACCTTTAAACTTCTCATTTATATAATTTATGTTCATAATATCATTTTTAACTTATGTAATTGTTGTACGTAATCAGTTTACCCTATCTTAGAGACTAGGCGCCATCACGATGCCTAAGGCTGGATTTTGGGTCATAACAAGTTGGTATTAGAGTTATAGGTTCATAGGTTCTATGAGTCACGAGTAAGTTTAGTAGAGTTTTGCAGATCGGTATGGAGACGCTAGTTCTTATCTTTGAGAGGCTACAAAACTATTAGGAAAATTCCACATCCTTCATTCCAATCGTGTTGATTTATTGATTTCAGAGTTTGAGACTTTGTATTTCTATTCTCTCACAGATGGTGAGGACACGCACTACCGGATCAGCTGAGCAGACACCCATACCCCCTGCTAGAGTCGTGAGATATCGGGGTTGAGGTAGAGGCAGAAGAAGGGCATGTGCCGCTGCTAGAGCACCAGATAGAGCAGCATCTAAGGAGCCACCAGCATCTTCAGTTGGGGAACAGGCACCGAAGGCGCCTGTTGCTAACCCAGAACTTCAGGAGACTTTAGCACAGTTCCTGAGCATGTTTGGTACATTGGCTCAGGCGGGATTGAACCTAGTTGCACCAGCTACTTCACAGATTTGGGGAGGAGCTCAGATTCCTACCGCCCGTACTCTAGAGCAACATACTCATGTTGGTCATACTCTGGGTGTGGTGCCAGTACAACCCGTTATCGCGGTTCAGCCTGGGGTTAGGCCAGAGGTATCTGAGGAGGAGCAACTAAGACTTGAGAGGTTCAAAAAGTATCACCCTCCTACTTACAGTGGTGGAGTGACTGAGGACGCACAGGGTTTTCTAGACAAGTGCCATTGTATTCTATGTACCATGGGTATTGTGGGGATGAGCGGAGTTGCTTTTACTACAGTTCAGCTATCAGGAGCAGCACATAGGTGGTGGCGGGCTTACGAGGAGGGTAGGCCAGCTTCTACAGCCCCACTCACTTGGGCTCAGTTTTCAGAGATGTTCTCGAGGGAGTTAGTTCTCCAGACCCTCCGGGATGCGTGGCACACAAAGTTTGAGCAGTTGCGTCGGGGCACTATGACGGTGTCAGAGTATGCCATCAGGTTCAGTGAGTTATCCCGTCATACACCTATTTTGGTTTCTATCGTTAGAGAGAGAGTCCATAGATTTATTGAGGGGCTCAGTTATGGTCTTAGTTTGAGCATGGCTCGGGAGTTGGAGACTGATACTCCATTTTAGCAGGTTGTGGAGATTGCAAAGAAGTTAGAGCATATTCAGGCTGAGGATAAGGAGGCTAAGAGGTCTCGAGGTTTTGGAGGATTTAGTGGATTGTACTCTTCAGCTCTGACCTATTATGGCAAAGGCTCAGTCAGTCGGCCAGTCCAGTTCGCCCTTCAGACTACTCGTAGTGCTCCAGCTAGTCAGGGACCTCAGGGTACTCAAATGGGGAAGTCATCTTTTAGTGCACCTCCTGCACAGGGTTCCTACAACGGTCATTCTAGTTATCCGGCACAGACTCAGTATGAGCAGCCGCGACCTCAGAGGGGTTGTTATGAGTATGGCGATACTAGGCACATCATGAGAGAGATTGTCCCAGACTTGGGAGAGGTGGATTTCATCAGAACACTCAGGCTACATGCCCCAATGCAGTTGCTACTCTAGATGCACAGCTATCTAGAAGTGATAGACAAGCGGGTAGAGGGCGTCCTAGAGGGGGAGGCCCTACCCGTTTATATGCTTTCCCTGGTAAGGCTGAGGCTGCTACACCAGATGATGGCACTACATGTATGGTTTCAGTTTTTCATAGAGGAGCATCGTCTTACTTTAATATTGCTTCATATATTAATCGATATGAGTCCTCCTATTTTGCTTCATATATGGATGTATTTCGTTATTCGTGTACCCTATTTATGTGTTTGCACCCGTTGAGAGATTTTAGAGTGGTAGTTGTTTTTATCATTTTGGATTGTTCACTATTGAGAGCTATGAGACTAGGATGAACCTTCTGTTACTTAATACAAAGCTGAGAATGGATCCTTGTGTTTTCATGTGTGTTGATATGGTGGACCGGGCTACGTTCTGCAATGGGGTTATATTATGTGATGACCCGACCGATTGTTTTGTATAATTGCGCCTCGTTACCCCTTTCTATGCTTCATACATATGTGTTTATGACTTTATGACTTGCGGGGTTGGTTAGTTTCGTTCCGGGAAGCTTTCGGGTTGATTCGAACCCTTTGAGTCTTGACTTAGAAGCTTAAATTAGAAATGTTGACCAAATATTTAATTTTGTGAAATGACACCATAACGGTGTTTTGATAGCTCCGATAGCTTCGTATCGTGATTTTGGACTTGGGTGTATGCCAGAAATTTATTTCGGAATCCCGTAGGTTGATTTGTGTTGTTTTGCCAAAATTTAGCAATTTGAAGTTGAAAAGTTTAACCATAGGGTGACTTTTTGCTATCGAACTCGGAATTTGATTTTGGGACTTGGAATAGGTCTGTTATGCTATTTAGAATTTGTCTGCAAAGTTTTGTATCATTTGGAGTTGATTTGATAGGATTCAAACGTTTACTTGTAATTCTAGAGATTCTTGAACATTACTTTGAAATTCATGTGTTTTGAGTTCAATTCATAGTTTTTGATGTTATTTTTGTTTGTTGATCACGCAAACGAGTTCGTATAATATATTTAGACTTGAGTGGATGTTTGGATTGGAGCCCCGAGGGCTCAGATGAGTTTTAGACTTGTATCGGAGTGTCTTAAACTGAATTGCAGAATCTGGTGTGGTGATGCTTCAGGTATCGCATTTGCGAACACCGGATTTGTAATTGAGAGCTTAGCAGGGGGGCCTCAGGTATCGTAATTAGGATACTTGGCTCGCAATTGCGAAGTGGCTTAGGATTATGCGTAGTTCGCATTTACGACTAATCTGTCGCTTTTGCGAGGGGAACAGGGTTCGCAATTGCGAACCCCTCTCACATTTATGAGAAGTTCCCTAGGCCTGTCAGTGCATCAATTGTGAGATTTTCTTTGCAATTGAGAGGGTTCATAATTGCGAACCCATGTTGCAATTCCAATAACTGCAGCTGAACATAAGGGCTGGAAGTCGAGATTTCATCTCACATTCTCTTATTTTAGAACCCTAGACTCGGTAGGAGGTAATTTGGAGAGGGCATTTTCATCTACAAATTTTGGGTAAATGATTCTTATATATTTCCAATCATATTCCATCAATATATATTATATTTTAACATCAAATCAAAGTGAAAATGTTTGAAACTTTGTCAAGTTTTTTAAAAATAAGAATTTGGGTTTTGAGAGTCGATTCGGACTCGAATTTGGAAACTAATCACATATATGAACTTGTGGGGTCATGGGTAGTCATAATCTACCATTGGACCCGAATTTTTGACTGGGCGAGCCCCAAGTTGACTTTTGTTGACTTCTTAGAAAAGTGTGAAGATCATAGCTTTATCTATTGTAATTGAATTTTCCTTGCATTGTTTGATAATATTAAGTCGATTTTTGGTTAGATTTGAGAAGTGTGGAGGCGAATGTTAGAGGAAAAACGATTTTTGAGTGTTGAATTGGCCTTATTGAGGTAAGTATCTTGCCTAATTACGTGCGGGGGAACTACCTCTTAGGATTTGTGGTTAATTATGTCTTTTGTGCTATGTGAAAACCATGTACGCATGGTGACGAGTGGATACACGTGTTGTATGTGGTATTTGACCAGTTTAGGCTACTTAGACTCTTTCCATGCTTTAATTGAAATATCATATCACGTTCTAAATTCTCATAGTCAATCTATTCTTACTTGTGTTAGTCTATCCTTGAATGCCTTAAATGACTTATTTAACACTTGTTCTGCATCCTACTTGATAAATTGCTCTCATGCTTTAGTTGAACTTGTTGCCCCTTTTATTGTTACATGTTATCTCTATCATTTTTCATTATCATCATTTGAAGTCATTGTATATGTTATCTCTTTCATCCTAGTTTATCATTATTTTATGTCATTGTTACAAGTTATCTCTTTCATTGCTATTATTCTTATTTGAAGTCATATTAAATCTCCCATTTTGAGTTATTTGTATTTAGTTCGTGGTTACACATTATCTTTCTCATGATTGAGTTATTAGTGTTGACGTTATGAAAGTTGTATCACATTGAGGTGAAGTTGTTAATTGTTGAGATATCTTTCTTGTGACGAGTTTTACATTCATTGTAATTGTTGATATTTTTGTACACGTTGTGGTGGAGCCATGGGCTATTGTTGTGGAAACATTGTTATTGTTGATTGTTAGTAAGTTGTGATATATGGGCACTTGTGGTGCGAGTTGTTATTATAACATGATATTGACACGCATGCGGCGGTATAAGGTGGGACTTATGTGCGTGTTGCTTGTAAGGCAATTACGTGAATCCATGCAGTGTCATAAGGTTGGCTAAAGCACGTGTAGCTATTTCGGAAATACAGTTTTCAAAACTATTTAAATGTAAGGCTCACACGGGGGTATAAGGAAAGATTGTGATTGAAATTGAGAAATGTGAATACGCGGTACCTCGGTTGTGATTCTTATTGTACGCGAGGTGGTACCTCGTTGTGATTCTTATTGTATGCGAGGTGGTACCTTGTTTTGATTCTTGTTGTTTAATCTTGCTGCAAAGAGTTATTGGGTGAGAATACCTCTTGTTGTTTTGATCTTTCTTGTTCTATCAGTTGTTGTCTGTATATGACCATTGTGGTTCTTCTCAGTTGTTTCATTTATGTTATTTCTGTGCTTACAACCCTTTCATTAGCCTGTGTTATCGACTTGTTCCATGTTACATATTTCTCTGATTTCCACTAGTTCTTGTGATTCCTTTTTTATTCTGTATATTATATCCTAGTTGGTGTATTGGCCTGGCCTCGTCACTACTCTACCGAGGTTAAGCTTGATACTTATTGAGTACCGTTATGGTGTACTCATACTATGCTTCAACACATCATTTTATGCAGATCCATGTACGTTTGCTCGTGCCGGACGTTAGTGAGCGACTGTTAGCTGCTTTATGGAGACTACAAGGTATGCCTGCTCGGCGTCCACGGGCCTAGGAGTCACCTTCATTTATATTTACTTCTTGTTGTATTTTCATTGATGTAGTAGACATTTTAGCTTACTCTGTAGAGCTTATGACTCAGTTGCACCGGTTTTGGGAAAGTATTTGTTGAGATTCTATTTGGGGAGATCTTATGAGTTTATTAGACTTATTTTAGAATTTCTGTTCATTATTTCTTTCAATATATTATTGAATTTTAGGCTTACCTAATCGTAGAGACTAGGTGTCATCACGATATCCTACGGAGGAAAATTGGGGTCATGACAAGTTGGTATCAAAGCTCTAGGTTCATAGGTGTTACGAGTCATAAGCAGGTTTAGTAGTGTCCTTGCAGATATGTACAAAGACATTTGTATTTATTTTCGAGAGGCTACGAAACTGTTAGGAAAACTTTGCTTCTTTGATTCCTTATCGCGCAAATTAATCGTCTTCGAAAACTGAATCTTTGACTTTCTATTCTCTCACAGATGTTGAGGACACGCACTCCTGGATCCGACGATCTGACACTCGCACCCCCTGCTATAGCCGCGAGAGACCGGGGCTAGGGCAAAGGCCGAGGAGGGGTACATGGTGCAACCAGAGCACCTGGCCGAGCTGCGACAGAGGAGCCACTAGTAGCTCCAGCTGTGAGGCAGACACCCGAGGCCCCTGTTTCTACCCCTGCACGTCAGGAGACCCTCGCACAACTCTTGAGCATGTTTGGTACTCTAGCTCAGGTGGGGTTGATTCCACTTGCACCAGCCATATCTCAGGCTGGGGGAGGAGCTCAAACTCCTGCAGCCCGTACTCCAGAGCAGCGGGTCCATTTTGATCAGGTTCCAGATGTTATTCTAGTACATCTTGTTGTTCCAATTCAGCCCGCAGTTAGGGCGGCAGTATCTGAAGAGGAGGAGCTTAAACTTGAGAGGTTCAAGAAGTATCACCCTCCTACTTTCAGTAGTTTGGCTTCAGAGGATGCACATGGTTTTCTAGAAGAATGCCACCGTATTCTCCCAAGCATGGGTATTGTGGAGACGAGTAGGGTTGCTTTTACTACATTTCAGCTATCGGGAGCAGCGTATCAGTGGTGGCGAATGTACGAGGAGGTTAGCCCAGCCGATGCAGCTTCACTCACATAGACTCGATTTTCAGAGTTGATCTTGAAAGAGTTTGTTCCTTAGACCCTTAAGGATGAATGGTGCACGAAGTTTGAGCAGCTACGCTAGGGCACTATGTCAGTGTTAGAGTATGTTGTCTGATTTAGTAATTTGTCCAGACATGCACCTGCTTTGGTCTCTACAGTCAGAGAACGAGTTCGTCGATTTATCGAGGGGCTCAACTATGGTATTAGATTCAGCATGGCTCGAGCGTTTGAGACAGATACCCCATATCAACAGGTGTTAGAGATTGCACGGAGGTTGGAGGGTATGCGGGACCGTGAGAGAGAGGACAGGGAGGCCAAGAGGAGGTACTGGAGGATTTAATAGTGGTCATGCTGCAACTACAGTACATCATGGTAGAGGCTATGTGAGCCATCTAGTTCACTCAGCGCTTCCAGTTTCTAGCGGTGCTCCGGTTATTCCGAGGTCTCAGTTTGCACACTTTGCTCAACCACTTTCTAGTGCACCTCCTGCACGGGGTGCCTTCAACGATCAGTCCAATCGGCCAGGCCCGAGCTAGTCCCAGCAGCCATGCCCACGAGAGCTTGATTTGAGTGTGGCGATACCCGTCACATAGTTAGAGACTTTCCCAGACTCAGAAGGGGTGCACCTCCACAGACTACTCAGGCTCCACAGATTCAGTCAGGTCCACAGACTTCTCAAGCCATGGTTGCTGCCCTAGTTTCCGCTCCACCTTCACAGCCATCTAGAGGTCTATCTAGAGAGGGGGTCTAGGCCATATTCTATGCGTTTTTGGGTAGGACGGAGGCAGTCGCTTCAGACACAGTTATTACAGGTATGGTTTCGGTTTGCCATAGAGATGCATCAGTCTTATTTGATCCGGAATCCACTTATTCCTATGTGTCATATTACTTTACTCCGTATTTGGATGTATCTCGTAATTCTTTGAGTTATCCTGTTTATATGTCCACGCCTGTGGGAGATTCTATTATTGTGGACCGTGTGTATCAATTGTGTTTAGTTGTTATTGGTGGTTTTGAGACTAGAGTTGATCTATTGTTGCTTAGTATGGTAGACTTTGATGTTATATTAGGTATATCATGGACTGGTTGTTGCCCTATCATGCTATTCTGGATTGTCACGCAATACAACATTTTAGGCCTTTAATTACAAATGAAAAGTGTGGCCTAAACTATCAAAAGGCGTGACATTTGATCAAAGGCAATACTTTTCGGCTTTAGGCAACACTTTTTAGTGGTGACCTAAACTAGCGTAACCTTTTCCCTAAGACTACGCTTTTCAAGTGTTGCTTTAAAAGTGTGGCTTATAACATACAAAGGCCACACTTGCACATACCCCTTTATAGTAACGCTTTCAAGTGCTACAACTAACACTTCCAAAGTGTGGCCTTTGGTACCTTATAAGCCACACTTTTTATGCGTGGCTTTTGCAGCAAATCGTGTAATATATTCCTTTCTTGTAAATTGTTTAATAGATCCAACAATCTCACATTTTTTGAGATCATTGCTACAATATGAAGAGCTTAAGCACTACATCAACTAAAAAATAACCAAACGAAATTCAAATGCTCACACTTGCTATGATTTATGAACTTCCGGAAAAATATATATTATGTACTACATTAACTAATAAAGCAAATCTCTTAAAGGCGTATCTTAAAAATGAACTTATATAAAAATCGGATGTATGTATCATGATAAAACTTTACACACTAAACAACTAAAGCTAGCATCTATTAGAAACCCCATTTGCTATCCCCTTAGCTACAGATTGCTTTTCTGATACATGGCTGATTTAACATACTTCATCTCATAATTTTGTAACTGATCCATTTGCTGTAAGCTTGGCCTCCCCATTAAGCTAGGTGGCATGTAAGCTTTCCTTGTTCAAACCAACAGAAACTTCCGAAGATTTCAAGGCCTTAAGTTCTCCATTTATATTTTCTTTGTTCTCTTTAGTAGCTTTGCCTTCCTGCAATTGCAACAAACAAAGATGCACCATTTATTATAGCCTGCTAATAATGCGAAAAAATTATATCTCTATATCATTTAAGTACTACAAAGTTGGAGGAGTTCAAATATGTGAAAGAATTAATTGTGGGGGCATATATTTAAGAGGGAAAATCTGCTTAATAACAAACTGACATTTTATCTCAAAGCATGATAATTCCTAACCACTATCAGTGGCCAAGTCAACTTAATGTTCCACATAGAAAGAAAAGAACAGACATTTGATAAATGTTGTAATTTATTGTAACACAAAACAAATTGATCTCCAAGCAACACTATGAAGGCATCTCAAAATACTATATTATAAAATGCAGGGTGATGCAGAAACCAAGTAAGTCCCATGTGCATAATATACAGTAATAACATTGATCTTAAGATATCAAATAATTCATGCTTAGTCCCATATAGGTACTCGCCTACTGCTCAGACATGCTTCTACAATTATCAGTGTGGTCTTATTTGTGTTCCTCTATTTTTCTCTTTGTATAGTCGCCTGCTGAATGACATGCTAAAAAACAGTACTCCTTAACCACAAGTGTCTGTTCACCCTTTCTAATTCAAACATAAATCTAATTCTTTCCAAATGACATATAATTTCTACTGGTACAGGTGATGTGGAATTATGACATACACCAAAGTTACGATTCTGAATTTAGTAATCCATTGGACAAGATGTTTCATTCCTCTAATTCTTTAAAGCATTACATGCCAAGAAAACACCAAAAAGAAAAAAGGAAATCATGAGTTTAACTGATCAAGAAAATTTATGTCTGGTTTTGCGTTAATATCTTCAGAAACTGTATATAAAGGATTAACTTTCCGATAAGAATGTCTAACCTTCACTTGTCAGTAACTATGAAATCATTTTCAGCAACTTCAATTACAACCATAAGTTCCTAGAAAAGTTATTTCCCTACTTGAGCAATGCTCACATGTACCTCTCACTAAATTACCTTGCTGCACAGCTAGTAACAGACTGATGAATAGAGGTAACATCCACCTTTTGTTATCACCCTCCACAGTGGCATCCTAAATCTACTTTAGATTTTTCATACTTGCAGGGTCACGAAGTCCCGGACACCAAAGCAACGTCTTGGAACCTTGTCAGGACCATGGTTGCCACATGTTTAAATAAAGAAGAAACTTTCTTCTTTGTTTCCATGTCCTTTTTTTTTTTTTACAAAGATAAGCAATTATCTCGTAGATACTTACCTTTGCTCTGAAGTTTCATCAATTAAAACACTATTGTAATAGGATGAAATAGAGAAAGATGCAGATAGATAGTGAAATCTATATACCTAAGGTTATATCCTTTACAACAAACAAAAACATGATACCTTCTAGACATTATAACTTGAACAAAATGTGATACGAAAAACACAACAAAGTCACTTCTGCTGCAGTTTATGAGAGTATGCTCACTCAGATTCAAATCCAAAAATAGAAAATCTAAGTTAACTAAATCTTGCATTCCAACAATGCAATATCGACTGGGTCTGGTTAATTTTCTTAAGATTGTTAGCCTTACTTCAGAACAACTTCTTCACCTAAAACTCTTAAAGAAATTAGTACTCTTGGTGGATAAAAAGTGCTTGAGTACTTAAGAATAGGACTATTGAAAATAAATAGAACGTGGCTATTGGAAAATGCTTATATTTCAATTCAATCATTTTATATATCATAAGTATAGAAGTAAAGAAAATTTTACTTGAACCAACTGACTCTTGTTGCCTTGTACGAGATAAGGTGTAGATCCAGATGAAAAATTGAGGTGCGCTGACAGATTATACATCATACTTTTGGTTAGCTTTGATTTGACTAATTTAACTATCGATTTTCTTTTCCAACTTCACAATTTCAGAAGTTCCAAGTGCTAACTAAAAAGATCCAGAACATCTTCACCAGACCTAATACAAAGGAGGAACTTTATCATTTCATCTAGAAAGAGGTAGTTTCAACCCGAAGAAAAAACTAACAATAAAACAACAAAACTAATAAGAAAATGAATGTCAATATTTGCAACCTTCTCCGAATTGTGATTTTGAGCACATAATAACTTGTTAGGCTTTGCAGCCTACTTTGCAGCCATAGTATCTAAATACACTGTGATTAGCAACAAACATTCTAGTACACCAATATCTTTCACCCAGAGGAAATGACCCAATCTCCTTCTTGCAAGTACTCATAAAAGTAGTTCTCGACCTTTATTCTCTTTAATCGGCCAATTTACTCTTCTATATCTAACCTAAAATACCTAAAGCTTTGTGGGATCCTCTCCTCATTTTACAATCTAAAACACTACAATATTTTTGATAAAATCAATTCCACTTCCATCTTGAAAGTAACCAATACTACATGAAAGAAGTTTCTCTTTTCATTGTGAACAAAACAATAAGCACTAAGAGGTGGTAACCAACTTCACCAATTTTTGAAGTTTTCTTCAAATTTCCATGAAGAAGCCCATTATTCAACCTCTTCTCTATCATTGTATTCTTATCCAAACTTGTCTTACAATAAGTTCCATTCCCATGTACAACCTCTACATACACTAAATATTTCTAGAGAATAGTATCTTCTCAAAATTTTCTTAAACCATATTCCAAGCACTCCAAATCAAGATTGCATAGATTTATGTAGAAAAGCTTAGTAGTTTACCATTGAGGTCATCTTAGTGTTTGGCAGAAGTAGCCAGAACAACCCATTTTGTTCTTCTATTACTTTGCAAGAAAAAAACAAAGAAAGTGCGAGGATTAAGATAGAAAATTGTACAAAAGTACTCCCTCCATTCATTTCTATATCTACAACTTTAGTCAAAAAATTATTTCAAAATATTAAGCACATTAGAAAATCAAGAAGGCATTAACTTTTCCTTTTTTAGTTTTATCCTTGCTGTAATAAATGATATTAAAGTTTTCAAAAGTTTCTCATAAGTCGTCACAAAGTTTAAGGAGAGAGGAAAGGTAATTTAGACAAATAATATTTTTAGAAATAGGGCCATTAAATATCTTTCTTTCGGGGTTTGCGAAAGCCTTAAAAGACAAAAAAGGGAATATAGTTTTTAGCTTACAAAAAAGTCTAGACTATTGAGAAACACTCTCCCCTCCCTTTTTATATGAAGTTTTTTTACGAAACACGAAATTTATGAAGAAATTATCTTTTAAAGTTTGTGATCTTAAACGTACATGATACTCATTTGGTAATAAGTTAGCTATATTTGGGCTCTGCACGACGGACTGCTCCTTATTCAAGAAGCAACTGGACACATTGCAACAACTGCGGTTAGGAATTGAATCTGCATCTCTCCAGTTTCTTGATTTTTTTTCTTTTTTCATGTTTCTTGATTACTTGATGTTCCTTATTGTTTCTATTTTTTCAATCTCGACCAAGCGGATGTCAATGTTCTTATTGTTTCTTTTTCATCTCTCCGGTTACGATATGTTACTTACCATTTATACTAGGTTATCAATCAATGTTTATTAAGTGGAATTATCTTCAACGTAAATTCATACACTTTTTCGCTTCGTCAGTGCATATAAATTAGTGTTAGGATCGGGAACCCGGGTACTGCGAAATTTAGCCAAACAACGGTATAATGACAATAACAAAGACAATGGAAGTTGAACCTTCTCCAAACCTTAATAGTTGTTTACCTTCTCTTCTTGGTCTATGTTTGGCTATAGAATACTCTTCTTCTTCTGGTTCAACTTCAGGAGTCTCAACTTCAGGAATTTCAACTTCTGTCTCAACTTCAGGAGTTTCAACTGTATTTTGCTCCAAAGTTGATAAGCTTGGCTCAGCAGGAATGTCAATCTCAATCTCCACCTTGTTCTGTGTACATTTTTCTTTATCTGTATCACAAGAACTAGAAGACTCTTTTCTAGAATGTAACATAGAGAATTGATCAAAGGTTACATCTCTGCTAATTATAAATTTTGGTACCATGGGATCAGGATACCATAGTCGGTATCCTTTCACCCCAGATGCATACCCAAGAAAAATGCACTTTTTAGCCCTTGGCTCTAATTTTTCATCATCTACATACATGTATGCAGGGAAACCAAATATCTTTAAATTAAAATAATTAGCAGGAGTACCTGACAATACTTCCTCTGGAGTCTTAAATTCAAAGGTGCAGAAGGAGCTCGGTTGACAATATAACAAGCTGTAGAGATAGCTTCTGCCTAAAAGGCGTTTGTCAACCCAGCATTTGAAATCATGCAACGAGCCCTTTCCAAAAGAGTTCTATTCATCCTTTCTGCCACACCATTTTGCTGAGGTGTCATTCTCAGAGTATGATGTCGAGCAATTCCTTCATTCTTGCAAAATTCGTTCAATTCATCATTACAAAATTCCAAGCCATTATCTGTTCTAAGCCGCTTAACTTGTTTTCCTGTTTGCTTCTCAATCAAAATTTTCCATTGTTTGAAATGTAAGAAAACATCACTTTTATTTTTCAGGAAATAAACCCAAACTTTCTTTGAATAATCATCAATGAAAGTTAACATATACCTGGCACCACCTTTCGATGGGGTACGTGAAGGACCCCAAAGATCTGAATGAATGTAATCCAAAGTACCTTTTGTTCTATGAATCGCTGGAGATTTGAAGCTGACTCTTTTCTGCTTCCCAAACACACAATATTCACAGAACTCCATATTTTCGGTACTTTGGCCACATAAGAGACCTCTTTTACTGAGGATGGAAAGACCTTTTTCACTCATATGCCCCAATCGCATATGCCACAATTTGGTAATGTCAGAATCTGATTTATCTGATATTGAAACTGCAGCAGCACCTGTAACAATTAGATCCCAAAAGAGTATACAACGTACCAGATCTGCGTGCTTTCATGATCACAAGAGCACCATGAGAAATTTTCAAAACTCTACTTTCACCTGTGAACTTGCACCCAAGAGATTCTAGAGTGCCCAAAGAGATGAGATTTTTCTTCAAGTCAGGAACATGTCTAATATCGGTGAGAGTTCTCACCATACTATCGTGCATTTTGATTCGGACTGTACCTTTTCCAATAACTTTGCAGGCAGCATTGTTGCCCATCAAGACAACTCCACCTCCAATAGATTCATATATGGTAAATAAATCCCGACTGGAACACATGTAATAAGAACAACCCGAATCTAAAATCCACTCATTGTTAGATTTGAAACTATTATTAGTTGCTAAAAAAATAATTTCCTCAGTCTCATCAACAGCTACACTTGCTTCGGCAGTGTCAGTATTTTTGTGCTCATTTTTCTTTTCTGTATGCTTTTCTTTGTTTTTCAATTTAAAGCATTCAAAAATAATGTGACCTTTCTTATGACAATATTTGCACATGACATTTCTGTATCTAGATTTTGACCTTGATTTAGGTTTTTCACTACTTGAATCTTTCTTATTGGATCTACCTCTTATGAATAAGCCTTCCCATTGGTTCCCACTAATTTTCCCTGTAATATCTCTATCTATTTGTTCTTTTGATTTCAAAATAGATTTGATATCTTTATAAGAGATATTATCCTTTCCATAAAGCATAGTATCTCTTATATGTTTAAACGACTGGGGTAAGGAAACAAACAATAACACAGCTTGATCATCATCTTTGATTTCAGCATCTATGTTACTTAAATTCATAAGAAGAGAATCAAAAGTATCAAGATGAGTAAGTATAGAGGTACCTTCAGCCATACGAAAAGTGTAGAGTTTTTGCTTTAGGTAAAGCCTGATTTCTACTGTTCTTTTCATATATAAGGTTTTAAGCTTTTCCCATATGCCTTTGGCTGAGCTTTCTGCTGCAACTTCACGCAAAACCTCATTTGAAAGATTTAAAATAATACCTGCTTTTGCCTTTTAGTCTATGACGGTAAACTCCTCGTCCCTCATTTTATCCGGCATCTTCTCCTTTCTTGCAGTGCCAAATCTAAGCCATCCTGAATTAGGATAGCTTCCATCTTTAATTGCTACATTCCGAAGTTTGCACTTCGGTCAAATTTTTCAACATAAGACTTTATTAGAGTCATTTTGGCTATTTAAACTAACCCGGTTAGATCTGGCTATGATACCAATTTGTTAGGATCGGGAACCCGGGTAGTGCGGAATTTAGCCAAACAACGGTATAATGACAATAACAAAGACAATGGAAGTTGATAATAACGGCAATTAAAGAAGATAAAGAAGACACAAATTTAACGTGGTTCGGTCAAGGTGACCTACGTCCACAGGCGGAGAGGAGCAATTTTACTATACCAACAAGAGTACAAAAAGAGTACAAAATTAGAGTAAATACTCTAATTAATCCCAAATACCCAAGAGAATAACCTCACAAGATCACTCCAAAGAAAGGGTTCAAACAAGTGTTTCCCAACACTCACTCTATTATAAAATACTCTATAATGAAATAAAGGAGGAGAAAGAAAGAGTGAAAAGCTCTTGAATTGGTGTGCTTACAAATTAGGAGAAACTCCTCTATTTATAGTAAGAAATCCTTGGCCTAATAATGGATATTATGTCATGACAAATGTTATGAAAATTTGACCATATTACAATTAGCAATAAGCTCCAAGTGGAAAACAGTTCAACCAGCTTCCGCACTTCTTCAATCTTTTATTCAAATTCTCATCCATTCTTCGACCTCTTCATTACCAATTAATTTTTAAAAATCCATCAACTCTGTCTTGTAACGAGTTGCTAAAGTTCCATCTCCTACACTTTCACCACTTGCTAGAATAGTTGTACATTTCGGAGAAAAGGAGCTGTCGTGGGAATATGATGCACGTCTCAATTTCTTGATTACTTTATTGTCTTGCTTATAATGTAAAAGTTGACTGTGGACATGTTCAATTGTTTAAGCTGGTTTCTATCTGATTAAAATGCTTCAGACAAGAATCCTGTTTACATTGTGTAATTGAATTTCAAAAAGATATAAAACTACAAAAAGGGAACAGATGGCTCTCAATGGTCCATTATCAGCTAATAAACCGTCTTCATGATCTAAAACTACACGTCCTGTTTATTCTATTAGTCACTGCAACCATTGAGGGCCTTTTAGACGGATTCTTGAAAGTACAACAAATTGCTAGCTGTAACAATTGAACCATCTGTTCTCCAAAATTCTGGTAATTATGCAGCAGCATACTATCAAAAACATCAATAATAGGCTTTTCTTGAAACATATCTCGAACCCAACTAGGTAAATCAACACCTGAGTTCTTGCCAATTGCTTCCAACGGGGCCTTACCAGTCAGCAATTCCAAGAGCAGGACACCAAAGCTGTAAACATCGGATTTCACAGAAACATCGTAGGCATTTTCCACTTCTGGTGCTTGATAGCCAGGGATTAGGACAAACTTGGAGTTTGGCACGAAAAGTCTGAAAATTCCATTTTCTGAGAGACGAACATCGAAACAATTGGTGAGTAAAACATTGGATGACCTTATGTTACCATGGCAAACACCAGGGCCTTGAGCGTGGAGAAATTCGAGAGCACGAGCAACTCCATAAGCGATTCTAGTCCTTATTTCCCATGTTAGTGAAGCTTTCTTAGCCATTCCATTGTCTATGTACCACATGTGAAGTTCAACAATAATGTTAGGTCAAGGAAAATAAAGGGAACAAGATTGGCCGTCAAACAATGTACTAAGGGGTCGTTTGGCAGGTGGTATAAGAATAGTGTTGAATATGATGTATTAATAATGCTGGTATTAGTAATGCTGGCATTAGTTATACTGAGGTTTTTCTTATCCACTGTTTGCTTTGGTGAATTAAATCATTGAATAATTTCTAATTTTTTTAATTATTTATAAAAATACCCTCCACATTCTTTAACTTTATATACTTTGAAGGATTTGAGAGGTAATTATGTCTTTAACCATACTTATACAAGTATTAAAAACCCTTGTATTGTTAATACCATTATTTGCTATGTATTAATTATACATAAGATAATACCAAATAGGATGTATAACTAATACATATGTTGAAAAATGTACCAAACAAGGGATTAGTAATGCACAAAGTTAATGCTTGCATTATTTTTTCTAATACCTCCTACCAAAACCAACTCTAAGAAAGATGTGATAATAAAAAATGTGCATGTTGTATTAGTTTTGCAAGAATTTCTAGCAAGAATAAGAAGCAACTTCACAAGAATAAGGGGAATTACCATGCAACAAAAGGGAAGCCAAGCTACTCATGGGCATGTAATCAAATATAAGAAGCTTCTCATCTTTTGAATAGTAATAAGCTCTTAGAGGAAGCAAACTCTGATGATCACTCAATTTTGCCAATTCTTGAATCTTTTGCTTGAATTCCTCTTCTGGCAAACAACAATCTTTTAACCTCTTAACAGCCACAGTTTTCCCATTCCCCAATTCTGCCTTATAGCTAAATCCAAAAGTTCCCTTTCCCAAGAGTTCCGCTTCTGATCTCAGTAAGTCTTCCAAATCATACTCCTCCGTAGAATTCCCAGAAAACTCTAGTGTATGATTCACAAATGTTGTTTGGCTTTGTACCATTTTGCACCCAAAATGCCTAGGAAAGTAATCTGATCATTCACTTATATTTCCTGTTCTTCGTGTGCCAATTAATGTTGGCGAGGTTAGGAACTACACTATATGACACGATAGTGGTAAAAACCTGCGTCAAATGCGTACTGGTTGCTATGAACTTTCTGCGGAAACTCCTTTGCACAAAGAAGGGAAGCATCTAGGTGCCAACTGTTCTTTGTGTGGCCTAATTAATATAAAGGCTGTTAGTTGAGGATTCAAAAGAGAAATACCATGTCTGACTTTTTATATCTGTTAAATATTCCAAAAATCAACCTGAAATGTATATCAAGATACAGACTGATGAATCAGATTATGATGAAAATGATTTGGAAGCCACCTTCCCTACGTTAAATACTTATTTATTTTTCTTCTAGGGAATATTATGCATACTTTGACCAGATACTTGGACATTCAAGAAAAATGAAGAAAGAGAAGTGGCGGCAGGTATGTCAAAGCTCAGATTTATTTTGGATTGACTTTTTTTTTTTTTTTTTTAATGACGGTAGTGTCCGGGTCAACTTGCGTGCACCTCGACTAATTCCACAGGGTACCTGCTAACTTCCACCTGTACAGGTACCAAATAGTTTTGGATTGACTGTTTGCTAGGTGCCCATTCCGTAAATACACGCGCGCGTCTTGTAAAGTTCGAGTGTACACCGAATAAAAGTAGTCATGTTCAGGTGAGTCAGATCTATTCTACCTATTTTAAGGGTTTCTAGGATTATCTAAGAAAGTGTTAAACATAAGTGTTCACGTTCTTTTTCTTTTCCCGAACATAAGTGTTAAATTCTTAGGTAATCTAATTTTGTAGAATTTGACTGAAAGCGTTTGATTAAAGCCTGCATTAAAGGGTAGCAGATGATTGGGATGGAACAAGGTCTAACTAAAGAACTTACCTTAGTAGTTACAACATATCGCTTTCAAGAGGCCGATTGGAATTCTGTGATGGACATTTGGATTTAACATATATATGAAAGTAAATGCACCAAGAAATCAACGTAACAAATTTTATTAATTAAGAAAATAATTAAAGTACAGTACACAATGTGTTTAATTCGACAGATATAATCTGTAGTGTAGTCTTGAATATGCTAGCTCTTGTGACGGATTTATGAGTTCTTCCGTTATACTGAGTTGGTAAGAGATTAGATCTCTTACGGGAGGCATGCTTCAGGTTGTTGTCTATAGAATAGTTACATTGTGTGACTGTATATGTAGGCATTGTTGCGCCTCTTGGGTAACCTTATTTTTTATGACGTTTAGTTAAATTTTTGCCACTGTATTCTTGCTAATGATGTGCATGTGCATGAAAGTTCAATGGATACAATGATAGTCGATAGAGATTCTAAAATATAATGTATTGGCTTATAAATTGTAGTTAATAGAGTAAGTTTTACTGTGCAGTGTGTAGTTATTTGCATTCATACTCTACTTTTTGTTAAAGCAATTCTTTAGAACATGACGAAGCAGGGGAAACTACTATTACAATAACAATATAATCCAACTAGCGGAATTAAATAAATAAAAATTGGAGTTGAGTGATTTTTTCATTATAAAAATTTGTTTAGTGACTACGGTAGAATAAAAGTAAAACTTGAATTACGAAATTACCACTTTATTTTTCTATCACTAACAAAGAAAATATACTTTACCTGTGTCAGGCGCACCTACCAAAGAATTAAGCAAGTTTTTTTTTCCTTCAGATTCACTTTCACATTTTACACATACGTACTAGACTGAGCAAAAGAATATACATAGTAGCACAGCTATGAGAATACTTTTCTTTTCCAGCTATGGGAACTTGAGAAAACCGCCAAATAAATACGATTGAAGTTACAAGAAAAGCAAACGGCCAAGATATAATTCATTGAACAAAAGTTACAGGTCTATATATAATCTAGGAGTTTTTATCTCGCAATACTATATTAGGAACTTATTTACTCACATTAGACAGATTTTAATTTATTACCATAATTTAATATATAATTTACCAATTATATACAATATAATATATTAGACAATCTTTCACATTTCATTCCCCTCTTCTTCCTTCCTCATTCCAACCAACTGTAACGATCCGACTAGTTGTTTTATGTATTTGAGCCCCGTTCCCCCATATGATATTATCCGTATATGTATTTATTATTTTGTGACTTGCGGAGTTGATTGGTTTGGCTTCGGGAAGGTTCGAGAGTGATTTCGAACACTTAGTGTCATTTATGGAAGCTTAAGTTGTAAGGGTTGACCGAGGTTTGATTTTTATGTAAACGACCTCCGAATAGTGTTTTGATGGTTCCGATAGATTCATATGGTGATTTGAAGGTTGGAAGGTTCATAGGTTTGATCGGGAGTTGACCTTGGTGTTATCGGGTTCAGATCATTGCTTCGGGAGATGGAATAAGTTCGTTATGTCATTTGGAACTTGTGTGCAAAATTTGAGGTGATTTCGAGTTGGTTAGACGTGGTTCGACTTGAGTTTTGGAAGTTAAAAGTTTGATTAGTTCATTAGGCTTGAATCGAGGTGTAACTTTTAGTTTTTGTATTATTTTATATGATTTAAGACCTCGAGTAGGTCCGTGTTATATTTTAGGACTAGTTGGTGTGATTGGACGGGGTTCCGGGGGCCTCAGGTGAGTTTCGGATGGGTTTCGGATCATTTGATCCTCAATTATTGGTTTCGGCGGGGTGGTGCTAAGGAGGCTGTGATTGGAGATGATGGTGTTATATAGATTTAGGTCCGAATTTGTATTCTAAATGATGATGGGTTGAGGGAATTGATCCTTGATGAGACTCACAGTTCATGGTATTTCATTCACCCAGGTATCACGAAGATGTATCGTGACTTAAAGCAGCACTATTTGTGGCGGAACATGAAGAAAGACGTTGATCATGTCTCTCGGTATTTGAATTGTCAACAGGTAAAGTATGAATATCAGAAACCAGGCAGATGACTTAGAGATTAGAGATACCGAAGTGGAAGTGGGAGCGCATCACTATGGAGTTTAAGATAGGCGTACCATGGACCTTGAGGAAATATGATGTTGTTTGGGTTCTTGTGATAGGCTTACCATGGACCTTGAGGAAATATGATATCTTTTGTTTGGGTTATCCGTCTGCACGGTGTGCCCATTTCTATCATTTCAGATCGGGCCACACAGTTCACCTAACTTTTGGAGAGCCGTGCAATGTGAGTTGGGCATACATGTCAAGCTGAGTACCACGTTTCTTTCTCAGACGGACATACAATCTTAGCGTACTATTCAGATTTTGGAGGACATGTTGCAGGCATGCTCTAAGGATTTTGGGGGTCAGTGGGACCAGTTTCTACCTCTAGCAGAATTTTCCTACAACAACATATATCATTCGAGCATCCAGATGGCTCCGTACGAAGCCTTATATGGGAGGCGATGTTGTTCGTCGATTGGTTGGTTTGAGCCCGGTGAGGCTAGATTGTTGGGAACAGATTTGGTCTGTGATGCTTTGGAAAAACTTAAGTTGATTCAGAAACGACTTCGTACAGCTCAGTCTAGGCAAAAGCATTATGCTGACCAGAAGGTTCTAGATGTGGCTTACATGGAGGGTGAGAAGGTTCTTCTTCGAGTTTCGCCTATGAAGGGTGTGATGCGATTTGGTAAGAAGGGTAAGTTGAGCCTGAGGTTTATTATCCCATTTGAGATCTTTGAGAGAGTTGTAGAGGTTGCTTATAGGCTTGCATTGCCTCGTAACCTAGCAGGGGTACATATAGTATTACGTTTCCATGCTTCGGAAGTACCATGAGGATGGGTTATATGTTTTATACTTCAGCATGGTGCATCTTGATGAGAGTTTGACCTATGCAAAAGAGCTGGTGGTTATTCTGGACCGGCATATTTGAAAGTTGAGATCTATGAGTTTTCCTTCTATGCATGACGGGAGCTCGAACTGAAGATGTTCCTGCGTTCAGGTTATAGCTGCCACTTGTCCTTGATAGCTTTAGATTTTGCTAAACTGTTTATGTAAACTTCGAATAACAACAACAACAACAACAACAATAACCTAGTAAAATCCCACAAATGGGGTCTGGGGAGGGTAATGTGTGCGTAAACCTTACCCCTACCCCGAAGGAGTAGAGAGGCTGTTTTCGAAAGACCCTCGGCTCAAAAAAAAAAGAAGACAAAAGGGCAAAAAGACATCATAAACTTCGAATAAATGATGTATATATTCCGTACTAGTTTATTTTTGTAATTTTTAAGTCTTAGAAGCTCATGATTTGTACTACCAGTCCTTGGAAAAAATGTATTAAATTCAGTCATTTCATTTTTTCTTTTTAACTCTTATCGTTATCTTTATATTATGTTTAGATTATGTTTACTGTTATTGGCTTACCTAGTGGGTTGAGTTAGATGTCATCACGACTAGCTGGAAGTTTGGATCGTGACAGAAATAGATCGACATTTATCGATAAAAGGCGAAAAAAGTTGTTTCTGGTAATCGAAAGTTTTGGTAGAAGAAGAAAACAGATTACAAAGATTTGGAAGGAATTTGAAAAAGAGTAAAGTGAAAAGTGAAAAGATGGGTAAATTTATAGACGGTTTTCAAACCAAAATCATCATTACCTCATTAAATTGCAAAATTGCTCCTTAATTCACAGAGAGGCATATATGAGGATCAAGAAATGTAGAGAGACGTGCGTCCTTTCAAGTATCAGAAGCCATTCAAGAACTTTCCTGCCAAGTAATAAGAGATATTATCTACGTAGGAGCCCATTAAATAAACCCAAGGCCGGGTAGAGAGAGGTTAAATTATTTCTTGAGATAAAACCTGATATTTTTAGAGTGAGAGAGTGCCCTAGAGTGGGAAAGTGTTCCTCAACAATTCTTCTTCAATTCTTGCTCAAATCTTGGAAGATTAAGAAGGAAAACCCGCAAGGTCTTCATCCTAAAGGTAAGATTCTATACCCTAACCCTCAATCTCGAATTTTATCTAGAATTAGTAATTAGTAAGATAATTTTTGGGCATGAGAGTTTTTCATCTTGCATGCATGTGTTATTAAAGGGTGTAAGAAGATTGTTGAGCTACGAATGGTAGATAATGGGTTTGGGATGATGGAATCCACCATATGAGGACCTTGAAACCTTAATGCACACCTAATGTTTGATAAAATGCTTAAATGAGTTAGAACCATGATCATCCTCCTAATTTTAGTTCAATTTGTTATATTTCTAAAATAGATTGAAGTTGCTAAGAATTCCGAAATATTTTAGAGTTTAAGGAATCTCAATTGAGGTATGTTGGCTAAACTACTCTTTTAGAAATGAATTCCATGATGTTCCCGTAAGTTTCAATTATAGTTGGCTCAAGTTCCTTATTCCTATGTTCCGAGTTGTTCCCAATAAATTTGATTATCCCGAGTAAGCAAAGTATCGAAAGATGTATGTATTCAAAATGTGTTACAAATGTTCCTATCATATTATGTTATCCTTCGAGAATGTGTTCAAGAATGATATGTGTATTATAATTTTATGAATTTGAGTCGCGTTTCAAATGAAAGCTAGTATGCCAACTTGTGTAAGAAAAACTCGATGTGCTTAAGCCTCTTAATTGCTCATATGTTTACCTAAAGTCTTGATTGGAAATGCCTTGATGATGATAATCTATAAAGATGTTCGAAGGAGAAAGAAGTGAGTTGAAGATATAAAGTGTGGCCATTGTGCCAAGAATGAAAGCTATACTTGTGGCTAGAGATGCCAATGAAATGAGATGATGTGAGAAAGATTATGAAATGAGCCTTGATTTAACTATTCCAAAATTACTTCAAAAGTGGATTTTCCTAAAAGCTTATATCCTCAAGTCATGCCCCAATGTGGCTGTTTTAACTAATCTTATGCTTTATGAGTATTTTCAATGTGTTTTGTATTCTTACATATTTATGAGTGGAAATTGTATATTGCCCTTTTTAGGGAAAAGTATTTCAAGAGTAAATGGTATCTTACTTGTTTATGATTTTAACTTGTGCTTCGATTGCCAATCATTTTACTCCATTTCTTGAAAAGAAATCCATTATGTTTGAAGTCTACATTACTAATGAATCTAAAGTTGTGATTTTTGAAATATTATATATGTTGATATTTATGATGATGATCCATGAAAGGAAAGAAATGGAAGTGTGAAATATGAAATACGGCCATTGTGCCATGAAGAAGAATCATATGTATGGCTAAGAGAGCCAATAAAATAATAATGTTGTAAGAGGATGAAAATGCCAATGAGGCTATAAATGGTGTGAAAGGTTATGAGGTAAATGCATTTGTATTGTTGTTTCCTCGGTATGCAAATAAAAATGTTTTGTGGAGTATCGATAGTCACCGAGGAAGGGTAGGTTGAAATAACCTAACCCCGAAACTACATGTGCCGGTGTAGGAGTGGATTGTGATTATTCCCCTTATCGGACACCATGCACACATGATGGTGATTGTGCTGGAAATTGTAATTGAAATTGTGATTGTGGTTGATGTCTCCGATGAGATGGCCTAGCCGATCGGGTCGTGATCGTATACCATACCGCACACATGGTGGTGATTGTTCTGGAAATTATAATTGAAATTGTGATTTGTGGTTGATGTCTCGGATGAGACGTCCTAGCCAATCGGGTCGTGATCGGACTCCGTGCTAAAAGTATGGTGGTATTGGTATTGTGAACAGTGGTATATCGGTGCTAAAGATCTCCCAACCAAATAATAATATTATCATCATATTTTGATTATCACTTCACAGTGTTATCTTCATATTTTGGGAATTATTATGTTTTAACTTGGCATTTGAATATCATTGATTGTTGATTGTTGTTTTCATATTCCTATGATTTTCCCTTTCTTATATTGGCATTCTATTTTGAAAGTGGACAGTTAGCTTTACATACTATTACTATTCCATATGTACTGACGTTCCTTTTTGCCCGGGGGCGCTGCATCTTCAATTGATGCAGGTGGTTCATCAGCGGGCATCGTTAGTAGTCACTCTCTATTCAGCAGGTTTTGGTGAGCCCTACTCTATTCCGGGACTGATGTCATTTGAGTTGTACATTGTGTTTTAAGGTATAGCCGAGGCCTTGTTGCCGGAACTTCTATACTACTCTTTTGTTGTACTTAGAGGCTCCGTAGACAGGTTGTGGGTGGTGTTTGATATGGGAAATTGAACTAGAAATGTTGGTATTTGGAAAACATATTTTTCATTATATCTATAAACTTGTAATATTTTGGAAATTATGAATGAATCTACTAATGGAAATGAAATGGGAGTTGTTAATAAAATCTTTTTTCAATGTTTGATTAATGGAGTGCATATCTTCTTTATTCAGGGATGAGTTTGGGTAGAAGTAAATCTAACAGGCTTGCTCGGCCCGGTTCACTTGGTTGACCGCTAGTTGCGCTCCCTAAGTAAATCTAACTCTTCTTGCCCGTTGCACGCGGGGTGATATGGCGTCGAGAGTATCCTTTTGATATTCCATTTGTCAAAAAACTCGACAATTTTCTTTCCCGTGAATTGGGGTCCATTGTCACAACTGATCTCTTTGGGGAGGCCAAACCGGCATATGATGCTTTTTCATATAAAGGTGATCACTTCCTGTTCACGTATTTGGGCGAATGCTCCTGTTTCCACCCACTTAGAGAAATAGTTAGTTAAAACCAAAAGGAATCATGCGTTACCTCACCCTGCCGGGAGGGGCACACGATGTCCATTCCCTATTTGATGAATGGCCAAGGTGAGGTGACTGAGTGGAGGTGTTCGCCCGCTTGGTGAATCATCAGGGCGTACTTTTGGCATTGCTCACATTTTTTCACGAACTCTGCGGCCTCCTTTTTCATGGTGGGCAAGTAGTATCCTGCTTGTATGAGGCATCTGACCAGAACCCGATTGCCGGAGTGAGCTCCTTATTGGCCCTCATGGACCTCTTCAAGGACGCGCCGCGTCTGGTTTGGGCCCAGGCATTTTTCCAGAGGGCCGCCGTAAGTCCTCTTATACAGGTCGTTGGGGATGATACTATACCTGGCCACTTGCATTCTTAGTTTCTTGGCTTCTATTTTATCATTTGGGAGTGTGCCGTCTTGCAAATATGTAATAATACAATTACGCCAGTCCCAAGTTAAGCTAACGGTTCTTATCTTCGATTTCGATGTTTTTGGTGGATGCAGATAGTTTAGTAAGACCGTCTGCCTCAGCATTCTATACTCAGGGAATTTGGTCTAGCTGGCATTCGTCGAACTCGGGCAGCAGCTTGCAGATTTCGGTCTGATAATTTTACAATCTTTATTCTTTGATTTGGTAAGTCCCTGTGACTTGGTTTACTACAAGTTGGGAATCACAACATCGTTTTAATCGTCTTGACTCATACTTGAGTGCTAGTCTCAACCATGAAATTACGGCCTCATACTCGGCCTCGTTGTTAGTCATATCCGGGCACCTTATGGACTGGTGAATCACTTCGCCTGTTGGGACTTCGAGTACGAGTTCCAGTCTGGCCCCTGACGCGTTGGATAGTCCATCGGTGTATAGGACCCAAGGGTCTTGTGTTTGGGAGGGAGTTTGAGAGGCTTCTCTCTCAACATCGGGCATTAATGTTGTCGGCGATGAAATCAGCGAGCACTTGGTACTTTATCGTTGTTCAAGGCTTGTACATGATATCGTGCTCGCTCAGCTCGATGACCCATTTGGCCAGCCTTCCCGATAGCTCGAGTTTATGCAAAATTCTTCTTAGGGGGAAGGTCGTGATGACCAAGATGGGGTGGCACTGGAAATACGGTCTAAGCTTTCGCGAAGCTAAGACTAAGGCCAAGGCTATCTTTTCGAGGTGAGGATATCTCGTCTCGACGTCGACTTTTGTTTTGCTAATATAGTAGATAGGAGATTGCGTACCTTTGTTTTCTCGAACCAAGATTGGGCTCATAGCTACGTCGGATACAGCGAGATACACGAGGAGACGTTCTCCAGGATATGGTTTTGAAAGCATTGGTGGAGACGACAAGTATGCTTTTAATTCTTTTACGGCTTGGACACATTTCGAATTCAATTGGAGGCCGCTATCTGTCTTGAGTATGGAAAAGAATTTGTGACATCTATCTGATGATCATGAAATGAACCTTGACAGAGCGGCGGTCCAGCCAGTCAACCTTTGAACCTGCTTTTTAGTGGTCAAGTGTTCCGGTGTCCCCTCGATGGCTTTGATTTGGTCGGGATTGACATCGATCCTCCTCTGTGATACTAGGAAACCTAGAAATATTTTTGAGGTCACGCTAAACGTACTCTTTTCGGGGTTGAGCTTCATTCCGTATCGCCTGAGTATGTCAAACATTTCTCTTAGATGGTCGATGTGATCCTCTTTCCTTTTGGACCTGACCAGCATGTCGTCTATATAAACTTCCATCATCTTACCGAGTTGGTCCTTGAACGTCTTCGTCACCAACCTTTGGTAAGTTTCCCCCGCGTTCTTTTACCCGAAGGGCATGACCCTGTAGCAATACGTCCCTGGATGGGTGATGCGAGTGGTTTTTTCCCGATCCTCTTCTTCCATGAGGATTTTATTATAACCTGAATAAGCATCCAAGAAGATTAGTAGTTCATGCCCAGCTATTGCATCGATGAGTTGTTCGATGTGGAGTAATAGGAACGAATCCTTTGTTTAAAATTTTGAAATCCACGCACATCCGCCATTTCCCATTCTTCTTCATAACCATGACCACGTTGGCGACCCACTGGGGGGGGGTACTTTGACTCCCTGATGAAGCCATTATCCAACGGGTTTTCCACCTCTTCACGTACCGCGCCATTGACTGCGAAGTTAAAATTACATTTGGCCTGTCTTACTAGGGGGTGGAATAGGTTGACGTTCAGTTTGTGCGTGGCAATTTCCTTTGGGATGAAAGAAAACAAATCTACGTTAGTAGTTAAGAATTGTCGGAATTTACCTAGTTCCTGAAGTTTGCAGCTGATGTAAGCTTTCTTGTTGTTGTCGTTTAGTGTCTAATTGAACAGGGTTAAGGTCTTCTATGGTCGATCCGTAGCTTCGACCATATCGGTGTCTCTGATGACGTCTTCGCTATCATTACATAACGACCTCGACCCTGTTGATTGTTATGCCTCTTTTTTTTGTCCTTCATTTGTTGAGTGACCGTGCTATCTAGGGAGATGCAGTAGCATTCCCAGTATGTGTGTTGTTCTCCTCATATGCTGAATATTCCCCATGGAGTCGGGAACTTGATGACCTGATATAAGCTGGAAGGGGTGGCTCTCATGGTGTGTAACTATGGTCGCCCTATTATGGCGTTGTAACTGTGTCTTGGTCTATGATGTGGAACGTGGTTTCCAGAGTGACGCCTCCGACTAGAACGAGGAGTGTGATTTCACCAGATGTTCGCTTGACCGCATTTTTAAAACCAGTTAGCGTGATGCAAAGCGACACTATCTTATCTTCGAGCATCATTTTGTAAAAGTACTCGAGGATGAATAATGCACGCGCTGCTCCCATCATCTACTCTAATGCGTCTCACATCGGTATATGAAATTCGTAAAGTAATAACAAGGGCATCATAGTGAGGGAAAGGCAAACCGTTTGGTATCCGACTTATCGAAGATGATCCTGTCTTCGAGTTCGTCATACCGTTCGCGGATGATTGACCGTTTGAGCTTGTGGGTAGTGGTGAACTTTACGTTGTTGATGGAAGCATAGTCGCCGCCACCGATTATCATATGAATGGTGCGAGTTGGTGAGGGCGTTTTTGGCGGTCCTTGATGTTGTTCACGTCCTCTGCCAAAGTTTGTCCTTCCCCGGTCGTTCAGCAACTCTTTGAGGTATCCTTGTCGTAACATGTTTACGACCTCCTGCCTTAGGGCGATGCAATCTTAGGTTTTGTGCCCTCGTTCTTGGTGGAACTCATAGAGAACATCCGACTTTCTCGTACTCGGATATGACCTCATCCTTTGTGGCTATTTCACCTTTGGTCCAAGCTTCTCCAGGGTATAGACTATCTTTGTAGGTGACACACAAAAGTTGTGAGTGGATAATAAAGGGGGCATACTTCTTTCATTCCAGTGAGTCCTTGTCCTTGATCTTGGATGGACTTCTTCGTGGTGGAAGGAAGGCGCAACGACCGCTATGATATACGGTTGATGTCGTTCCCTGTTAGATCGTGAGCTGCGAGATCTCTTCTGGTATCTTTCTTCGATCTTTTCTGGGTTCGTTCTGTATCGAGGTCAGTCGATGAGTTGGTCTGTTGAGGTCGCCCTGATATGCTCAGACCTCGGCACAATATGCGTTGTGTATTTCATCCCAAGTGGTTGGATGGTACTTCATCAGTCGACTTAACAACTTTCTAGTCGCCCTCAAACCATCCATGCTCAGCCCATTTTGGAAGGATGCGACTGTCATCCCTTTTGACACGTTCGGCATGGTCATCCTTACTCGGTTGAAACGGGCGAAGAAGTCCCTCAATCCTTTCCCCGGAGACTGTTTAATAGCAAATATGTCGGTCATCTCTTCGAAAGTTTCAATGGAACGCGTAGGTAGTTGCAAATACCATGTTAACGCTCCTCTAGTTAGGGTTTCACCAAATGTTTTCAACAAAATGGAAGATACTTGTTCTTTGGCGAGGTCATTGCCTTTCACGGTGGTGACGTAGTGAGTCACATGATCTTCAGGGTCGGTCATGCCATCATATATCCTGAGGTAGGGCGGCGTTTTAAAGGTTTTTGGTATGGCATGTGGGGCGGCGTCATCACTATAAGGTTACTCGACGAATCAGGCATCTCTCTTCGGCAAAAGCTTAGAGGCGCTCGGTATCTTATCGATCCTTTCTTGGTATTCTCTCATTTGGTCCCGGAGTGCTCTGTTCTCATTCTCCATTTATTCCATACTTTTTAGAATGGCTGCGAGAGTGTCTTCGCCTGCACTATTAATGACATTGTGAGTAATACCTATCGTTAGAGGAGGAAGGAGTTGGTTCTGTTGCTCGTCTTCTAGTTGTATAACGCAAGTTCTTGCATTTTCTGTACCCGTGTCCCGAGCAGGCTTATGGAGGACACTGGTTAATGTGTTAGTTAGCCATGCTTCAAGGAGCATTTTTACAGCTGGGGGAGTCCCCGCCCATAGATGTGGAGGCTCCCTTACCAAGAGATTTTATGATGCTGTAGTGAGGAGGTAGTGACCCATCTCGCCTAGGGGAAGCACTTGGCATTGCGTCTCCCTCTGATATTTCACAACTTTCATTGATGACGTTCATGAGATTGGTTGGGAGGTAACTTATTATTCCCGTCCTTTCTTCCGTGTTACCTACCATGTTGGAATTTGTACGTACAAAGAAAGGAGATCTTGTTCTTTTTTTTTTTTTTACGTTAGTGATACGTGTTAGTGATAGATCTAGAAGAAACTAAAAATTTAACTAGGAAATCCCCACAGACGACGCCAAATTATTTGACCAAAAAGTGTAATCCTTGGCTCAAATAATTAAATTTATGTACTAAGGGGTTAAACCTAGTTAATAATAATATTTCTAAATGCGAGTTCTGAAAGCATGACTAACGTTGGACAGATCTGGTAGATATATAATAATGGTGTCAAACAATCATTCCAAGTAATGTGAGCAATAATAGAGCAATAAATAGAAACGAACAATAATAAATGGCATTTAAGTAAATAGGAGGAATGATTCACCCAATAAAAGAGGAACTAGGTGGTTATTCCTCCTGACAATGATGAATGACAAACAAATCCTTGAATGTTCGAATTATCCTCGGATCTTGTGAGAGAGAGAATCTTTTGTCAAAGTGTGTTCTTACAAATGAATATCACATGCCACTCATTATTGGTCCCTCTTCCTATATATATGAGACATATTTCTAACAAACCCTAACAATACAAACTGCAGAGAATATTCCCTTTAATATCTTATTTCAAAAACTAACCATTACAGCTTCATCAGTGATGCTCGACCTCGACCATTGTCATCATCTTGACCACGGCTCCCGTCGACTCTTCGACTTCGAGTATTTATGCTTCCTGGCCCACCTCGGCTAATGATGACTCGAGACTCCCTCCTTCTAGGTAATCTTTTTTCGTATACTATCAGGCAGATTTTGACTCATACATCTTTGACCTCTTCATTACCAGTAAGTTGCTAAAGTTCCATCTCCTACGCTTTCACCACTTGCTCGAATTGTTGTACATTTTGGAGAAAAGGAGTTGTCGTGGGAATATGATACACATCTCCATTTCTTGATTACTTTATTATCTAGCTTATAATGTAAAAGTTTACTTTGGACATGTTCAATTGTTTAAGCTAGTTTCTATCTGATTAAAATGTTTGAGACAAGAATCATGTTTACACTGTCTAATTGAATTTCAAAAAGATACAAACCTACAAAAAAGATCCACAAGTGTAAAGCACATCGAGAGTCAATCGGAAAAAAAATATTTTTCAATTTTGGGAGTCACAAGACAACAAAAGGTGACTGAAAGGATTGCACTGGAAGCGTTAACAACCACCACTTAATCAAGAACTAGGGAAAACATGTACAGTCTTTGTTTTACTCAACCTACCAAAACGGTAAAACTGAATTGAAACTCTTAGTAATCAATACACACGACACGAGTATCAACATTTTTGGTTACCATACAAAGCTCTTCAATCACTAGAGTTCATGAATCTTGAATTTCAGAATGGTTTTTAATGGTTAATTATCAGCTAATAACCATCACGATCTAAAATGACACGTCTTGTTTATTCGATTTGTCACTTCAACCATTGAGGGTCTCTTAGACGGATTCTTGAAAGTACAACAATTTGCTAGCTGTAACAATTGAACCATATGTTCTCCAAAATTTTGGTAATTATGCAGTAGCATACTGTCAAAAACATCAATAATAGGCTTTTCTTGAAACATTACTCGAACCCAACTAGGCAAATCAACCCATGTGTTCTTGCCAATTGCTTCCAATGGGGCTTTACCAGACAGTAATTCCAAAATCAGGACACCAAAGCTGTAAACATCGGATTTCGGAGAAACATCAAAGGCATTTTCCACTTCTGGTGCTTGATATCCAGGGATTAGGACAAACTTGGAGTTTGGCACGAAAAATCTGAACATTCCATGTTCTGAGAGACGGACATAGAAACAATTGGCGAGTAAAACATTGGATGACCTTATGTTACCATGGCAAACACCAGGGCCTTGAGCGTGGAGAAATTCGAGAGCACGAGCAACTCCATAAGCGATTCTAGTCCTTATTTCACATGCTAGTGAAGCTTTCTTAGCCATTACATTGTCTATGTACCACATGTGAAGTTCAACAATAATGTGAGGTCAAGGAAAATAAAGGGAACAAGATAGGTTGTCAAACAATTTACTAAGAAAGATGTGATAATAAAAATTGTGCATATTGTATTAGTTTTGCAAGAATTTCTAGTGTAAAAAGAAATATGATATAAAACAACAATAAGAGACATGTAACAACAACAACGTCGACATAACTAGTGTAATACCATATAGTGGTGTCTAGAGAAGGCAATATGTACCCAGACCTTACCCCTACCTTGTGGAGGCAGAGAGACTGTTTTCAAAAAACCCTTGGCTCAAGGAAATGTTAGGATCGAAATAATCAGGTGTCATGCGAGATCTAGTAAATCAAATCTTGAACGACGATTAATCCAACAACTAAAGAGACATATACCAAAAGAGACACAAACATTTAACGTGGTTCAGTCAATTGACCTACGTCCACGGCGGAGATGAGAAATCCACTATATTAAAGAGAGTACAAAATATAAAGAGAACAACTTCACGAAGAGGCAAACACAAGTGACATGCTAACACTTGTCCCGTAAAGTTCTTCCCCTAAACACGACTCTCAAATCGCATATGGCTACATTGTAGATGCTGCTAAATGAGAAGGAAAGATCCTCAATTTATAGAAGTCCAAACCTTTTCAAACAAGAAAAGGGACTAGCCAAATATGAGAGATTTATAATTTCTTTCTACAAGAAGGAAAACCCAATTATGGTAAATATGTTACCCTTTCCTTCAACAGATAGGAAAACCAAATATGGTAAGAAAATCAGGACATCACCTAACAATTCCCCCCATTGGCCTGAATTTTCTGACAAAATAAACTTGATTCACCTTCTTCATATAATCTTCAATAGGTCGCATCTCCAAATCTCTACCACAAAGTTTTTCTCAACATGAGTAGCACTCCGGTCAAATTTCTCAAATAAAAATCTTGATTATCGTCAAATAGGTTGCGGCTAGAACTGAACCCGTCAAGATGAGTCTGTCTTGAATCTCGCTCTGATACCACTTATTATTCCGGTCCTAACAAGTAGTATCAGAGCCTTGGTAATTTATCCAGGTTTTTACGTAATGGAGGCGAATATGAGCAAAATGGTATGTTTAAATGGGAGAAATTATATTGTTTGGAGAAGCAGGATGAAAGATTTGTTGTTCGTGAAGAAGATGCATCTACCAGTTTTTGCAGCTCATAAACCCGAGACTATATCTGATGAAGATTGAGATTTCGAGCACCAACAAGTATGTGGATATATATGATAATGGGTTGAAGATAATGTCCGTAACCATATTGTAAATGAGACACAAGCGAGATCATTGTGGGAAAAGCTAGAGACTCTTTATGATTCAAAAATTGGGAACAACAAGTTGTTCCTGCTAAAACAATTGATGACCTTTAAATACAAGGAGGGTAGTCCTATCCTTGATCACATAATTAATTTTCAGGGTGTGCTTGATCAGCTGTCTGAAATGGGAGTTAATTTTGATGATGAGATACAAGGACTTTGATTTCTTAATACTCTGCCTAACTCTTGGGAAACTCTTCGTGTTTCTTTGACAAATTCAACTCCTAGAAGTAAAGTAACCATGGAATATTCCAAGAGTGGTGTGTTGAACGAGGAAGTAAGGAGAAAATCTCAGGGTTCGTCCTCACAAGCAGATATCTTGGTTACAGAAGACCGGGGGAGAAATAGAATAAGAGGTTCGAGGAGTTGAGATAAAAGTAGAAGTAAGTCAAGGTCCAAATACCATAATATTACATGCAACCACATTGGCAAGAAAGGACATATCAAAAGGTTTTGCCACAAGTTGAAGCAAGATATTAGAGAAGGAAAGAAAGTTGAAAATAACAAGAACAATATTGTTGCTATTGTTCGAGATGACCTTCTTTTTGCTTATGATGAAAACGTCATCAATTTGGTATCCCATGAGACGAGATGAAGAGTAAATTCTGGAGCTACCTCACATGTCACACCAAATAAAACTTTTTCTTATCTTATACTCATGTTGATTCTGGAGTGTTAAAGATGGGCAATGCCAGTGAAGTTAACGTGTTTGGTGTTGGCACAGTTTGTTTGAAAACTAATAATGGTTCAACGTTAGTTCTTCAAGATGTCAAGCATGCTCCAGACCTTCCTTTTAATTTGATCTCCGCAGGAAGATTAGACCATGAAGGTTACCATAATGCCCTCTTTAATGGCCAATGAAAGCTCACCAAGGGTTCATTAGTAGTGGCTCGAGGAGTCAAGTCTTCTCAATTATATGTGACATAGGGCTCTATTCTTACTGACTCCATAAATCTGATGGAAAGTGATACTTTATCAGAATTGTGGCACAAAGTCATATGAGCGAGAGGGGGATTACGTATTTGGCTAAGAAAATCTTGCTTTTTGTAGTGAAACAAGCAAAGCTGAAAAGGTGTATCCATTGTTTAGCTGGCAAACAGAAAATGATTTCCTTTCATAGCCATCCTACTTTAAGAAAGCCCGAATTATTGGAGTTAGTACCCTCTGATTTGTGTGGTCCTCTTAAAGTAAAGTCAAAAGGTGGTGCACTTTACTTTGTGACCTTTATTGATGATTATTCTCGCAAGATCTGGGTGTATCCTTTAAAATCCAAAGACTAAACACTCGGCATGTTTAAGGAATTTTAGGCCTTAGCTGAGAGACAGATGGGGAAGAAATTAAAATGCATTCGCACTAACAATGATGGTGAATATTGTGGTCCCTTTGATAAGTATTGCAAGGAACAAGGAATTCATTATCAGAAAACTCCGTCCAAGATGCCTCAATTGAATGGTTTGGCAGAGAGGATTAATAGAACTCTAGTTGAGAGAGTTAGATGCTTGCTTTTAGAGGCTAAACTTCCAAATATATTTTAGGCGGAAGCACTAAATAATGTTGCATATGTTATCAATTTGTCTCCCGCTCTTGCTTTAGATGGTGATGTCCCAGACAGAGTTTGGTTTGCCAAAGATGTTTCTTAAGATCACCTGAGAGTTTTTGGGTGTAAAGCTTGTGTGCATGTTCTTAAAGATGAGAGATCGAAACTGGATGTCAAAACTAAGCAGTGCATATTTATCAGTTATGGTCAAGATGAGTTTATGCATCGTTTTTATGATCTAGTTGACAATAAACTTATTAGAAGTCGTAATGCAATATTATTTGAAGACCAGACTATTGAAGATATTGACAAAGCTGAGAAGATAGATTCTCAGAGTAATAATAGCTTAGCTGATATTGATCCAGTTTTGTTGCCAAGGCACCTATTGCACATGAAGGAACCCAAGACAACAATGAAGATAGTGATCAAGATCAAAATGATCATCATGGTGTCGATGTTATGGATGCTCCAGTTGATGAAGTTGTAGTTGATCAACGACCAATGCATGCTCAGGTAAATAATTTGAATGCACCTGAAACCTCTCTTCGAAGATCTACAAGGGAGAAGCAAAAATCCATGCGCTATCCTCCTGATGAGTATGTACTTTTGACTGACATGGAAGAACCTGAGAATTATGATGAAGCCATGCAAGATACTCACAAAGATCAGTGGATAGAAGCCATGGAAGATGAGATGAAGTCACTCCATGAGAATGACACATATGAGTTAGTGAAATTACCGAAAGGTAAGAAAGCTTTATCAAACAAATGGATATTCAGAGTAAAGCAAGATAATCATACCTTTGCGCCCAGGTACAAGGCGAGGTTAGTTGTTAAAGGTTTTGGCCAAAAGAAAGGAGTTGACTTTGATGAAATTTTCTCCCCTGTTGTGAAGATGTCTTCTATTCGTGTGGTTCTAGGCTTAGCCGCAAGTCTAGATTTAGAGGTTGAGCAGATGGATGTCAAGACTGTTTTTCTTCATGGTGATTTAGATGAGGAGATTTATATGGAGCATTATAAGAGTTTTGTAATTAAGGGAAAAGAAAACTATGTCTGCAAATTGAAAAAAAAGCTTGTATGGATTGAAACAAGCTCTAAGGCAATGGTATTTGAAGTTTGAATCTGTCATAGAAAAACAAGGGTACAAGAAAACTTTGTCAGACCACTGTGTATTCTTCCAGAAGTTCTCTAATGATGATTTTATTATCTTATTGCTTTATGTGGATGATATGCTTATTGTTGGCAAGAATAAATCAAGAATTGCAGTCCTTAAGAAGCAGTTGAGCAAATTGTTTGCGATGAAGGACTTGGGGCCAACAAAGAAAATCTTGGGCATTCAAATCCACCTACACAAATATAGAAAGGAGTTATTTTTGTCCCAAAAGAAATACATTGAGAAGGTACTCAAGAGGTTCAATATGACAAATGCAAAAGTGATTAGTACTCCTCTTGCTAAATACTTCAAATTGAGTTTTATTCAGAGTCCATCTACTGATGAAGAGAAAAAGGAGATGTCTCGTATTCCTTACTCTTCTGTCGTTGGTAGCTTGATGTATGCTATGGTTTGCACTAGACAGGATATTGCACATGCCATTGGTACTTTTAGTAGATTCCTTCTAATCATGGAAAAGAACATTGGGATGCAATAATATGGATATTAAGGTATTTGAAAGGTATTGCAGATTTGAAGTTGTGCTTTGGCAATTTCAAACCTGAACTTGTTTGTTACAACGACTCTGATTTAGGAGGCAATCTTGATAATTCAAGATCCACTTCCGGTTATTTGATCACTTTTGCAGAGGGAGTTATTTCTTGGCAATCTAGACTACAGAAGTGCATAGCTCTTTCCACTATAGAAGCCAAATATACTGCTGTCATAGAAGGTGCCAAAGAACTATTATGTATGAAGGAGTTTATTAATGATCTTGGCTTTGAGAAACGAAGGTACATCTTATTTTGTGATACTCAGAGTGCTATATGTCTCATCAAGCACTCCACTTTTCATTATAAGACCAAACATATAAATAGAAAGTATCATTGGATAAGAATGACCATGGAAGAGAAATTATTTTACGTTGAGAATATACATACTGATGAAAATCCTTCGGATATGCTGACAAAAGCGGTGGTTGCAGATAAACATGAATTTTGCAAAAGATTGATAGGCATGAAGCCTATCAATAGTTCATCTAATTGAAGACATATTTGACCCCTTGGTTGGAAGGAGAATATGTTGGGACCATGCCAATGTTGTCTAGCCAAAGTCTCAATGGCCTAATCCTATTTTCTTTTGGTTACCATTCCTATTCGGAATTGGATTCAGTTTTTATTCATAGTTAGAGTTGGTTTTTGCTTTAAGAGAAAGCAACACTCATTATCTATAAATAGGACAATCTTGGAGATTTTTTATAAATTGGTACAAGTCTTTGAAAGACGTAAGCACATAAAAGAGATTTTTGAGAGAGCTTTCATCAAGCGAGAAGAGAGAAGAAAAGTATTTGTTTTGCTACAGATATTTATTCCGATCAGCTAACTTCAAATCATGTTTTCTAATTCGTTAGCCGTTGGATCGGGCTGCAATTTTGACTGCATGTGTGTAACATCTTGATCTTTGAATTGCACGGTAGAGATCAGATTTGGTCAGCTGTAGCATCTTATTTTGAGCCCCGAACAACAGCTCCATTTTTGTAACTTTTCCTTCTTCAATTGATTTGTTATTTCTCTTGTTACTATTGTTGCTCCGCGTTTGGCATTTGTTATATAGATAATTTGGAGAACTTTTGAAACTCTCTTATTATTATAGTGGTGCTTTGTGATCCCGTAGTTTTTACCTTCGATTTGAAGGGTTTTCCACGTTAAAATTTAATGTTATATATCTTCTTTATTTTCGGGTTTGCCTCTTTCTCGACATAACAGGAAAGCATATGCATAACAGTAATGAAAAACAATAATGGTAGTGTAGAAGCCACGAAAGGAGACACAGTAACAACAATAAGATAATAGGATAAGGAAGGCGACAACAGGTAGAAGAAGCTTACCATGCAAACGGGAAGCCAAGCTACTCGTGGGCATGTAATCAAATATAAGAAGCTTCTCATTTTTTGAATAGTAATAAGCTCTTAAGGAAGCAAACTCTGATGATCACTCAATTTTGCCAATGCTTGAATCTTTTTCTTGAATTCCTCTTCACGCAAACAACAATCTTTTAACCTCTTAACAACCACAGTTTTCCCATTTTCCAATTCTGCCTTATAGCTACATCCAAAAGTTCCCTTTCCCAAGAGCCCCGCTTCTGATCTCAGCAAATCTTCCAAATCATACTCCTCTGTAGAATTCCCAGAAAACTCTATTTTACGATTCACTAATGTTTTTGGCTTTGTACCATTTTTGCTCCCAAAACACCTAGGAAAGCAATCTGATCTTTCACATATATTTCCTTTTCTTCGTGTGCCAATTAATGTTGGCGAGGTTAGGAACCACACTGTATTACACGATAGTGGACAAAATTTGATAAAAGCTCCTACTTTAAATATTGGTTGCTATGAACTTTCTGTGGAAACTCCTTTGCACAAAGAAGGGAAGAATCTAGGTGCCAAGTGCCAACTGTTCTCTATGTGGCCTAATTAATATAAAGGCTGTTAATTGAGGATTCAAAAGAGAAATACCACGTCTGACTTTTTATATCTGTTAATTATTACACAAATGAACTTGAAATGTATATCTAAATAAAGACAAATGAATCAGAATTATGATGAAAATGACTTGTAAGCCACCTGCTCTATGTTAAATACTTATTTAGTTTTCTATTTGGGAATACTACGCATACTTTGGCCAGATAGTTGTGATGTAAACAGGTATGAACAGCGGAAACAAATAGCCAGAATCACTTGCATGTAATGTAGACAATACATAATTACTGATTTTAATCAAACACAAAACTGGTACTTATCTCTTGAAGTATGACCGCGATCGCGAAAAGAGCATTCAAGTAAGAGCGAAAATCGTCCACGAGATCATCCTCCAGGTTCCACAGTCTTCTGTTGTGCGACCCAAATAATGTCCGGAATTAGTGAAATTCGTGTGGACGAATTTCTCCTAGGAAAACCATGCAGTAAAACAATCGCCTCCTTATGGAATAAGACATCTTTATATAGACACAGATTTTAGAGTTTAAAATATTTTCCTAAACCTGTTGGGTCTTCCTTTTCCGCCAAGAAATATGATTCTATTTAATTCCTAATTATCCGGGCACAGTAGATACCACAATATTTAATTAACGAGACTTCCTATTATGGACTTAATTCGAAATATCCGAATTAATACTACCATAATAAATTATGAATTATTCCACTAAAAATTCGTAACTGTACTCCTCAATTCAATTTCAAAATTCTTTCATTAAACCTTATTAACTCTCCATGTTAAGATTCAGATACTAATCAAATAATAATTTAATTTATTGATTATTTTCTTTAGACTTTCGCTTCACTTATTTCATGTGACGGATACAAAATCTACATACAGGGTTTACACATTAAAACTTAAGCTTTCATAAAGGTGTATCATCAATCTCTAGACCGAGACATGGATTCTTTCAACTAACTATTACTTCACCAATGTATATCATCATTGTCCAATTTACCAGACATATTGACCCACGAAAAAATCTCGCCTTTTAATAAATCAAAACAATAAATAATATACATAACTAATAATAATTATATCAAGATTAAGAGTATAAATACGTTTAGTGGCTAGAGAAGTTATTTTATTAGGTCAGTATAAAATACTCATCTCTACTTGGTTCATTCAATACATACAAAATGTACTAGCACGAGAAGTCAGAATTAAACCATTCCCATAATTAAGATAAATTATATTTAATCTTGTGCTACAATCATTCCTGATGGTTTGTCCAATTCTATCATTAGATTGTGAACATGATCTTTTTACTTATAAGAACCGATGATTTAATCTTCTGTGTATAAGCTAAACTCTATACACTAAATCATCTACTATATAAGTAAAGGACACAAATGAATATATGATCTATTTAAAACTTTATTAAAATTGAATAAATTAAATAATTGTTCCACAATAAATATTATATCCAAACCAAAATCCATGGTTAATAGTATATATCCCAACAATCTCCCACTTAGACTTTTAACCATGAAAATTAATAGAATATACTATATCTAAATGCATGGTTAATAGTATATGCTCTAACAATCTTCCACTTAGACTCATAATCAAGCAACTATAACTTTCACAACTATCCTTTTGCACGACTATTAAAAGTCTCTGCCAATAAGCTTTTTCTAAAAGAAACTTATCAAGTTATTTTTAAATGCAATCTTTGTCTAGTAGTGCTTTGTCGTAACTAACTAGTTTGGTATTAAGCTATTCAGGGATCTTGTTATGAAACTATCCCAAGAGTACCTACCAAACCATGATTACTATTCTCCCACTATGACGAAGTACTACTAATATTATCTTCATTACCTTGCGGTATTGAAATATTAATGACTTATTCCTGTAGTGTTTCTGCTCAACATCACTCCCGCTATTTGAAGGTAGTAGATTTTTTTTGTCTATTAACGTTTCTCCCACTACTTAAATATAATGGAACGTCAATTCCGATATATAGAGTTGTATGTTCTTGAGCGGTTGACTTTTCAGATGATTCAATTGTTATTTCTTTGATTAGCTCCTATAAAACTAGTTTACTTCTAGGAACACTAGTTTACTTCTAGGAACATAGTTTATTAAATAACCCTATTATAGAGAACTGGTATTTGTGCTAACAATTATCTTCTTTTCTTTAGGAAAATAAAATAAACCTCCTTTCGTTTCCTTGGATATTTAATAAACACGTATACATTCGTCCTTGATTTCATCTTATCCATTTCCCTTTCAGTATATATTGTGGACAATTTCATATCTGAACTTTTCGCAGACTGAACTTACGTTAAGTCCACAGCTCTATGGGCATCCAAGATATTGAACTAGAAGGAACTAAAATCAAAATATAATTTGCAGTTTCTAAGGCATATCCCATAACGAAAAAGAAATAAATCTGAATAACTCATCATTAATCTAAACATCTCCATAAGAGTCGTACTTCTTCTCTCTACTACTGTCACGACCCAAATTTCATTAAAGGTCGTGATGGCGCCGGACACCCCTTATTCAGATAAGTAACTAATGAACTTTGTAGAGAAGTGCTAGCCACCTATGATAAGATCATAGTAATTTAATATATTCTCATGGTGCTTCTCTGTATCAAGCTTTAAAATCTGAAATTATTCAAAGCATTCAGACTTACGGTATATCAAATGAATATATTCATAGTCTGAGTAATCATTTATGAACGTCATAAAAATACTCAAAACCACATCTTGCCTATATATTCATTAGACAGTACAATAAAAAATGAATTAGTTCTAACTTATCACCAGCTATCTTTTCTTTGGAGCAGAAATATCTCTTAGTCATATTTCCTTCTAAATAGGGTCCATAAGTTGGTAGTGCCTCTACTTTCAATGAACCTTAAGATTCATCATTGACCAACTAAAATTCTATCTAGATAATTATGACGTAGACGTAAGTGTATAAATAAGTTTTACTCAATTTTGATGAATATTTTCTCTTATAAGGTAGACTAATATTGTTCAGTTCAGGAGATCGATATTAACAATAACAAGGTCATGTATCCATGTACCACAAGAGATAGAATATTTATGAAGCTCAATAACACAAGAGTTATTCTAAAATAAATTAAATTTTGCTCAAAAACCAAAATTAAATTCCTTATAGCAAACGGTACATACATGGCATCCATCAAATTAATGTCTTATCACGACCAAAGGAAATTTTTGACAAGTGATACGACAAATTACATGAAATCATTGTGGGGTTTGAGATATATAATATTAAATAGATCATAATAAGTCAATTAACATTGAATAATAAAATTCAGACTGCATCGAATACACATACATACATGCATCTAGAATAGCAAATTTCGATGGGAAAAAGAGTCATTCATGCAAAGTATATTATATAATGCAAGAATTATACAATCCAAAAAGAAACAGAACCAATTCAGATGGACAGCAAACTGTTATTTTTAGTCAATTGTATATAACCATTTAATATGAAAATTTCAAACGCACTACACACATATATTCATGCACCTTGAATAGCAAATTTTGATGGGAAAAGAACTGCTCAAGCAATATATACATGTAATGCTATATTATTCATTCCAATAAATTAAAATAGACCCAACTCAAATGGAGAGTATATTGTTAATTTAAGTCAAGTAAACATCATAATTAATAGCTCTAGTTCCATGGATCCAACGTATATACTCAGATGGAGAGCAAGTACATGATATCAATAACTAGTATTTCACCTAGTGAGCTTACAATACATTTATCTGATATAGAGGAAGAACTAAAGTTGACACGTAAATTTACACTCACTTGAAATTAATAGTGGAAGACCATAGAAATATATTTCTATCACCACTTAATCATGGTTGTATTATAATTATAAAATTTATTGTCACGACCCAAAATTTGACTAGTCGTGATGGCACCTAATCCAACCCGCTAGGTAAGCTAATTAACCACTAACGAATTCTAATAATAATTAATAAAGCGATTAAGTAAAATAATATCTGAATCTGATATAATCCCCAAGGACTGGTAGTAGAAATCATGAGTTTCTAAGATTAGAGTTTACAAAGCTGGTATGAAGTAAATACATCATCTGTTTGAAAAGTACATAACAGAGTTTTATAAATCTACGGCTACCATGGACAAGAGGCAGCTACAACTGAAACGCATGTATATCTTCAGATTCAGTTCCCAATGAACAAAGCAACATCAGCAGCCAACATTTGCACGCAACGTGCAGAAGTGTAGTATGAGTACAACCGACCCCATGTACTCAATAAGTAACAAACCTAACCTTAGGTTGAAAGTAATGGCAAACTTGTACTAAGATCAGAGTTCAAATCCCATAACCAACAGTAGTTCATAACAAACATAAATCAAGTAATACAAGAACTAACTCAAAGATAAAATACTCAGCTTAATCATGATTTCTGAAAATAGTTCTGCCTTTCAAGTACATCAGCGAAAACCCAAATCGTTTCCCGAAGTTGCAAATAAAATACGAATAAGTTTGAAAATAGTAATTTTCCCAAAAATACTTGCAAAAATAATTAAGATGTCTCATTTTCTTTCCAAATAAATAGTGTAAAACAAATGCATCACTATGCCCATATGTCAACATGTGTGAGAAGTCATGAATGACGTGATACCGTACAACATGGAAAAAATACATCTCTATGCCTGTATGTCATGTGTTCATGTCAATGCAATATATCTCAGAGGTGAACTCATGTGCTCACACTCTCAAAGTACTCAATCTCACTTTCTCACACATTTCACTTATCCTGCTCAATCACTCGGTACTGTATATGGCCAATCCGGCCCAGGGAAGATCCCTTCCGGAATATACACATCAACTGATCATCAGTCACTCAGTACTTAGTAGGGCCAAATCAGCCCATGGAGAAGAACCATCTCCAGGTATATAATTCTTTAGACAAGATCCATATCCAGGGAAGATCCGTCTCTCAATAATATCAATCGCGTTCACTAGGGGTGTGTGCAGATTCCGGAGGGGCTCCTTCAACCCAAGCGCTATCATAAATCAGTATAGCCACTACGAAGTGCAGTCCGATCCCATAAATGTTACTCATAATCAAGCACTCCACCTCAATCAGTCATCAATAGAGACTGAGATATTATATTCAATGAAATGAATATGACTGAGTATGAAATTTCAATTTAAACAATAATTCAATAGCAATATGACCTATGTGGGTCTCAATAATACTGGCGCATAGCCTCAGCATGATTTTTAATATGATTCTCAGCTCAATTTTTTTAACACATAAAACTACATAGAAAATGCCAAGATTATTTGACTACAAAATTCCACGGAACAAATTACGTCACAATTTCTATGGTGCACGCCCACACGTCCTTTACCTAGTATGTGCGTCACCTCCAAACAATTCACATAATACGTATATTCGGGGTTTATACCCTCAACTCCAAGATTAGAAGAGTTACTTACCTTGAACAAGACGAATCTAATGTCGAGCAAAATAAATAATGCTCCAGAAATTTCATTCTGCGCGTATCAACTTTTGAACGGCTCGAATCTAGCCACAATAAGTTTGATTCAGTCCACACAATAATAGGAATTAATTCCATATCAAAATACAAATATTTTCCCACAAAATCCGAAATTACACTCCAAAAATCGCTCGTGGGGCCCATATCTCGGAATCCAACGAAACTCACAAAATCCGATAACCCATCAAATTACAAGTTCAACCATATTAATTTCACTCAAATCCGACTCCAAATCGGTGTTCAAATCTCGAAAATCTATTTTATGAAATTGTAAAAAATTCCTCCGATTTCTCTCGAAAAAATCAATAATCTAACGCCAAAAACGAAGATTAATTCATGGAATATAATCACAACGGAGTCAAGAACACTTACCCCAAGTTTTGTGGAAATATTCCTCTCCAAAATCGCCCAAACCAAGCTCCAAAATCCGAAAATGGCTAAAAAAAGCTAAACCCCGAATTTAAGGCTTCTCACCAGCGACTTCCGCATCTGCGGTGGAATAGTCGTATCTGCGACATCCGCTTCTGCGGATGAGGCTCGCACCTGCGAAGGTCGCTTCTGCAACGCGTAAACCGCATTTGCGGTCGTGCTTCTGCGTTCATTGGGCCGCTTCTGCGCCCTTCTCTTCTACGACTGCCTTGTCGCACCTGCGAGCGCATTTCTACAGGTGCGATCACACGAGAACCAGAAATCTTCAACAATGCAACATGAAGTGAAAATGATATGAACCTCATCCGAAACTCACCTGAGCCACTCGAGACCCCGTCCAAATATACCGACAAGTCCTATAACATAACACAGACCTACTCGAGGTCTCAAATTATATCAAACAACGTCAAAATCACAAATCATACTCCAATTCAAGCCTAATGAACTTTGAAATTTCCAAATTCTACAAACGACATCGAAACCAATCAAATCAAGTCCGATTGACCTCAAATTTTTCACACAAGTCATAAATAACATAATGGACCTATTCAACATTTCCAGAATCGGATTTCGACCCCCGATATCAAAAGTCTCCCCTTAGTCAAACTTCCCAAAAATTTAACTTTTGCCATTTTAAGCCTAATTCTACTACGGACCTCCCAATAATTTTTTGAACACACTCGTAAGTCAAAAATCACCATGCTGAGCTATTGGAATCATCAGAATTCAAATCCGAGGTCATTTACATATAAGTAAACATCCGGTCGACTTTTCTAACTTAAGCTTTCCATTATGAGACTAAGTGTCTCAATTTATTCTGAATTCTCTCGGGTCCCAAACTAACTAATCCGATAGGTCATAATACAGCTATAAAGCATAAATAGAGTAGTAAATGGGGGAACGGGACTGTAATACTCAAAACAATCGGTCGAGTCGTTACATTCTCCCCCACTTAAACATGCGTTCGTCCTCGAACGTGCCAAGAGTTGTTTCCAAGCCATCAAATCACTATTCCATCTTACCATGCATGTACCCGGGGGTGATCCCATGTCACCCTATTATGTATAGGCTTGACAATACAATACAACTGAAAATCATTAATTTAACAGTAGCCCATAAACCTTGGAATTCAATTCCCAACATTAAGAATTTCTTACAAGACCCGAATCTCACAGTTACACACTGTATAAGTCTAAACAAGTTGCATAGAGCCATAACCATAACCACGGATATAATCACCTAACATATTACACAACTCGCATGCTCGTAGCATCATTCCCGATCACAGTAACTACTCGAAAACCAACCAAGTACTAGTATTAAACCCTGTATCGAACAAAACCTCATCCCAAAACCTTAGTACATTGCTGATAATGAAAGAAACACGCAGAAATCTCATGACCCCTTATCAGATCAACAAGTCATGGAGATCTCTCGCCCTAACCAGAACCATAATCACTTTCTTAGCCGACATTCAATGTCATCCTCCTAAATATACCATAATCGAACCTGATAGTACCCATTCTAGGTCCAATGACCTTATATTATTAAACACAACTATCCCACAGACATGCCACATCATTATAACTCTGGCCACAACTGCGCAATCTATGTACCCAAAAATGGAAAATGTCTCAAAGAAGAGAACCACATTGCAAGTTCAACAAGCACCACCACAACTACAATGCTATAAGCTCATCATATATAGTAGAACCAAGACACACGAATCTAACAACGGTAACCAGCCCTTCTAGAGCTCACATTAACATCAACCGCACAGAATGGTCACGGGCCTCCAGTCCCAGCATATCATACAGGAGCAATTAAACAAGTACACATGTATATGATAATGAAATAAGATTCTCACGCTCCTGGACTAGTATAAATAACACGCCATAGTGTAGGCATGTGCAAAGTCTGCTATCATAACTCAAATCGGCATAGTAACGCAGAAATAGTAACTACCAAGGTTTCTCAGGGAATTAGCCTCTTTATAACCTCAAGTATAGCCCAGATAGTTCTCCACAAAGATACGAATACGAGAAACGTTATAACTTTATGCATAACAGTCAACACCAGGCATATCATAGCCTAAGCATTCTTATGAGTATGAATACTTGCTCCGATGCCTGCACATGGGCTCAAACCTCACCTATATGCACACTCATAGCACATAACTATCACAATTAATTAACACAACTACTGCCTCCACTAAGTTTAAATCAAATACTCACCTCAAATAGGTTGCAACCCTGAAATAGTATGTTTCTGAGAACTCCCAGTCTCCAAATTCATAGGACACATGAATCATCATAACTGATCCCAATTCTAGTATTTGAATGATTAACACATCTCTCATACAGGATCATCCCACGAGGAATACTTCTCCCATTCTTTCGTTCCACATAGCTACATCTTAAAACCAATAGTTGATCAACCAGGAGAGTGTCGCAATACCTATAAAATATCCATAATTCAAAACATAGTGCGCCTTCTGAAACGTACACTCTACTCACGCAATACCAAATAATAATAGCATTCATCTAAACATCAAAAATCGTCCATGCCCTCTAAGAATTTATGACCTCCCCTTCAAAACTAAGCCTTGACTTTGCACACGCCAACCTTAATCCCACACAACACACCACATCTATCATGCCATAACCAATCTATTAGAACTGAATTCCTCTAACTCAACCTAGCCACGCAGGTCACCAAACCCAAGAATATTACCACCAAAACATCTGTAAAGTCTTACCACATTGTAATTACCCAAATAACCGATCCTACCATTATCGTCTGGTCTAGCCTACTACCTAGTTGTCCTATTTTCTCTGAGTTTCTTCTGAATTACCCTCAAGTGACATTTCTCTTTGTCAGAAATCCACGATGCTTACCCAAAGCTCACTATAAGTCATCCTAACATAAAACTATACCGCCCTAAGGCCCATAAGCTACTGTAGTCTTCTTAAGCACCCCATAAATACCACAACCGAGACATCCACTCTGAAAGACCTTATGTGAAATTTAAAAAATGTTCCTCTTCCCTTTCTTATACTGAAATGTAGAATTCATAGTCATACAGAATTACCGCAAGTCTCGACACCATCTAATGTAAATAATATATTCTAAAGATATACGAATCCGAAAAGTTTTCAATTGCCACTTATACATTTTATTTTTGAATCCATTTGCACCTTCCCGAGAGTCACCCACTTTGCTTAAATATGAAAATTGCACCGCTCAAATGGGTTGAAAGACATGTGCCCCATTAGCACAACAACACTCAAAGAGGTAATCCTACCTTAGCACCACTGATCAAATTCCTACTCCGTGCGACCTACACTATTCACAAATAACAAATCACTCACCCCGTGATTTTCATATACCCATAAAGCGCAATATATTTCGTATTTAGAAATTTCAGTACTCGAGTCATCCTCGATCTCAACCTCTGCAAGTTATAACTAATCTACAAGTATGCCTCAGACTAAACTAAAATTTAACATATAACCATCAATTGAATTGTCAATAGCAGGCTCCCCCACTTGGCTCAAAGCCATAGATTAAAACACTCCATAACTCACAATACCCCTACTTTATTACTGCCATAATACTACAGTCAGTTCAACGAAAATTCTTCTCAAGCTCATACAATACCAACCATAAAATATCTCAATCGTCAACTAAGCTCGCATTCATTCTCTTAACACTAAAGTCAACTTTCTCAACCAGATTCAATATTCAAATCTCAGCACATACGCCCCGCTGGTAGAAAAGAAACTCCCCTCTCACATTATAAGGAACACGCCTACGTAGATTACTCCGCAGGGGATAATCCACCTGCTTAGCCTCAAATTGGTATCTTGTTGTACCCTTTCGCAGTCACAATTACTATGCAATCACTTAGTCTATCTTAGTCCAAACTCATTAACCAGATATGAGAATTTAATTTGTCCAGAAATTTAACAACGTGATCCTTCAAAACATTCATACTCGAGATTGTACATCACATCAAAATGAAATTCAAGCACCCAATGGCCCCTCCTTTTATCACGACCCAAAATTTCACCCATCGTGATGGTGCCTATCTCAATACTAGGGAAGCCGACAATCTCAATAAACCACCATATCATTTAAGTTTAAAAATATAATATCGAAATTTAGCGTAAGAAAAACTCACAAATACATATATATAAATACTCACCAAACCCGGTGTCACTGAGTACATAAGCATTTAATATGAATACAAAGTCTGACGGATAAAAATCACTATCTAAAAATATAGAACAATATAATAATTAAACAGGAAAGGAATCGAGTCTGCGGACGTCAAGCAGCTACCTTGATAGTCCCCAACAGTATTAACTTCGAAATCTAGCAGCCGCCGTATCCGGGAGTACCTGAATCTGCACACGAGGTGCAGAGTATAGTATGAGTACAACTAACTCAATAAGTAACAAGACTAACCTCTGGGCTGAAAGTAGTGACGAGCTCCGCTGTACTGTCCAGTATAAATAATGGTACAAAAATGTAGGCATGCTTTTAAGTTCAACAGTTAAACTCAGTACAAGTGAAATGGATCAATACTGCATGATTTGAGGAATGTGACATCTCAGTAGAAAGACCTCATGTAAATACTTGTCACAAATTATCTGGTCACTCGGTACTGTTTATGGCCAATCCAGCCCAGGGGTGTTCCAACCCATATATAAATACACATCGACTGACAGTCAGTCACCCAGTACCGTATAAGGCCAATCCAACCCTGGGATAATTTTATTCCTAAATATAACTGATACGGACAAGATCCATGTCTAGGTAAATTCATTACAATACAAATAAGTAAGGAAAGTCCATGCCCTGGGAAGTCCATCCCGAATATATATAATCATCTACGCTCACTGGGGGTGTACAGACTCCGGAGGGGCTCCTTCAGCCCAAGCGTTATATAAAGTCGATATGGCCTACTGCAGGCGGGCAGTCCCGATTCGTATAATAATAAAGCCAACAAGTCCTGCTGCAGGCGGGCAGCCTCGATCCATTTAATAATAAAGCCAATAAGGCCTGCTGCAGGCGGGCAACCCCGATCCATAAAATAGTAAAGCCTATAAGGCCTGCTGCAGGCGGGAAACCCCAATCCATAAAATAGCAATGTATAAAGCCACTATGGCATACTGCGTCGTGCAGCTCAATCCCTTAAATATCCTCACAATGGATAAATATTACTGAGTGTGAAATGTATATTTTTGAATAATTAATTCAACAACAACACAACCCCATGAGTCCCAAAATATTAGCACGTAACCTAAACATGATCTTTAATAGGAGCCTCAACTCAATTTCTCTAACACGTGGAGAATGTTCAGATAATAACATGATTCATTAATCTTACAACTGCGTAGGATTTATTCAAGACACAACTTATATGGTGCACGTTCATATGCTCGTCACCTATCATGTGTGTCACCTTCAAACAATTTATATCATACCGAATTCTGGGATTCGTACACTCAGAACCAAGTTTAGAAGTGTTACTTTCCTCAAACCGTGTAATTATTTACTCCGCTATGCCTTTGCCTAGTGAATTGACCTCCAAACGCCTCGAATCTAGCCACAATTAATTGGATTCAGTCAATAAAATTTATTGGAATTAATTACATAAGAAAATACTAATTTTCCATAAAAATCCAAAATTTAGCTCAAACATCACTCGTGGGGCCGACGTCTCAAAACCCGATAAAATTTACAAAATCCGAACACCCATTCCGATACGACTTCAACCATATAAATTTTATCACATTCTGATAACAACTCGACCTCCAAATCTTAAATTTTTATTTTTGGAAGATTTTGCAAAAATCTTGATTTTCTTCCATTTAAATCCGAAATAAATGATGAATATAACCATATAATCATGAAGTATAATCACTTTCGGATATAGAACACTTACTCCAATCCATATGGTGAACATTGCCTCAAAAATCGCTTCAATCCGAGCTCCATAGCTCCAAATGTGTTAAAATGGCCGAAACCTCAAAATATATCTTCTATCCAAGCATTTACTCTTCCCAATCGCGAAGCACAAAATTTTTCAGCCCCAAAATTGCTCTTCGCGGCCGAGGAAAACCAATCGCGATCGCGAAGAACAAACTCCCCCAACTCTTCCAGATAGCCTCTAGTATAATGGTCATAACCTTTGGTACAAAACTCTAAATTGCAAATGGTTTAACTTTCTGAACTCTAGACACCAAGGTCTATAACTTTCATTTGTTGCTCATCTCCCAATTCCTTATAGATTTCTAGATATAAGCTTCCAAAGTCAGCCCAGTGCAATAGAGATTTCCAAACTCTTCCCAGACAGCTTATATGTATCCACCATAACATTTTGTACACAACTTCAAATCACTAATGGTTTACCTTTCTGAAAACTTGACATCAAGGGCTACCACTTTCATATTTATATCATCTCCAAATTCCTTATAAATTGCGAGATATAAGCTTCCAAAGTCGGGTCAGTACAGTAGAGATTTGTTCTACGCGATCACGAAAGAGCTGCCACGATCGCGATTCGCAAGGCCCCAAACTGCTGTTTGCTCTTCGCGAACGCGAACAACTGTTCGCGATCGCGATGCACACCTCTGTAGGCAGAAACCAGAAATTAAAAATGGCATAGAAATGGTTCGAAACCATCCGTAACTCACCCGAGCCCCTCGGGACCTCAACAAAATATACCAACAAGTCCTAAAACATCACACGAACTTAGTCGAAGCCTCGAATCACATCAAAGAATGCTAAAACCACGAATCGCACCTCAATTCAAGCCTAATGAACTTTGAACTTTCAAATTCTATATCTTGTGCCGAAATACATCAAATCAATCCGGAATGACTTCAAATTTTACACACAAGTCATAAATGACATAACGAAGCTATTCCAATTTCCAGAATCGGATTCAGACCTCGATATCAAAAAGTCAACTCCACGGTCAAACTTTCCAAAAATTTAACTTTCGGCATTTCAAGCCTAATTCCATTACGGAACTCCAAATAATTTTCCGGACACACTCCTAAGTCCAAAATCACCATACGGAGCTATTGGAATCATCAGAATTAAATTCTGAGATCATTTACACACAAATCAATATCTGATCAACTTTTCCAACTTAAGTTTTCAATTATAAGACTAAGTGTCTCATTTCACTCCGAAATCTTTCCGGCCCCGAACCAACTAACCCGATAAGTCATAAATCAATTATAAGGCATAAATTGAGCAGTACATTGGGGAACGGGGTTATAATACTCAAAACGATCGGCCGGGTCGTTACATTCTCCCCCACTTAAACATACGTTCGTCCTCGAACATGCCAAGAGTTGTTTCCAAGTTACCAAATCACTATTCCATCTTATCACGCACGTACATAGGGCGATCCCACGCCACCCTATTCTGTGTAAATTGTATAGGTGTGACAACACTACATAACTAGAAATCATTAATTTAACTTTAACCCAAAAACCTTGGAGCCAAATTTCTAACATCCAGAATTCTTTTCAAGACCCGAATCTCACATCTACCCACTGTATAAGCCTGAACAAGATGTACCCAGCCATAACCCTAATCCCAGATACAATCGTATAACATACTACATAACTCGCATACTCGTAACACCATTTATGATCATAGTAACTACTTAAAACCAACTACGTACTAGTATAAAACCCTGCATTCAACATAACCTCATTCCAAAACCTTTGTACACTGCCAATGATGAAAGAACAATCAAAAACTCATAAACACTCATTAGATCAACTAGCCATGGAGCTATCTCGCCCCAACCAGAACCACAATCCTCTCCTAAGCCAACTTTCAATATTATCCTTCCAATATACCGAAATCAAACTTGATAGTATCCATTCTAGGTCCAATGGAATTATATTATTAAACGCAACTATCCTATTGACATGCCACACCAATACAACTTAATCCACAATTGTGCAATCTTGTATCCAAAATGGAAGATGTCTCAAAGTAGAGACCCGTATTGTAAGTTCAACAAGCACCACCACAACTGTAATGCTATAAGCTCATTATATATTGTAGAACCAAGACACACAAATTTAATAATAGTAACCAGCTGTTCTAGAGCTCACATTAACATCACTCGCACGGACAACTCACGTGCTATTGTATCAATATCTGGACCCGCACGGACAACTCAAGTGCCAATAATATCAGTATATGGATCCGCACGGACAACTCATGTGCCAATAATATGATATATGAACCCGCACGGACAACTCACGTGCCAATAATATCAGTATATGGATCCGCACAGACAACTCACGTGCCAATAACATAATCCGCGTGTCATGGTCACAGGCCTCCAGTCCAAGCATATCATAGAGGAGCAATCAAATAAGTACACATGTATATGATAAATGAAATATGATTCACATGCTCCTGGACTGGTATAAATAGCAGGCCATAGTGTAAGCATGTGCAAAGTCTGCTATCACACTTCAAATCGGCAATTTTTTTTAACACAGAATTAGTAACTGCCCCATTTATTTAGGGAATCATCTTCTTTGTAACCTCAAGTATAGCCTAGATAGTTCTCAACAAAGGTATGAATACGGGAAACATTATAACTTTATGGTTAACAATCAACTCTAGGCATATAATAGCCTAAGCATTCTTCCGAGTATGAATACTTGCTCTAATGCCCGCACATGGGCTCAAACCTCACATATATGCGCACTCATAGCGCACAACTATCACGAATAATTAACGCAACTAGTGCCTCCACTGAGTTTAAATAAAATGCTCACCTCAAATAGGTCGCAACCCTGAAATGGTATACTTCTGAGAACTCCCAGTCTCCAAATTCATCAAACACATGAATCACCGTAACTAATACCAAATCCAACACTCGAATGACTACCACATTTTTCATGCACAATGATCCCATGAGGAATACTTTCATAATTCTTCTGTGCCACATAGCAATAATTTGAATATCAACAGTCTATCAACCAGGTGAGTACTGCAATACAGATGAACATCCGTAAGTCAAAACACAATGCGCCTTCTAAAATGCGCACCCTTCTCAGGAATTACCGAGCAATTATAACATTCATCGAAATATCTGAAACTGACCATGTTGTCCAACATTCGTTACCTTCTCTTCAAAACTGAACTGTCATCTTGTACATGTAAATCCTAATCCCGCACAACACACCACATATATTATGCCATCATGTGACAAGCACAAGAATTCCATTCTCTGAGTCACCAGCAAATTACATACCCGTTTAGTTAGAAACCTTCTTCTTGCTTCCTTCCAGGAGGAAATCATAATACACAACACGTTTCCCACACCAGTAGAAAATATCCGGTTCAAACCATGGTAGAAACCATCAAGAACACTTGGCAATCCATCTATACATAACCAAGCTATTAGAACTAAATTCCTCTAACTCGACCAAACCACGTAGGTCACCAAAACCCAAGAATATTGCCACCAAAACATTTGTAGAGTCCCACCACATCATAATTACCCCTATAAATATCACAACCGAAACACCCACTCTGAAAATACCTTATTTTAGTCTAAGGCTTTTTCATTCACCTTCTTGATACCGAAATATAAAATCTATAATAATATACAAAAATGCCACAAGTCTCGACACCATCCAACTTAAATCTCAGATTTTAGCCATAAACAAATCCGCCAAAAATTCTCAATTGTTATATATTAATCTCGAATCCATTAGAACTTTCTCGAGAGTCACCCCCTTTGTTCAAATCCACATTACACCGCCAAAATGGGCCAAAAGACACGTGCCCCATCAGCACAACAACACTCAAAGAAGTAACTCTACTTTAATACCACCTATCAAATTCATACTCTGTGCGCACTACATCATTCACAAATAACAACTCACTCATCCCACGATTTTCATATACTCATAAAGCGCAATATAACCCGTATCCAGAAATTTCCTTACTCGAGTCATTCTCGAACTCCACCTCTGCAAGTCATCTCTGATTCCCAAGTTTACTTCAGACCAAACAAAAAGAATTTGACACGTAACCATGAATTGAATTGTCAATAGTAGGCTCCCCTACTTGGCTCAAAGCTAAAGATTAAAATATTTGATAGCTCACAATACCCATGCTTTATTACTGCCTTAATACCACAGTCAGTTCAACGAAAATTCTTCTCAAGCTCAATACACAGCAACCATAAAATACCCCAATCATTCGCTAATCTCGCGTTCAATCTCTTAACACTCAAGTCAACTTTCTCAACCAGATTCAAATTCAAGTCTCAACACATACGCCCTGCTGGCAGAAAAGAAACTCTATATTCACATCATAAGAAACACACCTACATAGATTACACCGCAGGAGATAATCCACCTGCTTAGTCTCAAATTGGCATCTTGTTATACCCTTCCGTAACCACAATTACTATGAAATCACTTAATCTTTCTGAGTCCAAACTCATTAACCAGACACGAGAATTTTATTTTCCCCAAAATTTAACAACATGAAAGATCTTTAAAAACATTCATATTCGAGATTGTACGTCACATCAAAACAAAAATAAAGCACACAATGGCCTTCCTTTATATTTCAAGGAAACATTTATCTTCACATTCAAATCGTTTTAACATATCCCACAGTTACATCATACTCATCACAAAGCCATTCTACCACTCATCGAGCCACAAATTCCACTCATAGGGACATTATCGGGAATATGAGCCCAAATGTACAGGTTACAACTGAAGCTACCGAGCCTAAGCTGCGGTCTAAACCTGGCCACAAATCCTCCAGACTGGCCCATTACCAAAACACAGAATACACATCTCGAACCTCGTTCATGGAATCACAAGCCAGCGATGCACAGAAAGTGAATCAATGCGCACACGAATGCGTGGAAGAAATTCAAAGAGTTATGTTTCAAGCTGAATCAATTCCGCATGATAGAATACAAGAAAGTGAAAGTTTCTTAAGGTTTCGGCAGCCTCTCGAAGATGAATACAGACGTCTCTATAATGACCTGCAAGACTCTGCTAAACATGCTCATGAATCGTGAGACCTATGTCACCTAAAGCTCTGATACCAACTTGTCACGATCCAAAATCTCACCCGTCGTGATGGCGCCTATCTCAAAACTAGGCAAGCCAACAATCGCAATAAACCACCATATCTTTTAAGTTTGAAAACATAATATCAAAATTTAGCGGAAGAAAAACTCACAAATACATATATAAACATTCACCAAACCCGATGCCACTGAGTATATGAGCATCTAATATGAATACAAAGTCTGACAGATAAACATCACTATCTGAAAATATAGAACAGTACAATAATTAAACAGGAAAGGAATCGAGTCTGCGGACGTCAAGCAACTACTTTGATAGTTCCCAACAGAATTAACTTCGAAATCTAGCAGCCGCCGTATATCCGGGAGCACCTGCATCTGTACACGTGGTGCAGAGTGTAGTATGAGTACAACTAACTCAATAAGTAACAAGACTAACCTCTGGGCTGAAAGTAGTGACGAGCTCCGTAGGTCCAGTCCAGTATAAATAATGGTACAAAACTGTAGGCATGCTTTCAAGTTTAACAGTTAAACTCAGTACAAGTGATATAGATCAATACTGCATGATATGAGGAATGTGACATCTTAGTAGAAAGACCTCATGTAAATACTGGTCACAAATTATCCGGTCACTCGGTACTGTTTATGGCCAATCCAGCCTACGGGTGTTCTAACCCGTATATAAATACACATCGACTAACAGTTAATCACCCAGCCTAGGAGTGTTCCAACAAGTATATAAAGTCAATAAGGCCTGCTGCAGGCGGGCAACCCAGATCCATAAAATAGTAAGGCCTATAAGGCCTGCTGCAGGCGGGCAACCCCGATCCATAAAATAGTAATGTATAAAGCCATTATGGCATGCTGTGTCGTGCAACTCAATCCCATAAATATCCTCACAATGGAAAAATATTACTGAGTGTGAAATGTATATTTTTGAACAATTAATTCAACAGCAACACAACCCCATAGGTCCCAAAATATTGGCACGTAGCCTAAACATGATCTTTAATAGGAGCCTCAGCTCAATTTCTCTAACACATGGAGAATGTTCAGATAATAACATGATTCATTAATCTTACAACTGCATAGGATTTATTCAAGATACAATTTATATGGTGCACGTCCACATGCTCGTCACCTATCGTGTGTGTCACCTCCAAGCAATTTGTATCATATCAAATTCGGAGATTCAGACCCTTAGAACCAAGTTTAGAAGTGTTACTTACCTCAAACCGTGTAATTATTTACTCCGCTATGCCTTTGCCTTGTGAATTGGCCTCCAAACGCCTCGAATCTAGCCACAATTAATTTGATTAAGTCAATAAAATTTATTGGAATTAATTCCATAAGAAAATAGTAATTTTCCATAAAAATCCAAACTTTAGCTCAAAAATTGCCCGTAAGGCCCACATCTCAGAACCTGACATAAAGTTACAAAATCCAAATACTCATTCCGATATGAGTTCAACCATACCAATTTTATCAAATTCCGATAACAACTCGACCTCCAAATCTTAAATTTTCGTTTTTGGAAGATTTTGCAAAAATCTTGATTTTCTTCCATTTAAATCCGAAATAAATGATGAATATAACCATATAATCATGAAATATAATCACTTTCGGATATAGAAAACTTACCCCAATCCATATGGTGAAAATCTCCTCAAAGATCTCTTCAATCCGAGCTCCATAGCTCCAAATGTGTTAAAATGGTCGAAACCTCAAAATATATCTTCTGTCCAGGCATTTACTCTTCACGATTGTGAAGAACAAACTCCCCCAACTCTTCCAAACAACCTCTAGTATAATGGTCATAACTTTTGGCACAAACCTCCAAATTGCAAATGGTTTAACTTTCTGAAATCTAGACACCGAGGTCTATAATTTCATTTTTTGATAATCTCCCAATTCCTTATATATTTCTAGATATAAGCTTCCAAAATCAGCCCTATGCAACAGAGATTTTCAAACTCTTCCCAGACAGCCTATAGTGTATCTACCATAATATTTTGTACACAACTCCAAATAACTAATGGTTTACCTTTCTCAAACCTAAACATCAAGGGCTACAACTTTTATTTTTGGATCATCTCCAAGTTCCTTATAGATTGCGAGATATAAGCTTTTAAAGTCGGGTCAGTACAACAGAGATATGTTCTACGCGATCGCGAAATAGCTTCCGTGATTGCGCTTCACAAGGCCCCAAACTGCTATTTGCTCTTTGGGAATGTGACCAAATGTTCAGGATGCACACCTCTGTAGGCAGAAACCACCAATTAAAAATGGCCTAGAAATGGTCTGAAACTATCCCGAAACTCACCCGAGCCCCTCGGGACCTCAACCAAATATACCAACAAGTCCTAAAACATCATACGAACTTAGTCGAAGCCTTGAATCACATCAAACAACGGTAAAACCAAGAATCCCACCTTAATTCAAGCCTAATGAAGTTTGAACTTTCAAATTTTATATCTTGTGCCAAAATACATCAAATCAATCCGTTATGACTTCAAATCTTGCACACAAGTCATAAATGACATAATGAAGCTATTCCAATTTCTAGAATCGGATTCCGACCTCGATATCAAAAAGTTAACCCCCCTGGTCAATCTTCCCAAAAATTCAACTTTCGGCATTTTAAGCCTAGTTTCACTACGTACCTCCAAATAATATTCCGGACTTGCTCCTAGGTCGTTTACACATAAGTCAATATCCGGTTAACCTTTTCAACTTAAGTTTTCAATTATGAGACTAAGTGTCTCATTTCATTCTGAAATCCTTCCGGACCCGAACCAACTAACCTGATAAGTCATAAATCAATTGTAAGGCATAAATTGAGCAGTAAATTGGGGAACGGGGTTATAATACTCAAAACGACCAGCCAGGTCATTATGCCTTAACATTTCAAGTAAACACTTCTCGTCGCATTCAAATCATCTTAACACATTCCGCAGCCACAAAATACTCATCACAAAGCTATTCTACCGCTCATCGAGATACAAATTTCACTCGCAGGGACATTACCGGACATATGAGTCCAAATGTACAAGTTACAACTGAAGCTACCAAGCTTAAGTTGCGGTCTAACCATGGCCTCAAGTCCTCCAGACTAGCCCATCACCAGCACACAGAAATCACGTCTCGCACTTCATCCATGGAATCACAAGCCGTCGACGCACAACTTCTACCGAGCGCTCATGTGCGCATATGAATGTGTGGAAGGAATTCAAAGAGTTATGTTTCAAGCGGAATCAATTACGTACAATAAGGAGAGAAAGATAGGAAATTATCCTAAATGCCCTGTAGCCTCTCGAAGATAAGTATGGACGTCATCATACCAATCCGCAAGACTCTACTAGACACTTTCTCATGACTTGTAGAACCTATGAACCTAGAGCTCTGATACCACATTGTCACGACCCAATATCCGACTAGTCGTGATGGCACCTAACCCAACCCGCTAGGTAAGCCAATTAACCACTAACCAATTTCAATAACAATTAATAAAGTGATTAAGTAAAGAAATATTTGAATCTGATACAATCCCCAAGGACTAGTAGTACAAATCATGAGCTTCTAAGATTAGAGTTTACAAAGTATGAAGTAAATACATCATCTGTTTGAAAAGTACATAAATAGAGTTTTATAAATCAAAGGCTACCATGGACAACAGGCAGAAACAACCGGAACGCAGGTACATCTTCAAATCCAGCTCCCACCAAACACAACAACATCAGCAGCCAACATCTTCATGTAAGGTGTAGACGTGTAGTATGAGTACAATCGACCCCATGTACTCAATAAGTAACAAACCTAACCTTAGGTTGAAAGTAGTGACGAGCTTGTACCAAGGTCAAAGTTCAACTCCCATGACCAACAGTAGTTCATAACAAACATAAATCAAGTAATACAAGAAGTAACTCAGAGATAAAATGCTCAGCTTAATCATGATTTATTAAAATGGTTCTTCCTTTTAAGTACATCGGCGAAAACCCAAATTGTTTACTGAAGTTGCAAAAAAAATATGAATAAGTTTGAAAACAGTAATTTTCCCAAAAATAATTTCAAAAATAATTAAGATGTCTCACTTTCTTTCCAGATAGACAGTGTAAAACAAATGCATCACTATGCCCATATGTCAACATGTGTGAGAAGTCATGAATGATGTGATACTGTACAGCATGAGGAAAACACATCTCTATGCATGTATGTCATGTGTGCATGTCAATACAATATATCTCAGAGGTGAACTCATGTACTCACACTCTCAGAGTACTCAATCTCACTTTCTCACACATTCCACTCATCCTGCTCAATCACTCGATACTGTATATGGCCAATCTGGCCCAGGGAAGATCCATCCCGAAATATACACGTCAACTGATCATCAGTCACTCAGTACCGAGTAGGGCCAATCCAGCCCGTGGAGAAGATCCATCTCCAGTATATAATGCTTCGGGCAAGATCCATGTCCAGGGAAGATCCATCCCTCAATAATATCTATCGCGCTCACTGGGGGTGTGTGTAGACTCTAGAGGGGCTCCTTCAGCCCAAAGCTGTCATAAATCAGTATAACCACTGCAGCGTGCAGTCCGATCGAATAAATGTCACTCATAATCAGGCACTCGGCCTCACTCAGTCATCAATCTCTCCAGTCTCTCTCTCACTAGCTCACAATGTCATGATACTAGCCCGAAAACAATGGTATGATGCATCAATAAATAACAATAGAGACTGAGATATGATATGCAATGAAATGAATATGACTGAATATGAAATTTCAATTTAAACAACAATTCAACAATAATATGACCTCTATGCGTCTCAATAATACTGGCACAAAGCCTCAGCATAATTTTTTATATGATTGTCAGCTCAATTTCTTTAACACATAAAACTACATAGAAAATGCCAAGATTATTTGACTACAAAATTCCACAGAACCAATTACGTCATAATTTCTATGTCGCACGCCCACACGCCCATCACCTAGCATGTGTGTCACCTCCAAAAAATTCACATAATACGTATATTCAGGGTTCATACCCTCAACTCCAAGATTAGAAGAGTTACTTACCTCAAACAAGACGAATCCAATGTCGAGTAAGCTAAACAATGCTCCAGAAATTCCATTATGCGCGTATCAACTTCTGAACGGCTCGAATCTAGCCACAATAAATTTGATTCAGTCCACACAATTATAGGAATGAATTCCATATCAAAATACTAATATTTTCCCACAAAATCCGAAATTACACTCCAAAAATCGCTCGTGGAGTCCACGTCTCAGAATCCGACGAAACTCACAAAATCCGACAAACCATCCAATTACAAGTTCAACCATACTAATTTCACTCAAATCCGACTCTGAATCGGTGTTCAAATCTCGAAAATTCATTTTATGAAATTGTAGAAAATTCCTCCGATTTCTCTCGAAAACATCAATAATCTAACGCCGAAAACGAAGATTAATTCATGGAATATAATCACAACGGAGTCAAGAACACTTACCCCAAGTTTTGCGGAAATATTTCTCTCCAAAATCGCCCAAACCGAGCTCCAAAATTCGAATATGGCTAAAAATAGCTAAACTCCGAATTTAAGGCTTCTGCCCAGTGACTTCCGCATCTGTGGTGGAATAGTCGCATTTACGACATCCGCTTCTGCGGACCAAGCTCACACCTACGAAGGTCGCTTCTATGGTGCGTAAATCGCATTTGCGGTCGCGCATTGGGCCGCTTCTGTGCCCTTCACTTCTGCGACTGCCTTGTCGCACCTGCGAGCCCATTTTCGCAGGTTCGATCACACTCGAACCAGAAATCTTCAGCAATGCAACATGAAGTGAAAATGATTCGAACCTCGTCCAAAACTCACCCGAGCCACTCGGGACCACATCCAAATATACCGATAAGTCCCATAACATAACACGAACCTACTCGAGGTATCAAATTACATCAAACAATGTCAAAATCACAAATCATACTCCAATTCAAGCCTAATGAACTTTGAAATTTCCAAATTCTACAAACGACGTCGAAACATATCAAATCAAGTCTGATTGACCTCAAATTTTGCACACAAGTCATAAATGACATTACAGACCTATTCCAAATTTCCAGAATTGGATTCCGACCCTGATATCAAAAGTCAACCTCCCGGTCAAACTTCCCAAAAATTCAACTTTTGCCATTTCAAGCCTAATTCCACTACGGACCTCCAAATAATTTTTCGGACACACTCCTAAGTCCAAAATTACCATACGGAGCTATTGGAATCATCAAAATTAAAATCCGAGGTCGTGTACACATAAATTAATATCCGATCGACTTTTCTAACTTAAGCTTTCCATTGTGAGACTAAGTGTCTCAATTCATTCCGAAATCTCTCCGGACCCGAACTAACTAATCGGATAGGTCATAATACAGCTATAAAACACAAATAAAGCAGTAAATGGGGGAACAGGGCTGTAATACTTAAAATGATCGGTCATATCGTTACATTTATTCAACATGTAAACTCAAATGGAGAGTCAATACATGTTATCAACTACTAGTAATTATACTCAATAAGTTCATAATAAATTTATCCGATAAGAAGGAAGACCTAAGGTCGATGCGTAAATTTATTATCTCACTATAAGTAAATAGTGGAGATCATAAGGGTTAATTCCTATCACCACTTGATCACAACCATGAAATTTCCTCTCAGGATTAAGTTCCAAAATTCACAAAATGTTCAAAAACCTATCTAGACAGTCATGAAATACAAAATCAATGTTATTCACTGCATATAATAAGTATTATTTACTGGAGTTTTCTGATAGATTTACCAAATTTCAGGTCAATTGGAGATCATAAAAGTATCTTCAAAACAGAAACCAAATTTGGAAAGTTGCCAGCTAAGCATTTTTAAGAATTTAAAACATAGAATACATTCCAACCAGTAATGACCTGACTTGTTGTTTTGAACATTTACGCTCCTTTCAACTATTTGAAGTCTTGAATAACTTCATATGATGTATTTGATGTGTGTGAATCGTCGGTTTTGATGTTTCAGGTGTTTCAGTATTAGTTCGGAAGAATAAATTTCATGTTGGAAGCTTAAATGAAAAGGGTTTACCGGAGTTTTATTTTTGTGCAAACGAATCTGGAATAGAGTTTTGATGGTCCCAATAGCTCCGTATGATGATTTTAGACTCAGGAGTGTGTCCGGATATTTATTTGGAAGTCCGTAATTGATTTTGGCTTGAAATGGCGAAAGTTGAAAATGGAAGGTTTGGAAGTTTGATCGGGAGTTGACTTTATTAATATCGGGGTAGGAATCCAGTTTTGGAAATTTTTGTAGGTCAGTTACGTCACTTATAACTTGTGTGCAAATTTTGAGGTCAATCAAACCCGATTTGATAGGTTTCAAAATCGAATGTAGAAGATGGAATTCAGAAGTTCATAAGTTTCTTAGGCTTGAATCGATGTGTGATTCATGATTTTAAGGTTTGGTACTTTGCGGAAATTCTTGAATATATTTTGTGAAAGTGGTGGCTACCGAAATAACCTTGACCCGGGCGAAATAGAAAAATATATCGTCACCAGTGCCTAGGGTACCGTGGGGCGCTAGCCCTAGCGCTGGGAATTTTGAGGTTCTGAAAACTTGGCCACAGGTAGAGCCCCACGCTACCTGTGGCGCTCAAAATATTATATACTCATTTCGGGGTTCATTTTTCCCCATTCCTCTTGGCCGAATTTTGGAGGTTTCCTCCACTCTCTCAAGTCCTCCAACTTCTCCCATATTCAAGGTGAGTAATCCCTACTAATTTGGTGTTTCATTCCATCAATTCTACCCCAAAACTAACTCAATCCTCCATGAAATCCTTAGATCTTCAAGAAATTTCTTCAAGAACTCAAAAGAGGGTTTTGGCAAGATTTCTTCCAAAATGTAATCTTACACCCTTAGACTTACATGCATGGATTTATTACATGAATATGAGTATGAATTAAGTATTGAAACTCATGGGATGATGATTGGAAGCCATAAGTTCCCAATTTAAATGCATAACCATTGTAGAGATTGAAAAGTGATTATTTGATGGAATTTTGTTGGTTGGGTGTGAATGGTTAGTCACACATATGATGTTGGGAGTATAAATTGTTAAAGAATGATTGGGGGATAAATTATTAGTAAATGGTGATAGTTGGATAAACTAATTATATGGTTAAGTGGTGTAGAGATTTATGCCTACTAGGTGTTTGATAAAGTATCTAAATGGTTTAACTATGGAATTGGTTACTAATGTTGGTTCCATTGGATGTTGATATTGTAGATTAAAGTTGCTTAGTGTAGTGGATCGTTCTAGTGTCATTAAGGGGTGAATTTCAGTTTCGGATCTTTGGCTTTGAATTGAGGAGATAGGAAGGCTTTCAGAGGTGGATACATGCAGAATGAAATTCCCGGAGAAATTGTTTAGCTTGCTCGGCATTGGATTGGCTTATTTTAGGTAAGTGTTTTGCCTAGCTTTGTTGAGGAAACTTTTCCTATTAATTTCTATTGTTTGTTACATGTGGGGGTGATACATATATGAGGTGACGAGCATATATGCATGTGCTAGGGTTAATTATGCTCGGGGGGTAAATTATACAATTTATTGTGCTTTGTAGAATTATGTGACACTCTTGTTTCATGTCTTCTTTGACTTCTAGATTTCTATGAATATGACATTAAATGCTATAAACCCCGATTTGGCTTATTATAATTTGATTAAAAATCTGACGGACTTTTGTGAAAATTATTGATGTGCTAAATCTTGTCGTTATTATACTTAATCACAAATATGACTCTACGATCGTTATTCTTGAGATTTTGAATTCTATACATGAGTTGAAGATCATTTTTGAGACTTGTTGAAATACTGGAATAATAAAGTACTTGAAGTTGATTGAATTGTTATTGACTTGAAAGTCGTGATTTATGTTCAATTTGGAACATCCGTTTAAACACTCTCCTTGATGTTATTTATGATTCCTATCTTAATTGTTAATGATATACATGTGCTTGGTAAGGAATAGTGTAAAGCACGAAGGGTGATGCCGTGCCATTTCATATACATTATCATGTGAGGGAGAGTGTAAAGCACGAAGGGTGATACCGTGTCATCGTATATATATACTATCATGTGAGGAAGAGTTTAAAGCACGAATGGTGATGTTGTGCCATTTCATGAGAGTATAAAGCACGAAGAGTGATACCGTGCCATTTTATTTGAGTGTAAAGTACAAAGGGTGATGTCGTTCCATTCATATACATCATTATGCATGAAAGATAATGCTGTGCCATTTCGTATATATTATCATGTGAGGAAAAGTATATAGCACGAAGGGTGATGTCGCGCCATTCATATACATTATTGTGCATGAATGATAATACCATGCCATTTCATTTACATTATCATGTGAGGATGAGAGTAAAAGCACGAAGAGTGGTGTCGTGCCATTATTTTTATATTATCATATGTTCATGGCACAAAGGGTGTTTTCGTGCAGGCGAGGACAAGAGACATACATTATATTGTGGTATCTTCTCATTGTGTATACATTCATGCCTTTATCTTGAGATGTTATTGTGCACCTATGTTTTCTATGTGACTTGTAGTCGTTGTTCTTTCTGTGTCCTCTACCCCAAGTGTTGTTGTGTATCCATGCCTTCTATCTGTTTAACATGCAAATATTAAGATTTTCTTCGTATCAGGGATTCACAACTAAATCATGCTCACAAGATTCAAACACATATAGGTATGCAGAAGAAAAGAATTTAACATTGTAAAGGTTAAAAGCACTAACCGGTAGAAAAATTAGACAGGCAACAGAATAATAAGAAGCTTAGAATACTGGTAGCAAGAACCCCAGGTCTCCGATGCTTCAGAGTTCACAAGAGCCTCATAAGGGCCCCAGGCAATGCTTGCACCGGAGGAGGTAGATAATATTATGGCCTTGTCTTTCAGCCGGCCAAACAGTCAAGTATTTCAGAGAAGATGAACGGGTGAGAGAGGTATTGAGCGTAATAGCAGTGATAACTTCGGTCCCTCGAGGGGAATTGGGGAGGGGTTTATATAGTGGTAGGAATCTAACAAATACACAAGGAAAACAATCAATCAAACATAAATATGGAAAGCAAATACCACATGCAATCAGAATCAGTAAGAAAAAAAATGGAAAATTTCAAACCCTAGTTGGGTCCAACGATCTTGAATCGAACCAATAATGCAAGAACCGTCCATTGTAGTATATATAGACGAAATAACGTTTAAATTTCAAAGGTCGAAGGCGGTGGCACCCGATTTGGGATTTGATACTTGCCAAAATTGTGGCAAGTACTATGTAATGCCATAGTCTTGTAAGAAATGATGAGATGATCCATAAAAGGTAAGAGAATCGTAGAACAAATCCATGATTGATCGGATTTGGGAGAGATTTGAGGGAGGCATCTATGGTTTGAGAGGAAGAAGAGAGGAACAGATAGAATAGAGGCGGTTGTCTCAGGAGAGTGAGGATTAGGGTTTGGGGTTGGGTAATTAAAAGTGAGAGGGTTAATCGTGGATCGTTGATCTCTTAAGATCAACAGTCAGGATTTTAAAGAAGGCGGGGCGGGTTGTTTCAAATGGGTCATGCGAGGATTTTAAAGGGGTTTTTTGGTTCGGGCTGCAAGGTTGGGCTAAAGATTTGGGCCAAAAGTAACTCAAAATTGGGCTATAAGTTAAAATACACGAAAGTTGTTAATAAATAATTTATAAAACTATTTAATGTACAATAAAATATTACTTGTGCAATAAAGTGATTTGAAATAATAACTTAATATTATAATAATATAAAAATGCTAGTTTAGCACAAATAATGTAATAAAATACAATTATGCATGAATATAGGCCATTATTGCAAAATTATGTAAAATAGCTTAAGAAAATACAAATATGCTTACATAAAATAAAGTAAAATATTTTGAAACATATATGTTGATGAAAATAATAACTTTAGATAATTAAATCATTATCGAATAATTTAAGGGGAAATTAATAAATAATCAAGCAATTTAAATGCGAAGAAATCATTTTTGAAGCTCTTAAGATGTGGAAAATTATAGAAAATACTTGAATAATTCTTATAAATTAGGTAATGATGTAAGAATGACACTTTAAAAGTATATATACTATTTGAAAAATATGAGGGAAAAATTGGGTAACAACAGTTATTAGAAAACTATACCAAAGGTAAGAATCGATGCCACTACCCTCCAAAGTCAATCACGTATACTCTGAACATATCCTCCAGAATCTGAATTGTCTACTCTGACTGCCTATCGATCTACAGATGAAAGGTTGTTCTAAGCTCTACCCGGGTACCCAACTCACTTTGTACAACTCTTCAGAAGTGTGAAGTGAACTGAGTGTCTCTATCTGAAATGATGCAAATAAGCACGCCATGCACTCGGACGATCTCCTGAATATAAATCTGGGCCAACTTCTCTGAAGTGTATGTAGTCATCACCAAAATAAAGTGTCAAGACTTGATCAGTATGTCGACTATATCCCAAACGACATCAAATTTCATCAACGTCCATGGCAAACCAACCACGAAATCCATAGTGATGCGTTTCCACTTCCACTCCAGTATAACCATCGGCTTAAGTAAGCCACCTGGCCTCTAGTGCTCATACTTAACCTGCTGGCAATTTAGACATCTTGCCACATACTCAACTATGTCCTTTATCTTCTGCCACCAGCAATGCTGCCTAAAGTCACGGTACATCTTCGTGGTACCTAGATGAATAGAATAACGCGAACTGTGTTCTTCCTTTAGAATCGTCTCCCTCAAGCCATCAACATTAGGAAGACAAAAGCAACCCTGGATTTGTAGAACACCATCTTCGTCGATAGTAACCTCCTTGGCATCACCATGTAGCATTGTCTCTCTAAGAACCAAAAAGTGTGAATCATTGTACTGACGAGCCTTGATCCACTCGAATAAAGAGAACTGAGCCATAACACGTGCAAGAACTCGACTGGGCTCTAAAATGTCTAATCTCACAAGTAGATTAGCAAAGGAATGGATGTCGAAAGACAATGGCCTTTCTTTTGCTGAAATGAAGGCCAAATTACCCATGCTCTCAGGCTTTCCGCTCAAGGCATCCAGAACCACATTTATCTTTCCCGGATAATAGAGGATGATAATATCATAATCCTTCAGTAACGCAAGCTACCTGCACTGCCTCAGATTAATATCTCTCTGCTTAAACAAATGCCGCAAACTTTGGTGATCGATGTAGACCTCGCACGACACTCTATAAAGGTAATTCCTCCAGATCTTGAGAGCATGAACTATCGCAACTAACTCAAAAGTGTGCACATGGTAATTCTTCTTGTGGGGCTTCAACTGACGTGAAGCATATGCAATAACTCGTCCCTTCTGTATCAATTCACTACCCAAACCAATGCATGAAATGTGGAAGTACATAGTATACATCCCTGAATAGGAGGGCAAAACCAACACTGGTGTTGTAGTAAATACGATTTTGAGCTTCTAGAAGCTCGCCTCGCAGTCGTTGGACCATATAAGCTAAACACCCTTATGGGTCAATCTAGTCAATGAAGCTATAATAGACTAGAAACCCTCCACAAACCGACGATAATAACCTACTAGCCCTAAGAAACTCCTGATCTTGATCGTTGTGGTAGGACGAGGCCAACTCTAAACTGCCTCGATCTTCCTGGGATCCACCTTAATACCCTCACCTGATACAACATTCCCTGAGAAAGCCTTAGAATTTTACCAGAACTCGCACTTGGAGAACTTATCATATAGCTTTTGTTCTCGCAAGGTTTGAAGCACTATCATCAAATGTTGTCCGTGCTCCTCCATACTAGATGAGCAGATCATTATGTCATCAATGAAGACAATGAAAAATAAGTCATGATATGGCCTGAACACCCGATTCATCAAATCCATAAATGTCGTCGGGGGCATTAGTCAAGCCGAAAGACATCACTAGAAACTGCATATCTAATCTCAAAAGTCGTCTTCAAAATATCTGATGCACGAATCCTTTGCTGATGATACTCATATCTCAAGTTGATCTTCGAGAACACTCTAGCACCCTGTAGCTCACCAAGAAAATCACCAATGTGAGGCAACGGGTACTTATTCATGACAGTGACCTTGTTCAACTAGCGTTAATCAATACACATATGCATATTCCCATTCTTCTTCTTCATAAATATTATCGGTGCACCCCCAAGACAAAACTCTCATCCCGATGAATCCCTTCTTAAGTAGCTCCTGAAGCTTCTCCTTCAACTCCTTCAACTCCTTTGGAGCCATACGATAAGGCGAAATAGAGATAGGTTGGGTTCCTGGCACCAAATTAATGTTGAAATCGATATCATGATCCAGTGGCATGCCTGGTAGATCAGAAGGAAATACATCAGAGAACTCCTGCAGCATGAGCACTGGATCAATCGCGGGAGTCTCCACAAGCCAGATAGACCAAACAACCTTTCTCGGCCATATGTCGAGCCTTCAAGAAAGAGATAACCTGACTAGATATACTGATAGATGAGCCCCTCCACTCCAATCTAGGCAACTCTGGCATCGCCAAGGTAACAACCTTAGCATGGAATTCAAGAACGACATGGTACAGAGACAACCAGTCCAAGCCTAGGATGACCTCAAAGTGAGTCATATCAAGCAACAGAAGATCCGCTCTGGTATCATAACCACATAAACTCACTACACAGGACCGGTAAACTCGATTCACAACAACAGAATCACCCACTGGCATGGACACATATACAGGAACACCCAATGACTCACGAGATACATCCAGATAAGGAGCAAATAGAGAAGATACATATGAATAAGTAAACCTTGGATCGAATAGAATAATGAAGCATCCCTACTACAAGCAGAAATAATACCTATGATCACAGCGTCTGAGGCTACTACATTTGGTCTGGATAGGAAGGAATAGATTTTAGCTGGAGCGCCACTTCGATGGCCTCCACCTTTAAGGCGACCCCTACCCACCTAACTCTACCTCTAGCCGGCTGGACGGTCAATGCGGCAGCTTGTGCAGTAATTATGGGCTGATGGCCCTGCTGTACTGCCTTTCCCTAAAGCTTAGGGTAAACCATCCTCACATGACCAAGCTCCCCGAGCTTGAAGCAACCTCTAGGTGCGGAAAGCTACTAACCCTGGTCCGGAACCTGATGACCTGAATACCAACTGGAGGAACCCTGAATAGGCAGTAAACGGTAGGTGCTCTCTGGGATGGTGCTGAACTAGGGCTGTGTTGGAGCACCCCGAGCAGGTGGTGGTGCTGAATACATGGGCCTACTAGGCTGGCCCCTCATGAACTAACCTCATTCCCATGACGGGGTGCCAATGAACCCACCGAAATTTCGAGTCTTCTTATCCCTTGGTTTAAACTCTCAGCCCTGGTTGCATATGCGCTCGATCCTCCGAGCTATCTCTACAACTTGATGATAAAGAGTCCCCATCTCTGCCTCTCGGACCATAGAAACCTAAATACCATAGTGCAAGCCCATAATAAACCTTTGCATTCTCTCTGCATCTGTGGGAGTATCATAACTATATGAGGAGACAACTCAGAGAATCTTGCCTCATAGTCGATCATGGACATCTATCCCTGTTGGAGCCGCTAGAACTGATCCTGTATCTCTTCCCTCTGCGATGGTGAAATATACATCTCCAAATAGAGATATGTGAACTGGTACTAACTCAAGGGAGGTGAATCTGCTGGCCTGCTCTAGAGATACGACTACCACCATCTACTAGCCTTGCCCTATAGCTGAAATATGGTGAACTTCACCCCATTGGACTCTACTACTCCCATATTATGTAGCCTCTCCCTGAAACAGTCAATGAAATCTTGTGGGTCCTCTGACCACTCACCACTGAAGACAGTCAATGAAATCTTGTGGGTCCTCTGACCGCTCACCACAAAAGGTAGGAGGACGAAGCCTAGTCCGCCTGTCCAGTCGCTTTTGCTCCTCTATGATCGCGGTCGGTCTGGGCTTTGCCTAACAGCTGTAACCGACTGGGTCCCGCCCACAGGTAGTGCAACCGGGGTCTAATAAATGGTAGCAGCATGCCCTGAAGCATTGGCGGTAGGGGTCTGTGCTCCCCCTCCCGCCTGAGATATGGCTGGATCTGCTGGAAATGGCCCAGCCCGGGTCATAGAATCCATGAACCGCAGTATACGGCCCATGACCTCCTAAAAGCGCAATGCGTTCATATAATCTGTAGGGGCTGGCTCAGCTATAGCTTCCTCATCCTACTTCTCTACAACAGGATCCTCCAGCGGATCCACTGGTGGCACTACCGGAGCAACTCTAGGATGCCTTAGTTGTCTAGTACGAGTTGTGGACCTCCCTCGGCCTCTACCTCCACCTCTGAAGGTTGGGGGAGCAGCCCCTCTACCTTCCGGTACTGCCGTCACGCGCATTCTCACCATCCATGAGAGAATAAGAGAAAGTTACTTTGAACAACATCAACTGCACGATAGGAGATGAAGAAAGAGAAGTTTTCTAGCACCCTATATCCTCTAGAAGATAAGTATGGACGTCTCCGTACTGATCCGCAATACTCTACTAGGCCTACAAATGACTCGTGATACCTATGTGAACCAAGTGCTCTGATACTAATCAGTCACGACCCAATTCCTACTATAGGCCATGATGGCACCCAACGCCGCCATTAGGCAAGTAAACGGTGAAACTTAAATATCCATTTATATGCTTTTGAAATCGAGGGTTTCATTAAATAGATGAAATTAAGTGACAAAAACCATAAATATACAAAGTATTAATCAAACATGAAGCGAAATGATGATAATATCAGGTACAACCATAATCATTTACTAGAAACTCCCAAAATCCGGTGTCAGAAGTGCACTAGCAATCTAGTAGAATATACAAACTACTAAAACTACTATCTGAAAAAAATAGACAGAAATGATAAATATGAAAAGAAGGAGACTCTGGGTGCTGCAGATCAAAGCATGAAGAGCATCTCACCACTAGGTCTTTTGATAGTGTTTATGCGCGCCCGCATAACCATCTGAAGTACCTGCCTCAGTACCATCACAATTAGTGCAGAAGTGTAGTATATGTACGTAAATAACCATGTACCCAGTAAATATCTAGTCTAACCTCGAAAAAGTAGTAATGAGGGGTCGACATCGATATTTACTAGTGGTCCAATAATTAAAGTAGATGAATTAAAAATAGGCATGAAACATTACAGTAATAATGAAATAAGAAAATGTAACTAACATGATCCTTCAACATAATAACAATATGAAATCCTCAAATATCATGTGTTATCTAAAACAAATAAGGAACATCAAGTAAATATCAAACAACAAGCGATATTTTGCATGAATTATGCCGAGTTCGTACGGCCCGGTCCCTAATAATAGTGTACACTGCCGAGGTCGATTTGCCCGAACCATGGATGCATCTCAAACATACGGCCGAGGTCGTTTGGCCCAATCCATAATGCTATTTCATAGCACTGCCTAGGCGTTCGGCCTGATCCACAGTAACAGAGGAAACTCTCCGAATTACGGGTCACATAATTACAACACAAGGATAGGGACATATAGAGAACATGACTTTTACCAACAATCAAGTATACCGCCAGAACTCAAGGTAATGAGGCTTGGCCTAACATAATCTCTAACCAATTTTTAATTATAAATTTAAGTAATTAGACTAACAAACTGAGATCAAGTAGTACAAATATTGCATGGTAAAGTCTTAAGTCTACCCAGACATAAGCATGATTCAAACTATAGACGGACTTTTGTCACATCGTGCATATGTAGCACCCACAACAAGTAGCACATAACAATTAAAGCACCTAATGGGGGTAATTTCCTCTTACAGGATTAGGCAAGAGACTTACCTTGCTTCCAAGCCCTCTACTCGGCTCTCAACGTCACTAATCGCCTCAAAACAAAAAACATCGAGCAACCTGAGACTAGTCAAATGACGCATATATCAATAAATATATGTTCAATTGCCTATAATTTACCTATTAGAGTAATTTTCCAACCCCGCTCGGAAAGTCCACAAAAGTCACCCTTGGGCCACGTGCCCGGATTCTGAAACTTTTTGTAAATAAATATTACCCATGACTTTACGAACTCAAATATATAATTTATACCCAATTCCAGAATCAATTTCTTGGTCAAATCCCATTTTTACTAAACATTAGGTTTTTCAACAAATCCCATAATTCTATTAATTTTTATGTTAAAATCTACTCATATCTATGTATTTAACCTACACTAGGTAGAAATTCCTCACCCTATAGTGCTTGATGAAAATCCCCCTCCAAGAAGCTCCAAAATCGGCCTACACAAATGGGAAAGGGGAAAAATGAGCCTAAGTGCTGATATTAAAAAGTTTTCTGCCCAGTTGACCCTTCTTCGCAATCGCGGAAGTCCCATCATGATCGCGATGGCAAAAGCTGCCATCGCCCCAAAATTACTCTTTGCGACCGCAACCAGGGCCTCGCGACCGTGGTGGCTCTCTCGACTTACCCTTCACGAACATGAAGGCTAACAGCCTGCCATACCTCAAACCTAAACTCCTTCTACGCGAACGCGACTACCTACTCGCTAACGCATAACTTCACTGTCTCAAACCTTCATAAATATGAATGCGATGAACAAATATTCCCCTTGTCCAAATCCTTCATCACGAACATGCGACTCTCTCCGTGTTCGCGAAGAAGGAAACCAGCACTAGAATCTACCAATTTAGACTTAGATCAAGGTGGTCCTAAACACACCCGAGCCACCCGGGACCCCGCTCAAATTCACAAACAAGTTCATAAACATAATCCTGACCTGCTCGAAGTCTCGAAACACATAAAAAAATATCAAAACCAAGAATCGCACCTCAAAACAAAGTTAATCAACTTTTGAAATTCAAACTTCTTCCAACTAGCTCCGAACGTGATGAATAATACTTTGACAGCTCAGAATGACCCCAAATTTCATGTGCAAGTCACAAATTACTATACGAACCTATATCAAGGCTCGGAATCCCAAATAGACATTGATAACACCTAATTCTACTTCAAACCAAACTTAGGAAACTCTATAATCTTCAAGACGCCAACTTTAAACAATAAGAATTAAAACACTCCCGGATCACTCGAAACTCAATCTGAACATACGCTAAAGCACAAAATCATCATACAAACCTATTAGAACCTTCAAATTATGATTTCGGGGTTGTTTACTCAATATGTTGTCTCAAGTAAAACTAGGCCACCTTAGGTCACTACTATAGAACTAAGTATTCCGAATTCAACACGAACCCTTCCAAAGCCAAACTAACCATCTCCGCAAGTCATAAAATAGTAAAAGCAAATACAAGAAGTCTTAAATAGAGGAATGGGGATCTAGAAGAAGAGTTTATTTTACAAAATTTTTGTAACAACAAATCCCCAAGACTAGGTAGTATAGAGTCACGAGCTCTGTTGCTCCAAAACGCAAACACAAGTATACATGGTCGACAAGTAATATAGGATTGTAAGTCCAAATATCGTACCCACAGGGACTTGTGATTAACTATTTACTAAATTAAACTAAGATAATTAATCTATTCAAGCGATTTTCTAAAGATTATTGACTACAACTAATCTAGAGTCGAAAACTAAGAAAATAAAAATAATACATCGGCACACTTATATGTGAATTTAATAGGAGAAACTATTCCAGAGATATGTGTTAGCTAATAACGCCATTGAGTTTTTCACTTAAATTATCTAATTAATTTATCTAGTTTATTGGTTGACATGGTTAATATTACTCGTAGTATTCTTTCGAAATACTACTCGCCTATTCAAGCTACCTTAACGCCTATATTCCAATGGAATTAAGATTAACAAGAACGCATTAATAATCTTTGTATAGTAGCCAAGCAAGGCGATTAGGTATATCTATATCCTAACCGCAAATCCATTCCCAATGCTCGAGTTCAGGATCTTGCTCTACTCAATTTTATATGGAATATAGAGTTCCCTCTCCCGAGTTCAATCCTAAATTTATAGATAGTATTCAATTGGTGATCAAGTAATCAAATAATTAAGCGTAAGATTGAATAAATAAACCAATATGATAAAATAATAAGAGTAATTCAAGTTTCAAACTACAACATTCATGTAACACCCCACAACTCTAGAACTATTAAACTAAGAAGTTAAAGGAAGAGAAAAGAAGAAAAACTAGTTAGAAGCCTCCTCCAAGCGAGGTCTGTGTTCTCCCTCCATCAAAAGTTGTATAGTACTTCCCCTTTTCTTATGCCATTTTTTCAAAAGAAATATTCACAATGAAGACAACTTTCTCAAAACAATCATAGCCTCAAAAACCGATTTAATATCATAATGCACTCTTGTCTTGAACACCCAACATCACAGAAAAGTCTAATAGCGTTACCTATCCCTCGTGAAACCATGTGCCTTCACAACAAGAAGAAGAGTGTAAGTTGAATCCCCACATTCAAATATCATGATCAAATATAATTTAAGGACTCACATATATCAAAGAAATCGCTCACTCGCACAAAGAAGTCACACGCATGCAATTTGTACCATAAGTTTGCCCATAATGTAAACCTCTACTAATGTAGGCTCGCTCGATCTAAAATCATTTAGGACTTTTTCATGGTTGCAATGTGGGTTAAAGGACGGGTCGAATATATATAGGATTAGTGGTTCACCCTCTTAAGCACTTTAACGCATCACATAATAAACTTTAAGCGCAAATTCTTCAATCCACTTCAATTTCACAAACAAAATCACACCCCAAAATTATTCCCTCTTTCTTTAAGCACTACTTTACTTTATACCCCCACTAGCAAGAATAAAATAATAATTTATTCATCTATATTTTTCCTTTTCTTTTCTTTTTTTCAGATTTCTCTTTTTCCTTTTTTTTTTAATTTTCACTAGTGGTGTATTATTTTACAAAATTTTTGCACCTTTTTTTCTTTCATTGGTTCCACTCGAAAGCTACCCCTGCACTTAGTCCTTACTTCTTCTAGTGTTCATTTCACAATTAAAGTGCTTTCGGAGGTAATAAGATCAAAATAATGTCAATTAAGAATAAAGGGGTACTAGCTCATAATGTGGGTACCAAATAAATGTCTATAGGCTCAAAAACGTTTACTAGGGATAGATTTTATTTCTGATAAGCAATTAAGCTCAAAAAGATCAAATAAATCCAAGAATCATTTTTCAAACGAGCATCATCTAAAGTTTTGCTTCAACTCACATACCGGAAAAGTTCTAGACTCAATCACAATAGCATGGATTGCACAAAATCTCACCTCACACATGGCACATGACTCACTAAGAACGATCTCATTCTGACTCTCAAATAATGTAAGTAGTCGCTGAGCCACAAGATATTAAGCATAAAGTGAATATAAGTCAAGGAAAGGAGACATAGGTGTCACAAGACATGCTATCCAATATACAAAGGCATCATGATCAATTTTAAAACACATAGGGAAGATACTACACATGCCAAAGCCTAAATATGCTACTATCAAACAAGTCAAGGAAGCCTAGGAATTACATCATTCTTCCTCCTTTTTATTTCCTACATCCTAATGTACTCTAAAAAAAAGCTACTACCCGGTTCAAACTACATCCCATGGAAAAGAATCGACGCACAAAGAAAAATCACGAGATATTATAACTACCTAAAGGAAAATAAAAGACATATTTTTGGATTTTTCTGTTTTTCAATTTTTTTTTAAAATTTTTTTATTGGACCTTAATCCCTCAAGAAAGCTGTCCAAAAGATCCATCGTCGGGAAAAGTCCAAAATTTTCTAATATTTTTTTCTCAATTTTCGTTTTTGTTTTCTACACATAAACTACTACACTAAGAAAGAGTACTACAATTAAGCTAGGATAGCACAGAAAATTACCGAGACAATCTCCTCACCCCACACTTGTGCAATGTCCTCAATGCACACTGTAAATAACAAGAGGGTAAAAAAGACTACATGGTAGGCCAAAGGCCGAAGCATTAGCAGCTCACGGGATACTCAGACTTCTCCCAAGGATGGTCCTTTGTGTGGGCATCCCACACTTAATTCCAACCACCGACTCAATTTTTCACACACCTACTGCTTTGATTCCATGCTTCTACTTCTACAAAACACAAAAATAATACTACAACGATAACATAATTAAAAATAGAAAAAATAAAAAAGAAAAAAATAGAATTGGGTTGCCTCCCAACAAGCGCTTGAAAAGTATCCATTGACAGTTATGAGAATATAAGCACTTTGTTCCCCATCCATTGACTCCTCCATATGCTTGAATGGATCAATTCTCATGTCACCAACTAAACACAATGTTGAAAAGTATTTAGAATGTGGTCCAATGCAGTCCAACTCTAGAATCACTTCACTTTTGACATCCTCACTTTTGCACAATTCGACAACCTTGGCATCATTAATAATATTTTGGTCGAATGGTTGGAACTCCTCTTTTCGCTCCACAAGCTGACCAGTATCCACAACAATTGGTTGTAAGGGATTCAGACGCCTCAACCTTTTTATTCAATTGAGCCTGCAAGTCATGGATATCTGAGCCAAATTGGTCTATCTCCTGCCTGAGCTCCGTTCTTTCGTCTATCAGCTGTTTTGTCATATTTGAAAGACAATTATGTAGAACCCCATAAAGTTTTATTAGCCGAGCTTGTTCCTCTAGACAAGATTGGCTCACTATATCTGCTTCTTCAACTCTTACCTCTTGTAAGAACTCACTTTCTTCGTCGAGTTGAGGTTTTTCTTGAAAATTGGCCATTAATTCTTCCATTCTAGCCTGTAGTACTTTGATTTCTAAGGCAGTCTTTTTTAAATTTTATATTGTTGCTCGACTACTTGCCTCACCGTGTCCACAATGCGGGCAGCACGTTCCACATCCTCCACTTCATTGCTCCTATCATACTCATTAATATTATTAGAAAAATCATAATAAGGGTTCGGAGAAGGGTAAAAAGAATTAGGACAACCATCCCAATGGCCACCTTGACAACCACACACATTACGAATATTTCATGCAAAAGATTGAGATGGTGCACCCAACTTGCTCTCGGAAATATTCTCACAATTTTTTCACAAGTGCGGTCCTCCACAATATAGACAAGGGTCACCAAAATAAGAATAACCAATAATAAATACCCAAATGCAAATTTGGGCATACACCTAAATCCAAAATCACCCTCTGAACCTAACGGAACCATCAAAACTCAGATCCGAGGTCAATTACATAAAAGTCAAACTTGGGCAACCCTTCTAACTTAAAGCTTCCAAATTGAGAATTATTCTTCTAAATCAAACATCGAACCACTCGAAAATCAAAACATGCCATACACGTAAGTCATAATACATCATATGAAGCTACTCAAGGCCTTAAACTACCAAACGAAATGGAAATGTTCAAAACAACCGGTCGGGTCGTTAGATTCTCCCCCACTTAAACATATATTCATCCTCAAACATGCCAAGAGTCGTTCCAAAACCATCAACTCCATGTATAAACTCACCATACTCATACCCATGGGTGATCCCATTCCACCCAATCCATATAAGTCCGCAACACTACCTAATTGAAGATTCTTTCTTCACATTAGTCCTTAAACCTTAGAACCCAATCCCCCACATTCGAAAGTCATTATAAAACTAGATTCTTGTGTCCATATGCTGCATAAGTCAAATCAAGCAGTATCAAGACATAACCATAACCCAAGATATAATCACATGATATACTACATAATTCACATACTCATATCAATAACTCCCGACAACAATAGTTGCTCATAGCAAACCCGGTACCGATGACATACCTTATATCAACTAAAATCATGTTCTGAACCTTCGTACACTACCAAGGATGAAAGAAACACGTAGATACTTATAACCACCCATCAGATCAACGAGTGGTGGAGTTCTCACGCCCGATAAGAACCATTGCCAAATTTTGAGCTGATAGATGATGTTATTCTTCCAAACATACTTTAATCAAATTTGATAACACTCATTTCAGGTCTGATAACCTCACCTCATCTAGTACAAGCTACTCGACCGACATGCCATATCAATACCACTTAGTTCCACATACCCTGCAATCCGCACACCAAACAAACAATAACCTGCACTCACCCAATGATGGAAAGAAATTTAAATGAGAGAACCACCATGCCAGCTCAATAGATACCACCACAAAGCGCAATGATATGAACCCACAAATGTTAAATTAAATGCAAGAAATAAGCATGAAGGATCATATCCCAACATAATTGTGCTGCAATGCGTGACCCAATCCAAACAGCGGTCCTGCTGGAATATCTATTGCCCGAATCTCATTCTCATCCAACACGTGTGTAACAACAATAGCGACCACGCGAAGCGCATGAATATAACCATGAATAAACGGATAACACAATATACCAAAGGTAGGAATATCGTAACCAAGGCGCAATCAACCATTCAACAACCCAAGAGCCATCTCGGTCGAATTTTGCCAAAAAGCCCAAACAGACCGCATCATGTGTGTAAATAGTCAATAGTGTCACAACTCATCGTCGGATAGAAAAGTAACACATGGAACACATTAGAACAGGAATAATATGTGATGGTAGGCTAGGAACTCACTATTTTAACTATATTTCGTACTCTAATTACTACACTTTGATTGTATTTGTGCCTAGTTGTTAGTACTTTGTACTTGTTATGTGTGTTATATTACGTAGGAGGTGATTTCGAGTTGAGAAGCAAGTTTAAAGCTTAAATGGATGAATTGGACCTTTGATGTCTGAGTAGAAGCCCAAAGAATTAAGCCCGGATCGTGTTCTTATTCGAAGACCAAGTCTGAATGTCAAAAATTGAGAAAAATTCCTACTCTGAGAAAATTGCACTATCGTGTCGCGGGGTGCAATTGCAAAATTTTTGCAGAGTGAAATTAACTCTCTGAAATTTCTCTTTGGTGCGTGGAATGGAGAGCCGCGAGGCATGCCGCACCTTTGCAATTATGTCAGATATTTACCCACTTTGGCTTAGAGAGGGCAGTTTCATCCGAACTTATTCCTACTTGGTATAAATAAACTGACATACATTTTTAAAGAGACTTTTCACCTATGGAAGATTGGAAGGGCATTGGATAATCTAAGGCACAAGGATTCATCATACTTTCCTCAACTCAACACCCGAGTTTGGATTGAATTCGTGTTTTCTTATTCTTTAACTCTATTTGTGATGACTTTCTCCATGATTATGGAGTAGTTTACTTTAGGGTTTGACAGATATGGTCTTTGCATGAATTTATTTATGGAGCTTTGAATTGATTACAACTTTTTTTGCCAAATTATTTAATCGAAAAGAGGAATAATTTGGGTGATTATCTTTGTATTATTTTTTTTTTAATTCAGTGATTCGTTTAAGTAATCAAAAGAGCTTATTGAATTGTTGATTAAATCAAGTTAGGAGTATATTCGAGAGACGTTTCCATAAATATTAGTCCATTAGTGTGTTCTTGCATATCTTCACAGTTCTTTATATTAGTTTACCTCGTAATGTTCATATTTAACTAAAAGAGGAGTCTTGGCTATACGATTGAATTAATCATTGAGTGAATTCATGAAATTATTGGAAAATTAGAGTGAATTGAACTAGATTTAGATCCCGAATATCTATCTTGCACCTATCCTATCACGAGCCTTATTTCTCCCGATGATTATTTCGGTGTTACTCAACTGTTGTCTTTCTGTGATCAATTGTTAATTGCTTTAGTTTTAATAGTTAATTTTAGTTCACAATCATTCCAACCAAAGTGTTAACCATCTTGAATAGAAATTAACTAGAGATTATTCGAACACTACTTAAATCCAATCTATGTGGAGATGATAATTAAACTATACTAACTTTGTTTAAAGAATCAATTTCGTGTTGTGTTATGCGCTCGACCAATTTTGGCATTGTTGACGGGGAATTGGTAATTAATAGTGTTGGCAATACTTTTTGGTGCTAATTCAGGAACCAATTTTATTTTCTTGTATTCACGTTTTTCTCACTTGTGTGCATACAACATGTTTAACTTCTCTAGTGTATGACTCGATCTTCTTCAAAGGAAGTGATTCCATACTATCCAGAGGTGGAAAAGTGTCTGCGACAGTTGAGGAAAGATAAATAACTCACCAAGAAATTCTTGGGGCAATCGTCAACCCAAGAGAACATTGCTAAAAATGGTGAGGAGGTAGTTGATTCTGCTGCACGGGAAGCAGCCCACCAGGAAGAAGCTACACGGGCACTGTTGAAGAAACTCTCAGAGCTTATGAAATGGTTGATGCGAACGAAGGACAAAGATTCAACCTGAACTAACCTCTGGTTGAAGGCGAATTTGAAAATATTATGCCCAGGCCTGGACGATCACTGGAGACCAAACCAGGCTAGTCTACAACTAAGGAGTATCTAGTGTGCGACCTCCTTCGATCGCAACAAATAATTTTGAGATCAAGCAAGGGCTACTTTATACCATTCAGAACAATTGTGTCTTTTGAAGCAAACCCAACGAAGATCCAAATACCCATTTGATGGATTTGATGAGATTATGAATACCTTCCAGCATAACGGGGTATCGAAAGATTCTATCTACTTAAGGACATTCCCTTTTTCACTGAGGGATGATGCTAAGCACTGGTTGTGAAGTTTGTCGACTGGGTCAATTCAAACTTGGGAACACATGACAAAGAAGTTCCTTGAAAAATATTTTTCGACTGCAAAAATAGGAAAAATATGAAGAGAGATCCACAACTTCGAGCAGAAAGATACAGAAACGATGTTTGAAGCATGAGAAAAATTTAAGGATATTGTGAGATGATGTCAGCATCATGCTGTAGACTTGTGGATGTAACTCAAAAATATTTGGGATGGACTGACACCCTCTGGTAGGAGGACGCTAAACAATGCAGTTGGAGGTCCTCCGATGAAGAAAACTCCTGAGCAGAATGTGGTATTTTTAAAGGAATTATCTGAAAATGCAAATCAATTTTCTTGTAGATGATAACGAGAGAAGGGAAAAGGTTGGGTATATCAAGTAGATTCTAATACATCTGTCCAGCCTAACTAGACTTCATGGCAAAAGAGATCAAAAAGTTGGCCCTAGCTAGGGTCCAAAGCCGGCCATCATCGGCCATAAATGTTGTGGGAAGTATTGACAGAGACAACTACCAAAGTAGTAGCAATTTCAACTCCATGGTCCAAAGGCACCCTGGCTTTTCGTGGAGTTCACTTAGTGGTACTTTGAATTCGTGGCAACAGAATAACCCCCAGACCCCAGGGACAAGGGGCTCCAGGTTTTCAAAGTTAGCTGAGGCAGCAATACCAGCCTCCACAGTCCAAGCAGTCTATCATGGAAGATTTAATGAAGGCCTTAATTATGAATACATATGAGTGACTTGAAACTCATGGCACAGCTATCCGAGAACAAGGCATAGCCATCCGGGATTGGGGAAAATAGGTAGGACAACTTGTTAATCTATTGTCTTAGAGGGCTCTAGGAACTCTCCCTGCTAATACTGAAAGAAATCTAAAAGAAACAATAAATGTGGTGTCTTTAAGAAGTGGGCAAGTATTGAAGGACCCAATTGCAAAACTAAAGGGTGAGTTGATTGAAAGACTAGTGGAGATTGTGAAGAAGTAGAATAATTTCAACAATCAAGAAGGTGAAGAGAGGGTAAATCTAGATGATCGTGTGAAGAAGAAAAGGAATACTGGAGATCATAAAAATAAGAAGAACAAAAATTCAATGAATGAGGAGATTGAGGAAAGCAAATGCATACATGCTTTACCTTCCCCCAGAAGCAAAGAAGAGAGAAATTGGACATAATTTGAGAGTTTCTAGAAGTGCTCAAGCAGGTGCATGTTAATCTACCTTTCACAGAGGTGCTCTCACATATGCCAGCATATACCAAGTTGTTGAAGGAGATGTTGTCCAACAAGTGAAAGGTGGAAGCGACATCGGTTGTCAAGCTCACAGAGCATTGTAGTACTATTCTGCAAAATAAGCTTCCTCAAAAGTGTGGAGATCCTAGGAGCTTCACTATACCTTGCTCTTTAGGAAGTACTAACTTCGAAAATTCTTTGTGTGATTCACGTGCTTCTATTAATCTTATGCCATTGTCTGTTTTCAGGAAGCTTGAGAGAGAGAATGGGCTAATTAGATTTGTGCATGTATCTTTGCAAGTGGTGGATCAGACCACAATAATACCTGAAGGAATAGTGGGAGATGTGTTAGTTCGAGTGGACAAATTTGCGTTCCATGTGGACTTCATCATGGTGAACATGGAAAAAATTAAGGAGGTTCCTCTAGTTTTAGGGAGACCTTTGTTGGCTACCGACAGAGCGATTCATGATATTCAGGTCATGCTAAGAGTAGGTTATGAAGGAATGGTTTTCAAGATGAAGGAAGAAATAGGGGAACCTAGAGATGAGTCAACTGCACACTCTGAATTCAAGGCAAAGTCCCTAAAAGAGCGAGCTAGAGAGGGTATGCATGGCAAGTGTGGGATGTACCCAAAAAAGGTAGAAAAGAAAATTTTAGCATGGATATGTGCATTGGGTCCGGCGTGTAAAGTGGACCCCAACAGTGATTTAGACCCGGACTAGATAATTCAAGGGAGTTTTCTTTACCTCTTGCTTTTATTTATGTGACATAGGGACATGGAACAATTAAAAGTGTGGGGTGGGGGATGTAAATATGTATATGTGTATTTATTTTTCTTCTTTTTATCTTTGTGTGTGTTTTTATTATTTTTTATTAATAAAAAAAATTTAACTTTTCCCAATAATGGATTTTCTCCCCTGTGTTCTTGATGGATTAAGTTCGAAACAAAAATACAAAAGAAAATAATAAATCTTGAAAAAAATATATAGTAGTTTAACAATTCCCCCTTGTTTTTTCTTTGTGTCATTGTTATTTTTCAATAGCTTTGCTTGAATCAGGTATAGTTAATTTTTTTGTTTGTAATAGAGAAGTCTTGTGCTATGGTGTTAATTCAAGATAACTGCTCTTGACATTGTTGTAGCTTGAGATCATTGAGTGCCTTAGTTGTGATGCCTAGGCTAAGTTCTTGACTCTTTTATAAGTGCCTTAAAATGTGTGATTTTGACTCCTCTTAACTGCTTTTACTAGAGAGTCGGGATAGATCCAATCGTAAGTGGGTTATGTAACAATGTGTGTGTGAGGTATTATTGATATTTTGTGCATGTCATTTAATGTCTAGAACTTTCCCTATGTGTTTGCAAAACGAATTAACACTCTTGTTTAAGTCTGAAAAGTGATATAGGCATTTCTTTATTGAACTAGATATATGCCTTTGACACACCTAATTATTGTGTATCCTAGTTAGCCCTATGAGCCTGCATTCCTATTTCTTTGGCAACCACATTACAAGCTTGTCCCATTTGTTTGAACCGACCATCTATTTGAAAATTTTACCTGTAACGACTCGGCCGGTCATTTTGAGTGTATTAGCATCGATCCCCTATTTACTGCATTCCTCGTATCTATTTTTGCTGATGTGACTTGCCGGGAGGTCTTGTTTTGGTTTCAGAGTATTTTGGGATACCTAGTCTCTAAAACGGAAGCTAAGTCTTAGGATTTTGACTGTAGTCGGGATGGTGTGAACATGACTCTGGAATGGAGTTCCGTCGGTTCTGTTAGCTTCTTTGGGTAATTTTGGACTTATGAGCATGTCCGTACTGTGGATTTGAGGTATGTAGCTAATTTAGGCTTGAAATGGCGAAAGTTGAATTTTTGGGAAGTTTGATCGGGGGGTTGACTTTTTGATATCGGGGTCAGATTTTGATTTCGGAAGTTGGAGTAGGTCCTTAGTGCTGAATATGACTTGTGTGAAATATTTGTCGTCAATCGGATGTGGGTTGGTAGGTTTCGGCGTCGTTTGTGGAATTTGAAAGTTTAGAAGTTCTTTAAGCTTAAATCCAGGTGTAATTGGTGTTTTGATATTGTTTGGAGTGACTCGAAGGCTCGACCAAGTTCGTATAGTGTTTTGGGACTTGATGGTAAGTTTGGTTGAGGTCCCAGGGGCCTCAGGTGAGTTTCGGTTGGTTAAAGGATCATTTTTGGCCTTGGTGAGATAGCTGATATCTGCTGCTGCACTTTTTCTGGTTTCCTCTTATGCGTTCGCGAGAGGAGCTTCGCATTCGCGAAGAGTATTTCTGAGTTGGTGAGATTTTCCCTTACGTGTCCGCGAAGGAGAGGACGCGAACGCGAATGCGAAGGTATGGCAGTGTGTGCATCGCGAACGCGTGAGTGGCATCGCGTTCGCGAAGGGGAGTGAGGATGTTGGGGACTCCCAGTCTTTTGTTCTACACGTTTTCGAGGTGAGGGACGTGTTCGTGAAGGTCTGAGTTTACAAAGCTCCGCGTTCGCAAAGCGTAGGTCGTATTCTCGAAGAGTTAAGTTGAGAAGTAGTCTGAGTTGGTCTACGCGAGTGCGAGAGGACGGTCGCGTTCACGAAGAAGGATATCTGGGTAGGTAGTCCTAATTTCAAAAATGAGGGTTTGAACCCATTTTTCATATTTTGAGCTAGAGAATATGGAATTGGGCGATTCTTGAAGGGATTTTTGTGGAGTTGATTAGGATAAGTTATTCCTACTTGGTTTTGGTTAAATCCCGTGATTTCATCTTTAATTTTATCATCTAATTTGTGATTTGGGGTGAGAAATTGGGAAAAAGAGGAAGAAGTCTTGAGTTAGAAGTTTGAGGTTTTGAATGGGATTTTGTTATTGTATTTGAGTAATTTTGGTATGGTTAGGCTCGTGAGTGAATGGGATTTCGGGTTTTTTGACTTTTGTCATATTTCGAGACGTGGGCCCGGGGGCCGGGTTCGGGCTGATTTGGATTTTTGGGATATAATTTCATGTTTTTCTTGTGGTATTGATTCCTTTAGCCTATATTAATTATACCATACTGCTTGTGGCTAGATTCGGAGCATTTGGAGATTGATTTTCGGGGCAAAGGCATTTCTGAGTAGGATTTGCTCGGTGTGAGGTAAGTAACGCTTTCAAACATGGTTCTGAGGGTTCGAAACCCCAAATTATGTGCTATATGATTGGTATTGAGGTGACGCACATGCCAAGTGATGGGCGTGCGAGCGTGCACTGTGAGAATTGTGGCCTGGTTGATTCCATGGCACTGTATAGTAACTCTATTTTGTTGATATCTATGTTTTCATCTTGTGATAAAGTAATTGAGCTGTCAATCATGCTAGATATCATGTTTAGGCTTTATGCTGGTACTGTTGGGACCCCTAGTGGTCGTTTCTTGCTATCATCTCACTGATTTCATTGATATTATGTACTCAGTCATGTTCATGCATTTCATATCATATCTCTGTCTCACTTGTTATTTATTGATACATCATATCATTGTTTCGGGCTAGTTTTCATGATATTGTGAGCTTGTGAGTAAGACTGGAGAGATTGATGACTGAGTGAGGCTGAGAGCCTGATTATGAGTGATAGTTATGGGATCGGGCTGCATGCCGCAGCGGTTATACTGATTTTATGATAACGCTTGGGCTGTAGGACCCCTCCGGAGTCTATACACACCCCCAGTGAGCACGATTGATATTATTAAGGGATGGATCTTTCCTGGACATGGATCTTGTCTGAAGTACTTGATACCTGGAGATGGATCTTCTCCACATGGCTAGATTTGCCTTCCTCGGTACTAGGTGACTTATAGTCAGTGATGTATATGTTCTGGGATGGATCTTCCCTGGGCCGTATGGGCCATATACAGTATCGAGTGGTTGAACATTCGAGAGTGTGAGCACATGAGGCTAACAACATGTTGCATCACGTACAGCATGTGTATTGGCATGTAGAGATAGCAGAGTTATATTCTTTACACTGTTCAGATCTGCTTCACTTTACTGTTTGAGTTGCCTATTTAATTTGAAAGCATGCCTACGTTTATGTTCAGTTATTTCTATTTTATCTGTATCGGTTGAGTTTGTCACTACCTTTCAGTCCAAAGTTTGGACTTATTACTTACTGAGTTGGATGTACTCACGTTACTCCCTGCAACTCGTGTGCAGATCCAGGCATTTTTGGTCACGGCGGCGGTTGCTGATTGCGGCTTCAAAGTTCGGAGACTACCAAGGTAGCTGCACGTCTTTCGCAGTCCTTGACTTTCCTCCTTTATCACCAGTTGTATTTTCAGTTTATTTCTCTAGATACTGTAGTGGATTGTATTCTCATTTAGACGCTCATGTACTTTGTGACACCCTGGTTTTGGGATGGAATGTATCGTATTTTGGATATTTCTGTTTTCAAAAAGGCTTTCCTAAACTATTAAATTACTTCTGTCTTTATGTTCGAAGATTTTTCTGTGTTGGTATGTTGAGTTGTGGCTTTCCTAATTCCACGATAGGCTCCATCATGACGGGGTAGGGTTTTAGGTCATGACAAGTTTCAGTGGTGCAGAGGGAAAGGATGCGCAGGGCTTCTTGGACAGGTGTTAGAGGATACTCTATACAACCGGTATTCTAGAGACCAGTGGAGTCTCATTCACTACCTTTCAATTTTCTGGAGCTGCCTTCAGTTTGTGGGAGCCTTACGAGTGGCATAGGCTTGTTGGCGCAGCACCCCTAACCTGGCAGCAGTTCTCCATTCTCTTTCTGGAGAAGTTCATGCCTCAATCACGCAGAGAGGAGCAGCGCATGCAGTTCGAGCAGCTTCGTCAGGGTGATATGTCTGTGACGCAGTATGAGATGAGATTTTCAGAGTTGGCCCGTCATGCTATCTGGTTGGTTCCCACAGACAGGGAAAGGATCAGGAGGTTCATAGATGGCCTCACTTTTCAGCTACGATTGCTTATGACTAGAGAGAGACTGTCTCATGCTACATTTAATGAGGTTGTTGATATTGCTCGTCAGATTGAGATGGTTCGCAGCTAGGAGCGGGTTGAGAGGGAGGCCATGAGGCCTCGTGGACAAGGTGGATTTAGCGGTGTTCCTTCTGGGGTCAGTTCCACCATGGTAGGGGTCGTCCTTTCATACATGCTCAGACGACTTGCCCAGTTCACCGTGTTGCATCATCTGGCCATGGTGCACACAGCTATCAGCAGGGCTAGTCTTCATTCTGTGCACTACCAGCTCAGAGTTCGACTCATGCACCATCAGCTCAGGGTTCATCTGTGCCAAGACCTTCTAGCAGTTATTCCGGTGCTCGGGGTTCCCTTCAGTCCCCACCGCCATTTGCAGAGAGGGTTTCTTTGAGTGTGGAGATTTGGGTCATATCAAGAGGCATTGTCCCCACCTTTCGAGAGGTTCATCTCAGTAGAGGAGTCAGCCTTCGACTTCAGCACCAGTTACTTCACCACCTGCCCAGCTAGATCGGGGTAGAGCTTAGTCAGCTAGGGGTCGCCCTAGTGGGGGAGGCCGATCAGGTGGCGGTCAGGCTCGTTTCTACGCACTCCCTGCCATACGAGATGTCATTGCTTCGGATGTTGTGATTGCAGGTATTGTCTTAGTTTTCCATACAGATGCCTTTGTATTATTTGGCCCTGGTCCCACTTATTCGTATGTGTCCTCGCATTTCGCCCATTATCTGGATTTGCCCCGTGAGTCTCTAGTTTCACATGTTCATGTGTCTATGCCGGTGGGCGATGCTGTCATTGTGGACCGTGTATATCGGTCATGTGTGGTGGCTATTGGGAGTCTGGAGACTAGAGTAGATCTCTTATTGCTTAGTATGGTCAATTTAGATGTTATATTGGGTATGGTGAGTTATCACATGTTTTGTTATATGGCTTTGAGCCAAGTGAGGGAGTCTGCTATCTATGATTTGATTGCATGATTTTGTACGGTATTATTTTTTGGGCTGAGGCATATTTGTTAATTGGTTAGGACTTGTAGAGGTTGATATCGGGCATGACTTGAGTAAGATAATTTCTTGAATGTGGGTTATATCGCACTTTATAAAGAAAATCATGAAATGATTAAATTGTTATTTTGAAGGATGTAGTGCGCGCGGGGTGTGAATTTGATCGGTGGTGTTAAGGCAGGGTTGCCCCTTCGAGCGTTGTTGTGTTACTGAGGCACGTGCCTTTCAGCTCGCTTGTGCGGTGCAATTTAGAATCTGAAATTACATTTAATGGTGCCGAGATTTGCGATAATTCTGTATGATTATGGATTCTACATTTTAGTATAAGAAAGGTAAGAAGAATAATTTTAAATTCGCATAAGGTATTTTCAGAGTGAGCGTTACAGTTGAGGTATTTATGGAGGTACTTAAGAAGAGTACAATGGCTTATGGGCCTTATGGTGCTGTGGTGTTATGTTAGGGTGTCTTGTAGTGAGCTTTGGATAAGGAACGTGGAGTTCTGACAAGGAGAAGTATTAAATTGAGGATAATTCAGAAGAAACTCGGAGAAATAGGACAACTGGGTAGTAGGCTAGACCAGTATGGCGATGACATGATAGATATGGTGTGTTGTGCAGGATTAAGATTTATATGTACAACGTGACAGTTCATTCTTGAAGGCAAGTTCATAAATTCTGGACAGAATTATCAGTGTTGTATATTTAGATGAATGTTATAATTGCTCGGTAATCCCTGAGAGGGGTGCGCGGTTAAAAGGGGCATTGTATTTTGATTTACGGATGTTCATTGGTATTGCGATACTCTTCTGGTTGATCGACTGCTGATATTCACTTTTGCTATGTGGCACGGAAGAATTTTAGGAGTATTCCTCACGGATGATCGTGTATGAGAGATGTGTTAGACATTCTAGCGGTGGAGTTGGGATCAGATATGGGATTCGTGTGTTATATAGATTTGGAGACTGGGAGTTCTCAAGAGCAGGTTGTTTCCATGGTTGTGGACTGTAAAGTCATGGCCGAAGCTAGCTAGACGATAGTATGTGTTATGATTTAGTCATTTTGGGCTTTCGGAGGGTTATTTATCCATGTGAGGGCGCCTGAAGTTGATTTGGGGGGTCCATTGGTAGGCCCAATTAGGATGTGTATTCTACACCGAGTCGGATTGGTTGGCTCCATACTGCTATTGTTGAGGGATGTGTCATTCGGTTGTTGTTGAGCTTATTCGTTCTTTGATATGTTCAGTGTGTTACTCTTCTATGCTACAAGAGGTTATGATTCGTTGGTTGTATGCACCCATGGTGCAGTTCTATTGGGGTCTTATAGCGGAAATTTGTGTAAGATGGGTATTTGGGTGATGCATGAGTGGTTGCAAATTGGTTATGTTCTTCCGGGTTTGTGTGGAATTGTGTCATTTGCTTCTCCATGGTTATTGTAATGCACTTCGAGTACTTGATGTGGGATTGCACGTGGTTATTGACTTTGAGCATGGTGGGTGAGGTATTTCATATGGATCAGTGTTTGGATGGGGTCGCGTATTGCGGCAGAGTTATGTTGAGATATGATCCTTGTGTTAGATTCATGTATTATGGTTCTACGGTGTGTGATGGGTTCTTAGCATTGCGTTGGGGTGGTACCTGTCGGGCTTACGAGACGATTCTCTTGTTTGAGTCATTTTCGTGATTGAGTACATTTGGAAGGTTGTTTATTGGTGCACGGATTGCACGTGTTATGGCTTTAGATAGTATTAGTGTTGTATGTCAGTAGAGTAGTTGGTATTTGATAAGATGAAGTCGTCGGATCTAGGATGGGTGCTATCAGATTTGATTGCGGCATATTTTGAAGGATAATATCGAAAGTCGGCATAGGAATTTGCTATTGTTCTTGTCAAATGAGTGGGAGCTTTATGACTGGTAGATCTGGTGAATGGTTACGAGTCTCTGCGTGTTTTTTTCATCATCGGTGGTGTACGGAGGTTTTAGAATGGAGTCTTGTTTGATATGAGGTTTATTACCGGCATGGGGTTGTTTTGAGCAGCTACGGTGATTAGAAATCATTTCTTCGAGCATTTGAGCTATGTGGTATTTGAAGTTTTGAGAATTTGAGTTATGGTTACGGCTTTTGGTACAGCTTGTTCGGACTTATACAGTGTGTAGGTTGCGGGATTCTGACCTTATAAGAAATTCTGGATGTTGGAAATTGGATTCTAAGGCTTGTTGGCTAGGTAGAATTATGAAATTTCAGTTATGTGGCGTTATCAGACCTATATGGGATAGGGTGATGTGGGATCACCCCCGGGTAAGTGCGTGGTAAGATGGAATAGTAATTTGGTGGCTTGGAAACAACTCTTGGCACATTCGAGGACGAACGTATGTTTAAGTGGGAGAGGAGGTAACGACCCGACCGGTCATTTTGAGTGTATTAGCCTCGATACCCTATTTACTGCATTCCCCATATCTATTTCTGCTTATGTGACTTGTCGGGAGGTCTTGTTTTGATTTCGGAGTGTTTTGGGACACCTGGTCCCTAAAATGGAAGCTTAAGTCTTAAGATTTTGACCGTAGTCGGGATGGTGTGAAGATGACTCCGGAATGGAGTTATGTCAGTTCCGTAAGCTCCGTTGGGTGATTTTGGACTTTAGGAGCATGTCCGGACTGTGAATTTGAGGTATGTATCTAATTTAGGCTTGATATGGCAAAAGTCAAATTTTTGGGAAGTTTGACCGGGGGATTGACTTTTTGATATCGGGGTCGGATTCCGATTCCAGAAGTTGGAGTAGGTCCGTAATGCTGAATATGACTTGTGTGCAAAATTTAAGGTCAATCAGACGTGGTTTGGTAGGTTTAGGCGTCGTTTGTGGAATTTGAAAGTTTAGAAGTTCTTTAGGCTTGAATCCGGCTGTAATTGGTGTTTTGATATTGTTTGGAGTGATTCGAAGGCTCGACTAAATTCGTATAGTGTTTTGGGACTTGATGATATGTTTGGTTAAGGTCCCCGGGGGCCTCGGGTTAGTTTCGGGTGGTTAACGGATAATTTTTTGCCTTGGTGAGATAGCTCATATCTGTTGCTGTGCTTTTTCTGGTTTCCTCTTACGCGTTAGCGAGAAGTGCATCGCGTTCGCAAAGAGTGTTTCTGAGTTAGTGAGATTTTTCTCTATGCGTTCGTGCAGGAGAGGATGCGAACGCGAAGGTATGGCAGTGTGTGCATCGCGAACGCATGAGTGGCATCGCGTTTGCGAAGGGGAGTGAGGCAGTTGGGGACCCCCAGTCTTTTGTTCTACGCGTTCGCGAGGTTAGGGACACGTTCGCAACGGTCTGAGTTTGCAAAGCTTCGCGTTCACGAAGAGTTAAGTTGAGAGGCAGCCTGAGTTGGTCTACGCGAACACGAGAGGACGGTCGCGTTCGCGAAGAAGGATATCTGGGCAGGCAGTATTAATTTAAAAACGAGGGTTTGTACCCGTTTTTCATATTTTGAGCTAGAGAACACGGAATTGGGCGATTCTTGAAGGGATTTTTGTGAAGTTGATTGGGGTTAAGTGATTCCTATTTTGTTTTGGTTAAATCCCGTGATTTCATCTTTAATTTTATCATCTAATTTGTGATTTGGGGTGAGAAATTCGGGAATAATAGGTAGAACTCTTGAGTTAGAATTTTGAGGTTTTGAATGGGATTTTGTTATCGGATTTGGTTATGGTTAGGCTCGTGAGTGAATAGGCTTTTGGGTTTTATGATTTTTGTCGAATTTCGAGACGTGGGCCCGAGGGCCTGGTTCGGGCTGATTTCGGGTTTTTGGCTTATAATTTCATATTTTTCTTGTGGAATTGATTCCTTTAGCCTATATTAATTATACCGTACTACTTGTTGCTAGATTCGGGGCATTTGGAGACTGATTCGAGGGGCAAAGGCCTTTTTGAGTAGATTTGCTCGGTTTGAGGTAAGTAACGCTTTCAAACTTGGTTCTGAGGGTTCGAAACCCCAAATTATGTGCTATACGATTGGTATTGACGTGACGCACATGCCAAGTGACGGGCGTGCATGCGTGCACCATGATAATTGTGGCTTGGTTAATTCCATGGCACTGTATAGTGACTCTATTTTATTGATATTTGTGTTTTCATCTTGTGATAAAGTAATTGAGTTGTCAATCATGCTAGATATCATGTTTAGGCTTTATGCCGGTAGTGTTGGAACCCCTAGTGGTCATTTCTTGCTGTCATCTCACTGATTTCATTGATATTATGTACTCAGTCATGTTCATGCATTTCATATCATATCTCCATCTCAGTTGTTGTTTATTGATACATTATATCATTGTTTCAGGCTAGTTTTCATGATATTGTGAGCCCGTGAGTGAGAGTGTAGAGATTGATGACTGAGTGAGGCTGAGAGCCTGAATTATGAGTGACAGTTATGGGATCGGGCTGCACGCCGCAGCGGTTATACTGATTTTATGATAGCGCTTGGGCTGTAGGAGCCCCCCCTGAGTCTGTACACACCCCAGCAAGCGCGATTGATATTATTGAGGGATGGATCTTCCCTGGACATGGATTTTGTCCGAAGTACTTGATACCTAGAGATGGATCTTTTCCATAAGGCTAGATTGGCCTTCCTCGGTACTGGGTGACTTATAGTCAGTGATGTATATGTTCTGGGATGGATGTTCCCTGGGCCGTATGGGCCATATACAGTACTGAGTGGTTGAGCATTCAAGAATGTGAGCACATGAGGCTGACAGCATGATGCATCATATGCAGCATGTGCATTGGCATGTAGAGATAGCAGAGTTATATTCTTTGCACTGTTCAGATCTGCTTTACTTTACTGTTTGAGTTGCCTATTTAATTTGAAAGCATGTCTACGTTTCTGTTTAGTTATTTCTATTTTATCTATACCGGTTGAGTTCGTCACTACCTTTCAGTCCAAAGTTTGGACTTGTTACTAACTGAGTTAGATGTACTGACGTTACTCTCTGCACCTCATGTGTAGATCCAAGCATTTTTTGTCACAGCGACGGTTGCTGATTGCGGCTTCAGAGTTCGGAGACTACCAAAGTAGCTACACGGCGTTCGCAGGCCTTGACTCTCCTCCTTTATCACCAGTTGTATTTTTAGTTTATTTCTCTAGACACAATAGTGGATTGTATTCTAATTTAGACGCTCGTATACTCTGTGACACCTTGGTTTTGGGATGGATTGTATCGTAGTTTTGATATTTCTGTTTTCAAAAAGGCTTTCCTAAACTATTAAATTACTTCCCTCTTTATGTCCAAAGATTTTTCTGTGTTGGGATGTTGAGTTATGGCTTGCCTAGTTCCACGATAGGAGCCATCACGACGGTGTTATTTTTGGGTCGTGACATTACCTCTCTCGAGCACTTAAAATTATTATGAGTTAATTAAAAGCTAAGTAGATGTATGGTTGGATTGTTTGAGTGGAACTATTGAAAATGGAGAAAGGTACATTGTTTGAAAATTTATGAGAGCCACTTGTAAGGAATTGAAGAAAAGAAAAGAGCTTTTGTATGTATTAGAAAACAAATATTTTGATTCCTTGCTAGTGGTAGTTCTCAACTTGTTTGTGCTTATAAAAATTGGGAGTTTGTTGCTAGTATGTTATGATGATTGGGGTGTGTTCAATATAAGTGTGGGGTTTGAATTGTTAATCGATATGTATTAGATTGCTCGGGGAGGTGTAGTCGTTATATCCAAATGTATCATATCCATCCCGTAGCCTACATTACAATCAATTAAAGTCCTACTTGATATTTGACTTAATGAGATCAAATTAGCAGAGTATTACACTACACGCAAGCCTATGGTACGTCTTATGTAGCACATGAATCTTATTACTAAGAGTGAGTGAATTATTTCTACCTTGAGTTCCTATTTGTTCTTAAATTTTATTGTGTGTGGAACTACTCTCTATCTTTGGTGTGAGGGCACATGTTTTGCAAAGGAGATGTAAGGTCTTTGGCCTCTATGTAAGAGTAAGTGAGCAGGTTGTGAAAAATACTTGGTGCTTTTGAGTCGAGTATTGAGGTTAGAATGTTATAGCATGGTACTTTGCCTGTTTTATATATTCTTGGCATGATAAGTTAGGGAAGTTGTATGATGAAAAGGTCATCTCTAATTGAAGTGTAATTTGATTGCACAGCTACGAGCAATGGTTTAAATATGGGGTATTGATGGTGGTCTAGGAACTCATGTTTTAACTATATGCCGCACTCTAATTGCTATACTTTGATTGTATTTGAGCCTTGTTGTTAGTACCTTGAACTTATTATATGTGTTATGTTGTGTAGCGTGTGATTTCCAGTTGAGAAGCAAGTTTAGAGCTAATGCAATTTTTTTGTAGAGTGAAAAATAATCACCTCTCTGAACTTTCCCATTGGCGCAGCGCAAGGGAAAGATTATTTGGAGACTCTAAGGCACAAGGACTCATCATTCTTTTCTCAACTCAACAATCGAGTTTGGATTGAATTCATATTTTCTTATTCTTTAACTCTATTTGTGATGATTTTCTCCATGATTATGGAGTAGTTTACTTTAGGATTTGACGGATATGGTGTTTTGATTGATATTTGTGGATCTTAACTCTAGTTCTTTGCAAGAATTCGTTTATGGAGCTTTGAATTGATTGCAACTTTGTTCACCAAATTATTTAATCGAAAGAGGAATAATTTGGGTGATTATCTTTACATTATTTTATTTGGTTTAATTCAGTGATTCGTTTAAGTAATCGAAATAGCTTGTTTAATTGTTGATTAAATTAAGTTAGGAGAATATTCGAGAGACGTTTCCCTAAATATTTGTCCATTAGCGTGTTCTTTCAAATCTTCACAGTGATTTATATTAGTTTACCTCGCAGAGTTCAGATTTAATCGAGAGAGGAGTCTTGGCTATACGATTGAACTAATCATCAAGTGAATTCGTGAGAATCATTAAAATATTAAAGTAAATTGAACTAGAGGTGGATCCCGAATAGCTATCTTGAACCTATCATGTCACGACCCTTATTTATCTCATTGATTATTTCGGTGTTGCTCAACTCTTATATTTCTATGATCAATTGTTAATTGCTTTAGTTTTAATTGTAAATTATAGTTCACAATCATTCCAATCAAAATGTTAATCCTTCTGAATAGCAATTAACTAGAGATTATTCGAACTTTTTTTAAATCCAATCCCTGTGGAGATGATAATTAAACTATACTATCTTTGGCTATTGAGTATCAGTTTCGTGTTGTTTTTTGCCCTCGTCAAGATCCACTCCATCCGATAACACACCCCTTTACAATAGTTTTGATGGGTACAAATCCGACCCGATACAGAATACACATTTTCATTGGGCCTACCAGTGGCTATCAAATAAATTTTGATCCTCCCGAAATAGGTAGATGACCTCCGAAAAGACCACAACAACCTATCTATAGCACATAGAATCAGCCGTCAACCTCTTAACATACCTTTACCGTCCACAACCATGGAATAATCTTCCTCTGAGAATCCTCCTAGTCTCCAAATCCATAGAATACAAGAATCTCCATGTCCGATCCCAACTCCACCACTCAAATGACTTACATCCCCCATATGTATTCATCTCTATGAGAAATACTTCCACAATTCTTTCGTGCCACATAGCAAAATCTGAACATCAGCAGTCGATCAACCAAGAGATTAAGGTAGTGTCAGTCAAGCATCCGCAAGTCCAAACACCATTCGCCTTCTGAAAAACTCACCCTTCCCAGATGATACTAGATAGTGCAAACATTTTCTAAACATCTGAAATTGTCCATTCTATCAAGAACTCATGACCCATCTAGGAGAAAAAATCACAACACGCAACATATTCCTCATGTCGGTAGTAGACATCCGGCCCAAACCGTGGTCGACACTATCAAGAACTCTTCGAAACTTGTCTGCACATAATCAACCCATCAGAACTGAATTTCCCCAACTCAACCAAGTCACGCAGGCCACTAAACCCAAGAGTATTGCCACAAAACACCGCTAACATATCACCACACCAAAGGAACCAATCATCTTTATTATGCTGACCTAAATCACCACCAAGTTGACCCATTTCTTCAAATTCTCCTCGACTTTCCTTCAAGTTAACACTTCCCCTTGTGAGTACACTACGATCCTAAACCAAAGATCTCTACAAGAGATCCTAACATATACCACGTCGCCCGGAAGCACATAAACTAATGTATTCCCTCTAAAGCACGCAATAACGCCGCAACCGAGATACCCACTCTAAAGAGACCTTATGTGAATCTGAAGCTGTTTCTTTAACCTCTCTAATACCGAAACGTAGAATCACTAGTGATACATAATACCACAGTCTCAGCACCATCCAATGCAAATCTCAGATCTTAGCCATGTACAAATCCAGAAAATCCATAAATACCACTTACAAATCTTGAACTCATTAGAACCTTCTCGAGATTCCTCCACTTTGCTAAAATATCCCATTCACCACCAATACGGGCCGAACAACTTTTGCTTCATTAGCACACAAACACCTAAAGAAGTAACCTCACCTTTAAGCAACCGAGTGAATCCCTTCTCCTTGCACACAACATCTTCCACAAATAACAAACCTGAATCAGTCCAAGGTTTCCATATGCCCAAATATAATAGTACATCAGGCATCAGGCAATATCCTTCCCTGCACTAACCTCGATGTCAGCCCCTTCAAGTCGTAGCTGATCCACAATTATGGATATGACCAAAACTAATATAATACATGATATAGTCTGATTGTCGATAGCTGACTCCCCTACTTGGTTCGAAACCATAGGACATAACATCTGATAAACACAATACCCTTACTCACGATCTACCATGATCCCGCACTTTACTCTACTAAATCCTTCATAAGCTCATGTAGCATTAATCATAAGATACCTCAAATCATCTACTAAGAGAATATTCATCATCGCAACAATCAATCCAACTTTATCAAATGCCCTAAAATGATAATATATGCATTCCACGGAATAGAAGCCACAAACAAAACACACAGCCTCAATTCCCACCAGCTAGCCTTAAATTAATATCCCCCATGACCCTACCACGATAACAAAAACTAGGCAATCAATTAAATCCTTTAGAATGTGTACTCTCGAACCATACACAATAACCCACTGCATAACATACGTGGACAACTGAAAGGTATACCAACACATCCGCATCCTCAGACTGGACAACACCTGGAGAAAATAATTGAGCATCCATAGCCCTTCATAGCCCATCCGTAGAATCACAAGTCGTTGGTGCATAACTGATACCGAGTGCGCAACATCAAATACGAGTGGATGTAAGGAAACAAAGATATACGCTTCAAGCTAAATAATTGTCGCACGATATAGAAGGAAGAAGTGGAATTTCCTAATATTTCGGTAGCCTCTCGAAGATAAGTACAGACGTCTCTGCACTGATCCGCAAGTCTCTACTAAACTTGCTCATGACTCGTAGAACCAATAAACCTAGAGCTCTGATACCAACTTGTCACGAGCCAAAATCCCTCTATAAGGATCGTGAAGGCACTTAGTCTCTAAAACTAGGTAAGCTTACAATAATTAGACCAATAAAACATGATATTATGAAGCAAAGTTTAATATAAATGTGAGAATAAAGGTGATACAAGCCAACACGGTGATAATCACAACAACTCCCCAAGACTAGGTACTACAGAGTCTTGAGCTTTAAATTAATACATAGAAATATCTCAAAATACACTACTATTCAGATAGTGAATTGACAGAATAAGTGTAAGAAAATAACTCCAAGGGACTGCAATGAACAAAGCAGCTCCATTAATAAAATAAAATAAAGCATGATAACAACTTCTTTGATTCAATCCATTATGTTACAAACAACTCAACAGAATATGAGATAATAACTCCATGTAGGTAAATCCATCTTGGAAACCAAATCATCATGTAAAATGCATGACACACAAGAAGCCTCAAACCGTCCCAACACAAATTAGCACATTGGAAACAACGCAACAAATAACATAGAATGCACGACACACATAAGAAGTCTCAAACCGTCCCAACACAAAAATATCAACAAGAGTCACTCCGAAGTGTCATATATCAGAATCACAAATCATTCTTATGACTACGCTCGAGCTTAACATTTTAAAAACATTTTCCTGAAATAGCTTCACGCTCTTAAGCCCCCTTATCTCGATGCGCATGCATCGCAATGAAGTATTTTTCCTTACTCGCTTCACGCGCATTAGACCCCTTTTTGTCGCAAATCGTAGGCGATAATCCCATATTTTAGTCTCTTATTGCACTCTAATTTACTGCACTTTAATTGAGTTTGAGCTTTAATCGCTAGTATTTTGCACTAAATGAGTGTTTATGCCTTGTAGGAGTGATTCTAAGCTATGTAGATGTTATGGAATGAATTCGAGCTATTGAAACTTTGTATTCTCAGTAAAGGCCGAAGGAATTAAGCCGGAATCGCGTTTGGGGTCAAGGACCTAGCATGGATATCAAAAAACAAGAGAAAAAGATTCAGTCTAAGAGAAGTCCATAGTCGTGGCACGTAGGGTGGCGCATGGCATGCTGCGACTGCCCAAATTCTGCCACCAGTCAAATTGCAAGGGCTCTGATAAGTTCCACTGCTTCCCTGCCTAACGCGTCGACCCATGCGGCGCGCCTGTGCATTTTTTACAGAGCTAGAATCCTATTTTACAAGGAAAAGGTATTTTTGTCTGGGCCCGACCATAATTAGTATAAATACATGTAAAAATGTTATTTTGAAGACTTTTGACACATCTTAGACCTAAGGAAGCTAAAGAGGAGGTGGAGAATCAAAATCACAAAGATTGCATCATTCAATCCTCGCTCAAGACAAGAGTTTGGATCGTTTTATGTTTTCCTTTAACTTGAACATATTTGTGATAAATTGCTTCATATCTATGGAGTAGTTCTCTTTAGGGTTTGATGGATTGATATTTGTTTGTGGATATTAAATCTAGTTTTTATGTATTAAATCATTTTTGATGTTTTAACTGTTGCATCAATATTCACTTGTTCATGTAATCGAGAGAGGCATAACTTGTGATATCCTTGCATTATATTTTGTCGGTTGAAGTCATAAATTCCTCTTAGTAATCAACAGAGCTTAGTCGAATTATTGATTGAACTTAGTTAGGAGGATAATCAAGGGGGTTCTCCTGAAGACCAATCAACTACGAATTCTTGCATATCTTCACGAGCTTAAATTGGTTCATCTTGTGAGGTTGAGGCTTAATCGAGAGAGGAGTTTCTACTAAATAATTGAATTAATTACCAAGTGAATTCGAGAGACTTACTTGAACATTAGAAGTGAATTATCTTGAGTTAGATCCCAAACACTTGTCTTGCACCTATCCTATCAACCCTATTTTCTCCCAATTGATAACCTTCTTTGCTCATTACTTGCGTCGATTGTCATTAGCCGATAGTTTAGACTCGCAGTTAAATTTAGTTTTAATCACATAAATCTCAATTGTAGATCATCTTGGATAGCAATCAGCTATAAACTACAAAAATAATGTTTAGATCCAATCCCTGTGGATACGATATTATAATTTAATATATTCGACTAGCAAGCATATTTAAGTGTGTTTTGCGCTCGTCAAATTTTGGCACCATTGCCGGGGATGGCAATCAATAGTGTTTGAAATAGTTTATAGTTCTAATTCAAGAATTTTTCTTTTTATTTTATTTTTCTCTTTTTACATTTGGTGTTCTTTGACTGTGTGCAGGCTACAGGTTAGATTGGTACATGACTCGATCTTCTAGGAAGGAAGTGCTACCATACGAACCAGAAATCAAGAAATAACTACGACAGTTAAGGAAGGAAAGAAATCTCCCAGAGAAAATAGAGAAGGTTAGGTAATCCTCAACCAAGGAAAATATGGCTGGAGATGATAATAATGTGGATTTGGCTGTAAGGGAGGCAGCCCAACTCAAAGAGAAAGCTGCAAGGGATGCCGAGGAAGCAACCCTTAGAGATGCACAAATTGCCTATGAAGAAGAGAGGGCTCGGAGAATGGCTCAAAATTAGCCCTTGGGTGCAGACCAGTTCGGAAACATAGCTCCCATCAAAGGGATACAACTTGGCGATTATGCTAGACCGGTGTACAACCACGACTTATCAAGTGTGAGACCCCCTCCAGTTGCAGCCAATAATTTTGAATTGAAGCAAGGGTTGCTCCAAACCCTTCAAAACTGCAGTGTTTTTAGAGGAAAGCAGAACGAAGATCCAAACACTCATCTAATGGACTTCAAGGAGATCGTGAACACCTTTCAATACAATGGTGTTTCACAAGATGTAGTTTACTTAAGGGCATTCCCCTTTACACTCAAAGATGATGCAAAGCATTGACTTCAAAGCTTGCCCCAGGGATCAATTAGAACATGGGAGGAGATGACCAGAAAATTTCTTGCTAAATATTTCTCCTCAGCTAAAACGGGCAAGTTTAGAAGATAAATCCATAACTTCTTCCAGAACGAGACAGAAACTGTGTTTGAAGCTTGGGAGAGGTTCAAGGAGATAGTGGAAAAGTGTCAACATAGTGGAATTGAACTCTAGATGCCACTCCAGGACTTTTGGGATGGATTGACACCTGCCTCACGCAGAACATTGAGCATTGCAGTTGGAGGTCCGTTGATGAAGAAGACTCCAGAGGAGATAGTCACTATTCTAGATGAGTTATCTGAAGATGCAAATCAGTGGCCCTCTAAGATTGCTGAAAGAAGAAGATCAACTGGTGTTCACCAGGTTGATACTAACACATATGTGCAGGTATAGCTTGATGACATGGCCAAAGAAATAAGGAAGCTGACCTTAACCTCAATACATAATGAGCCTCATGCAGCCTGTGATATATGTGGAAGAGGACACCCTACTCATGAGTGTCAAGCTTCAATTGAGGAAGTGAATGTTGTGGGTAATTATAACTTCAATGCAATGGGTCAAAAGCACCCAAGTTTTTCATGGAGTTCACTTGGGGGTACAGCAAATGCATGTCAACAACACTACCCCAGATTTCAGAGACAAGGAGCTCCAGGATTCAAAAATTAGTAGAAGCAGCAGTTTCACCCTCAACAATCAAATCAGTTCGGGCTAGAAGACCTTATGAAATTATTTATTGTCAAAACTGATGAGAGACTTGAAGCTCATAGCTCAGCTATAAGGGAACATGGCGCAGTTATCAAGGAAATTGGTATAGGTTTGCGAAGCTTGGAGAGACAAGTGGGAAAAATTACAATTATATTGTCTGAGAGTATCCCAGGTACTCTGCTAGCTGATACTGAGAAGAATACCAAAGAAACGGTAAAAGATGTAACCTTGAGAAGCGGGCAAGTGTTGAAAGAACCCACTCCAATCCAAAAAGAGGTTGTGCCTGAAAAAGAAAGTGGGAAGGAGCTAAAAATTGAAGATGATAAGAAAACGAAAGGCAAGAAGGGAGCTGACAAAATGAAGAAGGAAGAGACTTCAAGAAGGGAGGAACATGATGTGAGCGAGCACATGTCTGCTCTACCTTTTCCCCAAAAGCTCTATAGAGAAAAGCTAGACAAGCAATTTGAGAGATTTTTGGATATGTTGAGGCATGTTAATGTAAACTTGCAATTCACAGAAGTTCTCTCACAAATTCAAGCTTATGCCAAATTCTTGAAGGAGATCCTCACAAAGAAGAGGAAGATAGAAGAGACCAAGGTGGTCAAGCTCATAGAGCATTGTAGTGCAATCTTTCAAAATAAACTCCCACAAAAGTGTAGAGATCCAGGGAGTTTTACTATACCTTGCTCTTTAGGCACTCTTAACTTTGATAAATCTTTATGTGATTCCGGTGTCTCAATTAATTTAATGCCTTTGTCTATTTACAGGAAACTGGAGAATGAGATTAGAGAGATAAGGTCTGCACCAATATCTTTGCAGCTGGCAGACCAAACGACTGTGATACCCAAGGGGATAGTTGAAGATGTCTTAGTTCGGGTAGTTAAGTTCGTATTTTCTGTAGAATTTACAGTGGTGAAGATGGAGGAGAACAAGGAGACCCCTCATCCTGGGAAGACCATTCTTAGCAACGGATAGAGCAATTTTAGATATACATGAGAGGAAACTCATGCTGAGAGTGGGTGAGGAGACTTTAACTTTTAATATGGACGTAGAAACGGAGGTGAAAAAAGAGAAGCCAACTGCAAGTGTTGAGTAGAAGGTGAAGGGAGTTAAAGAGAATGCTGCATTGATTGAGAAAGATAAGTGTGGGGTTTACCCCAAAAAGGCTGAGAAGAAGTTGTCTGCGTGGATGTGTGCACTAGTTCGGGCGCGCGGAATGGATCCCGACTTTAACTCAGACCCAGACTAGATATTCAGGAAAGTTTTCTCTATCTTGTGCTTTTTAATTGTATATCGTGGGGACATGCCACAACTTAAAGTGTGGGGTGGGGGATATTTGTATGTTGTATGTATATTAGTCTTAGTTTTTGCTTTAGTTAGCTTGATTATTTTTGCTTTTGTTAGTTTGAGTAGTTAGAGATTGAAAAAATTGAAACAACATAAAAATTTGAAAACTATTCGATTTTTCCCGACGATGGATATCATATCGAGAGGTTTCTTGAGGGATTAAAATCGAAGGAAAAAGACAAAAAGATTTTCTTTTGTAGGTAGTGTAGAAATTACCCCTTGGTTTTTCTTTATGTCGCGGTTCTTTTTCAATGATTTTTGTTTGAACCGGGTGTAGTTAGTTTTTATTTGTTAGAAGTAGGAAACCTCGTGCTATGATTTAAAATGAATTCAATATCTCTGGACTTCATTATGCCTTGAGAATAGTGAGTGATGTAGTTGTGACGCTTGGGCTCAGTTTTTGAATCTTGTATAAGTACCTTAAATTGTATGATCTTAACTTTACTTAATTGCTTTGACTAGAGTGTCTTGATGAGTCTAATCCTGAGTGAGTTATGAGCCATGTGTGTGTAATGGTTTTGTGTTATTTTGCGCATTGCACTTGATATCTAGAACTTGCCCCGTTTATTTGCAAAGCGAAATAGTACTTTTGTTCAGTCTTGAAAATTTTATAGGCGTTTCTTTGTTGAGCAAGTTATATGCTATTACTCACCTAATTCTTATGTATCTTAGTTAACCCCTTTGAGTCCGTAATCATGTTTCTTTGGTAACCACATTACAAGCCTTATCATTTGTGCAATGATTCTTTGATAGTGGTAACTCTTGATGTAATTATGCTTAAAGAAGTAGGGAGTTAATGTATATTGATGTGAAGGTGGAGTTATGGTTTGACATAAGTATGGGGTTTTAAATGTTAAAGTGTATGTAGTAAAGTGCATAGGGAGGTGTAGTCACTCTTATATCAAAAGGTATCCTACCCATCCCGCAGCCTACATTACAACCAATTAAAATCCTACTTGATCCTTGACTGAATGAGCTCAATTAGTAGAGTAGTACATTACGGGCAAGCCTATGGTGCATCATTTATGGCATATGAATGTTGTTTCTGAAAGTGAGTGAATTTTTTCTATCTTGAGTTCCTAATTGTTCTTGAATTTTACTGTGTGGGGAACTACTCTCTATTGTTCTGTGAGGGCACTTGATTCATGAAGGAAAGGTAATGTTATTGACCTCTATGTTTGAGTAAGTGAGCGGGTTGTGAATAATATGTGGTGCTTGTGAGTCAAATCTTGAGGCGAAGATGTTACACTATTGCGCTTAGTCTATTTTAAATATTCTTGGTGTAAGGAGTTAGGAGAGTTGTTTAATAAGGTTATGTCTATATATAAAGTGTAGTTTCATTGCTCGAGGACGAGCAATGGTTTAACTGTGGGGCGTTGATGGTAGGCTATAATCTCGTGTTTTAGTCACTTATTTCACTCTAGTTTACTGTACTTTAATTGAGTTTGAGCTTTAATCGCTAGTGTTTTGCACTAATTGCATGTTTTATGCCTTGTAGGAGTGATTCATATCTATGTAGATGTTATGGAATGAATTAGAGCTATTTTGAGCTTTGAAGTCTAAGTAAAAGCCCAAGGAATTAAGTTGGGATTGCGTTCGGGGGTCAAGGACCAAGCTTGGATATCAAAAACCAAGCGAAAAAGATTCACTCTGAGAGAAGTCCACAGCCGCGGCGCATGGTGCGCCGCAGCTGCCCAATTCTGCCACCAGTCAAATTGCAAGGTCTTTGATAAGTTCCACTGCTGTCCCGCCTGGCGTGTCGCCCCATGCGGCACGCTTGTGCATTTTTTACAGAGCTAGAATCCTATTTCGCACAGGAATAGGTGTTTTCGTCTGGGCTCGACTCTACTTAGTATAAATACATGTAAAAATATTATTTTAAGGACTTTTGACACATCTTAGACCTAAGGAAGGTAAGGAGGAGGTGGAGAAGCAAAATCACAAAGATTGCATCATTCAATCCTCACTCAAGACAAGAGTTTGGATCGTTTTATGTTTTCCTTTAACTGGAACATATTTGTGATGAATTACTCCATATCTATGGAGTAGTTCTCTTTAGGGTTTGATGGATTTGGTGGATTGGTATTTGTTTGTGGATATTAACTCTAGTTTTTATGTATTGAATCGTTTTGTATGTTTTAACTGTTGCATCTATATTCACGTGTTCATGTAATCGAGAGAGGCATAACTTGTCATATCTTTGCATTATATTTTGTCGATTAAATTCAAAAATTCTTCTTAGTAATTGAAAGAGGCTACTTGAATTATTGATTAAACTTAGTTAGGAGGATAATCGAGAGAGGTTCTCCTGAAGACCAACCCACTACGAATTCTTTCATATCTTCACGAGCTTAAATTGGTTCATCTTGTGAGGTTGAGACTTAATCGAGAGAGGAGTTTCTACTAAATAATTTAATTAATTACCAAGTGAATTCGAGAGACTTACTTAAACATTAGAAGTGAATTATCTAGAGTTAGATCCCAAATATTTGTCTTGCACCTATCCTATCAACCCTATTTTCTCCCAATTGATAACCTTCTTTGCTCATTACTTACGTCGATTGTCATTAGCCAATAGTTTAGACTCGTAGTTAAATTTAGTTTTAATTACATAAATCTCAATTGTAGATCATCTTGGATAGCAATCAGCTATAAACTACAAACATAATATATAACTCCAATCCCTGTGGATACGATATTATAATTTACTATATTCGACTAACGAGCATATTTAAGTGTGTGTTTTGCGCTCGTCAGTCTCCGCATGTGGATCAATATACACAACACCCTTATATTGTCGCATGTGCATCTCAATCACAACACAACCTTCAACCACACACCATGTGACCATATGTCACAATATTTCTCAAACAACAATACCAATGCCACAACAATACATAGCCCGTGGATCAACAACAACGTATGCAAGAACTACAACAATAATACAAAAGTATAGGAAGTAAATCAACAAAGAGATGTGCTTCATATAACGGAAAATTCAATTCAAGGCATGTTATTAGCTTAAGAGTCTAATCCGGTCAATTACTATATATTAGCCCGTGTACACACTCGTCACTTCATGTACACGTCTTTTCACATAATACAATTAGTGGAATTAGATCAAGTCCTAAGGGAAAATTATCTCATACAAAGTTAGGCAATATACTTACCTTAATTAGGCCAATTCAATACTCTAAAAATGCTTTGCTTTTAAATTCACCTATGTTGGCTCAAATCTAGCCAAAAATGGCTTAATAATATCAAACAATGCAAGAGAATTGACTTTCAATTAATAAAGATAAGATTTTTATACTTTTCTCAAAAATTCAACAAAGTCAACCTCGGGCTTGCATGATCAAAATTTGAGTCAAGGGATAGATCTTGACTACCCATAATCTCATGAGTCCAATTATGCGTTTGGTTTTCAAATCCGAGTCCAAATCGACTCTAAAATTTTTATTTTTTGAAAACATAGTCAAAACATTCCCAAAATTCTCTTCAAATTCCATGATTTAGATGTTAAAATCCGTAAGCAATCAAGTAAAAATATTGAAATTGAGTAAAATTACTTAACCTAATATCTAGAGGTGAAAATCATCTCCAAACATTGCCTCTCACCAAGTCTAGGGCTCAAAATATGATAAAATGAGACTAAGTCCCGAAATACCCATCTATAAACAAGCTACAAATGTGACATTTGCGACCTAGGGTTCGCAAATGCGACCCTCGCATATGCAGAAAAAGGATCGAAAAACAGACCCCTGAGTAGCTCTGAAGATATCGCAAAAGGGATATAAAATTCGCAAATGCTAACATTGACTCCTTTGCAAAGGCGACAATCATGGTCACAAAAACGACCTGACAGCCTCAAAAGCCAATCACAAATGCGACTTGTGAAGCCAGTCAACACAGTCAAACCTCGCAAATGCTGTTCCCACCTCACAAATACGAATAGGATCTCGCATTTACGAGACCTGCAGCACCAGTCCAAAACCAGCAATCATTGAATAGTCTGAAACACTCCAAAACGAATCTGAAACTCACTCGATTCATTTAGGCTCCACACTAAACATTCACACAAGTCTTAAAATATCATATGAACACGCTCTCACACTCAAAGCACCGAAATAACATCCAGAACCATTAATCGAACTCCAAAATATATTGCATTCACAATAAAATTCAAGAATTTCTAAAATCGTAACCAAACGTATGATTCCTACCAAACCAACTCGGAATGACACCAAAATTTTCACACAAGTCACAAATAATGAAATGGACCTATTCCAAGTCCAAAAAACCACAATCTGAACCCGATAGCCATAAATCCAACCCATGGTCAAACTTAAAAAATTTCAAACATTCAAATTGCCAACTTTCGCCAATTAGAGCTAAAATCTTCTAGAAACACCCAAATTCAAATGCGGGCATACATCCAAGTCAAAAATCACAATCCGGACCTAACGGAATTATCAAAACTCCGATTCAAGGTCAAAAAAGAGTCAAACTTGACCTTCCAAATTGATAATCATTTTTCCAAATCAAACCTCGAACCACTTGAAAAACAAAACCGACCATACACATAAGTCATAATACATCATATGAAGCTACTCAAGACCTTAAACTGTCGAACAAAAAGCAAATGCTCAAAATGATCGATTGGATCGTTACACCAAACTTTACACACAAGTTCTAAATGACAAAATGGACCTATACCAAGTCCCAAAAAAATAATTGGAACCTGATACCTTCAAAGTCAACCCATGGTCAAACCTATGAAACTTCTAAACCTTTAAATTGCCAACTTTCGGCAAAACGAACCAAATAATCATAGGAACCTCTAAATCCAATTTCGGGCATATGCCTAAGTCCAAAATAACGATACAAACCTATTGGAACTATCAAAATATCATCCGGGGATTATTTTTACAAAATTCAAACTTTGGTAAACTCTTATGACTAAAACTTTCAACCTAGGATTTAAGTGCTCCAATTCAATCCAAAATCTCCCCGAAACCAAACCAATCATTCATGTAAGTAACAAAATAATAATTAAACATACCAGCTTCAAATGGAGAATTGGGGCTCAAATACACAAATCGGCCGGTCGGATCATTACAATAACGAGTGCAAAAATTTATAGTGCAGGAAATATAAATGTCACAAAGATATATTTATACTGGCTCATATTCAATATGAATCCTAGTCCAGTTCTCTTGGGTTGCAAGATGGTTATCTCTATAAGCTCCTTGATAACTTGGGTACAATTTTGGTGGATGAGTTTCTTACACGCACGCCAACTCTTTTCTATAGGTCTTCTTTTCTTTTTTCTTTGTGATATAATGCCTCACCAATTTTGTTTTTCTCTCTTCTCTCTTTTATTTATACAATAAATTTAAATAAATTACAATACTTGTTAAGAGTATAACAAAAATCTTTAAAGTTGGCTAGACAAAATTATATGCTCTTCTTTGAGTTCTTCGAATATGTAGTCTAAGCTCTTGACCGTTTGAGATCCTTGATTGATCTTGATTCATCTGATGAGGACAGAGATTGGCAACCCAAAGAAATTGATCCTTTGCATGAATCTTGACTTGTGATTCTTTTCAAGAATAACGATGGAGTTTTTCTTAGCTTAATCTTCTCCTTGATGGACAGTTGTAGATTTGTCCACTTTACTTCTGTAGCCTGATTGATTGAGATACTTTCTTAAGTTGATAGGATTAATTTCTGGAGTCATAGCTATAAGATTTGATCTTTCTTGAGGATTTATCTCCCTTCAAGATTTATCTTCCTTCATTAAGTTGATGGGGATCGTCTCCAAAATTATAGTTGTAGGATTTGATCTTCTTTGCGTGATTTGATCATCCTTCCTCATTTTTGTGAGATTTAAGCTTCCTTTCTTTATTTGCTTCAAGTCACCGCTAGATTTATCTTCCTTCATTTTACATGCTTCTTATATTTTATACTCTTGCCTCGAGTCCTCGTTTGATATTTCTTTTAAATACCTGTAAGAACAGTTATATACACTAAGTTTTGATTAATTATCATCATTACTAAAACTCAGAGTTAATAAGTACGATGTGAATTTGAAGGTGTTGGGCTAGAATGACCCGCTTATACTCTTAACATAGTATGATATTGTCTGCTTTGGGCCAAACCCTCACGATATTTTTCAAAAGGCCTCACACCATTAAGAGATTCATATACATTATATGTAGGCTCCCAATATTTTCAACTACCAATGCAGGACTTTTGTTCTCACACTTAACAATCTCCCCTTGAATTAAGTTCCACGTGGCCCACTACCACGATTCACGGGTCTCTCTCTCGAACTAGTTCCAACTGGCCCACTACCACAATCCACTGGCCAATTTTTGAGATTTACTATGTGTTACTCATATTGTTAGAGTATTTATAGAAACTGAAGCCCGCAATTAGCTTCTTTTTTTTGTGCGCGTGTTCAAACTTGTAAGGGTAAAGAAACTGAGCCCCGCGCCACTCATCACTATACTTATCCCGCTGAACGTGGGCTCTTAACATGGTATAATATTATCCGCTTTGGGCCAAGCCCTCACGATTTTTGTGATGACCCGATAGGTCATTTTGAGTACAAGACTTAATTTCTATGTTCCGAGACCTCTCATAGCTTCATTTGATATTTCTTATTTTGTGTGCATGGTCCGTGTCATTTTTTAGAAAGCTTTACATAAAACTTTGAAGAAAAAATAATTTTTGACTTAAAATAATGTTTGGGGTTGACCACAATCAATATTTTTGGTAAACAACCCCAGATTAGTATTTTGATGATTCTGGTAGGTTCGTATGAAATTTTTTGACTTGTACACATGTTTGGTTGGGGTCTCGGATGACCCGAGCGTGTTTCGGTGCATTTTGTGAAAGATTGTAAAAAATGAGTTTTCAAGTTAAAATCTTGAGTTTTGATGATCGATTCTTGTTATTTGATGTTATTTTGATGATTTGAGGTAGGATCAAGTTTGGAGCCCGAGGGGCTCGGATGAGTTTCGGATGCATGACAAATGAGCTTGCATTTGCTGGTGCTTAGCAGTTGCAGGTCTCGCATTTGTAAGTACCTGATCGAAATTGCGATCCTCACTTTTGTGATGCCAGGCTCGCAAATGCGAAGTGGAAACTAGCGGCTGTGATTTGTATTTGTGAACCATTATTCGGTTTTGCAACTTGGTTTGGTATCACTTATGCGGTCCCATTGTCACATTTGCGATACGGTACCAGGTGCAACAGCTTCGCATTTGCGAAGTTTGGACCACATTTGCGAGGGGGTGTCCTTCGCAAATGCGAAGGTTATGTCACATTTGTAATATCTGTGGCTCTTATTTGCGATCAGTGTTTCGCATTTGCGGATATTGCAATTGCGAACTAGACGTCTGCAGGTGGGTAAAAGAGTAAAACATTGGTACTTAGCTCATTTTTATCTACTTCTCAACCCTAAAAACTCTAGAGGCGATTTTTGAAGAATGTTTTATCACGGCCCGGAATTCCCAACTTCGGGACCATGATAGCACCTAACATCCACTTGCTAGGCAAGCCGACGTTAATAAAGAAATTAACCAATTTCTAACAATTAATTCAAAGTAATGACATTAAAAGTGAAATAAGTTAAAAATTTAACACAGTGAATAAAAGTGATGCGATGCTGACTACTCCCAAAGATTCGGAGTCAGAAGTACATGAGCAACTAGAACTCTACAAGCATAGGCTGAAATAAATACAATTGTTTGAAGAAGATAAATAGTAAATATAGGAAATGGAAAGGAACTTCAAGGTCTGCGAACAACCGAAGATCTATCTCAAGTCTCCGAAGTGAATGTGTTCCAAGCCAACGCACCTCTAAGCACCGCTGGGACCAATACCAGTATCTGCACAAGAAGTGCAGAAGTATAGTATGAGTACAGCCGACCCAATGTACTCCGTAAATGTTGAGCCTAACCTCGATGAGGTATTGACGAGGCTATGATAAGACACCTAGATAAAAACCCTGTACAAATGTATATGAAGCAAAAAAATAACAAGAAGAATGATAAAATATTAAATGGGAGGGGACATGCGAAAGGGGAGATATCATAAAAACTGCAAGTACAAGATCACAAAATAACATCTTCTGAAATAAACAACAATATCACCAAATAAATCACCAAAACCAGAAATCAAACAAGGCAATAAAATGAAGATGGCACGACATCACTCTTCGTGCTTTTACTCTTGTCCTCACCATGTAATATCATAAATAAATGGCACGCCATCACCCTTCGTGATTTTACTCATAATCACGGCATCACCCTTCGTGCTTTTACTCTCAATTCTCTCAATATATGATAATGAATACAAATAAGGCACGGCAACACCCTTCGTACTTTTTTCTCTTCATCACCAAACAACAATACAAATTCGAATAATAAAAGCAAGGCAGAAAATAACTTCACTTCAATTATGGTGCCCTGATATCAAACTCAACTTTCAAAATATTCAATATCTTTGAAATAAAAAATAAATAAGAAACGAATAATTAAAAGAAGTAATAATCTAACCTAAGCATGGAAAACATAATCAATGAAACGATATAATACAAAGAAACAATTGCCACCCACATGCTTTAACCCAATGACAATGCATAAGTACTCGTTACTTCAAATATACATTGTTCCCACACATAAAATACGTAAAAAATAGATCAACAAGTCTTAATCCATCAAGTCAAGGTTGACCATGATGCTTACCTCACTCCGCAACCAAATCAATACTCAACTGCGGCTTTTTCTCTAGAATTATCCTCCAAACCAATCAAATCTAACCAAATATAGTTCAAATAATTCAAAATAGCCTTTAAAAACTACCCACGAGTGAAAAAGATTCAATCTTTAATGGTCAAAACTCAAGATTCGGACCAAAACTCAATTACCCATTCACCCCAAGCCCGGTTATATGATTAGTTTCGAAATTCGACCACAAATTGAGGTTTATATCTCAATATATCAAAATCTCTAATTTCTACCTAAATCCCTAATTTCTAACATGAAAAGACATAGATTAAAGGTCAAAATCAATGGGTGTTTATGGAAATGTAAGGAAACAAGTTAAAATCTACTAACCTATGAAGTTACGATGAAAAACCTCTTCAAAATCGCCTCTAGGCCGAGCTCAAACATGAAAATGGTTAAAAATGAGAATAATCTCGATTTTTGAAACTTTAAATCACTGGGCTTCAGGTGTTCTTGTAATGACCCGACCGATCATTTTGAGCATTTGTACTTCGCTCGGTAGTTTGAGGGTACGAGTATCTCCGCATGTTGTATTAGGACTTGTGTGCAAAAATTTGAGTTCATTCCGAGTTGATTTGATTTGTTTCGGCGCAAGTTTTTGGAAGTTGAAAGTTCATTAAGTTTGATTTGAGATGCGCTTCATCGTTTCGATGTTGTTATGCATGATTTGAGGCATCGAGTAGGTCCATGTTATGTTATGGGACTTGTTGGTATGTTCGTACGGTATCCCGAGGGGCTCTGGTGAGTTTCGGATAGGTTGGGTAGTGTTGCGCTTGTTTTTCTTATTTTCGACGTCATTTCTTCAAGCATAAATGGAACCACATTAAATAAATGAGCTCTGATTTCTATTTTGATTGAAATATTAGATCCGTATTATAATTACGGTACCATAGCAAAAAGAATCGTCGACTGTAGACATCGTATGAGGATTTTATGGTCATTTTACTAAGAATTGGGTTGCCAAATTTTTCAGATTAATTATGGAATTGCCACTGATTTCGTATTTAAAAATCTGCACTATTTTCAATATTGACCCCAACATATCTCCTTCATTATAAGGTCAAATGGAGTTATTCAAAAGCCTAACTTGACGGAAATTTCATACGGAATCCATTGGATACATCAAAATCAAGTTTTGGGATTGTTTGGCATGCAAAACGAGGTAGAACAGCTAGGCAAAAATACTTAATATCGAAGGTTTGTTCATTTAGTCATATTTTGAGTTGGGGAGCTCGGATTTGGACAATATTTGGAGGCGCTTTTGACCATATAGATTGGGGTAAGTGTTCTATACTCGATTTTGGTTATATTTCATGAATCCATCTTCGTTTATGGCATTTGATTGATGATTTCAAAGTGAAATTTGGGAATTTTGTCTAAAATTTTATAAAGTAATTTTTTTAGTTTTGAACATCGATTTGGAGTTGGATTAGAGTGAAACTAGTATGGTTAGACTCGTAATTGAATGGGTTGTCGAATTATTTGAGTTTTGTTATGTTCCGAGGTGCGGACACGGGTTTCACCTTTTGGTCTATTTTGGGATTTCGATTAAAGATTTGATCTTTATCGATGGGGTTTGTTTCCTTTGGCATTATTTGATGTATTTGAGTTGCTTTTGGCTAGTTTCGAGCAGTTCAAAGTTCGGTACGCGCGGGATGGCATTTTTTGAGCATCGTTTGGCTTGCTGGGTATTGGATTTGGCTTGTTCGTGGTAAGTAATACTTCTAATCTTGGTGTTGAGGGTATGAACCCTGAATATACGTGTTATGAGTTTGGTATTGAGGTGTTGAGCTATTGAGCTGCGATCCATGTTAGAAACCATGTCTAGGCTACATGCTTTTTCTGTTGGGACCCAATGAGGTCATATTGCTGTTGAATTATTTGTTTGAATTGTAATTTCATACTCAGTCATGTTAATTCATTTCATATCATATCTCAGTCTCTGTTGCTATTTATTGACACATCATATCATCATTTTTGGGCTAGTTTCATGTCATTCTGAGCCCGAGAGACTAGAGAGATTGATGACTGAGTGCGGCTGAGGGCCTAAGTGTGAGTGATATTATGGGATCGGGCTGCACGTCGTAGCATGTTATATTGATTTATGCCTGGATCTGGCTTATTATGGAGCTTGGGCTAAAGGAGCCCCTCCGGATTCTATACACACCCCCAGTGAGCGCAGTTGATATAAATTGAGGGATGGATCTTCTCTGGGCATGGATCTTGCCCGAATCATTTATATTTGGGGATGGATCTTTCCCGGGCTAGATTGACCTTATACAATACTGAGTGACTGACTGCCAGTTGCTATATATATATATATATATTTGGGATGGATCTTTCCTAGGCTGGATTGGCCATATACAGTACTGCGTGACTGAGCATGATGAGTGGAAAGTGTGAGACAGTGAGATGGAGTACTCTGAAAGTGTGAGTACATGAGTTCATCACTAAGATACATTGCATTTGACATGCGTACTTGAGATACATGCATAGAGATGCGTTTCTTTCTGCTACTCCGGTTTTGGTGACATTCATGATTTCACCTGCATATTGACATGTAGGCATAGAGATGTATCTTCCTCATGCCATCTAAAATTGAAATATCTTAATTATTGTTGAAAGGTTTTTGGAAAAAATCACAGTTTTCAAACTTACTCATATTTTTGGTGATTTCGGTAAAAGATTTGGGTTTTCAATGATATACTTGCAAAGCAGGGCTATTTTTCTAGAACTATGAATGAGTTGAGTATTTTATCTTTGAGTTACTTCTTTTATTTCTTCCATTATGCTGTAATGAATTGTTATTAGCTATTGGTGTTGGACTCCGACCTATGTTCTAGCTTGTCACTATTTTCAACCTAAGGTTAGGTTTATTACTTATTGAGTACATGGGTCGGTTGTACTCATACTGCACTTCTGTACCTTGCGTGCAGATGTTGGATGTTGATATTGCTGTGATCAACGGGAGCTGGATTTGAAGACGTACCTGTGTTCCAGTTATAGCTGCATCTTGTTCATGGTAGCCTTAGATCTATAAAAATATGTTTATGTACATTTCCAACAGATGATGTATTAATTTCTTACCGGCTTTATAAATTCTAATCTTAGAAGCTCATGATTTGTACTACCAGTTCTTGGAAAAATTCTTGTATTAAGCAATTGTAGTATCATTTTTTTCTCTTAATAAGTCTCATTAAATTGGATTTTTATTAATTGGCTTACCTAGAGGGTTGGGTTAGGTTCCTTCACGACTAGTTGGATTTTGGGTCATTATAGTTCTTCACGTTCGCGAGACACCTGACGTGATCGCGAAGCATTGGCGGCCAGAAAGCCTTTGTGTTCGCGAAAAACCCTTCGCGTTCGCGAAGTCTTGCTCCCCTTGCCTTCGCGTTCGTGAGCCAATGCCCGTGTTCATGTAGGGTAATCACTCGTCTCCCCTAGAATCCCCTTAAACCTTCGGGTTTATATATGAACGGTCGCGTTCGCGAAGGGTAAGCCCTGCAATGCTTCGCATTCACGATTGATTCTCCTTGTTCACGTAGAAGAACTCCACCCATGTCCCAGTGTAATGACCCGATCAGTCATTTTGAGATCTAGCGCATTGTTTGGCGACTTGAGGCCTTGAGTATCTTCACTTTATGTATTATGACTTGTACGTGTGGTCGGAATTGAATTTCGGGAATTTCAGAGTTGTTTCGAAAGGAAAATTCTCAATTTGAAAGCTTTAAGTTGGAAGAGTTGACCAAGGTTTAACTTTTGAGTAAACGACCTCAAAATCGAGATTTGAAGGTTCCAGAAGGTTCGTATGATGATTTAGGACTTGGGCGTGTGTTCGGGATGAGTATCGGATGGCCCGGAAGTATTTCGGCGCTTATTGTGGAAAGTTAATATTTTGGAGGTTTTAGAAATCCTAAGTTTGATTTGAAATGGACTTTGGTGTTATTAATGTCCATTTGGGATTCTGAGCCTCGAAATAGGTTTATATTGTGATTCATGACTTGCACTTAAAGTTTGGCGTCAGTCCGGGGTGTTTAAGTATAATTCGGATGCGTTCATCGAAGTTTAAAAGTTTGAAAGTTTAAAGAAAGGTTTCGGTCATCGATTCGTAATTTTGTTGTTGTTTGACGTGATTCAAGGCTTCGACTAGGTCCGTATCGTGTTTTAAAATTTGTTGGTAAGTTTGGATGGGGTCTCGGGGGCCTCGGGTGTATCTCGGACAAGCCGCAGATTATTTTGGAACCTTGTTGTATTGCCGAAGGGCCTGAGTATTGATACAGTCGCACCTGCGGAAAAAGGGCCGCAGATGCGACGCCGCAAAAGCGTCCAGGCAAGCGCAGAAGCGGATTTTGGTTGGGCAATGCTGGGACCGCAGATACGGTCGATTTGCCGCAGATGTGGTACCGGGACTACAGATGTGGTCGGCGACCTGGGTTGGGGTTCTCGCAGGTGCGAGATTTAAGCCGCAGAAGCGGTTGTCGCAAAAGTAACCCTGGGACCGCAGACGCAGGATTTTCTAGGCAGTGTGGTTTTAAAAGTGTGGGTTTGGCTCATTTTTACTTCATTTTCATCCATGGGAGCCGACTTTGGAGCGAGTTTAGAGCGGCATTTCCATCGTCAATCATGAAGTGAGTGATTTCTACATGTTGTGAATTAAATACACGAATTTAGACTTGTTAATTCAACAATTTGAGTGGAAGATGTGGGATTTTAGGTAGAAGACCTAGAAATTATGTTTTTGGATTTTACCATGAAATTTGGACATTGAATTTGGAATAAATCATATATTTAAGTTCGTGGCATTATGGGTAAAGTTTATCTTTGAAAATTTTCGGAATCCGGGCACGTGGGCCTGAGGGTTGACTTTGTTGACTTTTCGAGCGGAGTTGAGAATTTTTATAAATTGTTAAATTGTACACATTGAAGTATATTTTGATGGATTTGCACATTGTTTGACTAGTTTTGGATCATTTGGCTTTAAATTGATGAGTTAAAGAGGCATTGGAGCTGGTTAGTGGAACTTCGGAGCGAGGTAAGTCTCCTGTCTAACCCTGTGAGGGGGAAACTACCCCTAGGTTATGTACTTGATATGTGATACTTATTGCTTGTGGTACGTACGCACGAGGTGATGAGAGTCCGTACGTAACTAGATTCATGTTATGTCCGGGTAGACGTAGGCTTTTATTACGCTATTACCTGCACAACTTGAGCTCAATTTGCTAGTTTAAATTTCCTGAATTATTAAGTAAGAATTTAGTTAAAGATTATGTTAAATCGAGCTTTGTTAGCTAGAGATTTGGTGGACTGTTAATCATTGATGGGAATTTATATCCTTTTATGGGCTTACCGTGATGTTATAAATACTTAATTCGCAAATCCGAAAGAGTTTCCCTATTCCTATGGATAGGGCTGAACGACCTTGCAGTGTATATACACGACTATATGGATCGGGCTGGACGATCTCGGCATAATTCGTGCGTAAAATCATTAAAAGTTCGAATACCCACGAAACTACTCACTTGATTGAACTTGGGACTTCTATGATATTCTTCTAAGACCTGAGATCGGATATTTAATTGATGGTTCCTAATAATTGAGATAGCACCCTTTGGGAGCATTTTTAACTAATAATATTTGTTAAAGGACTTCGTTATCTATTGTTCCTTATTCTATTATTCCTGTTGTATTCCATGCCTATTTAGTTATCTAATGTTCCTTATTCTATTGTTCATGTTGTATTCCATGCCTAATTATATTCCCTGTATTTTATTTATTGGACCACTAGTAAGTGTCGATATCGACCCATCGTCACTGCTTATCCGGGGTTAGGCTAGATACTTACTGGGTACGTATTGATTTACGTAATCATGCTACACTTCTACACTAAATGTGTAGGATCTGACAGGTTCATTCGACGGTCATCATGGAGCGTGGGCGCAACTACTGAGGAGACTTTATGGTGAGATGCTCTCTATGCTACGCACCGCAGCCCTCAGAGTCTCCATCTTATTTATTTATTTTACCCTGTCTATTTTATATTCCAGACAAATGTTGTATTATTATTGCCTTCTTTAGCAAATGCTCATGCACTTGTGATACCGGATTTTGGAATGTTCTAAAATTGGTTTGTGGCATTCCTTAGCATTGACACACTTTTATCACTTATTCTATTTAAATTGTAAGTATTCATGATTTTAAATACGCTAAATTCTTTTATTTAATAAAGTTAACGATTTTGAAAATAATAAAAGGAATGATTAAGTTGGTAGCTCATCGTTGGCTTGTCTTATGGCGATGTTGGGCGCCATCATGACCTATAGTGAAAATTGGATCATGACACCCAGTTTTCCCTACACGATCACAAAACACATAGCATCAGACACCAGCAAATAGATGAAACCTGCAATTCTAAGTCCAAAATGACTCGTAGCCTATCCGAAACTCATCCGAGCCTCGCGGGCTCCAAACCAAATATGCACATAATATCATACGAACACACTCACATTATCAAAACATCAAAATAACAATTAGAACTATGAATCGGAGATAAAAATGGATGAAAGTTTCAAAGAAACTCAAGAACTTCCAAATTCACAACTGAGCGTCCAAATCCTATCAAACCAACTCCGTTTTGCACCAAAATTTGCAGATAAGTTTTAAATAGCAAAATAAAATTATACCAAGTTCCGGAACCAAAATCCGAACCCAGTAGCAATAATGTCAACCTACGGTCAATGGATAATTGGTTTTTCATCAATTCCCCAATACTTTTCATGCATTCTTAACATTAAATCTATGAATTACATGTTAGAAAATAGGAATTTTGGGTAAAATTTAAGAATTTGTAAAATTAGGCTTTAGGCTTCAAATTGAGGCCGTATTTAGAAAAGAATTTCATAACATGGCTAGGGGTGAATGGATAATCGGAATTTGGTCCAAATCTCGAACTTCGACCAAGTGGGCGCGGGGTTGAGTTTTGTAAACTTTTTAATTTAGCTAAAGATTGAATCTTTTTCATTCATGGGTAACTTCTAAAGTTTATTTTGGATTGTTTGATAGATAATTGGCTATATTTGTTTGGTTTGGAGGCTTGTTCGAAACGCAAAGTCGGGGTTGATTATTGATTTGATTGCGGAAAGAGGTAAGTATTGTGTTTAACTTTGGCTTGAGGAAATTAGTACTTGTTGGTCTATTTGCTACGTTAATTATATGTGGGAAGGGCGCATATGTGAGGTGACGAGTGTATATGCGTTGTCATGAGTTAAAGCATGCGGGTTGGACTATTTATGTCATCATTTATTCCCTCTTATATCTTGTTCCATACTTTGATTGCAACACGTCCTTACTTGTTATTCATACCTTACTTGTCATCTGTCATGTAATTGTTACCTTTTTCGATTTATTTATTTATCGCTCAATATCTGCTTACCTACTATATGTTCCTACATGTATTAATTGTATATCTTCATTGTCTCGTATCTTTACTTGCCTTTATTGTCTTTATATTATTTGTTGCGCTTTATTGTATTATATCCGATTATATTAGTCCTTTAGCTAATCTTGTATTAATGAATTATCAAGGTTTGTAAATATGAGTTATTGGTTATTCTCTATTTGTATTGGTAGTTCTTTGATGTTCTATAAACATTAGTTCCTTTTCTGTTGAGATTACATAGTTTGGTTGTGTTGAGTTGTTCATATTAACGAGTTGATATTGGGATCAGGTTGCACGGCGCAATAGTATTGAAATGAATTGATAATGGGAATGGATTGTGCGCTGCAACAGACATCAAATTGATGCTGGGTTCGGGTTGCGCACTGCAATGGAGTATGATGTGTTGTAACATTTTGTAGCCATAGTGCTTTATTTTTGTACTGTGATACGAGGTTATGAGAAGATGTTATTCTGGGGCCCTCTCTTAGTTGACTTTTGGGTCTCGTTCTTATGAGTTTACTTGTTTTCTCTGTATTTTTGTCGTCTTTTATTATTATTCGTACAAGTTTATCGTGAGTGTCTTGTCATAGCCTCGTCATTACTTCGTCGAGGTTAGGATCGACACTTACAGAGTACATGAGGTCGATTGTACTCATACTATACTTGTGCACCTCTTGTGCGGATCCCGGTATTGGTCCTTGCGGCGCATAGAGGAGATTGCTCGGATCCGACTAATTCTAGAGACTTGAGGTAGAGTTGCATAATGTTCGCAGTCCTTGAAGTCCCTAACTATCCTGTCTTTACTATTTATCTAGTTTTAGACAGTTATACTTCATTTCTAACCATATTTGTAGTATTCTAGTCGCCCATATACTTGTGACTCTGAATTTATGGGATATGTATAGATTGCGTTACTTTGTATTTATTACACGTATTTTAGAGTTTATCAGTAGTTAATTATTATAACTATGTTTTAAAATTATTAAAATTTGTTAATTCTTGAGCTAATGTTGGCTTGACTAGCAAGTGGATGTTATGCGTTATCACGGTTGGGATTTAGGATTGTGAAAGTTTTTTTCCAAAAATACTATTAAGAGATCTATACACCTTATATGCTCCAAATATTTTCAGTCACCAATGTGAGACTTTTATTCGCACGCTCAACAGAATTAGTCATGTCCAAATGCAGATATCGAAAATCAAGTGGGAAACAAAAAAAAAAAATCAAATATCAAGCCCTTGATCCAACAGTTGAATAGAAGAATCAAAGATACATACTCTAACATTCGAGAAATTATAGAGATTGTACAGACATTGTACTTGAAAATTAAATTGCTCCTCCTTCTTCTTCATCATCATCATCATCTTCTTCTTCTTCATCATCATCATCTTCTTGTGTAGCCATTGCAATATTCGCTAGATGCACTCCAATTTTAATTATATCAATTAACAGATTGCTATCCTTTGCAGAAGATGATGATGATGATGATGATGAGTTCGTAACTATGAATTTATCTCCTAAAGCATGCGAAAACGTCAAAGTTCCAAAACTTTTGCTCTCATTTGAATCATTTCTGCGCACTGGAAAAGTACATTCTCCTTTATAACGAGGAGCTAGAGAAACGAGCAGCTCCCCTACGTATTTATCATCTGAGAAAGTCCTTTTGCAAAACAGCTCAATCTTAGAAGGAATAGTACTCCCTTTTATGATATCTTTCTCGGGCACAATGAAGCAAAGAGTGGTATTCCACTTAGGATTCGTCTCGTTCACACGATCCACTTCCGTGCACTTTGTTTTTCCTGCCATTGAAACCATTGCATAAACTTTCATTCGACCGAATTCTCGAACATCTAGGAGGTCACTAGCAGAATGGACTGTAAAATAAAAAAATCTGGCCTTCATGTTTAGTGGTATTACTTTATTAAGGTGCATGAAATATCAACTGTTCAAACGAATGAATTTATAGCGCTTATTTTAGAGCTCAAGGATGAGGACCAAAAGAGCTACTAACCACAAATCTAGAAAGGCTGAAGAACATTTCTTCTTTGAACTACTTCTAACATCGTTTTAAGCTTTTCAATTAAAACGGCTCAAAGATACTTTTAATATGATTGTTTACCCTTAAATTTGGATAACAATTAAACTTATAATATGGTTCTAAGGACACGTGATTTCACCTAATAGTAATTGATAAATGTGAGGATGGGTAACATAAATTAACAATAAAGTAAAACAAACCGATGTTAGAATGGAACTCAGCCCTCGAGTTGGGATACCCTCGAACTGGTTGATGCTAGAACAATTAAGTATAACAAGCGATGGACAATAGTATAAACGAGAAAGAGAATTATATTGCTTTTTATATCTGTCAACCGTGTCGTACAAATGATTAGAACCCCCCTTTATATAGTAGAGGAATCCCACTTATGGTATGATTCTAATTACAGAAGGAAATCCCATAATTAGCTAATTAACGGTTTCTGATTTGATCCGTTTCGAGATTTACGCCATGATCCTCGACCAGTCACCGAGGTTTACACCGTGATCCTCGACCAGTCACGGATATCTCGCCTTTCTGTTTTTATGTTATCTTCGATCTTGCTCGATGTCTGTCTTATTTGACTTCGATCGCTACTAGCCTAGATCTCGACATGTACCTCGGTTCTGAACTCGGTACTTAGTCCTCGTGATTTAGTCTATTCCGTTACGAGGCCGTCCTTCGATGCAATCTCCCGGTCTCAGTCAAATAGTAAAATCGGGACCTGCAATCATGGCCTCATACTCGGCCTCATTCTTAGTTAACGTGGTAGTTTTGATAGCTTGTCTAATTGTATTACCCGTGGGTGGCTTCAAAACGATGCCTAACCCGGACCCATTCACATTCGAAGCACCGTCTATGAAGAGGGTCCACACCCTCGATGATGTACCCGACTTTATTAATAGTTCCTATTCGACCTCGGGTACGAGGGCTGGCGTAAAGTCGTCCACGAAGTCTACTAAGATTTGAGACTTGATGGCCTTTCGGGGTCGATACTCGATATCGTACGCACTGATCTCGATGGCACATTTAGCCAATCGGCCCAAATGTTCGGGCTTATGCAAAATATTGTGAAGGGGATAAGTAGTCACCACGCAGATCGGGTGACACTGAGAAAATGGTTTTAATATCCTAGAGGCGCTTATTAGGGCAAGCGCTAATTTTTCTAAGTGTGGGTACCGGGTCTCGACCTCACCTAAAGTTTGACTAACATAGTAAACAGGAAATTACGCACCTTGATCTTCTCGAACTAGGACCCCACTTACCGTGATTTCCAGGACTGCTAAGTACAAGTAGATTTACTCGTCCACTTTCGCAGTATGAAGCAGTGGCGGTCTCGAGAGGTAACGCCTTAATTCTTTCAATGCTTGTTGGCATTGCGGGGTGCATGCAAAATTGTTCATCTTTTTGAGCAGTGAGAAGAACCTATCACTTCTATCTGAAGACCTCGAGATGAATCGGCCTTGGGCGGCTATGCGCCCTGTTAATCTTTGTACAGCCTTAACATTGTTCACGACAGTGATGTCTTCGATTGCCTTGATCTTATCGGGGTTGATCTCGATAACCCGATTCGATATCATAAAGCCGAGGAACTTGCCTGAGCCGACCCCAAATGCACATTTCTCCTGGCTGCATTTCATGTTGTATTTCCTTTGTATATCGAATGTCTCCTGCAAATGTATCAAATGGTCCTCTGCTCGCAGGGACGTAACTAGCATATCGTCAATATAAACCTCCATTGACTTACATTTTTATTCTTCGAACACTCGATTTACTAATCGTTGATAAGTGGCACCAGCATTTTTTAGTCCAAACGGCATTACATTATAATAATAGGTGACGTACTTAGTGATGAACGAAGTCTTTTCCTGATCCTCCAGGTTCATTTGTATTTGATTATACCCAGAGTAGGCATCGATCATGCGATCGATATTCGACAGAGGAATAGAGTCTTTAGGACATGATTTGTTTGAATCTTTATAGTCTACGCACATTCTAAGTTTATTTCCCTTTTTAGGGACTACGACTACGTTTGCTAACCATTCAGGATATTTTACCTCCCGAATGGATCCTATTTTGAGAAATTTGGTTACCTCATCCTTGATGAATGCATGTTTTACCTCAAACTGGGGCCTTCTCTTTTATTTACTGGGCGGAACTTCGGGTCCAAGCTCAGTCAATGTGTAGCGATTTTCGGCGGGATCCCTGTCATATCTAGGTAGGACCAAGCAAAACAATCCATATTATTGATAAGAAATTTAACGAGTTGTTCTCTGAGCTCGGGGGTTAACCCCGTACCTAGGTATACCTTTCGATCGGGTAGATGCTCGATCAGTATGACTTGCTCCAGCTCCTTGGCTGTCGATTTAGTGGCGTCGGAATCCTCGGGGATTATGAAGGATCGAGGGATCCAGTAGTCATCGTCCTCGTCTGTTCCCTGCTTCCCCGACTGAGTCGAAGCTGGTGGCGGTGGTTGCTATTTAGCTTCCTGTTTTCCTTCGGACTCCGATCCCTTTGTTGACGAAAGCGCCGATACCGGTATTACTTCGTCGACCGCGAACATCTTTTTGGCAGCATGTTATTCCCCATGCACCGTTTGTACTCCTTCCGGTGTCGGGAGCTTCAGCATTTGGTGAAGGGTTGAGGGGACCACCCACATGTTATGAATCCAGGGTCTTCCGAGCAGTGCGTTTTATCGCATATCGCCCTCGATCACATAAAACTTTGTTTCTTGAATAGTTCCGGCTACATTTATTGGTTGGATGATTTAACCTTTAGTTGTTTCACTCGCCATGTTGAAGCCATTGAGAACCCGAGTTGTGGGTACGTTCTGATCTTGTAGGCCGAGCTGCTCCACGACCCTCGATCGAATAATATTGGCTGAACTTCCTGGATCAATTAAAACACGTTTAACCAGTATTTTATTCATAAGGATAGAGATTACCAAAGCATCGTTGTGGGGTTGTGAGATCCCTTCTGCTTCCTCATCATTGAATGATAAAGTGCCTTCTGGCACATAGTCTCGAGTTCGTTTTTCCCTTGTGATTGATACTTTAGTGTGTTTGAACACGGGCCTTTGTGGAATATCGACCCCACCGATGATCATGTGAATCACCTCATGTGGTTCTTCCTGCTCGTTTTTCCTATTGGCATCCCTGTATCTGAAATGGTTTTTAGCTCGGTCGCTCAAGAATTCTCGAAGGTGACCCTCGTTGAATAGACGGGCCACCTCCTCCCTTAGTTGTCTGCAGTCTTCGGTTTTATGACCATGTGTACTATAGTATTTGCATATTTGATTGGGGTTCCTTTGGGAAGGATAGGTTTGTAGGGGTCTGGGCCATCTAGTATCTTTGATTCTCCTAATGGCTGACACAATACCTGATGCGTTGATGCTGAAGTTGTTATTTGATGATCGTGGTGCTTCTATGGAATTGGCGTGTTTATCGAAGCCACTTTTGCTCATGAGCCCTCGAGAGCTTTGTCTTCGATCGTTCATTCGATCATTTCGGATGGGATTGCATCCTGGGCCGCTGTTTCTACGATCATCGTTATATGGTTGATACCAATCTCTACTCGACCGGGGTTCTCTGTCAATATCCCTTTGAGTTCTGCCGATGGGCCTGTTTGGATAAGCGAAACTGAAAGGGGTCCCCAATTGATCATTCCTCGACCCTGATCTTTGACTAGTACGGATTATGTACATCGGCCCAGATTACCGCTGGATATTCAATTAAACTCTGCTTTAGCTGTCATGATGCCACCGAACTTCGTTAGTTCAAACCTTGAGTAAAGGCTTGAACAACCCAATCGTCTGTGACCGGTGGTAGTTCCATGCGTTCCATCTAGAATCGAGATACGAATTCCCTCAATATTTTGTTGTCTTTTTGTTTCACCTTGAAGATGTCCGATTTCCTAGTCGCAACCTTTAGTGCTCCGGTATGTGCCTTTCTGAAGGATTCTGCAAGCATATCGATGGAATTAGGCGGCAAATTGTGGTACCATATCATTTCTCCTTTTGACAAGGTTTCTCCAAATTTCTTTAGTAGAATAGATTCAATCTCATCGTCTTCCATGTCATTCCCTTTTATTGCGCATGTATAAGAAGTGGCATGCTCATTAGGGTCGGTGGTCCCATTGTACTTAGGATTTTCTAGCATTCGGAATTTTTTCAGAATGGGCTTCGAAGCCGCACTTGGAGGGAAAGGCTTTTGTACGAATTTCTTTGAATCCATACCCTTTAGAATCGGCGGAGCCCCCGGTATTTGGTCAACCCGAGATTTGTATGTCTCTACTTTCTTGTCATTTGCCTCGATGTTCTTGTCTCCCGACTCAATCCGTTTAGTGAGCTCCTCGAGCATTTTCATACTGGCGGGGTCAGTCCCCGATTCGTTGGCGTTCAACCTTTCCGGCTCAGGATCGGTACTGTGGACGACTTCTGGTTCTATCCTACTCGGTGTTCGGGTACTGATTTGGTAGTTGTGCTATAACGGCTTGTTAGGCCTGTAACATTTCGAATATCAGTTGGAGTCTAACTCCACTATCTTCTGTGCCCTGCGTACCTCGACCACCTGATCGAACTTCCCTGCATACGCTACCTTCGAGATCAACACCCAAATTTTCATTTAAGGCGACGTGCGAACTGACATCGATGGGATTTGCAATTGGTGCTCCCTCGAGCTTAGCCTGAGGCACCTCGATCCCTGGGGCGGCTATATTGTCATTCTTCCCGTGAAATCTGAGGTTGTTTTCACCATGTGCAGGCACTGCTTGTGAGTTTGACATATTTATTGTGAAAACAAAGATTCTTACGAGAACAAGTGTAAAGTAGTGTGTGTTATCGGAAACATTATTAAGCAATCACTATTATCATTAGCCACATGGTGGGCGCCAAACTGTTTACCCTTAAAATTTGATAAGAATTAAACTTATAATATGATTCTAAGGACACGTGATTTTACCTAATACCAATTGAAAAATGTGAGGATGGGTAATAGAAATTAACAATAAAGCAAAGAAAACTAGTGTTAGAATGGAACTCAGCCCTCGAGTTTGGATACCGTCGAACTGGTTGATGCCAGAACAATTAAAGTATAACAAGCTAATGAACAATAGTATAAATGAGAAAGAGAATTATATTGCTTTTTATACCTGTCAACTGTATCGTACAAATGATTAGAACCCCCTTTATATAGTAGAGGAATCCCACTTATGGTATGATTCTAATTACAAAAGAAAATCCCATGATTAGCTAATTAACCGTTTCTGATTTGATCCGTTCCGAGATTTACGCCATGATCCTCGACCAGTCACCGAGTTTTACGCAGTGATCCTCGACCAGTCACAGATATCTCGCCTTTCTGTTATTATGCTATCTTCGATCTTACTCGATGTCTGTCTCATTTGGCTTCGATCGCTACTAGCCTCGATCTCGACTTGTACCTCGGTTCTGAACTCGGTACCTAGTCCTCGTGATTTAGTCTGTTTCATTACGAGGCCGTCCTTTGATGCAATCTCCCGATCTCGGTCAAATGGTAAAATCGGGTGGGCCCGGTTTTCTCCGTCTACAGTGATGTGATATTGTCTGTTTGGGCCAAGCTCGCACAGTTTTTCCCAAATAGCCTCACACATTAAGAGTATCCAACTCTTTATAACTAGTTTATATTCTTTTCTATTTTTCATGTGGGACTTTGTTCACAGAGACCATGAGTTTCTAAAAAGTCATTGAGATGAAGCTACAACTGATCCAAATGCTTATCATCATTTTATCTTAGTCGCACGAGTATTCTTATTGTTAAAAGCTCTCACTTAGAATTCGCTTTCTTAGTTCAAAATTATAATTAATCTAAAAAACAAATGCCATAACTCAAGACACCAATATTCCCAGCAGATCAGAATTCAGAGTAATACAGTTTTATTGCAAAATCAGAATTATACTTGTCGGTCGTGAATGAGGTCGTGAAATCATCTCAAAAGCTAGGAGGAAATTCTGTCCATGTTAATAGAGCTAGTAATTAAACTGATTGATTCTAATCATTAGAGGCCACTTCAGTTATGGTTAAATAATCCTCCCTCCTAAGCAGAACATATTTTGGTTTGAAATCATGTGACCACCTTTCATTTTGCAACATTGTTGAATTATCCTAGTCTAACCCTAACAACTATATATATTCAAATCAATGGAACCAATAATCTATCTTCGGAGACAATTTTCGTAATAAGAGAAAAATCCTTGCTCAGACTCATTAATGCTCACAAAGCGTTGTATCTAAAGGACCAATTCCTAATCCAACTAGTAAAAGGTTGAATTAATGGATATAACACTACATGAAAAATAAGTAAACTTCTTTGAAATTAAACTTACCATATACAGTAGATGCAAACGTACTAGTGTATACTCAGATATTTTTTTTATATATTACTACCATCTAGTATCTGCGGCTACTAGCTAGTCTGATTAATCCACATTCGCATTGTATAGGGCCTATAAAAAGAGGAATCACTCCCAGTCGTCAGTTTCTTTATTTTGAGGTTTAAACCCGAAACCTCTTATTAAGAATGAAGCATGCATACTTCTTTACCCTACGGTGGATTAAAAATATTAGATTACACAAATGACTATAATAAAGTTGACCAAGTCAATGTGGAAAAGTAATACACGCGGAGGAGTCAGTGTTTAAATGTGGCTACTACAAGGGGCAATACTAGTCTTCCTCCTCTGACTTAATGCAACTCGTAAGGTCCACATGAATCGAGATATCACTATACGAAGCAAATGTGTCTAATAAACACAAAATCTTCTCCAGAGGAGATTAAATTATACCAAATGTGGAAAAGTAATACACGCGGAGGAGTCAGGTTAAATTTGTGTACCCTACCCGTAGACAAATTCAGAAGTCCTTAAATGCTACATAAGACCTAGAACATGTCAAAATCTTCTCGATAACCGCTCACCTTACTGTGATCTTCAATATACATCAAATATGCATCGAGCAACCCGCGCTTCACCAGCACGTGACTATGCGAAGAAACAACCAAACAATCCCTCAGCCCGGAAACCGATACAACGTATGATCCTATAATCTAATTGTCATTAGCAGACTCCCTCACTTAGCCCGAAGCCATAGAACACACTATCGGTAATCCAAAGTACCATATCTTCGTAGCATGCCCCGATCTCGCACGGCTATTTATCTGAATACTTCAAAAACTCATGCAATACTGAAGACTCTGCTAAGCGCTTATCCATTAGTCAAACAACTTCCCCAAATGCTCTGAAATGATAATATATGCATCCCAGCGAATGGAAACCTCATACGAAACACACGATCCAAACTCATCATGCAGGAGATAACCCACCGGCTATACTCAAATCAACAATTCACCTAGAACCCCCCATAATCAGAACGACTAGGCCACTAGCCCGCCTTTCCAAGTCCGTGGATCGGGCCGAACGACCTTGGCAGTGTATATACACGACTATATGGATCGGGCCGGACGATCTCGGCATAATTCGTGCGTAAAATCGTTAAAAGTCTGAATACCCACGAAGCTACCCACTTGATTGAACTTGGGACTTTTATGATATTCTTCTAAGACCCGAGATCAGATATTTAATTGATGGTTCCTATTAATTGAGATAGCACCCTTTGGGGGCATTTTTAACTAATAATATTTGTTAAAGGACTTCGTTATCTATTGTTCCTTATTCTATTATTCCTGTTGTATTCCATGCCTATTTAGTTATCTATTGTTCCTTATTCTATTATTCATGTTATATTCCATGCCTAATTATATTCCCTGCATTTTATTTATTGGACCACTAGTAAGTGTCGATATCGACCCATCGTCATTGCTTATCCGGGGTTAGGCTAGATACGTACTGGGTACGTATTGATTTACGTAATCATGCTACACTTCTACACTAAATGTGCAGGATCTGACAGGTTCATTTGATGGTCATCATGGAGCATGGGCGCAACTACTGAGGAGACTTTATGGTGAGATGCTCTCTATGCTACGCATCGCAGCCCTCAGAGTCTCCATCTTATTTATTTACTATACCCTGTCTATTTTATATTCCAGACAAATATTATATTATTATTGCCTTCTTCAGCAAATGCTCATGCACTTGTGATACCGGGTTTTGGGATGTTCTAGAATTGGTTCGTGGCATTGCTGAGCATTGACACACTTTTATCACTTATTCTATTTAAATTGTAAGTATTCATGATTTTAAATACGCTAAATTCTTTTATTTAATAAAGTTAACGATTTTGAAAATAATAAAAGGAATGATTAAGTTGGTAGTTCATCGTTGGCTTGTCTGATGGCGACGTTGGGCGCCATCACGACCTATAGTGAAAATTGGGTCGTGACACCCAATTTCCCCTACACGATCGCAAAACACATAGCATTAGACACCAGCAAATAGCTGAAACCTGCAATTCTAAGTCCAAAATGACTCGTAGCCTATCCGAAACTCATCCGAGCCTCGCGGGCTCCAAACCAAATATGCACATAACATCATACGAACACACTCACATTATCAAAACATCAAAATAACAATTAGAACTATGAATCGGAGATAAAAATGGATGAAAGTTTCAAAGAAACTCAAGAACTTCCAAATTCACAACTGAGCGTCCAAATCCTATCAAACCAACTCCGTTTTGCACCAAAATTTGCAGACAAGTTTTAAATAGCAAAATAAAATTATACCAAGTTCCGGAACCAAAATCCGAACCCAGTAGCAATAATGTCAACCTACGGTCAATGGATAATTGGTTTTTCATCAATTCCCCAATACTTTTCATGCATTCTTAACATTAAATCTATGAATTACATGTTAGAAAATAGGAATTTTGGGTAAAATTTAAGAATTTGTAAAATTAGGTTTTAGGCTTCAAATTGAGGCCGTATTTAGAAAAAAATTACATAACATGGCTCGGGGTGAATGGATAATCGAAATTTGGTCCAAATCTCGAACTTCGACCAAGTGGGCGCGGGGTTGAGTTTTGTTAACTTTTTAATTTAGCTAAAGATTGAATCTTTTTCATTCGTGGGTAACTTCTAAAGTTTATTTTGGATTGTTTGATAGATAATTGGCTATATTTGTTTGGTTTGGAGGCTTGTTCGAAACGCAAAGTGGGGGTTGATTATTGATTTGATTGCGGAAAGAGGTAAGTATTGTATTTAACTTTGGCTTGAGAAAATTAGTACTTGTTGGTCTATTTGCTACGTTAATTATATGTGGGAAGGGAGCATATATGAGATTACGAGTGTATATGCGTTGTCATGAATTAAAGCATGCGGGTTGGACTATTTATGTCATCATTTATTCCCTGTTATATCTCGTTCCATACTTTGATTGCTACACGTCCTTACTTGTTATTCATACCTTACTTGTCATCTGTCATGTAATTGTTACCTTTTTCGATTTATTTATTTATCGCTCAATATCTGCTTACCTGCTATATGTTCCTAACTGTATTAATTGTATATCTTCATTGTCTCGTATCTTTACTTGCCTTTATTGTCTTTATATTATTTGTTGCGCTTTATTGTGTTATATCCGATTATATTAGTCCTTTAGCTAATCTTGTATTAATGAATTATCAAGGTTTGTAAATATGAGGTATTGGTTATTCTCTATTTGTATTGGTAGTTCTTTGATGTTCTATAAACATTAGTTCCTTTTGTGTTGAGATTATGTAATTTGGTTGTGTTGAGTTGTTCATATTAATGAGTTGATATTGGGATCAGGTTGCACGACGCAATAGTATTGAAATGAATTGATAATGGGAACGGATTGTGCGCTGCAACAGACATCAAATTAATGCTGGGATCGGGTTACGCACTGCAATGGAGTATGATGTGTTGTAACATTTTGTAGCCATAGTGCTTTATTTTTGTACTGTGATACGAGGTTATGAGAAGATGTTATTCTGGGGCCCTTTATTAGTTGACTTTTGGGTCTCGTTCTTATGAGTTTACTTGTTTTCTCTATATTTTTGTCGTCTTTTATTATTATTCGTACAAGTTTATCGTGAGTGTCTTGTCATAGTATCGCCATTACTTCGTCGAGGTTAGGATCAACACTTACAGAGTACATGAGGTCGATTGTACTCATACTACACTTGTGCACCTCTTGTGCGGATCCCGGTATTGGTCCTTGCGGCGCATGGAGGAGATTGCTCGGATCCGACTAATTCTAGAGACTTGAGGTAGAGTTGCACAATGTTCGTAGTCCTTGAAGTCTCTAACTATCCTGTTTTTACTATTTATCTAGTTTTAGACAGTTATACTTCATTTCTAACCATATTTGTAGTATTCTAGTCGCCCATATACTTGTGACTCCGAATTTCTGGGATATGTATAGATTGCGTTACTTTGTATTTATTACACGTATTTCAGAGATTATCAGTAGTTAATTATTATTACTCTGTTTTAAAATTATTAAAATTTGTTAATTCTTGAGCTAATGTTGGCTTGACTAGCAAGTGGATGTTATGCGTTATCACGACACGGTTGGGATTTAGGATTGTGAAAGTTTTTTTCCAAAAATACTATTAAGAGATCTATACACCTTATATGCTCCAAATATTTTCAGTCACCAATGTGAGACTTTTATTCGCACGCTCAACAGAATTAGTCATGTCCAAATGCAGATATCGAAAATCAAGTGGGAAACAAAAAAAAATCAAATATCAAGCCCTTGATCCAACAGTTGAATAGAAGAATCAAAGATACATACTCTAAGATTCGAGAAATTATAGAGATTGTACAGACATTGTACTTGAAAATTAAATTGCTACAACTTGTTTAATTTTTCACCAGCAATATATATGCTAAAATAGATTTCAAAATATTTCAAGAAAAATTAGTTCTTACTTTAATATAGATATTACGCAATAAAACCAGCCGATGATGATGAGTAGTCAATTGAGGGTTGTAGCCATTGCATTCAGTAGACCAACTCCAGTTTTAATTAGAGCAAATCTTCCTCCTCCTGCACTTCATCATCATCATCATCATCATCATCATCATCATCATCATCTTCTTCTTCTTCTTCTTCTTCATCATCTTCATCTTCTTCTTCTTCATCATCATCATCATCTTCTTGTGTAGCCATTGCAATATTCGCTAGATGCACTCCAATTTTAATTATATCAATTAACAGATTGCTATCCTTTGCAGAAGATGATGATGATGATGATGATGAGTTCGTAACTATGAATTTATCTCCTAAAGCATGCGAAAACGTCAAAGTTCCAAAACTTTTGCTCTCATTTGAATCATTTCTGCGCACTGGAAAAGTACATTCTCCTTTATAACGAGGAGCTAGAGAAACGAGCAGCTCCCCTACGTAATTATCATCTGAGAAAGTCCTTTTGCAAAACAGCTCAATCTTAGAAGGAATAGTACTCCCTTTTATGATATCTTTCTCGGGCACAATGAAGCAAAGAGTGGTATTCCACTTAGGATTCGTCTCGTTCACACGATCCACTTCTGTGCACTTTGTTTTTCCTGCCATTGAAACCTTTGCATAAACTTTCATTCGACCGAATTCTCGAACATCTAGGAGGTCACTAGCAGAATGGACTGTAAAATAAAAATATCTGGCCTTCATGTTTAGTGGTATTACTTTATTAAGGTGCATGAAAAATCAGCTGTTCAAACGAATGAATTTATAGCGCTTATTTTAGAACTCAAGGATGAGGACCAAAAGAGCTACTAACCACAAATCTAGAAAAATGATGATCCGTTGATCTAGTCAATTAACGAGTCAGTGTTAATAATTTTTATAGTATGTTGATACGATAGACAGTATGGACGAAGAAATCAGAATTATATTTAATGCAATTGTAAATTTCATTCGGAATCAATGCATACATCGTACTCTTGCATGTGCTCTAAGGTCCACATGAAACGAGACTTGACTGGAGCAAAGGTCTGTGAAGAGAGAAGAGAGTAAAACTCGTAAGACTTTAAGTCATCCAATACTCCGAAAGAATAGTTAATTAAGAATTGAAACAACTATATTGTATTTACTTTATCTTAAATAAACCAATAAAAAAGGCTGAAGAATATTTCTTCTTTGAACTACTTCTAACATCGTTTTAAGCTTTTCAATTAAAACGGCTCAAAGATACTCTTAATATGATTGTTTACCCTTAAATTTGGATAACAATTAAACTTATAATATGATTCCAAGGACACGTGATTTCACCTAATACCAATTTATAAATGTGAGGATGGGTAACAGAAATTAACAATAACGTAAAGCAAACCGATGTTAGAATGGAACTCAGCCCTCGAGTTCGGATACCCTCGAACTGGTTGATGCTAGAACAATTAAGTATAACAAGCGATGGACAATAGTATAAACGAGAAAGAGAATTATATTGCTTTTTATATCTATCAACCGTGTTGTACAAATGATTAGAACTCCCCTTTATATAGTAGAGGAATCCCACTTATGGTATGATTCTAATTACAGAAGAAAATCCCATGATTAGCTAATTAACGATTTCTGATTTGATCCGTTCCGAGATTTAAGCCATGATCCTCGACCAGTCACCGAGGTTTACGCCGTGATCCTCGACTAGTCACGGATATCTCGCCTTTCTGTTATTATGTTATCTTCGATCTTGCTCGATGTCTGTCTTGTTTGACTTCGATCGCTACTAGCCTCGATCTCGACATGTACCTCGGTTCTGAACTCGGTACTAAATCCTCGTGATTTAGTCTATTCCGTTACGAGGCCGTCCTTTGATGCAATCTCCCGGTCTCGGTCAAATAGTAAAATCGGGACCTGCAATCATGGCCTCATACTCGGCCTCATTCTTAGTTAACGTGGTAGTTTTGATAGCTTGTCTAATTGTATTACCCGTGGGTGGCTTCAAAACTATGCCTAACCCGGACCCCTTCACGTTCGAAGCACCGTCTATGAAGAGGGTCCACATCCCCAATGATGTGCCCGGCATTATTAATAGTTCCTATTCGACCTCGGGTACGAGGGCTGGCGTAAAGTCATCCACGAAGTCTACTAAGATTTGAGACTTGATGGCCTTTCGGGGTCGATACTCGATATCGTACGCACTGATCTCGATGGCACATTTAGCCAATCGGCCAAAATATTCGGGCTTACGCAAAATATTGTGAAGGGGATAAGTAGTCACCACGCAGATCGGGTGACACTGAAAAGATGATTTTAATTTCCTAGAGGCGCTTATTAGGGAAAGCGCTAATTTTTCTAAGTGTGGGTACCGGGTCTCGATTTCACCTAAAGTTTGACTAACATAGTAAACAGAAAATTACGTACCTTGCTCTTCTCGAACTAGGACCCCACTTATCGTGATTTTCGAGACTGCTAAGTACAATTAGATTTGCTCGTCCGCTTTCGGAGTATGAAGCAGTGGCGGTCTCGAGAGGTACCGCTTTAATTCTTCCAATGCTTGCTGGCATTGCGGGGTGCATGCAAAATTGTTCTTCTTTTTAAGCAGTGAGAAGAACCTGTCACTTCTATCTGAAGACCTCGAGATGAATTGGCCTTGGGCGGCTATGCGCCCTGTTAATCTTTGTACGGCCTTAGCATTGTCCATGATAGTGATGTATTTGATTGCCTTGATCTTATCGGGGTTGATCTCGATACCTCGATTCGATACCATAAAGCCGAAGAACTTGCCTGAGCCGACCCCAAATGCACATTTCTCCGGGTTGCATTTCATGTTGTATTTCCTTAGTATATCGAATGTCTCCTGCAAATGTGTCAAATGGTCCTCTGCTCGCAGGGACGTAACTAGCATATCGTCAATATAAACCTCCATTGAATTACCTATTTACGAACACTCGATTTACTAAGCATTGATAAGTGGCACCAGCATTTTTTAGTCCAAACGGCATTACATTATAATAATAGGTGACGTACTTAGTGATGAACGAAGTCTTTTCCTGATCCTCCAGGTTCATTTGTATTTGATTATACCCAGAGTAGGCATCGATCATGCGATCGATATTCGACAGAGGAATAGAGTCTTTAGGACATGCTTTGTTTGAATCTTTATAGTCTACGCACATTCTAAGTTTATTTCCCTTTTTAGGGACTAAGACTACGTTTGCTAACCATTCGGGATATTTTACCTCCCAAATGGATCCTATTTTGAGAAGTTTGGTTACCTCATCCTTGATGAATGCATGTTTTACCTCAAACTGGGGCCTTCTCTTTTATTTACTGGGCGGAACTTCGGGTCCAAGCTCAGTCGATGTGTAGCGATTTCCGGCGGGATCCTTGTCATATCTAGGTGGGACCAAGCAAAACAATCCATATTATTGATAAGAAATTTAACGAGTTGTTCTCTAAGCTCGGGGGTTAATCCCGTACCCAGGTATACCTTTCGATCGGGTAGATGCTCGATCAGTATGACTTGCTCCAGCTCCTTGACTGTCGATTTGGTGGCGTCGGAATCCTCTAAGATTATGAAGGATCGAGGGTTCCAGTAGTCATCGTCCTCATCCGTTCCCTGCTTCCCTGACTGAGTCGAAGCTGGTGGCGGTGGTTGTTATTTAGCTTCCTATTTTCCTTTGGACTCCGATCCCTTTGTTGATGAAAGCACTGATACCGGTATTACTTCGTCGACCGCGAACATCATTTTGGTAGCATGTTGTTCCCCATGCACCGTTTGTACTCCTTCCGGTGTCGGGAGCTTCAGCATTTGGTGAAGGGTTGAGGTGACCACCCTCATGTTATAAATCCAGGGTCTTCCGAGCAGTGCGTTGTATCGCATATCGCCCTCGATCACATAAAATATTGTTTATTGAATAGTTCCGGCTACATTTATTTGTAGGATGATTTAACCTTTAGTTGTTTCACTCGCCATGTTGAAGCCATTGAGAACCCGAGTTGTGGGTACGTTCTGATCTTGTAGGCCGAGCTGCTCCACGACCCTCGATCGAATAATATTGGCTGAACTTTCTGGATCAATTAAAACACGTTTAACCAGTATTTTATTCATAAGGATAGAGATTACCAAAGCATCGTTGTGGGGTTGTGAGATCCCTTCTGCTTCCTCATCATTGAATGATAAAGTGCCTTCTAGCACATAGTCTCAAGTTCGTTTTTCCCTTGTGATTGATACTTTAGTGTGTTTGAACACGGGCCTTTGTGGATATCGACCCCACCAACGATCATGTGAATCACCTCATGTGGTTCTTCCTGCTCGTTTTTCCTATTGGCATCCCTGTATCTGAAATGGTTTTTAGCTCGGTCGCTCAAGAATTCTCGAAGGTGATCCTCGTTGAATAGACGGACCACCTCCTCCCTTAGTTGTCTGCAGTCTTCGGTTTTATGACCATGTGTACCATGGTATTTGCATATTTGATTGGGGTTCCTTTGGGATGGATAGGTTTGTAGGGGTCTAGGCCATTTAGTATCTTGGATTCTCCCAAAGGCTGACACAATACCTGATGCGTCGATGCTGAAGTTGTATTCTGATAATCGTGGTGCTTCTATGGAATTGGCGTGTTTATCGAAGCTACTTTTGCCCATGAGCTCTCGAGAGCTTTGTCTTCGATCGTTCATTCAATCATTTCGGATGGGATTGCGTCCTGGGCCGCTGTTTCTACGATCATCGTTGTATGGTTGATACCAATCTCTACTCGACCGGGGTTCTCTGTCGATATCCCTTTGAGTTCTGCCGACGGGCCTGTTTGGATAAGCGAAACCGGAAGGGGTCCCCAATTGATCATCCTCGACCCTGATCTTTGACTAGTACGGATTATGTACATCGGCCCAGATTACCGCTGGATATTCAATTAAACTCTGCTTTAGCTGTCATAATGCCACCGAACTTCGTTCGTTCAAACCTTGAGTAAAGGCTTGAACAACCCAATCGTCTGTGACCGGTGGTAGTTCCATGCGTTCCATCTAGAACCGAGATACGAATTCCCTTAACATTTCGTTGTCTTTTTGTTTCACCTTGAAGATGTCTGATTTCCTAGTCGCAACCTTTATTGCTCCGGTATGTGCCTTTCTGATGGAGTCTGCAAGCATATCGATGGAATTAGGCGGCAAATTGCGGTACCATATCATTGCTCCTTTCGACAAGGTTTCTCCAAATTTCTTTAGTAGAATCGATTCAATCTCATCGTCTTCCAAGTCATTCCCTTTTATTGCGCATGTATAAGAAGTGGAATGCTCATTAGGGTCGGTGGTCCCATTATACTTAGGATTTTCTAGCATTCGAAATTTCTTCAGAATGGGTTTCGGAGCCGCACTTGGAGGGAAAGGCTTTTGTACGAATTTCTTTGAATCCATACCCTTTAGAATCGGCGGAGCCCCCGGTATTTGGTCTACCCGAGATTTGTATGTCTCTACTTTCTTGTCATTTGCCTCGATGTTCTTGTCTCCCGACTCAATCCGTTTAGTGAGCTCCTCGAGCATTTTCATAATGGCGGGGTCAGTCCCCGATTCATTGGCGTTCAACCTTTTCGGCTCAGGAACGGTACTGTGGACGACTTCTGGTTCTATCCTACTCGGTGTTGGTGTACTGATTTGGTAGTTGTGCTATAACGGCTTGTTAGGCCTATAACATTTCGAATATCAGTTGGAGTCTAACTCCACCATCTTCAGCGCCCTGCGTACCTCGACCACCTGATCGAACTTCCCTGCATACGCTACCTTCGAGATCAACACCCAAATTTTCATTTAAGGCGACGTGCGAACTGACATCGATGGGATTTGCAATTGGTGCTCCCTCGAGCTCAGCCTGAGGCACCTCGATCCCTGGGGCGGCTATATTGTCATTCTCCCCGTGAACTCTGAGGTTGTTTTCACCATGTGCAGGCACTGCTTGCGAGTTTGACATATTTATTGTGAAAACAAAGATTCTTACGAGAACAAGTGTAAAGTAGTGTGTGTTATCAGAAATATTATTAAGCAATCACTATTATCATTAGCCCCACGGTAGGCGCCAAACTGTTTATCCTTAAAATTTGATAAGAATTAAACTTATAATATGATTCTAAGGACACGTGATTTCACCTAATACCAATTGAAAAATGTGAGGATGGGTAATAGAAATTAACAATAAAGCAAAGAAAACTAGTGTTAGAATGGAACTCAGCCCTCGAGTTTGGATACCGTCGAACTGGTTGATGCCAGAACAATTAAAGTATAACAAGCTAATGAACAATAGTATAAATGAGAAAGAGAATTATATTGCTTTTTATACCTGTCAACTGTATCGTACAAATGATTAGAACCCCCTTTATATAGTAGAGGAATCCCACTTATGGTATGATTCTAATTACAAAAGAAAATCCCATGATTAGCTAATTAACCGTTTCTGATTTGATCCGTTCCGAGATTTACGCCATGATCCTCGACCAGTCACCGAGTTTTACGCTGTGATCCTCGACCAGTCACAGATATCTCGCCTTTCTGTTATTATGCTATCTTCGATCTTACTCGATGTCTGTCTCATTTGGCTTCGATCGCTACTAGCCTCGATCTCGACTTGTACCTCGGTTCTGAACTCGGTACCTAGTTCTCGTGATTTAATCTGTTCCATTACGAGGCCGTCCTTTGATGCAATCTCCCGATCTCGGTCAAATAGTAAAATCGGGTGGGCCCGGTTTTTACCGTCTACAGTGATGTGATATTGTCTGTTTGGGCCAAGCTCGCACAGTTTTCCCCAAATAGTCTCACACATTAAGAGTATCCAACTCTTTATAACTAGCTTACATTCTTTTCTATTTTTCATGTGAGACTTTGTTCACAGAGACCATGAGTTTCTAAAAAGTCATTGAGATGAAGCTACAACTGATCCAAATGCTTATCATCATTTTATCTTAGTCGCACGAGTATTCTTATTGTTAAAAGCTCTCACTTAGAATTCGCTTTCTTAGTTCAAAATTATAATTAATCTAAAAAAACAAATGCCATAACTCAAGACACCAATATTCCCAGCAGATCAGACGTCAGAGTAATACAGTTTTAGTGCAAAATCAGAATTATACTTGTCGGTCGTGAATGAGGTCGTGAAATCATCTCAAAAGCTAGGAGGAAATTATGTCCATGTTAATAGAGCTAGTAATTAAACTGATTGATTCTGATCATTAGCGGCCACTTCAGTTATGGTTAAATAATCCCCCCTCCTAAGCAGAACATATTTTGGTTTGAAATCATGTGACCACCTTTCATTTTGCAACATTGTTGAATTATCCTAGTCTAACCCTAACAACTATATATATTCAAATCAATGGAACCAATAATCTATCTTCGGAGACAATTTTCGTAATAAGAGAAAAATCCTTGCTCAGACTCATTAATGCTCACAAAGCGTTGTATCTAAAGGACCAATTCCTAATCCAACTAGTAAAAGGTTGAATTAATGGATATAACACTACATGAAAAATAAGTAAACTTCTTTGAAATTAAACTTACCATATACAGTAGATGCAAACGTACTAGTGTATACTCAGATATTTTTTTTATATATATATTACCATCTAGTATCTGCGGCTACTAGCTAGTCCGATTAATCCAGATTCGCATTGTATAAGGCCTATAAAAAGGAGAATCACTCCCAGTCGCGAGTTTCTTTATTTTGAGGTTTAAACCCGAAACCTCTTGTTAAGAATGAAGCATACATACTTCTATACCCTACGGTAGATTAAAAAAATTAGATTACACAGATGATGATAATTAAGTTGACCAAGTCAATGTGGAAAAGTAATACACGCGGAGGAGTCAGTGTTTAAATGTGGCTACTACAAGGGGCAATACTAGTCTTCCTCCTCTGACTTATGCAACTCGTAAGGTCCACATGAATCGAGATTTCACTATACTGAAGCAAATGTGTCTAATAAACACAAAATCTTCTCCAAAGGAGATTAAATTATACCAAATGTGGAAAAGTAATACACGCGGAGGAGTCAGGTTAAATTTGTGTACCCTACCCGTAGACAAATTCAGAAGTCCTTAAATGCTACATAAGACCTAGAACTTGTCAAAACTTTCTCGATAACCACTCACCTTACTGTGATCTTCAATATACATCAAATATGCATCGTGCAACCCGCGCTTCACCAGCACGTGACTATGCGAAGAAACAACCAAACAATCCCTCAGCCCGGAAACCGATTCAACGTATGATCCTACAATCTGATCGTCATTAGCAGACTCCCTCACTTAGCCCGAAGCCATAGAACACACCGTCGGTAATCCAAAGTACCATATTTTCATAGCATGCCCCGATCTCGCACGGCTATTTATCTGAATACTTCAAAAACTCATGCAATACTGAAGACTCTGCCAAGCGCTTACCCATTAGTCAAACAACTTCCCCAAATGCTCTGAAATGATAATATATGCATCCCAGCGAATGGAAACCTCATACGAAACACACGATCCAAACTCATCATGCAGGAGATAACCCACTGGCTGTACTCAAATCAACAACTCACCATGAACCCCCCATAATCAGAACGAGTAGGCCACTAGCCCGCCTTTCCAAGTCCGTGCTTACCAACCAGATATAGGAACCCGCCTCGTACCACAAATGAACGACTGGAAGATTTAACATTGCATCTGCTTCCGAGACTAGACAACACATCGCAGTGATAATCCAACATCTAAAGCCCTTCGTAATCCATCCGCAGCATCACAGATCGCCGATGCATAGTTAATGCTGAGTGCGCCACATCAAATATAAACGAATAGAAAAAAGTTGAAATCATAGGTTTCAAGCTTAAACAAGGCCGCACGACAAGGAAAGAAGAAAGAGAAATTTTCCTAAATACCCTGTAGTCTCCCGAAGATAGGTATGGACGTCATCGTACTGATCCACAAGACTCTAGTAGATACTTACTCATGACTCGTAGAACCTACGAACCTAGGGCTTTGATACCAACTTGTCACGACCCAAAAATCACAAGCAGTGATGGTACCTAACCCAACCCGTTAGGTCAGCCCATAAACAGTTAACACAATTCTAATAAAACATATGTAGTCAAAAATTGATATATCTAGATTCCAAACAATGACCCAAGGACCGGTAATACAAGACATGAGCTACTAAGACTGGATAATTGCAGAAACGGATATGAAATAAATACAACTTCTGTTTGAAATGTACATAAAAGAAATTCAACTCTAGAACTACCCAGGGACAAGTGGTAGCCATTCAAAAGGCATGAACATCTTCAAAATCAGCCTCTGTCATCACCTGCAGCTCCGCTCCAAAATCTGCACGCAAGGTGCAAAAGTGTAGTATGAGTACAACCGACCCCATGTACTAAGTAAGTATATTGTCTAACCTCGTCGAAGTAGTGACGAGGATCTTTAGTTTAAAAAGATACTTACTGTTATAGCCTGTGCAGTAGACTAATAGTAGGAACAATTATAGAACATAACAGATAAGGGTACCATAAACAACTATGTGAGGCAGTAAACGATTACTAGGAGAAATCTCAATAGTAAATTCATAATTTTTCTGGTGTGAGAAGTATATTCAAGGTATCAAATCAAATGGCACGGTAACACCCTTCGTGCTATTATCTCTTCCTCGCCATATATACATATATATATATATATATATATATATATATATATATAGAGAGAGAGATATATAAATATGTTTAAATCAATTAGCACGGTAACACACTTCGTGCATTTATCTCATCCTTGCTAAATGTACATGTAGAAGTACCAACCAGGTAGAATAATTTACAATAATAATAACCACTAAGTAGAGAGTACCTAGATAGTAACAAATAACAAGTCGGAAACATATAGAAAATAAAAATAGATGTGATAGAGGGCACAAAAGTGTTCAAGTATTTTGACAAGTCTTACCCATAAATAGATGTGATAGAGGGCAAGTTTTACCCATAAATAGAAATAGATGTGATAGAGGGCACAAAAGTGTTCAAAATTCTTGAAAATTACCCCCAACTCCTCTCGAAAAGCCAGTAAAGTTGACCCTCAGGCATGTGTGCCCGGATTCCGAAAATTCTTGAAGATAAACCTTACCCATAACACCACTAACTTAAATATATAATTTATTTCTAATTCCATGTCCAATTTATGGGTAAAAATTCAAAAATACCAATTTCTAGGTTTTCAACCAAAATTTCAAATTTCTACAATATGAAGAAATCAATTACCCCATAATAGATGATGAAAATGGCACTTCAAAACTGCTCCAAAATCATCTCCCATGGACGAAATGAAGTGAAAATGAGCCTATCTCCCGATTTTAAAAGAACACTGCCCACGCGTTCGCGAAGCATAACCCGCTTCAGCTGCAAATATCCTCCTTCGCGATCGTGAATAAAGGCTCGCGAATGTGATGCCTTACTAGGCCTGACCATCGCAAACGCAGAACCATCCTCGCGAATGCGTAGGCCAAAAACTCTCAGGTCCAGCTTATCTTACGCGAACGCGACCAGTCAATCGCGAACACGGAGCACAACTATCCAGACCTTCGCGAACGCGTTGAACAAAATGGCCTCCAGTCCAAAACCTTCTTCGTGAACGTGTCTCTCCTTCCGCGTTCGCGAAGGACAAAACCAGTACCAGCAACAGCAACTTAGCCAAACTTGGTCCAAAATTATCCCGAAACACGCCTGAGACCCCCGGGACCCCGTCCAATTACACCAACCAATCCCAAAACATGAAACGAACATGTTCGAGGCCTCAAATCGCACCAAACAACATCTAAACAACGAATCAACGACCAAAATCCTTCCTTAAACTTTCAAACTCCCAAACTTCGATGAACGCGTCTGAATCATATCAAAATATTCCAGAATGATGCCAAACTTTGCGTGCAAGTCACAAATCACAATACGAATCTATTCCAAGGCTCATAACCCCAAACGAAAATTGATAACATCAAAATCCATTTCAAACCAAACTTACAAAATTCTTAAGCCTTCAAAATGCCAACCTTCTACAATAAGCCCTGAAATGCTTCCGGACCGCCCGATTCTCAACCCGAACATACGTCCAAGTCAGCAATCACCAGACGAACCTATTGGAAGCTTCAAATCCCAATTCTGATGTCGTTTACTCAAAAGTCAAACCTTAGTCAATTCTTCCAACTTAAACCTTCTGAAAACCTAAAAATCAAAACCGACGATTCACACAAGTCATAATACATCATACGATGCTGCTCAAGATTTCAAATAGCTAAACGGAATTTAAATGTTCAAAACGACCGGTTGGGTCGTTACATTCTCCCCCACTTAAACATACGTTCGTCCTCGAACATGCCAAGAGTCATTCCAAGGTCATTATATCTCGGTGTAACTTTACCATGCATATACCCGGGGGTGATCCCACATCACCCCGCTCCATATAAGCCTGACGACATAACCTAGCTGAAGATCCTTAATTCAACTTTAGACTATAAACCTTAGAACCCAAATTCCCAACATCTGGAATTCCTTACAAGGCCCAAATCTCACATCTACACATTGTATAAGTCTGACACAAGTTGTATTAAGTCATAACCATAACCCAAAATGTAATCACATGATATACCCCATCACTCAGATACTCACAGCAGTAACTGCTGACCACCACGGCTGTCCAAAAACAAATTCGGTACCGGTAGTAAACCTCATATCAATTAAAACCTTGCTCAAAACCTTCATACACTGTCAATGATCAAAGAAGCACGCAGAATCTCTTAACTACTCATATGATCAATAAGCCAAGAAGCTCACTCGTCCGACCAAGGCCATTTCCCAAATCCTCAGTAGAAATATAGTATCATTCTTTCAAACATTCTGTTATCCCAATACGATAGTGCAAATCTCAGGTCTAGAAACCTCATCTCAGCCAATACAAGCAGTCTAACCGACAAGTCTCAAAAGAAAAATCATATGGAACCCCACACAACGCGGTCCTGTACACCACCAAGTAATAATTCAGACAAAATCGATAATAGTAAGAAAATTCAATAAGAAGGCTACTAAACAAGCTAAGAAGACAGAGTAATTTTAACATTTTCTTATGAACTATTTTCAACAAGAAGAAAGAAAAATACACGAAAATAAGCATAAGGAGTTACATTTCATCACAGTACTGTTGCGGCGCGCAACCCGATCTCATCATATCAGTCTATATAGGGCACCCATCGAGCCATAATACTCGGGCCCACTGATCACATATGCGTCAACATCAAACACAATAGAGTGCACCAATATAACTGTGGGAAGATGATTAGGCACAACAATATTAAGAAGGACAAGCATAACTATGGTGTAATAAGCAAGTCAACATCACGAGGGTCATCTCGCCCATAACGCCATAAGGCCTGAACAAAATTACAATACGCGTGCAAAGGATCATGTGACCCTCATAACCCGTCATAGCATAAGAGAGAAACACATAACATAGACCAAGGCGCGAATAACATCCATTCCGCCCGATGATATACCTGTGGTTATAGTTGCGTAGGAGCAAGAAAATCTGATCTGATACAAAATACACATTCTCATTAGGCTCACAAATACTCCCCAAACCAAATTCAGATCAATCCCAAATAGGTAAATAACCTTCCAAAAGTCCATAGTAACCTTTCCATAACACATACCATCAATCACTAAATCCTCAACATTTTTTCACAATTCGCAATCACAGAATAGTCTGCCAACGAGAACATCTAGTCCCTAAACCTCACGAATACCAGAATCTTCATATTCGATCTCAACATTGCTACTCAAACGGCCGATACATCACTCACGCTCCATCATTTTACATAAAATATCCATAAGTCAAAACACAACGCACCTACCAATGTGCACTCTCACCTCCGAAAATATCAAATAGTGCCCATATCCTCCTAAACACCCAAAATCATCTGTGCCATCAAGAACTTATATCCTTCCCTCCAAAAATAAACCACAACCTTGTATATGCAACTTTTCAACTCCACACGGCGCATCGCCTCTAACATGCTAAATCGTGACACTACAAAAATTACATAATCAACTTTGAACCACAAGCAAATTGAACATCTCATCACCGCGAACCTTGCGTTTAACTCAACCTAGGATAACATCACCACACGCAATATAGCTTTTATACCTATAGCAAACACCAACTCCGGCCGTGGTCATAACCATAATGAATTCTTCGGAACTCATTAACACATAATCGAGTCACCAGAAACGATTGCCTCTAACTCAATCGAATCACACAGACTACCAACCCGAAAGTAACTCAATCTGATATGCTTGCTTTGAAGGAACCTTCTACAAACCTGAAGTCGTTTCTTGCATCTCTCCAATATCACCATGTATATTCATTCTTGACATAGAACTACCGCAGATCCGATCACCATTCGCTACCAATCTCAACCCTACACGTACAAAAATTCAGAATTCCTTTAATGCTACACAAAACCTGGAACACGTCAAAAACTTCTTGATAACCACTCACCTTACTCTGATCTTCAATACACAGTTAATATGCATCGAGAAACCCGCGATTCACCAGCACGTGACTATTCGAAGAAATAACCAAACAATCTCTCAGCCCGAAAACTGATACAACGTATGATCCTACAATACGATCATTATTAGCATACTCCCCCACTTATCTCGAAGCCATAGAACACACCGTCGGTAATCCAAAGAACCATATATTCATAGAATGTCCCAATCACGCATGACTATTTAGCTGAATACTTCACAAACTCATGCAATACTAGTCATAGAACACTCCGAAGACTCTGCCAAGCACTTACCCATACTTGCAATAGTCAAACAAATTCCCCAAATGCTCTGAAATGATAATATATGCATCCCATTGAATGTAAACCTCATACGAAACACACGATACAAACTCATCACGCAGGAGATAACCCACTGGATGTACTCAAATCAACAACTCACAATGAACCCACCATAATCAGAACGACTAGGCCACTAGCCCGCCTTTTCCAAGTATGTGCATACCAATAAGATATAGAAACTTTCCTCATACCACCAATGAATGACTGGAAGATTTAACATTGCATTTGCTCCCGAGACTAGAAAACACATCGCGGTGATAATCCAACATCCATAGTCCTTCGTAATCCATCCACAACATCACAGATTGTCGGCGCATAGCGAATGCTGAGTGCACCACATAACATATGAACAAATAGAAAAAATCAAAATCATAGGTTTCAAGATGAAACAAGGCCGCACGATAAGGAAAGAAGAAAGAGAAATTTTCCTAAATGCCTTGTAGCCTCCTGAAGATAGGTATGGACGTCATCATACCGATCAGCAAGACTCTACTAGATACTTGCTCATGACTCATAGAACATATGAACCTAGAGTGCTGATACCAACTTGTCACGACCCAAAACCCAGTCGTGATGGCACCTAACCCGACCCGTTAGGTCAGCCAATAAACAGTTAACACAATTTTAATAAAATAAATATGGTCAATAATTGATATATCTGGATTCCAAGCAATGAAATAAGGATAGTAATACAAGAGATAAGCTACTAAGACTAGATTATTGCAAAAATGGATATGAAATAAATACAACTTTTGTTTAAAATGTTCATAAAAGGAATTAAACTCTAGAACTACCCAGGGACAAGTGGTAGCCATATCCGGAAGGCACGAATATCTTCAGAGTCAGCCCTCGTCATCACCTACAGCTCCGCTCCAAAATCTACACGCAAGGTGAAAAAGTGTAGTATGAGTACAATCGACCCCATGTACTCAGTAAGTATATTGTCTAACCTCGACGAAGTAATGACGGGGATTTTTAGTTTAAAAAGATACTTACTGTTATAACCTGTGTAGTAGACTAATAGTAGGAACAGTTATATAACATAACAGATAAGGGTACCATAAACAACTATACGAGGCAGTAAACGATTACTAGGAGAAATCTCAGTAGTAAATTCATAATTTTCCTGGTGTGAGAAGTATATTCAAGGTATCAAATCAAATGGAATGGTAACACCCTTCGTGCTTTTATCTCTTCCTCACCATATATATATATATATATATATATATATATATATATATATATATATATATATATATATATATATATATATATGAATATTTTTGTATTTTTTTTTAATTCTTTTTTCAAATATCTCATCCTTGCCAAATGTGCATGTAGCAGTACCAACCAGGTAGAATAATTTACAATAATAATAACCACTAAGTAGAGAATACCTAGATAGTAACAAATAACAAGTCAGAAACATATAGAGAATAGAAATAGACATGATAGAGGGCATAAAAGTAATGGCAGCAAGTGTGGTAGAAGAACATAACTTTCACTAACTAACATGGTGGAAGTCTTAGATGTAAATATAACAAACAAAAAGAAGGAGCATGATCTTTATAAGCTAACAAGTAAAGGAATGAATGACTAACATGGTATAAGGCTTGTACTAAAATGCAACAAATAGTTACGTGTAACGACCCAGCCGGTCATTTTGAGTATTATAACCCCCTTCTCCCATTTACTATTAAATTTATACTTTATAGTTATTTTATGACTTACCCGGTTAATGGGTTCGGGTCCGGAAAGAATTCGGAATAAAATAAGACACTTAGTCTCATAGTTGAAAATTTAAGTTAGAGAAGTGGACCGGATATGGACCTATATGTAAACGACCTTGGATTTGAATTTTGATGATTCCAATAGCTTCGTATGATGATTTTGGGCTTAGGAGCGTGTACAGAATATTATTTGGAGGTCCGTAGAGGAATTAGGCTTGAAATGCCGAAAGTTGAATTGTTTTGGGAAGTTTGACCGGGGGTTGACTTTTTGATATCGGGGTCAGAATTCGATTCTGAATATTTGAATAGCTTAGTTATATCATTTATTACTTGTGTGTAAAATTTGAGGTCAATCGGATGTGAATTGATAGGTTCCGGAGTCATTTGTATAAACTAGAAATTTCAAAGTTCATTAGGCTTGAATTGAGGTGTAATTCATGCTTTTAGCGTTGTTTAAGATGATTTGAGAGTTTGACTAAGTACGTATGATATTTTAAGACTTGTTGGTATATTTGGTTGAGGTCTCGAGAGGCTCGGGTGAGTTTTGGATGGTTAACGGGTCACTTTTGGCCTTGGTGAGATTGCTGATATCTGCTGCTGCATTTTTCTGATTCTCTCATTCGCGTTCGTGAGTGGGCCCTCGCGTTCGCGAAGAGTATTTTTTTGAGTGTGAGGTTTTGTTCTTCGCGTCTGCGAAGGGGAGGATGCGAACGCGAATGTATGGTCTGTGTGTGCATCGCGAACGCGTGAGAGGTGTCGCGTTCGCGAAGAAGAGTGAGGCTATTAGGGACCCCCGGGTCCTTGTACTACGCGTTTGCGAGGTGGCGTTCGCATTCGTGAAGGTCTGAACTGGTAAAGCGTCGCGTTCGTGAAGCCACGGTCGCATTCGCGAAGGGTTAAATTTGTGGGCTGTCGAGTTGTGCTTCGCGAATGCGAAGGACCTGTCGCGTTCACGAAGAAGAGAGGTCTGGACAGAGAGTTTAAGTTCTGAAAATGGGACTTCGTCCCATTTTTCAGTTTTTGACGGAATTGAGCTCGGGAAGAGGCAATATTTGGGAATCTTTCAATGAAAATAATGGGGTAAGTGTTCTTAACTCAATATTCGTTAAATTACCCGAATTCATTGTTGTTTTTATCATTTAATTGGTGAATTAAGTTGGAAAAGTTTGAAAATCCTATTAGTTTAAATTAAAGATTTGAGGGTAGAGTTGGGGCCGAATTTTGATAAAATTAGTATGGTTAGACTGGTGGTTGAATGGGCTTTCAGATTTTGTAAAATTTGTCGAGTTCCGAGACGTGGGCCCCACAGGTGATTTTTTAGATAAAATTTGAATATTTATGGAAAATTAGCATTTTCTTATGGAGTTAATTCCAATAAATTTCATTGACTGAAACAAATTATTTGTGACTAGATTCAAGGCATTTGGAGGCCGATTTGCGAGGCAAAGGCATAGCAGAGTAAAGAATTTCACGCTTTGAGATAAGTAACAGTTTTAAATCTGGTCCTGAGGGTATGAAACCCCGGATTTTGGTATCAGGTGATTACTTTGGAGGTGACGTACATGCTAGGTGACGGGCGTGTGGGCGTGCACCGAGGGGATTGTGACTTTGTCCGTCCTGGGAAAAATTGTAAAGTTGAATAATTTGTTGTTAGTTATATTCTCTCTATGTGTTGATAAAATTTGACTGTAAATCATGTTACAAATCATGCTTAGGCTATGTGATAGTACTGTTGGGACCCACAGAGGTTGCGTACTTGCTGAATTGCCTGCTAAATGCTATATGTACTTAGTCTCAATTTTTACTTGCACATTTTATCTCAGTCTCTGTTTTTATTATTGATACATCACATCATTGTTGTTTGGGCTGATTTCATGATTATTGAGAGCTCGGGAGACTGGAGAGATTTATGACTTAGTGAGGCCGAGGGCTTGATTGTGAGATATTGATACTATAGCACGTGAGTTGGTCGTGCAGCACGTGAGTTGACCGTGCAGCACGTGAGTTGGCCGTGCAGATCCTAATATTATGCTATAGCACATGAGTTGGTCGTGCAGCACGTGAGTTGGCCCTGCGGATCCTTATATTATACTATAGCACGTGACTTGGCCGTGCGGATGCAGATATGTATATTATGGCACGTGAATTACCCATGTAGCACGTGAGTTGTCCGTGTAGATTATAGTGCTTGGGCTGTAGGAGCCCCTTCGGAGTCTGTACACCCCCAGTGAGTGCGGGTACCTATTGAGAGTGAGTGATGAGGGCTGGGAGCCCAGTGAGTGATGAGGGTTGGGAGCGCAGTGAGTGATTTTTGTCCTCAAAGGTTGTGCTTGATTTCCATTTGTTGTTGTACTTAGTTGCTATTTGTCATTGTTGTGAAATCTCTGAAAGATTTTTATATACGGATTACATGAACAAGAACTGTATAAAAATTAATTTGACATTAAACTAAAAGATTTGATAGCATGTCTATTCTTTGCTGGAATTACTGGAAATGAACCATAACTGTGTATCTCGTTACTATCTTCAGTTTCTTATTTATTATTGTTACTTGCTGAGTTGGTTGTACTCATACTACACCCTACACTTCGTGTGCAGATTCAGGTGTTCCTGGGCATAGCGGGTATTGATTCTTTTGCGCGGTTGATTTTCAAGAGATTTTGAGGTAGCTATCGTGTTCCGCAGTCCTTGTCTCTCCTTCTCTATCTCTTTGTTTACTGTATTTGGTCTCAGACTATTATAGACCATATTCTTCAGACTATATTAGATGCTCATGTACTCGGTGATACCAGATTTTGGGAGTGGTTGTATCGGTATTTGTAGGATTTGTGGATTTTATTTAAATATTATATTTTCAAACTTAAAAGAAATTGTGGTTTACTGAGATTTTCGGTTTGCCTAATTTCGAGATAGGCGCCATCACGACATGTTAGAATTTGGGTCGTGACATTACGACATGGATGTGAATATAACAGCAAGAGGTAGGCATGATGTTTGGAAGTTAAGCAAGTAAAAGGCATGGGCAACACGACAACAATTGAGATAGAGAATAAAAGATAGGACAATAACAAAAAGTCACATAGGAAACATAGGTACGACAATGACAGCTCAATGTAAAGGCATGAACGTATACACGAGGAAAGGATATCACAACATAATGCATGTCTGTCGTCTTCGCCTGCACGGAAACACCCATCGTGCCATGAACTCGTGATAATATAAATAAAATGGCACGACATCACCCTTCGTGCTTTTACTCTCAAATAAAATGGCACGGCATCACCCTTCGTGCTTTACACTCAAATGAAATGGTACGACATCACCCTTCGTGCTTTACACTTTCCTCACATGATAATATATATATATATATATATATATATATATATATATATATATATATATATATATATACAATGGCACGACATCACCCTTCGTGCTTTACACTCTCCCTCACATGATAATATATATACTATGGCACGTCATCACCCTTCGCGCTTTACACTCTTCCTCACCAAGCACATGTATATCAATGGCAAGCAAGGTTTGAAGCATAAATAACATCAAGGAGAGTGTTTAAGCGGAAATTCTAAATGACATCAATCACAACTTTCAAGCCAATAAAAAATCAATAAACCTCAAGTACTTTATTGTTCAAGTATTTTGCCAAGTCTAAAAAAATGATCTTTAAATCAAGTATAGATTCTAATATCTCAATAATAACGGTCGTAATGATGTATTAGTGATTAGGCATAATGATGACCGAATTAGACACATCTATTGTTTCTCAAAGATGCGTCAAATTTTAATCAAGTTTTAATAAGCTAAATCTTTGTTTCTAACATTTAATTCCATATTCTTAATATCTAGAAGTCAAGTCAAACATGAAGCAAGAAGGTCATGTAATTCCACAAGGCACAATTTATAGTATAATTTACCCCCGATCATGATTAACCCTGGCACATGCATACATGCTCGTCACCTCATAAATGTATCACCCCCGCATGTAGCAAATAATGTCAAATAGTAGGAAAAATTTTCTCAACAAGGTTAGGCAAGACACTTACCTCAAACAAGTCGAATCCAATGTCGAGCAAGCTAAACAATACTCCGAAAATTCCATAACCAACTCCAACGCCACTCTAACACTCAACTCCAAGCCAAATGTCCTGAAACTAATCAAACAATCACGAAAGCCAATAAAAATATACTCCAACATCATAATTGATTAATTCATAACACTCCCCAACTCCGCTCGAAAAGCCATTAAAGTCGACACTCGGACCCACGTGCCCGAATTTCGAAAATTCTTGAAGATAAATCTTATCCATAACACCACTAACTCAAATATATAATTTATTCCTAATTCCATATCTAATTTCATGGTAAAAATTCAAAAATACCAATTTCTAGTTTTTTTACAAATTCTCATACTTAAATCCATATATAAACCATGTATTTAACTCATAATATGAAGAATCACTTACCCCATAATAGATGATGAAAATGGCACTCCAAAATTGCTCCAAAATCGGCTCCCATGGACGAAATAAATTTAAAATGAGCCAAACCTCCTATTTTAAAAGAACACTGCCTAGTCCGACCTTTTTCACGAATGCGGCACTGCCCACGCGTTCGCGAAGCACAACTTGCTTCAACTCCAAAAATCCTCCTTCATGATCGCGAAGAAAGGCTCGCGAACGCGATGCCTTACTAGGCCTGACCATCGCGAACGCGGAACCATCCTCGTGAACACGTAGACCAAAAACTCTGAGGCCGATCTTACCTTACACGAACGCGACCAGTCAATCGCGATCACGGAGCACAACTGCCCAGACCTTCGCGAACACGACTACCTTCTCGCGAATGCGTTGAACAAAATGGCCTCCATTCCAAAACCTTCTTCGCGAACGCGTCTCTCCTTCCGCGTTCAAGAAGTACAAAACCAGTACCAGCAACAACAACTTAGCCAAACTTGGTCTGAAATCACCCCGAAACACACCCGAGACCCCCGGGACCCTGTCCAATCACACCAACCTGTCCCAAAATATGAAACAAACCTGATCGAGGCCTCAAATCACACCAAACAACATCAAAACTATGAATCGACGACCAAATCCTTCCTTAAACTTTCAAACTTCCAAACTTTGACGAATGCGTCCGAGTCATATCAAAATATTCCGGAATGATGCCAAACTTTGCGTGCATGTCACAAATCACAATACGAATCTATTCCAAGGCTCGGAACCCCAAACGGAAATCGATAACATCAAAATCAACTTCAAACCAAACTTATGAAATTCTTAAGCCTTCAAAATGCCAACCTTTCATAATAAGTGCCGAAATATTTCCGGACCACCCGATACTCAACCCGAATATACGCCCAAGTCCGAAATCACCGTACGAATCTATTGGAACTTTCAAATCCCGATTCTGAGGTCGTTTACTCAAAAGTCAAACCTTAGTCAATTCTTCCAACTTAAAGCTTCCGAAAACCTGAAAATCAAAACTGACGATTCACACAAGTCATAATACATCATACGATGCTGCTCAAGACTTCAAATAGCTTAACGGAATACAAATGTTCAAAACGACCGCCCGAGTCGTTACAATATTGGTAACGTAGAAAAAGCTAAAGAGCTAAAATGGCGATTACTTGTGTGAACCAGTAAAGTCTATCTACTTCTTTTACATTTGAAAAAACTTAATTCCTATAAGTGCCTTTTTTTCTTCGTTTTTTAGCCTCTCTTAACACTTTACTATTTTTTCCTTGTTCCTCGATACGTTTTCAATTCCATTTTATACCAAATGCCCCCTTTCCTGTTTGAGGGTAAAAGAAAAAGAAAAAGAAAGCGTGAGAAGGTTTTTGCTTTTCGGATTTGGCATTGACAATATGATTTCAAACAATTGTATTTTGGATGAATTGATTATTGGATTAGCTTTTTGTCTTGAACATGTTAGAGCGTACGTCGAATTTTCATTGGAAAAAATAAACATGTTTTAATCAAAATATAGAAACAGATCTAGAAAAGTACTTTTGAAAAGTGGGACGATGCAACGTATTTCCTAAAAATAACTTAAAGCACTGTTATATTAAAAGGCATTCGAATCTAACTAAACATTACAGTGGAGATGGTGATTTTGCAACCATCAACTGATTATTAGTATTATCATCATCTATGCAATTAAATATGCATTCACAATATGTAGAACCATCATATGCCATTTGACACAATGCTTTGTAAATCAGATAGAAAGTAGCCTGAATGCACTGTTTAAGACACCTGTCATGACATGAGCAGTGGTGCAACTGTTAAATCCAACGTCAACTGAACATTCTTTCCCTTCAACTTTACCAATAATTCCCTCTTCTGCATTAACAAAAAAATATTATTGTTGTAAAGTAAAAATATTAATGGTTTTTTTGTAGCTTGATGTAATTGTCCCAATGTTGGAAGAGAAGAGACAGAATATATACTTGATATAAAAGTTAGAAGGGCGACAACGAAGAGTATATTAACGAACTTTGCTATTTTGAAAATTCGTCAACAACATTTACCACACAATACACATGATTTTTTTCTTGGATTCTGTTTACTCGCAAAATCAAATAACAATTGAATTTGTAAGTGGTTTTAAGGATATGCGGATTGACTTGATACAAAATGATAAATTGAGTTGCATTTGAAATAAATAACGATAAAGTAAATTCAAACCACACGAATTTGACGATTTCAGTCTTGGAAGACTAGTCACCCTCGAACCGGATGTACTTTGATCGGTCTTGAGATACAAATGAATAAGAGCTTAAAGAGAGAAATAATAATATATTGCTTTTTAGTGCGTGTTACAATGTGTTCTATGAATTATCAGACCCCCTTTATATAGTAGATGAGTCCTACTTTAGGTACAATTCTATAAACGGTAAATAAATCTCTTGATTTACTGATCAACGATCCCTTATCGATACGTGCCGTAATTTCCGCCGTAATATTCGACCGGTCACGGATATTTCTTCCTTCTGTTGGCTATGCTAACAATGTTTCTTCGAACTTATTCGAGGCTAGAACCGATTCCGGGATCACGTTCGATATTCTTCGAAGGCAGGCATTTTGCACCCCGGGTTCTAACCGAGTGGGACTTGGGGTCGATCTTTAGCCCTTTATTGCCAACTTCCGAGCCTGATCTACCATGTCGCAGGTGAGCTCGATTTTGGTCGTATACAGATAGTCTCCTCATTTTTTGGAGAGTAGACGGCGAAAAACGATATGAGCTTCTGATTCTTACTTCGATATCCCGTGACAGAAACGACAAAACAAAAGAAATGTCTCGTCAATCAAGTCTTAATGGCATTAAATGCTTGTCAGCCGTCGTCGGCCATTCCAAGATGCGAACTACCTCCGAAAAACTATAAATACCTCTTTCTTTATTCATTTAAACTTTACATCCAAGTCTTCTACCCTCGTACCTTAGAAATCTCAATATTTTCTGGCACTTATATCCCGGTTATTTGATATCTTTTGTAAGAACTCTTGTTCGTCTTCATATCAAGCCATCAAGTGGATTCCTTTAACTTCCTCTTTTTTCCCATTTTCCTCCATTTTTCAAAGGAATGGCGAAGACTTCAAAAACCGTTTCCCAAAAAGAAACTCATTTCTTCTCGCGACCGGCCACCTAGGCCGAAGGGACCGCTTCGCGTACTGCCGTTGAGGAACCAGTACCGAAACCTCCTCTGAAAATGTTCATCCCCAGGGGGTGTCCGGTCAATGTTGATTTTAAGGTTGAAAAGATTTCCTCCGTACAAGGACAGTGTGAGGAGGTCTCGAGGTACCTCTGCTCGATCACTTAGGATGTTCTCCCCACGGTAAAAAAGGATTGCAATTGGGTTGACAAAAAAGTAGTGGTTCCCGACCCCGATGAAGCCATCACCACCCACGTTGAGGGATAGTTAAGTGTCTACACCCATACCTTTACACTGGGCCCATTGTATCCGGTCATCATTGACTTTTGCAAAAGATACAAGGTATGTATCGATCAAATTCACCCTTCACTCTAGAGGATCGTGATCCTTCTCCGATTCTTTGTGAGCAAGATTGATGGATTCCCGTTCACCGTCGACCACCTTATGCGCTTATACAGTCCCCGAATCTTTTGGGGGGACTGATAAAGCTTGTGCGTCGGGCCAGCAAAGCCTCGTTCTCAAGTATTGATGAAGACCGGGATCGAGGTTGGCAAGGTCGTTTCGTCCGAGTGTGGACTTCAGATTTGATCCCAGTTGAGCATATGTTGTGTCCCGAGAAGTGGAATACACTATGTAAGTACAATTTTGCTTTCAAATTTGATTTTACGCTTTTGTTCCTTCCTTCTTATCGGTGCTTTTGTGGTGGTGCAGCTGTTGCTCGGGTCCCGAATGCAGTCCCTCGATTCAATGAGTAGGTCGAGGGAATCGTATCACAAATGCCCTATTCCTAGCGCTCATGGCGCGAGCTTTCGAAGGGCTGTTGGGAGGTCCGTTCTCATGGTGAGATTCCAGTCCGTAGCAAGTAATTTTTGGGTTCCTCTTGTGTTGTTAAGTTCTTACTTGGTGTGATAGACATCACTGAGTCACCCTCGTTCACAGAGTCCATGTATAACGAGGTTTAGACGGAGAAAGAACGTCCCAATGAGGGGGCCCATGGAGCAGACGACCCCTTCTGCGGCTTTTTTGATGGCGTGTACTCTACCTCCACGGAGGACATCACTGGATTGGGTGACTTAGAGGTGCCTAAGAAGATTCCATCTTCGGGAACAAGCAGGCTTTCCTCATGCCCGAAATTGATCAACCGACTTTCGGCTCCGAGCGCGGATCCTGACAGGAAGCGATCCATTGTCATCTCCATTCCGGAGGATGCCTGAGTCCTCTCCTCCCTCGTAGAGGTGGCCAGCTATCTTCGGTGTCTGTGACCGAGGAAGACCACGACAAGATGAATGAGGTAGATGCGCCCTGCCTGTTCAACGAAGCACAACAGGTGCTAAACTGGGTAATTTCAGATATTTCTTGATGACTTTAACTTGTACTTAGATTAATTCGTAGATATCCCTAACATTTTTCTTTGTGTCTGTAGGCCTCGGTGCTTCATCTTGAAACTTTTCTTCGTTATCGGGACGAGTTGAACCAGCTTGAGGTCGAGGTCCGAGGGCTCACTAAGAAGAGATATATTTACAAACTTCTCAGCGAGCAACGTGAAAGGCAGGCTAAAAGCCTCCGAGCTGAGCTGGAAGTGGCCCGAAAGGAGCATGCTGACCTGGTCGAACAGGTAAAAATATTTGAAGTTAGTGACGATGAGCTAGATTCGATAATTAATGGTAAAAATCTACAGGTCAATCAGAAGATCGATTAGATCGACCAACTACGAGCTGAACTGAATGTAGTCAAGCCTGAAGCCGAAGAATTGAGAGGCGGGATGGGCCGCCTGGCCTCGGAAAAGGAGACTTCTCGGGTGCATCTGGGTTTGGCATAGGTCCATCTTTGAGCGGCAAAGGAGAAAATCGAGGTGCGAGCCCAAAATCTTGAGGAGTTTCAGTCTCAACTAAGCCCGATCGTCGTTGATCGAGAAACTCTCGCCAAGGAGCTCGAAACGGACAGGTCGGTGGTTGTGGTGGTCAAAGCCGATGCCAACGAGATGGTGGCCTAATATAAGGCTGACGTTGTGGCGGTCAGGATCGACTGAAGGATATCGTCGATCATGCGAAGCGGCAATCCCGAAGGGAGGCCCTCGAGGAAATTCATGCTCGAGATTTTGACTTAGCGGCTGAAATTGAGCACTCCAAGGTGCTCGAAGTTGAGGCCAAGAAGTTGGTGTATCCCGAGGATGAAGAAGACTCTGAGGGTTCGAGCGAATTCGAGGGTGGAGGAGACTCCAAAGACCCTGGCGACGAGGAGGGTTCCGGTGAAGAACATATCGTTTAAGTTCCTTGTACATTTTCCTTTGTTTATTGTGTTTTTGTACTTTTGTACTTTTTGTCAAGGTTGTTTGGTATTTGTAAAGACTATATGTATATATAGTACAAGGCTTCTTTTTTCCCTTCAACAATTTCTAAGTTCATTTTCCTTTGCTTTATTCTTTATGTTTGCAAAGATTGAAATGCCTTAGCATGAAATAGTTAGGTCATGTTCGGAGGTTCGAACGGGCCTTACCTTCGACATTATTTTGTTTAAGGAATCGTGGGGATTTGGTATGACCGGAAATGTTTCCCCAAAGTACTTATAATTTTTTAGATCATAGTTTGCCGAGGGTAGCCTTTAGAACTAGTTTAGAAATTTTGAAGGCCTTATTTTTTGTTACGGGTCTCAAACGTCTCCAAGCCATTTTAGTATGGCCGTAGCCTTTTTAGTTCGGGTGTTTCCCAATGGAATTTTGCCCCGAGTTATTCAGTCTTGCCTAAGATGACAGTCCCCGAGTGGGGATGGTCATAGCCTTTAAAGTTCGGGTGATGCCTAATAGGTCTTGTGCCCCGGGCTCTGATAGCCCAGGCTGCCCGAATTTGTCTTTGGACAACTGTCCTCGAGTGAGAGCGATCCTTTGAACCTAGATAAAGGCGACCCTTGGGCTCGATACCTTTGGGGGATCGAAAGTATGAAATGCTTTAAGAGAAAAGAAATAAAAGAATTTTTTTAAGGGACAAGATATTTATCCGCAAGGTAAAGAGTTTTTTTATTTTTGTATGTAATATATATGGTTACACATGTGTACAAGCTTTATGTCAGGACTTGAGTAGTCTATGTGGGCATAGTTAATTTGACCGTTTGGACCTTACAGTAAATCTTATCGATCGAGCCGAGACTATTCAGTCACAAAGTTTCTTTCCTTACTAAAGTCCTTATCCGGGCGTGATGCCCCTTAGTGTTGGAGGCCGGTCATAGAGAAACCACGAATACTGCTATTGTGTTCTTCAACACTGATTCGTAACCGACCTTCAATTCTAAGTTAGCACGATTTACTGTTGCCTCGTTAAAAACCTTGCCGGAAAACCAATTTGGAACAAAACCGATCCAAGGGAAAAAGAGTGCAACCCGTGCTTTCAGGCCTAAGAATTGTATCTTTCTTTGAAGGTTGCCTGCAAGTGTTAGTTCGAAATGTAAATAAGTAAAAGGAATAAATGGGGTCGTGCCTTAGCATTAGTATCGCTTTAAGTGAGTACGTTCCAATTGTTTAGTAGTCATTCCCCGTTCATTTTTCCGGGTTTGTACTATCCTTATCCATTGATCTCGATAATTTAATATGGACATTCCCAGTTCGGCCCCAGCTTCCCTTCGTTTGGGTTCCGGGTGCTTAGTGTGACCTTTCTTAACACTAAGTCCCAAGTGTCGAAGGTTGGCCCTTCGATTGTAATACCTCTCGATCCGCTAATTTTAGGCGGCCAATCGGACAAGGGCGGCTTCGCGCCTTTCATCTAATAGCTTCAGGCTCATGTTCATGGCTTCGTTGTTTAATTCTTTAGCTGCATATTGGAACCGTAGACTTGGTTCTCTATCTTCGACCGGTATTAGATCTTCGGCGCCATAAACCAGTGAGAATGGGGTGGCCCCGGTACTAGACTTTGAGGTCGTGCGGTATGCACATAGGACTTCACGCGGTTAACCTCTTTTTGAGGTTTTGGAGTATGGATTTGTTGGTCTATTCTGTTTTTCCGTTCCCACTAGGGTGGTAGGGCGTTTATAGGATCCTTTTGATCTTATGGTCTTCGAGAAACTTGCTTACTTTGCTGTCGATGACTTGTTTCCTGTTGTCGCACACGATCTCGAACGGCATTCCGAACCGACATATGATGTGGTCCCAAATGAAATTGATGACTTCTTTCTCTCTAACTTTCTCATATGCCTGGGCTTCCACCCACTTAGAAAAATAATCAGTCATAAACAATATAAATTCAGTCTTACTGTGTGCCCATGAAAGGGGGCTAACGATGTCCATTCCCCATTTCATGAACGGCCATTGTGACAAAACCGAACGAAGCAGCTCCTCGGGTTGATGAATCACCGGAGCATGTCTTTGACATTCATCACATTTTCGTACAAACTTCTTCGCATCCTTTTCCATGTCGATCCAGTAGTAACCGGCTCTGATTATCTTTCGGACAAATGATTCGGTGCCTGAATGATTTCTGTAGGTGCCTTCATGAATTTCCCTCATAACGTAGTCGGTATCTCCTGGTCCTAGACATATCGCGAGTGGGCCATTGAATGTTCTGCTGAACAAGGTTCCGTCTTCGGACAAGCTGAACTGGGCTGCCTTCATACGCAAGGCCCTCAATTCTTTTAGATCCAAGGGCCTTTGGTAGAGGCCATCCTCCTAGGCCGTTTCATTCAGCGCTCCAGGCATCCCACGGTGCCTCAGTTGGCCGTGGCCCTGAGATGAATTATTCCGACCAACTAGCCTACAGTGCACCACCAGCTCCTATTAGTGCACCTCAACTCCAAAGTTTTCAGGGTGGTTATTCAGGTCGACATGATCAGTTTCAGGGTCAACAGTCACAACAACCGAGGTTATGTTATATTTGTGGTGATCCGAGGCACATTGCTAGATTTTGCCCTCGAGCAACGGGCATCTCACAGCATCAGATTTCTCGTGCCATGTTTCTGGCACCAGTTGCTACACCACCTGCTCAGCCAGCCCGAGGCAGGGGTCAGGCACCCAGAGGGAGAGGCCAGACTGTTAGAGGTGAAGGTCATGCCGTTAGAGGTGGAGACCAGCCAGTTAGAGGCCGTCCCAGGGACGTAGTTCAGGGTGGTGGGCCCCAACCCCGATGTTATGCTTTCCCGACAAGGCCTGAGGCTGAGTCATCTGACGTTGTTATCACAGGTACTGTTTCAGTTTGCAGTAGAGATGCTTCAGTTCTATTTGATCCGGGATCTACTTACTCCTATGTGTCATCCTATTTTGCTTCCTATTTGGTTGTGCCCCATGATTCTTTAAGTGCTCCTGTGTATGTGTCCACACCAGTGGGAGATGCTATTGTTGTAGATCGTATTTATTGTTCGTGTGTGGTCACCATTGGGAGTCTTGAGACTCGTGTAGATCTTCTATTACTCGATATGGTTAATTTTGATGTCATACTGGGTATGGATTGACTATCACTTTATCATGTTATATTGGATCGTCACGCCAAGACGGTGACATAAGCCTTGCAGGGGTTGCCTCAATTAGAGTGGAGAGGGAATCTTGGCCATTCTGCCAGTAGGGTTATCTCTTAGGTGAAGGCTCGGCATATGGTTGAGAAAGGGTGTCTAGCTTATTTGGCTTATGTTCGCGATTCGAGTACGGAGGTTCCTTCCATGGATTCGGTGCCGGTTGTTTGTGCGTTTCCAGAGGTGTTTCCTGCAGACCTGCCGGGGATGCCACCCGACAGGGATATTGATTTCTGCATTGATTTGGCTCCGGGCACTCATCCTATTTCCATTCCGCCATATCGCATGGCTCCGCCAGAGTTGAAAGAATTGAAGGAGCAGTTGCAAGATTTGCTTGATAAGGGCTTCATTAGACCTAGTGTCTCGCACTGGGGTGTACCCATGTTGTTTGTGAAGAAGAAAGATGGATCGATGAGGATGTGTATAGATTATCAGCAGTTGAACAAAGTCACCATCAAGAACAAGTATCCATTGCTGAGGATTGATGATTTATTTGATCAGCTTCAGGGTGCCAAGGTGTTTTCAAAGATTGATTTGAGATCTGGCTACCATCAGTAGAGGATTAGGGCATCTGATGTTCCTAAGACAGCTTTTCAGACTCGGTATGGGCATTATGTATTTCTAGTGATGTCATTTGGGCTGACATATGCCCCAGCAGCATTCATGGATTTGATGAACCGGGTGTTCAAACCCTACTTGGATTCCTTTATGGTTGTGTTTATTGATGATATCTTGATCTACAACCACAGTCTAGAGGAGCATGAGCAGCACATTCCGATCATTCTTCAGACTCTGAAAGACAGCCAGTTATATGCTACGTTCTCAAAATGCGAGTTTTGGTTGAGTTCAGTTGCTTTCTTGGGTCACGTTGTATCAGCAGAGCGTATTCAAGTAGATCCTAAGAAGATTGAGGCAATCTAGAATTGTCCTATACCCACATCAGCTACAGAGATCCGTAGTTTCCTGGGTTTGGCGGGCTATTACCGTTGATTTATGGAGGGGTTTTCATCCATAGTAGCCCCGTTGACCAGATTAACCCAGAAGGGTGCCCCGTTCAGGTGGTCAGACGAGTGTGAAGCGAGCTTTCAGAAGCTCAAGACAGCTTTGACTATGGCACCGGTATTGGTGTTACCCACAGGTTCAGGATCTTATACATTATATTGTGATGCATCTCGTATTGGTCTGGGTGCGGTATTGATGCAGGGTTGCAAGTTTACTGAATGGAAATAAGGAATTGGTTTAATGATTTTCTAATGTTGGCTTGCCTGGCAAGTGAAATGTTAGGCGCCATCACGGTCCCGTAAGTGGAAAATTTCGGGTCGTGACAGTTGGTATCAGAGTACTAGGTTACATAAGTCTCACGATTCACGAGCAAGCTTAGTATTGTTTGGAGGATCGGTACGGAGACGTATGTGCTTATCTTCCAGAGGCTATGAATTTTAGGAATAAGATTCACTTTTATTCTTCTTTGTCGTGCGATTTTGCTTTCTCAACACTGATTGAACTCTTCTACTCTTATTCTCTCGCAGATGGCGAGAACACGTACCGCTTCCTCAGCTGAGCAGCAGCCAGAGCCTCCAGTGATAGCTCTTACGCGGGGCAGAGGTCGAGGCAGGGGCAGGGCTCAGCCTAGGGCCCGAGCAGCAGCCCCAGTAGTGGAGCCTCAGATAGAGATTGACAAGGAGGTTCCAGCCTAGACTGTTCCTGTCGGACCAGCTCAGGTTCTGGAGGGGTTCATTGCTACCCCAATACTTCAGGACGCTTTGGTCCATTTAGTAGGCCTTATGGAGAGTGTGGCCCAGACTGGCGCATTTCCCATGGCACCAGCAGTCTCTCAGGCTAGAGGAGGAGCCTAGACTGCTACCACTCCCGCTCCGGAGCAGATAGCTCCCCAGTATCAAGCTCCAGAAGCTCAGCCAATCGGATTAGTTTAGTCGGTTATCGTGGTACAGGTCGGAGATGGGCCAGATATGTCTTCAGAGGCTTTATGAAGATTGGACAGGTTTACCAAGCTCTTTCCTGTTCACTTCAGTGGTGCCCCTTCAGAGGACCCCCAGGAGTATCTTGACAGCTGTCACGAGGTTCTATGGAACATGGGTATAGTGGAGACCCAATGGGGTCGATTTTGCTGCATTTCAGATGACTGGTTCTGCCAAGAAATGGTGGAGAAATTACTTGTTGACCAGACCAGCTGGGTCGCCTGCTCTTACTTGGGACCAGTTCTCTCAGCTCTTTATAGAGAAGTTTCTGCCTATCACATTGAGAGAGGAGCGTCGTCGTCAGTTTAAGCGTCTCCAACAGGGCAGTATGACTGTTACTCAGTATGAGACCCATTTTGTAGATTTGGCCCGTCATGCCATTCTTCTGCTTCCCACAGAGAGAGATGGTGAGGAGGTTTATTGATGGACTTGCTCAGCCTATCAGATTGCAGATGGCTAAGGAGACTGAGAGTGAGATTTCTTTTCAGGCGGCTGCTAATGTCGCCAGACGAGTCGAGATGGTTCTTACTCAGGGAGGTCAGGGGTCTGACAAGAGGCCTCTTCATTCGGTGAGTTCAGCAGTGCCTCATCTAAAGGCAGGAGTACTTTTGGTAGAGGTCATCCTCCCAGGCTATTTCATTCAGCGCTCCAGGCATCCCACGGTGCCTCAGGTGGTCGTGGCCCTCAGATACATTATTCCGACCAGCTAGCCTACAGTGCACCACCAGCTCCTATTAGTGCACCTCCACTCCAGAGTTATCAGGGTGGTTATTCAGGTCGACAGGGTCAGTTTCAGGGTCAGCAGTCACAACAGCTGAGGTTATGTTATACTTATGGTGATCTGAGGCACATTGCTTGATTTTGCCCTCAGGCAACTGGTAACTCACAGCATCAGAGTTCCCGTGCCATGGTTCCGGCACCAGCTGCTGCACCACCTGCTCAGCCAGCCAGAGGCAGGGGTCAGGTAGCCAGAGTTAGGGGCCAGACAGTTAGAGGTGGAGGTCAGGCCGTTAGAGGTGGAGACCAGCCAGCTAGAGGCCGTCCCAGGGATGTAGTATATGGTGTTGGGGCCCAGCCCGGTGTTATGCTTTCCCAGCCAGGCCTGAGGCTGAGTCATCTGACGTTGTTATCACAGGTACTATTTCAGTTTATAGTAGAGATGCTTCAGTTCTATTTGATCCGGGATCTACTTACTCCTATGTGTCATCCTATTTTGCTTCCTATTTGGTTATGCCCCGTGATTCTGTGAGTGCTCCTATGTATGTGTCCACACCAGTGGGAGATGCTATTGTTGTAGATCGTGTTTATCGCTCGTGTGTGGTCACCATTCGGAGTCTTGAGACTCGTGTAGATCTTCTACTTCTCGACATGATTGATTTTGATGTCATACTGGGTATGGATTGGCTGTCACCTTATCATGCTATATTAGATTGTCATGCCAAGACGGTGACCTTAGCCTTGCAGGGGTTGACTCTATTAGAGTGGAGAGGGAATCTTGGCCATTCTGCCAATAGGGTTATCTCTTATGTGAAGGCTCGGCATATGGTCGAGAGGGGGTGTCTAGCTTATTTGGCTTATGTCCGCGATTCTAGTGCGGAGGTTCCTTCCATAGATTCGGTGCTAGTTGTTCGTGAGTTTCCAGAGGTGTTTCCTGCGGACCTGCTGGGGATGCCACCCGATAGGGATATTAATTTCTGCATTTATTTGGCTCTGGGCACTCAGCCTATTTCCATTCTGCCATATCGCATGGCCCCGCCAGAGTTGAAAGAATTGAAGGAGCAGTTGCAAGATTTGTTGGATAATGGCTTCATTAGACCTAGTGTCTCTCCCTGGGGTGCACCTGTGTTGTTTGTGAAGAAGAAAGATGGATCGATGAGGATGTGTATAGATTATCGGCAGTTAAACAAAGTCACCATTTGCGAACAAATATCCATTGCCGAGGATTGATGATTTATTTGATCAGCTTCAGGGTGTCAAGGTGTTTTCAAAGATTGATTTGAGATCTGGCTAACATCAGTTGAGGATTAGGGCATCCGATGTTCCTAAGACAGATTTTTGGACTCGGTATGGGCATTATGAGTTTCTAGTGATGTCATTTGGGCTGACAAATGCCCCAGCAGCATTCATGGATTTGATGAACCGGGTGTTGAAACCCTACCTAGATTCCTTTTTGATTGTGTTTATTGATGATATCTTGATCTACTCCCACAGTCGAGAGGAGCATGAGCAGCACCTTCGGATCGTTCTTCAGACTTTGAAAGACAACCAGTTATATGCAAAGTTCTCAAAATGTGAGTTTTGTTTGAGTTCAGTTGCTTTCTTGGGTCACGTTGTATCAGCAGAGCGTATTCAAGTAGATCCTAAGAAGATTGAGGTAGTCCAGAATTGGCCTATACCCACATCAGCTACAGAGATCTGTAGTTTACTGGGTTTGGCGGGCTATTACCGTCGATTTGTGGAGGGGTTTTCATCCATAGTAGCCCCGTTGACCAGATTGACCCAGAAGGGTGCCCCGTTCAGGTGGTCAGACGAGTGTGAAGCGAGCTTTCAGAAGCTCAAGACAGCTTTGACTATGGCACCGGTATTGGTGTTACCCACAGGTTCAGGATCTTATACAGTATATTATGACGCATCTCGTATTGGTTTGGGTGCGGTATTGATGCAGGGTGGCAAGGTTATTGCATATGCTTCACGGCAGCAAGGTTCACGACAAGGATTACCCTGCTCATGATCTAGAGCTGGCAGCCATTGTTCACGTGCTGAAGATTTGGAGGCACTATTTTTACGGCGTGCCATGTGAGGTATTCACTGATCATCGGAGCTTGTAGTATTTGTTCAAGCAGAAGGAACTCAATTTGAGGCAGAGGAGGTGGCTAGAGCTATTGAAAGACTATTTTATCACCATATTGTATCATCCCGGGAAGGCCAATGTGGTGGCCGATGCTTTGAGTAGAAAGTTAGTCAGTATGGGTAGCCTTTCATATATTCCAGTTGGTGAGAGACCGGTTTCATTGGATGTTCAGGCCTTGGCCAACTAGTTTGTGAGGTTAGATATTTCTGAGCCCAGCCGTGTTCTAGCTTGTACAGTCGCTCGGTCTTCCTTGTTTGAGCGCATCAGAGATCGGCAAGATGATGATCCGCATTTACTTGTCCTTAGAGACACAGTGCGACACGGTGGTGCCAAGCAGGTTACTGTTGGAGATGACGGAGTTTTGAGGATGCAGGGTCGTATTTGTGTGCCTAATGTGGATGGACTTCGTGATTTGATCCTTGAGGAGTCCCACAGTTCCCGGTATTCTATTCATCCGTGTGCCGCCAAGATGTATCAGGACTTGAGGTAGCATTATTGGTAGAGGCGAATGAAGAAGGACATAGTTGCCTATGTAGCTCGGTGCCTAAATTGCCAGCAGGTAAAGTGTGAGCATCAGAGACCTGGTGGTTTACTTCAAAGGTTAGATATTCCTGAGTGAAAGTGAGAGCGTATCACTATGGACTTTGTTGTTGGACTCTCACGGACTCAGAGGAAGTTCGATGCAGTTTTGGTCATTGTGGACAGGCTGACTAAGTCAGCGCATTTCATTCCTGTGGCAGTTACCTATTCCTCGGAGCGATTGGCAGAGATTTATATTCGTGAGATCGTCTGTCTTCACGGTGTCCCCGTGTCTATCATTTCTGATCGAGGTATGCAGTTTACCTCACACTTTTGGAGGGCAGTTCAGCGTGAGTTGGGTACGCGGGTTGAGTTGAGCACAACATTTCATCCTCAAATGGATGGGCAGTCCGAGCGCACTATTCAGATCTTGGAGGATATGCTTCGTGCTTGTGTTATTGACTTTGGAGGCTCTTGGGATCAATTTTTGCCGTTAGCGGAGTTTGCCTACAATAACAGCTACCAGTCGAACATTCATATATCTCCCTATGAGGCATTATATGGTAGACGGTGTAGGCTGCCAGTTGGGTGGTTCGAGCCGGGGAGGCTCGGTTATTGGGTATATATTTTGTTCAGGAGGCCTTGGACAAGGTCAAGATTATACAGGATCGACTTCGTACAGCTAAGTCCAGGAAAAAGAGTTATGCTGACCGTAAAGTTCATGATATTGCATTCACGGTTGGAGAAAGAATATTGCTTCGGGTATCGCCCATGAAGGGTGTTATGAGATTTGTGAAGAAGGGCAAGTTGAGCCCTAGGTATATCGGGCCATTTGAGATCCTCGAGAGAGTGGGGGAGGTAGCTTATCGACTTGCGATCCCTCCAGGGTTATCCTCAGTTCATCTGGTATTCCATGTGTCTATACTCCAGAAATATCATGGTGACCCGTCCCACGTGTTAGATTTCAGCTCTGTCCAGTTGGATAAGGATTTGACTTACGAGGAGGAGTCGGTGGCCATTCTAGACCGGCAGGTTCGTTAGTTGAGGTCAAAGAGTTACCCTTCAGTTCGAGTGCAGTGGAGAGGTTAGCCTATTGAGGCAGCTACTTGGGAGTCCGAGTCCGATATGTGGAGTAGATATCCCACCTTTTCACCAGCCCAGGTATTTTTTCTATGTCCGTTCGAGGACGAACAGTTGTTTTAGAGGTGGAGAATGTGATGACCCAAAAGATTGTCTTATGTTTTAGAACTCGAATCTACGCTCTTAAACCTTAAAAATCTCATTTTTACCCTCCTCAATTTGCGTGCGCAGTCCGGGCAGGTTTCCGGAAAGCTTTTATATTGAAAACTAATGAAAATAAGAATTTTTGCCTTAAAAGTTGATTTTAGTTGACTTCGATCAACATTTTTGGTAAAAAGGCCCGTATCTGTACTTTGACGGTCTCGGTAGGTCCGTATCGAATTATGGGACCTGGGCGTATGCCCGGAATCGAATTTGGAGGTCCCTAGCTTGAGTTATGAATTTTTGATGAAAATTAAAAGTTTGGAAATTATTTGTTTTTAAGAATTGATTGATATTTGGCATTGTTAGTATCGGGTACGTATTTTGGTTTCGGAGCCCGGTACAGGTTCATTATAATATTTAAGACATGTCTGTGAAATTTGGTGAGAAATGGAGTTGATTTGACGTGATTCGGACGTCCAGTTGAGAAATTAGAAGTTTTAAAGTGTTCTTGAGAATTTCATTTGATTTGGTTAGAGTTCTAGGTGTTATTTTGGCGATTTGATCGAGCGAGCAAGTTCGTATGATATTTTTGGACATGTGTACATGTTTTGTTTGGAGCCCCGAGGGCTTAGGTGAGTTTCGGATAGGCCACGGGATGTTTTGGACTTGGGAAAAATCTAGCTTCTACAGATTCTAGTGTCTGTCATATCCTTTTTCGCGTTCGCAAAAGTCCTCTCGCGAACGCGAAGAGTAATCTGATGAGGCTGAGACTTCTTCTTCGCGAACGCCAAGTGATGGGGGATTTACCCTTCGCGAACGCGACCGGCTCAACGCGAACGCGAAGCATGTGGGGACCTGGGGGGGGGGGGGGGTTGGTCGTTCCTTCAGCGCGAACGCGAGCCATTCCTCGCGAACGCGAAGGCCAGAGGGGAGTGATCATCGCGAATGCGAGCTGGGTCTTGCGAACGCGAAGGCTTGGCAGCCAGTACCCTTCGCGAATGCGACAGTGCTCTCGCGAACGCGATGAACACTATCGCCCAGCACTTAACAGAACCCAAAACGGGATTTTTGCCAAAAAAACTCATTTTTCTCAAAAACCAAACAGTGATGGGCGATTTTTCAAGAGTCATTCCTTCCCCAAATTGTTGGTAAGTGATTCTAAACCATCTTCTTTCAATTACCCATTACATTTCTTGAATTTGCAACCTAAAATCTAGAGTTTTCATGGTAGAATTAAGGGTTAGGGTAAAAAATAGAGATTTCGGAAATTTGGGGATTTAGACCTCAATTTGAGGTCGGATTCCAAAACTAATTACATATTCGGGCTCGGGGGTGAATAGATAAAAAGATTTTGGTCCGAACCTCGGGTTTTGACCAAGCGGGCCCGGGGTCGATATTTTGACTTTTTGAAGGAAAATTTGGGAAATTTAATTTATGCAATATAATTGATTCCATTAGTAATATTTGATATTATTGAGTGATTTTTGAATAGATACGAGTGGTTTGGAGGTGTATTAAAAAGGAAAAGTTGTGATTGAGAATTAAGTGGCATTCAGAGCGAGGTAAGTGTTGTGTCTAACCCTAACTTGAGGGAATTAGGAACCTTAGATTATTTGCTAAGTGAAATTCATGTGAGCGGAGTATATGTGAGGTGACGAGTACCTATGCGCCGCCAATTTACCTGTTTTTCCATGTTTCTCTATTTTTCTGATATTGTCTCATTCCTATGCCAAATTTCTACGTGTTATACTAGTGTTGTTCAAATTATTGTTCTTATCATGTTTACGGAATTTTCTGATAATAATTGAGTTTTTATTTCAAGTTGAGATTGATATTATGGAACCAAATGTTGAAGTAAGGTTTGTACTTGTTATTCTATCTCCCCGTTGTTATTTATGCATTGCATTATGGTAAGGGAGAGTGTTAAGGCACGAAGGGTGATGTCGTGCCATATTGTGAGTATTAATGCACGAAGGGTGATGCCGTGCCATATTGTAAGTGTTAATGCACGAAGGGTGATGCCGTGCCATATTGTGAGTATTAATGCACGAAGGGTGATGCCGTTCCATGATATGAGAGTAAAAGCACAAAGGGTGATGCCGTGTCGTTTCTATTAATTTTATGGTGAGATTGAGAGTAAAAGCACGAAGGAGGATGTCGTGCATTTTTCTTTATTGTATTCACTATCCCTGTTGATTCATGGTATATTGACTGCTTCGGTGATCATTCTGTTGTAGTTCTTTATCTTGTATTCCCCTCAGTATGTCTCCCCTCCCGACATTTTCTGTTTAGTTCTTCATTCTTGTTATTTGCGTACACACTGTTCAATTGTACAGGTTGATTGTAGGTGCCTTGCCTTAGCCTCGTCACTACTTCGTCGAGGTTAGGCTCGACACTTACCAGTACATGGGATCGGTTGTATCATGTTGCACTCTGTACTTTTGTGCAGATTTTGATACCGGCTCAGGTTGATCGAGATTTGCTATTGGTCCGCTGTCCGGAGACTCAATGTAGATTTGTCGGCGTTCACAGACCTTGAAGTCCCCGTCTATCTTTTTATGTCCTACTGTTTTCTTTCATTCAGACAGTTATATTTCTTTCAGACTATTACTTGTAGTAAATTCTAGAATGCTCGTGAATTGTGACTCCAGATCCGGGTGGTAGTAATTAATACAATTTTATGATATTCCGCACTTATTATATTTCATTTTAGTTACTTATTGTTATTTACTGAATGAAAATAAAGAATTGGTTTAATAATTTTCTAACGTTGGCTTGCCTGGCAAGTGAAATGTTAGGCGCCATCACGGTCCCCTCGGTGGAAAATTTTGGGTCGTGACATATTCTCCTGTCACTTCTCCCAAAATCCTGAAAGAGCTCTTCCGTTACTATCGACTGCATATCTTCATCAAATTCACATTTCTGTCTTTATTGTTAACCTTTAGACAGAGAGATAACCCAAGAAAGCGAAAAAGATATATTAACCAAATAAGAGGCTGAGTTTCTCACTTTCGTTCATTGATGCAAATCTGTTCACCGTCAAGTTAATTTCGGGTGAGGACCTACTCTTGTTTTCATATTTTTTACTAATGTTTATCATCTTCTTATTCATAAGAGTTCGTATAGTATTATAACATTAACGACATTCATATCATCACACGAGCAACATAGACTAATAATCACTATTGCGAGTGAACTTTACAAATGATAAGAGCTAATATACTGTAAAACGTTTTCCAACTTTAAAATTAACTGATGGTAACTGAACAAAAAAAGGTAATGTACCGTAATAAGAAGCGGTTGGTGTGACTGGTGTAAAAGAGGTTACATTGTCATAATATAAGAATCAAACAAAGTGAGGTTCTAATGATCAAAGCTGATGGACGGTTGATATCCATATAGATAGTCATGAATATCTTAATAATTGAAGTAAGACAAAATACGGAAATCTGTGTTCTCCTATTTTATGAAATTATGCACTAGTTCAAACCAAGTAATACAGAAGTCAAACATTGCTTCACCTACATGGACTAGTTCAAACCAAGTAATACAGAAATCAAACATAACTTCACCTATTTAATATGTGAAAGCCATGATACCAATTATAGTTAAATATATGTATTCAGAAGTAAACCTGCAAATGGCTGGCGACATTTTCTCTAGTTAATCAAGGGACTTTCCTTTGATCAAGAATCTTTTTTGGTATCAACACACATAATTACATTGAGATAAAAATATCAAACAAGCTAATTCATGAAATTTATGTCATCTTTTTCCTACTACTATTGTGTTTGTTTGGATCTTGAATGATACTATCTAATGCTGCTCAATATCAATAAAGAGTTGAAAAGAAAAATGAAAAAGGTTGCAACTCCATATGGTAGAGACACTACCATTTCTTTTTGTACCTACAAATACTTGCTACTACTTTTTGTATATTACTAAAAAAAACTATGTGCTAAAGCATAAATGAAAGTTGCACTTCTAAGAACAAAATAGATATCTCTGTAGAAATCAGCAGAGGTATCTGATTAGTTGACTGCTATCCAGTAATATGCCAGTGAAATAGAATTCTCTAAATACTTGAAATAAGTTCATTGTCTATTCATAAAAATTTGTGAAAGTTTTATAGCACATTCTTGAATGTAGAAAAGTACCAAAATTAGATAAAATATTATATTATCTTGTCGATTTATCATAAAAGAAAAGGGAAAAGTTTAGCTAAGGAAAAATGGGTTCTATAAGTGATCGAAAAATAAGAGATTGAAAAATATAGAAGCCTTTCATAGTGAAGCAGGATGGTGATCAACAGAGTTCATGCACAACAATTATTTATTTATTTCATCCTTCAACAAAAAAGAGCAAGGAACCTCAGTTGTTGGCATGAAAAATAAAAAAAACGTTCTATTTATTCATTTGATTAAGAAATACTCATCATATCATAGTGGAACTATAATTTGCATAAAAAAAGACATGACAATAGAAAGTGACAAGGTGGCTAAATAAATGAATATGACATGTGATAATTGTAAAAGTTAGTAAAAGTTTACTAACCTTTTCAGATGCATGTATCTGGTTCAGTTGAAGATGGTGTTGATGAAGGCTGACAAGAGTATATGCTTGCAAGTTGTGCAACTGTATTCTCCAAGTTATCCAGACGTCTTTTTAGTGAAAGATTTTCTTTTCGAGTTGCATTCAACTCATCCAACAGTGTAGCCTTAGAGGAATTACCACCTTTTAACTCCTTAGCGGTTGTTTCACCCCTAAATCCAACCACATTGCTCTTGCATTGAGGTCCAAAACATCTTTCTACAACCTCAATATTTATAAGAGACGGCTCGGATTGTATCAGTTCTTGAATTTCGGCCTAAAAAATAATGATCTTTGAAATAATGTAATACTTTGATAAAAGGAAGGGTGTAAAATGAAATTTATCAATCAACATACATATTTTTCATTGGTTTCAGGTTTGACAAGCTTATCGTCCTTCTTATGAGTCTCAAAGAAAATAGTCGTCATATCTGGTGGATTACTATCTTTGCCTCCCTTTGCATTTAAATAAACAAGTCAAACAATTCTTTTAAACAAAGAGGGGGTTTCTTAATACAATAGCACAATTTACTTACCAGCTCGTAAATAATTTCTCTGATAGGCTTGTTGCCCGTACAATGAGGCATAATCAACTTAGACTTATTCACTGAGTTTCTCATACTTCTTTCCTATAACAACAGAAAATAGAAGGTGTGGTATGCCGCTTAAAAAATTAAGATGCTATAAATATTTATGAAGCCATACCTTAAACTTTTCAGATAAGAAGTGCTCTTTGACCAACCATTCCCAATCACTCTTGTCGACCCCCTCTGGCACATCCTTTAGAACGTCGCGCAATGGCTTAGATTTCACAATCAAGTGAAGCGATCCTCTCCAATTGTTCCATAACCTTCTCATATGTTTCAAGACATTATCTCTTTGACAATTTATGTCAGCACTATCAAATTTGTCCTATAATATTTTAAAAATATCATCAAACATGAAACTCAAAAGTTTTAGATAAACTAAAAAGAAAAATTGAACCAACAATATGAAATTAAATATTTGAGAGTTACTAGTGACAAATTAATTTATCTCTTAAGATGGCGCAATTATTAAATGCGAAAACACGCTCGACAGCATAATTTGATCTTATATGAACATTCCAAAAACAACATGAGAGAAGAGCAGATACATTGATATGATTCATAATCTACATTCAGCAAACAAAATGCTCTACTATAAGCCTCAACAGGTCATGTCATCTTGTTTTGCAAATTGAACACTTACTTTTGACTTTGAAACATCAACTTCTTAAGTTGAACTATTTGGTAAAGTCCGTCTACAGCTAAAGGTCAAATATGTTATGTTCAGCTAACTACATGCTTAAAGACATCTGTGCTTTATTAGCTTTTGGGGATTAATATATGGCTGTAGTTGGTTTCTAGTGCTGTATAACTTGTTCATGGTCTTTTTGCAGTTGGAAGAAGGGCAAGTGAAAAGGCAATCAAGACTGGAAGAGGAGGATGAAGCCAAGGCAGCTCTAATGAGTAGGATACACAGGCTAAGTAAACTGATCCTTGTTGCTTCAACGAATTCAATCCTTGGGTATTTGGGTGATGTTGCCGGGCCTCAGAAGCATTCATGTGTCGAACATCTGAGTCAAGAAGCAACCAAAGAAGACTGATTCACCTAATGGGATGTAACCACAACACTCTCGTAGTGCTAATTTTTTTATATCTATAATACCTTACCATTTCAAAAAAAAGGTTTCTAGTTCCTATTACATAGATATTTTTCTTCTAAAAGTGTATCAGTACTCATTAACATAAGGAATGACAGGATTTGACGATTTTTGTGTACTGAAAAAAGGATGTTATTGTCTTTCTAGGGGGAAACATTTCTTACTACCTTTGATGACGAGAAAAAATGCAATAAAGATCATAGGAAAAGTTACTGCTAAGAAATAGATATTTTTCTCAGTTTATGATGCAGAAGAAATAGGATATTGGGGTTCTGTAGGAAAGCACAATAAACTATATGTTTCTACTCATTTAATTTTCCTTTTGAATTCTTACAATCCGAAAAAAAAAAAAAAAGAACTCGACAGATGTAATGATGTAAAGTCACTAGTATTTTATTTTCATTTGTGAACGAAGAAAAGGAGAAGGCAAAACAACAAGATAATACTTTAAATTCTTACAGTAACAACTTCCCACATATGGTCCAGCTTATATTCTTCGATGTCCGCCCATGAGTGAACGCGCAGTGGGCACTTATTACGGTCACGAACTAATATACCTAAGTGTCTCACAAATGAGGTTGAATTCTTCCCAACAACTCGATTCTGGTAGAAAGTGACGCTCAACATTTTTTCAACTTTCAGTCCTAGAACATTTTTACACCTGTTCTTTCCTCTCACTTTTTTTGCCTTTTCAGATTCACATGGACCTGATAATTTTAAATTTAAGTCAAACAATAAAAAAGTGGCAGTGTAATAACAACAAAAAATATATTACAACTTGAAAAAGTGAAATACTTATTTCGTTTCTCTGAGTGTCTTGCATCACTTCAACTTCTTGCGGGAGGGAAACATCATCTTCTAGTGGATCAAAACTAGGAGGTGCAAGACTCTTATTCTGAGCTAGTTCGTTCAGATAAGAAGCTGCTGCATTACGATTTTTACTTTTGCCAATCGGGAGTCTCTTTTCAGCATTTACTCTTACTGAATCCAAAGTTCTGAAGCTTTGCCCTCGTCCCCTTGCTAAGGCGCCAGTTGCAACAAATGAATGCTTAACAGTCTTTGAAGTTGATTCCATTTCAAACTTCTCAGATTTTGATGGATTCATCTCAACCTAATACAACAAAAGAAAGCTGAATGTTGTTAAGCTAACTCGATAAGAAAAAATAGTTCAGCAATTTGTCAATAAGAAAAGGGATGCCAACTAGCACTTTGACTCTTTTTGAGGCATGAGAGTGCATTACAACCTAAATGTATTAACAAGAAATAATATTTGGAATATGGACAATGTCCCTACAATTCTTCACAATTGTTTCCAACAGCTGAAACATGGAAACTCAAATTATCTAATGTCCAGTCAACTTTCTGCTTTTATAGGTTGGAGAGTTCTGACACTGAGCTTAAAAGAAGGTTGATTTCGGTAATCCTTTATGGTTTTAAAATCTTCTTTCTTTATTGTTTTATTGATCCTTAGAATCATAAAAAAAAAATAACATGAAATTTCAGACTCTCATAAAGGTCACAACGCTAAAGAAGCAAAAAAGTCTCACGAAGCATGAAGATATGGAAAACCATTCCCATTTGTATATTCTGGACCACATGGCTGGAAAGACATAATGCTTACTTTGAAGGAAAGAGAAGGAATATATAAGATAAAAAGCAAACTCTCATAGTTCCGAGCCCAGCTCCAACAAGTTCTTCATGAGGAAAGGTACTTCTTTTGATCTGAAAAGGGGGTTGCCCTTTTTTTGGTTGAAGTACCCACGACTTTGGTCGTACTCAGTTTAAACCCATAAACCCAGCTCCACTTACTTGTATTTTTGGTGTAAAAATAGTACATTAGAGACTATAGATAAATATCTGAGTTTTTTGTATTTGATGGGAGGGAACATATAGCTTAGTTGTTTTTTTATAAGATATATAGCTTAATTGTTGTTTGGGTGGTTGATTAGTCCTGTACTGATTTTGCACCTTCTTGGTACTTATGTAATAAAAACCTTACCTAATCAAAAAACAAAGATCACACTGGTTGGCAGGCAATAGAAAACATGGTTGGCGAAAATTGGCAGAAACAATTAACACATAAAAACATAGAAATATAAATATTTAGCAAGCCAATTTTATCATATATAAATATTTAATCAGTTAATAAGCAACCACTTAACTGACCGATTTTAAGAGACCTTTCCCTCTCATGCAACTAAACATGCTAATCATATAAGTCCAGTATGAACATCGTAAAGAATTTAACAAATTAAAAGCAAACATGATAAAGTTCCAAACCTTAATGAGTTCTTTTCCTTTTCATTTGTGTAGAATTATCTAACTCCTCTAAATCACCATCCTCCTTCATAATGTCAAAAAAATCACGAGGTTGAACTTTTCGTACAACATGCCACCCTTTATTGGAAAAATCATCAGCATAAAATACTTGTGATGCTTGGTTGGCTAATACAAAAGGCTTATTTGTTTTCAGAAAGCGCTGGCGGTTAACACTTACAATCCCATATTCATCTACTTTAACTCCCTTTTCTTGTTCATTTATATCAAACCACTTATATCGAAACAAAACCACTCTTCTGTTTCCAACAAATTGTAACTCAAGAATCTCAGTTAGTTCTCCATAGTAATAAATATTTTTATTCTCTTCATCTGTCTCACCAACTACAACCACCCCACAATTCTGAGTTCTTAAACCTTTATCATAGTCTTGCATATGAAACCTATATCCATTAACAACGTAGCCATGGAAACTTGTTACATATGGCGTAGGACCACGTGACAATGAGAACAAATCTATCATTTTCTAACTATCATCGTGTTTGTGCAGACCTGCAACCTATCATGAACAAGTACATAATTTAACAAATACTATTTTCATACTTGGTTTGAAAACTAATAATTTCTTATTAGTACTCACCTTTTCTTTTAACCAACTAATGAATTGCCGATCCGAAGTTTCTTGAGAGTTATTAGCTGGAGTTTGTGAAATCTCTCTACAAAAGTTGAAGAATAATATGTCATTTTAAGTAAAAAAGTTAGAGAATGTATAAGTAAATTATTGGATTAAATCATTGCTTACTCGAGAAATGGTTGAACTCCATCACAGTTCTTTAAAATATAAATATGTGCTTGCTCAAATTCATATGAATCAAATCTGCATGGTTTGCCACCTCTTAAAGCTCTTCCAGGTTCACAAAAAATTGTTAAACCTCCATCACATTCTACAACACCACCATCACAATTCCGTTCAAAGCGATTAAATTTTATTTCCATTGTATGCAAATACCTTGAACATAAGGTCAAACATTCAGTTGCTAAATACCCCTCTGCAATAGAACCTTCTGGGCAAGCCCTATTACCAACTAAAGACTTCATAAAGTATATGTATCGCTCCATTGGATACATATGCCGATATTGAGTAGGTCCAGCAATCTTAGCTTCATTAGCTAAATGAATCGGCAAGTGCTCCATGACATCAAAAAAAATAGGAGGGAATACATTTTCTAACTTGCACTTGGTTTTCGAAATTTGGCAATCAATTTGTTCTAATTCTTCCATGCTTAAACATTTCGCTCCAAGAATGATGAAAAATAAAGATAACTCAATAAGTGGTTCACTCACAGATTTGTAAAGCATTCCACATATCGCAAGTGGGAGTACATATTGTAGAATAATATGGCAATCATGACTTTTTAAGCCTGAAATTTTACGATCCTTAAGGTTGACACACTGAGAAATGTTTGATGAAAATCCATCCGGGACCTTCAGATTGTTTAAGAAATCGCAAAACTTGTACTTCTCTTCTGGAGATAATGTGTAACATGCCGTTGGTAAGTCATATTTATCCCCATTTTTTATTGGATACAATTCTTTCCTTATATTCATCGCTTGCAAATCTAGCTGAGTTTTTATGGTGTCTTTGGTTTTTCCTTTGATATTCAAGAGTGTCCCCAAAATATTATCACATATGTCCTTCTCAAGGTGCATCACATCTAAATTATGATGCAACAATAGAGTTTTCCAATATGGAAGATAAAAAAAAAATACTCTTCTTATTCCAATTATCACCCCTTCTCTCGTGTGATATTTTAATCTTCTTCTTTGGATCCTTTGTTAGTTGCAACCCATCTAAATCAGCAACTTGACCAAGTATATCTTCGCCGGATAATATTTTTGGTGGTAATCGTCGCTCCTTAGTGCCATCAAATGACTCTTTATCATTCCTCCATTTATGATCAAGAGGAAGAAGGCGTCTATGGCCCATATAACACTGCTTTTTACCATTTTCTAACCTAATTGAGAAAGTTTCTATATTGCAACAAGGGCAAGCCAATTTACCTTTTGTACTCCATCCGGACAAATTCGCATATGCTGAAAAATCATTAATGGTCCATAGCAAAGCTGCATGTAACATAGAGTTCTTTCTAGCCGACACATCAAAGGACTCCACTCCAGTTTCCCATAATTCCTTTAATTCTTCAATCAAAGGTTGGAGATAAACATCAATTGCATCTCCCGGACTTTCAGGACCAGGGATAAGCATCGACAAAATAAAATTCTCTTTCTTCATGCATAGCCAAGGTGGTAAATTATAAGGAATAAGTACCACTGGCCAAATGCTATATGGAGTTTTGGAATTTCCAAATGGTTGAAAACCATCTGTAGCAAGTCCAAGTCGAACATTACGAGGCTCAACAGCAAAAGATTGGTGAAGTTCATCAAACGTTTTCCATGCTATTGAATCAGCTGGATGCCTCATTATACCATCATCAACTCTTTTGTCATGATGCCATGTCATCAAAGAAGATGTCTTTGAGGACATAAACAATTTTTGAAGTCTTGGCTTTAGAGGAAAATAACGTAAAATCTTGTATGATATCTTTTTTCCATCTAAATTTTATTTCCCCGCTACGTTTATCCTCTTTCCACCTAGATGCACCACAAACTTTGCAAAATTCAAGAAGCTCATCATCCTTCCGATATAGCATGCAATCATTCTTACATGCATCAATCTTCATGTAAGAAAGCCTAAGGTCCCGAATTATCTTCTTTGCTTCATAATATGAAGCGTTCAAGTTTGATTCATCAGGCAACAAATCTTCCTTCAACATTTTCAACAACATTGTAAATGACTCATTACTCCAACGACCAATACTTTTAATGTGAAGTAATTTAATCAGAGTAGAAAGTTTAGAAATTTTTGAACCTTGGTACAGTGGTTGATCAAAATCCTTTAAGAGCCTATAGAATATTTTTGCTTCCGGATTTGGTTCCTCCTTAACAAAATCATCACCGCCCGTTTCTATATTGTCTCTATCGAAATTGGGGTATAAATCTCTTAAAATCCCATGTATTTCATCTTCACCATCACTATCTTCAACGTCATTATCATCTGCAAGCTCAGAATCTGAATGTGGCTCACCTAACCTCTTCCCGTGGTGATACCACAAAGTATAATTTTGAATTATTCCATATACTATTAAATGTGACTTAACCTGCTCACGTGTTCCTGAATATGCATTACCATATTTGACGCATGGACAACGTATTGTGTGTGTTTCTCCTAGTCTTGTAAAAGCATAATCCAAGAATTTCTCCACCCCAAGTTTATAAGCATCATCAAGTCGATCATGAATAAGTTGCATCCATTGTTTGTCAGGAGCCATAATCTAGTACATGCATAATATGTATACAATAAAATTATATTAACAAAATAATGCAAAAGGAGCAAGAAGTAAATGGAATAAAATTCATTTACATAGATTAAGAATCTATGAATATTCATATAGTTGCATAAATAATTTAACAGATTAATTAAGAATTTATGAATACATCAGATTGTCAATTATCTTGTATCAATGTAATCTAACATGACTTGCACTCTTTGGAGTTTATACAAATATTGGCTTGATTAACCATATTTCTGATTTTTCTAGCTCCAGTTCCGGCATAATCGATTGTGTTCTTGCCATGGTTAGATACTATAGTAACAAAGTTAACTTTTCTTTTTCCCTAGTTAGAAAGTCTTGCTTTTTGTCATCAAGAGCATAAAACTAAGTACTTTCACAAGTTTCTATTTCAAAATAAAGATGGTAACTTGTTGGTTTATCAGCTAGTAATTCTTATCTGTTTAATTGGTTTTGCAAAATATGAAGCTCCACTTTTGAGATAAACACAGAGTTCCCTCAATGAGATTTGATGCCTATTATGTAATACTTTATTTTTAAAGATCTTTATTATCTATCAAGTGGGAACCTTTAATAGTAAAGACATATTTTACTACCATAAAGCTTCATGATACTTTAGTATTCTACTTGTTTATTTGGGTTATCCAGGAAGCTAGTCGATAAAATTGCAGTTATAGGGTACAGTGTGTTATTCCTGATTTTTTCTATTTCAAAAACTTTTAGGTATTGCCAATAAGTGCAGAAATTATACAAATATGCAGAGCAGTCTTTTCTAAATCAGCACAATGATATCTCAAACATCCAAGTGCATAGCACAACCCAAACCATTTTACTTGATAGAACAAAAAGTTTTTTTTTTACAGCAAGACAAAATTATATTTTTCACAGATTTCAAATTGGTCGATCATAAATAAGTAGATTGTGAGAATGGAAAATATCCAAAACTAATTCCTAGCAGCCAAAACCAAAGAGCATCAAAGAGAAATAACCAAAGAATTCTTCTACAATGCAATTACCACAATTACCACATTAGCAGGAACATGAACATAAAAAAGAACAACTGCTAGTGTCACAATTACATTTGCTTTAGATAAAAGATCCAAAATTAATAACACAATTATAATCTTAATTATTCACGTTGTCCCCAGTTTCCTTTTTCTTTTTCTTCTTTTAAATTTGAGTAGCTAACTAGATTGACATAATGAATTAAGTCTTTATGTTCCCAACATATACGAGAAGTAGTGCTCCGAGTTATCTTCGGCACTTTGTTATAGTACATAGACATAGGAGACAATAGTTGGAGAAAATAAACTAGATTTTCTATTTGAAAAACTATAAAGCTGATTCTTGCACATCAAATTCGTGAGCAAAATATTTCTTGGATTGTCGTTCTGTCCATATCTTATATAAAAGTCATAGAGATAACACCATGTTCATTGACAGATAAAGAACAAGGAGAAAAAAAGTAACACAACAGGAGGATTCAAAATCATTTTGACGATAGAAGAGAACAAACCTAAGACCTGTTTTAAAATACAATCACGACCAGATCCAAAAAATTATTTCTTCTGTCTCTAGTTAATATAATTAGGGAGAAAGTGAGCGAATTCTTATCTAACTTAGGAGGGAGAGTTCGGTACTTCGGTTTGGTATTTCGATATTCGGTTTATTAATTGTGAATACCAAATACCGTACCAAAGTAGTTCGGTAAGGTTCGATATTTCTTATTTGGTTCGGAACGATTTCAGTACGGTTTTAGTTTATCAATTTACATAACAAATTTGCATGACAAATTTCCATAAAAATGCAGCAGCAACTGTCCGTTTTCATACAACAATCCCACCAAATTCATATAGTAAAATGAAAGCAAGGTAACAAATAAGATGTCATCTGGTAAACCAATGGATTATACAAACTCACAAAATGGAAATGCAGCAAAATCCACTCCCAGTAGCGCTATTGACCTTGCGAAATTCTGGAATTCTACTTATTGTTTTAGGGGTTCGAAGCAGAAGTTATTCTATGTATTTTGAGTCTAGATTACTTAAAATTGAATGTTCTGTTATATTATGAGATAATCACATATTATTCTTGCTAATTTATTAGATGCAGTGAGTACACATCTTTTAGTAGCTATTGAAGATCAATATTCTTAGTTAATGATAGATAAAAAAATGTTTTCTATTTATAAAGATCAGTAAACGTTTATGCAATAAACAGAATATGGCATTGAATTGAGATAGTAGCAGAAAATAAACCAAATTTCCTCAAGCTTAATTTTATTACTTCACTGAAATAGTAATTTCAATGTATTCTCATAAGCTAAAAGGAAAAATGAGACTTGGATTGATTTATGGGTTGGACTCAGATTTGATTAAATTAAGCTACTTAATATGCATACTAAAAAAGTTTGGTATTTTGGTATACCGAAATTTCGAAACCTTAAAACCGAATACCTAACCGAAGAACCGAAATATTGATATCTTAATACCGAAGACCGTACCGAAAATCGAAGAACTTGTACCGAAGAACCAAATTAATGCGGTTCAGACGTAGACCTGTTTTGCGGGTAGAATTAGCTACTTTCTTACAACCTGTTTGTTCATAGACATTAGTTCACCCTATTCTAGCTGCATATTAAAGCAGATTTTCAAGGACAACCGGTAATTACAAGAAATAGACTTTAGGCAGTTTATATCAAGCCAATAATTTATCTGATTCATATATTTGTGCCTAAAATGGAGCAAGTATGGCGAAGTTAGTTTCAGAAGGACCCGAAGTGGAGATTTTGGTGCCCATTCTTGCTAGCCTCCATTATGACTTGAGAACTTGACTGCTATCCTAGTTCCTGCATTCCCCCTTCTAGCACGTTTTTGGGTTTCTTTTTTTTTTTTTGTGCCCACCCCTAATTTCACTAGAGAAAGTTTACAATACAATCATGACTAGATATTAAGAAGATATTTTCCCAATAACAAAATGCAATCAAACCCAATTCGAAAAAATAATTTTCTCTATAGATGAATACACATAGCTATTATGTAATGAGCAAAATTTAATGGAAATAAAGAAACAACTTCTGCACATTCAACATCAATATTCATAAAACCTACCTGTAATTATAAATTTTAAGCATATGTAATTATAAGAAAAAACTCAATATTTGAAAAACAGAGAGAGAACCGATAACATAAAAAAGTGCCCAATTTCAAAATAATTTACTACAAGTTTAGAGTTTACCTTGATGATAAGGAGAATGAAACCCTAGGTTGCAGAGAGGAATCCAAATTGTGATTCTTTGTAGAGTTCAATTTGTGAGATGTTAGCTATTATTTTCTATGTAACTGTAATTTATTGTATAGTTATATAAAACATACAGTACGTTCTTTTGGGGGAAAGGGGGAAGGCGAGGAGGGGAAGTGAGTTGAGGGGTGCGTGGGCCAATTGTGGGTTGGGCAAAAAAAAGAGGGAAAACATAGCGCTCAATTATGTTATATTTAACATCTGGATTTTATTATTTTTAAGGACCGAAAATTATCCTTTCGTTAATATTACTCCTAAAATTGATTTTGATGACCGGAAAGAAAATTTGTCGTCATAGATACACTTATAACGACCAGATTAAAATCTCTTCGTTAGAATTTGGTCGTTAAAAGTCAATGTTCTTGTAGTGTCGAATCATTGATCTCTACATCCTTTCATATTTAATTTGTAATTTAATTATGCAAAACATCTGGGATATTGTTACAATGAGTATGAGTAGCTAAACTCCTTATCTAGAGTTTTGATGGAACCTATTCGAGGATGATTTTCCTGTTACGTTAATATAGATTTGCCGTAGTAGTTTCTCTATTTGTTCAACTATATTATTGCTGTTGTTGATTGAAGGGCCGTCAATCGACTGTGCCTATTTAGTGTATATTACTCGGGAGAGAGTGCATATTTAGGTAATTGTTGAACAACATCACTCCTAACGTATATGAGGGATCAATACGGAGGGTTTAAAGGTGGGATTTGGGATAACGAAACTTTGATGCGATCCGAGTGAGCCGTACTTAATGACAGCTAGCATAATTCGGGAGAATATGTCTAGTAAATTATGGTAGTTACTCGGGAGAGAATTACAACACTCAGAGCGTTCATGATCAGTAGAGAATACATAGGCAAATTTATATAAAATGTAGCGAAAAAGATTCCGACAATAGGGGAAATCATAACCTTAGATCATTCCAATTCTTGTCTACAACCCGTTCGTAGTTAGTTATTAATTATTGCATTTTCATTACGTTATATTTAGTTAGTAAACATCAAATTTGTTACTTAAATAATTCTGAAGATTGATTGCGTGTATTTGTGCGAGTCTAGTAGCTGTGTTTAATAGGTTAATTCCCTGTGGGATTCGACTCCAGATTTATTAACCGGAATATATTTTCAACGATCACTAAGTCCCTTTTACAAGGCATAGCTGGGCGTGATCAAATTTTGGCGCCATTGCCGGAAAATTTAACGGTGTTATTAATTGCAGCTAAAAGAATTGCTAGAATTCTTAGTGTAGTCAATTTTTTTCATTTTAAACCAAATACATTGAAATTTTAACATTTGTAGTCTTGGGTGCTGCAGGTGCATGCCTAGAAACTGCTCAAGAACTGGTGAATTATTCGAAGCATTATCAGATCCTGAGAAAGTTTTCAAAGCACTGAATCGTGCAAACAAGAAGGGCAAACAACAACAGAACTCAACTAAACAAATCGAACCAGACATGGATGACGGAGTAAAAAATCCAAACAACAGAAATAATGAGAATGACCAGAACAATCAGGGTGTGGTGCCTCTTGTTCCAGAAGCAGCATTGTATGAATGGGCACAACCCACCGCCGAACATCTGGCAACCGCAATTGCAGTCCCTCAGCTACAAGCTGAATCATTTCAAATCACAAACAACATGCTATATTTGTTGCAGAACAAGGGACTGTTTGCAGGGTCATATATTGAAGATCCTCAGCAGCATCTGAAGAATTTCCTGTCGATATGTGTCACGCAAAGGCAGCCTAATGTGACACCGAAAGCAATAAAGTTGTTATTATTTCCATTCTCGGTGACAGGAGAAGCTCAGACTTGACTTAATTCACTCCCCATAAACTCCATCACTACTTGGGAGGAATTAGTCAAGCAATTTTTGAACAAGTTCTACCCACCCAATAAGACTGCCAAACAAATTGATGATATATTGAGCTTCAGGCAGAGACCAACAGAAATACTACAAGAAATGTGGGAGAGGTTCAAGAGTATGTTGGTTAAATGTCCACATCATGGTATTCCAGATCAGATGTTGGGGCAGAGGTTTTACATGGGCCTGGCAGACGGCTTAAAGGCCAATGTTGATGCTTCAGCATGTGGAGCATTTTTGAGCAAAACATTCAGAGAATGCAAGATCCTACTTGACAAAATGGCCCAAAACTCAGGATGGATGAAAAGAGACTCTACGATCACTCCTGTAGTTCATTCAGTGGTTTTGGACCCAAACAACTCCATAGTTGAAAATATGGCCACTCTAATAACGCAAATGAGTATCCTCACCAAAAAGATCGATAAATCATGCTAGAAGCAGCAGGTACACATAATTGATGCAACTAATGTGGGCTTATGTACACCATGTATTAACAAACCATATGTATGCTCGTGGAGTGCGGAAGGTGAAAACTAGCACTATTAGGAAGATATGAACTATGTGGCCAACTATGGGGGACAGAGGCAAGGTGGTCAGAATTAGGGGCAGCAGAATCAACAATATAGGCCAGCACAATAGCAGTACAATAACAACAATAATCCTGGAGCTATGCAACCACAGGGTTAAGTTATGCCTTACCAAAGGCAACAGGGTTATAACCAGCAAAATCAGCAACTAGCCTATCAACAGCCTCAACAACAACATATAGTGAAACAAGATGATGGGTTTGCTGAACTTAAAGGAATGTTGCAACAACTGATTGGGTCTAATGAAAAAATGTAAGAGAGAGTGGACTCACATGAATCAGCGATAAAGGGCATTGAGATTCAATTAGGATAGATTTCGATGGCTCTAAATAATCGTCCCCAAGGAACGTTAACTGCAGACACACAAGTCAATCCAAAAGAGCAGGACCCGAAATAGCTTATGGCTGTGAGTCTAAGAAATGGTAGAGACCTAGATCTGGAGCAAGAAATTGCTCGCGAACGCTGACCTACAGAAATACTTGTGCCAGTACCCATTGAGATAGATGATTCAACAGGGTTAATTGAGGTGACAGTATAACATGCACAAGAGAGCACAAGCAAAGAAAAAGAGGTTGCGAAGGAGACTGAGGTAGCACAAGAAACGACAATAGAAGCAGTGCCTGAGTAAGATAAAACTCAAATCACAGGACGGAAGCAACCTTCAACACCATTCCCACAGAGATTGGCCAAATATCCAAAGGATGAGCAGTATAAAAAATTCATGGAGATGTTGAAACAAATCCAGGTGAACATTCCACTGATTGACGCTTTACGGGAGATGCCCGGGTATGCTAAAATGATGAAAGATTTAATGTCTCGCAAATTCAACTTCCAAGATCTGTCCACTATTATATTGACCCAGACCTGTAGTGCAGTCGTGACGAGACCCATAGCTGAGAAGTTATCAGACCCAAGGAGTTTCACAATCCCATGCATGATAGTCAGCTATGCTTTTGCTAAAGCATTGTGTGATTTGGGGGCAAGCATAAACTTGATGCCCTTGGCTATCTACAAAAGGTTAGGCATTGGAAGAGCAAGACCCATATCCATGCTACTATAGCTAGCCGACCGGACAGTGAAGAGGCCACCAAGAATCCTTGATGATGTATTAGTACAGGTTGGAAAGTTTGTGTTCCCAACAGATTTTGTCATTCTGGATTGCCGGGTTGAAGAGGAGATTCTCATAATTTTGGGAAGAACATTCTTGGCCAAAGGGAGAGCTTTAATTGATTGTGAAACTGGAGAACTAAAAATGAGACTAAATGATGAAGAGATAACATTCAATGTACATAAATCTATGCGGTGACCAAGTGAATTTTCTAACTACTCTCTAATAGAAGCTGTGGATGTAATTTTGGAAGAGGAAAATGAGACCTTGAACGCTAAAGACCTCTAGCAGAGTGTCTCATGAACTTAGATGAAGCAAATGGAGAGGACTTGGCGGAGTGGGTACTGGCTCTTGAAGGCCAACGGTTTTGGAAAAGAGAGCTCGAATTTGAGCTTTTGCACTTAGAAGAAAGGAAAACTTCTCCAGCTAAGCCATCGATAGAAGAGCCACTAAAGTTGGAACTGAAACCACTACCACATCATCTAAGGTATGCTTTCTTGGGACCTAACTCAACTTTACATGTTATTATCTCATCTAGTTTGTTAGATGTGCTGAAAGAACAACTTTTGCAGGTATTGATTGAGTGCAAAACTGCAATTGGTTGGACCATTGCAGACATTAAGGATATCAGCCCCGCCTTCTGTATGTATAAGATTCTACTGGAAGATGGCCAAAAACCTTTCAGAGAACATCAAAGAAGTTTGAACCCCAACATGAACGAATTTATAAAAAAGGAGGTGATAAAGTGTTTAGATGCGGGGATCATTTTTCCCATCTCCGATAGCAACTGGATCAGCCCAGTACAATGTGTACCAAAGAAAGGTGGGATGACTGTAGTGCAAAATGATGTTGATATCAACAAAATCAGTCACGGGATGGCAAATTCGTATGGACTACAGAAGATTGAACAAGGCCACCCGAAAAGACAACGTTCCCTTGCCGTTCATTGATTAAATGCTAGATAGACTGGCCGGGAGGTCCCACTTTTGCTTTCTGGATAGATACTTGGGGTATAATCAGATCTCCATTGCTCCGGAAGATAGAGAGAAAATGTCATTCACCTATCCATATAGCGTCTACACTTTCCGTAGAATGTCATTCGGCCTATGCAATGCACCCGCCACATTTCAAAGGTTCATGTCACGACCCAAACCGATGGGCTACGATGAGTGCCCGAGTCCTACCTGTCAAACACCCTTAAGCATGCGACTAAGATATAAATATGAATAATATCCGCTGAATTACGAGAATAACATGCGTGAGGAAAACCTGTCCAAAATACATATATACATATACGTGCAGAATACACTGGGCAAGACGGCAAGGCTGCTATAGACAATTATATACCCAAAAATGAAAGCCGACAAGGCCACATACTATCCAACTATACATAACTGTCTATAGACCTCTAATAGAAATACAATTGTACAAAGACGGGACTGAGCCACATCATACCCAAATATGTATACAAGCATATCTCACCAAAATCAAAAGCAGCTACGGATCAAGTGGAGCACGCCAACTCTCGTTGATCAAGGATCCTAAGAAGGGGGACCGTCAGCTTGCCTACCTGCACCTGCGGGCATGAAATGCAGCCCCGGGAAACAGGGCATCAGTACAAATAATGTACTGAGTATGTAAGGCATGAAAATCAGTACATGAAAGACATCGATGAAACATGGAGTAAAGAAATACATCTGTAAGTCTGAATAACTTTGTGAATTCTGAAACATTTATAATATCATGCACGTGCATATAAATATTGTGTCATGCATAGGTATAGGTGTACATAATATCATCAAACCTCTGAGGGCATCCCGTCATATCTTCTCAGCCACTGTGGGCAACATCATCAACATATACCAATTGATCAGGTGGTGGTACGTATATAACGCTGTAACTTTTTCCCATATCCCATATACATATAAGTACACACACACACATACACACACACACACACACATACATACATATATATATATATGCGTATATAACGCCATCTGGTCATGGGTCAATGTACATGTATAAATGAATGAAGTGCATAAAAATATGTTACTAAACTCAATATACCTTTCGGATAAACTTTATCAACTACGTATTTTTCTGGGACCCATGAACAGAAGATGTGATAATAAGATACATTGAAATTCAAGAACATAGGCACCTCTAATACTCCTATGAATAGAGTCATTTATGGAAGTTGTGCATTTGCTCGTTTCGTTTATATCGTATGGATCATGTCAAAAGAAAGAAGTGCTTAGCCTTAACATACCTGGAGTAGTGAAAAATCCGTATGATATTCTTGCTCGAATTCTCGTTGAAGCAGAAATGTCACATTATAATTAAGGTGGATGACTCCTATGTACAGTTAGCGTCACCAAAACTTTTGCAGAAAATTAAGTAGAAGAGTACTATTCCCTTTTACAGTGTATCTTACAAAAAGATAAAATGCAATGATTTGATTATCTAGGTTTGCATAATCCTGTGGTGTGGATTCTGATTGTAATGTTCTTTAATTATCAAGTACTGGCTAACGTTTTTGACTGTAAAAATGTCTAATGTTTTGTTTGTAGGAATGGCTAATATTTTGATTGTAGGAAGTGCTAACGTTCTTGTTATGAAGTGTTGTATCCAAAATACTTTTACAAGACTTGTTATTCAAAAAGTGAGAATGAAGTGTCTTCTAGTTGTTAATTAGGTGCCACCTAATCCAAAAATGACTAAGAGTCATTCTTTTAATATGTGGCTTGATGCCACGTTTTTTTTTGGGAGGGGGGTTAATCTTATCTTATGAATTTTATTAATTTACTAGGTAACCGATAATTAACCAATTACCCACATAATTAGAAATTATCTCAAACTACTTAAAAATAATACTCATTTTTAATATAATTTACACATCATACTATCGTGGTCATATGGTACCTTGTATGGTACTAGTCCATAAATATCGGGTATTATAGCTCGGACCGTATTTTATCCCAAATCGACAACCTTCAACGAAACTCATTTTCTTTAATTCATGTATCCTATATCCTTCATGGAACTTACTTATCGCTTGTTATAAATAGCATAAATACGTTAACCTCAAGATAATCTTATCCATGAGTCTACGTCGATTAACTGAAGACGAAACTTTAACGCACGAAACGCGAGATGTAACAATTCACGATGGTCATCTTCACAGATATGGTAGAGGGCATAACAGAGGTCTTTATGGATTATTTCTCAGTGGTGGGAGACTCATTCGATGATTGCCTAAAGAATTTGAAAAGAGTACTGAAAATATGTGTGGAGACTAATCTGGTGCTCAACTGGGAAAAGTGTCATTTTATGGTACAGGAAGGTATAGTCTTGGGGCACCTAGTGTCGAATAAGGGCATTGAGGTAGATCATGCAAAGTTTAATGTGATAGAAAAGCTTCCACCACCCACTTCTGTCAAAGTAATAAGAAGTTTCCTTGGCCACGCCTGTTTCTATAAACGGTTTATAAAAGACTTCTCCAAAATCGTGAATCCCTTGTATAAATTGCTTGAAAAAATCACCCTTTTGTATTTTCTGATGATTGTAGGGTAGCTTTTGAGGAATTGAAGAAGAGGCTGGTGATAGCACCTATCATAGTTGCACCCGACTGGGGGCAATTATTTGAACCGATGTGTGATGTGAGCGACTATGTTGTGGGAGAAGTTCTTGGGCAGCGAAAAGATAAAGTCATACATCCAATATACTATGCAAGTAGAACTTTGAGTGGTGCCCAACTAAATTACACAGTGACCGAGAAGGAGATGCTAGCAGTGGTGTTCGCATTTGACAAATTCAGGTCATACATGATAGGCTCGAAGGTAATTGTTTATACTGACCATGCTGCTCTCAGGTACCTAATTGAGAAGAAGGAGTCAAAGTCACGCCTGATTTGATGGGTGCTACTGTTGCAAGAATTTGACATGGAAATCTGTGACCGAAAGGGAAAGAAGAACCAAGTGGCTGATCACTTGTCTAGGCTGGAAGGAGCCGAGAAGAAGGTTGAGGTGGAAGAGATTGTGGAGACTTTCCCAGATGAACAACTCTTAGCAACGAGCCTCGATGCTACACCATGGTATGCAAGTATTGCAAATTACCTGGCAAGCGGTATTATTCCTTATGACTTGTCTTCTGTGCAAAAGAAAAGTTTTTTCGTGATTGTCGCATGTATTTATGGGATGAACCATATTTTTTTAGGATTTGTCTTGATAACATGATCCGAAGATACATTCCCGAGATAGATCAATCTTTTGTTTTGCAGGCATATCATGCTTTACTGTATGGAGGACATTTTGTGGGTGTAAGGACAGCGGCTAAAGTGTTGGAGTTAGGTTTTTATTGGCCGACGATGTTTAAAGATGCACACTTCTGGGTGAAAAATTGTGATGAGTGCCAACAGACGGGGAATATTTTCCGTCGACATGAGATGCCCATGATCCCGATCCAAGAGGTAGAGGTGTTTGATGTATGGGGAATTGACTTTTTGGGACCATTTGTTAGCTCATACAATAACAAGTACATACTTGTAGCGGTGGACTATGTTTCAAAATGCGTAGAAGCCGTCTCACTTCCTACAAATGATGCGAAGGCAGTTATTGGTTTCCTGAGAAAGAACATCTTCACCCGATTTGGCACTCTAAGAGCTATCATCAGTGATGGGGGTACCCATTTCTGCAACCGAGCCTTTGAAAAGCTATTGGAGAAATATTTCGTTCTCCACAAAGTTCCCACTCCGTATCACCCAAAAACGAGTGGGCAAGTCGAGGTGTCAAACAGAGAAATCAAGAGTGTTTTGACCAAAACTGTAAATGCTACTCGGGTTGATTGGGCAAGAAAATTGGATGATGTGCTATGGACTTACCGCACTGCATTCAAAACTTCGATTGGAATGTCACCATATAAATTGGTGTTTGGAAATGCATGTCACTTGCCGGTGGATCTAGAGCATAAAGCCTTCTGGGCTTTGCAATAATTAAATCTAGACGTGGAGGCCGCTAGAACTAGTAGAGTCAGAGCTGCATGAACTTGACGAGTTTCAGTACCATGCTTTTGAGAGTACAAGATTATACAAGGAAAGAATGAAACTGGTGCACGACAAAAATATTCTTGAGAAATATTTTAACCGGGAGACAGGGTATTATTATTCAATTCAATATTGAGGTTGTTTCCGGGCAAATTGAAGTCAAGATGGTCAGGACCATTTTATGCGGTAGAGATTCACCCCACCGGAGCAGTAGAGATTGCTACAGAAAATGACTCTCGCACGTTCAGAGTCAATGGGCACAAGTTAAAACATTATTTGGGCATGGATTACGCGAAAGTAGTATAGGTGACTCATTTGCTCGAGCCACTAATGTTGAGCAAGCCTTAAGTGCGATTACCTGCATCATGCTGCGACATTAAATCAGGCACTTCATGGGAGGCAACCCATTGTAATATTTTATTCGTCATGCCGTGACGTTAACTAAGGTGCTTGTTGGGAGGCAACCCAATTCGTAGTTGATTTTTTGTGTAGTTAGAATTTTTCTTTTCGTTTTTTGGAACTAACATATTTGCAGGTGATTTCGGCAAGTCGTACGTAGTATCTCATGCTGCTTGATCTCCAGCGAGCTGGTCTAGGCGTTAAGGCATGCGGCACAAGGTATTGAGCTCGCTAAGGAGCTCGCCTCGCATGGGTTATAGCGAGACACAACTCGTAGAATCCCTTGCGTCGCCTGCCTATGAGCTTGCCTCTGAGCTTGCCTCGCCAGGTATGTCGCTCGCCTGAGAGCTCACGTCGCCAGGTTAGTTTTTTTGCTTTTATTATCTTTTTGTTTTGTTTTTCTTTAATTCCCCCTCTTTAAAAACCCAACTTAAAATACCCACGCCTAAAAGAAAACACACTGCACACCCCAATTTTCCTCTTCTCCTCCCACACAAACCCCACCGCTCACAAAACACACCCTCACACACTCACGCAAAATACTGCCAAACCCTTCCCCTCATAACTCCATTGAAGACAAGCAATCTTCTGCTATTTCCTTCACTTGCAAAAGCAATTCAAAGGCAAATCCCTTCTCTTAAACATCTAAGGTATGGTTTCTATCTCCATTCTTTGGCAATTTTGAGTTAGGTGAATGCATGACATTGGACACATATTTTTGCGGTTGTTCTTCATTGTAACCATGTGTTTGTGTATCCCAACCCCATGAACCCCATAAGAATTGTGTTGCTATTGTGTGAACAAGTGGTGGTACGGAACTCCCAAGCAAATTTGGGAGGATGAGGCAATCCCTCACCCCTACAAGCATTCCTATAGCACTGGTGTATGCTAAGTGTTTGTTATAATGCCTCAAAGGCATTCTTTGTCCCTATTAGAGCCCGAGTCTCCGGGATTATAAGACTAGTGCTATGTAGTTGTGCACCACTTTAAAATCTTAATTGTGAGGTGGCTCACTGGTAGCCCGATGCTTCGAATATGGAAGAAGCACCCATGTGTCATTGCTTGATTCTCATGCTAAGAAACGATGAGGTGAAGTCTGAGTAACCTCAGAAACTGTTGTTAATCATGTGTTAAACTCTAAGTGTGGATGGAAAGACCATGTTTTGAGAGGTTGCAATACCTCTTAAACTGATTTATGCTCACTTTTGTAGGTACAAATATGCCTCCAAGAAAAGACAACAGTAACGTCAAAGCTTCATCCACTGCTCCATCTAAGGCTAAGGCTACTTCCGTACCTCCCCAGAAGAATAGAAAAGTGGGAAGCTACTTCCAGTCAAGGTGAAGGAATGAGAGCAATTGCAGCTATTGCAGCCACCCATCCACAACCTCAGGGCCAACGGGAATTTGGAATCAAAAGCATACCCCATATGTTAAGGATTGGTACAAGCATTGTAGGCCAAAACATATACATCCGGAAGCTGCTATTCATGAGCGTCGCTTAAAAGCCAAGTACCACGCTATTTGGAGAGGCATCAATGAGTTGGTGTTAAGCTATGTGTTCCGAAACTCTGGAGAGATCAACATCAATCTTGTGAGGGAATTTTATGCTGGGTTTGATCTAGAGGATCCTGAACAGCTGGTTCCGATTCGTGGAAGGTTGATAGATTTTTCAGCCTCGGGAATTTGCAATTTCTTAGGTGCTCGGGATGTTCTTGGGGAACCCTTGAACCACTTCATAGTCTATCCTACTTATTGATAGCTAAGACACACTCTTTGTGGTGTCAACTCTGTGGCGTATTGGGTGCGGGATAAGAAAACCAACCGCCATAGGAAGTTCCCAAAGAAGAATATGAAGGCAGAAGCGCAAGTATGGTTGAAGTTGATCAATTCACTGCTCCTACTGTGCAGCCATGACACTCTCATTTGCTGTGAGAGGACTTGTGTGTTGTATTTCTTAATGATGGGCCAAAGGGTGAATATGGGCCACTTGATCCGTTATCAGATGACCCAAGTGTGAACTACAAGAAAATTGACCGAATGCCCTTTGCAAACATGCTAACTTAGTACTTGCGGCAAGAAGAAGTGGAGGAGGAGAAGGAGTTAGATCACATCATTGATCCACCCATAAGACCAACGGACCTCAAAAATGTCCGGGTTAAGGAGGAGAACACCACAACTTCACTGATAGGGGCTGAGAGCAATGCATGCGATGACAGCTTCATGGCCCATTTATATGGGATAATCGACTTGCAGCTTTGGATAGGGGGACGACCGGACACTACAGAGTAGAGGGCCATATTGGAGCAGTGGTACCTGCTCAATGCTCATTCCCGACAACTGGTTGGGATAGGTGATGGATACAGACTCCCTGAGGATGAGGATGTTAACACACTTGAGCAGTCCAAGGCCAAGCCAGAATAGTCAGATGATGAGGATGATGATGATGAGGAGGAGGAAGCACAAGACGAGGAGTGGGTAGCCTTAGAGGATGAGGGCGAGGACGCAGCTTGATCGGGGAGTTTTTCCTACACCTACTCATTTTTTTTCTTCTTGTTTTCTTGAGGGAATTAAGTCTAAAGAAAAAAAATCAAAAAGATTTTCTTGTAGGTAGTGTAGTAATTTCCCCTTTATTTTTTTTGGGTTGCGGTTCTTTTCCAAGGATTTTATTTAAACCGGGTGTAGTTAGTTTTAATTTTTAGGAGTAGAAATAACTGTGCTATGAATTGAATTGCAGAGATATCTCTTAACTTTGTTATGTCTTGAGAATAGTTAGTACTCTGGTTGTGACGCTTATACTCAGTTTTTAACTCTAGTATAAGTACTTTAAATCGTAGATTCTTACATTTGCTTGACTGCTTTGATTGAAGTGTCATGATAAAACCAATCCTGAGTGAGTTATGTGCCATGTCTGTGTGAGGTTTATATGTATTTAGTGCATTGCATTTGATGTCTATAACTTACCCCGTGTGTGTGCAAAGCAAAATGGTAGTCTTGTTCCGTCTGGAAAGTGATATAGGCATTTCTTTGTTGAGCCAGATATATAGAGTTTACCTGCCCGAATGTCATATAACATATTTAACCCCTTTGAGCCTATAATACTATTTCTTTGGTAACCACATTACAAGCTGTACCCCTTTGTTTGAATCAACCATATATTTGAACCTTGTCACCTCTCATGAGCACTTGAATTGTGATGAATTATGTAAAAGATAAAGTGTGGGGTGGTGGTTTGGCTTATGAGTGGAACAAATGAAATAAGGAGAAATGTGCGCCGTTTGAAATAAAGAGAAAAATATGTCAATAAAAGTCACTTGGATTGAAAGAAAAGAAGAAGAAGAAGAAGAAGAAGAAGAAGAAGAAGAAGAAGAAGAAGAAGAAGAAGAAGAAGAAGAAGAAGAGAAGAAGAAGAAGAAAAAGAAGAAAACAAAATTAGTTATATTGTATAAACAATAATTCTTGATGGTGGTGGCTAATGATATACTTGTGCTTAAAGAAGTATGGGGTAATATAAATTGAAGTGAAGGCGAAATTATGGTTTAATATAAGTATGGGCTGTAGTATTAAAGTATATGTATTAAAGTGCTTAAGGGAGGTATAGTCACTCATATCCAAATGTATCCTACCCGACCCGCAGCCTACAATACAACCAATTGAAGTCCTACTTGATCCTAGACTGAATGAGCTCGATTAGTAGAATATTACACTACGGGCAAGCCTATGGTGCATCATTTGTGGCATATGAATGTTATTTCTGAGAGTGAGTGAATTTTTCCTATATTGAGTTCCTACGTTCTTAAAATTCATTGTGTGTGGAACTAAGCACTTTGTTGGGTGAGGGCACGTGATTCATAAAGGAAAGGAAATGCCATTGACCTCCATGTTAGAGTAAGTAAGTGAATTGTGAATAAGGCATGGTATTTATGAGTCAAATCGTGAGGTGAGGATGTTACACCTTTGTGCTTAGACTATTGTAAAGATTCTTGGTGTGATGGGTTAAGGGAATTGCATAAAAAGGTTGTGTCTATAAGTGTAGTTTGATTGCTCGAGGACGAGCAATGTTTAAGTGTGGGGGTATTGATGTGTGGCTATAATTCCATATTTTAGATCATTATTTGCCTTGCATTTTGTATGCTTTAATGATAAACTACACTTTATTTGAGCGTAATGGAATCTATTTTATGTGTAGGTGAATTGAAGATGAAAGTAGAGCAAAAGGAATAATTACAGTCTAAAGCATGCTCGAAAACAATTGAAAAGAAGAAAGAAAGAAGTGAGCAGCGGATAAATGAGAAAGCTGGTTGGGCGAGCCTTTTAGCTCGCGTGGGAGCAAGCTAGGCGAGTTCCACCTCGCGTTAAGGCTGGCGACACCAGGTCTGGGGCGAGGTCCTGCTCGTGTGAAGCCTCACGAGGCGAGGTTTGAGGCGCGCACACTTCGAACTTTGAAGGCTTATTTCATCTCCTGGTTTGACTAGAACTTGGACTATGTTGTTTAGGTCTTTTCCTACACATATAATAGACATAAAATATCACTTTTGAAGGAGTTATGCAACGGGAGACAAGGATAGCTCGTGAAATAACCATTTTGAGTTAGAATCATTGATTTCTACATTCTTTCATCTTTACTTTGTAATTTAATTATGCAAAATATCTGGGATATTGTTACTTTGAGTATGAGTAGCTAAACTCCTAATCTAGGGTTTTTATGGAACCTATTGGAGGATGATTTTCCTGTTACGTTAATATAGATTTGCCGTAGTATTTTCTCTATTTGTTCGACTATATTATTATTGTTGTTTATTGAAGGGTCCTCAATCGACTGTGCCTATTTAGTGTATATTACTCGGGAGAGAGTGAATATTTAGGTAATTGTTGAATAATAACACTCCTAACGTATATGAGGGATCAATAGAGAGGGTTTGAAGGTGGGATTAGGGATAACAAAACCTTGGTGCGATCCGAGTGAGCCGTACTTAATGCCAGCTAGCATAGTTCAGGAGAATATGTCTAGTAAATTGTGGTAGTTACTCAGGAGAGAATTACAACACTTAGAGCGTTCATGATCGGTAGAGAAGACTTAGGCAAATTTATAGAAAACGTAGCCGAAAGGATTCCGACAATAGGGGAAATCATAACCATAGATCATTCCAATTCTTGTCTATAACCCGTTCGTAGTTAGTTATTAATTATTGCATTTTCATTACGTGATATTTAGTTAGTAAACATCAAATTTGTTACTTAAATATTTTTGAAGATTGATTGCGTGAATTTGTGCGAGTCTAGTAGCTGTGTTTAATAGGTTAATTCCCTATGGGATTCGACTCCGGACTTATTAATCGGAATATATTTGCAACAACCGCTAAGTCCTTTTTATAAGGCATAGTTGGGCGTGATCAGTCAAGAAAGCAATTGGGTGCAAATGGGTATTTACAAAGAATGAAGGATTTCTTAACCAAGAAGACGTTCGCTACAAAGCAAGATTGGTGGCCAAAGGGTATGATCAAAAGGAGGGAATTGATTACAATAAAGTATTTTCTCCAGTCGTGAAACACTCCTCCATTAGAGTTTTATTGGATTTGGTAGCACAATTGAATTTGGAAATAGTTCAGTTAGATGTAAAAACTGTATTTTTACATGGAGACTTTGAAGAGAAAATCTATATGACTCAGCTAGAAGGATTCAAAGTTGATGGAAAATAAAATATGGTGTGCAAACTTGAAAAATAGTTGTACGGATTGAAACAATCTTCTAGACAATGGTACAAATGATTTGACAAGTTTATGTTGCGGCAGAAGTACAAACGAAACAAATACGATCATTATGTGTATTTGCACAGGATTGAAGACGGATCATTCATATATTTTCTCCTATAGGTTGATGATATGTTGATAGCTTCCAAAGGTCAAGAGGAAATTGAGAAGTTAAAGATTCAACTAAGAAAGGAGTTTGAGATGAAGGATTTGGGTGAGGCGAAGAATATTCTTGGCATGGTGATAAAAAGAGATAGACATTCAAACAAACTCTATCTATCTCAGAAAGAATACTTGAAAAGAGTAATAGATCGATTTGGCATGAATGAGAACACAAAGTCGGTTAGCACTCCGCTTGCTCTTCACTTTAAGCTTAGTGCTGCTATATCACCGAAAAATTAAGTTGAACGAGAGTATATGTCAAGAGTACCATATGTGAATGCCGTTGGTATCTTGATGTATGCAATGGTTTGCACAAGACCTGATATTTCACATGCTATCGGAGTTGTAAGCAGGTATATGCATGATCCAGGAAAGGAGCATTGGTAAGCTGTGAAATAGATTCTACGGTATATTCTCAATACTGTAGATGTTGGATTGATTTTTAAGTAGGAAGATAGTCAGTATCTAGTTGGATATTGTGACTCAGATTATACGGATGATTTGGACAAGCGTAGATCAACTACTGGTTATATTTTCACTTTTGCAAATGCACCGATTAGTTAGAAGTCTACTTTGCAGTCAACGGTTGCTTTGTCTACTACTGAGGCAGTATACATGAAAATTACAGAGTCTGTAAAGGAAGCAATTTGGCTTCAAGGGTTGCTTAGAGAACTTGGTATTGGTCAAGAAACCATCACACTATTTTGTGATAGTCAAGGTTCTATTCAATTAGCTAAGAACCAAGTTTGTCATGCAAGGACGAAGCACATTGATGTTCGATATCACTTTATACGAGATATTATAGAAGAAGGTGGAGTCACGGTGCAGAAAATTCGGACTACAGACTACCCTGCCGATATGCTAACAAAAGTAGTGACTGCGATCATGTTTTAATATTGTTTGAACTTGATCAACATTGTTGAACTTTGAAGATTGAAGTTGAAGACAATCAAAATTTATCAGAGAGAGAAAATTGAAAGAGTGGAATCTTGCCAAGCTGGAGATTTGTTAAATTTGACAAGATTAATGTGAACCTAGTGTGAACATTTGGAAGTCTTCTTTTAGGAGAAAATTGGTAGATGTATTTTTTCATGCCTTTACATTACATGATTACACTTAATGTGATGTCATCCACGATATTATTAAGGCCATTTCCCTAATATAAATAACAAGAGTTTTGTTCATTATAAACATCACTCACTTGCCTTCTTATCTCCTAAGACATTTGAATCTTCTTTCTCTCTTGCATTATTTCACGTATAGTTTTGGAGTGAAATAAAGTTTGAGTTGATTGTGTCCGAGGACTAAGCAAAAATTAAAATTTGCCGAACCTCGTAAACTTCTGGTGTTCTTCTTATTATTATCTTACTTGCTATTTATTAGTTACATTTAAATATAGTAGTTGTAATTTAATAAATATTTATATATTCGGCTTCCGCAACAATTCTAGTTATTAGGAAGGAATTTTATCCCTCATATATAAGACTTTGTGAGCACCAATGAGTCACTACAATATTATGTATATACAACTATGGATTCTTAGCTACTCAACATAAAAATTATGGCTAGTACCTAACAATAGTCACAAAAATTAAAGTTTCATGACTATTTACAATGTCGTAAAAATATTTAGCCAAAAATTTCAATTGGCAAAACTTTCTTCATTTTTTCTAGTCTACCCACTACAAGAAAGTAATGATACGACGATATTTATTTAGTTACTTTTAAAATAAATGTCGAAAAAATTGAATTTCCCGGCATTTAGGACAAAATGTAGTAAAAATAACGACATTTTTGACAAAATGTAGTAAAAATAACAACATTTGTTACAAAATGTAGTAAAAGTAACGACATTTGAATCAAAGTATTGTAAAAATAGTGACATTTGATACAAAATGTCGTAAAAACAATGACATTTTGTATCAAATGTCATAAAAACAATAACATTTGATACAAAATATCAAAAAGATTGTGACTTTTATTTTAAATGTCATATTATTAGTCGTTAATTGCCAACATTTACATTAATGTTTTCCCTATATTTTCTAGTTGTAAATCATTCTTTGTTTAGAAGCAAAAAAATATATTATTTTTATTTAATACTATATGTTTTTAGTATTGTGATAAGTACCCACGGAATAGATGAGTTCTTTTATTGTTAATCAATATTTTAAAAGGATTTTCGGTACTCGCCGGCCTTTGGGCGCGACACTTGTAAAATGGCATGAGATTCATGTGTATAATTTAATTTTGTGAGGCTTACACTCCAAGTGACTAATTGTACCCTATTGTTCAATGCTTGGATGACCAAATAGTTCCTATGCAAATTATGCATTAAATTTCTTAATTATTAGTATTATTAACCCTCAAGAATATTTTAACAAATGAATGATAAAGTTCTATTGATATTTTTTAACAAGATGAAGATTGAGATTAACTCAAATAACAAATTCATGAGTATTCCATATTTTCTAAGTGAGAACATCATAGTGAATATTATTTTAATATTTCTTCTGAAAATATACATATATAGGAAATATATATCTTCACTTACAATTGGTCTCCATTTCTTAGTTTTGTATCTCTAAAAATATTAGACTTTTATTATTTTATAATTTGAAACTAATTATGTATTTATTTATGAAGGAGTAAAATTTTAAATTACTATAATATAATTTATTGATTATTATTTACTTTTAGAAAGGTAATTGTGTATAGTTGATAATATTCTTAAAATATTTATTATTTATTTAAAAGTTAAGATATTATATTTGATTTGTATCTCACAATAATTTTAACACCATTGCATTATTTATACTTGCAAAAACATGTTAGATATTTTATTTTCTATGAGTTTTTTTTTATCTTTTTAAACTTTTAAGCTTTTAATGTCCTTTCTATTGTTCTTATTATTATACTATTTTGTAAATTAAAAAATTAAAATATTACATTTAGTCAATAATATTACAAGTACTTGTTAAAAGTTGAATTTAAAAATAAAGTAAACAAAATTAAAACAATCTATAAACGGAGACCAAAAGTCAGCAAATTGGTAAGACCCCCAAACGGCCAAAGACCTAAGATGTTGGGGATTCTCAAATTGGCTCAATATTTTAGCAAACCCATTCTAATTTTAGTCAAATTTGATTTCTATCTCCGTAATATATTCCTCCTATACAAATTGTGGCTCCGAAAAAGCTATGTATGGAGAGTATGGGAGATTTAGAAGGAAAAGATTTTGGCAGTAAGAATTTTCGGCTTCCCTCCTCCTAATTCTAAAATTACAGTTTCCTTTATTAGTTAGAATTCTTCAGACAACCTTATTTTGCATTAGGCTTTGGCAATTTAATTGGATATTTAAGAAAACGGGGAAAGAAAGGCAAGCTATTGGAAGAATATTGATATAGGGTTCAGACTCTTGGTGAGGCTTTTGCAGGTTCTTATCTATCTTCTGTTTAATTTAATATTATGTAAATCTTATTCTTTGTACTGTGATAATGAAAAGAAAGTATTTTTGTGTTTTGAAGTGCGTACTAGATTTTCTACTTTTCTAGTTATTTAGGCTCTTTTAAGTTTATTTGCAGAGTGTATTTGAACTTTCTGTAAAAACTCTTTACATTGTCGTAAATCTTATCTGAAGTTCTAAGTGTATCTACTGATGGTATAAAACATATTCACACTAGATTAAGTTAACGGAGAATTACTGAAGTTGATTCTTTGTTGCTATATGTATAGATTATATTCTTAATGGATAAGAGTTGGATAAACATATTGAATAGGAACAATCCTTTATATGAGATCGGAGCCAAAGAGTTTATTCAGTTTGCGTCATTGGATAGGCCTAATGCATCTGAAATCTTGTGTCCATGTCGAATGTGTCGTAATATGAAATTTGTGTCAAAAGATTTGATTGTCGAACACATAGTGATTGATGGGTTTCTAACTAGTTCCACTACTTGGATTTTTCATGGTGAGATATCATATTCATCAATGTCTGCTAATCAGATAGATAAAGGTGATGAAATACAAACCTTGGTACATGATGCTTTTGGAGTTCCTCCTACTAGTGACTTTGTTGATATGGACACTAGTGGTGATGGAATTGGTGGGTCAAATTAACATAGGAAGGGGTTTGATAAGAAGACTGAAACATTTTTTAACTTACTAAAAGAAGCTGAGTGTGAATTATACTCTGGAAACAAATATTCACGGCTTTCTTTTCTTGTTCGTCTATTGCATCTAAAGTTTCTCAATGGGTAGAGTAACAACTCATTTTCCATATTGTTAGAGTTGCTAAAAGATGTGTTTCCTGAAGGTGAAATATTACCCAAGTCCTTTGTAGAAGTTGCTGCATTTTGGGAATACATAAGCTTTGTCTTGTTGATTGTATCTTGTACTCTACACTCAGTTCTGAATTCTAGAAACTATCAAAGTAACCTTTCTAATATTTTTTCTCAGGTTAACAAAATTAAGAAGACCCAAACTAATAAATTTGGGACCAAAAAAAGGAAGTGGGTAAGTTTGAAAAACATGCAAGACACTTTAATATTTTCAATTTTTTTACATAGTTGTGATTCTATTTTATGTGATTGTTTTGCAGAGCTTCTAAAGAATATAAGATCAATTATTGGAAAGGAATGCTTGACTAGTGGAAAGATGGATCCATAAAGCCTTGTTGCAGAATTTATTCTAGAAGTTAAAATTACTTTATCTTTTATGATTTAGTTTGTCACGACCCAATTTCACCAATAGGTCATGATGGCACCCAATACTACAGCTAGGCAAGCCAACTTAGTAATTTAAACAAACATCAATTATTTTCAGAATAATTTTCTAAGTAATTTTTATTAATTTATTAGCAATATTAAAGAATATATAAAAGATATCGATTAATTTACATCCAAGATAAATAATCAACTCCCAATTCTACAAATGTGTGTATGCCAAGACCTGATGTCACAAGTGTATGAGCATCTAGTAGATTATACAAAATCTGAAATACTGTCTGAAATAAAAATAGACAGAATGAAAAATACAAGGGAGACACTGGTAGCTGCAGAACGGCTCAGAATGGCAGTTCACCACTATGCCCCTGGATAACGTGGGTGTAAGACGATAGGTCCCCCATTAGTACTTGCATCAGGTCCTGCACAAAAAGTACAACAAGTGTAGTATGAGTACGTAAACAATGTGTACCCAGTAAGTATCAGCCTAATCTCGAAGTGGTAGAGACGAGATGGCCGACTTTGACACTCACTATGGGTCAATAATAATAATTGAAATAAAACTAGAATATCTAAATCAACATGATTCACAGAATTTACAATAATTTATATAACCAGCAGAAATAATTAAATTCCTTCAAATGCAACAATTCTCAATATATTAATTAAATTCCTTCAATTCCAATAAATTTCTAATTTATCAATTAGTCTCATTTACAAGAATAACAATAGTTCCTTAACAAGCAGGAATAATAATTTTATAAATTCCAAAGATTTCTAATTTAACAATTAGTTTCGCAAGCTGCAATAAACTATCAAAGTATCGTAGAATTATTATTATTAAGCACGATTTCTGTCAAGGTCGTACGACCCGATCCAGAGTGTTGTGTACACTGCCGAGGGACGTGCGGCGCGATCCATAAATGCATCTATCCTGCCGAGGCGTTTGGCCCGCTCCACAAGAAAGTAGGACATTTTCTTATCTACCTCCGGAAGGAGAGTATATTTATTATAAGATCAATTCGAGAGGATGAATAATTTCTTTTAATAATTAATTAATTTAAACAGAAAATTAAGCATATGAGATTTTTATCTTTAATATTATTTCCTAACAATTCACCATATATATAAATATCTACGCATGGACTCTCGTCACCTCGTGCGTACATAGCCCCCATAATTAGCAATAATTATTACTTTAATTACCTATGGGGTAATTTTTCCCTCACAAGATTAGACAAGAGACTTACCTTGTCTCGAAGTCCACTTTTTGATCAAAATATCGCGTAAAAACCTCAATTCGATGCCGAAAAATCCGAATTTTGGCTATTAAATAATTTACCTTAACCAAAATAGTAAAATTCTTAAAATTCACCCCAGGCCCACGTGCCCGGATTCTGAAAATATTCGGATGAAAACGTTACCCATAATCTCTAGAACTCAAATATATATTTTCTATCCAATTCCATAACCATTTTCGTGGTTAAAAATACGTTTTTATTAAAAAAAAAAAAACTAGATTTTTCATCTAAACCTTTGATTTCTAAGATTTACTAGTTATAATCTACCCATAATCTATGTATTTAACTCAAGATGTGTAGAATTAACTTACCTCCATGTTGCTAGTTAAAAACTGTAAGGACCCGACCGGTCGTTTTGAACATTTGCACTTCGCTCGGTTGTTTGAGGGCATGAGTAGCTCTGTATGATGTACTTTGACTTGTGTGAATCATTGGTTTCGGGTCGCAGGTATTTCAGAATCGAATTGGAAGAAGGAATTTCATTGTTGAAGCTTTAAATTGGGAGAGTTGATCGAAATTCGACTCTTTAGCATTCGATCTCGGATTCAAATTCTGATAATTCCAATAGCTCTGTATGGTGATTTTGGGCTTAGGAGCGTGTCCGGAATATTATTTGGAGGTCCGTAGAGGAATTAGGCTTGAAATACCGAAAGTTTAATTTTTGAGAAGTTTGACCGGGGGGTTGACTTTTTGATATCGGGGTCGAAATCCGATTCTGAAAATTTGAATAGCTCTGTTATGTCATTTATAACTTGTATGCAAAATTTGAGGTCAATCGGACGTGATTTGATAGGTTCCGGGGTTGTTTGTAGAAATTAGAAATTCCAAAGTTTATTAGGCTTGAATTAAAGCTTGAGGAGAGGCGATTTTTGATATATTTTCTAGAAAAACTTGAGGTAAGTCCCTTGTGATCATTTCTACTCCATAATATTGAATTATCATCGAATAATCTGTCTAGATTACATGATTTTGAGGTGTAAATCGGAGATTGGAACTTAGAAATTTGGAAATAAGATTTGTAGATTTGAGGGTCGAGTTGAGGTAGGATTTTGGTAAAATTAGTATGGGTAGACTCATGGTTGAATGGGCTTTCGGATTTTATAACTTTTGTAGGGTTCCGAGACGTGGTCCCCACAGGCGATATTTGAACCAATTTCAGGTTTTGGTCTAATTTTGTAGTTTTTCTTGTGGAATTCATTCTATTAGCGCGTATTGATGGTATTGTACTGATTGTGAATAGATTCGGAGCATTTGGAGGCTGAGTCCAGAGGCAAGATCATTGCGGGATACAGATTTGACCGATTTGAGGTAAGTAACGATTGTAAATCTAGTACTGAGGGTATGAAACCCCGGATTTCGTATCATTCTACTATTTTGAAGTGACGCACATGCTAGGTGACGGCCGTGTGGGCGTTCACTATTTGGATTTTGTGACTTGGTCCGCCTCGTAGCAACTGTAAAGTTACATACTTTGTTGAAACCATATGATACTTATATGTTTTAGAAAGAATTTATGTAAATTGAGTTGAATGCCATGTTTGGGCCTTGCGCCAAAGCTGTTTGGACCTTTAGGGGCTGTTTCTTACCATCCTCTCACTGTTTTTGATTGAAAATCTATACTCAATCATGTTTATACTTATTTACCGCATAACTCAGTTCTATGACTCTATTTTGATGCATATAAATGTTTTGGGCCGAATGCCCTGTTTTACTGAAATGCCCGAGTGGCTTGAGAGGTTTATGACTGAGTGAGGTCGAGGACCTGATTTGTAAGGATGAGTGTGGATCGCGGCTGCCCACCTGCAGCATACTTTATTATTTTGGCACGTGAGTTGTCCGTGCAGATTATAGCGCTTGGGCTGAAGGAGCCCCTCCGGAGTCTGTACACACCCCCTGTGAGTGCAGGTACCAACTGAGTGCGAGAGCCGAGTGCTGAGTGACTGAGAGGCATGAGCGATTGTGAGGTATGCTTGAGTGGCAAGAGTGATTGTGAGGTATGCCCGAGTGGCACGAGTGACTGTGAGGTTTGCCTAAGGGGCTGTACATGAGTGATGTTTTGCCCGAGGGGTTGTTTATGATTTCATCAGTTTTGCTCACCTTTGCATTGAGCCTTTGTTTGAAAAATTGTTGGAAAAAAATATCTTTAAATGATTTTTATTTGAACTAGGTTTAAACTAGATAATTTGATTCAAATCCTGATTTTTAAAAGCATGTGGTATTTTACTGAGATTTTCTGATATGAACATTATATGCTTTATTGCTCGTCACTATTGCTCAGTTTTTATTTATTGTTGTTACTTACTGAGTTGACGTACTCACGTTACTCCCTACAGATTGGTATCAGAGCCTAGGTTACATAGGTCTCACGAGTCATGAGCGGGTTTAGTAGAGTCTTGCGGATCGGTACGGAGACGTCTGTACTTATCTTCAGGAGGCTACAAAACACTTAGGAAAATTTTACTTTCTTGTATTCTATCGTGCGAAAATGATTCAGCTTGAGACATAACTCTTTGAATTCCTTCCACGCATCTCGTATGCGCACATGAGCACTCGGTATCTATTGTGCATCGCCGGTTTGTGATTCTATGAACGAGGTTCGAGATGTGTATTATGTGATTTGGTGATGGGCTAGTCTGGAGGACTTGAGGCTAGGTTTAAACCATAGTTTTGGCTCGGTAGCTTCAGTCGTAACATATACATTTGGACTCATATGCCCGATAATGTCCCTACGAGTAGAATTATGGCTCGATGAGCAGTGGAATGGCTTTGTGGTGAGTATGGAGTAACTGCGGGAAGTGTTAAGACTATGTGAATGTGACGAGAAGTGCTTTATTGAAATGTATAGGAAGGCCATTGGGTGCTTGATTTTCGTTTTTATGCGATGTACCGTCTCGAGTGTGAATGTTTTGAAGGATCTTTCACGTTGTTAAATTTTGGGGCAAATTAAATTCTCATGTCTGTCAATGAGTTTGAACTCAAGAAGAGTAAGTGGTTGTGTAGTAATGGTGGTTGCGAATGGGTATTTTGATGTTGATGGCTCGGGAAAGATAATCTTTGAAGAGACTTAGAGTCGGTAATATTTAATTGGTTCAGGTGCGACAGAAATACATTTTGATTTGATGCAGCAGTTGGGTAGCAAAGTATAAGGGAAGACATGGCGGGAAGTGTTTCGCGGTGATTAAAGTACTAGCAGGTCAAGTAGGAGAAGTAGAGGTTGAGAAGTTTCTTAAAGAAGATAATTTAACCGAAGTAAGAGTGGCAGATTAGCATATGAATTCACTAGTAGGGTAGTCGTGCGCCTTGAGAAAGTGTAGAATGGTTTGGAATCGTGTTAATATGTGAATTAGCCTGCATATTCTATTTGGAGTGATGGTTAGAGTAAAAAAAAGTGTGTTTGACTTGAGTTGTGAAGATCTGGAAAAAAAAATGGTGCAATATGACTTGAGTTCGGAAGGTATTATTGACGTACAGTCGATGTCAATAGGGAAAGTGCAGACTTATATAAATGGTGGGCGAGCATGATCTCAGGAGAATTTACTAATTTCGTGGTCATTGCACTCAGTGCAGTGTCATTGGGAGATGTCGGTAAGGAATTCCACAGGTAGGTTATCTCCTGTGTGCAGCTAGCGGTGGCGTGATGTTGATGAAGCTTTTGCGAGGAATATTACTAGCTACCCGGTAGGAGGCCACGTGTGTAATTTTGACTGGAGATTCAGAATGTTCATGAAAGGCTTAATAACAGACTTCGAGAAGTCTGGCAGGTTAACGGTGCGAGACCTTGGTAATTGAGAAGGAGAAATCCTTATGGGTTCTAATTTTATATAATTGCAGCTTAAGGCTAAGTGGGGGAGTCTGCTATCGACGAGTTGATTGTACGGTTATGGGTCGTATTAGTTTCGGTTTGGGGTATGCATGTGAATCAGTTATGACTTGCAGAGGTCGAGATCGAGAATGACTCGGGTAAAGAAATTTCTGGACAAAAGTTGTATTACACTCTATGGTTATAGGAGGACCATAAAAATAATTGAGTGTTTATTCACAGAGAATGTAGTGAACATGGAGAGGGAATTTGCTCGGTTGCATAGGAGTGAGGGTTACTCTTTATTCCCTTGGGTGTTGATGTGCTAATGGGGCACATGTTCTTTCGGTCCGTTTGGTCGGTTAATTCGAGAATGGTTACAATGGATTCATGATTTATAAATATGGCTAGAAAACTGAGAGCTGCATGAACGGTGTTGAGACTCGTTGCATCTCATATCATTGTGAATTATGCATTTCAGTATCAAAAAGGTGAAGGAAACGGTTTTAGGTTCCTATAAAGTCTCTTCGGAGTAAGCATGTTTGATTGTTGAATCTTTGGAATACATAAAAAGCATATTCGGCGGCTTATAAGCCTTAGGGCGGTGTGATTCTATGCTAGAGTTTGTGGGGCAAGTTTTAGTTAAGGATAGTAGTGTTCTAATAAGGAAATAAAATAGCAATTTGAAGGCAATTTGGAAAGGACTTTGGGAAATAGGACAGTTTGGAAGTAGGTTGGGGTAGCACAGTAATGGGTATGATCAGTTATTTGTGTACTTATGACGTGGCTAGTATCTACAGGTGTTTCGTGGCAATGCCTCCGGATTTGGCAACCTGTGTGGCTTGGTGAAGTTAGAGGAATTCGGTTTAGATAGCTTGATTATGTGCAAATGGATTTCAAAGTGTTCATGATGGGTTCTACCATGGTTTAAACCGGATAATTTCTACCGATGTACGGAGCGTGTTGTGTGTTATGATTTTCTCCTAGAAAGAAGCAAGAAAGAGGTTTATGACTAATAAGGTATGTAATTGCTAGTGACTCCGAGATGATAATGGAATTCTTATGCTTGTCACATGATGGCATAATAGATGTGGTGTGTTGTGTGGGAATAGGATTTACATATACCAAGTCACAGTTCAGTTTTGAAGGGAAGGACATAAATTCTTAGGCAGCATGAACGGTTTTCGATGACTAGGTAAATGATATTACTATCTGGTATATCTTGATGAGAGTGTAAATTTCAGAAGGGGCAGTGTGTTTTGATTTATGGGTACTTTGCTGGTATTGCGGCACTCTCCTGGTTGATCGACTGTTGATATTCAAATTTTTGCCAGGTGGCACGGAAGAAGTTTCAAAGTATTTCTCGTGGGAGGATTGTGTATGAGAGAGGTGTTAGGCATTCGGGCGATGGAGGTGGAATCAAATAGGGTGATTCATGTATTCTATGGAATTGAAGATTGGGAGTTCTCATGAGCAGATTGTTTCATGGTGGTGGACTGTGAAGTTGTGGCCGGAGCTAGCCAGATGATAGAAGGTGTTATGATTCCGTCATTGTGGACTTTCGGAGGTTGTTTATCTATTGGTGGCTGACCATAGTTGATTAGGGGACCATTGGTAGGCCCAATTAGGATGTGTATTCTACACCGAGCCGGATTGATTGGCTCCATACTGCTATTGTTGAAGGATGTGCCATTCGGTTGATGTGAAGCTTATTCGTGCTCTGAAATGATCGGTGAGTTACTCTTCTATGCTACGAGGAGTTGTGATTCATGGTTATATGCACATATGGTGCGGTTCTATTGTGGCCTTATAGCGGAATTTGAGCGAGAATAGTATTGGATATTGCTTAGTTGATGACGTATTGGTCGTGTTCTTTCGGGTTTTATGTGACATGGTGTCGTTTGCTTTTCTGTGGTTATGGTAATGCACTTTGGGTACTTGATGTCGAATTGCGCATGGTTATTGATTTTAGCAGGGTGACTTGAGGTGTTTCATATGGACCAGTATTTGGATAGGGTCGTGTATTACAGCAGAGTAATGTGGAAATATGATCCCTTGTGTAAGATTCGTATGTTATGGTTTTGCGGTGTGTGATGGGTTCTTAGCATTGCGTCGGGGTGGTACTCGTCGAGCTTGCAGAATGGTTCTCCTGTTTGCGTCATTATTACGATTAGGTACATTTGGAATGTTGCTATCTGGTGCACGGATTGCACGGGTTGTGGATTTAAAGTGTATTGATGTGTCATGTCACTAGAGTGGTCGTGTTGGAGGAGACGAGGTCATTGGGCCTAGAATGGATGCTATCAGATTTGATTGTGGTATAATTAGGAGGATAATATTGGAAGTCGGCTTTGAAATTTGCTATAGTTCTTGTAGAAGGAACGAGAGCTCCATGGCCTGATGGTCTAATGAATGGTTATGAATTCGGTATGTTTCTTTTATCATCGGCATTGTATGAAGGTTTTAGAACGAGGGTTTGTTTGATATGAGGTTTATTACTGGCACTGGATTGATTTGAGTCGATACTGTGATTTGAAATCATTGCTTTGAGCATTCGAGCTATGCGGTATTTGAATTTGAGTATTTGAGTTATGGTTACAGCTTTTGGTACAGATTGTTCAGACTTATACGGTATGTAAATGTAAACTTCTCATCTTATAGGAAATTTCGGATATTGGAAATTTGATTCGAAGGCTTGTGGGCTAGGTTGAATCGAGAAATTTCAGTTATACTGTGCTATCGAACCTATATGGGATAGGGTGACGTGGGATCACCCCCGGGTATGTGCATGTGAAAGCTACACAACGATTTGACGGCTTTTGGAACAACTCTGGGAACATTCGAAGAGCAACGTATGTTTAAGTGGGGGAGGATGTAACGACCCGACCGGTCATTTCGAACATTTGCACTTCACTCGGTTGTTTGAAGGTATGAGTAGCTCCGTATGATGTACTTTGACTTGTGTGAATCGTTGGTTTCAGGTCGCAGGTATTTCGGAATCGAATTGGAAGAAGGAATTTCATTGTTGAAGCTTTAAATTGAGAGAGTTGACCAAAATTTGACTCTTTAGCATTCGATCTCAGATTCGAATTCTGATAATTCCAATAGCTCCGTATGGTGATTTTGGGCTTAGGAGCGTGTCCGGAATATTATTTGGAGGTCCATAGAGGAATTAGGCTTGAAATGCCGAAAGTTTAATTTTCGAGAAGTTTGACCGGGGGGTTGACTTTTTGATATCGGGGTCGGAATCCGATTCTGAAAATTTTAATACCTCTGTTATATCATTTATGACTTGTGTGCAAAATTGAGGTCAATCGGACATGATTTGATAGGTTCCGGAGTTGTTTGTAGAAATTAGAAATTTCAAAGTTCATTAGACTTGAATTGGAGCTTGACGAGAGGCGATTTTTGATATATTTTCAAGGAAAACTTGAGGTAAGTCCCTTGTGATCATTTCTACTCCATAATATTGAATTATCATCGAATAATCAGACTAGATTACATGATTTTGAGGTGTAAATCGGAGATTGGAACTTAGAAATTTGGAAATAAGATTTGTAGATTTGAGGGTCGAGTTGAGGTAGGATTTTGGTAAAATTGGTATGGGTAGACTCATGGTTGAATGGGCTTTCGGATTTTATAACTTTTGTAGGGTTCCGAGATGTGGTCCCCACAGGCGATATTTGAACCAATTTCGGGTTTTGGTCTAATTTTGTAGTTTTTCTTGTGGAATTCATTCTATTAGCGCGTATTGATGGTATTGTACTGATTGTGAATAGATTCGGAGCATTTGGAGGCTGAGTCCAGAGGCAAGATCATTGCGGGATACAGATTTGACCGGTTTGAGGTAAGTAACGATTGTAAATCTAGTACGGAGGGTATGAAACCCCGGATTTTGTATCATTCTACTATTTTGAAGTGACGCACATGCTAGGTGACGGGCGTGTGGGCGTGCACTGTTGGGGTTTTGTGACTTGGTCCGCCCCGTAGCAACTGTAAAGTTGCATACTTTGTTGAAACCATATGATACTTATATGCTTTAGAAAGAATTTCTGTAAATTGGGTTGAATGCCATGTTTGGGCTTTGCGCCAAAGCTGTTTGGACCCTTAAGGGCTGTTTCTTACCATCCACTCACTGTTTTTGATTGAAAATCTATACTCAGTCATGTTTACACTTGTTTACCGCATAACTCAGTTGTATGACTCTATTTTGATGCATATAAATGTTTTGGGCTGAATGCCATGTTTTACCGAAATGCCCGAGTGGCTTGAGAGGTTTATGACTGAGTGAGGCTGAGGGCCTGATTTGTGAGGATGAATGTGGATCGGGGCTGCCCGCCTGCAGCATATTTATGACTGAGTGAGGCCAAGGGCCTGATTTGTGAGGATGAGTGTGGATCGGGGCTGCCCGCCTGCAGCATACTTTATTATTTTGGCACGTGAGTTGTCCGTGCAGATTATAGCGCTTGGGCTGAAGGAGCCCCTCCGGAGTCTGTACACACCCCCAATGAACGCAGGTACCTACTGAGTGTGAGTGCCGAGTGCCGAGTGCTGAGTGACTGGGAGGCATGAGCGATTGTGAGGTATGCCCGAGTGGCAAGAGTGATTGTGAGGTATGCCCGAGTGGCACGAGTGACTGTGAGGTTTGCCTGAGGGGCTGTATATGAGTGATGTTTTTCCCGAGGGGCTGTTTATGATTTCATCATTTTTGCTAACCTTTGCATTGAGCCTTTGTTTGAAAAACTATTGGAAAAAAAATGTCTTTAAATGATTTTACTGGAACTGGGTTTAAACTAGATAATTTAATTCAAATCCTGATTTTTAAAAGCATGTGGTATTTTACTGAGATTTCCTGATATGAATGTTATATGCTTTATTGCTCGTCACTACTGCTCAGTTTTTATTTATTGTTGTTACTTACTGAGTTGGCGTACTCACGTTACTCCCTGCACCTTGTATGCAGATTCAGGTGTAGTACGACACAGTAGCAGTTATTGAGTGTTCTGGTTGCAGATTTTCTTGGAGATTGCAAGGTAGCTGTTTGGCGATCACAGCTCCTGCTCTTCTCCCTCTTATCTTCCTCTAGTTGTATTTAGCTATTTTCCGTGCTGGGTTAGCCTTGATATTGTTAGACAGATTGTAGTATATGTTCATGACTAGTGGCACCCCGATGTCGGGCTTTTCTTTTCCGCACTTCTGTTTTTCTTTGATTTGAAACCTTTTAAATGGAGGTTTTATGTTAAATAACCTTGGAATTATCTTTAAAATGAAAATATCGGTTTGTTTTGGAAATGAGTCGGCTTGCCTAGTTCCACGATAGGCGCCATCACAACAGAGGTTAGTTTGGGTCGTGACAAAATCCCCTTTCAAAATCTCTAAAATTGCCCAACAATGGAAGAAAAATGGAGTAAAAATGGACTGAGCTTCGTCCGTTATAAGGTTCTGCCGAACAGTGATTTCCGCACCTGCGGTTCTGCATCTACGAAAAAGAGCCTCGCATGTGCGATATTCCCCTCTCAGACTTGCTCCGCACCTGCGCCCAAAGGACCGCACCTGCGCGTGTGCTTCTGCGCTCACTCCTTCGCACCTACAAAAATTGTCCGCTTCTGCGAGCTACTGCCGCACCTGCGAGTGTCGCACCTGTGGCTGGCCAAGAGCAGGTGCGATTTTGACAGTAGCTGGGAGCTTCAGGTTTGGCTCCCAATTTCCAACTTCGTCCGAGCCTCGTCCGATTGACACTCGGGGCCCTTGGGACCCCGCCTGCACATACCAACAAGTTTGGAATCATGAAACGGACTTGCTCGAACCCTCGGAATGTGTAAAACAACATCAAAACTAAGAATCACACCTCAAACCAAACTGATTCAACTTAGAAATTTTAAATTCTTCAAACTTACTACGAATGCGCCGAAATATACCTCGGAATGACACCAAATTTTGCGTGCAAGTCTTAAATCACTATACGGAGCTATTCCCAAACTCAGAAATCAAAATGGATCTCGATTACTCCAAAGCCTATTCCAAACCAAATTTAAAGAATTTTAAACCTTCAAATAGTTGAATTTTACTATTAAGCACCAAAACGCTCCCGGTTTATGCAAACCTCGATTCGAACATACACCCAAGTCCAGAATTCTCATACGAACCTATTAGAACCGTCAAATCTCGATTCCTGGGTCATTTTCTCAAAATATTGACCGAAGTCAAACTTGGCCTTTTAAGGCTAACTTAAGGAATCATGTGTTCCGATTTCAACCCAAACACTTCCAAATCCCGTACCAACCATCCCTGCAAGTCATAAATCATTAAAAGAACATTCGGGGAGTTTTATTTTAAGGGACGGGGTTCTAAAAGTTAAAATGACCGGTTGGGTCATTACATTCTCCACCTCTTAAACAAACATTCATCCTCGGACAGGTTTAGATTAATACCTGGAGTGCTAAATAAGTGTGGATATTTGCTCAGCATGTCCTTCTCGGCCTCTCAAGTCGCTTGCTCGACTGGTTGGCCCCTCAACTTGACTTTTACTGCATAAATCCTCTTGAACCTCAATTGGCGAACCTGTTTATCAACAATGGCAACTGGCCTCTTCATAACCCAAGCTATAATCTAGCTGAACTGTGCTGAAATCTAGCACATGTGATAGGTCGGCATGATATTTCCGGAGCATAGATACATGGAAAATCGGATGAATTCCCGATAGACTGGGAGGCAATGCAAGCTCATAAGCAACTTCCCCAACTCGTCTCAACACTTCAAATGAGCCTATAAACCTTGGGCTCAACTTGCCCTTCTTCCCGAATCTCATGATTCCCTTCATCGGCGAATCCTTCAAGAGGACTTTTTCACCCATCATAAATGATAAATCACGCGCTTTCTGATCTGTGTAACGTTTCTGTTTGGACTGCGCCATACGAAGTCGCTCTTAAATCAACTTTACGTTCTCCAAGGCATCTTTCACCAAATTAATACCATATAACCTAGACTCACCAGGCTCAAACGATCCGATGGGCGAATGGCATCGCCGACCATATAAAGCCTCAAATGGAGCCATCCCGGTGCTGGATTAGTAACTGTTATTATAAGCAAACTCGGCCAAAGGAAAAAAACGATCCCACTGACATCCAACATCAATCACACATGCCCTTAGCATATCCTCTAAAATCTGAATTGTCCGCTCTGACTGCCCGTCGGTCTGTGGATGAAAGGTTGTGCTAAGCTCTACACAGGTCCCCAATTCGCTTTGTATTGCTCTCCAGAAATGTGAGGTAAACTGAGGGTCTCTATCTTATATGATAGAAATTAGCACACCGTGCAACCGAACTATATCCTAAATATATATCTGGGCCAACCTCTCTGAAGTATACGTAGTCACAACAGGAATAAAGTGTGCCGACTTGGTCAACCTGTCGACAAAAACCCAAACTGCATCAAACTTCCGCAAGGTACGCGGCAACCCAACTACAAAGTCCATAGTGATGCGTTCCCATTTCCACTCTGGTACAGTTATCTGCTGAAGTAGGCCACCTGGCCTTTGGTGCTCATATTTAACTTGCTGTCAATTTAGACACCTAGCTACATACTCAACTATGTCCTTTTTCATTCGCCTCCACCAATAATGCTGCCTCAAATCACGATACATCTTCGTTGCACCTGGATGAATAGAATACCGGGAACTGTGTGCTTCCTCTAGGATTTCTTTCCTCAGTCCTCCACATTAGGAATGCATAGACGATCCTGGAGTCGCAGAATGCCATCCGCTCTAATAGTAACTTCCTTAGCACCACCCCGCATTATCGTTTCTCGAAGAACCATTAAATGTGGATCATCATACTGGCGAGCCTTGATCTGTTCAAATAGTGAAGACTGAGCTACAACATATGCAAGAACTCGGCTGGGCTCTGAAATATCCAGCCGCACAAGTCTGTTGGCCAAGGACTGAATATCCAAAGCTAATGGCCTTTCCTCTACTGAAATGAAAGCCAAACTACTTATACTCTCCGCCATTCTACTCAAGGCGTCTGCAACCATATTTGCCTTGCCCGAATGATATAGGATAGTAATATCATAATCTTTCAGTAACTTTAGCCATCTATGCTGCCTCAAATTTTGGTCCTTCTACTTGAACAAATGCTGCAAACTGTGATGATTAGTGTAAACTTCACAAGACACCCCATAAAAATAATGCCTCTAAATATTTAGAGAGTGAACAATCGAAGCTAATTCCAAATCATGTACCGGATAATTCTTCTTATGGGGAGTCAGTTGACGTGAAGCATGTGCAATAACTCGCCATTTCCTGCATCAATACACAACCCAAGCCAATGCGTGAAGCATCGCAATACACTGTATACACCCCCGAACCGGAAGGCAATACTAACACTGGTGCTGTAGTCAATGCTGTCTTGAGCTTCTGAAAGCTCACCGCACAATCATCGGACCATCGGAACGGAACACCCTTCTGGGTTAACTTTGGTAAAAGGTGTTGCAATAGATAAAAAACCTTCCACGAATCGAAGAAAATAACCTGCTAAACCCATAAAACTCGTGATCTCGGTCGCCGAAGTGGGACGATGCCAATTCTGAACTGCCTCAATCTTTTTGGGATCAACCTTAATACCATCGCCCGATACAATATGCCCCAAAAATGCTACAGACTCTAGCGAGAACTCACATTTAGAGATCTTAGCATATAACTTTTTTTCCCGCAACGTCTAAAGCACTACTCTTATATGTTGCTCATGCTCCTCCTTACTGCACGAGTAGATCAAAATGTCATCAATGAAGACAATGACAAACAAATCAATATATGGCCTGAATACCCTATTCATCAAATCCATAAACGTTGTCGGGGCGTTAGTCAAACCGAAGGACATTACGAGAAACTCATAATGACCATATCTAGTCCGGAAAGCAGTTTTCGGAACATCCAGATCCCGAATCTTCAACTAATGGTACCTCGACCTCAAGTCAATCTTAGAGAACACCCTAGCACCCTGCAACTGGTCAAATAGATCATCAATACACGGTAATAGGTACTTGTTCTTAATAGTGACTTTGTTTAATTGGCGATAATCAATATACATCCGCATTGTTCCATCCTTCTTCTTCACAAATAATACCAGTGCACCCCAAGGAGATACACTCGGTCTGACAAACCCTTTGGCTAGTAACTTCTCAAGCTATTCTTTCAATTCTTTTAATTCTTTCGAGCCATGCGATACGGTGGGATAGATATAGGCTGGGTATCTAGAGCCAAGTCAATACAGAAATCAATATCACGATCAGGTGGCATACCTAGAAGTTCTGAAGGAAATACATCGGAGAACTCCCGAACTACAGGCACTGAATCAATAGCTGGAGTCTCTGCAGTAGTATCCCAAACATAGGCTAGATAAGCCAAACAACCCCTCTCAACTATATGTTGAGCCTTTATAAAAGAAATAACTAGATTAAATGAACTAACAGACTAACCCTTCCACTCCAGCTTAGGCAATGCTGGAATAGCCAAGGTAACAGTCTTGGCATGACAATCTAGATTAGCATGATGTGGAGATAACCAGTCCATGCCCAAAATAATTTCAAAATTGGTCATCTCAAGTAATAGGAGATCTGCTCTAGTTTCATAACCACAGAATGTAATAATACAGGATTGATAAATCCAGTTCACAATAACAGAATCACCTACAGGAGTGGACACATAAACATGAGTACTTAAGGACTCACGAGAAAGACCCAGGAATGGAGAAAATAGAGATGGCACATATGAATACGTAGATCATGGATCAAATAATTCTGAGGCATCTTTTTCGCAAACGAAAATAATACCTGTAATCACAGCATATGAGGCCTCTGCATCTGGTCGGGCCGGAAAAGCATAGAACCGAGTTGGAGCGCCAACTAGCTGGCCTCTATCTCTAGGACGGCCCCTACCTACCTATCCTCCACCTCTTGGTGGTCGGATAACTGGTGGAGCAACTGGTCCGATAATCATAGGTTGTTGACCATGTTGCACTATCTTATCCCCAAGCCTGGGGTAAAATCTCCGTAAGTGACTGGGATCCCCGCACTCGTAACAACGCTTTGGTGCGATGGGCTGTTGACTAAGAGTCTGGCCCTAAGGAACTGAATACCCACTGGGAGGACCCTGAATAGCTGGTGGGCGATAAGAACTCTCTGGTATAGCATTGAGATGGGGTTGCACTGGAGCACCTCGAGGAGGCGGTGGTGCTAGATATGGGGGCCTGCTGGACTGCCCTCTCACGAACTGACCTTTGACCCCAGATGGAGCACCTCTGAACTCTCTAGAATACCTAAATTGCTTATCTCTAGTAACCTGCTCTCGGCTACGCTGATGTACACCCTCAATCCTTCGGGCTATCTCCGCGACTAGCTCATAAGAAGTACCCATCTCAACCTCTCTAGCCATAATGGCTTGAATGCCAGTATGTAAACCCGCAACAAACGTCCGCACTCTCTCTGCCTCAGTAGGGAGTATCATAAGTGCATGGCGAGATAACTCAGAAAACCTCGCATCATAATCGATCACTGACATCTGACCATGTTGGAGCTGCTCAAACTAAAACCTCAACTCTTCCTTTTGGGACGGTGGAATATACCTGTCCAGGAATACACGGGTGAACCTGTCCCAAGTCATGGGAAGAGAATCTACTAGTCTTCCAAGGACATAAGACTGCCACCATTTACGGGCTCTGCCCTCTAGCTAAAAAGTAGCAAAGTCTTTCCCATGAGACTCCAATATCCTCATATTGTACAGCCTATCCTTGCACCGATCAATGAAATCCTAGGGATCCTCATGTCGCTCACCTCCAAAGACAAGAGGATGTAGTCTAGTCCATTTGTCCAATAGTTTCTGAGGATCAGCGGTTGCAACTGGCCTGGGCTCAGGTGTAGCTGCTACCACTGGCTGGGCTCCACCCACGGGTAGTGCACCCTGGGTCTGATATACAGTAGCTGCATGTCCATAATCCTGTGCGGTAGGGGTCTGTTCTCCCCCGCCCGTCTGGGATGTGGCTGGGTCTACCGAAAATAAACCAGCCTGAGTCATATTGTCCATGAACCGCAGCATACGACCCATGACATCCTGGAATCCCAGTGCAGATATGAAATCCACCAGAGCTAGCTCTACCACAAGTACCTCACCCTGTTCCTCAATAATGGGATTCTCTGCTAGACCCACTGTCGGCATAACTGGAACAGTCCTGGGACGTCCTCGCCCTCTACCACGGGCTGGAGCCCTCCCTCGGCCTCTGCCTCAGCCTCTAGCAATTGGGGGATTAGCTCTTCCCTGGTCTGGAACCTCATTAGAGCGTGTTCTCATCATCTGTGAGAGAATAAGAGAAGGATATTTAGTACTACTTCAATTACACGATGGAATATGAAGAAAGGAAGTTTCCTAACACCCTATTGCCTCTCGAAGATAAGTATAGACGTCTCCGTACCGATTCGCAAGACTCTATTACGTCTTCTCATAACTTGTGAGTCCTACGTGAACCTAGTGTTCTGATACCATATTTGTCACGACCCAATTTCACCTATAGGTCGTGATGGTGCCCAACACTACAGCTAGGCAAGCCAACTGAGTAATTTAAACATACATCAATTATTTTCAGAATAATTTTCTAAGTAATTTTTATTATTTTATTAGAAATATTAAAGAATATATAAAAGATACTGATTAATTTAAATCCAAGATAAATAATCAACTCCCAATTCTACCAATGTGTGTGTGCCAAGACCTGGTGTCACAAGTGTATGAGCATCTAGTAGATTATACAAAACCTCAAATACTGTCTGAAATAAAAATAGACAGAATGAAAAATACAAGGGAAACACTAATAGCTGCAGAACGGCTTAGAAAGGTAGCTCACCACTATGCCCCTGGATAATGTGGGTGTAAGACGATTGGTCTCCCACTAGTACTTACCTCAGGTTCTGCACAAAAAGTACAGCAAGTGTAGTATGAGTACGTAAACAACGTGTACCCAGTAAGTATCAAGCATAATCTCGAAGTGGTAGAGACGAGATGATCGACTTTGACATTCACTATGGGTCAATAATAATAATAATTGAAATAAAACTATAATATCTAAATCATCATGATTCACAGAATTTACAATAATTTATTTAACTAGCAGAAATAATTAAATTCCTTCAAATGCAACAATTCTCAATATATTAATTAAATTCCTTCAATTCTAATAAATTTTTAATTTATCAATTAGTCTCATTTACAGAAATAACAATAATTCCTTAACAAGCAGGAATAATAATTCTTTAAATTCCAAAGATTTTTAATTTATCAATTAGCTTCGCAAGTTGCAATAAACTATCAAAGTATCGTGTAATTATTATTATTATTAAGCACGATTTCTGCCGAGGTCGTACGGCCCGATCCAGAGTGTTGTGTACACTGTCGAGGGATGTGCGACGCGATCCATAGATGCATCTATCCCGCCGAGGCGTTCGGCCCTCTCCACAAGGAAGGAGGACATTTTCTTATGTACCTCCTGAAGGAGAGTATATTTATTATAAGATCAATTCGAGAGGATGAACAATTTCTTTTAACAATTAATTAATTAAAACAGAAAATTAAGCATATGAGATTTTCATCTTTAATATTATTGCCTAAAAATTCACCATATATATATATATATATATATATATATATATATATATATATATATATATATATATATATATATATCATATATATCAAATTAATATTAATTAAACAAAGAATATAATTTGCACAAGTAATTCATGTTTTGGATCCTAAACTACCCATACTTTAGCATTAATAGTAGCTACGCACGGACTTTCGTCACCTCGTGCGTACGTATCCCCCACAATTAGCAATAATTATTACTTTAATTATCTATGGGGTAATTTTCCCCTCACAAGATTAGACAAGAGACTTACCTTGTCTCGAAGTCCACTTTCCGCGTACAAACCTCAATTCGATGCCCAAAAATCCGAAACTATCCAAAAGTTATATAAAATAATTAGTACATGTTCAATAATTCGAATTTAGTCTATTAAATAATGTACCCTAACCAAAACAGTAAAATTCCTAAAATTCACCCCGGGCCCACGTGCCCGGATTCTGGAAATATTTGGATGAAAACGTTACCCATAATTCCGAGAACTCAAATATATAATTTCTATCCAATTCCATAAACCATTTTTGTGGTTAAAAACTCATTTTTATAAAAATCTAGGTTTTTCATCTAAACCTTTGATTTCTAAGATTTACTAGTTATAATCTACCCATAATCTATATATTTAACTCAAGGTGTGCAGAATTAACTTACCTCCAAGTTGCGAGTTGAAATCCCCTCTCAAAAGCTCTGCAATCGCCCAACAATGGAAGAAAAACGGACCAAAAATGGATTGAGCTTCATCCGTTTTAAGGTTCTGCCCAACAGTGATTTCTGCACCTGCGGAGGCTTAGCCGCACCTTCAGTTCCGCATCTACGGAAAAGAGCTTCACAGGTGCGAGATTCCCCTCTCAGACTGGCTCCGCACCTGCGCCCAAAGGACCGCACCTGCGCCCAAAGGACCACACCTGCGCGTCCGCTTCTGCGCCCACTCCTTCGCACCTGCGGAAATTGTCTGCTTCTGTGAGCTACTGCCGCACCTGCTGCTGGCCAAGCGCAGGTGCGATTCTGACAGTTGTTGGGAGCTTTAGTTTTGGCTCCCAATTTCCAACTTGGTCCGAGCCTCGTCCGATTGACACTCAGGGCCCTTCGGACCCTGCCGAACATACCAACAAGTTTAAAATCATGAAACGAACTCGCTTGAACCCTCAGAACGTGTAAAACAACATCAAAACTAAGAATCACACCTCAAACTAAACTGATTCAACTTAGAAATTTCAATTCCGTCAAACTTACTCCGAATGCGCCGAAATATACTTATACTACTCAGAATGACACCAAATTTTGCGTGCAAGTCTTAAATCACTATACGGAGCTATTTCTAGACTTGAAAATCAAAACGGACCTCGATTACTCCAAAACATATTCCAAACCAAATTTAAATAACTTTAAACCTTCAAATAGTTAACTTTTACTATTAAGCGTCAAAATGCTTTTGGGTTATCCAAAATCCGATTCGAACATACGCCCAAGTCCGAAATTATCATACGAACCTATTGGAACCGTTAAATCCCGATTCCGGGGTCATTTTCTCAAAATGTTAATCGAAGTAAAACTTGGCCTTTTAAGGCTAACTTAAGGAACCAAGTGTTCCGATTTCAACCCAAACACTTCCAAATCCCGAACCAACCATCCCCGCAAGTCATAAATCATTAAAAGCATATTTCGGGAGTTTTATTTTAGGAAACGGGATTCTAAAAATTAAAATGACCGGTTGGGTCATTACATGGTAAATTTTATTTGAGATATAACGGGTCATTTGATTTGAACGTCTAACTTGTAAGGAGAACCTCTATTATCTCAGTACTATGTTCCTTGAATACAACGTCTAAAGACATTTTCTATTTCATATTTGTTACATTGTGTATAAAGGTTGATATTTATGAATGTACAAATTAAATATATATATTTGAGTCATGACGAAAAGTTAAATAAAAGATTATTATTCTTATATTAGAAAATTTGATATGGAAATTTTAATGTAATATTTCACAAGATTTTAAAAAAATGTCACTAAATTACTTGATATTCACTTAAATGTCATAAAACTCTTATTGACATTTACCAAAATGTCACAAATTATAATGCGACTTTTTAAAAAAGCATTAAATAAATGTCATAATTTATTTTCCAATATTATTTTAAATGTTAGCAATTTATGTGACCTTTCAAAAAATGTCACAAATAAATGTCATAAATTTTTTACCGATATTTATCTAAATGTTGGAAAATTCCCGATCCCAAAATTTACGACATTTGATACAAATGTAAATTAAATGTCGGGAAATGAATTTGCGACATTTACGCAGCATTATATGACATTTATTTAATGTCGTCATATCCTTACTGTGATCTGTGATGACCCAAAAGGGTCATCTTGTAAATTAAGACTCTATTCTTGGCCCTTTAGCCTTAAAAACCTTATTTTTACTCACCTTGATTTGTGTGCACAGTCCGAGCGTAAATCTGGAAAGCCTTTATGTGGAAATTTATGAAGTGATAATTTTTGGGATTTAAAATTAATTTTTAGTTGACTTTAGTCAACGTTTTGAGTAAATGGACTCGGATCCCGGAAGGTCCGTAGTAAAATATGGGACTTGGGCGTATGTCCGGAATCGAATTTCGAGGTCCCTAGCTCGAGAAATGAATTTTTGATGAAAATTGTAAGACTGAAATTCTGTGGATTTAAAGAAATTGATTAATGTTTGATATCGTTGGTATAGGGCCCTTATTTTATTTCCAGAGCCCGGTACAGGTTTAATATAATATATATAAGTCATGTCTGTGAAATTTGGTAGAAATCGGAGTTGATTTGACATGATTCGGACATCCGGTTGAGAAGATAGTGGTTTTGAAATGTTCTTGAGTAATTCATGAGTTTTGGTGCTAAATCCATAGTTTTAGGTGTTAGTTTTGTAATTTGATCGCACGAACAAGTTCATATGATATTTTTAGACTTGCGTGCATGTTTGGTTTGCAGCCCCGAGGGCTCGGGTGAGTTTCAGATACGCTACAGAGTGATTTTAGAACTTAGAAAATTGCTGGTGTAACTGGTGTCTGTAGCATGCCTCTGATCTTGCAATTGCGAGATCAGGCTTCGCAAATGCGAACCAAGCTGGTATGGCAATTGCGAGGTTTTTATCGCAATTGCGAAGAATACCTAGGCCAGCAATTCTCGCAATTGCGAGTTTATCTTAGCAATTGCGAAGGGCCAATTGTCGCAAATACGACATACTCTTCGCATTTACGAAGGCAGAGAAAATGTGAAGGTTCTCGCATTTGCGATGACCCCTTCGCATTTGCGAGCTTCGAAATTGCGAAGCTCAGGTCGCAAATGCGACATCCGCAGCTGATAACTTTGGACTTAGACGGGATTTTTCATGCATTCTTCAATTTTTCGAACCCTAAACCTCAAGAGGAGATTTTTGGGCGATTTTCACGGGAAAAAATTGGGGTAAGTGTTCATTATCCTATATTGATTATATTTCATCATTTCATACTCATTTATATCATGAATCCGTGAATTTATGAAAGAAAAATCAGATTTTTATAAATTCTTCCAAAAACAAAAATTTAAGATTTAAAGGTCCATTTGATATCGGAATTGGATAATTTCTGTATGGTTGGGCTCGTCTCGGAATGGGTGTTCAAATTTCGTACATTTTTCCAAGATTTGAGATGTGGGTCCCACAGCCGAATATTTTATTTAATTTCGAATTTTATCCAGAAAATTAGTAAATTCATATGGAATTAATTCCCATGATTCGTATTGAGTATATTGAATTGTTTGTGAATAGATTTGAAGCTTTTGGAGACAAATTTAAAAGGAAAAGTTGTGGTTGAGTAATTGATTGGAATTTGCAAAATGAGGTAAGTGTCGTGGTTAACCTTGACTTGAGGAAATAGAACCCTTAAATTAATTGTTATGTGAATTGCATGTAAACGACGTTTATGCGAGGTGACGAGTATCTATACGTCGTCAAATTAATTGTTTTCCTTCCTACTTGAAAAATCATAAATTGTTTTAAATCATGAATTAATTATTATAATAATTGTTTCTCTCCTATTCTTTGTCAAATATTAATTCTTGAATTCCTGCATTAATTGTTACATGATATTTGAATTATGTGCCTTAATTGTTATTTGACATTTTTTCACAACCCAAAATCCCACCACAGGCGTCGTGATGGCACCTAATCTCTAAAACTAGGTAAGCCGATTTCTATTACATTTTGAAGCCTTTTTTTATTAAATAAGTAACCAAAACTAACAGCGGAATAAATATGAATATACAACCTCCCAAGACTGGTAGTACTGAGTCACGAACTCTAACTGAATACATGGAATGATCACGAGGACCGAATATACAATACTGTTTGATTACAAATTAACAGCACAATGAAATGAAAAGACTCCAAGGGACTCCGACGAGCAAGAAGTTCTACCTTGAATCCTTACGATACGCTTTAACTCTGCTCAAGTCTGATATCTCCAATACCTGACTCCACAAAAAAATGTGCAGAAGTGTAGTATGAGTACACCACGGTCGGTACCCAGTAAGTATCAAGACTAACCTCAGCGGAGTAGAGATGAGGTACAGTCAAGACACTCACTAGTCTAATAACATGTGGAATATAATATACAGAATAATAGGAAGAAATAATAATAAGGGCTGGATAAAATAACCAGTGATATGCACAACAGACAACAAGAATATCATTAATATCACTCAACAATTAATAAATATAATTACACCCAATTAAATCAAGCTCTTCAAATAAATGTCTTTCACATATAATTCCTCCAGATAACTCTCCTTCATATATAATTTTCTCCAATTATTACTTTTCAAATATAATTCTTTCAATAAATCTTTTCAAATATAATTTTCTCAAATAAATATCCTTCAAATACAATTCTTTCATATAATTCTTTTTGAATAAAAATCCTTCCAAATAAATATTTTGAATATAATTATTTCAATTAAAAAGTCACCATGTGATACCTCATTTCATAATCATAAAAAAATACGGGTCTCAGCCCATTTTCATATTTTTCATAAATACGGGTCTCAGCCCATTTTCATATTTTCACGGCACCTCGTGCCCATAATTAAATCATCATATTTCCCCGACACATCGTGTCCTCATTTCATATCATAACTGCACGGACAATTCACGTGTCAATTATCATTATCCTTTCATCACAGCACCTCGTGCCCACATTTCATATCATAACTACACGGATAATTCACGTGCCAAATATCCTTATTATTTACTCACGGCACATCGTGCCTACATTTTATTTTATAATCCACCTGGCAATGGCCACAGGCTCTCAAGTTCAACATAAATCAGATTGTTATCAATTTACCAACAACAAGATAAATTGCACAAGTATAAAAATAAACACAAGAAAATTACAATATCACATGAAAATTATCAATACCACAACCCCACATCATTACATATCGTCCCTGACAATAGCCACCCTTATCACTCCTATTGCCGCCCTTATCGCTCCTATAGCCACCCTTATCGCTCCGCCCAGACAATATCAATAACCACCCTTATCCCTCCTATTGCCACCCTTATCGCTCCTATTGCCACCCTTATCGCTCCGCCCAGACAATATTCTAATAAACACAATAACAGTGAAATGCCACCCTTATACCCGCATAATATCAACGGTGAAATGCCGCCTTTATCTCCCAAAAATAATAACTCACACAATACAATAATTTCTCAAAATAATAACTCACACAATATAAAAATTTACATGGAAAATGATCACGGCAACATGACAAAAATCAATTTATATCACAATTTGCCCAATGGCCACAACCAAATTCCAAAGATATAACAAAATCAATTAATTTCACAACAAATAGCCCAAGGCTCCACACAATGTATATAACACCCAAAATTAATTAATAGAGATATAAATTACTCAACATAAAGCAAAGCCTTCATTAACTCCAAATTTTTCAATAATTATATAATCACCTCTTCTTAAGCTCATTTAATTAATTAATTACAGAGGGAAGAATCCAAAATAAAATTAAATTCCAATAATTATCAAACCAACAAATTCACAAAATTTCATAAATAATCAAATAACAATCACATCAAATTGTCATATAACAACAGATTCAACAACAAGGATTTAGGTACGACAAATAGATGATTAAATATATGCCAACAATTATCCAATTTACTATACAATATGTTCAAGACTTTAACTCAATAAAATTTACACATATAAACCAAGTACGTATCGTCACCTCGCGTACATGGTTTTCAATTACACAAATTACACATAAGACTCAATGCCTAAGGGAAAATTCCCTCACTCGAGGTTAAGCAATACACTTACCTTTTTGAAGTGAGGCCGATATTCCAAAATAGCCTTCTTGCTTGAATTGGTCTCCGGACAGCTCAAATCCCAACCAAGCTTGTGAAAAATCCCTCCAGAATCGCCCAAATTCGAGCTCCAAAAATCCAAAAACGAAAATGGCAAAATGACCAATTTTTGGTCCTTAACATTCTGCCTAGATTCGCACCCGCGGTTACTGTTCACGCACCTGCGGTACTGTTCACGCACCTGCGAATCACTGTTCATGTTGCTGCCCAGAAAATTCCAGCAGCTTATCTTCATGTCCGAATTGATCCGTTAACCTTCCGAAATCAACCCGAGGCCCTCGGAACCTCAACCAAATATACCAACACGTCCCAAAATACAATACGAACTTAATCAAGGCTTCAAACCATGTCAAACAATACCGAAATTATGAATCGCGCATCGAATTGAATTATAAGTTTTCAAATCTTCCAACTTCTATATTTTGCGCCGAAACGTATCAAATCAATCCGGAATGACTTCAAATTTTGCACACAAGTCTTAAATGACTTAATGGAGCTATTCCCATTTTTGGAATCGAAATCCGACCTCATTATCAAAAATTCACCCTTCAGTCGGACTTTTCCAAAATCTTATATTTTCCAACTTTCGCCAAAATGTGTTGAATTGTCCTACGGACTTCCAAATCCGAATCCGAATATACGCCTAAGTCCGAAATTATCATACGAAGCTATTTCCATCCTCGAAATTCTATTCCGGGGTTGTTTGCTCAAAAGTTAACTCTTCGGTCAACTCTTTCCATTTAAGCTTCTAAATAAGAATTTCTCTTTTAATTAAATTCTGAATCTTCAGTAAATCAAAATCGACCACACCCGTATGTCATAATACATATCTTCTCGAGACCTTAAGACACTGAACGGGGCGTTAATTTTTAAAATGATAAGTCGGGTCGTTATATTCTCCACCTCTTAAACAAACGTTCGTTCTCGAACGTTCTAAGAATTATTCTGAGGTTACCAAATGGATGATTTTACTTTTACACATATACTCACGGTTGATTCCATGTTACCGCATTTGAGATAAGCCCGACAACATCATCTCATTTGAGATTATTTCTTTTATCCATATTTGTAGACTTTATGATCAATTTCTTATACTCCAACATTTCAAAAAGTCTGATTTTTTTTACAACAACGCACGGTATTAGTCTCAACTGGCTATAGCAACTCGTGCCTACGCACTCATCAATTTTTTTGATAGTGTTGAAGTACTTCAAAAATTTTCTGGGGTGTTACATTCTCCCCCGCTTAGGATCATTCGCCCTCAAACACATAACATAACTTATCTCTTCCTTTGCAAATCTCAATCCTCCAAATTTTACTAACTCCCAAATTTTTTAGAAATTTCGGCAGAGTCTCCCCTGTAATTGGGCCTATCCACCTGCCAGAGTAACACCAAAACAACTCCTAACAACACATCCACAACCCAACACAATACCACAAGGTATATATCAATAACACCAATCTTAGCATTACAAGCACTGCATTATCATAATGATATCAGGACATGAAGCACATAATATGTATGCTCATCACCACATCTTTGGTTTTAAAAGCTGTTCATAATTAATTCCAGCATCATCAATTAATCGCATATTAACCACCACCTCATTTCAAATTTTTCACAACACTTACAACAGAATGTGAGGCATGAAGACCTCATGATTGCTTACTCGGATTAATGAGTCACATTTAACGCCACCTGGGCACTCATCTCATAGGTTAAAACTCAATGTTTACAGCACCAAAATGGCTGAATATGCACAGAAAAATATACAAAAATTATCAAATAAGCCTAACAGGCATGACACCCTATTAACACTATTGTACAATTAAATTTCACAAATGAAAAATTTTAAACTCATAAATATTTTACCACAAGAACCTCATCCTTACATAACTTCCATCGCGGCTTACAGCCTAGTTTAAATATTTCACATCATGTAAAAATGCGAGGATCTCGTCCTCAACTCCGAATCACAAGTATGTTGCATATTGTGCCAACTGAAATTTTCAATTTCCTTTCTTTCTTCTTTTCAACATATTTCATAAATAATTTTCACAACATATAATGAGCCCTCCTACCGGTAGGGCATATAATTCATAAAAATTGGAATCAATTATTCTGAAACACATTAAACCCGCTGTAATGAATAATAAAAGACTACTTTTGGGCTTATAGCCCTCAATAGTGTACCAAAAATAAAATGACATACACGGGCTCACATCTTTAAATCTCCCCACAGGGATAAACATATAAGTGAGTCACAAATTTACGAAGCTTACCCATAAGTGGAGCATAATAGGAGGACTCACCTAAATATTCAGAAGCGAATCAAATTAAGGGAAAATATCCTTTTACAATAAAAATCAGGATCGTACATGTAACGACACCATCTGGTGTATTGGCCTCAGCCAAATCATAGTGATTAAATCAACGGGTCGGGCCTCCACCTCTTAGGCGCCCACTACCCGCTTATCCTCCACCTCTAGTTAACTATGCATGTGGAGTATCAACTGGAATAAATCTTATAGCTGGAGTGTTCTGATGAAACCCACCCCTCCCAAGTCTGGGACAATCTCTCATGATATGCCTAGTATCACCACACTCATAACAACCCCTCTGAGGTCGCGGCTTCTCGTATTGAGTCTATGCCGGATAACTGAAATAACCACTGTAAGAATCTCGTGTCGGTGGTGCACTGTAAACTGGAGCACTCTGAATAATCTAATGTGCGGACTGAACTGACCGACTGCTCGAGCCTCCGCTATAATGGGTTCTAGCTGAAGAGTAAAATCCACCGAACCCTCCAGATCTTCGAGACCTTTTGGCCTCCTTAGACTCCCTTTCCTCGCCTAAAACACCCTTAATCTTCCTTGCAATCTCCACTACTTGTTGAAATGGAGTATCAGTTTGCAATTCTCGAGCCATATATATTTTAATATCATAATCGAGCCCCTCAATAAATCTACGGACCCGTTCTCTGATTGTCGGAACTAAGATAGGTGCATGACGGGCTAACTCACTGAACATGATAGCATATTCGGACACTGTCATAGTGCCCTGATGCAATCATTCAAACTATGTGCGCCCCGCATCTCTGAGAGTCTGGGGAACAAACTCTTTCAAGAACATTTTCGAAAATTGAGCCCAAGTTGGTGGTGTGGCATCGGCTAGTCTACCTTCTTCACATATTTGCCACCACCGATACGCTGCGCCTGACAGTTGAAATGTAGTAAAGGCAACTCCGCTCACCTCCACAATACCCATGGTGCGGAGAATATGGTGAATACTTTTCTAGAAATTCTTGCGCATCCTCTATAGTTATGCCACTGAAAGTAGGTGGACTATACCTCTTAAACCTTTCAAGTCTCTTTTGTTCTTCTTCTGATACCTCGGGCCTGACCTCAGGCCGAACCGAAATAACAGGTTGTACCGGTGCTACACCGGGAACCTGACCAACATGAACCTGCTGCTCTGGAGTTGTGGTAGGAGTCGGAGCTACTCCCCCAATCTGTGGAATATTTGGTGCTACAGAAATCAATCCCACCTGAGTTAATGTACCAAACATACTCAGGAACTATGCTAAAGTCTCCTTAAGTCCGAGGGTAACAACAGGTGCTTTTGGTACCTGTCCCCTAACTGGAGCTACTAGTTGCTCCTCAACTGTTATTCTGACAGGTGCTCTAGTCGCAGCACGTGCCCTTCCTCGACCTCTACCTCGGCCTCTACCTCGGGCCCGGCCTCTTGCAGCCCTAGCAGTATGTGCGGATGCCTGCTCAACTAACCCAGTAGCACGTGTCCTCACCATCTGTGAGAGAATAGAGATACAAAGGTTCAAATTCCAAATTCAACAAATTCCGCACGACAGGAATGAAAGAATTGGAAATTTTCTAACAGTTCTGTAGCCTCTTGAAGATAAGTACAGACGTCTCCGTACCGATCTGCAAGACTCTACTAGACTCGTTCGTTACTCGTAGAACCTATGAACCTAGAGCTCTGATACCAAATTGTCACGACCAAAAATCCCACCACATGCGTCGTGATGGCACCTAGTCTCTAAGACTAGGTAAGCCGATTTCTATTACATTTTGAAGCAATTTGTTTTATTAAATAAGTAACCAAAACTAACAGTGGAATAAATATGAATATACAACCTCCCAAGACTGGTAGTACTGAGTCACGAACTCTAACTGAATACATGGAATGATCATGAGGACCGAATATACAATACTGTTTGATTATAAATTAACAGTACAATGAAATGAAAAGACTCCAAGGGACTGCGACGAGCAAGAACCTCTACCTTGAATCCTTATGATCCCGCTTTAACTCTGCTCAAGTCTGATATCTCCAATACCTGACTCTGTACAAAAATGTGCAGAAGTGTAGTATAAGTACACCACGGTCGGTACCCAGTAAGAATCAAGACTAACCTCAGAGGAGTAGAGACGAGGTACAGTCAAGAAACTCACTAATCTAATAACCTGTGCAATATAATATACAGAATAATAGGAAGCAATAACAATAAGGGCTGGATAAAACAACCAGTGATATGCACAACAGACAACAAGAATATTATTAATATCACTCAACAATTAATAAATATAATTACACTCAATTAAATCAAGCTCTTCAAATAAATGTCTTTCACATATAATTCCTCAAGATAACTCTCCTTCAGGGATAATTTTCTCAAATAATTACTTCTCAAATATAATTCTTTCAATAAATCTTTTCAAATATAATTTTCTCAAATAAATATCTTTCAAATACAATTTTTTCATATAATTCTTTTTGAATAAAAATCCTTCCAAATAAATATTTTGAATATCATTATTTCAATTAAAAAGTCACCATGTGACACCTCATTTCATAATCATAAAAAAAATACGGGTCTCAGCCCATTTTCATATTTTTCATAAACACGGGTCTCAGCCCATTTTCATATTTTCACGGCACCTCGTGCCCATAATTAAATCATCATATTTCCCTCATTTCATATCATAAATGCACGGACAGGTCACATGCCAATTATCATTATCCTTTCATCACAGCACCTCGTGCCCACACTTCATATCACAACTGCACGGACAATTCACATGCCAAATATCCTCATTGTTTACTCATGGCACCTCGTGCACATATTTCGTTTTATAATCCACCTGGCAATGGCCACAGGCTCTCGAGTTCAACATAAATTAAATTGTTATCAATTTACCAACAACAAGACAAATTGCACAAGGTATAAAAATAAATACAAGAAAATTACAACATCACATGAAAATTATCAACACAAGAACCCCACATCATCACATATCGTCCCTGGCAATAGCCACCCTTATCACTCCTATTGCCGCCCTTATCGCTCCTATAGCCACCCTTATCGCTCCGCCCAAACAATATCAATAGCCACCCATATCGCTCCTATTGCCACCCTTATCGCTCCTATAGCCACCCTTATTGCTCCGCCTAGATAATATTCCAATAAACACAACAATAGTGAAATGTCACCCTTATACCCACATAATATCAACGGTGAAATACCGTCCTTATCTCCCCAAAATAATAACTCACACAATACAACAATTTACATGGAAAATGATCACGGCAACATGACCAAAATTAATTTATATCACAATTTTCCCAATGGCCACAACCAAATTCCAAAGATATAACAAAATCAATTAATTTCACAACAAATAGCCCAAGGCTCCACACAATATATATAACACCCAAAAATAATTAATAGAGATATAAATTACTCAACATAAAGCAAAGCCTTCATTAACTCCAAATTTTTTAATAATTATATAATCACCTCTTCTTAAGCTCATTTAATTAATTAATTATAGAGGGAAGAATCCAAAATTAAATTAAATTCAAATAATTATCAAACCAGCAAATTCACAGAATTTCATAAATAATCAAATAACAATCACATCAAATTATCATATAACAACAAATTCAACAACAATGATTTAGGTACGATAAATAGATGATTAAATATATGCCAACAATTATCCAATTTACTACACAATATGTTCAATAATTTAACTCAATAAAATTTGCACATATAAACCAAGTACGTACTCGTCACCTCGCGTACATGGTTTTCAATTACACATAAGACTCAATGCCTAAGGAAAAATTCCCCCACTCGAGGTTAAGCAAGACACTTACCTTTTTAAAGTGAGGCCGATATTCCAAAATAGCCTTCTTGCTTGAATTGGCCTCCGAACAGCTCAAATCCCAACCAAGCTTGTGAAATATTCCTCCAGAATCGCCCAAATCCGAGCTCCAAAACTCCAAAAATGAAAATGGCAAAATGACCAATTTTTGGTCCTTAACATTCTGCCCAGATTCGCACCTGCGGTTACTGTTCACGCACCTGCGAATCACTATTCACGCACCTGTGAATCATTGTTTACGCACCTGCGAATCATTGTTCATGTTGCTGCCCAGAAAATTCCAGCAGCTTATCTTCATGTCCGAATTGATCCGTTAACCTTCCGAAATCAACCCGAGGCCCTCGGAACCTCAATCAAATATACCAACATGTCCCAAAATACAATACGATCTTAATCGAGGCTTCAAACCATGTCAAACAATGCCGAAATTACAAATCGCGCATCGAATCGAATTATAAGTTTTTAAATCTTCCAACTTCTATATTTTGCGCCGAAACATATGAAATCAATCCGGAATGACTTCACATTTTGCACAAAATTCATAATTGACTTAATGGATCTATTCCCATTTCCGGAATCGAAATCCGACCTCATTATCAAAAATTCACCCTTCAGTCGGACTTTTCCAAAATCGTATATTTTCCAACTTTCGCCAAAATGTGTCGAATTGTCCTACGGACTTCCAAATCCAAATCCGAATATACGCCCAAGTCCGAAATCATCATACGAAACTATTTCCATCCTCGAAATTCTATTCCGGGGTCGTTTGCTCAAAAGTCAACTCTCCGGTCAACTCTTTCCATTTAAGCTTCTAAATAAGAATTGCTCTTTTAATTATTGTATGCTTGTTGTCGTATAATTTTATATTGATTGTTGTATTTATTGGAAAAATTTCTTCTATAAGAATTGGTAAATGAATATGTTGGAGGATCGAGTTGCATGCCGCAACAGAATTAATTATAATGAACATATTGGAGGATCGGGTTGCACGCCGCAACAGACTTATTAAAAAGTCCATATTGGAGGATCAGGTTGCACGCCGCAACAAACTTATTAAAAGTCCATATTGGAGGATTGGGTTGCACGCCGCAACAGACTTATTTAAAAGTCGACATACATATATATATATTGGGGGATCAGGTTGCACGCCCTAACAGACTTGATTAAAATGAATATATTGGAGGAGCGGGTTGCACGCCGCAACAGAACTGAATGTGACAATATTGTGAGAGCGGGTTGCACGCTGCAACAGAATTGAATATGAATATATTGTGAGAGCGGGTTGCACGCTGCAACAAAATTGATGGAAATGATAATTGGTTATGACTGCTGAGTTGGCTTCAATTATTATAAACGAGTTACCTGATTTATTTCTATTATTGTTGTTGTTACTAATATTGCGTACAGGCAATGTAAGTGACCCGACTTAGCCTCCTCACTACTTCGTCGAGGTTAGGCTTAGCACTTACCAGTACATGGGGTTGGTTGTACTGATACTACACTCTACACTTCTTGTGCAGATTTTGGAGTTGGTCCCAGTGGCGTACCATAGACTTGCTCGGATTTCAGCTACTCAGAGGAGACTTGAGGTATAACTGCACGGCGTTCGCAGTTCTGAAGTCCCCGTCTACTTTACTTTAGCTGTGTTTTTGTTTCCAGACAACATTATTTTGTTCAGACCTTTATTTTTATTTATTCTAGAAGCTCGTGCACTTATAACACCAATTCTGGGATGGTATTTAGACACCGTTATTTTATGGGTTATTCACTACATTTCAGACTTTACTTCTGTAATTGTTCTTTGATTATTAATAAATTTAAAAATTGTTTTAAAAAAAAGATAATATTATTCTAATGTTTGCTTGCCTAGCAAGTGAAATGTTAGGCGCTATCACGGTCTGAAGGTGGGAATTTCGGGTCGTGACAGTTGGTATCAGAGCACTAGGTTACATAGGTCTCACGAGTCACGAGCAAGCTTAGTAGAGTCTGAAAGATCGGTACGGAGACGTCTGTACTTATCTCTCAGAGGCTATAAAGTTTAGGAACAATATCACTTCTTTCTTATTCTGTCATGCAAATTAATTCTATCATCGATGATTGAACCGTTCTACTCTTATTCTCTCCTAGATGGTGAGAACACGTAATTCCTCTGCTGATGGACAGGGACCAGAACCCCCGGTGGCAACCATGGCCATGGGTAGAGGTCGAGGTCGAGGTCGTGCTAGAAGCTGAGGTAGAGCTCAGTCCGGAGCTCGAGCAGCTGCACCTGTTGTAGAACCTCAGGTAGACCTTCAGGAGGAGGTTCCAGTTCAGAATGTACTAGCTAGACCAGTTCAGGTCCCGGAAGGATTCATAGCCACTCCAGTACTTCAGGACGCTCTAGTCCATTTGGTAAGTCTTATGGAGGGCGTAGGCCAGCCATCTCATAGGCTGGGGGAGGAGCACAAACTCCCACTACTCCCGCTCCGGAGCAGATGGCTCCCCAGAATCAGGCTCCAGCAGCCCCGCCAGTTGGGGTAGTTCAACCAGTTGTTGCGGCACAGATCGGGGATAGGCCCGCCATGTCTTTTGAGGCCTTATTGAGACTGGATAAGTTTACCAAGCTCTTTCAAGTTCACTTCAGTGGTACACCTTCTGAGGACCCACAGGATTATCTTGAACGATGCCATGAGGTGCTGCGGAATATGGGTATAGTTGAGACCAATGGGGTTGATTTTTCTGTATTTCAGATGGCGGGTTCCGCCAAGAGGTGGTGGAGAGATTATACATTGACCCGACCAGTCAGATCGCCTGCACTTACATGGGAGCAGTTCTCTCAGCTATTTCGGGAAAAGTTCCTCCCTATCACACTGAGAGAGGAATTCCGCAAGCAATTTGAGCGTCTACAGCAGGGCAGTATGACTGTTAGTCAGTATGAGTCCCGTTTTGTGGATTTGGCCCGTCATGCTCTCCTTTTACTACCTACGGAGGGAGAGAGAGTGAGAAGGTTTATTGAGGGACTCACTCACCCTATCAGACTTCAGATGGCCAAGGAGACCGGAATTTAGATTTCTTTTCAGGCGGCTGCTAATGTTGCAAGGAGGATCGAGATGGTTCGTGCACAGGAGAGAGGGCAGAGGTCCGATAAGAGGCCTCATCAGTTTGGTGGTTTCAGTGGTGCCTCGTCTGGAGGCAGGGGTAATTTTGGTAGGGGTCATCCTCCCAGACTGTTTTACTCAGCACTTCATGTATCTCCCGATGCTTCAGGGAGTCACGGTCCTATTATGCCTTACTCTGTGAAGCCAGTATTCAGTACACATTCAGCTCCTATCAGTGCATCACCTCTCCAGAGTTACTACAATGATTATCCGGCCCATTTGGGTCAGCTTCAGCTTCAACAGCCACGACATCAGGATGTGTGTTATGAGTGTGGAAACATTGGTCACATCAGGAGGTATTGCCCTAGATTGGCGAGTAAGATATCTCGGCAAGATTCTCTTGCCATCATACCGGCACTGGTTGCTTCACCGCCTGCTTAGCCAGCTAGAGGTAGGGGTCAGTCAGCTTAAGGGGGAGGTCAGGCCATTAGAGGTGGAGGTCAGACCGTTAGAGGTGGAGGCTAGCCAGTTAGAAGCCGTCCCAGAGATGCAGTTCAGAGTGGTGGGGCCTAACCCCGATTTTATGCTTTTCCAGCTAGGCCTGAGGCTGAGTCATCTGATGCTGTGATCACAGGTATTATTTCAATTTGCCATAGAGATGCTTCAGTTCTATTTGATCCAGGATCTACTTATTCCTATGTGTCCTCCTATTTTGCTTCATATTTGGTTGTGCCTTGTGATTCTCTGAGTGCTTCTATTTTTATATCTACACCGGCGGGAGACTTTGTTGTAGTAGATCATGTATATCGTTCGTGTGTGGTTACTACTGGTAATCTTGAGACTAGTGTGGATCTTTTACTTCTTGATATGGTAGATTTTGATGTCATCTTGGGTATGGATTGGCTGTCACCTTATCATGCTATATTGGACTGTCATGCCAAGATAGTGACCCTAGCTATGTCGGGGTTACCTCGGTTAGAGTGGAAAGGAACTCCTGGTCATTCTACCAGTATGGTTATTTCTTATATGAAAGCTCGGCGTATGGTAGAGAAAGGGTATCTAACCTATTTGGCTTATATTCGTGATCCCAGTGCAGATGCTCCTTCTATGGACTCAGTACCAGTTGTTCATGAATTTCCAGAAGTATTTCCTGCAGATTTGTCGGGGATGCCACCCGACAGAGATATTGACTTCTGTATTGACTTAACTCCTGGCACTCAGCCCATTTCTATTCCACCATACCGTATGGCCCCGCCGGAGTTGAAAGAATTGAAAGAGCAGTTACAAGACTTTCTTGATCAGGGATTCATTAGACCTAGTGTCTCGCCCTGGAGTGCACCAGTATTATTTGTAAAGAAGAAAGATAGCTCTATGCAGATGTGTATAGATTATCGACAGTTGAACAAAGCCACTATCAAAAACAAATATCCGCTGCCCGGAATTGATGATTTATTTGATCAGATTCAGGATGCCAAGGTATTTTTGAAGATCGATTTGAAGTCTGGTTACCATCAGTTGAAGATTAGGGTATGTGCTGTCCCTAAAACAACTTTTCGAACTCGGTATGGGTATTACGAATTCCTAGTGATGTCATTTGGGTTGACAAATGCCCCAGCAACATTTATGGATTTGATGAATCGGGTGTTCAAGCCTTATTTGGATTCTTTTGTGGTTGTATTCATTGATGTTATCTTGATTTACTACAGCGATCGAGAGGAACATGAGCAGCATCTTCGAAGTGTGCTTCACACCTTGAAGAATAATTAGTTATATGCCAAGTTTTCAAAATGTGAGTTTTGGTTAGACTCAGTTGCCTTTTTGGGGTATGTTGTATCGGCAGAAGGCATAAAGGTGGACCCTAAGAAGATTGAGGTTGTTCAGAATTGGCCTAGACCTACTTCAGTTATAGAGATCCGGAGTTTCCTGGGTTTAGCAGGTTATTATCGTCGGTTCGTGGAAGGGTTTTCATCTATAGCAAGCCCATTGACCAGATTGACCCAGAAAGGTGTCCCATTCAGATGGTCAGATGAGTGTGAGTTGAGCTTTCAGAAGCGGGAATCTCGAACGGATTCGGCAACCTCGATCGGACCCGCCGTACATCTACCGCAACTCAACCTCTCGCTCCCCTTTTAATGTTTTTTTTTTCTTTTAAAAAGATGGGCTATTTTTGGACTGAATTTTGAGCTTTTCTTGATGGTTTCTTGGTTTCACGAGTGTTTTAATGGAAGTTCGCAGCTGTTTTTTTGTTGTTGTTTGTATAGCTGGAGAAAAACGTGTTTATGAGCTGCTATAGATCTGAAAATAATCCAGGAGATCCCGCTCCTTTTGTGCGATTTGTATTAAAAGTCTTATAGTTCCTAACTGTTTGTGTATGTGATAGTGGGATTAAGGGATACAGGGGTTGGGACGTGAGTGTGTGCATTGGTATAGAGTGACGTGATGGGTGGGAGGAAGTTAGGATTGTTAGCTTAGTCAAATCAGATTTTTAGAGATAAATTTTGAGATCTTTTAACGTAACTTCATTTTTTTTTTTTACTTTTTTTTGTCTTTTACTTTAAAAGATAAATTAAATTATAAATATAATAAGATTAACCAATATTTCTTATAACATAGAAAAACTAAATATTTACATGTACTTTAAATAATACTAAGAAAAGATACCATAATTTACTTATTAAAATTCTAATTAAAAGAAACCAAATATGTTTTTGTAAATTTTCTTTTTCTCTTTACAAATAGAAATAAAATCTGTACTATAAGTATGTGAATATCTTTATAGTTATTTTTTTAATAAAATCTATTAAGAGTTAGATAAAAGTTTAAAATATTAAGATTAAACCTAAAAGAAATATTTACACTAAAATAGTATAGAATTTGGGTGTGGTAAAAAATTAGGTGTTCACAGCATGCCCCTCTTTGCTTGAAAACATGAAGCGTTTTCAGGCAAAGAAAATAAACAAGGTGACTGATTTTTGACCACTCTATTATTTAAAAGGGAAAAGAAATGAAAAGAAGGTGTTGCGGCCGAGCCTTGATTTTAGGCAGCCTACATATCCCGGGTTATAAGGGAATCAGGTCACGTGTAGTTCAAGTGGAAGTAGAGTGTTGGAGTATGCTTCAATGGAGAGTCGAGTGAGGTTCCATTGAAGTTCTGGTCTGCGGTTCCTACTATTACATCAAAATGAAAAGAAGATTGCATACTCTTGAAATCTAAGAGTTACAAAATTCCTATCTTAATGCCATTTGAAGTCTTGTCTTGATTCTTGACTTGATTCCCCCATTGACTTTAGACTGAAACTTGATGCTCTCGATGCAACAGACTATGGAATATTCTCACAGCTTGTTCCTTGATTAGATGATAAGAGGATGGATCTTGAGACTCTATGTCTCCGCATGCATGCATTATGTCAAAGCTGGTTGCGGCTGGTATTGAGATCAAGTGTTCCATTTTCTCTGGCGAGAGCTGAAATTTTATTTTTGCACATCCAATCTGTACTTTGCAGAAGAACTTACAAGCCATCACAAACAAACAAAATGAACAAAAACTTTCTGCCCCAGTTTACACTAGAAAGTTTTTGTGAGTTATTGAAATACAATAAAGTATCTTTGCTATTGCATAATAAATAATTAAAAAAGAAATGGGATTTTTATTTTTTATGACATGAGATGTCATACCCTATGTTAACAAGAAGGAAGGCAACCAAGGGATGTAGTACCCTGTGTTAACAATAAGATGAGGCTCGTGGCACTCTAGGATGCTACTAGGGAATGTCGTACCCTATGTTAGTAAAAAGTAATGCAACCAGGAGATGTAGTACTCTGTGTTGGCAATAAGATGAGGCTTGAGGCACTCTGGGATGCTGCTAGGGAATGTCGTGCCCTATGTTGGCAATAAAATGAGGCTCGCGGCGCTCTAAGATGCTACTAGGGAATGTCGTACCCTATGTTTGCAACAAAAAATGCAACCAGGGAATGTAGTACCCTGTGTTGGCAATAAGGAATGAAACCATGGGATGTAGTACCCTGTGTTGGCAATAAGATGAGGCTCATGGCACTCTAGGATGTTACTAGGGAATGTCGTACCCTACGTTTGCAATAAGAAATGCAACCAGGGGATGTAATACCCTGTGTTGGCAATAAGGTGAGGCTCTTGGCTCTTTAAGATCCTACTAGGGAATGGCGTACCCTATGTAGGCAGAAAATAATGTGACAAGGGGATGTAGTACCCTGTGTTGACAATAAAATGAGGCTCGTGACACTCTAAGACGTTACTAGGGAATGTTGTACCCTATGTTGGAATAAAGTAATGCAGTCAGGGGATGTAGTACCCTGTATTGGCAATAAGGTGAGGCTCTTGGCACTCTAGGATGCTACTAGGAAATATCGTACCCTATGTTGGCAGAAAGTAATGCAGCCAGGGGATGTAGTACCCTGTATTGGCAATAAAATGAGGCTCATGGCACTCTAGGATGCTACTAGGGAATGTCGTACCCTATGTTGGCAATAAAATAAGGCTCGTGGCGCTCTGAGATGCTACTAGGGACTGTCGTACCCTATGTTGGCAATAAGGAATGCAACTAGGGGATGTAGTATCCTGTGTTGGCAACTAAGAGGAGGCTCGTGGTACTCTGGAATGCTACTAGGGAATTTCGTACCCTATGTTGGCAGAAAGTAATGCAACCATGGGATGTAGTACCATGTGTTGGCAATAAGATGAGGCTTTTGGCACTCTGGGATGCTACTAGAGAATGTTGTACCCTATGTTAGCAATAAAATATGCAACCAGGGGATGTAGTACCCTGTGTTGAAGATAGGATATTGGTTCCCTATAATGAAACTAAAAATAATATGATTACATATATATTACAAGAAAATCAAGGATTTGATAACTTCACTTGGTGGTGTTCGTCTTTTCACGAAATGTTTCCTACAATTGCTTTGTTCCTGTTCTGAACAAAGAAAGATTCCTTAGTTTTAAATGGTGGTCGGTTTGTGGCCATGATTATTTCAGTCTCTTGATCTCGGGTCATCTTCTTTAATGATTCCAACTGCAAATGGTTATTTCCTGAATACCAACTATATTTCCGACCCCGAGGAACCTTTGGCTTTTTCAAACTTTACCATGACGGTTGGTCGTATGGGACTTAACCTTTTTCAAATTTATTTTGCCTTTATGGGCATTTCACTTTTGACTTGTTTCTTTCGAAATTTTCAATTTCGGAGCATTGGGGCTTAACCTTTCAGCTTTATTTTTTCTTTGCTAGTGCTTCAATTTGATTTTCTTCTTCCAAAGTTTTCAACTTCAAAGCATCAGCCAATCATGGTCAGTCGGAGTTGACTTGATTCCCTTGCCGAGACTGGGCGCCTTTTGAATATATCAGCTTGCTTCAAACGAGAGCCCTGTAAATCGATCTTGCCATTTTTTATTTGCCTTATTTTTGGAACAAAGTTAGACCGAAAGGGATTCAAAGAAAAATAAACAATGGAATAGAGAATGTGTTTGAAATAAGAGGTGTCCCTTTCGGGGAACAGAAAGACGGACTTATGCGGACTTCAATGAACATGACATGCCTTTTGGACTGGATGCCTGATCTGTGTAAACCGTCCGACTCTTAGAAACTCATCACAACTTTTGACTTGAAACAAAGAAACCTTGCTCAGGACTGTGTTGATGCCATGTCTGCATGAATCCTCTTTTTGATCAACAGTGCCCTTTGTGGGTTTTCACTAGTTTGCTAATAATAAAGAATAAGGTTAGTTTTGGACATCCATTTATTAGATCATGTGTGTTTATTAAGAATACTAGTCTAATTTAAAGTTTGATGTGATGCTTTGGCCTAGCTATTTCGTTGATTTGTTTGGTATAAGAGATTAAGAGTAATAAAAGAAAACATTTATTTTTAGGTTACCAAACAAAAAGGACAAATAATTGCCCAAAAGCATTAATTAAAGGAATTAAATCCTCCTTAAAATCACCTGATTTGAGCTGGATATGTTCTGTTAAATACATGGACTGAAATGTCACACAAGAAGAATAGACTATGAAACCATATTTCCAACAACAGTCAATATCAATTTCACTACGTGGTCCTTAATTGGCCCCCATCAAAATTGGAACTCCAAATTAATTATTTCTGTTTTGTTTCTTTTATTTGTAAAAAAATATTTGCTCCTATGCATTTACCTTTTAATTATTGTGAATATTTTCACTATGATACAAAATTTTATATAGTTTTGTGACTGATATCTCGACATAAGACATCTAATAATGTGAAAAAACTTGGGATATGTAAGACTGTTATAAGACAAACTAAACCCATAAAAAAGGTGGTGTTAAATTCCATGGTTCTTCCCCTTAATATACTGATTTTTAATTATAGTTTAAACGTTGACTAAATGTTATTAAGCGATCCAAAACTGACCATCCAAACTAAATTTTACGTATTTATATAGTACCATGTATTTACATCAAATGGTACTATATAAATACGTAAAGTGGGTGATTTTGAATTTTTTTTCTCTTTTTGCCTTATGTGCAGGACTTCAAGATTAGTAAGTGTTGCCCTTTACTTATCCTATAGACAATAATTTTAAATTTTGACCTTAAAGTTATGTCCATGAAGCAAGAAGGGTCAAAAAGTTAAAGACTTCCACAAAAAGTATCATATTTCTGAAATTTTTTGCTTCACCCTCCTAGTTTTCTTATATTCACTCCGTAGTATTCATTTCTCTGTCTGAACTCCCCACGCATTCCGCAGAGCATAAGTCACGGCCAAAAAGAAGATAAAAAGCAAAACCAATTAAATACACAATTTATTTCACTCTTATTTCTTTCTTCTTTCTTAATGTTAAATTAATTTTTTTTTCCCTATCTTTTCACTCTTATTATTTTAATGCTCTGAATATTTGTCATTGCTACATTAACATTATAGTTTATAATATTTTACAAATTTAAAAATATGAATCTATTACGCTTCAATCCTAATTTATTTGAGTCAATTATAAGTATTTCATTATCAATCTTGTTTTATGCGCCAATTATACCTTATGTTGAATGTAATCATTTACACTCATGTATAAACTTGCATAATCACGTATATATCTTCAAAATCTTTGAATTATCCCCTAATATTTGTTTGTCCGTAAAACGGCACAGTTAAATTTATATGTAGTTTCTAAACAAGTGAATTAATTTGATCCTGAATAATACAATAATTGAAGAAAAATACAATACATACCCTTAAAATATAGACAAAACAGTAGAGATGACGGTTCCGGGAACAAGGTTTCCGGGCACAGCAATAATGAGATCAAAAGGCAAGAAAAAAAGAAGACTTAGTACTTCGAAGGATTTCGATGAGAAATTTCCTACTGCTAACCCTCGTACATGGGCTATTAGTAGGTACCCTTCTTCCATTCGTCCTTCCAGTATTCCTGTTGTGAAGTAGGATTGTCGCTGCCATGAGTTAGATATTATTGCTCCTGATCTATCGGAGCGAGTGACCCTTCCCAAGGAAGGTTTTACATACTTTTTTTTATGTATCCCTTTACTTTGGGTGCATTTTCTTTGAGTGGAGAGCTTGATTCCGTGATTGCGGAGTTTTGTCTTCGTTACTAGGTGTGTTTGGCACAGGTAAGTCCTTTAGTGTGGAGGACGGTCGCCTGCCTTCGACGTTTGTGCCAAGAAACTAGAGAGGAGCTAACCTTAGCTCATATGATGAATCTCTATTCCCCCAAAATCTTCCGCGGGGGAATGATAAACCTTTGCAAGCATGTCCACCATGCTTTGTTGTCTAGCATGGATTATGACAACGACCGTGGGTGGATGGAACAGTTAGTTGCAGTTGCCACCAACGACATCATTCCAACAATAGCTTCATCCTTTACGGTCGATTGGAACCACACTCGTAAGTTCTTCGTATAGTATTCCTTTTTGCTAGATATTCTTTTATAATCGTATCATCTCTTCACCCTTCATATGTTTCGGCAACTTGATGGATCCCACCGGTAGTAGCAAGTTTGGATCGGTTGGTTCAAAAGATTTTGGACGTCACAACGCCCGAAACTCGTTTATGGAAAGAACTGGCCCTTAAATACGGGTAGAAGGCTAAAAATCATGGTAATTTTAATTTACCTTGCTTCCATTATAAAGAACTTGGTTGAACCATTCTGACTTGTTCATGAAATTTGTGATGACCCAAAATATTATCCTTAAATTTAATAGGTAATTTTATATTCTAAGACCTCGAAAAGTACCATTTTTTATTCCTCGACTTGCGTGCGCAGTCCGAAATATTTTTTCGGAAAGTTTTCATGTGAAAAATGGATTAAAATGTGAAATAGAGCTTTAAAACTCAAGTGAGTTAACTTTGATCAATATTTTTAGCAAGCGGGCCCGTATCAGTATTTTGATAGTTCCGGTAGCTCCGTATCGTAATTTGGGACTTGGGTGTATGCCTGGAATTTCATTTGGAGGTCCCTATCTCAATTTATGACCATTTAATGGAACTAGCAATTTAAAGGCTAAAGATTTCCAAGTTTGACCACGGGGTTGACTTTTAAAAATCGGAGCCAGAATCCGATTCTAGAAATTTGAACAGCTCCGTTATGTCCTTTATGATTTGTGTGCCAAATTTGAAATCATTCCGGATTCATTTAATATGTTTTGGCACGAGATTTGCAAATTGAAAAGTTTAAAACTCAAAATTTGAATCGGGGTATGAATTGTAATGTCAGCGTTGTTTCACGTGATACGAGACCCAGAGTAAGTCCGTATTATCTTATTGGACTTGTTGGTATATTCGTACGGGGTTCTGGGGTACCCTGAGAGTGATACGAATTGAAATCGGATCAACAATTGGACTTAAGCAAAATCTGAATTTTTGTTTTCTGTTATAATCGCACCTGCGGATTTTTGACCGCAGGTGCTAGCTCGCAGAAGAAAGCCTTCGATCTCAGATGCGCCCGGGCATGGCTGGGCAAAATTTCGCAGGTACAGAAATCTGCACGCTCCCGCGCGTTCGCAGAAGCGGACAGCTTCTCGCAAAAGTGTGTCCGCAGATGCGCACCAAATCACGCAGATACGGACATACTCTGGCAGCCCCTTTTCTGCAGATGCGAGAGTTTCTCGCAAATGCGAACCGCAGGTGCGAAAATGCCTGGGCAGTGCATATATCGAAGAGTCCGAAATTTTTTTCACATTTTGGTCGTTTTGAGCTCGGTTAAGGCGAATATTTGGGGGATTTTCACGGGAAACATTGGGGTAAGTATTCCTTATCCTATATTGATTATATTTCATGATTTCATACTCGTTTATATCATGAATCCGTGAATATATGGAAGAAAAATCAGATTTTTCTAAAATCTTCCAAAAAACTAGAAATTTAGATTTGAAGGTCCATTTGATATCGGAATTGGATAATGTTTGTATTGTTGAACTCGTAGCGGAACGAGTGTTCGGATTTCACGAGTTTTTCCGGAATTTGAGACGTGGGTCCCACTGTCGAATATTTAAATAAATTTTAGATTTTTATCCGGAAAATTAGTAAATTCATATGGAATTAATTCCTATCATTAGTATTGAATATATCGAATTGTTTGTGAATAGATTTGAAGATTTCATAGGCAAATTTAAAAGAAAAAGTTGTGGTTGAATAATTGATTAGAATTTTCAAAGCGAGGTAAGTGCCGTGGTTAACCTTGACTTGAGGGAATAGAACCCTTAAATTATTTGTTATGTGAAAAGAATGTGAACGACGTATAGGCGAGGTGACGAATGTCTATAGGTAGTAAAATTAATTGTTTGCCTGCTTACTTGAAAAATCATAAATTGTTTTAAATCATGAATTAATTATTATAATAATTATTTCTCTCCTATTCTTTGTCAAATATTAATTCTTGAATTTCTGCATTAATTTTTACATGCTATTTGAATTATGTGTCTTAATTGTTATTTGACATTTAGCATATTAAATATTAAACTGCATATTTTCTCTATGATTTTCATAATAATTTCTTATTTGTCATTGTTTGGATCATAAATAAATTATAATTATTGTGTGCCTTGATGCTTAATAATTTCTCATTGGACGTTGTATTTATTAGATTAGGTTTTATTACATTTATGAGTTGTTTAAAATTATATTGGGGGAACGAGTTGCACGCCGCAACGGAAATAAAAGTATATGTATATATTGGGGGATCGGATTGCACGCCGCAATAGACTTATTAAAAGTCAATATTGGGGGATTGGATTGCACGCTGCAACAGACTTATTTAAAAGTCTATATATATACTTGATTGAAATAAATATATGACAAACCTGATTAAAAGGAATATATTGGGAGAGCGGGTTGCACGCTGTAACAGAATTGAATGTGAATATATTGTGAGAGCGGGTTGCACGCCGCAACAGAATTGGGGGAGATAATAATGAATTATGACTGCTGAATTGGCTTCAATTATTATAAATGAGTTACCTGATTTATTTCTATTATTTATTGTTGTTATTAATATTGCGTATAGGTTAATGTAAGTGAACCGCCTTAGCCTCGTCACTACTTCATCGAGGTTAGGCTCAGCACTTACCAGTACATGGGGTCGGTTGTACGGATACTACACTTGTACTTGTTGTGCAAATTTTGGAGTTGGTCCCAGCGACGTGCCATAGACTTGCTCGGATTTCAGCTACTCGGAAGAGACTTAAGGTATAACTGCATGGCGTCCGCAGTTCTAAAGTCCACATCTATTTTACTATAGTTGTGTGTTTATTTTCAGACAGCTTTATTTTATTCAAACCTTTATTTGTATTTATTCTAGAAGCTCGTGCACTTGTGACACCAATTCTGGGGTGGTATTTAGACACCGTTATTTTTATGGATTATTTCACTATGTTTCAAACTTTGCTTCCGCTTTTGTTTCCTTCATTATTAATAATTTAAAAATGGTTTAAAAATTGGTTAATATTATTCTAACGTTGGCTTGCCTAGCAAGTGAAATGTTAGGCGCCATCACGATCTGAAAGAGAGAATTTCGGGTCGTGACAGTTGGTATCAGAGCACTAGGTTACATAGGTCTCATGAGTCACGAGCAAGCTTTGTAGAGTCTGAAGGATCGGTACGGAGACGTCCGTACTTATCTCTCGGAGGCTATGAAGTTTAGGAACAATATCACTTCTTTCTTATTTTGTCGTGCAATTTTATTCTATCATCGATGATTGAACCATTCTCCTATTATTCTCTCGCAGATGGTGAGAACATGTAATACCTCTACCGATGGACAGGGACCAGAACCCCCGGTGGCAACTATGGCCAGGGGTAGAGGTCGAGGTCGAGGTCGTGTTAAAGGCTGAGGCAGAGGCCGAGGTAAAGCTCAGTCCAGAGCTCGAGCAGCTTCACCTGTTGAAGAACCTCATGTAGACCTTCAGGAGGAGGTTCCAGTTCAGAATGTATCAGTTGGACCAGTTCAGGTCCCGGAAGGATTCATAGCTACTCTAGTACTTCAGGATGCTCTAGCCCATTTGGTAAGTCTTATGGAGGGCGTGGCCCAGAATGGTACATTTCCAGTGGCACCAGCCGTCTCACAGGTTGGGGGAGGAGCACAAACTCCCACTACTCCCGCTCCGGAGCAGATGGCTCCCCAGAATCAGGCTCCAGTAGCCCCGCTAGTTGGGATAATTCAGCTAGTTATTGCGGCGCAGATCGGTGATAGGCCCGCCATGTCTTTTGAGGCCTTATTTAGACTGGATAAGTTTACCAAGCTCTTTCTAGTTCACTTCAGTGGTACACCTTCTGAGGACCCATAGGATTATCTTGAACGCTGCCATGAGGTGCTGCAAAACATGGGTATAATTGAGACCAATGGGGTCGACTTTGCTGTATTTCAGATGACAGGTTCTGCCAAGAGGTGGTGAAGAGATTATACATTGACTCGACCAGTCGGATCATCTGCACTTACCTGGGAGCAGTTCTCTCAGCTATTTCTTGAGAAGTTCCTCCCTATCACACTGAGAGAGGAATTCCGCAAGCAATTTGAGCGTCTACAGCAGGGCAGTATGACTGTTACTCAGTATGAGTCCCGTTTTGTAGATTTGGCCCGTCATGCTCTCCTTTTACTACCTACGGAAGGATAGAGAGTGAGGAGGTTTATTGAGGGACTCACTCACCCTATCAAACTTTAGATGGCCAAAGAGACATGAAGTGAAATTTCTTTTCAGGAGGCTGCTAATGTCGCGAGGAGGATCGTGATGGTTCTTGCATAGGAGAGAGGGTAGAGGTTCGATAAGAGGCCTCGTCAGTTCGTCGGTTTCAGTGGTGCCTTATCTGGAGGCAAAGGTAATTTTGTTAGGGTTCATCCTCCCAGATCGTTTCACTCAGCACTTCATGTATCTCACGGGGCTTCAGGGAGTCACGGTCCTATTATACCTTACTCTGGGCAGCCAGTATTCAGTGCACATTCAGCTCCTATCAGTGCACCACCACTCCAGAGTTACTACAGTGGTTATCCGGCCCATCTGGGTTAGCTTCAGCAGCCACGACATCAGGATGGGTGTTATGAGTGTGGAAACATTGGTCACATCCGGAGGTATTGCCCCAGATTGGCGAGTATCAGATCTCAGCAAGATTCTTGTACCATCATATCGGCATCGGTTGCTTCACCGCCTGCTCAGCCAGCTAGAGGTAGGGTTCAGGCAGCTAGAGGTGGAGCTCAGGCCATTAGAGATAGAGGCCATTCCATTAGAGGTGGAGGTCAGACCGTTAGAGGTGGAGGTCAGACCGTTAGAGGTAGAGGCCACCCAGATAGAGGCCGTCCCAGGGATGCAGTTTAGAGTATTGGGGCCCAGCCCTGATTTTATGCTTTTCCAGCTAGGCCTGAGGCAGAGTCATCGGATGCTGTGATCACAGGTATTATTCCAGTTTTCCATAGAGATGCTTCAATTCTATTTGATGCAGGATCTACTTATTCCTATGTGTCCTCCTATTTTGCTTCATATTTGGTTATGCCTTATGATTCTCTGAGTGCTTATGTGTGTGTATCTATACCGGTGGGAGACTCTGTTATAGTAGATCATGTCTATCATTCGTGTGTGGTTACTATTGGTAATCTTGAGACTAGTGTGGATCTTCTACTTCTTGATATGGTAGATTTTGATGTCATCTTGGGTATGGATTGGCTGTCCCCTTATCATGCTATATTGGATTGTCATGCCAAGACAATGACCCTAGCTATGCCGGGGTTACCTCGGTTAGAGTGGAAAGGAACTCCTGGCCATTCTGCCAACAGGGTTATTTCTTATATGAAAGCTCAGCGTATGGTAGAGAAAGGGTGTCTAGCCTATTTGGCTTATATTCGCGATCCCAGTGCGGATGTCCCTTCTATGGACTCAGTACCAGTTGTTCGTGAATTTCCAGAAGTATTTCCTGCAGATTTTCCGGGGATGCCACCCGACAGAGATATTGACTTCTGTATTGATTTGGCTCCGGGCACTCAGCCCATTTCTATTCCACCATACCGTATGGCCCCGCCAGAGTTAAAAGAATTAAAAGAGCAGTTACAAGACTTGCTTGATCAGGGATTCATTAGACCTAGTGTCTCCCCCTGGGGTGCACCAGTATTATTTGTAAAGAAGAAAGATGGCTCTATGAGGATGTGTATAGATTATCGGCAGTTGAACAAAGCCACTAGCAAAAACAAATATCTGCTGCTAAGAATTGATGAGTTATTTGATCAGCTTCAGGGTGCCAAGGTATTTTCGAAGATCGATTTGAGGTCTGATTACTATCAGTTGAAGATTAGGGCATTTGATGTCCCTAAAATAGCTTTTCGAACTCGGTATGGGCATTACGAACTCCTAGTGATGTCATTTGGGTTGACAAATGCCCTAGCAGAATTTATGGATTTGATGAATTGGGTGTTCAAGCCTTATCTGGATTCTTTTGTGGTTGTATTCATTGATGATATCTTGATTTATTCCAGCAGTCGAGAGGAACATGAGTAGCATCTTCGAAGTGTGCTTCACACCTTGAAGAATAATCAATTATATGCCAAGTTTTCAAAATGTGAGTTTTGGTTAGACTCAGTTGCCTTTTTGGGGCATGTTGTATCGGCAGAAGGCATAAAGGTGGATCCTAAGAAGATTGAGGTTGTTCAGAATTGACCTAGACCTACTTCAGTTACAGAGATCCGGAGTTTCCTGGGTTTAGCAGGTTATTATCGTCGGTTCGTGGAAGGGTTTTCATCTATAGCAAGCCCATTGACCAGATTGACCTAGAAAGGTGTCCCATTCATATGGTAAGACGAGTGTGAGTTAAGCTTTCAGAAGCTCACAGTTCTGGAGGGTTGTACAGCATGAGTTAGGCACGCGGGTGGAGTTGAGTACATCATTTCATCCACAGACAGACGGACAGTCAGAACGCACTATTCAGATATTGGAAGATATGCTTCGCGCTTGTGTTATAGACTTTGGAGGTTCTTGGGATCATTTCTTGCCACTTGCGGAGTTTGCTTATAATAAGATCTACCAGTCGAGCATTCAGATGGCTCCATATGAGGCATTATACGGAAGGCGATGTCGATCGCCAGTTGGTTGGTTTGAACCGGGAGAGGCTCAGTTGTTGGGTACCGATTTGGTACAGGATGCCTTGGATAAGGTCAAGATTATTCAGGATTGACTTCCCGCAGCTCAGTCTAGGAAAAAGAGTTATGCTGTCCGTAAAGTTCGTGATATTGCATTCATGGTTGGAGAAAGAATATTGCTCCGGGTTTCACCTATGAAAGGTGTAATGAGTTTCGGAAAGAAGGGCAAGTTGAGCCTAAGGTATATCGGACCCTTTGAAATTCTTGAAAGGGTGGGTGAAGTAGCCTACAGGCTTGCATTACCACCTAGTTTATCAGTGGTTCATCCGATGTTCCATGTGTCTATGCTCCGGAAATATCATGGTGATCCGTCCCATGTGTTAGATTTCAACTCAGTCCAATTGGACAAAGATTTGACTTATAATGAGGAGCCGCCCGGCAGGTTCGACAGTTGAGGTCTAAGAGTTATCCTTCAGTTTGGGTGGAATGGAGAGGTCAGCCGGTAGAGGCATCTACTTAGGAGTTCGAGTCGGATATGCGGAGTAAATATTCACACCTTTTCTCCAGCTCAGGTACTTTTTCTAACTCAATTCGAGCACGAACATTTATTTTAGAGGTGGAGAATGTGATGACCTAAAATATCATCTTTAAATTTAATAAGTAACTCTGTGTTCTAAGACCTTGAAAAGCACCATTTTTTATTCCTCGACTTGCGTGCGCAGTCCGAAAAATTTTTCCGAAAAGTTTTCATGTGAAAAATAGATTAAAATTTAAAATAGAGCTTTAAAACTCAAGTGAGTTGACTTTGGTCAACGGTTTTAGCAAGCGGACCCGAATCAGTATTTTGACAATACCAGTAGCTCCGTATCGTGATTTGGGACTTGGGCGTATGCCCGAAATTTCATTTGGAGGTCCCTAGCTCAATTTATGACCATTTAACGGAACTAGCAATTTAAAGGCTAAAGATTTCCAAGTTTGACCACGGGGTTGACTTTTTGATATCAGAGCTGGAATCCAATTCTGAAAATTTGAACAGCTCTGTTATGTCATTTATGACTTGTGTGCCAAATTTGAAGTCATTCCTGATTCATTTAATATGTTTTGGCACGAGATTTACAAATTGAAAAATTTAAAACTCAAAGTTTGAATCGGGGTGTGAATTATAATTTCAACGTTGTTTCATGTGATACGAGACTCCGAGTAAGTCCGTATTATGTTATTGGATTTGTTGGTATATTAATACGGGTCTCGGGTACCCCGAGAGTGATACGGATTGAAATCGGATCAAGAATTGGACTTAAGCAAAATCTGAATTTTTGCCTTCTTTTATAATCGCACCTGCGGATTTTTGACCGTAGGTGCGAGCTCGCAGAAGCGAGCCTTCGATCGCAGATGCGCCCGGGCGTGGCTGGGCAAAAGTCCACAGGTGCGGAAATCTGCACGCACCCGCACGTTCGCAGAAGCGGACAGCTTCTCGCAGAAGTGTGTCTGCAGATGCGCACCAAATCACGCAGATGTGGACATACGCTGGCAGCCCCTTTTCCGCAGATGCGAGAGTTTCTCGCAAATGCGAACTCGCTAGTGCGAGCCCAGGCACCGCAGGTGCGGAAATGCCTGGGCAGTGTATATATCAAAGAGTCCGAAATTATTTTCACATTTTGGTCGTTTTGAGCTCGGTTAAGGCGAATATTTGGGCGATTTGCACGGAAAATATTAGGGTAAGTGTTCCTTATCCTATATTGATTATATTTCATGATTCCATACTCGTTTATATCATGAATCCGTGAATTTATGGAAGAAAAATTAGATTTTTCTAAAATCTTCCAAAAACGAGAAATTTAGATTTGAAGGTCCATTTGATATCGGAATTGGATAATTTTTGTATGGTTCAACTCGTAGCGGAAAGGGTGTTCGGATTTTGCGAGATTTTCCGGTATTTGAGACGTGGGTTCCACTATCGAATATTTAAATAAATTTCGGATTTTTATCCGGAAAATTAGTAAATTCATATGGAATTAATTCCTATGATTAGTATTGAATATATAGAATTGTTTGTGAATAGATTTGAAGCTTTCAGAGAAACATTTTAAAGGAAAAACTGTGGTTGAATAATTGATTGGAATTTGCAAAGCGAGGTAAGTGTCGTGGTTAACCTTGACTTGAGGGAATAGAACCCTTAAATTATTTGTTATGTGAAAAGCATGTGAACGACGTATAGGCGAGGTGACGAGTGTCTATACGTCGTGAAATTAATTGTTTGCCTGCTTACTTGAAAAATCATAAATTATTTTAAATAATAAATTAATTATTATAATACTTGTTTCTCTCCTATTCTTTGTCAAATATTAATTCTAGAATTCCTGCATTAATTGTTACATGCTATTTGAATTATGTGTTTTAATTGTTATTTGATATTTAGTATATTAAATATTAAACTACCTATTTTCTCTATGATTTTCATAATAAATTTTTATTGGTCATTGTTTGGTTCATAAATAAATTATAATTATTGTGTGCCTTGATGCTTAATAATTTTTCATTGCACGTGGTATTTATTGGAGTAGGTTTTATTACATTTATGAGTTGTTTAAAATTATATTGGGGTAACGGGTTGCACGCCGCAACGGAAATAAAAGTATATGTATACATTGGGGGATCGTATTGTACGCCGCAATAGACTTATTAAAAGTCAATAGTGGGCGATCGGATTGCACGCCGCAATAGACTTATTTAAAAGTCAATATTGGGGGATCAGATTGTACGCCGCAACAGAATTATTTAAAAGTCTATATATATACTTGATTGAAATAAATATATGACAAACCTGATTAAAAGGAATATATTGGGAGAGCGGGTTGCACGCTGCAACAGAATTGAATGTGAATATATTGTGAGAGCGGGTTGCACGTTGCAACAGAATTGGGTGAAATAATAATGGATTATGACTGCTGAATTGGCTTCAATTATTATAAATGAGTTACCTGATTTATTTCTATTATTTGTTGTTGTTATTAATATTGCGTACAGGTTAATGTAAGTAAACTGCCTTAGTCTCGTCACTACTTCGTTGAGGTTAGGCTCAGCACTTATCAGTATATGGGGTCGATTGTACTGATACTACACTCTGCACTTCTTGTGCAGATTTTGGAGTTGGTCCCAGCGGCGTGCCATAGACTTGCTCGGATTTCAGCTACTTGGAGGAGACTTGAGGTATAACTGCATGGCGTCTGCAGTTCTGAAGTCCCCGTCTATTTTACTTTAGCCGTGTGTTTATTTCTTGACAACTTTATTTTATTCAGACCTTTATTTGCATTTATTCTAGAAGCTCGTGCACTTGTGACACCAATTCTGGGATGGTATTTAGACACCGTTGGTTTTATGAATTATTTCACTATGTTTCAAACTTTGCTTTCGCTTTTGTTTCCTTGATTATTAATAATTTAAAAATAATTTAAAAATTAGTTAATATTATTCTAACGTTTGCTTGCCTAGCAAGTGAAATATTAGGCGCCATCACGGTCCGAAGGAGGGAATTTCGTGTCGTGACAAAATTAGGTCTACCTGCGGGCTCTATATCTGTCCCCGAGGAGGACGTTTTGGATGATCCTGCTGATGCAGCGAGGCGGCTTTAGGAAGAACTTACTCGAGCAGGTATCTCCGGGCCTGCTTCGGGCGTAAATTCTTCTTTACAGAGTCCTCATCCGGAGGATAAGCAACCAAAGAGAAGACGTTCCTCCGAGACCGGGAAAAAGAATAAGAAGGCAAAGACTGATGCCCCTGATTCATCTACGGTGACGATGACGACCGGTCCTCCTTCCGGGCCAGTCATAGACACTGTGATGATTGATGATGATGAAGAAGTTGTTGATGAGAGAGCTTTTGTACATAGAAGGCGACAATCCTCATCATCTTAACAGGATGCTCGTGTTACGACCTAAAATCTCACCTGTCGTGAAGACACCTATCTCAATACAAGGAAAGCCGAGAATTTCAATAAATCACCATATCTTTTATGTTTGAAAACATAATATTTAAATTCAGCGGAAGAAATCTCACAATTACATATATAAACACTCCCAAAATCCAGTGTCACTTAGTACATGGGCATCTAATATGAATACAAAGTCTGATTGAATAAACACTTTCCGAAAGTATAGAACAGTACAATAGCTGAAAGAAAGGGAGTCAAGGTCAGCGGACTCCAGACAGCTACCTTGATAGTCTCCAATTGATAGCACTCTGAGATCTAACAGTCGCCGTGTCGGAAAGCACCTGAATCTGCATACGAGGTGCAGAGTGTAGTATGAGTACAACCAAATCAATAAGTAATAAGACTAATCTTTGGGCTGAAAATAGTGACGAGCTCTGCAGGTACAGTCCAGTATAAATAATAACAATACAGAAATATAGGCATGCTTTCAATTTCAACAGTTGCTTTCAGTACAAATAAAACAGATCAATTCTGAACAATACGAGGAATATGACATCTCTGTATCTACATGCCAATGTACATACTGTATGTGATGCACCTTAGTGAAAACTCTGTGTACTCATAATCTAAAATACTCAATCACTCAGTACTGTATATGGCCAATCCATCCCAGGGAAGATCCATACCAAATATATATATGTATATCCATCAAGAAGATCCATCCCAAATATATATATGTATATCCATCAACTGATAGTCAGTCACTCAGTACTGTATAAGGCCAATCCAGCCCAGGGAAGATCCATACCAAATATATATGTATATCCATCAACTGACAGTCAGTTACTCAGTACTGTATAAGGCCAATCCAGCCCAAGGAAGATCCATCCCAAATATATATGTATATCCATATATATATATATATATATATATATATATACCAATTGACAGTCAGTCACTCAGTACTGTATAAGGCCAATCCAGCCCAGGGGAAGATCCATCCCCAAATATCAATGATTCGGACAAGATCCATGTCCAGAAAAAATCCATCCCTCAATATAAATGCTTCGGGCAAGATCCATGCCCAGGAAAGATCCATCCCTCAATATATATTAACCGCGCTCACTGGGTGTGTGTGCAGACTCTGGGGGGCTCCTTCAGCCTAAGCGCTATATAAAGCCAATATGGACTACTGCGACGTGTAGCCCAATCTCATAATAATAATAAATCCTATAAGGCCTGCTGCTGGCGGGCAACCCCGGTCCATATACTAATAATATATATATAAATCCAATATGGCCTGCTGCAGCGCGTAACTCAATCCCATAAGCAGCTCGATCCCATAAATATCCTCACTCAGTCAACAATCTCTCCAGTCTCTTGGGCTCAAAATATCATGAAAATCAGCCCAAAATGATAATATGATGTATCAATAAATAGCAACATAGACTGAGATATGATATGAAATGAATGAACATGACTGAGTATGGAATTACAATTTAAAACAATCAATTCAACAGCAACTCGACCCCATGGGTCCCAAAATATAGGCACGTAGCCAAAACATGATCTTTAATAGGAGTCTCAGCTAAATTTCTTTAACACGTGGGGGATACACGGATAATAACACGATTATTTAATTTTTCAACTCCACAGAATTTATTCAAGTCACAATTTATATGGTGGACGTCCACACGCTCGTTAACTATCGTGTGCGTCACCTCCAAGCAATTTATATAATACCAAATTCGGGGATTCATACCCTCAGAACCAAGTTTAGAAGTGTTACTTGCCTCAACCTTCAAGCTCCGAAAATACTACAATTATCCAATTGATTAAAATGTCCAAATATCACCCACAATTCAATACCTACTATTAGATATCCTAACAACATCAAAATAAATACGAAATGATTCATAAATATCCATTAGGGTTTCAAAAATCTACAACAACCCTTCAACCATTAAAAATTATCCAATGGGCTCACCCATTAGCCTATTCAATTCCATTCTTATCATTTAATACTCATTTGGAGTCATTAATAATACTATGTTAATTACCCATAATCATTATGTCACTATTCATTGTCTTCTCCAACAAAATCCTATGTTCAAGAACACCTATTTCAAGAACTAGTGTTGTATCTTGTCCAAACGGAGATTCCCTATTCAATTCGTTCATAAATTAAGTTATCAAATCTATTGGAATAATTAGAAATTCAAAACAATCCCTTTTATATCAATTCATCACTATTCATCTTTTTTTTCTTTGCCCAAAATATCATTTTCAAGACCCTCCCTTAAGGTTCATACAATTTTCCATTACAACTTCAAATAAAACTCATAAACATGCTACCCATATTCCCTTAGGGTTCATACAATATCCCATTACAACTTCAAATAAAACTCATAAACATGCTACCCATACTCCAATATGACAAACGTATGAAGCTCAAATGAAGGGATTACCTCTTGGTGGAAGAATCTAAATTTTCCTCTTTTTGGTGTTCTTGAATATTCAACCCATTTCCTATGGATTTGATCCATAATAATGTTAGTGTTATCACTAAATGATGTTATATAATCTTCCTTGTACCAAAGGAGGAGGAACTTTACTCTGAAGATCCACAAAGGAGGAGGAACGTTACTCTTTCGGTCTCTAGTAAATGCAACCTGCTATCCCGGCCGGTGGAGCTTGCTAACTATCTAAAGCCTTTGGCTTCAGAAAAAGACTGGGAGAAGATTCAGGCACTCTCGAGAGAGTGCTTGTTGAACAATCCATGCATAACGCCGCAACGGTACATTCTTTTCTCCCTTTAATACTTCTTCTACTTTGGTATGGATGTATTCTAAGTTTTACTTCTTCTTGTCTTGTAGTCCAATTTTTTTGCTTCTGAGGGCCTTCAAAGGTTGATTCGCAAAAAGGAAGAACTTACTTCTGAACAGAATCTCCTTTTGGCGGAACGAGACCAAACTACTCTCCGCCTCTTGAAGCTGGAAACCAAAGCCACTGGGGCCATTGTTTTAGAGGCTCGTTTACAGCAGAGCAAGCAATAAGTGGTAACCTTTAGCCAAGAAATTTGGCCCGCTGAGGGTTAGATTTGATGAATCCAAGGCCAAATGGGCTGAAGTCCAGGATGTCATTCTTCCTGCAACCGATCGTAAAGCTGCCTCCGCTGAAAGAGTGGTTAACATGGAGGCAGCCTTAAACTCCAAAATCGAAGAAGTTGCTGTTGTGGGGGTGAAACACGCCCAACAAGAAGAGAAGTATAGGAAATCTATCGAGCATAACAGGTTCTTTAGTTCAACTGTTCGCGACCTTAACGTCAGCCTCAAGTCTGCTAGGTATGCTCGGGAAAGCCTTTCTGCCGAGGTTTCCCAACTCAAATAAGAACTTAAGCGCAGAGCGGCTTCCCTTATTGTTGAAAAAACTTGTGCCATATACAGTATGAGGAGAAAAACCTTGGAAGAGGCCAAAGATGATATCATTGATGTTAATGTCGAAATTGCTAAGGCCCCAGAGCTTGAGTTGGCTGCAAAAAATGGACTCCCAGCGCAGTCTGATGCTCCAGGTTCTTCTGATTCTGGTTTTGAGTTTTCGAAAACTGAAGAGGGATCTGAAGGCAATGATGTTGAAGACCAAACTGGGGAAAACATTGAGCCATCGGTGGAAACACCTACTTTTCACGGGGATGCAGATACTTCTCTTCCTCCTGGTTCTAGAGGCGCTGCAGTTTAGCTTCTTCTTTCTTTTCCCATTTTGTACTTTTATCGTTTTGGCCCGTTCACGTAAATAAAAACATATTTTTTCTCAAGTATTGTTTGAGTCTTACTTTCATTTGAATATCCATGCAAGTCTTTAACTTTTGCACTTGCTCAAGCATTCTGTGCATGTTGTTCTATTCGTGCTTTACTATGTGTAGTCTCGGATGCATTTTCTTCGAAGCATTTTGGTTCCGAGTATTATCCCTTTTACGTGAGGGTTTCTACGAATATTTACGCAAGTTTACCTTTTACGTGAGGGTTTCTATGAATATTTGCGCAAGTTTCCCTTTTACGTGAGGGTTTCTGTGAATATTTGGGCAAGTTTGCTTTTTGCGTCCTTTCCATATGTGGCTTTGGGCGTATTTATCCCTGATGGCATTTAAGATTTAGGGCATTGATTCTTCCGGAACTAACCCTTTAACGTGAGGGTTTTTATAAGAGAGGGCCCTCTTATATTTACGGTGCTCTTGAAGAAGACGTTTCCTGTTCATTATGGCACTAACATTTGAAGTACTTGTTTAACTTTCAAATGACAAAGTTATCTCATCGTTCAGACAAGAAACAAGATAAAATCAAAAGGATTTTATTTTATTCCTTCTATTTCAAAAAATACATAAGCATCTTGCTATGCATAAAAGAAATTGACATTACTTGTGGCTATCTTGTACAACTTATTTCTATGGGGCTGGCTGCGCAGTCCCCGATCCTGATGATGTATTTTGTTTTCGAATTTTTGTTTCCCAGTTGACGTGGTAGTCATTGTTGTCGTATCTTCATATCATTCCCCTACCCCCCAGTGTTCGAATGCGGAGAGTATGAATTGGAACACTGGAAGTTGTATCTTAAAAGGTTCCACCAATGAATTGCTAGGTAATCCTTCACTCGGTAATATACCTTACTTCCCCTTAGGAATCCATGCTATCGAACGAAAGAATACCTAACAGTCCTCTAGTGGTTTGTTCTCGTGAACGGTCAGGTAACCCTTGTTCGATAGTAAACTTAACTTCCCGGTGGGAATTTGTTATCGAACAAAAGATTATCTAATCATCCCCGAGTGGAAGCTTGTTTGTTTGCCTTGTTATCAAAGGTCTTATTGTTGTTGTCTTCATATTATTCTTTCTGTCATTGCCTCATTAAAAACCTTGCCAGAAAAACCCAATTGGGACAAAAACTAAACGAAGGGAAAAAGAGTGCAGCGCATACTTTCCGCTTGAATAATGTTCATCGGCAATAATATCTTTTGAGGTGTGCCACATTCTAGTTGTTGGGCAACTTGCCTCCATTCTGGTTCTCAAACTCGTATGAACCTTTCCTAGCGATAGCTGAAATCCAGTAGGAACCTTCCCACGTTGGACCTAGCTTCCCTGCGTTGAGCTCCCGAGTACTCTGGTTATTGTGATGACCCAAATGGTCATCTTGTGAATTTAGTCTATTCCGAGCTCGTTAGCCTTAAAAGCCTTATTTTCATTCACCTCGATTTGCGTGCGCAGTCCGGGCAAAAATCCAAAAAGCCTTTATGTGGAAATTTGTGAAATAATAATTTTTGAGATTTAAAAATGATTTTTAGTTGACTTTGGTATACGTTTTGAGTAAATGGACCCGGACCCGTGTTCTGACGGTCCTGGAAGGTCCATAGTAAAATATGGGACTTGGGCGTATGCCCAGAATCGAATTCCGAGGTCCCTAGCTCGAGAAATGAATTTTTGATGAAAATTGTAAGACTAATTTAAAGGATTTAAAGAAATTGGTTAATGTTTGGTCTCGTTGGTATCAGGCCCGTACTTTGGTTCTGGAGCCCGGTACAGGTTTATTATAATGTTTAAGTCATGTCTGTGAAATATGGTAATAATCGGAGTTGATTTGACGTGATTCGGACGTCCGGTTAAGAAGATAGTAATTTTGAAATATTCTTGAGGAATTCATGAGTTTTGGTGCTAAATTCGTAGTTTTAGGTGTTACTTTGGTGATTTGATCGCACGATCAAGTCCGTATGATATTTTTAGACTTGCGTGCATGTTTGGTTTGGAGCCCCGAGGGTTCAGGTGAGTTTCGGATAGGCTACGGAGTGATTTTAGAACTTAGAGAATTGCTGGTGTAACTGGTATCTGTAGCAGGCCTCTGATCTCGCAATTGCGAGATCAGGCTTTGCAAATGTGAACAAAGTAGGCCTGGCAATTTTGAGGTATCTATCGCAATTGCGAAGAAGGCCTGGGCCAGCATGTTCTCGCAATTGCGAGATTTTCTTTGCAATTGCGATGGGGGTCTGGGGAAGGGTATGTTCGCAAATGCAAATTTCTCCCCGCACATGCGATGGGCCAATTGTCGCAAATGCGACATATTCTTCGCAAATGCGAAGGTAGCGGAAATGTGAAGGATCTCGCATTTGCGATGACCCCTTCGCATTTGCGAGCTTCGCAATTGCGAAGCTCAGGTCGCAAATGCGACATCCGCAGCTGATAACTTTGGACTTAGACGGGAATTTTCATTCATTTTTAAATGTTTCGAACCCTAAACCTCAAAAGGCGATTTTCCAAAGACCAAAGCATTGGTAAGTGATTCCTAACTATTTTCTTTCAATCTTTTACATCTTTTAACAAACTTTCAACCTTGAATCTAGGATTTTCATGGTGGAATTAGGGATTTTTGGGTAGAACTTAGGAATTTCAAAATTTGGGGGTTTAGACCTCGAATTGAGGTCGGATTTCAAAACCAATTGTATATCCGGGCTCGGGGGAAAATGGGTAAACGGATTTTGGTCTGAACCTCAAGTTTGGACCAAGCGGGCCCGGGGTCGATTTTTGACTTTTGTTGGGAAAACTTAGGAAAACTATAATTATGCATTAAAGTTGATTCCTTTAGCGATGATTGATGATATTAAACTAATTATGAGTAGATATGAGTGGGTTGGAGGTGAATTCTAAAGGGAAAGTTATACTTGAGCAGTGAGTGGCCTGCGAAATCGAGGTAAGTATTGTGTCTAACCCTGACTTGAGGGAATTAGGAACCTTAGATTATTTTCTAAGTGAAATTCATGTGAGCGGCGTATATATGAGGTGACGAGTACTTATGCGCCGCCAATTTACCTATTTTTCCATGTTTCTTCTGTTTTCTTCTATTGTCTCTTCCTATGCCTAATTGCTACATGTTTATATTAGTGTTGTTAAATTGATCGTCATTATCATGTTTACGGATTTTCTGTTGGTAATCGAGTATTTATTTAAAAGTTGAGATTTATATTGTGGAACAAAATGTTGAAGTAAGGTTTGTACTTGTTATCCTATCTCCATATTGTTATTTATGCATTGCATTATGGTAAGGGAGAGTGTTAATGCACAAAGGGTGATGTCGTGCCATGATATGAGAGTTAATGCACGAAGGGTGATGTCGTGCCATATTAGGAGTGTTAATGCACGAAGAGTGATGTTGTGCCATATTGTGAGTGTAAAAGCACGAAGGGTGATGATGTGCCATGATGTGAGAGTTAATGCACCAAGGGTGATGTCGTGCCGTTTCTATTGATTTTATGGTGAGATTGAGAGTAAAAGCACGAAGGGTGATGCCGTGCATTTTTTCTTACTATGTTCACTATTCCTATTGATTCATGGTATATTGACTGCTCCGGTGATCATTCTGTTGTAGTTCTTTATCTTCTATTCCCCTCGGTATGTTCCCTTCCAGATATTTCCTGTTTAGTCCTTCATTTCTGTTATTTGTATATACACTGTTAAATTGTACAGGTTGATTTGTAGGTGCCTTGCCTTAGCCTCGTCACTACTTCGTCGAGGTTAGGCTCGACACTTACCAGTACATGGGGTCGGTTGTACTGATACTGCACTCTGCACTTTCTATGCAGATTTTGATATCGGCTCGGGTTGATCGAGATTTTTGCTATTGGTCCGCTGTCCGGAGACTCAAGGTAGATCTGTCGGCATTCACAGACCTTGAAGTTCCCGTCTATCTTTGCTGCTCTACTGTTTCTTTCATTCAGACAGTTGTATTTCTTAAGACTATTACTTGTAGTAAATTCTAGAATGCTCGTTAATTATGACTCCAGATCTGTGTGGTAGTGATTAATACGGTTTTATAATATTCCGCACTTATTATATTTCATCTTAGTTAATTATTGTTATTTACTAAGTGGAAATAAGGAATTGGTTTAATGATTCTCTAACGTTGGCTTGCCTAGCAAGTGAAATGTTAGGCGTCATCACGGTCCCGTTGGTGGAAATTTTCGGGTCGTGACAGTTACTTTCTTTGGAACCGAGTCTCTTTCTTTGAAATAACGGAAGTTGGCTCTTCGATTATAATATCGCTCCATTCTATGATTTTGAGCTGCCATCCTTACATGTGCTAAGTCCCTGTGTTCCTCGAGTAGTTCCAAGTTGATTAGCATTGTTTCATCGTTCGATTCTCCATATGTATGAGAATATCTCAAAGTAGGTTCGCCCACTTCTATCGGGATTAGGGCTTCAGCACCGTAAACAAGAGAAAAAAGAGTTTCTCCTGTGCTCGATTTGGCCATGGTTCGGTAGGCCCATAGAACTCCGGGCAATTCTTCGAACCATTTGCCTTTTGCTGCTTCCAACCTTTTCTTGAGATTTTGAGTAATCACTTTATTCGTTGACTCCGCTTGACCATTTGTGCTCAGATGATAAGGAGAAGATGTGATCCTCTTTATTTTCAAGTCTTCGAGGTATTTTGTAACTTTTGCAACGATAAACTATGGCCCATTGTCGCATGCTATCTCTCTTGGTATCCCAAACCTGCAAATTATATTTTCCCATATGAAATAGACCACTTCGCATTCTCCGATCTTCTGATAAGAACCTGCTTCCATCCATTTAGAAAAATAATCAATCAAAAATAAAAGAAACCTTACCTTTTCAGGATCCAGTGGCGACAGTCCAACGAAGTCCATCCCCCATTTCATAAACGGCCATAGGGACAGAACCGAATGTAAGGGTTCTTCTAGTTGTTGTACTAGTGATGCTAGCATTGGCACTTATCACATTTTCGTACAAAATCTTTGGCGTCTCGTTCCATGCGAGGCCAATAATATCCTGCCCGTACCAATTTCAACACCAAAGATCCTACGCCTGAGTGATTGCCGCATATCCCTTCGTGGATTTTTCTCATGACATAGTAAGCTTCTGACGCTCCTAAACACCGGGCCAACGGGCCTCGGAAAGTTTTTTTTATACAATTTGCCTTTCTTGAAGCTATAACGTGAATCTTTGGCGCGTAACGCCCGTGATGCCTTGGGGCCATCGGGTAACTTTCCGTGCTCGACGTAGTTGATTATTTCATTTCTCCAGTCGTAGACCAGACTAGCCGAATTCACCTCGTAGTAACCATATGTATCCAGGACTGAGCTCATCATTTGCACCACTGTTTCGGACTCCGATCCCTGATGCCTTGGGGCCATCGGGTAACTTTCCGTGCTCGACGTAGTTGATTATTTCATTTCTCCAGTCGTAGACCAGACTAGCCGAATTCACCTCATAGTAACCATCTGTATCCAGGACTGAGCTCATCATTTGCATCACTGTTTCGGACTCCGATCCCTTTATTTCCATTAATGATCCTAAATTTGCTAATGCATCTGCTTCTGCGTTATAATCCCTTAGGATATGAGTAATTGACCACTCCCGAAATCATGCCAAAAGATTCTAGACCTTTACCACGTATTGTTGCACATGTTCTTCTTTGGTATCAAAGATCCCGTAGACCTAATTTAACACTAGTTGTGAGTCACATTTGATTTCGATAACCTCGGAATCAAGTTCCCGGGCCAATTCGAGCCCTGCAATCAAAGCTTCATACTCTGCTTCATTATTAGTTAAAGGGATTGTTCTGATTACCTGTATTAAGGTTTCCCTCAAAGGCATAATTAAGACTATTCCGAGCCCGAACATTTTTACGTTCGTAGCTCCGTCCGTAAATAAGGTCCAAACCCCCGATGTTGATTTTGCCGCCATTACTGCCTCCTTGGTTTCTAGAGATAGTAATCCCGGACTAAAATCGGCCACGAAGTCAGCTAAGACTTGTGACTTTATTGCAATCCTTTGTTTATATTCTATGTCGAATTCACTCATTTTGACGGCCCATTTGGACAATCTACCCGAGAGCTCGGGTTTGTGGAGGATATTCCGCAAAGGGAAAGTAGTCACCACAGCTATCGGGTAGCACTAGAAGTAGGGCCTCAACTTTCGAGTGGCGATTACGAGAGCCAAGGCCTATTTCTCCAAATGTGGGTAGCGAATTTCTCCTCCCGTTAGAATTTTGCCAACGTAATAATTGAGAAATTGCATACCTTCGTCCTCCCGGACTAAAACCGTACTTACCGCAACTTCTGACCCCGCAAGGTAGACTAGGAATGTTTCACCTTCTTTTGGTTTCGAGAGCAATGCAGGGCTTGATAAGTACTTATTTAGGTCCCTCAAACCCTGCTGGCACTCCGGTGTCCATTCAAAATTATTCTTCTTTTTGAACAATGTGAAGAAGCGATGACATTTTTCCGACGACCGGGAAATGAACCTGCTCCAAGCTTCTAACCTTCCTGTGAGCCTTTGGACTTCCTTTACGTTTGACAATTGAGCCGGGATATCGTCTATGGCCTTGATTTTGTCGGGGTTTACCTCAATTCGCCTTTGTGAGACCAGAAACCTCAGGAACGTACTAGAACTAACCCCGAAAGCGCACTTCTCGGGGTTAAGTTTCACGTTATGCTTCCTCAGGATGTCGAATGTTTCTTGTAAATGCTTATGGTGGTCACCTGTATTTAAAGACTTAACGAGCATATCGTGTATGTAAACGTCCATGGTCTTTCCTATTTTCTCTTCAAACATCTTATTTATGAGCTGTTGATAAGCGGCTCCGATGTTTTTTTAACCCGAAGGGCATTACATTGTAACAATATGTACCGAAATTTGTTATAAACCAAGTTTTTTCCTGATCTTCCGGGTTCATCTTAATTTGGTTGTGCCAGGAATAAGCATCAAGGAAACTCATCAACTCGTGCCCGGCCGTAGCATAAATCATTTGATCGATATTGGGCAGTGAGAATGAGTTTTTAGGGTATACCTTATTAATATATTTATAGTCTACACACATGCGAAATTTATTGTTCTTCTTAGGAACTACTACTATATAGGCTAACCAGTCTGGATATCTTGCCTCCCTGACCGAACTGATTTTGAAGCAAGCGGGTTACCTATGAAGTCATGAACAGTGTAGTTTTTCTCATGAACTTTCAACTGCCGTGACGCGTGTTCCATTTTATAAACAGGTTTCATGTTTGATGCATTTCTCCTCGTATTTTTCTAATATAGCCAATGTTAACAAAAATATGCATCATGTTCGATGACAGACTTCATGTCTTCTGGCTGCAAGCAGAATGACTTGAATGCAGCAAGGATGCAGTATAGCAAATCCAAGAAGCGAATTCATTCAGCTACGGGGCACATATTCATTCAGCTTAGGGTGAATTGAGATAAACCGATGGCAAAGAATCACCCTAATTAATAAAAGAGCACACATCAATAAAACCTTCACAATTACTCAGTCGGAAAAAATGGAAGAGCTACTGCTAGACCTGCATATCCACATCTTCCATTCCTCGACGTCTTTAGCAGAATAGATTGGCCATTTTCAGCCCGGAAAAAGGCGGAGCTTTAAGGTGTCAATACGGCATTCGAACTTTCGAAGCAACATGTTTGAGAAGGCGCATTCAAAATTCACTGCATATTATACATGAGCCTATGAACCTTACTTCACAAGCCACTGTAGCACTCCCAAATAGGAAATCACAAAAGAGTTGAAAGAATGGTAACAGAAGAAGAATCATTACTTATTACAGCTAACTCTTGCACACCAATTTTGACGGTCAACAGTAAAAGAATGGTAACAGGGGGAAACGTTACTTATTACAGCTAACTCTTGCACACCAATTTTGACGGTCAACAATAAAGATAGCACAATAAAGATAGCGATTCATCAATCCTGTTTAGGTACACTGAAAAGTGTTTCGAGAACCAACCCCCCACATATAGCAGAAAACTCAAATCTCCACTTCTGATACCAAACAGTTAACCAAGCTTTGCCTCTTTATGCTTGGCATCCGCAATCTTCCTCCACTGAACTGCTGAAACTGACAAAAAGACAGATTGTGAGAATGTTAGCTAATCACATTATGTAATTCTTCTAAAGGGTATCGCCACGGTACACTTTTACAACTTTTCTCTGAAGCATAGCGTTTGGAAAGAGCATGTTTCAGAGGACAAATTTTTAATTTCCATATGTATTGTGTCAAACTGAAGGGAATTGGAGTCCAACGGTGTACAGCAGTATGAGAGGGGGATACATCGAGCAACTGTTATGTCAATGTAGGGAATCTGGACCCAAAAAAACAAGAGCCTCTTTACCCTTTTTTATGTTAAATAACAACAAAGGAGTCCATTGATCAAATTTATGTATATGCCAGCTTTAAAACCAGGTTCTCTACATCTCAATGCCTTGTGAATATTCCCTTGACCAGCAGTTATATTCCCCTATAGAGAGCTAACTCTCGATAAGGAACACCCCTAAATAGCAGCAAAACACTCATCAAATTAAGAGGAACCTTCCTTGTCAATCAATCATGCACATTTTAAGCAGCTTTCTTACCTGGGTTCACATTGTAATTTTGAAACAGAAGAATGGTACAGTCAAATGCCAATGGCAGCTTAGTGCGATCAAAGCTCCACTTTCCATGAAAAGCATGGACACCTAATTAAAATTTATTGGAGGAAAAACCAAAGAGGGATGTAAACCATAAGATATAATAAACCCAGAACCCAGATGTAAACAGAAAGCGATTTATCCCATTATACTGAACCCGTTTGTGGAATTAAATCTGTAAAGTTCTACTGTTAACATCTCCACCTTTTTTATTAACACTTATGTCTTCACTTTCAACATTATATTATCCATATCCAAATAGTACAAAGTTTAATGGGGTATATATTTGTCAATAGAAAAACTTGAAAGGAAATTAAGCAGTACCTTATTCATAAAAGAAACCATACTCTAACTATGAGTTTCTCTATTAAATTCATTTTTAAAAAGGGATATCTCCCTGTGATTGGCATATAATAGTAAAGAAAAAGGCAAGTGTATCTCAAGTTTGAACTCACCTCTTGATATTCTAGCATGAAACAATCTAAAGCAGCTTTCACCGTCTAGTCCGCTTGTCTGCATACTTGTCATCATCATATCTTCTCTTTCCACCAGAATGTAAATCATCATGTCTAGCCCTCTTGTGAGAATCATGACCTCTATAACTATCACGTGTTCTGCTTCTATGTTCCTCCTCTTCTTGTTCATGCCTTCCACGCTGAGAATCCCGTTCTTTCTCATGCTTCCTGTACCGATCTTCCTCTTCATCTCTTTTTTGCTTCACTTCCCAGCGATCATCATCCCTACTTTCTCTTCTCTCCCGTCCAGGCACTTCATAATCTCGATTTTCACGTCGACTTTCACGGTGCAGTTCATTCCGACTCTGAATTTTAGTGCCACGCTCTCCACCATCACCTTCATATTCTCCCCCAGTTCTTCTTGCTTGTTGATCTTTACTTCTGTCCTTAATACTCCTGTATGACCTACTTTGATTGTCAGTTTCACTATTAGGCCTTCCATGCTCTTCGTCTTTTCTAGAATCTATCTTCCTTGACTTCCCGCCGGGTTCATCCAAGTTTTCGTTATCTAGTTTTCTCTTACCCCTCAACAACTCTTGACTAGCACTTGATCCACCAATCACATCTTCCCTCGATTGATATAACTTCTCCAATTTCTTGAACGTGTCCAATCCTTTATCAGAAGCTTGTGCACCTTCCTTCTTTTTCAAATCATCCTCCTGAAATTCCCTATCTTTCATAACCGAACTCTCCCACCTACCACCAGAATCATCTCCACGACCACTTCTATTGAACTTCTCAGACTTGGTCCTATCTACACTCTTATGTCCACGATAACTCCTCTCGCTATCTGAACCACTGGTGATGCGAGAATAGTCACTACTGCTGATTTCACCTTCGTCCTTGTCAGAATTGCATCGTTTACTTTTTTGAGTCTTATTTGTTTTTGCAACATAGCCTTCATCATACTCGCTGTCATCAGACTCGTACCTTCCCCCTTTCTGAATCTTCTTGCTTTTTACATCACGATCGTTACTACCATCATCAGAATCATGTCTTCTACCTCTTTGAGACTTCTTGTTTTTAGCATCACGACCATCATCATGCTCACCCTCAGTAACATGTCTCCTTCCTTCCTTAATCTTCTTGCTTTTTACATCACGATCATTACTATCATCATCACCAGAATCGTATCTTCTACCTCTTCGAGACTTCTTGTTTTTAGAATCATGACCACCATCATACTCACCTGCAGTAACATGTCTCCTCCCTTCCTGAATCTTCTTGCTTTTTACATCACGATCACTACCATCATCGTCATCATCAGAATCTTGTCTTCTGCCTCTTTGTGACTTCTTGATTTTAGCATCACGGCCATCATCATACTTACTCTCAGTAACCTGCCTTCTCTCTTTCTGAATCATCTTGTTATCGACATCGCGATCATTTTTGTAGTCATCCTCATCAGAATCGTGTCTTCTACCTTGTTGAAACTTACTGGCTTTTGCATCACGGCCAGCATTATACTCACCCTCAGAATGTCTCCTACGGGATTTTGCATGTTTCTTCTCCTGATCAGACTCTGGATAAGAATCAGAATCTGAGGAAGAATCAGAGAGTGAATCACTGTGATGCCGCCTTCTACCCTCTTTTTCCCTGGCAGACAACTTTTTTGACTTATTATCAACAGCAGTAGCAGAATCAGAACTAGAATAGTGGGCTTTTTCATGGTTCTTCTTCTTAGGCTTTTTGGCATGGCTATCACCGCTGTCAGTGTCAGAAGAATCCACACGTTTTTTCTTCTCTGTTTTCTTATTACGCTTACCCTCATCCTTCTCTTTTCTCAAGTCCTTCCCCTGCCACTTCCTATCAACAAGCTCATTATTATCACCATCTTCATTCTCTTCAGAATCTAAATCTAAAGCCTCATGCCGCTTCTTCTGGGTCTCGTGTTCAGCCCCTATCTTGAGAGCAGCTTTTAAGGTTTCCATCTGCCTTTCCTTCAAAGCAGCAATCTGGTGTGTCTGTGTTTCCGAAACCCTGAAAATGAACAAACTAGCTGTTGCATATCAGCCATGCAGTGTGTGTGTGTGTGTGTGTGTGTATTATTTATTTTTTTGAAAAAGAATCTTGCAAACTATATATTGGCCCGTTAGCAAAACATTTATACGAAGCAGGAAAGGAGAAGTCAACAAAACTTGGACCCCTAACAGCCCAAATCCCAGTAGCTTTTAGGATACTGAAACCTGCTTTGTAACCTCCAAAACCTTGCTTTGTTCTATCTAACAAGCCAAATTTCCTATCAATTTTTGGAGGTCAAAAAATATTGGTAAAGACATTATGATATAAACACATCACTAGAGGGCTAAATAACATTTATATCCAACAAAACCAATTCTTGGAACTTCTGAACTGCTGAAACGGCAAATTGCTGACCAGGTTATAACAATCGGACTGACAACAGTCATACAAGTTAAAAACTGTAGTAACTATAGTTGTGATAAAACGGCCCATCAGAACAACTTATACATGATTGCACTTTTCTACCTTTTCAACCAGAAAGATAGAAGTGTAGAACCACAAAACAAATTCACCAATGAACCTTATGCTAAATTTACTTTAAGATTTTTGAAGCTGCTCAAGAAATGAGAATGTCAAAGGACGCAAGAATCAAACCACAACCTAATCATATATATATGTATCTAAAACCTCCTCATCTAGACCTCTCATACAGACAAAAGGAAAACAAAAATCATTTTCAATTTATATCTCCTTAAAAAGTCTACTAATTCATATAGATCATTAACTTGTCATAATTGTACCATATTCCATAACATATTCTTAAAGGTCAAAAACAAAACAAAACAATGTAAACTCAACACCCCAGGGTAGGCCCATTGGTCTATGAGGTGAGACCATGAGGTTTCAAGTTCAAATCTCAAGAGTCAAAAAATCCTAGGTGATTTTTTCCCATATGCCTAACTGTTGGTGGGTTGAGGTAGCAAGTACCTGTGGAATAGTCAAGATGCACATAAGATGACCTGGACACCACCACCGTCATTTTAAAAATAAACAACAATATGAACTCAGAAAGAAGCATTACAAAGTTGTAATAACCACATTTCTTTCCCCTTTCCAATTTCTTTCGTTTCTTTCACTTCTAATGGAAAGAACAATAAAATTTCTCATATTTCCATTTCCCAACAATTCTGCTAGTTCCAAAGATAATGCATGGAAAGTTCTCTAAGAAACGACTAGTAACAACATCAACTCAGTCAAAACTATAAATCTGTAACTAATTCTTCAACAATAATTGATCCAATGCGTATATTATGCAAAAAGCATAACTATAAATCAAAAAATAAGTTACCTTTCATAGCCAATAGCAGTGGATCCACCAGAATCTTCAGATGTTGCCTCCAGATTACGTCGAGCTTCATCGAGCTTTTCCGCAATCTCAGCATCGGTGTATCCCTGATCGGTAAGCTTATCCTCAAGGACTAGAAGTTTGAGCTGAATCTGCCGTTTCCGGTCGTGTTCGAGAATGTCCTTGTTCGCTTTCCTCGTCACTCCGGCAGTTCCTTGGCCGGACTCAAAACCTTTGCCGCCGTCTACGAGGACTTTGTTCGTCTTTGGCTTGACGAAAAACTTGTTGGTCTGGATGTAGCCGTTGGTGCCGGAGCCTCGCGGCGTTTGTAGCCCGATTCCGTTGTACATCTTCGCTGGAAAGCAAAAAGAGAATATCTGAAATCTCTTGCCCTAACAATTAGGGATCATTTGCGTCATATATTATAAGAGCGATGGGTCAACCCGCTCTAAATCGGGTCGGGTTTTTAGGCCATTTGTTTCGTTCTATTTTTGCAAACGATTTTTTACCTTATCTAGGGTGTGTTAGCTATAAAGCAAAAAAAAAAAAAAACAATTCCAATTTTCTATGGTTGGTTAGTTTAAATGTTTTAAAAAATATGAACTTATTTTTTTTTAATTGGAGTGAAATATTTTTTCAAAAGGGGAAATATATATTTTTTAAAATTCTTTTTCAATATTCTCCACCCACCCCATTAAACCCACCCTCAAATCACGCCCAACCACCCTAACCCTTACACCCACCATACCCAACCTCGCTCACCATCCACCCTAAATCGAAATATTATTAAAAATATTTTTTTTCATGTTGTAAATAGAGTACTTTTTTTATTTTAACAAAATGAGTATATTCTTTTCATGATGTAGAAAAAGTATTTTTTTTTTATTTCAACAAAAGAAATACTTTTTTTTCGTGATGACGAAAAATTATTTTCTTTCATTTCAACAAAACGGGTATTTTTTTTTCATGATATAGAAAAAGTATTTTCTTTCATTTCAACAAACTAAGTATTTTCTTTTCTTGATGTAGAAAAAATATTTTCTTTCATTTCAACAAACTAAGTATTTTCTTTTCTTGGTGTAAAAAAAAAAAATTCTTTCATTTCAACAAAATGAGTACTTTCTTTTCATAATATAGAAAAAGTATTTTCTTTACTTTCAACAAACTAAGTATTTCCTTTTCCTGATGTAAAAAAATATTTTCTTTCATTTCATCAAACTGGTATTTTCTTTTCATGATGTAGAAAAAGTATTTTCTTTTATTTTAACAAAATGATTACTTTCTTTTCATGATGTAGAAAAAGTATTTTCTTTCATTTCATCAAACTGAGTATTTTCTTTTCATGATATAAAAAAAGTATTGTCTTTCATTTCAACAAAACTAATACTTTTTTTTCATGATGTAGAAAAGTATTTCCTTCCATTTCATCAAACTAAGTATTTTCTTTTCATGATGTAAAAAATTATCTTCTTTCATTCAACATAATGAGTAATTTCTTTTCATGTTGTAGAAAAGATACTTTCTTTTTCAACAACAGCAAAATATTTTCTTTTTAGTTATCGAGCTCAAATTTCAACGTTGTTCGTGCGTGAAAAAGTAAAGTAACACATTAGTTCCTTTGGTTTTGTGTGAATTTTGAAAAGAATAATTAAATTCTTGAAAAAAATTGGGGGGGAGGGGAGGGGGGGTTTCAGGAAACATGAGGATTTTGGGGGAGGTGTGTAACGACCCGACCGGTCGTTTTGAGCTCCAGCACGTCGTTCGGCGGTTTGAGGCCTTGAGTAGCTTCACTTCAGATATTATGACTTGTACGCATGGTTGGAATTTAATTTCGGGAAGTTCGGAGTTGATTTGGAAAGTAAATTCTCATTTTGAAAGCCTTAAGTTGAAAGAATTGACTAATACTAGATTTTAAGTAAGCGGCCTCAGAATCGGGATTTGAAGGTTCCAGCAGGTTCGTATAATAATTTCGGACTTGAGAGTATATTCGGATCGGGTTTTGGATACCCCGGAAGCGTTTCGGCACCTATTGTGGAAGTTAGCATTTTGGAAGAATTCCAAAAATTTGGGTTGAAGTGCATTTAAATGTTATCGATGTCCGTTTGGAATTCCGAGTTCGTGTGATCGCACCTGCGCAAAAAGGGCCGCAGGTGCGAAAAATCCATCGCGGGCGCGGACACCGCAGGCGCGAAGAATTTTTTTGCATGTGCGAAGCCGCAAGTGCGAGAAATCAATCGCAGGCGCGGACACCACATGCGCGAAAGATTTGCCGCGAGCGCGATTATCGCTGGGCATTGAGTGTTTAAAGCGGGGATTTGAGCATTTTTGCTCATTTCTTCATTCTTAGACGATCTTTGGAGCTTCTTGAGAGGAGCATTCACCTAACAAATTGGAGGTAAGTTAATTTCCACCTATTGCAAGTTAAATACATGGTTTTATATATGGATTTAGACATGAAAATTAGTAGAAATTATGGAGTTTTGATAGAAAATCTAGAATTTGGTATTTTTTGATTTTTACCGCGAATTTGAGCATGTGATTGGACATAAGTCATATATTTGAGTTTATAAGGTTATGGGTAAAGTTTATCTTCAAAAAATTTTGGAATCCGGGCACGTGGGCTCGAGGGTGATTTTTATCGACTTTTCGAGCGGAGTTAGGAATTGTTATAAATAGGATTATAATGAGTATTAGAGTATATATTTATGGAATTACTTGTTTGTTGATTAGTTTTGGAGCGTTGGGCATCGATTTGAGTTGATTGAATGGCTTGGGAGCCGGTTATGAAACTTCAGAGCAAGGTAAGTCTCTATTCTAACTTTGTAAGAGGGAATTAACTCCATAGGTGAACTAAATTATTGTGTGCTTCTATTTGTGGGGGCTACGTACGCACAAGGTGACGAGAGTCCGTACGTAGCTACTAGTTATGCCTATGTCCGAGTAGTTTTAGGCTCACATCATGCCTTGTTGATATTGTTATTGATTTGTGTTTATTGTTTGCCACGAGAGGGAGCGAGATTGAGTTTGCTTATTAAATATTTTGAAAGGAGTTGAAATTGAAGAACTTGAGATTTAAAAGGTTTCATTTGAACTTCATAATTTCGAAAAGGATTGAGGAATGCTATAATAACTTAAGAAATCTATGTGTGACTGCGTCGCATGTATGTTTCGCAAGCGAGGTAATTTTCTTAAAAGGCTACAAGCTGAATTTCCCTTATTTTGAAAAGAATCAAGAAAGAGATAGGATTTTAATGTTAAAATTATATTTGATCGCGTCGCAAGTATGATCCGCGAGCGGGGAGATTTCCTTAAATTTATATTTGACCGCGTCGCACGTATGATTCGCGAGCAGGGTATTTCCTTCTACCACTCTTATGGGATCGGGTCGTTCTCCTTGGCAAGATTTATGTACCACACTCTCATGAGAGCGGGTCGTTTGCCTCGGCAGGTTAATAGATGCATCTATCGTTCGCATCATTCGACCCTCGGCAGTGCACAATTTACTTTTATGTTGGATCGGGTCGTACGCCTCGGCATTTCCTATATATATTATCCTCATGGAATCGTGCGTAATATTGGTAAGAAGCCGGTGTATCTGAGGTTTTTCCCTGATTTAAATTATGACCACCTCTTTGATGAAATCCACCATCTCTATATATGCTCCGGTTACAGAGGGAACTTGTTAGTTGAGAGCTCGAGTAAAATTGTAAAGAGGGGAATTATGCCACATATTTTATACATGTTTATTTCATATATTTACTCGGTTTCATATCTATTCACTTCTTTACTGTACCTGATATTATTTGACCACTAGTAAGTGTCGAAGTCGACCCCTCGTTACTACTTCTTCGAGGTTAGACCGGATACTTACTAGGTACACGTTGATTTACGTACTCATACTACACTTGCTGTATATTTTTGTGCAGGTGCATATATATATCTAGTAGCCTTGCGGGCGCAGAGATGTGGTTAATGCGGAGACTTAGGTGAGCTGCATTTCCATCTACGATCCGCAGCCAGCATAGTCCCCTTCAGAGTTACTTATGTATTTTCCTGTCTAATTTGTATTGTGGACAGGTGTTGTATTTTATTTTATCTTCCTAGTTGACGTTCATACACTTGTGACATCGGGGTTTGGGATGATTACAGGTTATTCAGTATTGAAATCGTTAGAAACATTATTATTTATTCTGTTAAATCCATCTTTTACTATTAAATGGAAGAAAAATCATGATTTCAAAATACTAAAATGAGAACCAAATTAAGTATTTATTTTTGGCTTGCCTGACAGCGGTGTCCGGCGCCATCACGGCCTTTAATGGATTTTGGGTCGTGACAACATGGTATCATAGAACCAGGTTCACTTAGGTCTCACGAGTCATGAGCGAGTCTAGTAGAGTCTTGCGGATCAGTACGGAGACATCTGTACTTATCTTCGAGAGGCTATAGGGTTGTTAGGAGCACTTCCCTTCTTGATTCCCTATCGTGCGATTTGATTCCTTTGAGGCTTATGCCTTCATTTCTTTCCCATTCAATCTTATGCGACGTGAAACGCTGGTTATAAATCGGGAATTGAGGAATTGTTATGGTACTACAGATGTGGTGCGGGATGTTTCTCCATGCATAGTTGATTGGACTATTATCGTCGCCTTGTGGAAGTATATTCTATCATTTCATCTTAGTAGCTGTAGTTATGAGAGCTTTGAGGCTATGCACAGGTTGCTATGATGATCATGAATTGTTATCGCACAATATTGATGTGATGATAGGATGCTTGCCTATGTGTCGGGGCAGTGAATGACTTGAAAGGAGGTTTGCTCAGTGCATGATACAGAGATTCGGTATTTTACTTCCGATGGAGGAAAGGCAATCGAACTAAAAATGTTCAGACTTGGGTTGATGGAGTAGCGGGACTCGATATTTTCGAGCGTGGTGGAATATTCGCCTGTGATGTGGCGTCATCGTCCTTGATTGGTTAAAATGTGTTAAGTCCTCCGGTGTTATGTTTTCCTTCAATTCGCCTTAGGGCAGAGTATTATAAATGGTGCCGAGAAAGCGACTGTCAGAGGTCGCAACGTGCAGAGGTTCAGGATCAAATCTGCATTCCTGGTATTGATGGCTCGAGAAAGATGATTTTCAGAAAGGTTTAAAGTTAGGAGCGACCTATTGGTTCAAGTGCTACAGAGATAGATTTTTGTTTAAGGCAACAACTGGGTAGTGAAGAATGAGGAAGGACATGTGGGAAGTGCCTTGCAATGGATAAACTTATAGAAGGCCAAGTGTGAGAAACAGGAGTCGGGTAATTACTTAAAGGAGTGAGTTTGACCAAAGTGGGAGAGTGGCAAGGTAGCATATGGGTTCGGTGGTAGGATGACTACACTCCTTGAGAAAAGTTTAGAGTGATTTGGGATTCATGGTGGACAGTGACTAGGTCTACGGGCTTAATTTGGAATATTGGCTGCTATATCAGGGGAGATTGAATACAACAGAAAAGAGTTGCTTAATATGAAGAATGGTACAACATGACTCTGGATTGTTTATTGGTTTCGTAGTAATTGCACTCGGTGGAGCATCATTGAAAGATTTCGAGGAATTTGGCGGGTCGATAACGCGAGGTCAGGTCAGAGAGGAAGGATGAAACTTGGTAGGTTTCAGAGTTATGCGGTGGTGGCTTTGAGCTAAGTGGGAGAGACCCGCCGCTTACGATTGGATGACATGGTTATCTATTTATGAGGTTCCTGGTTATCGGTATTGGTGGGTTATTACGATTAAGCAAAGAGAACATCAATGGTGATTCGAGCAAAGGATTTGAAGAATATGTGTTATAATTGGCCTTATTGACTCATGTTCAGGCTCTGGGAAGGTTCGTGATTTATGCTTAGTACAAAGGCGATTTGCAAGGAAGGTGATTCAGTCGGGTGCTTCAGTGAGAGGGTGTTCATGTGCTAGTGGAGCCTGGGAGTTTGATTATATTAGGGACCAAGTCAGAGTGGGTGACTCTCAATAACGGTCCTAGTGGATTCAAAAGTTAAGGTGTGGTGCCTAAGGATTTCGAGTCCATAGTATGGGTTGAATATCGAGCTTTTGCAGCGGATTATAAAAGTGGCTTGGAGTGTTCTATATTATCTTCGGTATGCGGTGTAGTAATGGAATAATGGGAGAAAATAACTTCGGAATCGTAAAGGAAATATCAGAATGGGTGTACCAGTTGAAGATGCGGATATACGCACAAGGAGGGTGTGAGATGGTTTGTGGGTTTTGGGGACAATGTGATCTCGTGAGATGGGGTCACTTAGGATGAGTGCGGATTTAGGTTCGTGATGTAATGGATGGAGCTATTATTATTTCTAAGGCAAGTTAAGAATAAATTGGGAAAAGACGGGTCGGCTAACAATGGTTGAATTGGCATGATGGTGGCAATGATCAGTTCCTTCAGCGTATTGAGTTATGCATGTGATTTGGGGTGGCTTGTGCGAGGCTTGACGGCCGCCGTAATTAATTATATTCGGATGCATTCAGGTATTATGACCTGTTATGTGTGGGCAGGTCCTGAAAGAGTTATGGTGGCTAGACCACTATTTGAGGATTTGTGTGTTGTACGGTTATGAGAATTCAGTCATGTGTTGCAATGATTTTCCTGAAAAGAGTAAAGTGAAAGATTCTACAAAGTGTATCCTATTAGCGGTTTAGGAGTTATGATGAAATTATTGGGTTCTCGTGTATTGGTAAGATAGGTGCGGTGAGCGGAACGAAATTTGAAACTTAAGGATTAAGGTTGCAGTTGGTGTCGACAAGAATGTCAAGGAGCTCGGATGAGCAGGAAAAGATTCAGATGGTTAGAGTAAGCTGGTATTGTCTTTAGCGTCACCTAAGGTTGATGTCATGTGTTAGAGGCCTTGTGTGTTGATTTGTGGATTCTTGATTTGCTTTACAGCTTTAGTGCAGTCAGTGGTATGGATGTGCAGACTTGTTACCTGGTGCGGAAGGTCATGTGAGCGTATTCCACGGGAAGATTGTATAAGTGTGACGTGTAGTCACTTGATTGATTGAAGAATTGAAACCAAGTATAAAGATTGTGGTAATATCGCTAATTTGAAAATTTATGCCTGGAGGGCGCTCGGTTCATTTGGTTATGGACTGTGGAAGTTTGTTCCAGTTATGATTGTTGTTCGCGTGTGTTATGGGGAAAGGGGCTATTATGGATCCTTGAAAGGTTATTAGCCTAGTACGGTGCGATCAGAATCGGCTTGAGGTCTGTGGATAGATTTAAATGTGAATATGGGCTCTATGTCAGGCCGGATGTGTTCATTTCAGCATAGCGCTCCTTATGGAGGAGTATTCGGACGTTGGATGTTATTTCGTCGTCGGCTATTTCATGTAATACTATATAGTGCCGTGTGAGTTGTGAAACGGCTTGATGATTTCATATGTGTTGAGGTTCTACGTAGCGATAGTGTTATGTGAGCAGGATGGCTCTCGAGAGTTAGATCATATATCTCACCTTAGTTGTGCTTAAGTTTTGTAGCATATGGCGCTGTCTGTCTCACTAGGGACGGTATTATGCACTTAGCGTGCTTGTGGCCGATATTCGGGTATTTTGTAATAATGAGCATTCTAGCTTAGTAAGTATCTCCTTATATAGATTTTATGTGTGGATCAGGTGGCATGCCGCCACAGGCATGTTGTTTGGATCGAGTTGCGCACCGTAACAGTGTGATGTTGAGTGCAATCCCCTTTGTCTATTTTCGTGTGTTTTGTTTTCCATTTTCTGAGGAAGGTTCGTAACACCTTTTCGGTTGTCTAGTTAGTTACGTAGGTTGAATAGTTCTTTCCAGAGTTCATTTTCCTCATGTATCACATCAAGTTTGTAGCTTATTGTCACATTGTGGCATCACATGAGACTTTTTGGCAGCGTATGAGGTGGCTTATTGCCTGAACAACTTATGCTGGGTGAGACGCGATTATTGGATCCGGGATCAGTGCGATCGGATTATATGAAGTATAGTAAAGAGCAAATACCATTATTTGGTTATAATGGGGTAATGATTCTAGTCAAGAGGAGAGACTCAATGATTTGTTGACTCGGCAGTTGGTTATGAATTTCTACACATTTCTTCCGTCGTGGCGGGATTGCAAGAATTGGAACAAGACTTATATATGTCATAAGGTGCATTGCGAGCATCAGATTTGTGGAATTTTGGCTATTGTTATCAGAGGATGTTATTATGGTCATGTGAATATTGCGGTGCATGGTGTGAATTCAGCAAAGGTACGCAGTCATGTTCTGGTACATCATGTGGTGATTGATACGGTCATTGTATGTTGGAAACAAGCCTAGCAGAAGATTCCGGATGTTGGAATTTAGCTCTAAGGCTAGTTTCACTAAACAAAAGGGGAATCTTCAGATTTACTCGAGCCAGTGTGCTCAACTGAGTTGTGGTAGCACGGGTAGGTGCACGAGGTGCTAATCATTAATTTCGGACAACTCCAACGCAGTTCTTAGAATGTTCGAGGACGAACGTATGTTTAAGTGGGAGAGAATGTAACGACCCGACCAGTGATTTTGAGCTCCAGCACGTCGTTCGGCGGTTTGAGGCCTTGAGTAGCTTCACTTCAGGTATTATGACGTGTACGCGTGGTCGGAATTTAATTTAGGGAAGTTCGAAGTTGATTTGGAAAGAAAATTCTCATTTCGAAAGCCTTAAGTTGAAAGAATTGACTAAGATTGGATTTTAGAGTAAACGGCCTCAGAATCGGGATTTGAAGGTTCCAACAGGTTCGTATGATGATTTCGGACTTGGGCGTATATTCGAATCGGGTTTTGGATACCCCGGAAGCATTTCGGCACCTATTGTGGAAGTTAGCATTTTGGAAGAATTCCATAAATTTGGAAATTTTCAGTAGCTTGAAGTAATTCTTTGTTGAGAGTGAGTGAATTTAATTTTTTATCTATGCCCTTCTTTGATCCTATATCTATATATTGTGTGATATATGTGCATCTCTCTTCATTCGGCGAGGCACACTTGGAATTAAAAAATATTATGATTTCAGTTCTCAATAAGTGAACATGAGTACAGTTGAAAGTTGTTTGAACTCATAGATTGGTCTTAGTCAATTCTTCTCTGTAAAAACTTCTCATGATTTCACTTAAAGTGTTTAGTTACTATGTTCATTTGTTTTCTTTGCTCGAGGACGAGTAAAAGTTTAAGTATGGGAGAATTTGATAAGTGCATTTTACCAGATGTTAACCACATAATTTATCTCATAAAAACATAAAAATTATCATGTTTCCTCCATATTCTTACCTTTATTTTACAGGAATAATTATAGAAGAATTGTTGTGCGCAACATGAAAAAAGAAAAACAAATATTCTAGAAAAATACAATAAATAAGCGTAAGATCGAGCTATGATTCGTTACTATTGTGACAATGCACCAAGTCTCGATTTGCCATGATGAAATCGGCGAAATCTATATTTAGAATGACAGATTTCTCATCTCTGCAAATTCAAAATCTAGATTTGCCATGGAAATTTAGCAACAAATCGAGAAGTCGAGTTCTCATCTCTGCAAATTCAAAATCTAGATTTGCCATGAAAATCTAGCACCAAATCGAGAAGTCATCATGTAATTTTCTTATATAAGAAGATGTTGCCCGATCAGAAGAGGGTATCGGAGTAGAGAGAAAGCTTAGAGCTAGAAGACCAAATCCAAAATTTTAATTATCACGACCCAAAATCTACTGTAGGTCGTGATGGCGCCTAACGCCGCCGACAGGCAAGCCAACGGTGATTAATCAACTTAGTTACTCATTTTATTATTTTCGAAATCATGAATCCCATTAAATAAGTAGAGTAAAATCTTGTACTCGTAGAAAACCCGTGATTTTATTTTTTAATTTTTGTATAAAATATAAATTACAAGGTGAAATGATAATAATTACGTGAACTACATTAATGAACACCCAGTAGGAACCCCCAAAATCCGGTGTTACAAGTGCATGAACATATACTAAGGAGTATAATAATAATAATACAACATATGTCCGGAATACAAGTTAGAAATAAGAATATAAATAGCTCTGATGGAGACTCTTTATGCCACATATCATAACATAGAATGCAACTCACCAGAAAAGTCCCCGCAACAGTCGCGCCCTTGCGCCCAAAAAACCACTAGACAACAGCCGCGCCTTTGCGCCCAAAAGACTACCAAACATATATATATGTACCTGCACAATAAGTGCAACAAGTGTAGCATGAGTACGTAAATCAACGCGTACCCAGTAAGTATCTAGCCTAACCACAGAGAAGTAGTAACGAGGGATCGACATCGACATCGACACTTACTAGTGGTCCAATATGCTAAATACTAAACAGATATGAAGCACAACAGTAATAGTAGGATGAAACAGTAACCAGGATAACCTCTCAAAATTTCTTTTAACGATATAAACTTCTCAATCTCGTATCCTATCTCAACATCTCGGATAATATCCAGTGCCAATTTCAAATGAATAAGAAATACCATATAAAATGCAAGGCATTAGTGGAAGGAAAACTCTCATGAATATTCGGACTACTAGCGATATAACACACGATTATGTCGAGGTCGTACGGCCCAATCCCAAAAGGAATATGATACTGCTGAGGTGAAGGGCCCGATCCCATCATAACGTGTACACTGTCAAGGGTCGAGCAACACGAACTATAGATGCATCTATTATAGTGCTGAGGCAAACGGCACGCTCCCTTAAGAGCGTGGTACATGATCCTGCCGAGGCGTTCGACCCGCTCCACAGGAAAGGAAAGGAATTTTTGAATTACGAGTCACGTGCTTACGATACGGTATATGAACACAAAGTGAGTATAACCTTTACCGATTCTCAAATAATTTGCCAACTACTCAAGGTGATAAGGCTCGACCTAATATATATGTAATTTCTAAATCAAGTTCAATTATAATTTTAATTAATTAAGCTATCAGAATGAGTTCAAATAATTCAAATATTATATAGTAAAGTCCTAAGTCTACCCGAACATAAATATAATTTTGCCACGTGCAGACTCTCGTCACCTTATGCGTACGTAGAACCCACAACTAGTAGCACATAACAATTACATCACCTAGAGGGTAGTTTCCCCCTCACAAGGTTAAACATAAGACTTACCTCGCTCCGAAGTTCCATAACCGGTTCCAACGCCACTCTAACACCTCAAACCGATGTCTGTCGCTCCAAAACTAGTCAAACAATGTGCAAACCAATAAAAATATACTCTAATACTCATAATAGATCAATTTATAATAATTTCCAACTCCGCTCGAAAAGTCAATAAAGTCAACCCTCGGCCCACGTGTCCGGATTTTGAAAATTATTGAAAATAAATATTACCCATAACTCGCGTGGTCTATATCTAGAAAATCATCCAATTTCGTCCATGAATCGACCCTCAAATTAATTATTTACCATTTCTCAACTTTGGGGCTCAAATCCTAATTTCTACAATCCAAACACGGATAAAAATAATGACCAACAAAAATGATCATGGATAAACATCAACATAAAGTTCAGATATTTACTCCCGTATTGAGACGAGAACAACGCCGCAAAAATCACCTAAAACGGAGCTTTAGATCTCAAGATATGCCCAAAATACTAATATTCTCGGTATAAAATACTGTCTAGATGATTTTTCTTCATCGCCTTCGCGGGAGACCTTCGCGTTCGCGAAGAGCAACTTTTTGCGTGGACCGGTCAACCCAGAAATCATTCCTCGCGTTCACGAAGAACAAAGCTTCGCACCAGAAACTAGTAATTTTATCCGACACGGAAATAGGCATAACACTCTCATACGACATCGGAATTCGACGATTCTTGTTGCTATGGATCCGTAATTATGATACGTATCTAATGGATCAATCCAATCATAAATAAAAAGTCCTTTTCTCAATATAGTTCCCTTTATTCCCAAAAAATGACGCTGAAATATCAAATAAGAGCGTGACACAACCCAAACACCTCTGAAACACACCCGAGGCTATCGGGACCCTGCCCAATTACACAAACCAGTCCCAAAACATAAAACGAACCTGCTAGAGGCCTCAAATCACACCAAACAACATCAAAACTACGAATCGATGACCGAAACCTTTCTTTAAACTTTCAAATATTCAAACTTCGACGAACGCGTCTAATTCATACTTAAATATTCCGGAATGACGCCAAACTTTACGCACAAGTCACAAATCACGATACCAACCTATTCCAAGGCTCGGAACCTCAAACGTACATCGATAACACCAAAGTCGATTTCAAATCAAACTTAAGAAATTCTAAAACCTTCAAAATGCCAACTTTCCATATTAAGCGCCGAAATGCCCCTGGATCACCCGATACTCAACCCGAACATACGCCCTAGTCCGAAATCATCATACGTACTTATTGGAACCTTCAAATCCCAATTCTGAGGTCCTTTACTCAAAAGTCAAACCCAGGTAAACTCTTCCAACTTAAGCGTTCGAATTAAGAATTTTCTTTCCAAATCAGTTCCAAATTTTCGGAAATTAAATTCCGACCACACATATAAGTAATAATACATGAAGTGAAGCAACCCAAGGCCTCAAACCTGCCGAATGACGCGCTAGAGCTCAAAACGACCAATTGGGTCATTACATTCTCCCCCACTTAAACATATGTTCATCCTCAAACGTGCCAAGAACTATTCTGGAGCTGTCCAAAATCACTGTTCAACACCTTATGCACCTAACATGCCACCACAACCCAGTTGAGCACATTAGCCCAAGCCAGACTGAAGATTTACCCTTTCATTTTAGCCAACAAGCCTTAGAATCAAATTCCAAACCTTCAAATTTCTATACAAGACCTGATTCTAACATACGAACACCGTATCAATTTCCACACGCAGAACCCATACATGATAATGCACCCATGCTGACATCACACAATGCACCGCATAATTCATTTACCTATACTAACCTCCTCCAAGCACTACAACTACAAATTCACCGACCCGATGCTCGTAGTATACCTTATAACACATATAATCCTGGTCTCAATCCTCACAATACTGCAACGATGAAAGGGATGCACATGAACTCATAATCACCTCAAATCAATAACTCACAGGGTCCTCCGCTCAACAAAACTCTGGCCTCATTCTGAACTAAATAGTGCCATTTTCCCTCTAATATACCTTATATAAATATGATTGCACTTATCTCAGGTCAATAACCTCGTCTCACCCAGTACAAGCTTCTCGGGAAATAAGCCATCTCAAACACCTCCAAAAATCTCATATGACGCCATCAATGCGCCAACAAGCTACAAAATCGAATGTGACCCATAAGGAAAAATGAACTCTGGCAAAGAACTACCCAGCACGCATAACAAATAAAATGGCCAAACAGATGCTATTAACCTATCTTAGAGATAAGAAACGAGGCACACAAAATAAGTATAAGAGATCATCCCAACATCTCACTGTTGTGGCATGCAACCCGATTCACACATGATAACGTTGCGGCGTGCAACCCGACCCATACATCATACCTGTGGCGGCGTGCCACCCGATCCACACAAAATAATATATAAGGTAATACCTACCGAGCCAAAATGCTCATACCCGCGAAATGCCCCAATATCGACCACAAGCACGCCAAGTGTATAAACACAACCCTGAGGAGACAGATAGCGACATGTGCTATAAAATGCCAAGCACGACTAAGGTACCATAACGACCTGCATCTTGAGAGCCATCTTGCTCATATAACTCCATAAACTACATGGGATCACGAGACACGTGTGAATAATCAAGTCGTTTCACATAGAATAGTTGACGACAAGAATAACATCCAACATGCGAAGAATCCTCCATAAGCAACGCTATGCTAAATGAACACATCCGACCTGATGTAGAGCACACATTAACATTAGACCCATTAACAGACCTCAAGCTGATTCTGATCGTACCATACTGGGTGAACAACCTTCTAAGGATCCACGATGGCCCTATTCCTGACACACACGAACAACCGTCCAATCTGACCCAACTCCCTTAGTCCACAACCAAATGACTAGAGCGCCTTTCACGCATAAACTCTCATATTAGCGATAGTACCAAAATCTTCATACTTGGTTTCAATCCTTAACAATCAAGTGACTTACATGTCACACTTATACAAATTTCCACGTGAGGTACGCTCCCATGTCCTTCCGCACCAGGTAGCAAAGTCTGCACCTCCACACCACCAACCACACTAATTCTGTAAAGCCAACCAAGAGTCCGCAAATTAATACACGATGTCTCTCACCCAGGACACCGTTCTCAGGCGACACTAAGATAATTCCAGCTTCTTCTAAACATCTGAAATTTTCCCTACCCGTCCGAGCTTGTGACATTTTTATCAACACCGAGCCGCAACCTTGATCCTTAACTTCCAATTCCCATGCCTCTCACTGCACCTATCATGTCTCTACGCGAGAGTACAAAATCTCATCATAACTCCCGAACCACCAATAGAATAAAAACTTCATCATCTGGAACCCCTTTCACTCAACACATTTCAGAGGAACGATGGCAACACGTAACCGAATTCCCACAACTGCAAAAAATACAAACCTCAAGTTGTAGTTTAAACCACCATAACTCTTCCGGGATCTATCCACACATATCAGGCCATTATAATCAAATACCTCAAATTCAATCAAATTACGGTGGCTGTCAAGCCTGTACATATAGCCACGAATCACATGTATAGCTTACATACCAAAGAAACTGATCATTACCATAATCATGCTGATCCAAACCATTACTAACCGACCCAACTTCTTCCAATTTACTCTTGACTTGCCTTAGAAATAATAATAGCTCCATTCAAAAACATAACAAACTCGATCAGTATTCATCCCGACTGACCCGAATCATGAGACCACATTGTCTCAATACCCATGAACCATCTCATACCCTCCTTATGCGCACAATAGCGTCTCCAACTGGTACACCCGTTCTGAAAGATCTTTTACGAATCTGAAGTAGTTTCTCCCATTTCTGCCCCACATATCCGATGATAACATAGGAATTTTCCCAAGTATTCCTCACACTCTGCTACAAAATCTCGGTCTTCAGTCACATAATGAACCACAAATCCTTAGATATTGCACCTTAAATTTTTGACCCCATTAGGACCGTTGTTGAGAGTCACCCACTCTGACTGGTCCCGAGTACAACCAAACTCCAACGCTCTGCTAGAACATCAACACCCTCTCAAAGAAGCAACTGACTGAACTCTTTTCCTTGTACATCACATCCACAATAAGCATAAACTCCAAGTCTTCTCAAAACCCGCACACGAATCGATAAGGCAAAATATAACATACATCCATTAAGTTCTTTGCTTGAATTACCCTTGATGTTTTCGTTTTTAGTCATAAATGATCCACCAATGCACCGATAACCAGAAACCGTACAAGCAGACAACCACGCGATCTAATCATAGACGGTTAGCTCCCCCACTTAACTTTAAGCTACCATCACATAATGTAGAACCCACAAGGATTCCTCATTCTGAATTACGATGATCTCGCACTGTCAACCCGTCAAAATTCTTGTAGTCTCTTGTTAAAATTTTCATGAACATTCCGAATTATCAACCACAATCGCATATTCGACCTTCTGTTGGGTAGTAAGTAGAACTCTTCGTAGAAACTTCATCAACATCATGCAACCGCTAACCTGTTCACAGGAGATAACCCACATGTGGAATCCCATTTTGACATCTTCCCACGATGCTGCACTGGGTACAACTACCACGAAATCAGTAAATCCTCATGAGCCCATGCTCGTCCACCAGTTGTACAAGTCTATTCATTCCCCATTGACATCAACTGAAAGTCTGACAATGCATTCCAAACTCGAAGTCACGTTGCATCCCAAAAATGATAATCAAGTTTTCACACCCCTCTTCATTTCAAGGAAACTCCTCTCCACCATATTCAATCTTCCTCAGTACAGTATCCACCATCCCAAATAAAATCCGTAGACCCAGTCACTGCCCACCATGATTCCCAAATCACTCTAAACTTTTCTCAAGGCATGTGACTATCCTACCACAGAATCCATATGCTACTCTGTCACTCCCACTTCGGTTAAACCATCTCCTTTAAGCAACTTCTCAACCACTATTTTTCAAACTTGGCCTGCTAGCAATTCAACCACCGCGAGACACCTCCCACTATGTCCTTCCTCATCCTTCTACTCAAATACCGCTTCAAATCAAAATCCTTCTCTGTAGAACCTTAACTAATAAATTGCTACCAACTCTAAGCCTCTTCGAAGATCATCTTTCTCAAGCCACCAGCATTAGAAACATCGATTCGATTCTGAAATCGCTACACACCGCCATTTCTGACAACCGCTTCTTAGGAACTATTTCACAACACCCTGCCTTGAAGGCAAATCAAAGAAGACCATAACACCGGCGAACCTTAATACATTCAAAAAAGGACGACGACACCACATCACAAATGAGAATTCCCCCACGCTTGAAAATATCCAGTCTCATTACTCCATCAACCAAAGCTGGAACATCCATAATCCGATTTCCTTTGCTCCGCTGGAATTAAATGTCGAACCTCTGAACCATGCACTGAGAAATCCTCCTTTCGAGTCATTCACTGCCTCGACACATAAACAAGCACCCTACCATTACACCAACATTGTGTGACAACAACACATGAAGATCATAATAATCTATGCATAGCCTCGAAACCATAGGAAATATAGATACTAGCTAAAACGACAAAACACCCTTCCACAAGGCGACGATAATAGCATGTCTGAATACGTTGAGAGAAACATCCTGCACCATGTCTGTAGTACCACTACAACTCCTTGATGCCCAATTGATAACAAAAGCTCCACGTCATATAAGATTGAGTAGGAAGTAAATAAAGGCATAAACTTTAATGGAATCAAATCACACGATAAGGAATCAAGAAGGGAAGTGCTCCTAACAGCCCTATAGCCTCTCGAAGATAAGTACAAATATCTCTGTACCGATCTGCAAGACTCTACTAGACTTGCTCATGACTCGTGAGACCCAAGTGAACCTAGAGCTCTAATTCCAAGCTGGCACGACCCAAAATCCACTATAGGTCGTGATAGCACCTAACGCCGCTGTCAGACAAGCCAACGGTGATTAATCAACTTAGTTACTCGTTTTATTATTTTCGAAATCATGAATCCCATTAAATAAGTAAAGTAAAATCTGGAACTCGTTGAAAACCCATGATTTTATTTTCCAATTTCCGTATAAAATATAAATTACAAGGTGAAATGATAATAATTACGTGAACTACAATAATGAACACCCAGTAGGAACCTCCAAAACCTGGTGTCATAAGTGTATGAGCATCTACTAAGGAGTACAATAATAAAATAACATCTGTCTGGAATACAAGTTAGATAGAAGAATATAAATAACTCTGATGGAGACTTTGTATGTTGCGGATCGTAACATGGAATACAGCTCACCGTAAAGTCCCCGCAACAGCCGCACCCTTGCGCCCAAAAAACCACCAGACATATATATATATATATATATACCTGCACAATAAGTGCATCAAGTGTAGCATGAGTACGTAAATCAACTCGTACCCAGTAAGTATCTAGTCTAACCCTAGAGAAGCAGTGACGAGGGGTCGACGCCGACACTTACTAGAGGTCCAATAAAGCAGTATGCTAAATCCTAAACAGATATGAAGCACAACAGTAATAGTAGGATGAAACAGTAACCAACATAACCTCTCAAAATTTCTTTTAACGATATAAACTTCTCAATCTCGTATCCTATCTCAACAGCTCGGATAATATCCAGTGCCAATATCAAATAAATAAGAAATACCATATAAAATGCAAGGCATCAGTGGAAGGAAAAATCTCGTGAATATTCGGACTGGTAGCGATATAACGCACGATTATGGCGAGGTTGTACGACCCGATCCCAGAAGGAATATGATACTGCCAAGGCGAACGGTCCGATCCGATCATAACATGTACACTGCCGAGGCTCGAGCGGCACGAATCATAGATGCATCTATTATACTGCCGAGACGAACAACCTGCTCCCATAAGAGTGTGGTACATGATCCTGCCAAGGCATTCGGCCCACTCCACAAGAAAGGAAAGGAATTTTCTGTCATGACCTCAAATTCCCTCCGTAGGATATCATGACGACACCTAGTCTCTAAGACTAGGTAAGCCTAATACATGCGGAATAATTGAAATATTAAGCAAAATCTCAAAATATCAACATCTGTAATAAACAAAAACTACAATTCCAGTATAAAAACTCCCAAAACCCGGTAGATATGAGTCACAAGCTTTAAAGATAAACACCAAATATCCCTATACATCAGAGTCTAATGAAGATAAGGAAATAACATAATAAAGATAGAGAGGACTTCGAGGTTTGCGGACGTTGACAGATGTACCTTGAATTCTCCATGTACAGACTAGCTCACCGGTACGTGGTCTAGTAGGTAATACCCAGATCTGCGCAAAACGATGTGCAGAAGCGTAGTATGAGTACACCACAACGGTACCCTGTAAGTGTCACGCCTAACCTCGGTAGAGTAGTGACGAGGACATGGCAGACCCTACTGGAAATTATAAGAAATAAGGCAGAAGATATAATAATATAATGAAATGACAGAGAAGTGAAACAATGAGAATTTACAAAGTAAAAACACAGAAATAAGGAAGACAAGTACAACACGAAAGGAAAGGCAAATCTTACAAGTTAAGGAACAACAATAACAATAACAACAATACAACAAATAGAGGAAATCAACAGGGGCACTCCCGAGGTACCGCCTCGTAGTCCCAAAAGTAAATATCTTACAATCTTTCCTTATATCACCGCGGGAGCCTTTATAGTTTGTTTTGAAAATCATTTTCCTAAAATAGCATCCCGCGTTTTACCAACCTTATAACACCACATGACTTCTAGTAGTTCCCCTACTAGCCACGCGTATAAATCCCACCTTATCTCACTGCATGCATTTCAACACTCAGACCTTATACCACCGCATGCGTATCAATAATTACAACGGCACGGCAGAAACCTCGTGGAAACAATAACAACTGCACGGCAGAAATCTCATGCAACAACCAAACAATCATCTCAACAATAAATCACGAAAACCAAGCATAACATCTGAAACAACGATATTTCAAGAATAGCAATTTCAAGTAAAGAATCCCACAATTACATAAGGTACATGGAATCAAGAAAGCATGTAATTCAACTAAACATATAGTACAAGTTGCAAATAAGAGATAAGACAAGTAGGCATGTGAAATTAGGCTAAACATGATGATTATACATGCTAAAGTAACTCAGTTAAAGCATAGAATGGAAACTACTTAAATAAAACCAGAATTTCAACATTTAGCCAATGTACGCACTTGTCACCTCGCGTACACGGACCACACATATCACAAATTTTCATAACAATACCAAATCCTAAGGGGAATTTTCCCCCCACAAGGTTAGACGAGTGACTTACCTCAAACCTCGCCCAATCAATCGATAAGAAGGCTTTTTCCTCGATTTTCCAACTCCGATCGGCTCGCATCTAGCCAAAACAAGTTCATACTAGAAATGTAACTATATGAAACTATTTTATATAATGAAATTATGACTTTAGCAAAGAATTTAAAAATTGTTCCAAAAAGTCCTCAGGGCCCACGTCTCGGAACCTGACCAAAATTACAAAAACCGAACACCCATTCGATATAGAGTCTAACCATACAAGAATTACTCAAATCCGACCTCAAATCGCCTTTCAAATCTCAAATTTTAAGCCTAAGAAGTTTTCTCAATTTTCCCCAAAATTCCAACTAAAAACACCAATTAAATGATGAAAACAATAATAGATGAGTGGGAATTTATCTAAAACGAGTCAAAAATCCTTACCCAATCTGTTTCCTCTTAAAATCCCTCCAAATTTCGCCTCAATCCGAGCTCTCTAGGTCCAAAAATGGATAATGAAATCAAACCCTTGAACTTAGCCCTTTTCTGCTCAGCGATTTCGCATCTGCGGGCTCTCAGTCGCACCTGCAACGCTGCACTTGCGGAAAAACCATCGCAGGTGCGGATTCCTCTTATGGCCAGGATTTTGCTCTTATGCGGACCAGGGCTCGCATGAACCTTCCGCTTCTTCGATCATAGCCCAGGCCAGCCTCATCCGCTTCTGCAATCGCACCTCTGCATCTGCGGACGCGCAGATGCGGTTCTATCCTCGCACCTGCAATCCCAACTGAGCCAAGCCAGCTTCGCTCCTGCGGCCAAATGCTCGCTTTTGTGAGTATGCACATGCGGCCAACCCACCGCAGGTGCGATGACACCAGAAGTTGGGAGCTTCAGCACTTGTACAAATCCAAAATTTGTTTCGGATTCAATCTGAATCACACCCGGGGTCCCAAGAACCCCGTCCGAATATACCAACAAGTCCTAAAACATCATACGAACTTAGTCGAGCCTTCAAATCACATCAAACAATGCTAAAAATATGAATTGTGCATCGATTCAAGCCTAATGAACTTTAGAACTTCAAACTTCTACATCCGATGCCGAAACCTATCAAATCAAGTCCGATAGACCTCAAATTTTGTACACAAGTCACAATTGACATTACGGACCTACTCCAACTTCTAGAATCAGAATCCGACCCCGATATTAAAAAGTTCACTCCCAGTCAAACCTTTCAAAAATCATCCAACTTTCCATAATTAACGTCAAAGTGACCTACGGACCTCCAAATTAACATCCGAACACTCTCCTAAGACAAAAATCATCATATGAAGCTATTGGAACCGTCAAAACTTTATTCCGGAGACGTCTTCATACAAATCAAACTACGGTCAATTCCTACGATTTAAACTTCCAATTTAGGGACTATATATCCCATTTCCACTCCGAAGCTCTCCCGAACCCGACACCAAGCACCCCGGCAAGTCAAGTAGCCATAAAATAATATAGAGGGAGAAATAAATAGGGGATCAGGGCTAACACTCTTAAAACGATCGATCGGGTCGTTACATTGAATTACAAGTCACGTGCTTACAATACAGTATATGAACACAAAGTAAGTATAACCGTTACCGATTCTCAAATAACTTGACAACAACTCAAGGTGATAAGGCTCAGCCTAATATATATGTAATTTGTAAATCAAGTTCAACTATAATTTCAATTAATTAAGCCAGAAGAATGAGTTTAAATAATTCAAATATTATATGGTAAAGTCCTAAGTCTACCCGAACATAAACATGCTTTAGACACGTATGGACTCCCATCACCTCGTGCGTACGTAGCACCCAAAACTAGTAGCACATAACAATTACATCACCTAGGGGGTAGTTTCCCACTCACAAGGTTAGACAAGAGACTTACCTCGCTCTGAAGTTCCATAACCGGCTCCAATGCCACTATAGCACTTCAACCCAATGCCCATCGCTCCAAGACTAGTCAAACAATGTGCAAACCAATAAAAATATACTCTAATACTCATAATAGATCAATTTATAACAATTCCCAACGCCGCTTGAAAAGTCAATAAAGTCAACCCTCGAGTCCACGTGTCCGGATTCTAAAAATTATTGAAAAACATATTACCCATAACTTATATGGTATATATCCAGAAAATCATCCAATTTCGTCCATGAATCGACCCTCAAATCAAGGATTTACCATTTCTCAACTTTGGGGCTCAAAATCCCAATTTCTACAATCTAAATATGGATAAAAATAATAACCAATAGAAATAATCATGGAGAAATATCAAAATAAAGGTCATATATATACCCCCGTGTTGAGACAAGAACAACGCCGCAAAAATCACCTCAAACGGAGTTCCAGAACTCAAGATATGCCCAAAATACTAAAATTCTCGGTTTTGAGTATTTCAGCCCCATTCTCCCATTTACTGCTCAATTTATACTTTAAAATTGTTATGTGACTTTCCAGGGAGATTGGTTTGGGTCCGGTGACGTTTTGGAATAAATTGTAGCACTTAGTTTCAAGATTTAAATCTTAAGTTAAAATAGTGACCGGATATCGACTTATGTGTAAATGATCCCGGAATAAAGTTTTGATGATTTCAATAGCTATGTATGGTAATTTTGGACTTAGGAGCATGTTAGAAAAATTATTTGGAAGCTCGTAACTAAATGAGGCTTGAAATTGCTAAAATAGAAATTTAAGTTTGGAAGTTTGATCGGGGAGTTGACTTTTTGATATCGGAGTCAAAATCCAGTTCTGAAAATTTTCATAGCTCTGTTATATAATTTATGAATTGTGTGTAAAATTTGAGGTCAATCGAAATTGATTTGTTTGATTTCGACAACGAATGTAGAAGTTAAAAATTCTTAAGTTTCATTAAGCTTGAATTGGGGAATGATTCGTGGTTTTAGCGTTGTTTGATGTGATTTGAGGTTTCGACTAAGTTCGTATTATGTTTTAGGACTTTTTGGTGCTTTTGTTGTGGTCCCGAGGGCCTCGGGTGAGTTTCGGATTGTTAACACATCGAAATTTGGACTTAAACAGCTGCTGGAATTTTTCTGATGCCTGTATCTGGTTTCCTTCATCCGTTTGCGACTAGGGGCAGCGACCGGGGGAAACGACCGGGGGCACGCGTTTGCGATCGGGGGCACACGCTCGCGACCGGGGGCAGGCGTTCGCGGCTGGGGGCAGCGACCGGGGGCACGTGTTCGCGACCGGGGGCACGCGTTCGCGACCGGGGGCATGTCTAGGGAGAAATTTTAAGTTATAAAAAGGAGACTTCGTCCCATTTTCTATTTTTGACAAATTGGAGCTTGGAGAGAGGTGATTTTTGAGAGATTTTCAAGGAAAAACATCGAGGTAAGTGATTCTAATTCAGATTTGGTAAATATACACGAATATATCATTGTTTTCAACATTTAATTAGTGTTTTGAGATGAAAATTTGGGAAAAATTGTAGAAATTTCATAAAATGAATTTTTGAGATTTTGATGTCGATTCGGAGTCGGGTTTGAGTGAAACTAGTATGGTTGGACTCGTAATTGAATGGGTTGTCAGATTTTGTGAATTTCATCGGATTCCGAGACGTGGGCCTTACGGGCAATTTTTGAGTTAAATTTCGGATTTTGTTGGAAAATTTATATTTTCATTTGGAATAAATTCCAATAAGTTATATTGACTGAATCGAATTATTTGTGACTAGATTTGAGGCGTTTTGAGGCCGATTCGCGAGGTAAGGGCATAGCGGAATAAAGAATTACACGGTTTAAGGTAAGTAACATTTCCAAACTTGGTTCTAAGGGTATGAATCCCTGAATTTTATGTTATATCAATTGTTGGAGGTGACGCACATGCTAGGTGACGAGCGTGTGGACGTGCACCATAGAAATCGTTACTTGAATAAATTATGTGAAGTTGTAAAATAAAAGAATCATGTTATTATTCACATATTCTCCATGTGTTAGGAAATTGAGCTGGGACTCATATTAAAGATCATGATTTGGCTACGTGCCGATATTTTGGGACTCATAGGGTCGTGTTGCTGTTGAATTTAATTGTTTAAAAATGTACATTTTATACTCGGTCATATTCATCTATTGTGAGGATACTTATGGGATCGGGGTTGCCCGCCTGCAGCAGACCATATCGGCTTTATATATATTATTATATGAAATGGGGTTGCCCTCCTGAAGCAGGCCATATCGGCTTTATCATTATATAGATTGGGGCTGCCCGCTTGCAGCAGGCCATATCGTCTTTATCATTATATGGATCGGGGTTGCCCGCCTATAGTAGGCCATATCGGCTTTATTATTATATGGATCGGGGCTGCCCGTCTGCAGCAGGTCATATCGGCTTTATATCACGCTTGGGCTGAAGGAGCCCCTCCGGAGTTTGTACACACCCCAGTGAGCGAAGATGATTATATATTCGGGATGGACTTCCCAGGGCATGGACTTGCCTTACTTGTTTATATTGTGATCAATTTTCCTGGACATAGATCTTGTCCGTATCATTTACATTGGGGATGAATTTCCCAGGGCTGGATTGGCATTATACGGTACTGAGTGACTGACTGACAGTCGATGTGTGTATATATATACGGGATAGAATATCCCTTGACTGGATTGGCCATAAACAGTACCGAGTGACCGAATAATCTGTGACCAGTAGTACATGAGGTCTTACCACTGAGATGTCATATTCCTCATATCATGCAATATTGATCTATTTTTTTTGCTTGTACTGAGTTTAACTGTTGAACTTGAAAGCATGCCTTCATTTTTGTATCATTATTTATGTACTGAACTGTACCTGCAGAGCTCGTCACTACTTCAGCCCAAGAGGTTAGTTTTGTTACTTATTGAGTTGGTTGTACTCATACTACACTCAGCACCTCGTGTGCAGATCCAGGTGCTTTCGGACACGACAACTGTTAGATCTCAGAGTGCTATCAGTTGGAGACTATCAAGGTAGCTGCCTAGAGTCCGCTGACCTTGACTCTCATTCTTTCAGTTATTGTATTGTTCTATACTTTCAGACAGTGTTTTATCAGTCAGACTTTGTATTCATATTAGATGTTCATGTACTCAGTGACACCAAGTTTTGGGAGTTTTTATATCTGTATTTGTGAGATTTATTCTGTTGAATTCACTTATTATGTTTTCAAATTTAAAGATATGGTGTTTTATTGAGAATTTTTGGCTTGCCTAGTATTGAGATAGGCGTCATCACGACAGGTGAGATTTTGGATCATTAAACAACCCAGAAATCCTTCTTCGCGTTCGCAGAACCTCTCTCACGTTCACGAAGAACAAAGCTTCGCACCAGAAACTAACAATTTTGTCTGATACGGAAATGGGCATAACTCTCTCATACGACATTGGAATTCGACGATTCTTTTTTATATGGCTACGTAATTACAATATGGATCTAATGGGTCAATCCAATCACAAAACAAAGATTGTTTGCTCAATATAGTGCCCATTATGCCCAAAAAACTGACGCTGAAACATCAAATAAGAGCGCGACACAACCCAAACACCTCTGAAACACACCCGAGGCCCCCGAGACCCCGTCCAATTACACAAACCAGTCCCAAAATATTAAAAAAATCTGCTTCAGGCCTCAAATCACACCAAATAACATCAAAACTACTAATCGACGATCGAAACCTTTCTTTAAACTTCAAAACATTCAAACTTCGATGAACGCGTCCGATTCATACTTAAAAATTCCGGAATGACACCAAACTTTACGTACAAGTCACAAATCACGATACGAACCTATTCCAAGGCTCAGAACCTCTAACGGACATCGATAACACCAAAGTCCACTTCAAATCAAACTTAAGAAATTCTAAAACCTTCAAAATGCCAACTTTCCATATTAAGCACTGAAATGCCCCCGGATCACCCGATACTTAATCAGAACATACGCCCAAGTCCGAAATCATCATACGAACCTATTGGAACCTTCAAATCTCGATTCTGAGGTCTTTTACTCAAAAGGCAAACCCTGGTCAACTATTCCAATTTAAAGCTTTCGAATTTAGAATTTTCTTTCCAAATCAACTCTAAATTTTCCGAAATTAAATTTCGACCACACGTACAAATCATAATACATAAAGTGAAGATACTCAAAGCCTCAAACTGTCGAACGATGCACTAGAGCTCAAAACGACCGGTCGGGTCGTTACATTAATAAGTTTCTTTGTTTTATTTCTTTCACTAGTATCAAGTTATCTCTTCTTTTTAATCATAATAGAGGTTTAGTTGTTGTTTCTAAATAAATTCTAGTGTAGAAAATTACTCTAGTTCCTACTTTTAATTAAATAGGTGGAATTATTCTTCTTGAATATTTCTTTCTATTTTTTTATTTAATGGACAAGAATATTTCCATTGTTAGTACTAATTCCACTATGGATTAACTTTTCTTGTGTTGGGAGAAAGACGAATCTTAATATTTCTATATAATAGTAGATATTATTCTTCAAATTCACATGCTTAAGCTAAAACTTTTTATTTAACTTTTATCCGCTTTTACAATTAGATGTTATTTGATTTATTAACATCTATCTATCTTGTACTACATATTAACTGTTTATTAATTCTGTAATCAAGAGAGGCGAAAAAAATAATATAGTTAATTGTAGTATTGATATAGATGTTAATATTTATTCAGTAACATCTATCTCTTCTATGTTATAATTAATTTTACACTAATTTATAATCGAGATGGGCGAATAGTGTAATAATCAGTTATAACAAGTAGGGTAACCGAAAGGGACTTACTAACAAGAGAATGTTTTAGATCAATCATATATTTATGGTTCTTTAGTATTACTATTTTGAAGATTAATTTGTATAACCAAGAGGAATGCAATTAATTATTCAACTTGAGTAATAATATATATTTGTAATCGTGAGAGGCATTTATGCATTTTTGAGAAATGAAAATTGAAGAATAATAATTCTACTATATAATAAAAATATTAAGTAAAATCAAGATCCCAACATCTTTTTATTATATTTGTGAAAAATAAAATATTTTTTATTGCTCTATTCATGCATTTTTAGTTAGTTAATTCACAATTCAACTCTTTCTGATTTTCTCAAATAGTAATTAAAACAAAAAATATCTGTAGAATAGATAAACCAATCTCTGTGGGTTCGACATCTTTCTATATATTATTTGATAGAGTACGAGTTAGAATTTTATATATATTAGTCACTCGTCAATGATGGGTGCACTATTATGAAGAGGTGGATCTAGAATTTTACGTCTGACGGTTTAACTTTAGTCTCTAACCATGAATTTGTTACACTTTTTATTATATTTGTGAAATTATTATTTGTTTAGATTGGATGTTGTTACAAATGATTAGGAATATCCTTTGGAGTTTATATTTCAATTTTGAGAGAATTTGGTAAAGATTCTGAGGTAGTTTTGGTTGGAATTTTAGATTGAAATTCGAATAAGAGGACATAAACACATTGTATATATTTTGTATGTCGGGTGTAGAAACGGCATACAAAATATATATACAACTAACATAATTATATACGAATTGTATGTAAAATATAGTTTTTGACCGGATTCTGTAACAAAAATTTGTGTTTAAGTTGTATAAAATTGTGAATTTTGATCGGATTTATATATATTTTGTAAAACAAAAATTTAAATACTTTATGTAAATAGAAAACTTACATAAACTGGGTAAATAAGTTTAAAATCTCGTATGTATATATATATATATATATATATATATATATATATATATATATATATATATATATATATATATATATATATATATGAAAATGCTCCTTTTTAGGTACGACTAATATCATTTTTCAGGAAAATATTTAAAATGAGAAAGTTATTTTTAATCTTTTCCCCTTACATATGAATGGAAGTCATTTTCGTGCAACTACTTTAACTTTTGGTTTCATATTATTTTGCTCAATTAACAGTTGGATAATATTATCAACCTTTACTATGCGAAAATTTCATCAAAACGCTATTCAATTAACTAATATTTTTAATATATTTTTTAAATAATATTTTTCACTCACCGACTAAACATTGGAAAATATCTTGTTAAATAATATTCTTGAAAAACAAAAGAGACTATACCAGACATAATATTATGATAATTCACATTCGCTTAGGATAAGGTATAATTGGAAAAGCAAATGTATGGAGATCTATGTTGGCAGTATAACTGGCCGCGAACTGTTAGATATAATTGAAATTAGTAGTAATAACAATGATATATGAATATCAAAATAATTATTAGTAATTTATCCAGATTGCGTCACTAGTGATTTAAAAGATCTTGTAAGTTTTCATTTTTAGGGTCCATAAGAAATTCCGTAGATAATTAATGACAAATTTCGTGGGAAAGATTTACCTATGAGATTGTTTCCCTCGGTGTTGTTCCAATGTGAATATCGTGAAAAAAGCACTGATTCTTCCGCGATAGTTGACTGAGAATGTTCATGAAATCTAAAAAAATTTAATAATGACCATATCAATCCTTAGTGATCATAATTTTTCATTGACACTGGTAGGACTATAAATAAAATTAACCAATAAGATAGTTTCTTAAAGATTTATCAAAAGCCAGATAGTTCATTGGAAAATGATCAAGAAGATTGGACAAGTTCGATCAGTTAAAAAGATAGTACTCCCTCCGTTCCAATTGCTGTGAACCTGTTTGACTGGGCACGGAGTTTAAGAAAAAATAATTTTTTTTTGAAATTTGTGGCCCTAAACAATTCAAAAAGGGTACCAGAATATTTGTGTGGTTATAAAAGCTTCTCATTAAGGGTAAAATTGTAAGTTTAAGCAAAATTGTTTCCAAATTTAGAAAGGGGTTATTCTTTTTGAAACGGAGCAAAAAGGAAATAGATTCACATAAACTGGAACGGAGGTAGTATATTTTATAAAAATGTACAAGAAAATGAAGGAGATAAAGCTCTCATTAGGAGTTGATAAAATAAACATAAACAGTTGAATTTGATTGTGCTAACTGTAACATCTTAGGTTCTTTTCCTGATTAAAGCTTGAGAATCATTAATTAAGATGATGATGTAGGTGAGCTTACAGACCTATTCATGCAGATTTAAGCATTGTACCTTTTCATGACGTTACCAAAATCTTCGCTCTTATATATGCAATATGCAATGCCAGTTGACATATAACAAAGGTAACAACACTATACAGCTCAAACAAACATTACTTGAAACAAGCTTGATGCTCCAATTATTTTTTTAGATTAAGTATTTCATTGATGCAAAATACACTCCCGTACACATTCATTGACTTCTTAAATAAGGCTCATGGTCATGGAGCTAATACTATGTTGTATACTATTGCAACAAAAGGTTCTAGGTTTAATTTCCAAATGATTCTAGGTTTAATTTCAGGGAGTGATTAGGATTTGGAACTCCATCAAAGCATCGGTGGTTCCTTTCTGTCTATAATAATATACACCAAAATATACAGGATGGAATGATTAACCAGATTTCCTTCAAGATAGACATAGAACATAGAACATAGACATAGACATAGACATAGACATAGACATCTCTAATGTTGTAGGGCATCAATATCCAGTGAATCCAGGCAAAAATGCCCTATTTCTCACAGTGGAGTAGTTGTAGGGCATCAATATCCAGTGAATCCAGGCAAAAATGCCCTATTTCTCACAGTGTAGTAGAAGCTGGCAATATTTGCTGCAATCCTCTTCTATTTAGTTTGTCATGTGTCAAGCATCTTCCAAGAATCAACCCGCCGTTATCAATTTGCATGGACAAACATCTATTTTTTGTAAGCTTTGATAGAGCCAGCATTGACAGAGTATTGTCCATGTGTTAGATTAACTGATCTTTTGCATTGATAGAGCCACCTTGATACTCCAATTGTCTCAACCAAAAAGAAAACTTATTTTTTGGTGTTTAAACAGAATCGTGCTAATGTCAGGCTCAACTTTTTTCACTTGATCTCTCAAGTTGTTTACTAGAATAGAGCTTTCTCTTACACTACAACAGCAAGTGTATGAGAATCCTATAAATCTTTAAACGTATCCCTCTCTCTTGCTATCAGGAATCAACTCAATCAATCTCTATTTTTACAACCGTTGCTAATTATATAAGATCAAAAGTATAACTAGGTCGCAGTTTTCTTCACAGAAACCAAAAGATAATTAACCTTGGCTTGTTACAAAACCACATACATAAAATATCCACATCCTAAATTCCAACGTCAATTTATTCTCTTAGAAAAATGTGTGAAGATATTGAAATGTCCCATGAATACTGAGGAGGGAAATATCAAAATCCATGCCAATACTCCGAATCTAATGCCTTCTGCCTTTTTTGTTCTTTTAGACTCATCAATCAAGGAAAATCTGTATCTGATGCCTTACCTCATTTTCATCTTTTAAACTCATCATGAAGTTCTTTGTTTCAACCTCTTCACCATCTATATGTAAAACATTATTCATCCTCAATACTTGAGGTTCAGGAAATCCATTTCTAGTCTTTATACCCAATTTTCATAACCTAAAAACTACACTCAAAAACTAAGAAATAAAAAAGCTAGTCATTCATTATTCGCCTATTTAGTCCAGTCACATTGTTCCCTAATGTCAATTTCTTTAAGGAATGTGCAATGATATTAAAAATCTGAACCCCAACTATTCTTAAAGGAGAATAATTAACTCTCCGTTTATATATATCACAGTAAGTCACAACAATGTAATGTCAATAGCCCGTCAGTGAAAGCGGAATTAGATGCAATTCACCAGAATTAAGGCTATTAAACACCATTAATATTACTGTTGGTGACATACTGACCATTCACACATAGCAAAATCGGCCCTTATTAGGGGCCAATGTATGTGACTGGCTAATTGGTCACCTTTTTTGTTTTTTTAATCACATCTACATAAATCTATCTAATACAAGCTCACCAAATATATCAAGGGATAGTTTTGTGCATAAATAGCAACAAGTTTTGAGGTACAACCGGCATTTTCAGCAAACTCCGCTGACTTTTGGAGCTGGAGAGTAGCAAAGCGAGAGACACAGAGGTTTACAAAAGGCGGTGTTCAGCTAGGGTTTTTATGGGATGTATATATAATGTTAAGATGAAAAACAAAAATGGTGGCTAGGGTTTTGGAATTTTCCGGGTCGGACTGCTTGGATAGGCTAAAACCCGATTCGACTGGCCGAGTGATGGGACAAGAACAGTAACAAAAGAGAACGGCATTGTGTGGGTTTTTTCGAGATAAATGAGTGTGACATTTTGAAGGTTAATTTGGAATTTTTTTGCTAAATATTCTACTCGGAAAAAGAGAAAAAAACAATATTAAGCGCCCCATATCCTCCAATTTAAGTGAAACAGGAGAAAACAATATTTTCAAATAATGGCGTCTCTCATGTCACAAGCTAAGTTAGAGTGTAAAAATTGCGCCAAATTTTAGAGGCTATCTAGATCTTTTACTTTTTGTTTATGGAGATAAATAAAAGTGCGAAGAAAATAAATTTTGAAGAGTTAACCGAAAATCTACCGGAAAGGGCACGAGAAATATTATTTATTGTAACATCGTTCATTCTCCTCTCTTTTTTAATTTCAATTTTTATCTCCCATTTAAAATTTAAACTAACCAAATATGGCAAAGGAAAACACTTGCATCTTAATTTTCCGTTGCTATGCCTACTTTATATTAACACCAAAAACAAGTCCGACTGTATAAAAAAGGAGAAACTTTAATTGTGCGCAGAAACTAGTTAGAAAAGAAAAGGAAATTATAAGAGGAGACGAATTCTAAGGAGTAAATGAAAGAGAAAACGAAGTCTGTTATGCTCTAACCAAATAAATGGTTACAAAAATTGTACTTATGAACTCAAATCTGATTAATTCAAGTTCAAACCCCAATAAGTGGAAACAAACGTTACTTTGTGCACAAACTGCTATCCATATTCATTCAAGAAAAATTGAACTTTCCGCCCGCCATGAAGATCGTAGCAGCTTTTGATCCTCCAAAGTGCAAAACCCAAGACAAAAGCGTCCAGCAGGTAAAAGTAAATGGCTGCAATTTTCTCCTCTCTTTTTTCTTTTTAACTAGGAAAAAATGGATAATGTAATCCTCTCAACCACTACTCTTTCAATGAAAATTAAAATAGCTTCTTCTTTTGGTTGGGTGGGTGGTTGGATGAGGGGAAAGAAGAGGAGATTTCATTCCTGTAATAACTATAAACTCAGTAAATCTGTTTTGCAAAAATATCACCTACAAGTTAAAAAATCCTTCAGAATAAAGAAATTCTCGAGCAGTAAAAAAGACCCTGGATTGTCACAAGAATAATTCAGAAGAAAGCAACTAGAGATTTGGTGCGTGAACCGAAGAGGATAGTCATTATACCTAAAAACTGGCGATTTGCAGAGAACCAAAGCTTAAGCTTCAAGTGCCCAGAGAAAGCATTCCCGATGCAAATAGCACCCCGCAATTAATATTGTTGCGGATATATGGACATTGACAGCAATCAGTCATCTTCATCACTTTCATATTGTTGACATAACGATAGTAGACCATTGCTTGTCACACCAGTCTTTTCTGCCTCTTGCTGGTTTCCTTCTACTGTCTTCTTGCTGTTGGAGTCTGAGGGCGGCTTCTTAAATACGGATATTTTGACTGACGAGGACTTGACAATGATTTTACCATCACTCGATGATGCTTTATCTGCAACATAAGTCATGAAAACAGGGTCAGACCTAAACGGCTATTTTTCACCAAATGACCTAAAAAAAGTATCTATGACCGTTATTAGTTTATTTTCAAAGTAAAACCAGCAAAATCTATGATTATTGAAGAGTTAATGACATCTCATCCATCAAATTTCAAGGCTGAAAACTCTAACTCCACCCCCAATCTTTCCTCAACCCTCCCCAAGGAAATAAAAGAGAGAACAAGCCATGCGGAAAAAAAATAAAAATAACAGATTGTTTCGTCGAAAACTATGCATTCACTATCATCACCAGCCTCCGATTTCAAGAAGCAAATATTAAGCGCAACGGATGGAAATCACTTCAAAGACTATTCTTCAAATGGAAATCCACTCACATGATTGTCATAACTGAAGGGTATTCTGACCCAAAAAAATAAATCGAGACATTAAAGGTTATAGGAACAGTGGGAAGCAATGATACACTCAGAACAGAATCAGATGGGTCGATTAAGCCAACCTTTGTTGATAGAGCTGTCAGTAACGCTGGCTTTTGTCAAAAAATTGGTGGGTTTTTCATTAGGTTCCTCAGAAGCCTTTCTCCTCTGCATTAAAAGAATAACAAGCTTAATGTTAATAAGAAACAACAAAAAGAAGATTTAGACTTCAGGCATGATGAAATTTCAGATTTCAATCTAACAGTAAATGCTCCCAACAAAACTGTCCTCTAATTTTGTGGATGGACATTGTAATTTTCTACTTCTATTTAGTTGCATGTAAAACATACGACAGGTCTAATGCAAAAGAGATTGATCATTTTGTAGACGCTGCCACTTATTGGGCCTCTCTAGTAAAGGAAGATAAGTAACAGAGCTTTATATTTCCTTCGCACATTTTTTGTTCTATTTAAACGAAAAAATAATATTCCATACAGATATCTGTTGTGTTTATTTACTTTTTCATTTAATGATAATATCAATCTTATGCTATTCATATATCATAATATTCATAACTGTAAAAGATTCCAAGACAAGCTTCGTGCTACAGTCAAGGCGTTGAAAGAAAACTTTACTTCCAAGATTATCATTTGCAGGTAATTTAAGCTAATTCAACAGCAGTATGGTACTTTCCTGTGCACTCAATTTGCCGAGCAAAGTGAACTAAGCTTACTATTCTACTGTAGAAAAGGTTCTGATATCATATGTGTACCTAAAACACGGTGTGTGGCCAAGGAGCCTAAAAGCGAGTTCCCGCACATAATCCCAAGTTTATTTACTCAACCATTGATGGACGACAAACTAGGACCACTACCAGTTTTATAAATAATATAACAGATTGCTCAAGTGACAATAACAGCTCTACAAGGTGCTTCACCTTAGAGCATAACAACTATCTCTAGTGTAATCCCCCCGAAATTTTTCGCTAAGCATTACCTCCATGCTCAGGCTCTAAGTGAGACACACGGGTGTTTGAAAAGTTTTGAAGGTATATGATGCCTACATTTTATGTTTAGAAGGTAGCATGGATGTTTAGGAGAGGGGAGAGGAGGTATGAAACAAATTAGAAATATTTCAAAGAAGAATAGTCGCACGTGTCCCGACTTCAAACTATCATATCTCCCGGTTTATAATGAATTGAGATATGAGCCATATATAAAATGATGAAAGGTCTCTGAATCTAGCTTCCAGAACTTCAAACCGTTCATCATTCCGACATAACTTATATTTCAAAGAAGAATAGTCGCACGTGTCCCGACTTCAAACTATCATATCTCCCGGTTTATAATGAATTGAGATATGAGCCATATATAAAATGATGAAAGGTCTCTGAATCTAGCTTCCAGAACTTCAAACCGTTCATCATTCCGACATTCCTACGAAAAGTTATGACCCTTTTACCAAAGAGTAGCATAACAGCCAAGGCTAAGTGTGTTACCTAAGTTGCTCCGACACGGCAGTTTAGGTGCTGCACCCATGTCGACACGACACTAGTATGGGTGTGGGTATGGGATCCGTACCGGATCTGGTCAAACAATTTTGGGTACTTTGACCACGACGGACGGAAAAATTCGAGACGAAATACAATTTGATTCCGGAGATCAAAACCAAAGCTAGGATAAATTTGAAGAAAATAACATACCTTATCTAGTAAATCAATCATTTACTTATCTACAATTTGAAAATAAAAAGAAATCCACACTTTACATAAGCATTCCACAAAATTTCTCATAATTTAGAGGTATTTTTTTTATTTATTATTTTGAATTATTTTTAGCCGGATCCCCGCACCCGTATCTGTACTAGGGTCCATATCCCCGAATCTTAGAATTTACGTCTCGAAGGATCCGACCTCTAGATCTGCACCCGTATCGGACACCCGCACCCGTGTCCGAGCAACTTAGTGTGTTACGCGTGGCCACACATAGTAAGTGTGGCCATTTTAAGAGAACAAGCTAAAGGGGAGAAAGGGAAGGGGCCTCGCTACGTGTTGGCACGCATAGCTACGAGTGGCCACGCATAAGCCCTGCTCCAAGTATGAAAAGGGGCGACGGGAGAAAGAAAAGTTACTCTTTCTCATCACTTTTTAAGAGCTTTTGAGGAGAAATCAAACTAGGGTTCCATACTAAGAATCAAGCAGTTCTTCGAGACCCAAAACCTAGGGTTTGTGGAGGCACTGTTCAAGGTAATTTTCATTACTTCCTATTATTAAAATTAGTAACTATATAACAGATTATGACTAGAAATTATGAAATATGTAAGAATTATGGGTGAAAAGTTATGAAAAGCGATTAATGGCCAATAATGCCTCCAATGAACTATGGGGTTGAGTTAGTAACATGGAATAGTGATTGCAACTACTTAATTGTAGATTTTGCAGAGCCAAATTCACGAGTTCCTCGAATGAAAAACTAAAGAACTCCATTAGAGGTAAATTGAGTTAACAGTTTCCTAAGTCAAAGGCCTGATAAAAAATTTCTTAATAAGAAACAGTTTGATGAGAAAGTGCATGCTTGATCCGTAGGTCTAAATGCTTTGACTATCGGTTTGGAAATCCTTGATTGCCTAAATGCTATGAATGTATCACTAGTTCATGATACAAATTATCTTACATAAATTGAATTGCCTTGCATGGTAACTCAGCTAAGCTCAAAATATCAGAAGAATTGATCTCTTGTTTGATCTGATTATTGTTTTGCTATTGCTTGCATATTTAGATTCAACTCTGATATATGTGATCACATATGGAAAAGGAAAATGGTCTAGTGGACACTCCATCCATGAGGGCCCAGCATGTGTGAGTTGGTCTAGCGGACACCCTATCCACGAGAACCTAGTGTGTGTGAGTTGATCTAGTGGACACTCTGTCAACGAGGACTTAATGTGCGTGAATTTGTCGAGCCATCCTATCGACGAGGGCCTAGTGGGTGTGTGTGTCGTGGTTGCCTGGGGCTAGCTACCCTACACTCGTACTTGAGGCGGTGAGGATCGATGTAAGAGTTTTGTTCTAAAAAAGAATATTTTAAGAATAAAATAGTAAAAATTTTGGTCAAACTTAAAGTGCTTATAAGCTAAAAATTTATAAGCTGTGGGTGACCAGCTTATGGCTTATTTTTGACTTATAAGCCCTTGTAACTTTACCAAACGCGTAGATAAGCCGAAAAGTGCTTATAAGCTAGTTTGACCAGCTTATAAGCTTAGCCAAACACCCTCTATGTTGATTTCTTTCCAGCGATAGTTGGCTATTTCCGGACCTTCAGTCATTTAGATATTTTTGTTATTCTAAGGGAATGGCCCGAAGACATTGTTCTCAGTTTTAGTCCTTAGAGGCTCATGACTTGTCATTGGTGGGTTCAAATTTTCTGATAAAGTTTTGCTAAACTCTTGTTAGTTTTTTTTAGATGGATATCATTAAAAGTTATTCATAATTGGTTTGCTTTAATAACCTTATCAGCAATTACAGTTAGATAAAACAGGCTTGCTCAATTAGGTTGAGTGCCATTATGTCCCACCCCGGTTTCGGGGCGTGACATCTAGACTCTTAAGAGCTAGCCCTGAATAATTTCTAATTATTACTCCGTCAATCCTCCTTATTATTCTTTTAGTTTTATGGACAATAACATCAACAATTATGCCTCGGTCCTAAACAAAGTTGGGGTCGGCTATATGAATCCTACTTCTTTCTTTAAGCTCAACTGATATCATAATCATGTCAAAATAAAATAATAGTAGTGAAAACATGTTAGATATATATAAAAATAATACTCCCTCCGTTTCAATTTGTTTGAACCAATTTGACTGGGCACGGAGTTTAAGGGAAAAGAGGACTTTTGAGACTTGTAGTCCAAAACAATCCATAAATATTTGTATGACTATAAATCATCTCATTAAGGATGAAACGAGGAGTTTAAAGTTACATTCTTTCCAAATTTAGAAATGGGTCATTCTTTTTGAAACTGACTACAAAGGAAATAGGTTCATTCTTTTTTAAACGGAGGGAGTAGTGATAAATAATAATAATAATAAATAAATTAAAAATAAAACATAGTACCAACATTAAAAGTTTTCTAACAAATTTAAAGCCTATTCCTAACTAGTAAGTATCACCTATATGGATCTTTTTCTTCCTTTGTGTCCTATCTTTAGCTAAGTCCGCACCGATTCCAAAAGATTTGTAGGTCTTTTGAGACAACTTCCAGAGATTTGTAGGTTTCCATTGTGCCCTATTTTTAGCTAAGTCTACATGGACCACCTGATTTTTTTCTGATTTGTGGACCATGTGATTATTGTTTGTATGCTATTTGTATCTGCAAGATGCTAAAAAGAGAAAATAAGACACCAACTTCAAAGTCACGACTAACTCAAGAGGATGTAGCAATTTGTTCATGTCTGATCTACTGAACAAAATAGGAACTTGTTTACAAATGATATGAAAGCAGGCGGAAAATTTGTACATGTCATCAGGATAATCACATAGATAAACTGTAGATCTCACTTGCTTGATGCCTATCGCCAAAGGCAACTGCGACATTAATGTATGGTACTTTCTTGGTATTCAAACCCATGAACAAAGCATAATTCATACACGATATTTATTAAAGTCTATTTTGTATAGAAGCAGGTTGATGCAACATAAAAGATGGAAAACTGAATTAACTGACCAAGCACTTGTACCTTCAGAGAGTTGTTTTCTGACCCTGAACTTTCAAGGGCAAAAATAGCTAGATCATCATCGTCCTCCTCAAGCTCTTCATCAGGGATTCTTTTGATTATCTCTCTTGAACCCTGATTTAAAATCACAAGACCAACAGAACTTCTTAAGAAATTAAAGCTCTTAGAAATACCTATGAACAAATAACAGGTATTCAGACTTATCATATACCAACCTGGAAAACTGATCTTATGAGAGCTTCATCTTTTTCCTCCAGCTTCCTCGCCTGTTAGGGCAAACATTAATATGGCAAACAAGGCAGTTCATCAAATGTTTCACCTACTCATCAACTAATTATAAAAATGTTCTTCAACAGATCTTCATAAACCATCACGATCCGGTGAAGAGTGGCACTACCGGGGCTCCCCTATCAGTTAGAAGATCTTAATCGCATAATTGTTTTCATCATCCTGAATAACCAATCATTTAAGTGAATACTTTCCTTTAAACTCCTTCAACTCTTCATACTTCTTACTGGACTCAACCTTCTACAGATACTTTCAGTGCTAAACACCTCTGTGATTCTTCACTACCGGTTAAACATCTCCAATGATCTCATGGAGTTTGAAATGTGTGGTTTCACCCATTCCTTTTAATTTTGGTTATCCCCTCCCTCCCAGAGTTTGAACAGGTGTTTTGAGCTTGAGGTAGGCAATCACTCAACATCTAATACGAGATAGTGTTCAAGAAGTAAATAGAAGAATTTAGTCTGTGATTTGATTCTTAATTATAAGAGCTATATCATCAATTGAGCATATAGAATCCCCAAAAAAGGTCCAGAATCCCAATAGTAGAGCATGTTGATTTGATCTGATAAACTACTATGTCCTTTGAAAGCTTTGGTCACAACTCACAACTGATCTCAAGCAAAAGCCACAGTATGTGTCAACAGCAACTTAACGTAGGAATGAACTTGAAGTTCTCTACATTTATCAATCAACAGTATTGTGATAATGCTGAACACTAGTCATCAAGGACAACATTTTCACTCCTATTCAAGTGGGAGAACAATATAAAACACAATCATACCTTTGCCTCATCTGCCCGCTGCAAAGCTTCAAGCATTGCATCTACACTCACAGTTGCATGTCTTGACTGGAAAAATGCAATATCAAAGGTATGAAACTAACAGAAAAAATATAAATAAACGCAGCAATATAGTGCAAAAAAAACATACGTAAGTGTAAATTTTGGTCACAAAATAATTTATCACGAAAAACGTGAAAAAATAACTTCAAGACTCACCTTCATGGATTTCATCTCGTCTAATGCAGCCATAATATCCATTTCTCTCTTCGAATCCAATGTTCTATTTTCTAATGACTTCATTGCATCACCCATTTCTTCAGCATCTCTTTTTTGTTTCTCCTTCTCCATTTCCTAAACAAAAAGAAACATAAACATGAATGCACAAGATACGGAGCCTACTACCCTAAAAATTGGAAATTTATATAAACATAGGGTTCGCACTCCTTCCACTGGGGAAGAAAGTGGTGAATAGCACTTTAAATTGATAAAATTCTTACCTCATCTTGGCCACGCCAAGGCTCAAAATTCCTAGTCGCACCTGATTCAACAGTATAATCGGAATTTTTTGGATCTGTCTTATATGTAATCTCTGCGGAGCACTTTGTGCACTTGAAGTAGAATCTGAAGATTTGTATTCCTAAGTAGGTCTGCATAATTAGAGACGTGATTATAATTCAGATCAACAACATATACATACATACATATGGATATATATATATATATATATATATATACACACACACACAAACATATGAATATATTTGACTGATTTCTACTACATTGTAACTTTTGAAAGAATTATCACTGCCTGACCATTCCAAAAAAAGAATTATCACAGCCTAACTTACTGCTCAAATTTCTAAAAACAAAGGGGCATATTGAGCAAGGACTTCAGGCTGGCTAGTTAGTATGTTTAATGTCAAGCTAGTCTCTCTTAAACTAAAAATAAATTTCTTAACAAGATGTCTCTTATAGACTTATACACAACACAACATGTTTTCATTGCAAGAAGACAGACACTAGATGCTTTAGTTTTATTGTAAACAAATTTTAGATGCTTCTCTAATTGTTAATGAGCCACTATCAATATCTTTGATTTTTATCAAAATAAAGGGATAAAATAGCCACTTTCAAGAGCGAAGGATGGAATTCTAAATTTCTCTGCAATCTTGACTTGTAAAAAGCACGTGCCAAGCACTTTTCTCCTTTCTTAATATTCAGCTGGGGAAAATGGGTTTAAGGTGGGATCTGGTTGTTTATTTCCATTCTCATGTTCCGGGTCCTGATTATAGTGTTGCATCCAAACATATTCAAATTACAAAATAATCTGCTCCTATCCTATACATTTTCTCTATGGAGGTTCTCAGCCAAATGATGGATAAGTGCAGGGAAAGAGCTATATAAATGGCTACCAAGCTACTGGAAGACAACAACACAGTGCAGGGTAGGTCAACTTCCTCCCCGATGGTGTATTAATTAGAGTGACGCTGAGTATGAACACTAAAATGTATGGTTTTAAGTCATAAGTTCATCCAACATATCAAAATGTATGGTAGGAAACGTATAGCTTGAGATCTAGGATGGGAAGTCAGAGGATTTCTAGGCCAAAACATAGATGCCATCACATCAAAGCTTTCTATCTTATCTGGTGATACAAATTTAAGAGCATTAGCAGCGCGAAGAAGCAATGCCTTGGTGTTTAACAAAACAGACAAAACTAGTACTAATTAACAGCAATTTGCCAAACCTCAATACATATTTGATTTACTTCAGCTATCCGTTTCCAAGCCAAGTCCGAATCTTTCACCAACAGTCACCCAATACATGTATTATCCAATTGAGTTTTGCAATATGAGTATTATCCAATTTTTATCCAACAGTCAGCCATTCTAAAACCTAACAAGAAATCCAATTGCCACTACATACATAGGTTTATCTGATACTCATGACATGCATAGGTTTATCTGATACTCATGACACTTCAAAAATCAGCTTAATGAAACAAAAGCATCACCAAAATAACACCAGAAGAAAAAATTAAAGCTCACTAGACTCGCTCACCACCAATATCAAAAAATTCTCAATTGGGCAATACATATAACACAAACCTAGATTCCCTAATTGCAAGGGTTAGCAATAACAGCTGTAAGATCAAAAGGGTAAAAATCGTAAATACCTCGCCAACGACGTCCTCTTTGCGGGAATTGAATTTGGTGCCCTTATAGATGTAATTGCCGCAAGTAGCACAACGAATGCTCATAGGAAGCATCATGCGCACTTTCATCTGCTGATTTGGGAGCTGTCTCCGCCGTGGAATCTTCGCCGGATCGAAATCCGGCGGATAATACTTGTTCAATACTTTCCTTTCTCCCATGGCTCCTCCTTCTTATCAGTCCCAAATTCTCAAATTCGATTTCCTGGGTGTGTGAGAGACGATGGTTTGCCGGGTTTTCTTTTGGGAAAATATGCGCGGCTTCTATAGTTGTAAAACTTCGAGTTTGGTTATTAGCAAAACAACCGACTCCTTTTTATCTTGAAACTTTTTTTCAATTTCTTTTTTTGTCCTTTCCGCCTGTACAAAGGAGTAGATTGGTCCATAACGAGTAGTTATTTTTTTAGTTTTTCGCATTCTCCTATTGAAGCACGATGAAATTTTTTGTACTAGGGTAAAGTGCCTCTCACAAAAGTGGATGACCTCTTAAGGATAGAGTGATAAATGAGTCATTACTATAATACTAGAAATGGTCTACAAATTTTCAAGATTTTTGATATCTTAATTGAAGGAATCTAGCAATTCAAGAATTGAGTAGTTGAGCTAGTAGTTTTGCGGAAAAACTAGTAGATCACATCTTATAGAGCAAGAAATTATAATTGAGAGAAAAAGAGAATTGAGAATGAAATTGTAGTTGTATTTTCATTGATGATTGTAAAATAATTGTATTTTCCTTTTATGAATAATAATTGTAATCCTTCTGCATTAGACGAGATGAAATCCTTTTATGAATAATACTTTAACTAACTTCCTAGCTAACTGTCAGCTCACTTGGACTAACTAACTACTAACTGAATTTGCTGAGCTGGAGCTTCCAACTTGAGCTGGCTGCGATCATGCTGTAACTTGTATATCAAGACTCCCTCATGCAGAAGATCCTTGACCACAAGAATCAAAGCGAGGGAACCTGATCTTTAGGGCATTAAGAAATTCCCATGCAGCATAATGTGCAGGTAAACTTGTTCACTTAACTAGGACTTGAGCTGCATCTTTATTGCCTTTTTTCACCATTCTCCTCTCTAAAATAGACTTTGGATTGGGACAATGGGGGTTGGCAATATCAGTACTGGGAGGATAAGTGATTATTTTTTGGGCAATTCATAGTATTTCTTTAGTAGAGACACATGTACAATGGGGCGTATCTTTACTGATGGAGGAAATAGTAGAGTCTAGGCCACAACTCTCACCTTATTGATAATCTGAAATGGTCCATAGTATTTAGGTGTCAATTTATGGAATGGCTGAGCAATAACGCTCACTTGCCTGTAAGTTGAGTCTTGAAGTAAACTCAATCACCTACTTCAAAGTTTCTATCACTCATATGAGAATTAGCATGCTGCTTCATCCTTAATTGAGCTCTCAGCAAATAGTATTGCAACAATTGTAGTTTCAATTCTCTGTTGATCAAAGCGTTGTCTACATCAGCTGAAGCTGATTCACCTGGCAGATAGGGTAAGTGCAGAGCAGGTGATTTTTCTACAGAGCCCATAGGGGGTGGTTCCTATGGCTGAATGGAAGGAAGTATTATACCAATACTCAGCCATATATAGATAAGAATGTCAATCAGTAGCATCCTCAGAACAAAAGCATCTCAAGTATGTCTCTAGGCATCTATTCAGAACCTCAGTTTGCCCATCAGTTTGTGGATGATAAGCTGATGTGTAGCTCCATGTATTGGACTCCTTGTATTGTGAGTAGTTCATGCCAAAAAGAACTTAAGAACATTGTATCCCTATCACTGACAATGGAATCGGGTAGGCCATGAAGTCTGTAAATGACCTCCATAAATACCTTAGCTATAGATTAAGCAGCATAAGGGATTTTAAGAGGAATAAAGTGGCCATACTTACTCAGCATGTTTACTATGACTAGTGTCACCTCATACCCTTTTGACTTAGGAAGTCCATCAATTAAATCCATGCTGATTTGGGACCATACCACCTCCGAAATCGGGAGAGGTTGTAAGAGACCAAGATAAGCAGCTAAGTCATGCTTTCGGTGACAAATGTCACACTTCTGAACAAAGAGTTTTACATCCTCTCTTATGCTTTTCCAGTAAAATAATGTTAAGATCCTCTTCAATGTTGCCTCCATACCTGAGTGACCACCTTGGGGAGTAGAGTGCCATAAAGTAATGATGTTTAGTCGAAGTTGGGGCACTTTACCTACCGCTAGTTTTCCCTTTTCTCCCAACTGATCATGGTGCTAAGTAAATTGAATGTGAGTTGCAGGATCCACCTTCATTTGTTCAATGAGTGCTTTTAGCTCAGGATCTGTGTCCTAACTGTGAGCTATATCTTGTAATAACTCTGAGCTGGTACTGGAGATGACCAATGAAAATAGTTCAGCTCCAGATACTCTAGAAAGAGCATATGCCACCTTGTTTTCAATCCCCTTCTTGTACTCAATGACATAGTCAAAATGCATCAACTATGTCAACCACATTAACTGAGAATTGGTGTGAAGCTTATGTTCCATTAGAAATTTTAGGTCTCTTTGATCAGTCCTCATAATGAACTTCTAGTCAAGCAAGTATTGGGACCACTTTGTTACAGCATGAACAATAGCTAACAATTCCCTGAGAGAGCAACATGTCTAGGGGAAAAGGCTCTACTGATAAAAGTAATAGGGTGGTCTTGTTGCATGAGGACAATACATATTCCTTGTCCACTTGCATCAGTTTCTACCACAAAAGTCTTGTTAACATCAGGTAATGCTAGCACTAGCGCTTGAGTCAGAGCAGATTTCAACTGCTCAAAAGTTGTAGAGGCAACAAGTGACCATTTGAAGTTATCTTTTTTAAGAAGATCAGTTAATGGCTTACTGATAACCCCAAATCCTTTGATGAACCTCTTGTAATACCATGTTAGACCTAGAAACCCTCTTAGTTGTTTAATAGTAGTTGGAAGAGTCCAGTTCTTCGCAGATTCTATTTTTTGAGGATCTATTGAGACTCCTCGGCATTAATGAAGTGCCCCAAATATTCTATCATGTCAACTCCAAAGAAACACGTGCTATGCTTAACAAACAGTTAGTGTTTCCTCATCTCATTGAACACAAACTTCTAGTACAGCAGATGGTCTTCCATATCTCTACTATAGATTAGTATGTTATCAAAGAAAACTAGCGCAAACTTTCTAAGAAAGACCTGAAAACTGAGTTCATCATACCTTGGAAGGTTGAGGAGAATTTGATAAATCAAAGGGCATTACCAGATATTCACAGTGACCAGCATGAGTCCTTAAGGTTGTTTTTGGCATATCTTCAGTGGCTATTTTCAACTGGTGGTAACTAGACCTTAAATCTATTTTTTAAAAATATTTTAGACCCTCCCAACTCATCCAACAAGTCCTCTACAATTGGAATGAGAAATTTATTCTTCACAATCTGCTTATTTAAGTCTCTATAATCAACACATAGACTCCATGTACTATCCTTTTTAACAACTAAAACTACAGGTGCAGCAAATGGACTGCTACTAGGTTGAATGATACATTGATCCAACATTTGCTGAACTAACGACTCAATAATGTCCTTCTTGACTTCTGAATATCTATAAGGTCTTTTGTTTATAGGTTCAGTGCCAGCTTGCAATATGATTTTATGATCTAATAGTCTTCTAGATGGGGTTAATTGTGTAGGTTTCTTAAATAGATCATTAAACTCATGTAGCAATTGTAAAAGCCTAGGATCTTATGTAACCTCTACTTTAGATTCTAGAGAATACCATTGTAATGTATTGCACATAGCAAGTACCACTTGGATCATACAAAGCTAGAATTGGTTACGTGAGATTCCGGTTAGTTTTCCAGCTCAAGGAGTCAAAAATTACTTTCTTGTACCCCTGAGAACATGCTTCCTTCCCTTGTAATAGAATTCCATGGTAAGTGTTCTGAAATTCATCTTGATATCTCCTAATGTCAATAACCATTGCACCCCTAAAACCACTCCACAAGAGCCTAGTGGTAACAGTAAAAACTCAGCAAAGAACTTAGCGCCTTGCAACAACCAAGAGATTTTTCATACCTTATCAACTCTCATTATGTTGCCATTTGCTGCAACTACCAATTGAGGAGTAGTGGATTTAATAGGACACCTTAATTTTTCTACTAACTCTGAATCAATAAAATTATGAGAGCTTCCAATGTCCACTAGTATATGCAGTGACTTCTTAGAATAGTAACAAGTTACTTTTAAAGTTCTATACCCAAGAGATCCATTCAAGGCATGGATGGAGATCTCCACCCGCTCCTTTGGTTGACTCAATTCCAACCATTGTTCCTCTAGTTCACCTACCACTTCTTCTACTGGCAATTGCTCTCCCTCACACTCTTCTAATTCAAGTAGGTATAATTGTTTCAGATTCTGGCATTTGTGGCCAACTACATACTTCTCATTACATAAGTAACAAAGACCCTTATCTCTTTTTTCATTCATTTCCTCCAAACTCAATGTCCTCATGTTAAATCCCTTGGAGCTTGTAGAGTTACTATAATTGGGAGTTGGTAACAAGGCCCTATTGTTGTTCCTTTGGTCTCCACTTCTTCTGGAGGAGTTTATCGATGAATTTGCCATAAGTGAGGGTTGTCTGATAGCAGCAAGATAAGCTTCTTGCATTCTGGCATTCTTATAGACTTGTGACAAGGTGGTGGGGTGTGTGATTTTTACTGCAATGTTCAATTCACGTTTCAAACCATCAAGGAAACAACTGATGGCTTTTCTTCAAATAGATTGACCATGGTGAGATGCCTTTCAAATATAGCTTGATACTCTTTGACATTACTTATATGTCTAACCTTCTTGAGTTATTCCGTAGGATCATCAAAGTCCACTCCAAGCCTTTCCACCAAAGCCACCATATATCCAGTCCATGTAGCAGGTTGGAGGTATTGTATGTACCTCATATACGCTAAATGCTACTGAATGACTTCTCCTTCCAACTGCATTGCAGCCACTTCCACTTTTTCTTCAGCTGCAACCTTCTCCATGGAGAAGAATTGTTCGATTTTGAACAACCAAGACATTAAATTTTCACTTGAGAATCTCAAAAATCCATTCAAGACCATCTATTGAAGTTTGAATTATGGTGATTGCAACTGGCAGGGCTCTTTTCCCTCTGAGGTCTTCCATCAAATGGTTTATCCTCCTGTTGCAATGGAGTCTTATCTCTTCGATGTTTTTCTAAAGTTGCAATTTGTTCCTGTAAATCATGCACTTTTTGATCCAACCTTTTGAGGTTAGACACTTCTCCAGTAATAACCCCAATATCAGAGATCAACTTCTCCATTAATTCACGTAATTCTCCTACTTCTGTCGAGGAATTCTTGTTCGATTGTGTTCCTTTCGTCATTCTTTAGCCAAGAAAATGACTGCTTTGATATCACATATATCTCAATTGCATGATTTTAATAGTGAATTCGAGAATTGAGCAGCTGAGCTAGGAGTTTTGCGGAGAAACTCAAAGATTACAGCTTATGGAGTGAAGAAATTATAATTGAGAGAAAGAGAGAATTGGGAGAGAAATTGTAATTGTATTTTCATTGATGATTGTAAAATGATACATTGTAATCCTTTTATGAATGAATACACGATTCCTTCTAGAAGATTCTTATTCCCAACTAACTAACTAACTAACTTCCTAACTAACTGTTAGTTGAGTTAGACTAACTAACTGCTAACTGAATTTACTGAGCTGGAGCTTCCAACTTGAGCTGACAGCGATCATGTTGTAATTGGTATATCAATTTTTATGCTAAGATTTGTGTTGCTTGTTATAATTAGTAGCCGAGGATGGCAAGGGAATAGAAGAAAACCAAAGAGAGAGAAACCGACACCGGAAAGACAATGAGGGGAAAAAACAACTAATGAATTGCTACTTATAGAGATTAAACTATTTGGATGATATAGGGCTTGGTCTCGTACTTAATATATTTCCTATATATGAAAGGAAAAGGAGTTCCTTTACTAACCTCTCATAGATTGTTATTCTCGATTGTCCCCCCTTTATATTCATTTCAATCTTATTCGTCTTCTCTATTTATCTTGTGTTTTTTTACAAACGGTGTTTGCCTATGTTTTTCAATCAACTAAGAAGTTGTAGTCCGTATTAATATTTTTGTAATTTGATACAATGGTTGGAGTTTCTTTCATGGGTATCTTCTTATTAATACTGATATTCTCTCTTTTTTGCGATGCAGCATTATGATTTAATGATTAAAATAATCATGGGATCATTTTAGGGCATCTAATTTTAATGTGTTTAGGGGTCGGGGCATCTGCTCTAAAGACAAGTTGGGCAGGAACTAATACTGTAGAGATCAATAATACATAAATTGTAAGGATTAGTAATGCATGAATTAATTCTAGTTGAATATCTAATTTGATATCTACATTATATGCTTTGTCTGGTTTAAAATATTTGTTACCTTTCAAACAAAATAAAAAATTTGTTATCATTATGAGAGTTAGTTTTGTCATTTTAGCATTTTAACCCAAGTATTACCAATACTCACATTATTATTCCCCATTTTACCCCGCATCCAAATAATATCTTGATTCACACATAACTTGTGCATATTTTATTTTGCTATATTGTTAAAGAATTTTTCAAGAAGTTCCAGGGCGTGCATCTTATAATTGCAGTAACTTTATGTAAAGGCAGAAAAATGCTTTCCAGAGTTCAAATAAACTAGCCAGAAAAACAAGAGACTTCATTAAAAATAGGAAAAAGGGCCACAAATGCCGGACAAAAAGAGATACAAGTGATAAGAAAATAAATCATGTTAAAGTTACCACAAATCCATCTACCAAGCTGGGGTTGTGGTAGAAAATCTAGTACTTAACCAAACATGAACCATTAGGGTCCTCAAAATGGTGTAAATTTCAACGAGTGGGGAAGAGTAATGCCACCTTCATGACTTTGTTTTTGCAAATATAACTGAAATTTACGAGTTATAAAAATACACGAAAAAAAGAAATTACAATTAAAGAAGAAACACCTCTCAGTAAATCGAGAGAAACAATGACTAGTTGCCTCAAGAAAGAACATATCGACGTGACGAAAATTCCCCTATTCAGTTGAACATATTAGGAAGAGGTCTAACGGCCATGAAAGCATCTACCATCTGCAGGAAAGACCATTCAACAAGCAAGTAAATTAGTGGAATTGAAAACATAAAGAAATAGCAAGAAAAACATAGAGCACGTCGAATGAGAGAGAAGCATAAAAAGGAAAAAGGGATACAGTAATTGGACCAGCAAAAGATGCACTAAAGAAGAACACTTTGAAAAAGAAGAACCTCACAACCCCCTTAGTTTTTTATCCCCGAGCGCAGATAATCGAAGAGGCAGCAAATTGAGTATTGAAATAACTGTGAAGGAATGTCATGCTCATAAGAGGAACAATTCACACCCTTGACATATCTAGTGACTTGTCCGAGGAAGAGTAAACAGCGAACACCACTCAGCAACAATGAGTTAGGTAAAGGATCCTATGTAGTTAAAGAAAATGGAGAACTGGCGCTAATTTCAATCTCTGTGTTCACTTAAGCTAGCAGACCAAGCTGTATTTTTTGGCCACTAAAGAGAAAATTATGTCATTTGAAATTGAGATTAGTCAGGACAAATTGACTTGATAATCTAAGGGAATTTGAAATGGAGAATGAGTACTTTAAAATTCGGAAGAGCTAGTTCACTTCAGGTTACACCAGAAGTTACTGTTAGTTACCTCATCAGTCACCAACGCCCTAGCCCGTCGATGGCTTTCAACTAGATCTGTTAGAACTTCAGTAAGCCTCTTTTTCACTTCACCTGTTAGCATACGTCCAGACCCATATTCCTGAAAGCGAGCGTACGACCATTATTGGTAACTTCAACTACTGGTTAGTCCTTGTGTGAACTAAATTAAACACCGAATGCTGGAGTTCTACCAATGAAAGTTTTGAATTGTAAAGAAATGAGATGACAAAATATGTACACTAACCTCTCTAATGCGTTCCAGCTCAGCATCATCGTCCAGGAAAAAGCCAAGATACTTAAATGGTATATCAACCTGGACAATATCCAAGATGAGAGGTTTTACTTTGCTTTCTTCTTTTTTCCCGTGGCTAAAGATGATACAAAATTATAGCGATCCAATCGAGAAGAGAACAGGCAGAGACAACCCGCAGTCTTGAGATGTTATATTCAGGCACATACAGTTATTTAATTGAAATGCAAGTCCTAGGAATTAGCTAGTGGGATCATATAAATTTGGTTACCTCCAAGTTCGCTCCGTACTTTCTGTGCAACTCAATTGAGTCTTTGCCACCAGAGAATGCATATCTGTTTATCTGCACATAGTTACAATTTAAAGGGTCATTTATTCTGCTTTGTTGAGATAAGTTATTTAGCATAGAGTAATCAATCTGGATAATATCCATCTAGGTAAAGAACTTCTAAAGGGAAGCAAACTCCAATAGCCTCAGTTTCCGGTGTTACCTAGCTCAAAATTACTGTAGTGGGACTGGACACTGGACTCCTATGCTAGGGCATAGCCCCCCCCCCCCCCCCCAAAAAAAAAAAACCCAGCTCTTCCCTCCCCACAAACAAGAACTTTAAAAAGAACACATTGAAGTCTGAGAAAAATAAGTATGGAAAAGCAATTAGAGAAAATTTTTCTCACTACTGCAAGTATTGAAGACACTAAGGTAACAAAGACGATTTAACAAGATGGTCCGGCAAAATGCTACAGCTGTCCCAGTAATACAAGCAAAAGGCGCAATAGAAAGCCCATATATTGATCGGATAATCTCAAACATCATATGAGGCTGCAAACAGAAGATTCAGTCAGTAAAATCCACAACTTCAGACTGTATAAAGGTGAAGGCAGCCCAAAATCAGACAGTGTAATTCAATTACAATTATTGTTAAAAGTCATCTACTATTTAGAAGTATCTTTATCATCAATTGTCTGATAAGGTTCTTCTCAAGTGTGCCCATCATAAATATCATTTTTTACTCAATAGGTTGGAAAGCTTATCCCCACTTGTGGGATTACACTGGGCTTTTTGTTGTTGTTGTTGTTATAGGTTGGAAGCAATTCAATTACAATTATCAATGATAACAATAACAGAAAAAAAAAAAAACTCATTCCACACTCTGTCCAACAGCTATAGTGAGTGCCCCAAAATCTCTTCAATTTGCTCACAAGGTATCAGCTAAATGAAACTAAAATTCCAACATAGTGCAGGTTCTTCATCTAAAAGGCATTGAAGGTCAAAATTCACTATCAAGCACAGCAACAACAACTGCTCGCATTTACAGACAGGGAAACTTCGTAATATCTAGGATTGGAACCATAGAGTAACTTGACTAAATCCAAGTTCTCACCCTAGCTTCTTAACTTCTCCCCTATCTTAGCTTATTTTATTTTATTTTATTTATTTGTTTAATTAGTGGTAGCTGAAACCTGATCAGTAGCTAACCAAATGTTGAAATGGGTTAATTGTTTTTGAGAAGTTAACAGATTTTATTATATTAAAAGATAGTCCTTAGCACAAAGACTGTGCTAAGGAGTAAAATCAGTGTTACAAGACCCAAAAAGTTGCAAAAACAATCTTGTAACATCTACAAGGAACCAATGAGATCTACTAAAGAATCTACATCTTATACAAGGTCCCATGTTGAAATGGGTTATTAATCGGGTGTATCGAGATGGCGAGAGAGTAGAGGTGGATTATTAATTGTTAAATCTTATTAACAGAGTTTATTAGGCAGAGAGGAATGTATTTTTCCTCATTGCTCTGTTGGATCCCTAGAGCACAGAGAAATGTGTGTTTCTTGGCATGGTTGGCAGCAAGGGGAGTGATTTTGACAGCGGAAAATCTGAGAAAGAGGAGGATCACATATATCAGTTGGTGTTTCACATGGAAAAGCTCGGGTGAAAATGCAGATCATCTCCTATTGCACTGTCAAGTGGCTACTCGTTTATGGAGGGTGGTCCTTAATTTGTTTGGGCTGGAATGGGTGATGTCAGGCACAGTAAAGGAAGCATTGCATAGTTGGGCTCATAGGAGGGGAAAGAGAAGCCCGAGGGCTTGGATTCTTGCCCCATTAGCAATCATGTGGTTATTTGGAAAGAGAAATAGGAGGGCTTTTGAAGGGGTGGAACAAGATTTTGTAAAAGTGCAAAGTAGTCTTTTGTTTCTAGTTTCTTTTTGGTGTACTTATGAGATCCCAACTTGTATAGAGGATAGGGCCTCTTTTATTGAGAATCATATTTCGGTGTAGGTTCTCTTCTTTTTGGTATACGGCTTGTATATGGGGCTTCCCCAATTGTAATGAAATTATTTACCTTTATAAAAAAAATCTGTACAATGTGTTAGATACCAAAAGTAAGAGAGCAGCAAAAGAACAAAAGCATATCCTTCCTAAGCATGTAGGGGTTCTAACAAATCTAGAACTGCTAACTCATTATATGGTGATGAATGTGAGATGTGTAAAGTATATTTTTTCGGAAGGAATTATTTTCTGAGAAGGTGTGTAATAATATAGTTCACATCATAAAAAAAAACAACCTTGTTTTTTATCTCTTTTGCTGAATCGGTCACATAAATGGCAGAATTTGGATCACTAGCAGACATTTTTCCATTCTCCCCCTGCAAATGTTCAACAAAATGTAGAATATTAACAGAAAGGCAATGCAGGAGAATTTTTACAAGCAGACACATTAAAAATCAGAAGCTGAAACATGTGTGCACAAATTAATTTGACAAGTAACAAGGATGAGAAACAGTAGTATTTCTACTTATTTGGAGACAGATTACAAGCATGGAGGTGGGCACATCAGAAAAAGAAAAAAGATGAAATGAAATAACCGTTATATAGTTAGTAATCCATTTCATTTAAGTTGGAACTCAAGAATCATCTACAATTGCACTAATTAAGAACCAAATTCCACTAAGAAGAGCGTGAAAGTGGTAAAAAGAAAGGGAAAAATGAAAAAAAATATATAGATTTTATTTTGACATTTTGGAAATGTGAAAGATGATTTATTAGTCAACACACATTTCCATCTGTTAGTAGAAGACAACATTTATATGGAGACTATTTGCAATATGGACAACAATGGTTCTAGCAAACAGTGTTCCAACTAGGACGAATCCTTTGTGAAAAAGTTATTGAAGATGTGGGGCTTTGCTTGACTGAATTGAACATCTAATAAGGAAATTTTTTCTTGAGTTTCCTTGGGGACTGTCTTCCACAGGCTTTATGGAATTTTCATTAAACAGTTTTTTGTAATCCAGAACTAACATTCTGAATAGATTAGCTTAGTCTCTTATTTTGTAACTTGTTAGCTTCCTGCTATAGCACAGACAAATGTAATGAAGCTAACAACACCTCTTTTGTACAATTTGCATCTTCTTGATGCCAGCAATGAATCTACTTACTTCATCAACAAAAAAAGAAGAAGATTAATATCGATTGAGAAGTTGATGTCTTATGCTAAGCTTAAATGTTTTTATCTTCTTTGCATATCAATTCTATGCAGGAGGCAACTAGTTTTCCTAGTCGAGAAATACTTCTCTAGCATGAAGAATCATGATCCAGATGCTAGGCACAAGCAGAATTCCAGGGAGAGAATAAAGCTTTCAGGAATGCTGCATTACTCGGTCTATACAAAAATTAGATAAATAAATTAACAAACTAGATTTATGTTTTACAGGTCTAAGACCAAAATATGCTACATTTATTGGTCTATAAGCTATGACGAAGCACATGCAGTGAACTGCATTTTTTTGTCAATCAGAAAGATGAGAAGTTAACAGTTCCAACTTAGATGCTGAAATGCTCATATATAACCAGAATGAAGCACCAAAGCAGAACATAACTTTCATTTGTAAGAAATTAGGGTCTAAAGACTGTCGCAGCTCAAAAGGATCATACCACAGGGCACTGGCAGGTGCTTTAGATTCCAGAATGATGGGTACGTGAGAATGATGGGTATGTGAGAATGATGGGCGATAATGATTCTATCTAACTGTTTGATTATTGATGACGCAATATCTTTTTTTAATTATAATAGTGTCTGGGCCAGCTTGCAGCCAGAAAAGTTAAAACCTTGTACCAACAAGAAATTGAGGACGTATAAATATATGTCATAGAACAAATAACTAATTAATTGTAAAAGGTGAAGTCACAGAAGCATCATCGTAGTGAAACTTCATTGTAAATTTGTAACAGAATTAATATTGTTCAGTCACTGGTCTATAAGGAAGGAAAAAAACCTGAAGGGCAGGAAAGAAAGATGATTCAATCAAAGCAGGCTTGTGATAACCTATCCGGGGAGCGACATCTCGAGTCATTCGGAAATAAGGATCCTGAAAAATCATTTACCGATGTTAGTTTTAGTTTTTCAGTAGAAAGGGGGGGGGGGGAATCTACCTATAAAAAAGATCATGGCAGACATTGCAGAGAGAAAAAAAGAAAGAAATGAAGCAGCAAAAATCCAGCATGATTCCATCTTTTTTTTAAGTAACATGATATTGTCTATCTATCATCTAACCAGTTTAATTTCAAGCAAACTACGAGATTTCCGACTTATGTGACCTACTTAATTAAGCAGATCTACATCAAAGCTTGAACTTGCTAAATGATGTATCAATAAACACAGCCCGTGAACTAGCCAATTTACAATTGTTAAAGAGTATTAAAGCGTAACTGTAAGGTTAAGAAGTATAGTTGAATCAACAGTTTCATACTTAAAAAATTAATCCTTTTCTGAATCAGGGAGACAAGCAACATAGTTCACAATTCTTGAGCAGAGATCAACCAAAGATCGTACTTGTATTAGAAAAAGCATTAAACCATCTCTCTGATTTTCATTTTGTTTTACCGTCACATAGACAAAAAAGAAAAGTTACTCTGTATTTGATCAATATTCATTTTATATGATCTCATATTTACAACAGTTCTTTGTCTGCCAACTTCTAGAAAAATATAACGAGACAATAACTTGAATCCTAGAAATATTATACCATCATTTGAACAGGAATATGACATGGCCCATCCGGCATTTTCCTTTGACAAGTCAAATATCTTTAGTAGAACATGTTGAAGAGCATCATCTATCCAGTCAATTCAGTTCCAAACTTGGAAGAGCTTGCGGAAGTAATGTGTTGTAAAGTGGGCTCTTTCCCTAAAACATATCTTGGGTCTTCCACTGGGAGCTAGACACAAAGCTCTAGGTATTTGGAATGAGGTAATTGAAAATTTTGAAAAACAATTGACTTCCTGGAAAATGCAGTATCTCTCTTTGGGTGGTAGAATTACACTCATCCACAGTGTGTTGGATAGCATTCCTACCTACTTCTTGTCCCTGTTTCCAATCCCAGAAAAGGTCCAGAGGAGACTTGATCAATTAAGGAGAGATTTTCTATGGGAAGGAAATAGTTAAACTCACAAATTCCATTTGGTTAAATGGCCTCCCCAAAGTGCATGGAGGGCTAGGAATAAAAGATCTCACTTTACACAACAAGAGTTTGTTAATAAAATGGCACCGGAGTTACAACATGGACAACCCTGACCTGTGGAAAGTTGTAATACAAGTAAAATATGGGGTGGCAAATAACTGGTGTACTAGATAGAGTAGACTGCCACATGGTTCTAAGCCATGGAAACACATTTCAAAGTTATGAGGTGACTTAGTGTTGTGAAGAGCGTGAAGCGAGGAAAACCAACAACTCCCATTTCACGAGAAGCGAGAAGCGAAACGCTTGCTTTTTTGAAGTGAAGAGGAATTATAAAAAAAATTAAAATAAATACTGTTTTGAAGGAATGCTTTCAATTCTTCCTTCACATGCGACGGAACTTTAGGACAAGATGCGACATTTGGATCACCACCGATTAGATGCGTTTTTGACGATAGATTCCCCCATTTGAAATCTTATCACAAAAAAGACATCTAATGGCCATCTTGTTGGTCTCGCTAACTCTTTCAGAGTAAGCCCAAGCCGGGTCTTTCCTATCTTCTTTTGGCGCCATTAAAAGAACAACTACATAACACATAAGAAAGGCAATAAGAACTAAGAATAAAGGATATAAAAAATTAGAGGAATTCTCTGTTAAAAACTGAAAAAAATGGGCAGTAATTTTCTGAAAAAAATTCCCCAGCATTTCACCGCTTTTTGGAAGTTCAGAAACAAAAAGAAAAAGAAAAAGAAAAAGAAGAAGGAGGAGGAAAATCAGAAGTTCAGAACATACCTGTTGAAGTCTTGAACTTGAAGTTGAAGAAGAAGAAGAAGAAGAAGAAGAAGAAGAGGAGCAACCCTAGTTGATGCTTTGAGATTCTTTCAGAAATCAGAAGATGAAGAAGAAGAAGTTGCTGCTGTTGGAAGTTGAAGAACCCTAGTCGCTGCTGTTGAAGAAGTCCAGACCAGTGTTTAATCCAAAAACTCGTTTTTAATAAAATAGGGTTGGGTATTTTAAAACAGAGAAGCGGACGCTTCTTCGCTTCGCTTTCCCCGCTTCTCGCTTTTTACAGAGAAGCGGTCGCTTTTACTGACCTGAGTCGCTTCACCTTGCTGAAGCGCTGCCTTTCACTGAAATTGCACCGAAGAAAACTAAAGCTACAACTAAGAAAAGAAGGAAAACTAGGGCAAAAAGTAAAGGTTAATTTCATTCATAACTTTCCTCTACTGATTTACATGTTAAATACAGCATAGATAGTGGAGGGACTAAAACTAATAAAAGAAAACTTACAAGCTAAAATGTAAACAACATAACTAGTTGGACTAATGCGGAATAAAAAAGATCTAATGGTGTAATTGATAATATCAGCAACTCCACATCATTAGCATCTTCCAACTCATAGCAGTAGCATATCGTATCAGATCCCTCCTCTTAAAATCACCCTTGTCCTCAAGGGTGGTAATTCCACCGGAATCAAATGGGAATTTTGACGAATCATAAAAAACTGGGAGACTTTGAATCTTAGCTGCAAAAGGCCACAATATTCCTTCAAAAGGCAGTAGCTGCAAGCTATGAACAGTGGCAAGTTGGCAAAATTGTGTACTATTCCCCTTCAGCAATGTTTTAATACCAAGTGGAATACAAGATTTCTCATAATTTTGACATGGTAACTTCAGCAACAAGAGAAATAACCTCAACTTCTTGGTACTAGCATTATCAACTGTAATTTCAGTGTCCTTGTCATGAAACAACTCAGCAAGATTACCTATAACTTCAGTATTAATCAGAGCAATTGTAGGCTGGTGCTTTTGACAGTGATGAAGTCCAAGAAACTGAAATTTCATGTTCTCACAAGTGATAGCAATGAAATGCACCTCCACTCCTGTAGTTCCTATTTGCTCAAGAGCTTTTGCTGCATCAAAAACAGTTGCAGTCACTCTCATGTCAAAGTTCATTAGCTCAAGCAAACAAGCAGGTCCAATCTCAATGTTGTGGCCACATTGTCAAAAACCAATCTCTTTCTAACCATTAATACTCTTTCCTCCACAATGGCTTGCACTCCTGTATGTATTAACTGAACATTAAAATTACTCCATTTGATATCTCCAACATAGTATTCATGTATGAAATTCTTGACTGCCTTCACTGCAGCCAACCAAGAGTTCTCATGTTTATAACCCCATACAACACAAAGAAAATTGAATATCAAAGGAAGCTTAGATACATAGAAGTGCCTGCCAAGTGAACCTTCTCTTCTCATCCCAATGTAGAGCAAGCACACAGAGAATATCATCTTCATCTTCTTCACCGAGTGGATATCATCACTTTGTTCTTACATAGTCATCAATAGTTCATTTAAATAAGAAGATACAAAGGGCCTTTTACTCAACTGAACATCAAGTACTTCATATTCCTTGTGCAGATTTTCACCAACAGTTGCCTCTAAGTAATCCATAATGCCAATTATCTTTGAACGATAAGTAGCTATGAGGATCACCATGCACACCTCATAACTCACTATAAGACTTATCCATAAGCCCACATGAATTATTAATACACCAAGAACCTTCTGTGTTGAATAACTGGAGTATAAACCTTCAGTTGGAATGACAATTAACATAAAGGTGTGCTCACCATTATACAAGAATTGTGACTGAACAGAAGAGTTAAGCACACAGCTTCTGTTAACCACAGTACTTAGACTGTCCACTTGAACAAAAGAATAAAATGCACCAAGAAAAAATTTAGCCGCATAGCAAGAGGCACTGAATAGAAGCCTATCATCATTGATAAGACCCTTTTCCTCCCCTTTTCTTGTGAATTGTTCACGCAGCCCGGCAGAGGTAACCTCGTACACTGAGGTTGCACCAACTCTCCTATCTTCTCCATATCCAATGCCATCTCTTCAGAAATACCCACAGAGCAGGTTCGATGCTCTGATACCACTGATACAAGACTGAAATTGCAGTGAAGAAAACTAAAGCTACAACTAAGAGAAAAAGGAAAACTAGGGCAAAAAGTAAAGGTTAATTTCATTCATAACTTTCCTCTACTGATTTACAAGTTAAATACAGCATAGGTAGTGGAGGGACTAAAACTAATAAAAGGAAACTTACAAGCTAAAATTTAAACAACATAACTAGTTGGACTAATGTGGAATAAAAAAGATCTAATGGTGTAATTAATAATATCAGCAACTCCACATCATTAGCATCTTCCAACTCATAGCAGTAGCATATCGTATCAAAGCGCTGCCCTTCACGCATCGCCTCGCTTCTCTCTTAAAACTAGGAAGCGGGCGCGTTTTTAAACACTAGGGTGACTTCCAACTCAAGTCATCACTCAAGCTTGAGAATTCTCATATTTCTTTCTGGAAAGACAGATGGTTAGGGACAGAGATCCTGAAAGACGAACACCCAAGTCTATTTTTACTGGCCAGCAACAAGGAATCCACTATTGGCAAGATAACGCATGGGCACTGCAGTTCAGAAGAGATATCCAAGACTGGGAACTAAATGACCTGCTGAGATTGCTTTCAAAATTATCAAATGTTAAGGTCAACCCTAAGGTGAAGGACAAGCTGGAATGGGGGGATTCCAAAGATAGAACCTATATTGTCAAAAGAGGATATGACAATCTATGCTCCAATAAAGAGCTGATTGACAAATGGCCATGGAAGCTTATATGGAGAACCAAACTCCCTATAAAAGTAATTGGTTTTATCTGGGCAAGCCTGTATGAAGCCTGCCTCACTCAAGACAACCTCAGTAGAAGAAGCATTCCGACAGTGAACAGATGTTTTATGTTTTATGTGCCAGGAGGAATTTGAGAGTGTGAGACATCTGTTTCTCATTGCACAGTAGCAACTGACATATGGAACATGTTTTTATCAGTTTTGGACTTGATTGGGTCATGCCTTACAGTATCAAGGATGCTTATGAGAGTTGGTGCTCATGGAGAGTTGGGAAATCCATCAAGAAAACTTAGCAAATGGTGCCTGCTTCTATTTTTTGGTGCATCTGCAATGAGAGAAATCGTAAATGTTTTGATGGGATTTCAACTCCTAATCACTCTCTTAAAGCAACTTGTCTAATTAATTTATTTAGTTGGTTCAAACAGGCCCCTGTAACTAGTTTTGAATTTTTTTTGGATTGTGTCTGCTCCTTAGTTATGCAGTAAGTTTTTGTATATGAGCAGCCACAATTTTGTTGTATATTTTTCGCAATGCATCTTCTTGATGCCATTTAATGAAATTATCTTACTACTTCATAAAAAAAAGATATCACACAAAGATGTTGCCAACTTAACAGTAGTGCAGAATGTGTACAATCAATAAAAGCCTCTCAATAAAACATATAAATCAAAGAAGAACTCTTTACATGAGCTCAATGGTTTCTATCATAGTGGAGGTTATAATTAGGATATTATGAGGAGATCCTTGTGCCAATCAAGTTTGCTTCTAATGATTGGGAAATAACCATCTCTCTCAGACAAAAGACACCCATCCGACTATATAACCAAAACTATTTTATTAACAACAAAACATATTGCTCCACTTTATAATAATTGCAAAACAAATTGCTTAATCATTCAAATATAATTAGAAATTTGAAGGAACCACAGGTCAAAAAAATTGAAGAAATCCGACAAAGAAATATAGGAGCAAGAACAAACCTGGTCTATGGCACATGGAATCAAGCAGCGAATGTTATCATTGCCAGAAAACAGATGAGGAAATGAACTTGGGAAGGATGGAACAGCCTGCAATTTTGTAATTCAACTGTCTAAGTTTCACTATCATTCTAAACCAAATTCAAATTCCTCAATTTTGAGCCGAGGACAAGTCCATATAAAATTCAAAGGCTACTATTCAGCTTTTTCTTTTTTTGGTGTGGGTGTGTGTGTTTTTTGGGGGGGGGGGGGATAAGGTATACTATTCCAACTTCTTCAGGCTCTCAACTTATCTATTTGACATGAAAATAAGAAAACAAATGCGAAACATAAGGCACATACTTCACTAACTTTGGTATTATAACAAAATCTAAAACAAAGTTAGAGTAAGTTAATAGACAGACTATGGCTATCACATGGATAAGGTATACTATTCCAACTTCTTCAGGCTCTCAACTTATCTATTTGACATGAAAATAAGAAAACAAATACGAAACATAAGGCACATATACTTCACTAACTTTGGTATTATAACAAAATCTAAAAAAAAGTTAGAGTAAGTTAATAGACAGACTATGGCTATCACATTGAGGAGTAGGCTACCTGAACTGGTGGAAAACTAACTTTCCCAATGTGATCTTCACCTGTGAAACCAAAAATGCCAACCACCTGAAAAACAAACCGCATAGCGTAATAGGTCAAAAGCCTTTTAACATAAGATGCTCCTGTAGATGTAAAGTAAGCAGTAATCACCTTATTGTATGTGACACATTTTGCAACCTTCACCATGTTCTTGTAAAAGGCACTGTGCAAAAAGTTCTTGTTAGAAACGGACCATAAAACTATGTAAATACAACTCCTGGAGCTGTACACACAAAGCAAAAAGAAAACACAAGTTGATTGCATCCTTGTACGACTACGACCACTTAAATTCTACTTATGACAACAACAACAACCCGGTGGAATCCCACAAGTGGGGTCTAGGGAGGGTAATCTGTACGCACACCTTTACCTCTACCTCATGAAGGTGGAGAGGCTGTTTCCGATAAACCCTCGGCTCAAAATTAAATTCTACTTATGACATACCATGTAAAGCTAAAATTATCATTCTAAAAGGCAACTTTCAGTCTAATCACTTTCATAGCAACAAATGTAAACATGAAAACCAAATAACATATTCACCTCCTCTCCCCGCCCCCCTAAAGAAAAAATATTGTTACATTGAGGACACTTTCCATAAAAAATATCCCAACTCTCATGTCATGCTTTATCAGTTGCTTCAATCATCTGTTAGACATTATTTTCAACTTTTTAACTCAAAATATCACCAAAACAGTATCTTTATAATGTATACAACTCCTTGTATGATTACCATATATATTCTTGCTTACCTACTAAACACTGAGAAATATCAAAAAAGGAGTCTCAAGATAAACAACTTCCGTAAGAGTACCAAACACAATCGGGAAAAAAACAAAGTTACTTACCCACCAACATAATCGAAATCAGAGAAAATGAAAGTCTTGGAAACATCAAATCCACAAGCTATAATATCTTTAGCATTCTCACGAGCAAGTCTTTGGCTTTCTTCCACTGACAAATTCTTCCACATACATTTCTCATCATCTGTCAATTGTATTACTAGCGGCACCTTAAATGCATCCTGCAAATATCTAAACACAACAAAAACAAAATAAATTCACACACAAAAAAGAAAAAAACTTCTTTCGAAAAAAAATTGCAAACACGTCCTCCCGTTTAATTTAATTACTTTGTGAACATGAAGGGGATAAGGTGACCCAAATGCAAGGCTTCAGAAGAAGGTCCTCTGCCTGTGTATAAATAGAACTTTTGCCCTTTTTCATAAGCACCCAATATATCGTTGAAATCACGATGAGCGAAGAAAACTCCGCGGCGGAGGAAAACGTGAGCCGGCCGATTCGTGAGGCGTTGAACACGCTGGATTAAGGAGTCGTCGAGCCTCTGGCAACCGAATTTATCGATTAGTTTGTCGTAGTCAATCTTGCCGCCGTCTTTTGCTGATACTTCCCATGGGTTCACTACTTGCTCCTCGTTTTCCACCACCTCTTTCGCCTCCTCCCTTTTCTCCATTGTTGTAATGCTGTTCTTCGGAGATTTAGAGAGAGACTGAAGGCGTTAAGAAGGTTTTTAAGTGTCACAAACTAAAACCTGTGGGGGAATAGGGAGTGTAATTAAACTTTGTTATAATATAAATGTCAAAGGGTCAAATATAACCCTCTATTTTCGAAAATTATTTAAGAATACTCTCGTTATAATATGCAGTCATATTTTAGGTTCAAATATAACCCTTATTTAAATAGAGGGACACATGTCATCATCATGTTGGTCAATTCTAAATATCTCCTAATCTATATCTATATTATATTAAAAGCACGAAGGCCATTAGTGAAATATCGTTCCCCTTTTTACCCTTGAAAAACTAATTCCAGTTTGGACAGCGTAGTAATTTAAGTTATTTTCCTAATATATATGTATAGCTATTTAATTGTTTCTCTAATATTTAGGACTTAAAAATTAACTAAATATGCATATTAAATCTTTCCTTATTTGAATTAGGCGAAAATTCTAATATTTAAGGTTTAAATTAATTAAAAATTTACCTGTATAAATTTTTTTCCTATTTGAACAAATAGCTAAATTTGGACATTACCTTCAGGGATGTGAATCACATTTTAAGGGGATGCTATTGATTTATGAAACAAAATATAAACCATATTTAGATGTAATTAGAAAATCTTAAAATTGTAAAACTAGAACTTTAGGAGACAAATTGGTAGAAATTTTTTTGTTTCTAACAATATTGATTTCATCATATTTTTCTCTATTTCTAACTAGATCTTTCGGCAACCAACTTATAAAAATATTTTTCTGTATTTTTCTTTCGTACTTTGACACTGAAGAATTGATATTTTCTTACGAAACGATTACAGATTTCCTTTAAGACCTACATTCTTTAAAGTTACAGAAATTTAAATTTTCAACGGACTACAACATACGTTGGATATTGAAGTCAATTGAAAATTTCTCAGAACTATTGGTGCTAAAAAAAGTAATATATATATATATATATATATATATATATATATATATATATATATATATATATATATATATATATATATATATATATATATATATATATATATATATTTGTTTTAAAATCCCTTGCGGTCTCTCTGTTATAAGTTTAGTTTTAGTATAGCTTTTACAAAAATAATATCATATATTTTCTGTACTTATAATGTAATATGCACTTATAAATCCATTGTCTTGGTATATACTCTTTTAAAATGATATACGTGAGATGATACGTGCCTTTTTATCCTTTAAAAATAAATTTTATATATTGCCAAAAAAAATATATTGACAAAATTATAATTTAAATTACTTTTTAAATATTTAAGTCTTTAAAATTAACTAAAATTTTGCTTATTCAAGCGTTCCTTATTTGAATTAATATGTAAGAAGATCTAATATTTATGATTTTAAAATCAATCAAAGTTCATCTTATATAAACTTTTTGCTAGAATTTCAGTACCATAATTTTATTCTTTCTAGGACAGCCAAAGAACTTACTAAAAATTGGTATTTTTAAGTTTAATAAATTGTTACTTCCATGCTACTTTGTAATTTATTTAGGTTTAGACGTTTAGTTTGTTTTGTGTATATTTAGGGCATTGCACGTTATACGTGGCAAAATAACATTACGCTTAAAATTGCAAGAGCTACTAAATAATTTAATTTTATTAAAAAAACACACATTAACATACTCAAAATACATCAAGCAGACATATATTCTCAGAAGAATGTATATTAAGTTTAATTTTTTTCCTAATAGAAAATATTACTTCTTCTATGATTGAATATTCCTTTTCATAGAATTACAACCAATTAATTTTATTATCTTAATAAAAACAAAAAATATAGTGCAAGACCAATTGAAAATTATAACTAAAATCGATAATGTCGGTCGGCACTCTTTTGATGTTCCTTATTCTTAATTATGGATTTACAGACGACCATAGAATTAAAATAAATTAATTCTATATAATTGATTATCTTAGTAAAAATAAAAAATAAAAATAGAAAAATATTTTGTTTGTAGCAACTTGTTTGCCATATTTTTTGTGGAGTTCAACTATTGTTTTCTCGATCAATGCATCTCATATTCTTATTACTTTACTGATTTATTTTTTATTAATTAAAAGTTTAATAATATATATAAAGAAAAATAATTATTATTTTCCTTCATAATTATACTTAAATATTTTTAAATTGGGATGAGCTAATATAAGAATCTGAAAAAGGTAAAGAATTATTTCTTTAGTGTGGAAAACAAATATAGTTACTTTTTTAATTAACTGATTAGCAAAAGAATTCAATTCAATTGAACTACATATTAAGACCTAATATTTAGGAGTTTAAAATTATTCAAGATTAAAAAAGTTCATTATGATATTTCCATAAATGCGATAATAATTTATTTACATATGACTTTCTAGATATATTCCAATACATGAGGTGTTTGATATCAAAGATAATAAGCATGAATAATAATGTTATATTCTTTGAAGCTACATGATATTTGGTTGGTTGCAAGTTGCGATAATACATATTTGTTGCGATACTCTCTCTCTCTCTCTCTCTCTCTCTCTCTCTCTCTCTCTCTCTCTCTCTCTCTCTCTCTCTCTCTCTCTCTCTATATATATATATATATATATATATATATATATATATATATATATATATATATATATACACACACACACACACACTTGCTTTTACCTAACCCGCTTTTCTTTAACAATAATAAATTATATGATAAATAGTCATGAGTGTGGAAAAAATTTCTATCTTTCCTTTCAAACTTAATACAATAAATGGAGGGCATCATGTTGGAAGACGTTTAATTGTATAGGAGTTACACGAAATTATAAAAGTTGGTGCAATAAAAATTGAAGTTGAAAAGATAGAAAGCAAAAAACATATCAAGTAGACCAAAAGAGAGGAAACAATGAAGACCTAATAACTTATAAAAAATTAAAATTGGAAAGTAAAATTATTATTCTTTAAATAGTATAAGCTCTAACTCTTTTTTTTTGGCCAAAAAATTACAATTTTTTTGTAAATACGAAGCAACTTGTGTTGACATATTATTTAACATTTAGTTCAAATTTTTAATCGAAACTATTTCAATTCGATTAAAACACGACATTAATATTATTTATATGATGAAGAATATAGTTTATCAACAATTTTTTATTATTGACGCAACAAACACGTGTAACGCACGTACTCTATGACTAGTATGTGTATAAATATATTTGTTCTTTTATTCTCTTTCTTCTAGTTATATTAAAAGCACGAAGCCCCTTAGCGAAATGTCGTTCGTATTTTTTACCCTTTAAAATAGAGTTCACATTGGATATAACAGTCATGTAATTAATTCTCTAATATTAAGAACTTTAAAATTGTCTAAAATTTTGATTATTAAATCTTTCCTTATTTGAGGTAGGTAAAAAGTTCTAAATTTTAGGGCTTTAAATCAATTGGTATTTTATCATACATAATTTTTTTCCTTGTTTAAACTCTATAAATTACTTATAAATTTTTCATATTACTTTTAATGGATGCAGATTCTATGGGGAAAAGAAGTAAACTAATGTGTGTGTTTTAAGGATATTAAAGTAATTAATAGATCATACAACTTTTATGCCTAATATTTAAAAGGTCACATATTTAGGACTTTAAATAAGTAATATAATTTTTCCATGTTTAGTTCTTGTAGACGTTGAAAAATATCAAGCACGAAAGATGAGTAAAAGTACTATTTTGCAAATTTTGTTCTTGTAAAAGTTATAAAAATATCAACTACGAGATCTTGAAATATATAACAAGAAAACTTTATCATGGATAAAACGTGCAAATTTATGTGTAAAAAACTGAAATTAATTAGGAGATATTTAAAATTGACCAACATGACAATGACACGTGTCTCTCCATTTAAATAAACGGTATATTTGAACTCAAAGTATGACTGCAAGGGTATAAATAACCCAATAATATAATGAGGGGTATTTTTAGACCATTTTCGAAAGTATAGGGGTATATTTGGCCATTTGCCGTAATATAAAATTCAAGATACTCCAATTAAAATAGTGTAAAGAAGTAAATTAAAATATCCTGTATTTTTCTTATAAACTTCTTTAAAATATTACTACCCACCTTTAGTTCGTAATACTTAATATTTAATGTAAAATGCATTTCATAAATATTACACGTACATATATGTCGTAATTTGTTATCAATAATCATTCGCAAGTGAGTAATTAAGCTATTCAACTATATTTTGAGCAACAGTAGAGTAGGATCATGTCCTTGGGTGGGTAACGGGGCGGGGGGCAAGGGTGATAAGGGGTTAAGGGATCCACTAGGCTCAGAGTTGGGTCCTGGAATATCAGCACACCGACGGGTAAGTCTATAAAGTTAGGGAAGATTCTCTAGAAGAGGGAGATTAATATAGCGTGTTTCCAGGAGACTAGATGGGTGGAAATGAAGGCTCAGAATGTTAACGGGTTTAAACTATGGTATTCGAGAGGTGTTGCAGGTAATAATGGGGTAGGTATTCTAGTTGTAGGGATCTCGGGGACTTAGTGGTGGATGTTAGGAAGGTGAATGATAGGTTGACTATTAAGCTAGTGGTTGGGTTCTCTATAAACGTGATCGGTGCTCACACACCTTAAGTGGGCTTGGACGACGAGGTCAAAAGATGTTTCTAGGAAGATTTGAATGAGGTTGTGCGTGGTATCCCGCACACCAAGAAGCTTTTCATAGGGAGTGATTTATTTCCAAGGTTTAAGCCTTAGTAATCTCAGCTTGCTGTTGCCAATCCTTAGCAAACTTGTAAGCAAGCCAGTTGTTGCTCCAACACTTGGGTATTAGCAGTCGTTTCTAGCTGTTTTTCCCCACCCAAAAGCGGGTTCAGTTTACCAAGTTGTCCGAGCTTGAGTCACGATATTGCCTTTGAAAAGCACGGATGCCGTTAATAACCATATTGGGGAGACTGCTAGGGGTTATGACGAGGTGCATGGCAGGTTCGATTTCAGAGTTAGGAACGAGGGTGGTACCAGTTTATGCATCGGTATTATTTGACCCAGGATCTACATATTCCTATGTATCCTCTTATTTTGCCCTGTATTTGGGTGTATCTCGGGATTCTTTGAGTTCCCCTGTTTATGTGTCTACTACTGTGGGAGATTCTCTTGTTGTGGACCGCGTGTATCAGTTGTGTTTGATTGCTCTTAGTGGTTTTGAGACCAGAGCCGATTTATTATTACTCAGCATGGTAGACTTTGATGTTATCTTGGGCATGGACTGGTTGTCGCCCCATTATGCTATTCTTGATTGTCACGCTAAGACCGTGACGCTGGCTATTCCAGGTTTACCGTGATTTAAGTGGAGAGGTACCTTAGAGTATACTCCCAATAGAGTTATTTCATTTCTTAAAGCTCAATGAATGGTTGGGAAGGGGTTTGATGCATATCTAGCTTATGTGAGAGATGTCAGTATTGATACTCTTACAGTTGAGTTAGTCCGAGTAGTGAAGGACTTTCCAGATGTATTTCCAGCTTATCTTTCGGACATGCCGACCAACAGAGATATTGACTTTTGCATTGATTTGTTGCCGGGCACTTAGCCCATGTCTATTCCTCCATATCTTATGGCTCCTCCTAAATTGAAAGAGTTGAAGGAGCAGTTATAGGAGTTGCTTGATAAGGGCTTCATTCGGCCTAGTGTGTCACCTTGGGGTGATCCTGTCTTATTTGTGAAGAAGGATGGTTTTATGCGGATATGTATTGATTACCGCCAATTGAACAAAGTCACAGTGAAGAACAGGTATCTATTGCCTCGCATTGATGACTTATTTGATCAGTTATAGGGTGCCAAAGTGTTTTGCAAGATTGACTTACGTTCATGCTATCATCGGTTAAAGATTCGGGAGCCAGATATCCCAAAGACTACTTTCAGGACTCGGTATGGTCACTACGAGTTCCTTGTAATGTCATTTGGGGTAACCAATGTCCCCAACAACTTTTATGCACTTGATGCACAGTGAGTTCCGGCCCTATCTTGACTCATTCGTCATTGTTTTTATTGACGACATTCTGGTGTGCTCCCGGACTCGGGAGGATCATGAGCAGCACCTGATGACTGTGCTTTAGACCCTGAGAGAAAAGAGGTTATATGCAAAATTTTCAAAGTTTGAGTTATGGCTAGACTCAGTGGAATTCTTGGGTCATGTAGTATCGAGTGATGGGATCCAGGTGGATCGAAAGAAGGTGGAAACAGTGTAGATTTGGCCTAGACCATCATCAGCTATGGAGATCCGGAATTTTCTTGGTTTGGCGGGGTATTACCGTCGTTTTATAGAGGGATTCTCATCTATTGCAGCACCTATGACCAGGTTGACCCAGAAGGGTGCTCCGTTCAGGTGGACAGAGGAGTGTGAGGAGACCTTTCAGAAGCTCAAGACATCTTTGACTACAGCTCCAGTATTGGTATTGCCTACAGGTTCGGGGTGCGGTGTTGATGCAGGACGGTAGGGTGATTGCTTACTCATCCAGACAGCTGAAGGTGCATGAAAAGAACTATCCTGTCCATGACCTTAAGTTAGCAGCTATTGTTCACGCCTTGAAGATTTGGCGAAACTATTTGTACGGTATCCGTTGTGAGATTTACATCGATCACCGAAGTTTGTAGTATCTGTTCAAACAGAAGGATCTTAACTTGCGTCAGCGGAGGTGATTGGAGATACTTAAGGACTATGATATTACCATTTTGTACCATTCGGGGAAGGCCAATTTGGTGGCCGATGCTTTGAGTCATCGGGCAGAGAGTTTAGGGAGTTTAGCATATCTACCAGCAGCAGAGAGTCCATTGGCGTTGGATGTTCAGGCCTTAGCCAGCCAGTTTGTGAGATTGGATATTTCTGAGCCGAGTCGAGTATTGGCTTGTGTGGTCTCTCGGTCTTCTCTTTATGATCGTATCAGGGAGCGTTAGTATGATGACCCTCATCTGCTTGTCCTTAAGGACACGGTTCAACACGGTGATGCTAAGGAGGTCACTATTGGAGATGATGGTGCATTGAGGATGCAGGGCAGGCTATGTGTGCCCAATGTAGATGGGTTGCGGGAGTTGATTCTCCAGGAGGCTCACAGCTCGCGGTACTCCATTTATCAAGGTGCCGCGAAGATGTACAAGGACTTGAGGCAGCATTACTGGTGGAGGAGGATAAAGAAGGACATAGTGGAGTTTGTGGCTCGGTGTCTAAATTGCCAACTTGTTAAGTATGAGCATCAGCGACCAGGTGGATTGCTTCAGATGATAGAGATTTCAGAGTGGAAATGGGAGTGGATCACTATGGATTTCGTTGTTAGACTCCCACGTTCTCAGTGGAAGTTTGACGCAGTTTGGGTGATTGTGGATAGGCTGACCAAGTTAGCTCATTTCATTCCTGTGATGACTACCTATTCTTCCGAGCAGTTGGCTCAAATTTATATCCGTGAGATTGTTAGGCTTCATGGCATACCGGTATCTATCATCTCTGATAGGGGTACGCATTTTACATCACGGTTCTGGAGGGTTGTGCAACAGGAGTTGGGTACTCGGGTTGAGTTGAGCACAGTATTTCACCCTCAGACGGACGGAAAGTCCGAGCGCACTATTCAGATACTGGAGGATATGCTTCGTGCGTGTGTGATAGATTTTGGAGGTTCTTGGGATCAGTTCTTTCCACTTGTTGAGTATCCAGATGGCACCGTTTGAGGCTCTGTATGGTAGGCGGTGTCGGTCTCCAGGGGGTTGGTTCGAGCGGGACGAGGCTAGATTATTGGGTACAGATCAGGATGCCCTGGATAAGGTAAAGGTTATTCAAGATCGACTTTGCACAGCCCAGTCCAGACAGAAGAGCTATGCAGATTGGAAGGTTCGCAATGTTGCATTCATGATTGGAGAGCGGGTCTTGCTCCGGGTTTCACCTATGAAAGGCATTATGAGGTTCGGGAAGAAGGACAAGGTGACCCCAAGATTTATCGGCCCATTTGAGGTGTTTCGATGTGTTGGGGAGGTTGCTTATGAGCTTGCCTTTCCTCCCAGTCTTGCAGGGGTTCATCCGATATTCCATCTTTCTATGCTCCGGAAGTATCACGGTGATCCGTTTCATGTGCTGGATTTCAACTCAGTCTAGTTGGATAAGGATCTATTTTATGTTGAGGAGCTAGTGGCTATTTTGGGCAGGCAGGTTTGAAAGCTGAGGTCAAAGAACATTGCTTCTGTGAAGGTTCAGTGGAGGGGTTAGTTGGTCGAGGAGGCGACTTGGGATACCGAGCGGGATATGCGTAGCTGTTATCCTCATCTTTTCACCATATCAGGTATGTATTTATGCTCGTTCGAGAACGAACGATTGTTTTAAGAGGGGAAGGATGTAACGACCCGGCCGGTCATTTTTAGAGTAATAGCCCCGATCCCCTATTTACTTTTTTCCCTGCCCCTTTTCTGCTTATGTGACTTTCCGGGAGGTCTAGTTTTTGGTTTCGGAGTGTCTTGGGATACTTAGTCTCTAAAAACAGAAGATTAAGTCTTAGAATTTTGACCGTAGTTGGAACTATATGAAGACGACTCCATAATGGAGTTCTGTCAGTTCCGTTAGCTCCGTTGGGTGATTTTGTTCTTATGAGCATGTCCAGACTGTGAATTTGAGGTATGTAGCTGATTTAGGCTTGAATTGGTGAAAGTTGAATTTTTGGAGATTTTGACCGGTAGTGGACTTTTTGATATCGGTGTCGGATTCCAATTCCGAAAGTTGGAGTAGGTCCGTAATGTCGAATATGACTTGTATGCAAAATTTGGGGTCAATCGGACGTGATTTGATAGGTTTCGGCGTCAATTGTAGAAGTTTGAAGTTTCAAAGTTCATTAAGTTTGAATTGGAGGGTGATTCGTGTTTTTAGCATTGTTTGATGTGATTTGAGGGCTCGACTAAGTCCGTATGGTGATTTAGGACTAGTTGGTATGTTTGGTTGAGGTCCCAGGGGCCTCGGGTTGATTTCGGATGGTTAATGGATCAAATTTGGTTTTGGAAGAATAGCTGAAGCTTCTGCACTTCGTGTGATCGCACTTGTGCAACCTTGACCGCAGGTGCGAGCCAATGGACGCAGGTGCAGTTTGGAAGGAAGAGGCCAGAGGTTGCAGGTGCGGAGGTATAACCGCATCTGTGCATCCGCAGATGCGGAAGATAGAGCGCAGAAGCGGAAGGGGCCAGGGCGTGAGGGATCGCAGAAGCGGAAGCATTCCGCAGGAGCAGGCGCGCAGGTGCGGCCCATTGCTTGCAGATGTGGACCCAGTCCCTTTAAGTCATTTCCACACCTGCGATGGGCCGCAGGTGCAAGATTTCTGGACAGAACACTTAAATTCAAGGGTTCACGATTTTTGCTCATTTTTAACATTTTTGAGCTCGGGGTTGGCAATTTCTTGAGAGCATTTTTGAGAGATTTCTTGAGGTAAGTTCCTTGTGCTTATTTTTTATCTATAATCTTGCTTCCCCGTTTATTGTTTCACCTAGTTAGTGTGTATTTAAGGTGGAATGTGGGAGTTGAGACTAGGGATTTGGAGAGCTTGATTTGAGGATTTGAAGGTCCATTTGGTGTCGGATTTTAGTAAATTTGATCTGGTTAGACTCGTGAGTGAATGAGTGTTCATATTTTGTGACTTTTACCCGATTCCGAGATGTGGTCCTGGGCCGAATTTTTAGGGTGAATTTCGAAATTTTTGTTGAATTATTGATTTCATTAATTAGATGAGCCCATTATAGTTGTATTTATGATATGTAATTGTGTTTGGCTACATTTGGGCCATCCTGAGTCGGATAATAGAGGAAAGGGCATTCTTACAGATTGATTGAGCTTGGTTCGAGGTAAGTGGCTTGTCTAACCTTGTGTGGGGGAAATTCCCTTAGGATTTGGTAATGTTGTCATATGTGAGCGCCGTGTATGTGAGGTGACGAGTATGTACACGGGCTATTTGTTAAAAAACCTGAATTTATTTTACTGAGTAGCAACCTGTTTTTCCTTTAATTTGAGTTATTCTGTTTAAATGAGTATTAGTCCGTTTTCATTCTTCATTGAGTTATTCCAACATGTGTAGTTATCCTGTTTAGCCCAATATCACATGTCTACGTGCTTTAACTTCTTATTTGAACTCTGTGATGCATGCCTAGTTAATTTCCTATTTTTCTTGTTCTTTATCAGTCTTAACTGTAAAATTCTTGCTATTAACTATGGTATTTATCGGTTGAGCTGTGTATTTACTTTTAAGACTACGAGGCGGTTCCTCGGGAGTTCTCCCTGTATATTTACTTTTGAGACTACGAGGCGGTTCCTCGGGAGTTCTCCATGCATATTTACTTTTTAGACTACGAGGCAGTTCCTCGGGAGTTCTCCTTTCACATTTACTTTTGAGATTACGAGGCAGTTCCTCGGGAGTTCTCCCTGCATATTTATTTTTGAGACTACGAGGCGGTACCTCGGGAGTTCTCCTTATATATTTATTTTGGGACTACGAGACGGTATCTCGGGAGATCCCCTGCTGTTTACCCCTGTGTGTTGTATTGTTGCCTCGCTGTGTTTCCTTTTGTTAAATTCTGGTCTTTTATTATACTGCATATTCTCCTGCTTTACTTATTATATAATAGTGGGACTGACTTGACCTCGTCACTACTCGATCGAGGTTAGGCTTGGCACTTATTGGTTACCGTTGTAGTGTACTCATGCTACTCTTCTGCACATGTTTTTGTGTGCAGATCCAGGTACTACTTATCAGCACCGCTATTAACTAAAAGTGCTTGCGGCTGTATGGAGACTTCAAGGTACATCTGCCCCGTCCGCAGATTTCGGAGTCCCCCTTTATTCTCTCATTTGTCATTTACTTTCCGTACCTTTTTTGTTAGACTCTGGCGTATATAGATACTAGTTTCCTTGTGTAGCTTGTGACTTACGATATTCCGGGTTTTGAGAAGACTATATATTATAGAGTATTGGTTATTGTACATGCTCAGTGGCATTGTTATTAGTTATTCATTTATCCACTGCTGTTAGTTGCCAAGTTTTACTTTTGTTTTTGTTATATTTCCGCAATTTGTTAGGCTTACCTAGTCGTAGAGACTAGGTGCCGTCACGACATTATACGGAGAGATTTTGGGCTATGACAGTTGGATTGGATGGTTTCGCATTTGCGAAGATTATGTTCGCATTTTTAACTGTCAGTGAACAAAATTGCGACCAAAGAGTCGCATTTGCGACTCAGTAGTTCTTGAGCTGTCTTCGCATTTGCGAAGAAATGGTACACATTTGTGGAGGTTGGGAGTTAGCATTTGCGAACCAAATATCGCATTTGCGACTTCTATGGCCCTCAGACAGGTTTTGCATTTACGACCCTTGTCTCGCATTTGCGTTGTTCACAATTGCGAACAAGACATCGCAATTGCGATATCCGCAGCTGGGTAAAAGAGGGGGAAAACGATACTTAGATCATTTCTCACAATTTCTCAACCCTAAACACCCTAGATGCGATTTTCCAAGAGACATTTCTTCCCAAATTAATTGGCAAGTGACTTTAATCCACTTCCTTTCAATTACCTATTATATTTTATGAGATTTGAACATCAAATCTAGGATTTCCATGGTAGAAATTAGGGATTTGGGTAGAATTGGAGATTTTTGTAAAATTGAGATTTAGACCTCGAAGTCGGATTTCAAAACAAATCACATAACCGGGATCGGGGGTGAATGGGTAATTGGGTATTGGTCTGAATCTCGGGTTTTGAACAAGTAAGCCCCAGATTGACTTTTGTTGACTTTTTCAAAAACGTTAAAGATTTAATCTTTTTCACTCGTGGGAAGTTTCTAAAGCTTATTTTGAATTGTTTGAACTATATTTGGTTAGATTCGATTGGTTTGGAGGCTAACTATAGAGGCAAAGCCCTGGTTTAGCTTTGATTTGATTGCGGAATGAGGTAAGTGTCGTGATTAACCTTGACTTGAGGGACTAGGACTTGTTAGTCTATTTGTTACGTGTTCTATGTGTAGAAACAACATATATATGAGGTGGCGAGTTCTTATGCGGTGTTATTGGGTTAAAGCATGCGGTTGAAACTTGTTTCTTTCTATTTTATTACTTTGCTAACTATGATATCCATGCTTAGGTTAGGTTATTACTTCTTTGATTATTCGTTTCGTAATAATTACTTACGAAGGGTGATGTCGTGCCATTATATTTATATTATTGCATGGTGAGGATGATAGTAAAAGCACGAAGGGTGATGCCATGCCATTTTCATATCATTGGCTTATCTGATTTCATCGGTTGGTGATTTACTTGGCTATTTTGTGTTTCCAAACCTGGCGTAGATGTTATATTTGCCCCCTTTTTGCATGTCCCCTCCCAGTTTGTATGTTATCATTCTCTATTATTGTTGCTGCTTTATATACACTTGTACATGTTATCTACGTAGGTGTCTTGTCATGGCCCCGTCACTACTTTATCGAGGTTAGGCTCGATACTTACGAAGTACATTGGGTCAGTCTTACTCATACTATACTTTTGTACTTCCTTTGTAGATACTGGTATTGGTCCAAGTGGTGCGTGAGGCGCGTCATCTCGGATCATAGTATACTGAGACTTGGGATAGATCTGCTAGTGTCCGCAGACCTTGAAGTCCCCTTCTTTTCCCCATTTTATTGTTTATTTCTTTCGAACAAGTTGTATTTCCTTTAGACTTTTCTTGTAGACTTCTAGTTGCTCGTGTACTCGTGACTCTGGATTTCTTAGAGTAGATATTATCACCTGATTTATATCAGTATTGTGTTAGACTAGGTTTCTATTTCTCTTTATCTATCACTATTGTATTTTTAACTGTTAAAATTTGGTTATTTAATTATCTCACGTCAACTTGACTAGCAAGTGCATATTAGGCGTCATCACGACTCTGAGGTTGGGATTTCGGGTTGTGACAATAAAGGACATCTAAAGGAAAACTGTTACAAAATTATAGAATATCCTCCTGATTTTAAAAGCAAGAAGAAACAACAGTGTGAAAGAAGCAGAACCTATGCTAACATGATATCAGAAGAGACCGCAAGTTCTTCTTAGAATCAACCACATGGACAATTTTTCACTGAAAGCAAGTACAAATAGTTGTTGGATCTCCTGAATAAGACACCTACAGGTGATGGTCATACGCTTATGGCAGGTAAACTACATTGTTGTCCAATGCTTCTTTTTGTGAGTGGATAATAAACACGGGAGCATCTCATCATATTACATGTCATAAGGAGGTCTTGAATAACTTAGAGATCATTAAGCAACAAAAGAATCATAGAGTACAGGTGCCAAGAGGTAGCAAATGCTCTGTGACACACAAAGGAAGTGCTTCTATTCTAGGAAGTTATGAAGTAAAGGATGTGTTATATGTTTCAGACTTTAAATTTAATATGTTGTCAATCTCTAAATTGACCAAGGAATTGAGATGTTGTGCCCCATTTTCCCTGACTTTTATGTATTGCAGGGTCTTTACAATGGGAAGGTGATGGAGATTAGTAGGAAGGACATTGGACATTATGTGCTCAAATGGAAAGATACACCTACAACAGCAATGGTCACCAAGGATACTGATGAATCCAATCTTTGGCACATGAGATTAAGCCATCCATCAACAACAACAATGAAGCATATTTTTGTCTTGAAAAATAATGTAGTGGACAACTTACAACATAACTGTAAAGTGTGCCCTTTAGCTAAGTAAAGTAGATTGAAGTTTACCCTTAGTAGCAACAAAAGTGACTGTATTTTTCAGCTTATTCATCTTGATCTTTGGGGTCCTCACAGATTACCTACATATGACAGGAAACATTACTTTCTTACAATTGTGGATGATCTTAGTAGATATACCTGGGTATGCTTGTTGTAGTAAAAATCTAAAGTTGTAACTGTGTTGAAAGATTTCCTTTTAATGATAAAGACTCAGTTTAGTATGAATGTGAAAGTGTTGAGGTCTGATAATGGGAAATTTCTTTTTAATTCTAGCTGTAATGAGTTGTTAGCTTCTTTAGGTATTGTGCATCAAATCAGCTTTCCTTACACACCCCAACAAAATGGGGTGGTGGAAAGGAAACATAGGCACATACTTGAAGTAGCCAGGGCATTGGAGTTTCAGAGTTCTTTGCTTTGCAGGTTGTGGGGAGATTGTATTAAGACAACAGTCTACCTTCTCACCAAATGGCCTACATCCTTGTTACAAGGAAAGTCTCCTTATGAAGTATTGTATAACATACCACCTAGAATTGATCACTTGAATGTGTTTGGTTGTTTGAGTTTTGCTAGCAACTTATCAAAAGGACACACGTTTGATAAAAGGGCAAGAAAATCAGTCTTCATAGGCTATTCAGAGGTTCAGAAAGGCTATATGTTAATTGATTTAGATACAAGGACTATCTTTGAGAGTAGAGTTCTTACTTTTAGAGAACATATATTTCTCTTTAGAGAAACTACAACTGAGTCAAGAAGACAGCTTTGCCACACAAATGCCTGTGACTGTACAACCTGATTTCTCAATAACACATGAATCAGGTGCAGTCTCACAGGAGTCCCACACAGATACTACAGATGATCTAACTCAGCCTGCAAACGATAATCCAGACCCAGGAGATATCAGTACAACAAAAGCAGTAGAGGTTGAGCATGCAGTGCAAGACACCTCAACAGACATACCTACAGAAATTGACAATGCAGACACTGAACCAGAACCAGAGATCACAGTTGTTCCAGAACCAAACATGGTGGAACTAACTGATGCTCAAGGCTACATGAAGATCACAAGAACCTCAAAACCACCAGTTTGGTTGAAAGATTAACAAATTGCCAAGAAATTCTCTGGACAATGTCTGTATCCATTTTTTGAAAGTCTGTCTTATGCTAATCTCATAGCAGGTTATCAAGCTTACTTGCAGGCTTTCTCAGTTGAAGTTGAGCCTAACATTTTTTAGGAGGCTTCAACTGATAGCGGGTGGGTTGATGTTATGCAACATGAAATCACGTCCCCAGAGGATAATCATACTTGGGAGATAGTAGACTTACCAGCTGGGAAGTAGGCCATTGGGTCAAAATGGGTATACAAAATTAAATACAAGGCTAATTGAGAGGTAGAGAGATACAAGACAAGGCTAGTTGCCAAGGGGTACAATCAAAAGGAAGGGCCGGACTACCATAACACATTTTCCCATGTAGTAAAAATGGTCACAATAAGGACCATTATAAGCATAGCAACTGCAAAAGGTTGGCATTTATACCAAATAGATGTTATCAATGCTTTCTTACAGGGCGATCTCTATGAAGAGGTCTACATGCAATTACCTCAAGGATTTCACAAGCAATGGGAGCTGAAAGTGTGCAGGCTTATGAAATCTCTCTACGGACTCAAACATGCATCAAGACAATGGAACATAAAACTTACTGATGCACTGATTCATAGTGGCTATAAACAAAGTTCCTTTGATCATTTTTATTCAAAAAACAGCAAGGAAAAGAGCTGGTCATCATACTAGTTTATGCAGATGATTTGCTTATTAATGGGAGTTGTCCCAACCTAGTGAATAATGCTAAGACAACTCTGCATAGCAAGTTCAAGGTTAAAGACTTAGGTCAGTTAAGATATTTCCTTGGGATTGAGATCTCAAGGTCCAAGAAAGGGATCTTGCTCAACCAAAGGAAGTATGTCTTAGAACTAATCTAAGAGGCTGGTTTGAGTGGTACAAAACCAGTTGCAACTCCTATAGAGCTGAACCAGAAATTGACAACAATGGAGTACGACACTTGTGTTAGGAAAATTGGTAACTCAAAATTCAAGGACAACTCCGTACATCAAAGGTTAATAGGGAAGTTATTATATTTAACTATCACCAGGTCTGACATAAACTTGCAGTCTAAATTTTGAGTCAATTTATGCAAAAACCCAAACAGTCACATATGGAGGCAACTTTGAGAGTAGTGAGATATATAAAGGGAGCACCACGTACTATAAAAAATCGGAGATTTACGGCGGTTTTATTACGGCGGTTGCTCTACCGCCACAATATGAAACATAGAATGACGTTTTTTGATGCGCCACATTAAACTTTTAAATTACGACGGTTGAGGTTTATCACGGTGGTTGCTAATCGCTGCAACCGCCACTATGTTTAATTATTATTTTAAAAGTATTTTCGTCAACTTGTTCAGACCAAAAAATTTCTCTCAACAAATTTTTAGACTCCCTCTGCCGCTTAGACCAAAAATTAGAACACCCTCACTCCTCCCAAATAAACCTTAGTCTTGCAATTTCCTCTCTCTCTCTCTCTCTCCCTCTTATCGATATGGGGGAGATCGCCAGTCGCCGTAGCTTGCGACTCCCTCGTCTCACCAAGGATCTCGATTGGAAGCCGTTGGTCTCCAATAAAGCTTCCGAGGTGTTCTTCAACCTCAATCTACAAACAAAATTCACCGAGGTCCTTTCAATTTTTCTCTCATTTTCGCTATTTAGTTACTGCTTATTTATTAATGCAGATTGTAGATCTAGGGTTTCATTTGCTTTGTCTATGTAATTGTTGAATCTATACTTAGCTTATTTATTCATGTAGATCTAGGGTTTCATTTGCTATGTCTGTAGTTTTCGGATCTGTGCTTAGCTTGCTTTTTGCTACTTTTTTGTGTGAAATTGTTTTGTGAAATTGGATTGATATCATTCTTTTTCTCTACCGAGGTGACATGAAAACAACATTTCTGCAGGCTATGAAAGTATACCAATTGTTGGTTCTTCTAATTTTCCTCTGCTTTGGTAAATTCCTATGGTGTTTGTTTCAAAATTTGTAAAACAATTAGTAAGAATTTGGATCCCGCTTATATTTTCTTATTTGGGGTTTGTCTTATGGTTTTGATATTTAGTATTAGCACTACTATTACTACTATTTACTATAACCTTTTTTTAGAGTACTTTCGTATTTACTTTTGATTTTGCTCTGCCATGCCATGTTTGTACTGTCCAAATTTCAAATTGTTTGTGAATTAGAACTCTTGACCTTAAGTATATAGATTTCATATATTGAGTTTTTATTCTTGTCAGTTTGTTATATATGTTGTTTTTAGTCTGGTTATACATAACTGTTTTTCTATGTTCGAATGTCATGAAATAGTCTATCCATATCTACAAATGACTACATTATCAACTTTCATGAATTTAACTAAGTTTCTTTCTATCCATGAAACTACTGAATTTAACAAATATCCAATGTTTAATCCGATGATTTCTTCTATTGTTGCTTGCGATTCTCTCTATAGTTGTAATTTGCGATTATGTTTATTATTATTATTTTTTAATTTCATTTTAGTTTGTATTGAGAACACCCGGGTTCATCTAATTTTTTTTACGTCTTCTATATTCAAAAACCTCTCATGTTTGAATTTATGGGATTCTTCAGGATTTGTGTATTTTTCTCTTTTCACTCACTCTTGTCATTTTCTCTTTCTGAAGTGAATTGGAAAGAGATTTTTCCGAAGCTATCAATTTTGTGGATGAAGGAAAAGGGAAGGCTGGTGGATTGGAGAATTGGGGACGTGAACTGTTGATGCAGACTCAAGACTTCATGACACATTCGTAGAAATCGTGCATCCAATAGTCCTTTTTACAAAAGAAAGACTGTATGACACATTCATAGAAATTGTGCATCCAATAGTGCTTTTCACATCTCAAGCAAACTTTTTCCGTCACATTCAAACCATCTGAACACATCCCGCAGTCACATCCTACTCATCATATAGCCATCCAAGCACTCACCGAGCCACCAATCCCACTCATAGGGACACCACTGGACATAGAAGTCCAAAAGCACAAAGCTCTCACAACTGAAACTACCGAGCCTAAGTTGCGGTCCAAACCGGGACTCAAGTCATCCAAACTAGCCATCACCAAAGCACAAAAACACATCCCGCACCTCATCCATGGAATCCACAAGCGGTCGATGTACAACTGATATCGAGCTCTCACATACGCATACGAGTGAGTGGAAAGAAATTCAAAGAGATACGCTTCAAGCTTAATCAATGCCGCACGATAAGGAAAGAAAGACGGGAAGTTTATCCAATAGCCTCTCGAAGATAGGCATGAACGTCATCATACCGATCCGCAAGACTCTACTAGATACTTTCTTATGACTCGTAGAACATTTGAACCGAGAGCTCTTATACCAACTTGTCACGACCCAAAATCCAACTAGCCGTGATGGCACCTAACCCCCAACTGCTAGTTAAGCCAATTAGCAACCTTTCAATTCAAATGCGATTTTCTAACAGAAGTAATGATAATACAACTGAACTTTTATACAAAACAATTCCAAGGATTGGTAGTACAAATCACGGGCTTCTAAGATTTAGAGTTTACAAAATTAGTATGAAATAAATACATCATTTATTTGAAATGTACATAAACAGATTCTTTATAAATCTAAAGCTACCATCAATAAGTGGCAGCTACAACCAGAATGTAGGTATATCTTCAAAACTAACTCCCGCCATAAGCAGTAATATCAGCTCCAAAATCTGCACGCAAGGTGCAGAAGTGTAGTATGAGTACAACCGGCCCCATGTACTCAATAAGTAACAAACCCCTCCTTATGTTGAAAGTAGTAATGAGCTGGGACAAAGGTCGGAGTCCAACACCAATAGCCAACAACAGTTCATAATAATATAATAAAGGTGATAAAAGAAATAACTCAGAGATATGATGCTCAGCTCATTCACAGTTCCGGAAAATAGGCATGCCTTTCAAGTATATTAGTGAAAACCCGAATCTTTTACTGAAATCACCAAAATATGAGTAAATCTGGAAAAACAAACTGTGATTTTTCCCAAAACTTCCAACATTAGGTAAGATGTTTCATTATCAAATGGCATGAGGAAATTACATCTCTATACCTACATGTCAATGTATATGTGAAGTCATGAATGAAACAATACCGTACAACATGAGGAAAATGCATCTCTATGCATGTATGTCAAGTGTACATGTCGAATGCAATGCAACACAATGATAAAATCATATGCATACTCTCAGATTATCAGTCACTCAGTCCTCCCAATCACTCGGCACTCGCGCTCGGCACTTGCACTTGCACTCGCACTCGCACACGACACTCGCACTCAGTAGGTACCTGCGCTCACTGTGGGTGTGCAGATTCTGGAGGGGCATATCCTGCCCAAGTGTTAATATAAGCCAATTATGGCATAAATCAATAAAGTATGTTGTGACGTGCAGCCCGATCCCTTAAACATCCTCACAATCAGGCCCTCGGCCTCACTAAGTCATCAATATCTCTAATCTCTCGGCCTCACAAATCTCATGCCAATCGGCCCAAACAATGATAATATAATATGATACAAATGATATAAGAGACTCAAATATGATATGTAATGAATGAGAATGACTGACTATGTTATTGCAATTTAAGAAAATAACTCAACAACAGAAATGACCTCAGCGGGTTGCAACAGGATAAGAATATAGCCTAAACATGATTTCTAACATGGATCACAATTCAATTACTCTAGCACGTAGAAATTTCATGGATAGAAACAAGATTAGGTCACTACACAGTACCACATAATCAATCGAATCATAATTCACATGGTGCACGCCCTCACGCCTGTCACCTAGCATGTGCGTCACCTCAACACCAAACACATAACGCATATATTTGGGGTTAATACCCTCAACACCAAGTTTAGAAGTGTTACTTACCTCGAACATGCCAAATCCAATACCGAGCAAGCCAAACAATACTCTAGAAATGCCATCCCGCACGTACCGACCACTGAACGGCTCGGAACTAGCCAAAATCAACTCAAGAACATCAAATAATGCCAAAGGAAACAAACCCAATCGATAAAGGTAAAATCTTTAATCAAAAGCCCCAAAGTCAACCAAAAGGTCAAACTTGGGCTCGTATCTCGGAACCCAACAAAACTTACAAAATCCAATAACCCATTCAATTATGAGTCCAACCATACTAATTTCACTCAAATCCGACTCCGAATCAATGTTCAAAACGCAAAAAAGTACTTTATGAAATTTTAGATAAACCCCCTCAAATTTCACTTTGAAATCATAAATCAAATGCCAAAACCGAAGATGGATTCATGAAATATAACCAAATCTGAGTATAGAACACTTACCCCAATCCATGTGGTAAAAATCGCCTCCGTAATCGCCTAAATCCGAGCTCCCCAACTCAAAATATGACCAAATGAACAAACTCTCGATATTATGTGTTTCTGCCCAGCTGTTCTACCTTGTTTCTTGTTCCAAATGATCCTGAATCTCGCTTTTGATGCCTCTAATGAATTTCTTGTAAAATTCAAGTCAAGTTAGGCTTTAGAATCACTCCATTTGACCTTATAATGAAGGAGATATTTAGAAATAGTGCAGATTTTTAAATACGAATTCAATGGCAATTTCGTAATTATGTTGAAAAAAAATATGGTAACCCAATTCTTAGTAAAATGACCATAAATTCCTCATACGATATCGAAACTTGATGATTCCAGTTGATATGGTTCCAAAATTATGATACGGATCTAATGCTTCAATTAAAACAGAAATTGGAGCTCATTTTCTTAATGTGGTACTATTTATGCTTGAAGAAACAACGTCGAAACATCAAAAACGAGCGCAACACAACCAAACCCATTCGAAACTCACCCGAGCCCCTCGGGACCCCGTATGAACATACCAACAAGTCCCATAACATATTACAGACTTAGTCGAGATCTCAAATCATGTATAACAACATCAAACCACTAACCGCACCTCAAATTGTACTTAATAAACTTTGAATCTTTCAACTTCCAAAACTAGTGCTGAACCTTATCAAATCAACTTGGAATGAACTCAAATTTTGTACACAAATACCAACTGAAATAACGAAGCTATTACAATTCTCAAAGCCACAATCCGTACCCAATATCATCAAAGTCAACTCCCGGTCAAACTTATGAATATTTCAAACCTTCAAATTGCCAACTTTCTCTAATTAGTGCCGAAACATTCTACAAATATCCAAATGCAAATCCGGGCATACACCGAAGTCTAAAATAACCATCCTAACCTAACGGAACCATCAAAACTCCGATCCGAGGTCAAATACTCAATAGTCAAGCTTGGCCAACACTTTCTACTTGAATCATCCTAGTGAGAATCATTCTTCAAAATCAATTCTGAGTCACATGAAAACCATAATCGGTGATACATATAAGTTATAATACATCATACGGAGCTACTCATGCCCTCAAACTATCGAGCGAAGTGTAAATGCTAAAAAGGATCGATCGAGTCATTATGCTAATTTATATATAATCCCGATCACATTACTCTATCTGATATTATTTGGCTGGCGACACACTTACATCCTGTCATCATTGCCACGTGTCTGCTCATGAGGTTTCCACCTCTAGACTCTAAATTTTACCCAATATAGATATTTTTCCTATTTACCGGTGACTCAACTTTATTTGACCGTAAAATAGATAAGATATCTCATTTCTTGGTGGAAAAGTTATTGAACGGCTTCTGACATTCAAAAGGATGCACATCACTTTGCATTTATTGATCCTGACACGTTCCTCTTTGTGATTCGACGAGCAGTTTTGCAATTTACAGAGGTAATGATGACTTTGGTTCGAAGACCATCTATAAACTTACCACTCTTTTCACATTTTACTTTACTTTTTTACAAATTCTTTCAATACACTTTAAATCTCTGCAATCTATTTTTTCCTTATAGCAGAACTTCCGATTACCAGAAATAATTTTTCCATCTTTTCCGTTAAACTTAAATCTATTTCACCATGTCTTCTCCATGCACTCCAATTTCCACCACTGATAACCCGTCTGCTATCGTCAACCAAGGTGATTCCATGGTGGTCATGACTAACCCACTTTCAACAAGTGCCGACGTCAGGATTTACATCAGTGGAGGCCCTTCCAAGAAGAATAAACCCAAAAAGACTGACATTGCACCCCACCATGAACACGATCATTCCTAAAGAAGGGTCTTTTTATAAGGATCTCCAAATCCAGGGCACTTCCTCAAACCTAAAAAAATGACCGGGACAAAGCGATCGGCGAGTACCCTTCTTCTATTCGACTGGCCAACATTCATATTGTGAAATAGGATTTTGGTTAGAAAGATATGAAAGTGTTGGCCCCTCTAGACGTGGAGAGGGTGACCTTCAGTAAATCAGCGTATACATTTACTTATCCTTTCACACTCAGGCTCAGGCACGAAATTGATCCAGTCATCCTTGAGTTTTGCTGGAGTTACCAAGTCTGCTTAGCTCAAGTGGGTGTGGCAGTATGACATACAGTAGCTTGCCTCCGGTATCTGACCTCCCGCACACAAAAAAATCTCTCCTTTGCACACGTGATCCATCTCTACTCTCCCAAGATCTTCCGAGGAGGCATGGTCAAACTCAGCAAGGGTGGTCATAATGCCATCATCACCAGTTTGGGTGATGAAAATGACCGTGGTTGGATGAAAACGTTTATTTCCATCGCTTCCAAGGACATCATACCCTCACCAGGACCTTCAATTCCTGAGACATGGAACTATACTCGTACGTTCTCTTATCTGCATGTTCTTTTTCTTAGATATTTTCATGCTCTTTAAACTTCGTTCTCTTCTTGTTTTTAGCTACCAATTGGGTCCCTTTAGTAGTTGAAGACTTACCACAGTGGGTTTAGATTTTTCTTTTGGATATTTTCATACCGAAAATCCGTACGTGGAAAGAAATTTCAATAAAGAAAAATTAGAAGTGTAAGAATCATGGTGAGATTACCTTCATTCAACCTCCTCGTTAGTGTGTACCTTCTTTTGCAATAGACTTGTGATCTTTGCATTTTGTTTTCCATTTTTAGTTCTTCCCAAGGGATCATCTGTTTGCTTGGTCGTCGAGATTTCATTTGACCCGAAGGTGACTCAACAACAACTTCAACAAGTCCTTGACGGAAAAAGGAGCTTGTGAAGCGGAATCTTCTTCCGGTGGAGCTGCATCATCCGCCAGTCCCTGGCCTCTGGAGAAGAAGGCTAGAAGAAAATATTCCAAAATGGGGGAGAAAAGATAGCCTCCATTATAAAAAAGAGATCACTGCATAGCTGGATACATTGGTCCTTAAAGAAAAAGAAATTGAAGTTGACGTTGAAACAATAGCTCTTCAAAGAAAAAGAAAAAAAAGAACCAAAACAGTCCATCCAGAGGAGACGGAGAGACTCTTTTAATAGTTTGATTTAGCTGAAATGGTCGACTCTCCCTTTTGGGTTCCCATTGCTATTACCGGTCAAAGGGGTGATACTTCAAGTATTGTCCCAACCTCTGCTCCAACATCATTCACTGTAGATCGAGGCAAGGTATTCGTTCTCTAACCCCCCTTCTCGGTCACCAGATAACGGGAACATGGAGAGCACTTTTCCAGATCCAATCAGGGACCCTAATGGTAAACTTAGTATTACCATTACGATTCCGGATGAATGTCACATTCTCTCTAAGATGGCTGGGTAGAAATATTATAGGAAACCCTTGGCTACTTAGAAGGACTGGAAGAAAATGAATGCTCTTTCCGCTGAGTGTCTTATCAACAATAGCATGTATCTCTTTACTCATGTACTGTTTGCCTTTTTTTTGGTACCTTTTTCCCTGCTTACTTTGAACTTTATCTTTTAGGCCAATATTCTTACTTCTGAGGGTCTCCAAAGGATGTTTTTGGAGAAGGGAGAACTTCAATATGAGAGTGATCAACTTACTGAGTGTCTTTCGGCCTTAGAGGCCAAACTTTCTCAAATGGAAGAGCTTGAGGCCCAGTTGGAGCAAATAGAGAAAGAAAAAGAGCTTACAACCAAGAAAACACATGCTTCATGATGAACTTGCCGAGCTGAAGGGAAAGTGGGCAGAGCTATAAGATGCTCTTACTTCGGCTGCTGAACGGGAGTCACCTTCCATGGAAACGATCTGGGCCTTGGAAAAGACTTGCATTCTAAGACCGAGGAAGCTATCACGGCCGAAGAGAAAAGGGCCAAAATGGAGAAAAGGCTCTAAAAGGTCATGGATCAAAACCAGGAGGATGCAAAGACTAATTCTGACCCGGTAGAGACTTATGGGATTTTGAAGGTAAAAAATGAGCGAATGCAGTCGAAAGTCCAAGAGCTCCGGGAAAGATTCTGAGCTCTAGAGGAGTAATTTATGCTTGAAGACTCATGTTGTCTATAGCATGTGAAGAAAAACTGAGGAGGACGTCAAAACCGGCATTGAGAATAGAGAGGACTGCATTACCGAGGTTCGTACCTTAGAAATAATATCCTTCGATAATATGCCCACCTATCCTTCTGCTTCAAGTTCCACATGAACCAGCTCTAAATCTTATGATGTCACGACCCAAAACCTGTAATAGGTCGCAATGGCACCTAATGCCGTCGTTAGGCAAGCCCACTAGTGAACCTCCAATTTAGTTATCCATTTTAACGTTTAAAACATAAGTTTCCTTTTTAAAACACCGAAATAGGTAAGATCACATGCAATTGTACATACTCTTTTCTCAAAATATCAAGCGTGAGAAATACATAAACCATAGTGATAGTAATAATAAGTACAACAATACATAAATGCTAGAAGCCCCCAAAACACGGTGCCACAAGTGCATGAGCAATCTAGAGAATATACAAAACTAATACCACTACTGTCTGAAGTACAATAGACATAAATAGTAAACAAGGCAGAGGGGGACTCCAGTGCTGCAGATCGAAGCAAGGCAAGCAGCTCACCACTAAGTCTCCATAGAAGTGCGGCTACATGCCCGTGTGACCACTGGTAGTACCTGTCTCAGTACCTTCACATTCAGTACAGAAGTGTAGTATGAGTACGTAAAACAGTATGTACCTAGTAAGTATCTAGTCTAACCTCGAAGAAGTAGTGTCGAGGGGTCGACTTAACACTTACTAGTGGTCAAACAGTAATAGAAATAGATAAAGTAGACATGGAGGATGTACAACAATTCCCCACATGATTCTATATAAAATCACTAAACATGTCATAACCGACCTTGAAGGTGCTAGCTCAACTGTTACCAAACCAAATCCAGTCTCAAGTATTAAGCACGAATCTGCAGAGATGAACGACCCGATCCCATAGTAATAGTGGTACTCAGTATTGCTGAGGAAAACATCTCGATCCCATAAGAATAATGTTACCATATTGCCGAGGCGAACAACCCGATCCCATAAGAGAAATTTAATAAACTGCCGAGTGATAAGTTGGTAATTTACCAACTTATCTCATCTTTAATCTTAGATTTTTACTATGTTTGGTAGACAAAATAGTGTGTTTAATGTCGTTTACTTCTACTTTACAGGTTTTATGGGATTTAGAAGTGATCGGGAAGAAACCAAGCAAAAAAAAGTCAAAGGGGCTCAAAAGCAGAAATCTGGAAATTGGCCTCAAGGGTCGCAAATGCGAACATTTCATCACAAATGCGAAGTCAACCAAGAAAGTCAACGTTCGCAAATGCGAACATTTCATCGCAAATGCGATAGTCAACAGGAAAGTGATGTTTCACAAATGCGAACATAGCTTAGCAAATGCGAAGATCGCGCTTCCGTTCTGGGCTCTTCTGTAATTTCACATCCTTTAGCCCCAAACCCTTTAATACATGACCTAGCTTATTGGATGCACATATTTGGCCAATCTCTGGACATCTTTGACATATCTTGACAAGAGAACACAAGTTTTGGAGCTAGGGTTCTTGCACACACACTTGGGTCTTGAAGATTTGAAGCTTTTGGTTGAGAATTGCTTACCCATTCATGTTCATTTCGTCATTTCATTGCTTTGTTAAGTGTGTAGTGTTTTTTTCAACACTTGAATCTTGTTATTGGGAATATTCATATTTAAAGTGTGGATTAAATATCTTGTTGCACTTATGTATTGAATGATTTTTATTTATTATGAAGTGAGTTAGAGTTTCTTTAATTATTCTTGTTCTTTAATGTTTCCAAAAGGATTAGCTAACCCTAGGACTCGCCCATTTACTTTGAATTAATTTTGGGAAAGATAATTTGGGGATGGAAAAGATAAATTAACAAGAACTTGAGGCGTTAACCCTCATTTTATAGATTCTACATAGGGATAGGATTGAACTACTTATAGCCGCATCGGGTGTGCTTAATTTCTTAATTGTTTTAGGGATAATTCAATTAGAAAGTCTTGTTAGTATTCGGAAGAAGCTAATATAGAATTATTACTCAAGGCTAATTAACATAAACTCGCTCATATTTGTAAAATTGTGAAATACATTGGATCGTTACTTGAGTGTAATTCCCCATGTACCCATGCTTGTAGCCATTGATCATTTTACTAGCTTTCTAGGTTAGTTTATATTTTTTGCATTTAGACATAAATATTTTCTCAAACCCTTTTTTAGTGTTTGGCTTAGCATAATAAGTAATAATTCTCTTACACACCTAATCACCTACATATTATTCTCTGTGGGATTCGACCCCAACTCATAGTTGGGTAAATTATATTGCATGCGACCGTGTCCATTTACTTTTTAGTAGTGGATTTGGACGTCATCAAAGTTGGTGCCATTGTCGGGGAATAATTTTGCGTATTTAGGTTGTTTGAGAAGTAAGCATACATGCTTTGGTCCAAGCTTGTGAATATTTATGTAATTATTTTCTTATATTTGTTTATTTTGTCTTATTGTTCTTTTGTTTGTTTCTTGTTTATTTTATTTTTAGTTTTGAAAAATGGCGTCGCATAATGAAAATTGGCCAGACTGTAGTTGTTCATACTTTGATGACCCTTGTCCTTATTGTGGAGGACCACACTCGTGGCAAAATTATTTAAATTCTCTCGGGGGCAGATTGTTCGCACAATCTCAAACCCATGAATGGAGTATTTGTGATAAGTGTGGTAATCAAAATGGCCATTGGGATAATTGTTATTATTTGTCCTTCCCTTCCCCGAACCCCCGCTATGATGATTTTACTTATTGTGATAATAATTATAGGGATATGGAAGTGGAAGAAATTGAGCTTGGTCAAAATGGAGAGTTCAATCTCATGTTGGAATGCTTACTTGAAGGAGAAAACAAAGCGCAAAATGCCTTGGAGGATCTTTTGGAGAATAGTCTCCAAAATAATTTGGCGCTTGAAAGGTTGAACTCGCAAATGGGAGAAATGCTTGAAGCTTTTGAGGTCCAAAAAGTCTCGGAAGTGAATGATAACCAAGAACCTTCCTTAGAGGTTGAAGCCGAAAATCCTTCTTTGGCACTTGATCAAAACCAAGAAGAACTCTCAAATACTCAAAATGACAGGATGATGCTCATGTTCGAAGCCATTCTTGAAAATGAGGAGAAGCAAAACTTGGTACTCGAGAGCCTAAAACAAGCACTACATCGAAATGATGAGACTATCCGCACTTTAGAAGATCAAATGAAATCATTGATTCAGGATCATTATGCCTATCAACTTGAGAGTGTGGAAAGAGGTAAATAAGAGTCCAACTTCGAGGAAGAAAGTGGCCATTGGGACTCCATGCTTGTTGATGATGCCAAGAAAAATATGGAATTAGAGCGAACCGATGTAGTTGAAAAGATGATTGAAAATGACTCTAATTCGGGGTAAAAAGGGAATGCCAAAATCCATAAAAAGTTGCAAGTTGGGAGGCAATTATCTCATTCCATGCACTTTTCAACTTTGGACTTGTATGGTGATATGGGAATTTAACCATGTGAAATGTGGGAGTGTAAAGACAACAAACAAGAGCCATACATCTTGCAATTTGAATATTCAAAAACGCAAAATGACATTCCTCAAAAGAAAGCCAATAAATGCAAAACGAAGAAATTGATGCTTGGCTTAATCATCTACTTACCACCCCCCATCGCTCGCGGTCACAAGCTTGATTCCAAGTTGGGTGCCCAGTTCATATCTTCCAAATGGCGAGAAAAGTGGTAAAATTGATTCGCGTCGTGCCACGACATTAAATGCGGCGATTGGTGGGAGGCAACCCATCATTTTCAATTTCTTTGTCATTTGTTTTTTAAAAAAGAATTATTTTTGTTTTTCAAATTTTCTCTTCAGAATAGTTTATATTATTATTTTTGATCAATCTACCAAGTTTTAGGAAGTTTAGAAGTGTTTGGGACACAGAGTAGAGAGATTGGGCAGTGACAAAAATCAGGCCCAGGCCTCTGATTTCGCAATTTGCAACAGAGGTTCACATTTGCAAACTGGGAGCCCACTGCAAAATCGAAGAAGCAGTCGCAATTGCGAACACTGCTAATTTTTTATTATTCGTAATTGCGAACTCCCAGTCGCAATTGTGACCTCTGAGGCACTTTTACTGGGTTTTTCTGAACACTTGGCAAAAATCCCAAAAATCTTTTGAGGCCCAAAAATTAAACGACTTTCATCTTCCTCACTCTCACAACTTTGAAATTCCATAATTCTAACTCCTAAGTGCAAGCATCCAGGTATGAAATCTTAATCTTTGTGCTCTTAATGATATGTAGCATCTTTTTCTTCTTCTCTCCTTTATCTCTCAACACTCAACAGTTAGGGTTCAAATGAGTTCTTCTATTCTGTGCAAAATTATTGAACAATATTTTAAATCGTGCTGTAATTTTGGGTGAGGTTGGTTGAGAGTGTGAGATTCTTTCTTTGCTTAAAAAAATAAAAATGGGGAAGTTTGAGTACCCATGGATTTGTTAAAATATAAGTGATTTTGTGAGCTTACTATGTGTTCGATGAAAGGCTCGAATGAGATTCTTGGCCGAATCATTAAAATTATTTTCAATTCGTGTTTGTGCGTGAAGTTTATTGCATGATTTTGTGCTTAAAAACTGATTGTGCATTTTAAAAGTGTGCCTTTGTTCAAAGATTTTGGGACTTGGGACTGTTCTGTGAGAGAAGGTGGCTGGGGATGATGAGATCGCAATTGCGATGGCCTCTTCGCATTTGTGAGCTTCACATTTGCGAAGAGGTGATCGCAATTGCGAAAACAGTTAGCTCTGGCAACCTTCACAATTGCAAAGAGTGGATCACAATTGCGAACACTGGAATTGTCTGTTGCCTTTGCAAATTGCGAGGAAAATATCATAATTGCGACATCAGAGAGAAGACCTCTCCTGAACTGAAAATCTGAGATTATTTTCTAAGGCTCGGTTTTGTCTGTCCAATAATTTCTTTGTCATATTTGACTCATTTTGCAATATATTTCAGATCCATACCACGTTTTCACTCCAATACTTTGTTTACAGGTACCATAAGCTTAAAATGAGCTCTAACTCCGACAAATCCGCACATGACAACCCTCTGGAAGTTGAGGAGAACTATGACCAACACCGGTTCTTGTCATTGGAATGCCAGGAGCGGTACTATGCCGGGTTGATCACGAAGAAGTTGCTGCTGGAAAGTGGTATATTGCTGGAAAAAGTCCCAGAACATCCTTTCGAGTTCTATTAGAGGTTTGTAGACATGGGATTGACCTGTTTTTCCCCTCAACCTTGCTGAGCGAATGAGCAACGGGTGAGGGAATTCTATGCTAACCTTACAACTATCAAGTTAAGAAAGCCAATCATGAAGATTCGAGGCAAAATGGTGAATTGCGGAGTTGAAGCTATGAATCGAATCTATCACCTGTAGGACCATGACATGACACCATTATGTGAGAAAGATTGTGCCTCCGATGAGTGGTTGGTCTCCAAATTATGCCCGGGTTCGGATGTTCCATGGGCAGCTGAAAAGAAAGGGATCACATCGAAAGAATTTACTGCCGAAGCAAAGATATGGCTTGCCATCATATGTAGTCGCATCTCCCCTGCGGGGAATCAATGAGAACTCAAATGATCGCTTCCATTCTTGATGATATCCAGCTCAATGTTGGTGCAATTTTCATCAATGAGATGAGGGATCATCAAAGGTTGGATGGTCAATCAGTGATGTTCCCATCTCTCATCACTGAGTTGTGCCAGCTTACAGGGGTTGAGGAGGCTCCGGAAGACAACTGGATAGATCCGGGAAATCCTATTTCTCCATAGAAGAAACGAGGAGAGGGTGGCGCCGTGAAAAGCAAAAAGAGAAAGTTGGGATCTTCTTCTCAGACCGACAAGGGTAGCCAACCATCATCTTCTATAGGAGGACCATTTGCTATGCTTTCCGAGGTGATGCCGAACATTCACGACCTAGTTGCTGGCCTTCCACAGAGACCTAGGGAAACATCTGAGGGACCCTCTGCATGCATTTCAAAGAAAGAATTTCAAAAGTATATTGATTATCAGAAGAATCAGGGTTGTCGCCTTAAGAAGCTGGAGAAAGCATACACTGATTTGGCCACGACGCACGGTACTTTAAGTACTTCTCATGCCAAGTTGGCAAATGCACACACCAGGATGAGGAAGAGGGAGAAGAAGAGAGGTAAATTCTTCACCAACGTGTGGAAGGGTGTGAAGGGGCTATGGAAAGTCCTAAAACCTCAAGAGTTAGTGCCATCGACCGATCCGGAAGATGATGATGATGCTCCAGTTCATTGGTCCGAGGAAGAGGAAGAGGAGGAGGATGCGACTAAGTTCGACAGCAAGGAGAGCACTTGATGCAGTATTTAGGGAGCACTTTCCACCATTTTACTCTATTTTATTTAGTTTCATTGAGGACATTGTAACATCTCTAGTTGGGGGTGGCTTCTTGTATAACTGTTGATATGGTAGATTGATTTTTTGTTTTCATGTGATGTGTTATAATTGTATGTTTACTAGCTTCTTGAATTTTTATTTTTATATAGTATGTTTTACTGACTTGATTTCTATTAGCTTCTTGACTTTTCTTTTATAAATAATATGTTTTATTTTGTTGGCAATATCCTTGGTTTTCTTTTGTACCACAATTCTTTTTCCGAGGATGCCAATTTTCCTTTTGAACTGGGAACTTTTTGGTAAATTATTGTGTCGACTTTTCTCGATGATGGATAGCTAGGAAACTTTCTTAAGGTAATTAGTCTTGTAGTTTAGATATAGTTTTCGTTAATTTAGGAAGAATAAGTGAGTTGGGGTTTGTGCCCATTGGCCAATTTGTGACTTATTTGGTACCAACATGATATAAACCTCGGCATATGAATTCTTGATCTTTGAAAAAGAAAAATAATTGAAGTAAAGATCATTGTCATGACATTTAGACTCAATATTTGGCTCTTTGATTCATTAAATAGTCTCTTAGGCTATATGTGACTTCCTTGAGTTCATTGGTTTCCATTGGATTTTGGATATGTATTCTGCTCGAGTTTTCATGTGCCATGTGTAGTGAGATTTATTGTGAGTTCTTTTGTATTAGTTGTAGTTCTAACTTGCCCGGAATGTGTTTCAAGGAAAAATCCTAGACTAAGTTGGTTTGAAAAATGATGTTAGGCCTTCCTTGGACCGTTATTATACCTTAAATTTCCTACCCTTGCATATTATCCCTAGTCAACCCCTTTTAAGCCTTTTAACTTTTTTCTTGGCAACCATATTACAAGCTTTAACCCTTTATTCGTTATTGATCTATCTTTTGGCATCCTACCTCCCTAAGTACTTTGAAAGTGTAAACATAGGCTAAAAGCCTAAGTTTGGCGATGAAGGTTGGAAAAGTTGTGGTGTGAAAGTTGCTTAAAAGGTGAAAGGTAATAAAAATAAATACTGAAACCTTCCTTGATTTTTGAAAAAAACAAAGTAAGAAAGAAGAAAAAGGAAGTAAAAATAAGGAATTGTGAATAAACTAAAGATTAGGTGATGAAATGAAGAATGAAGAAAGGGTGAAAAAGCTCTTGAAGGAAGTATACTTTGATATTTGAAAATTCGTAGTGCTTAGGGAGGTTTTGAGTCACTCTAACCAAAATTGGGCCCTACCTTAACCAAAAGCCTAAACTACAAACCTTTAAGTCCTAAATGATTTTGAACCAAGTTTGTCTACATTAGTAGAGAAATACATGAAGGACAAACGTATGGTACTACTTGTGTGCATTTGAACATCTTTGTGAGAGACAATTAATTCTTTCCATTTGATATCCCATATATGTTTTGAATTGCAATTTATGAGTGTGGGATTCTCTCTTAAGTGTCAGGGCACATGAGATTTGAGTTGTGAATTTAATCCCATTTTCAATTGGGAGGAATGAACAAGGGAAATTATTTGTGATAAAGAGGTAAATTTTGAAGCTTTAGTGTCATGACTTGATTGCTACTTTGATTAACATAGTGTTTGAGCAATTGAATTGTAATGAAATTTATGAGAAGTTTTTGGTGTTTCATATGCTTTGGATTAGTTGTTCGTACCAATCAAAGTCATGTACTTGTACTTAAAAGTAGACCTTTTGACTTGGTATGATATTGACGCACTATTGAGTTAAATACTTGGAATGAGATTTCGTGCTTTGATTGCTTGAGGACAATCAATAGTTTAAGTTTGGAGGTTTGATAAGTTGGTATTTTACCAACTTATCTCATCTTTAATCTTAGATTTTTGCTATGTTTGATTGATAAAATAGTGTGTTTAATGTCGTTTACTTCTACTTTACAGGTTTTATGTGATTTAGAAGTGATTGGGAAGAAACCAAGCGAAAATAAGTCAAAAAGGGGCTCAAAAGTAGAAATCTGGAAATTGGCCTTAGGGGTTGCAAATGCGAGCAGTAGCTCGCAATTGCAAAGTCAACCAAGAAAGTTCAACATTCGCAAATGCAAACATGTGAATCACAATTACATAGCCAACTGAATCAAACTATGTTCACAAATGCGAAATAAGGTCCGCAAATGCGAAGTAAAACCAGACAGTCAACCTTCGCAAATGTGAAGTTTTCATCGCAAATGCGATAGTCAATAGGAAATTCAAGGTTCGCAAATGCGAACATAGCTTCGCAAATGCGAAGATCGCGCTTCAGTTCTGGGCTCTTCCATAATTTCACATCCTTTGGCCCCAAACGCTTTAATACACGACCTAGCTTATTGGAAACATATCTTTGGCCAATCTCTGGACATCTTTGACATATCTTGACAAGATAACATAGGTTTTGGAGTTAGGGTTCTTGCACACACACTTGGGTCTTGAAGATTTGAAGCTTCTGGTTGAGAATTTCTTACCCATTCATGTTTATTTCTTCATTTCATTGCTTTTGTATTGTATATCTAAGTGTGTAGTATTTTTTTCAACACTTGAATTTTGTTTATGGTAATATTCGTATTTAAACTGTGGATTAAATATTTTGTTGCGCTTATGTATTGAACGATTTTTATTTATTATGAAGTGAGTTAGTGTTTCTTTAATTATTTTTGTTCTTTAATGTTTTCAAAGGGATTAGCTAACCCTAGGACTCGCCCATTTACTTCGAATTAATTTTGGGAAAGGTAATTTGGGGTTGGGAAAGATTAATTAACAAGAACTTGAGGCGTTAACCCTCATTTTATAGATTCTACCTAGGGATAGGATTGAACTACTTGTAGTTGCATCAGGTGTGCTTAATCTCTTAATTGTTTTAGGGATAATTCAATTAGAAAGTCTTGTTAGTATTCAGAAGAAGCTAATATAGAATTATTACCCGAGGCTAATTAACATAAACTCGCTCATATTTGTAAAATCGTGAAATACATTGGATCGTTACTTGAGTGTAATTTCCCATGTACCCATGCTTGTAGCCATTCATCATTTTACTTGCTTTCTAGGTTAGTTATATTTTTTGCTTTAGACATAAATATTTTCGCAAAATCCTTTTTAGTATTTGGCTTAGCATAATAAGTGATAATTCTTTTACATGCCTAATTGCCTACACATTATTCTCTGTGGGATTCGACCTTGACTCATAGTTGGGTATATTATATTACATGCAACCGTGTCCATTTACTTTTTAGTAGTGAATTTGGACGTCATCACAGAGGCGAACAACCCTTATCCCATAAAAGTAATTTAGTACATTGCCGAGGCGAATGGCCCGATCCCATATGAGTAGAGAAAGTTAATCAAATATTTCCGAAAATTTTCCAAAGTAATAGTCTAAATAAATATTTTTATTCTAATCCTCAATATCAGTCATAATCAAGGAACTCAATACACATGATAGACACAAATAACACAACTAAAGCATGATGTGAATCTAAGTCTATCCGGACATAACATGAACATAGCTATGTACGGACTCTAGTCACCTGGTGCGTGCGTAGATCCCCACAACAAGTAGCACACAACAATTAAACACCTAGGGGGTAAATTCCCTCTTACAAGGTTAGGCAGGAGACTTACCTCACTTTCAAGTCCCTTATCCAGCTCTTTAACCTCACTAGAACTCCTCAAACAAAGCCGAGCAATCCGAAGCTAATCAAAAGTCGTATAAACTAATCAATAAGTGCTCAAAATTTCATAATTCAACCACTAGAGTAATTATCCGACCCAATTTGGAAGGTTCTTAAAATTCACCCTCGGGCCCACGTCTCGTATTACAAAAATTTTACATAAATAAATATTACCCATAACCTCACGAATACAGATATATAATTTCTACTCAATTCCATAATCATTTTAGTGGTATAATCCTATTTTTATCAAAACCTAGGTTTTTGTAATGATCCGGCCAGTCGTTTCGAGAGTTATAGTCATGTTTTCCCCATTTTTGCTTATTTATGTGTTGTTCAACTGTGTTGAGTTACATCGAGTTGGTAGATTTGGGTTCGGAGTAGTTTTGGAGTGAAATGAGATACTTAGTCTCTTAGTTAGAAAGCTAAGTTAGAAAAGTCAACTGGAAGCTGACTTATGAGTAAACGAGTTTGGACTTGGATTTTTATGATTCGATTAGCTTCGTTGAGTGATTTTAGACTTAGGAATATATCCGGAATGTAATTTGGAAGTCCGTGGTAGAATTAGGCTTGAATTGGCAAAAGTTAGAAATTTGGCGATTTTGGTCGGCAGTGGAAAATTAGGTATCGGTGTCAGAATAAAATTTTGAAAGTTGGAGTAGGTTGGTAGTGTCATTTTTGACGTGTGTTCAAAATTTGAGGTCATTCAGACGTGGTTTGATAGGTTTTGACGCCGTTGGCGAATTTTGAAAGTTTAGAAGTTCTTAAGCTTGAATCCGAGGTTGATTCGGTGTTTTGGGTGTTCCAAAGGTTTGACTAAGTTTGGATAGTGATATATGACTTGTGGGAATTATTGGTTGAGGTCCCGAGGGGCTCGGGTGTGGTTCGTATAGTTAACGGATTGAAATTTGTGAAGTTGAACTGCTGGAAATCTGCTGGTGCACAGTCTTCTGGTGTGTCCGCACCTGCAGATTGGGGACCGCAGGTGCAATGGTCACAGATGCGGGAGTCTTATCGTGGATACGGAATTGGTCAGCTGGACAGTTGGTGCAGGTGCAGAAGGAGTGTCGCACATGCGAGCCCGCAGGTGCGAGGCCTTGAGCGCAGATGCAGAGAGGAGGATTTTGGGCTGGCTTCGCAGATGCAAAGAGTAACGCGCAAGTGTGCGCTTTGGGCCGCAGATGCGGAATATGGGCTCTTTAGTGAGTTCCGCACCTGCGATGGAAATTTCCGCAGGTGCAGCTTCGCAGATGCGGAAAAAGAGGCCGCATGTGCGATTGTGCTGGGCAGAAAAGCCCCAGCTCATGGTTTTGTCTTCATTTTTCAATTTTTGGATTTGAGAAACTCGGGAGAGAGGCGATTTTTCCGAGGGTTTTCAAAGAGCAACATTGGGGTAAGTGATTCTAACCCATAATGGTATAAATTTCGTGAATCTATGGCTTTGTTCATCATTAATCAGTAGGATTTTGGAGTGAAAGTAGGGGGTTAGGGCTTGGAATTTTTAAGAGTTTAATTTAAGGATTTGAGGGACTAAACGATGTCGGATTTTGATGAATTTGGTATGGTTAGACTCGTGAGTGAATGAGATTTCTAGTTTTGTAAATTTTGTCAGATTTCGAGACGTGGGCCCGGGGGCCGGGTTTGAGCCAATTTCGGGTTTTGGTCTAATTTTGTGGCTTTTCTTGTGGAATTCATTCCATTAGCGCGTATTGATGGTATTGTACTGATTGTGAATAGATTCGGAGCATTTGGAGACCGAGTCCAGAGACGAGGGCATCTCGGAGTAAGATTTTATGCCGTAAGTAACAGTCTTAACTCTAGCTTTGAGGGTATAAATCCGGAGAATTTGATATTGTGTGACTGTTTGGAAGTGATACCCACGCTAGGTGACGAGCGTGTGGGTGTGCACCGTGAGGGATTGAGACTTGGTCCGTCCCGTGAGGCTATGAGGCCTAATGGCTATTATCTGTGGTTATGTGTTTATTTATTGTTGAACTTGTTTGAATTCATGGCACCGCGAGGGATTGAGACTTGTTTGAACTTGTTTAACAGTCTTAACTTGTTTGCTTAGCGCTTGGGCTTTGGGAGCCCCTCCGGAGTCTGTACACACCCCCAGTGAGCGCAGAGTGTTGAGTGTTTTGAGTATTGAGTGCTGAGTGCGAGTGATGAGTGATGGAGTGACACTGCTGTGAGGTTGTATTTATTTGTGTTGTTGATGCATTTATCTGTTAAACTTCTTTGTGGCATTTACTGAGTTATGGAATTTACCTGTTTATTTTTGTTTATTTTTAAATTATGAAAATAAATAATTGGACTATTTTACTTAGCTCGTCACTACTGCTCAGTTCCTTAGTTTTTTCTGTTACTACTAAGTCAGTTGTACTCATACTAAACCCTGTACTTTATGTGTAGATCCAGGTGAGTTAGAGCACGGCGATCGTTGAGTTCAGGCCGGCTATCTGTGGAGATTGCAAGTAGTTTCTAGCGTCCGTAGGATCTTGTTACTCCTTTTGTCATTTCTTCTTTTAGAGAGTTAGACAGTTTATATATCTTAGTTTATAGTTTTAGACGCTCATGATTTAGTGACACCCCGATGTTTGGGGCTCGTTTCCGTATTTTTCTATATTATATTTAGAGTTGATTTAGTTTATGAAAAATTTAAATGTTGAAATATTTTATTAAATTCTTATAATCGGTTTAGTAGTAATATTTTGGGAAGTAGGCTTGCCTTGTAACATGATAGGCGCCATCATGACCATGGTTAGATTTTGGGTCGTGACAGTTTTCCAATAAAATCCTAAAATACCCACAATTTAAGTGCTAAAATCTACCCATAATCCATGTATTAAACTCAAATTGGGTTGGAATTACTTACCTTATGATGGTAGATGAAAAACGCCTCTCCAAGAGCTCCAAAATCGGCGAAGGAAAATTAAAATGAGAGAAAATGGCCTAAGTACCGTTTTTAATTAAGACACTGCCCAGTGAAACCTTCTTCGCGATCACAGAAAGAGACTCGCGATCGCGAAGGCAAAGCTTGCTCTTGCACAGAACTTTTCATCATGATTGCGAGGGCAGACTCGCACTCGCGAAGGCTTGCCCAGCCTGAGCTTTGCGAACGCGGTCAACCCGTAGCGAACACAAAGAGCAAAGGCAGCTGACCCCTCCTAGACCTATTTCTTCTACGCGAACACATTACTGTCTTTGCGAACGAGAAGACCTAGGGCCTCAAACCTTCGCGAACGTGATCACATGATCGCGAACACAAAGAACAAATCACCCCCTGTCCAAAACCTTCATCACGAATGCAAGGGAATCTCCACATTCACGAAGAAGAAAACCAGAATAGCATATTGTAGAAATTTGAACTTAGCTCAGAGTGGTTACAAACTCACCCGAGCCACCCGGGACCCCATCCAGCTGCACCAACAAGTTCATAAACATAATACGGACCTGCTCGAACCCTCGGAACACATAAAACAACATCAAAACCAAGAATTGCACCCCAAAACCAAATCAATCAACTTATGAACTTCAAACTTCTTCAACTAGATCCGAATGCGTCGAATCATACTTAGACAACTCGGAATGACGCCAAATTTTGCGTACATAAATCAACATACTGATCTATTCCCTAGCTTGAAATCCCAAACGGGCCTCGATTACGACGAAGTCTACTTCAAACCAAATTTAAAGAACTTGAAAACCTTCAATGCACTAACTTCCAACATTAAGCGCCGAAACGCTTCCGGATCACCCGAAACTCGATCAGAAGACACGCTCAAGTCTAAAATTCTCATACGAGCCTATTGGAACCATCAAATCTCGGTTCCGAGTTAGTTTACTCAAAATGTTGACTCAAGTCAAACTTGTCCATCTTAGGCCACTAATAAGGAATTTAGTGTTCCGATTTTAACCCGAACCCTTCCAAACCCGAACCAACCATCCTCGCAAGTCATAAAATAATAAAAGCACATACGGAATATCTTAATTATGGGAACAATGATCTAGAAAGTAAAATGATCGGTCATGTCGTTACATATGAACTTGATTATGAAGATGAAGGTGTAGAGCTTGAGCATAATGATGAAGAAATACATGAGCAAGCCTTTGATCCATCCACTCCATACAAAGACTCAGGACCTTGTGCTCCGAAAAGGATGATTCCAGAAAATGCTTCAATCTTTGAGGCCTCCAAGACCTCGGCTTCTTCTAATGAAGCAGATTAATTTACCTTGTAAAGATATATATATTATTTTTTGTTCTTGTTTTTTAAACTCATGTACCCTCTATGGGATCTCATTTGGGCATGGAAATTGAAATAAAAAGATTATTTTTGCTTCACTTTATACTTTGAATTACTTTAACTGCTCGGGATTTTAAGTAGCAAAAAGATATTTTCATGTTTTTTTATCGATAATGTCCGAAACATTTCGCATCCTGTTGAGTTTATTACCGGGTATTCTAGCTTCAGATTTTAAACCTTTGTACTGAAAAGGTTTCATAAAAAAGGGCCCTACATTTACAGTGCTCTTGAAAAGGACGTCTCTTGTTCATTCCGGTATAATTATTTGGTATTTTTATACCATACAAATAAAGGAAACACCAAATTATTTGGACAAAAAATAATAGATAGATGAAAACAAAAAAAAAGTTCATTTATTCCTTTTACTCACAATAATATATTCAACCAAGTAAGAAAAATTATATTTTCCAAATAACCGAGTTGCTACTTCATGTGGTTAACCCGTAACTCTTATTTCTATGAGGCTTGATGTATAGTCCCCGGCCCCGGCTTGAGGTAACCTATAATGATTGAACTTTTGAATTCAGAACATGTTACCCCAATTTCAGCAGTCCCCAATATTTCTACGCTTCTGGTACCATTTTTCACTTGCTTCTATTTTGAAGCTAACATCAATACTTTTAATGTTATCAACCATGCTCTCGTACCGGTAGGTATAATTCGCCAAATGTTGGAATGTAAAGTATGAAGATTTGAATACTGAATTTCGGGTAAACGGTCACAATTTATTTTCATAATACGCTTTTCGTTACTGCCTCATTAAGAACCTTGCCAGAAAAAGCCATTGGGGACAAAAATTAGACGAAGGAAAAAAGAGTGCAACGTGTATTTCTTATTTAACCATCAACCTTCAGCAGTAATACCTTTGTAGATGACTCACATTCCAGTTTCTTGGCAATGTAACTCCATATTAATTTTCCAATTGATACAAGTCCTTATCGATTATACCTGAAATCCGGTAAGGACCTTTCCAATTTGGTCACAACTTTTCAATGTTGACTTCTCTAGTTGTTGTGAGTTACTTTTCATAGAGTCAGGTCTCCAACCTTAAAATAAAGAGATTCACTTTACGGTTATAATACCTCTCCATCCTTTTCTTATGCGCCATCATCCTATCAAAAGCCAAATCTCGGTGTTCATCAAGAAAATCTAATTTGATCATCACAGCTTCAGTGTTTTCTCGTTCGCTTGTACGAGAAAATCTCGTAGTTGGTTTTCCTATTTCCACTGGAATTGGAGACTTTATCCCTTATATGAGGGAAATTGGTGTTTCTTTGACGCTTGATTTTGTCGTGGTACGATACGCCCATAATACTCCTGGTAATATTTTGCCTTTGGCATCCTCTAACTTTTTCTTCAGATTCTGAATTATATATTTTGTTCGCTGACTCTACTTGAACGTTAGCACTTGGATAGTACGGAGATGACATAATTCTTTTGATTTTCAATCCTTCTAGGAATTTCGTAATTTTGGAGCCTATAAATTGTGGCCCATTGTCACACACAATTTCTTTTGGGACTCCGAATCAACAAATGATATGATCCAAGATGAAATCTATCGCCTCGTGTTCTACAATATTTTTGAAAGCTCTTGCTTCAATCCATTTAGAGAAATGATTAGTCATAATTAAAAGAAATTGTACATGTCCGAGTTCTTGAGGCAAAAGGCCTGACTATGTTCATCCTCCATTTCATAAACGACCACGGTGAACATAGTGCTGGAACTTATCACATTTCTAAACAAACGATTTAGTGGCATGCTCCATTCGGGGCCAAGAGAAATCATCTTTCACCAACTTCTGTACCAATGAATTTGCCTCAGAATAATTGCTGCTAATTCCTTCATAAACCTTTCTCATTACATAATCATCTTCTCTAGGACCTAAGTCCCAGGATAATGGACCATGAAAAGACCTTCGATAGAATTGCCCTTCTACAAGGCAATACCAAGCAACCTTTGTTCTGAGTGCTTGTGATACCTTAGAATCTTCAGGCAACTTGTCGTATATTAAATAATTAATAAATTTATTTTTCCAGTCTCAAACAAGACTTGTCGAATATACTTCGCAATATCTGTTAACAACCGAACTGGAATCAGTGCCTTTTAATTCCGTCGATGAGCCCAGGTTGGCTAACACATCTGCCTCCACGTTTTCCTCTCTCGGATTATGAGTTATTGTCCATTTCTTGAATCAAGAAACTAATGCTTGGACTTTATCTATGTACTGCCTCATATGCTATTCTTTGGCGTCGAAAATCCCATATATCTAATTGACCACCAGCTGAGAATCACACTTCAATTCAATAATCTCGGATCCTAGTCCTTAGGATAACTCAAGTCCCGCAATCATAGCCTCATACTCGGATTCATTGTTAGCTAAAAGAACACTTTGTATGGCATGTCTTAGAGTTTCTTCAGATGGAGTACAAAGCACTATGCCAAAGCTGGACCCTTAAAATTGGATGCACCATCCATAAACAAGGTCCAGACACTGGACACAATCCCTAAAGCTAAAACTGCTTCTTTTTCTGCTGGGCATCATTCTGGGACTGCTATCAGTCATGAAGTTGGTCAAAACTTGCGACTTAATAGTAGTTTGTGGTTTATACTCAATATCAAATTCACTAATTTATACCGCACATTTAGCCAGTCGTCCTGATTACTTAGGCTTATGTAGAACGTTTTGCAAGGTAAAAGTCGTAACTATGGCTATTAGGTGAGATTGAAAGTAGAGTCCAACCTTTGGAGAGGCAATCATGAGAGCCAGAGCCAACCATTCTAGGTGCAGATACCGAATTTTTGCACCTGACCACATCTTACTAAAATAGTAAACAGGATATTGTTAAACAGGATATTGTGTACCTTCTTCTTTCAGGACTAGAACTGCACTTACTGGAACTTCTAACACCCATATATACTAATAGCTGCTCATTGTCATTTGGCTTGGACATCAAGGATGGACTTGACAAGTACTTCTTTAGATCTCGCAATGTTTGTTGGCATTTGTAATGACCCAACCAGTCATTTTAAGGATTAGCATTCCGTTTGATGGCTTAAGGTCTCTAGTAGCTTCGTATTATATATTATGACTTGCGTGTGTGTTTAGGTTCGGGTTTTGGATGATTCAGGATTGATTTGGAAGAATGATTCTTATTTTAGAAATTTAAGTGGTAAGAGTTGTTCGAAGTTTGACTTTTGTGTATAGGACTCCGGAATGGTATTTTGATGATTTCAATAGCTTTGTATGGTGATTTTGAACTTAGGTGTATGCCCAAATTTGGATTTGGAGGCTTGTAGGTTGATTTGGCGCTTTTCGGCAAAAGTTGGAAAGTTGAGTGGTTTGATTGGGGGATGACTTTGTTGATATTTGGTTCGGATTGTGATTTCTGGAGTTATCATAGCTCCGTTTTATTATTTTGGACTTGCATGATAAATTTTGGCTCTTTCGGAATTGGTTTGATATGTTTTAGCATTAGTTTTAGAAGTTGGAAGTTCATTGTGATGACCCGAAAGGTCATTTTGAGTTTTAGCCTTTATTTCAGTATTTCGAGACCTTGATTAGCTCCGTTTAGTGTTCCTCGATTTGCATGCATAGTACGTGTCTTGTTCCGAAAAGTCTTTATGTGAAAAATTAAAAAACATATAAATTTTTGCCATAAAAATGATATGAGTTGGCTGTGGTCAATATTTTGTAAAATAGACCCAGATCAGTATTTTAACGTTCCTGATGGGTCTATATCGTGATTTGGAACTTGGGTGTATGCCCGAAATTGAATTCAGAAGTCCCTAACAAGATTTAATGTGATTTGTTGAAAACTAGTAATTTGAAGGTTTAAAGAATTTTTAAGTTTGACCGTAGGTTGACTTTGTTGCTACCGGATTCGGATTTCGATTTCGAAACTCGGTATAGGTCCATTTAACTATTTATGACTTGTCTGCAAAATTTAGTGTAAAACAGAGTTGATTTGGTATGATTCGGAAACTCGGTAGTGAATTTGAAAATTCTTGAGTTTCATTAAAAATATCATACATTTTGATGTCCGATACATTGTTCTAGATGTTATTTTAGTGTTTTGATCATGCGAGTAAGTTTGTATGATGTTATTACACTTGTGTGCATGTTTGGTTTGGAGCCCGAGGAGCTTGGGTGTGTTTTGGATAGGCTACGGAGCATTTCAGACTTAGGAAGTTGCTTTTTTCAGCTATCTGCTGATGTCTGGTGGTTTTTGCTTCGCGATCGCGAAGGGGAAATGGGGCTAGGGAGGAATTTCCTCTATGCGAACATGGGGACTTGGTTGCGAATGAAAAGTAGCGGGGGGTTCACCCTTCGCGGACGCGGTCGTTCCCTCGCGACCACGATTAGTTATAGAAACTGGGGGCAGGCTGGCCAGTAACTCTATGCGAACATGGGCTTGGGATCGCAAACACTAAGGCAATGGGGGATAATCATTCGCGAAAGCGAAGGGTTAATCACGATCGTGATGTCCATTTGGCCAGTGCTCTTCACGAACGCGAAGAACACCTGGCGCCCAGGTTTTAAACAGTTCCAAAGTCGGGATTTTCTTCTTTTTTCACCATTTTCAAGTTTGAGCTCTTCCTAGAGGCAATTTTGAAGATAAATTTCATCCCAACTTCATATGTTAGTAGATTTTAACTTGTTTTCTTCCATTACCATCAACACCCATTAATTTCTAACCTTTAATCTATGCTTTTTTCATGGTAGAAATTAGGGATTTAGGTAGAAATTGGGGATTTGTAAAATTGAGATTTAGACCTCAAATTGAAGTCGAATTTCGAAACTAATCACATAATCAAGCTCGAGGGTGAATGGGTAATTGGATTTTGGTCTGAATCTCGGATTTTGACCAAGCGAGCCTAGGGTTGACTTTTGTTGACTTTTTTCAAAAATCATTAAAGATTGAATATTTTTCACTCGTGGGTAGTTTCTAAAGCTTATTTTGAATAGTTTGAACTATATCTTGTTAGATTCGATTTGTTTGGAGGCAAATTTTAGAGGAAAGGCCCCGGTTGAGCTTTGATTTTATTGCGGAGTGAGGTAAGTGTTAGATCTAACCTTGACTTGAGGGAATTAGGAACTTGTGAACTATGTGTTGTGTGAATTATTTTAGAAAATGGCGTATATGCGAGGTGGCGAGTGGATATTCTCCATCAAAATATTTGTTTTCATGTTTTCTCGTATTTCATGAATTATCTTATTCCATACCTTAATTGTTACATGCTTTAAATTGCTTTCTATGACGTAATTTATTATTTGTCATTAATTATTCTTGAATTGAATTGTTCGTCCCTATAGTGACTCCGTGCTTATTTACTACTTGCCTTAATTTTCTTACTTGCACACCTTTATTGTCATGTACTTGGCTTGTCTTGTTATATTTGTATTATTTGTAGAATTCCTTTGATTAGTACGGGGTTGCTTTATTGCTTTGATTTCACATTCTCTTATCGTAGAGATTCTTGTAGTTTTAGCTATTGGATTGATTATATTTATTGAAATTATTCATGGATCGGGTTGCACGCCATAATGGTTGTGATATGGTGGAATAATGGAGGATTTTGATATTGATTATAATGATATGACGAGATCAGGTTGCGCGCCGCAACGATTATGTACATAATACTTGATACTGATAAATTATGACATGGTGAAATAAGGGAGGATTATGACATTGATTATGATGATATTGGATTGTTTATATTTATTAAAAAATTTATGGATCAGGTTGCACGACGCAACAGGAATTGAAGGATAATAAATTGAAATGGTGGAATAAGGAAGAATTATGATATTGATAAATAATGATATGGTGGGATCAGGTTGGGTATCGCAACGGTTTGTGTACGTAATAATTGATATTGATAAATTATGATATGGTGGAATAAGGGAGGATTATGATATTAATTAATGATGATATGAGATCGGGTAGCGCACTGCAACGGATTATTTACGTTATACTTGATATTGATAAATGATGTTACGGTGGGATCGGGTTGCGCACCGTAAGGGATTGTATGTGTTGTACTTATTGTTATTGTTGTTGTTGTGCTAGTTTAAGCATTTTTATATGAGATTACGAGGGTTGCTCTGGGTTTTTGATAGTGGGGTTTGAGTTTGTTTTCATAAATTAACTATTTTACTTTCATTTCCTGTTATTATTATTATTATTATTATTATTATTATTATTATTATTATTATTATTATTATTATTATTATTATTATTATTATTATTATTATTATTATTATTATTATTATTATTATTATTATTATTATTATTATTATTATTATTATTATTATTATTATTATTATTATTATTATTATTATTATTATTATTATTATTATTATTATTATTATTATTATTATTATTATTATTATTATTATTATTATTATTATTATTATTATTATTATTATTATTATTATTATTATTATTATTATTATTATTATTATTATTATTATTATTATTATTATTATTATTATTATTATTATTATTATTATTATTATTATTATTATTATTATTATTATTTATTATTATTATTATTATTATTATTATTATTATTATTATTATTATTATTATTATTATTATTATTATTATTATTATTATTATTATTATTATTATTATTATTATTATTATTATTATTATTATTATTATTATTATTATTATTATTATTATTATTGTTGTTGTTGTTGTTGTTGTTATTGTTGTTGTTGTTGTTGTTGTTGTTGTTGTTGTTGTTGCGTACAAGTTAATGTAAGTGACTTGCCTTAGTCTCGTCAATACTTCGTCGAGGCTAGGTCTGGTACTTACATAGTACATGGGGTCGGTTGTATTCATACTACACTCTACACTTCTTGTACAGATACCGGAGTTGGTCCAAACAACGTTTAGTATGGTCGCCCAGATTTTCCTACTAGCAGAGACTTGAGGTATAGCTGCACGACGTTCGCATCCCTAAAGTCCCCTTCTATATCATCTTAGCTATTTATTTTGATTCAGAAAATTATCTTTTTATTCAGACTATTATTTGTAGTACTCTAGACGCTCGTGTATTCGTGACACCAGTAGCGAGGCATACACCCATTCGCATTAGTTCATCCAAAGTTCTAGGATTGTATTTGGATTTCGTCATTTATTAATTTATTCACTCCATTCCAGACTATTTAGGTTATTGGTTTCCATTTGATTTGAATTGTTAAAAATGGTTAATAATAATATCTAACATTGGCTTGCCTAGCAAGTGAAGTGTTAGGCGCCATCACGGTCCCAAGGGTGGGAATTTCGGATCATGACATTCATTCGTTCTTTAGGCTTGAATTGATGTGCGATTCATGATTTTGATGTTGTTTGATGATATTTGAGGCCTCAAGCGGGTCTGCGTTATGTTTTGGGATTGGTTGGTAGAGTGGACGGGGTCCTAGGGACTTCGAGTGTGTTTCAAATAAGTTTCGTGTCATTTCCATGTGGTTAAGGAAGTCTGGTTTTGGTGTTTCGCATCTGCGCATTTTGGAGCGCATGTGCAGGGCCGCTTCTGCGTGTTTTGTGTCTCTACTGCAATGTTGAGGCTTGGGCGGGAGGTTCGCTTCTAGGGGTGAAGGATCGAAGGTGCGATGGTCGCATCTGCGGGTTACATATAGCAGATGCGATAGAGTCTGCTTCTGCATTTGTGTGGGCGCTTTTGCGGCATCGCAGATCTGGCTACTTTTGCGCAGGTGCGGTCGTTGGTCTAGTAAGTGGAAACCGTAGATGCGGGAGTTGGCTAGCAAAAACGAGAACTTAGATTCGTTGTTATGTCCGTAGATGCGGAAATCACTGGGCAACTTCATATATATCGAGGGTTTGGTTATTTTAATCATCTTTTAAGTTGTAGAGCTCGATTTTGGGCGATTTTGGAGGGTATTTTCACTATTTGATTTTGGAATTGGATAATTTTGGTATGGTTGGACTCGTATCAGAATGGGTGTTCGGATTGTCGAGGTCCGAGGTGCGGGCTCTGGGTTGACTTTTTAGTTTTCTTTAAAGATCGAAGCTTTATTATCTGAAATTATTTCCTATGATTTTTATTTATGATATTGAGTTAATTGTGCTAGATTCGAGCTGGTCCGGAGTTTGTTTCATACAAGGTCATTTTAGAGTATTAATTTAACTTGTTTAAGGTAAGTATCTTGCCTAACTTTGTGTGGGAAAACCACACCTTAGTATTTGGGTTAATTGTACTATTTGAATTATGTGAAAGACGTGTACGCTAGGTGACAAGTGCGTACTGGGACTTATATGTGAAAATTGACCGGTTTAGATTCTTAGGCTTTTTTAGTCTATTTATTTGAAATTGTTAGCACATGTTATATCTTTTATTTGCCATGTTTACTCTCACATGGTTTATTTAAAGTTGTTAGCACATGTCATATCCTTTACTTGTCAATTTTACTCTCATATGCTTTATTTGAAGTTGTTACCTCTTTTATTATAATGTGATCTCCTTATTTATTGAGTTATTCTTAATTGATATTGTTGTTACATGATATCCTTTCGTTACCAGGCTATTAGCATGAATTTAGACTTAGTTGCTAGATCATGCCATCTCTTTCATTGTTAGCTTATCTCACACACTAGAATTTGAAGTTTGTCATTTCATGGAAATACCTTCATTATTGAGTTTATTCTTAAGAAATTAATTGAAGTTGAAGTTATTAAAAGTCATTAACTCGTTGCAGTTGGAGTTGTTGTTTAATACAGTATTATTCATTGTTGATTTACTTTCTCGTTCATTTTGCTGCTATTGAGATTTTTGTACACATCTTGTTTGAAACATGGGCTATGTGTGGTGGTGATATTTGTATTGTTATTTTGGAAAGGTTGTGGCCTATGGGCACTTATGGTACGAGTTGATAAGTTGTGTTGTTGTGATGTTAGCACATGTGAAATTATTGTGTGAGTTGATTGTTGTTATGTGGAGCATAAGAGTGGTATCTCGCTGTTAATGATTGTGCGAAGTGATAAGGGTGGCTATCATAGTGATATATGTGGCTAATGATAAATGTCGGGGCAAAGTAATAGGGGTGGCGATCAGAGTGATACGGATGGCTAATGATAAATGTTGGGGCGGAGCGATAAAGGTGGCTATCAGAGTGATACAGGTGGCTAATGATAAATGTTGGGGCTGAGCAAGGCTGGCTATCAGAGCGATATGGGTGGCTAATGATAAATGTCGGGGCGGAGCGATAAGGGTGGCTATCGGAACGATATGGGTGGCTAATGATATTGTTAGGGTGGAGTGATATGGGTGGCTATCGGAGGGATATGGGTGGCTATTATGTTAAATATCTGGGCGGAGCGATAATGGTGGCTATTATGATGTTATAATATAGAGTGATAATGGTGGCTATGTCAGGGATGATATACGATGTCCTTGGGGCATTATGTTGATGATATTCGTGTAATGGTGTGATTTTTCTTGTGTATATCGTGAACTTTAGTGACTTGTTATGTTGCCTTCAATGAGCTACTCGATGTCTTTGATATTACTAGTTGACTTGGACTGTGATAGTACACTTGCACAAGCATACACTGTAGCATGCCACTTATACCAGTTTAGGAGTATGAAACTTGACATTCATTGATCATGCCCATGTATTCTTGTATTATCAGCTTCCATTGTGATATTGAGCCTGTGACCACGCCCGACAGATGATGATTGTGAGCCTATGACCATGCCGGGTGGATTGAGATATTGGCACATAATTTGTCCATGTGGTTGTGATTGATATTGTGGGAACAAGGTTCCATGAGCATATGATTTGTGATTTGGGTCTCTTGACTTGTGTTTATGAGATGAGGTATCTCGGAGTAACTTTGTGTAAACCTAGTGTTAGAACAACTTGTTTATTTGGTTGTCATTTGCTTATCTTATGTTGGTACTTTAATGGTGTTCATATTACTTTACTGTTTATATCACATGTTTATTCCTTGTAATTTACTGATTCTTGCTTTCATTATTTGCTTTATACTCATATACTGTGCATGTTATTATGACTAATAGGTGTCTTGACTTGTACCCCATCACTAATTCACGGAGGTTAGTCTTGATACTTACTGGTACCGACCGGGGTGTACTCATACTACACTTTTGCACATTTTTGTGCAGATTCAAGTATTGGAGATATCGGACTCAGGCAGAGTTAGATTCTTGATCGTGAGGATTCAAGGTAGAGTTGCTTGGTCATCACAGTCCCTTGAAGTCCCTTCCCCTTTTATTGAATGTTAATTCGTTATCCGAACAATATTGTATTTTGAATTTTTGAGATACTTCTATGTATTCCTCTAGAGTTCGTGACTCTATATTACCTAGTTTTAGGAGGTTGTTGTGATTATTGCTGCGTAGGCTTGCTTTACCTTTATTTCGGCTTTCATATTATACTCTATTTTATAATATCTTTATTAAACCGGCTTAATAGTTGTAAGTAATCGGCTTCCCTAGTCTTACAGAGTAGGTGCCATCACGACGTCTAAGGCGTGATTTTTGGTCGTGACAAGTTAGTGTCAGAGCTCTAGATTTATAGGTTCTACGAGTCATGAGCAAGTTTAGTAAGTCTTGTGGATCGGTACGGAGACGACTATACTTATCTTTGAGAGGCTTTGGAACTATTAGGAAAATTCCACTTCTTTCATTCCTGTTGTATAGATTCATTGCTTTCGGAGTTTGAGCTTTTGTATTTCTATTCTCTCACATATGATGAGGACACGTACTACCTGATGAGTCGAGCAGACATGGGCATGTATCGCAGCTAGAGCACCTGCCAGAGCAACAGTTTAGGAGCCACCGGTAGCTCCGATTGGGGGACAGGCACCGGATGCACCTGTTGTTACTCCCGGACTTCAGGAGACTTTAGCGCAGTTTTTGAGCATGTTTGATACATTGACTTCGGCGATATTGTTCTCAGTCGCACCAACTACTTCACAGATTGGGGAAAGAGCTTAGACACCCATCGCACGTACTCCAAAGCAACAGGCTTATGTTGGTCATACTCTAGGTGTGGTGTCAGTACAGCCTGTTATTCCGGTTCAGTATGAGGTCAGGCCAGGGGTATCAGAGAAGGACCAGAAGAGGCTTGAGTGGTTCAAGAAGTATGATCCACCTACTTTCAGTGGCATAGCTACCGAGAATATGCAAGGCGTTCTAGAGAAGTCTCATTGTATTCTCCGCACCATGGGTATAGTGGAGGTGAGTAGAGTTGCTTTTATTACATTGCAGATGTGGGAAGCAGCGTATCAGTGGTTGCAGTCTTATGAGAAGGGTAGGCCAACTAATGTAGCACCACTCACTTGGACTCAGTTTTCATAGATGTTTTTGAGGGAGTTTTTCCCCAGACCCTTCATGATGCGTGTTGCATAGAGTTCAAGCAGTTGTGTTAGGTCCCTATGACGGTGTGAGAGTATTCCATCAAGTTTAGTGAGTTATCCCGTCATGTACCTGCTTTGGTTCCTACAGTCAGAGATCGAGTCCGCAAATTTATTGAAGGGCTCAGTTATGGTCTTAGATTCAGCATGGCTCGGGAGTTGGAGACTGATACTCTATTTCAGTAGGTTGTGGAGATTGCCAGGAGGTTAGAGCGTATTCGGTGTGAGTAGAGAGAGGATAATGAGGCTACGAGGTCTCGAGGTTCTCGAGGATTCAGTCGAATCTACTCTTCAACTATGACCCATCACGGCGGAGGCTCGGGCAGTCGACCAGTCCAGTTCACATTTCAGACTACTCGTGGTGCTCCAGTTCGTCAGGGACCTCAGGGTACTCATATGGGACAGTCATCTTTTAGTGTACCACCTGCATTGGGTTCCTACGACGGTCATCCCAGTAATCTAGCACAGACTCGGTACCAGCAGTCGCGCCTGCAAAAGGGTTATTATGAGTATGTTGATACTAAGCACATCATGAGGGATTGTCCCAGACTCGGGAGAGGTGGATTTCATCAGGGCACTCAGGTTATGGGCCCCATTCCAGTCTCTACTCCACCTGCACAGCCAGCTAGAGGTGGAGGATGGGCGGGTAGAGGGCATTCTAGAGGGGGAGGCCCGGCCCGTTGATATATTTTCCATGGTAAGGCTGAGTCCGTTGTACTAAATGGTAGCGTTACAGGTATGGTTTAGATTTTTCATGGAGGAGCATCAGTCTTATTTTGATATGGTCCTATCTATCGGTGTGAGTCCTCCTATCTGCCGCATACATGGGTGTGTTTTGTGATTCTTGTACTATGTTGAGAGATTCTATAGCAGTAGCCCGTGTCTATCATTTTGGTTTGTTCACTATGGAGAGCTATGAGACTTGAATGAACTTTTTGTTACTCATTATGGTAGAGTTTGATGTGATTTTTGGATGGTTTGGTTACGATTTGTGATTTAGGTGCTCTACCGACATGGGAAGTCTGTTACGTGTTGTTATTTTGTTTAGAGGAGTTGAGTTAGTGAAATGTTTCGATTGGTGTGATGTGTATTCTACCTATGATTCAGAGCTGAGGATGGGATCCTCGCATTTCCATGTGGTTTGATATGTTTTCCGGGCTACGTGTCGCGGTGGAATTATATTAGGATGAGATCCTTGTGATTATTTCATATGTTTTGATTAACCCTTGTGGAATGGATTTGTAGTGTGGTATCGATAGGGAGTTGTGCCTGTCGTACTTGATTGATAGGTCTCTCATATGTTTCTCTTTCCACATTCAGTCATATTCGTGTTGTGCTTATTGGGTTTAGCTTGCGATATGTGCCCAGGTGGATTTAGGTATGACTTATTGATTTGGGTGAGTGGTTATGAGATCTTCACGTTTCTTGCATCATTGTCAGTGTACATTATGAAGGTTTCGATCAAGGTTTTAATTGATACAAGGTTGATTACAGGTGCTGGGCTTGATTATGGGCAGCTATTATGGTCAGAGTTGTTGCTATGGACATATGTGTGATGTATTATGTCGTGTGGTTATACCTTATGGGTGGATGCATGGGTTGTGGTAGGTGGGTGAGGTTGTTACAGTGTGTTTATGTAGGAATCAGGACTATGGGAAATGATCGGATGGTAAAATTATTTTTTGGTTCTAAGGCTTATCGGTGTGGGTGGAAGGAACAATCTTCAGTTAAGATGGTGTTGTCGGGCTTATGTGAATTGGGGTGACGAGGGATCACCCGCGAGTATATGTATGGTGAGTTCATTCAGTGATTCGCGATTTTGGAACGATTCTTGGCACGTTCGAGGACAAATATTTATTTAAGAGGTGGAGAATGTAACGACCCAACCGTAGTTTTAAGGATTAGCATTCTGTTTGGTGGCTTAAGGTCTAGAGTAGTTTTGTATTGTGTATTATGACTTGCGTGTGTGGTCGGGTTCGGTTTTCGGATGATTCGAGATTGATTTGGAAGAATGATTCTTATTTTAGAAGCTTAAGTGGTATGGGTTGATCAGAGTTTGACATTTGTGTAGATGACTCAGGAATGGTATTTTGATGATTTCAATAGCTTCGTATGGTTATTTTGGACTTAGGCTTATGTCCGGATTTAGATTTGGAGGTCCGTAGGTTGATTCGACACTTTTCTACAAAAGTTGAAAAGTTGAAGGTTTGGAAGGTTGAGAGGTTTGACTGGAAGTTAACTTTGTTGATATTGGGTTTTGATTGCGATTCCAGGAGTTGTCATATCTCTGTTGTTTCATTTGGGACTTGCATGCAAAATTTGAGCTCCCTCGGAATTGGTTTGAATCAATGTGTGATTCTTGATTTTGATGTTGTTTGATGAGATTTGAGCCCTCGAGCGGGTCTGCGTTATGTTTGGGATTCGTTGGTGTGAGTGGACGGGGTCCCGGGGGACCTCGGGTGTGTTTCAAACGAGTTTCGGGTCATTTCCATGTGGTTAAGGAAGTCTGGTTCTGGTGTTTCGCATCTGCACATTTTGGAGAGCAGGTGCTATGCCGCTTATACATGTTTTGTTTCGCTTCTGCAATGTTAAGGCCTGGGTGGGAGATTTGCTTCTGCGAGTGAAGGATCGCAAGTGTGATGGTCGCATCTGCGGGTTATGGATTACAAATGCGATTAGAGTCCGCTTCTGCGTTTGTGTGGGCACTTTTGCGGCGTCGCAGGTGCGACCAATTTTGCACAGGTGCGGTCACTAGTATGGTAAGTGGAAACAGCAGATGCGGGAGTTGGCTCGCAAAAATGAGAGTGCAAATGCGTTGTTTTGTCCGTTGATGCAGAAATCGCTGGGCAGCTTCATATATATCGAGGGTTTGGTTATTTTTATCATGTTTTGAGTTGTAGCTCTCGGATTTGGGCAATTTTGGAGGGGATTTCACCATTTGGATTGGGGTAAGTATTCTTGACCCGGATTTGATTATATTTCATGATTCTATCTTTGTTTTTATCATTTAATTAGTGATTTGAATTGGAAAATTTGGGAATTTTTGTAAAAACTTTTTAAAATATAAAATGATGATTTGAAGGCTGAATTGATGTCGGAATCGAATAATTTTGGTATGGTTGGACTCGTATCGTAATAGATGTTTGGATTTTGTGAGTTTTATTGGGTTCCAAGGTGCGGGCCCGAGGTTGACTTTTTTGATTTACTTTTTGATTTTTATAAAGATCGAAGATTTATTATCCGAAATTATTTCCTATGGGTTTTGTTTATGATATTGAGTTATTTTGGCTAAATTCGAGCTAGGTTAGAGGTTGTTTCACACGAGAAGGTCATTTTAGAATATTGATTTAACTTTTTTAAGGTAAGTATCTTGCCTAACTTTGTGTGGGAGAACCACCCCTTAGGATTTGGGTTGATTGTGTTATTTGAATTATGTGAAAGACGTGTACGCGAGGTGACGAGTGCGAACTCGGGCTTATATGTGAAAATTGACTGGTTTAGACTCTTAGGCTTTTTTCATATATTTATTTGAAGTTGTTAGCATATGCCATATCCTCTACTTGTCACGTTTACTCTCATATACTTTATTTGAAGTTGTTACCTCTTTTATTATAATGTGATCTCCTTATTTATTGAGATATTCTTAACCGATATTGTTGTTACATGATACCCTTTCGTTGTCGGGATATTCTCATGCATTTAGACGTAGTTGTTAGTTCGTGCCATCTCTTTCATTGTTAGCTTATTTCACACACTAGAATTTGATGTTTGTCATTTCATGGAAATACCTTTATTATTGAGTTTATTCTTAAGCAATTAATTGAAGTTGAAGTTATTAAAAGCCATTAACCCGTTGGAGTTGTTGTTTAATGGGGTATTGTTCATTATTGAGTTACTTTCCCGTTCATTTTGTTGCTATTGAGATTTTGTACACATTGTGTTTGAGCCATGGGCTATGTGTTGTGGTGATATTTGTATTGTTATTTTGGAAAGGTTGTGGTCTATGGGCACTTATGGTACGAGTTGATATGTCGTATTATTGTGATGTTAACACATGCAAAATTGTTATGTGAGTTAATTGGGTTTATTCAAAGCATAAGGGTGGCATTCCACAGTACTTAGAACGACTTGATTATTTGGTTGTAATTTTCTTATCATATTTGGTTTCGTTGGAACTTTAATGGTGTTCAGATTACTTACTGTTTACATCACATATTTATTCCTTGGTGTCATTTACTGATTCTTGCTTCCATTATTAGCTTTATACTCATATATTGCACATGTTATTATGACTAGTAAGTGTTTTGACTTGTACCTCATCACTAATAAACCAAGGTTAGTCTTGATACATACTGGGTACCGACCATGGTGTAACTTTTCTAAATTTTTTTGCAGATCCAGGTATTAGAGATATCTGACTCAAGAAGAGTTAGCTTCATCATCGCGGGGATTCAAGGTAGAGCTATTTGGTCGTCTATGATGACCCAATAGATAATTTTGAGTTTTGGCCTTCATTTCTGTGTTCGTCCATGTCTTTTTCCGGAAAATTGTTATGTGAAAAACTTGAAGAAAATGTGAGTTTTAACCTTAAAAATAATTTGAGTTGACTACGATCAACATTTTGCATAAACGGACCCAGATAAGTATTCTGACGGTCCCGATGGGTCCGTATCCTAATTTGGGACTTGGGCATATGCCCCGAATCGAATTCAGAAGTCCCTAACTTGATTTAGCGTGATTTGTTAAAAACTAGTAATTTGAATGTTTAAAGAATTCCTAAGCTTGATCGTAGGTTGACTTTGTTGCTACCTGGTTCAGATTTCGGTCCCGAAACTTGTTATATGTTCATTTCACTATTTATGACTTGTTTGCAAAATTTGGTGCAAAACGGAGTTGATTTGACGTGATTCGGGCGTCCGGTCGTACAATTGGAAGTTCTCTAGTTTCTTTGAAAATTTCATTCATTTTGATATCTGATTTGTTGTTCTAAGTGTTATTTTGATGTTTTGATCGCCCGAGCAAGTTTGTATGATGTTACTACACTTGTGTGCATGTTTGGTTTGGAACCCGAGGGGAACGGGTGAGTTTCGGATAGGTTACGAATTGATATCTGGTGCATCCTTCTTCGCGATCGCGAAGGGTAACTGGGGAGGATTTCTTCTTCGCGAATGCGAAGAAGGGCTCTCAAATGCGAACCATTGGAGGGGTAACCCTCCGCGAACGCGGCTCTTCACTCGCGAACGCGATGAGTAAGGGGTCTAGGAGGGGAGCAGCTGAGTGTTCTACGCAAACGCGATAAAATGATCGCGCAAAGGTCAAGGGGCCATCACGAACGCGAAGGCCAATTGGGCCGCAGTGCCTTCCGATCGCGTCAGGTCCTTCGCGAACGGGAAGAAGACCTGACGCCAGTGATTTAAAATATCCCAAAGACGGAATTTTCTTCATTTTTCACCACCTTCACATTAGAACTCAGCCTAGAGGCAATTTTGAAGAAGAATTTCATCCCCACTTCATAGCTTTATATATTTTAAGTGGTTTCTTCCATTTTCATCAACACCCATTGATTTTTAACCCTTAATCTATGCTCTTTCATGGTAGAAATTAGGAATTTGGGTAGAATTGGAAATTTTTATACAATTGAGATTTAGACCTTAAATTGAGGTTGGATTACGAAACTAATCACATAATCGGGTTCGAGGGTGAATGGGCAATAGGGTTTTGTCCGAATCTTGGGTTTTGACCAAGCGGGCTGGGGGTTCACTTTTGTTGATATTTTGGAAAAAGTGTAAAGATCTTTTCTTTATCTAATGTAATTGATTTCCCTAGCATTGTTTGATGATATTAAGTCGATTTTGGTTAGATTCAATTGGTTTGGAGGTGAATTTTAGAGAAAAGGCACCGGTTGAGATTTGATTTGATTACGGAACAAGGTAAGTGTTGGGTCTAACCTTGATTTGAGAGAATTAGGAACCCTTGAACTATATGATATGTGAATTACGTGTGTAACGGCGTATATGCGAGGTGACATGCGTATATACGCTATCAAAATAATTGTTTCGATGTCTTTCTCGTATTTCATGAATTATCTCACTCCATGCCTTAACTGTTACATGCTTTAATTGTTTTCTATGTCGTAATTTGTTACTTGTCATTAGTTATTCTTGTATTGAATTGTTCGTTCCTTCCATGACTCCGTGATTAATTGCTACTTGCCTTAATTGTCTTACTTGCACACCTTAACTGTTACGTACTTGGCTTGTCTTGTTATTTTTGTATTATTTGTAGCATTCCTTTGATTAGTATAGTTTTTTTTTATTACTTTGCTTTCACATTCTTTAACCGTAGAGATTCTTGTAATTTGAGCTATTGGATTGATTACATTTATTGAAATTGTTTATGGATCGGGTTACACACTACAACGGTTGTGATATAGTGGAATAAGGGAGGATTTTGATATTGATTATAATGATATGGTGGGATCAGATTGCGCACCGCAACGGTTGTGTACGTAATACTTGATAGTTATAAATTATGACATGGTGAGATAAGGAAGGATTATGACATTGATTATGATGATATGGTGGAATTAGGTTGCGCGCTGCAATGGATTTTATATGTGATTCTTGATATTAATAAATGATGCTATGTTGAAATAAGGGAGGATTATGTGTGTATGGTGGGATCGGGTTGCGCGCCACAACGGATTGTGTATGTTGTATTCGTTGTTGTTATTGAGTTGGTTTCCAGCATTTTTGCATGAAATTATGAGATATGTTATTATGGGTTCTCCGACTACGAGGAACGAGTTATTTTTCATAAATTAACTGCCTTACTTTCATTTCCTATTTTCCTTCCTTGTTATTATTATTATACTGCGTACAAGATATTGTACGTGGCCCACCTTAGCCTCATCACTACTTCGTTGAGGTTAGGCTCGGCACTTACAGAGTACATGGGGTCGGTTGTACTTATACTACACTCTGCACTTCCTGTGCAGATTTTAGAGTTGGTCCTAGCAACGTTCAGTAGACTTGCTCAGATCTAGCTATCAGTGGAGACTTGAGTTATAGCTGCATGGCGTCCGCAGCCGTGAACTCTCCTTCTAGTTCATTTTAGCTATTTATTTTGATTTAGACAGTTACATTTATATCAGACCAATATTTGTAGTCCCCTTTTCTCTTTCGTGTGATTTCATTCTGTCATTGATGATTGTACCATTCTTTTCTTGTTCTCTCGCAGATGGCGAGAACACGCACTACATCTGCAGTCGGACACAAGATGGAGCCTCGTGTGGTAGCTACTATCAGGGGCAGAGGCCGAGGCCGAGGTCGAGGCAAAGGCAGAGCTAGGGTAGCAACACCCACAATGGAGCCTTAGGTGGATCATGAGGAAGAGGTCCCAACTCAGACTGTGCTCGTCGGACCAGCTCTGGTCCCGAAGTGATTCATTGCCACTCTGGTGCTTCAGGATGCTCTAGTCTGCTTGGTGGGCCTTATGAAGAGTGTGGCACAGACCGGTGCATTTTCAGTGGCACCGGGCGTATCTCAGGCTAGGGGAGGAGCAGAGACTCCCGCTACTCACACTCTGGAGCAGGTGGCTCCCCTATATCAGACTCCAGCAGTCCAGCCAGTTGGGGTGGTTCAGCCGGTTGTTGCGGCACAGGTCGGTGATAGGCCCGCTATGTGTTATGAGGCCTTGTTGAGGCTAGATAAGTTTACCAAGCTCTTTCATGTTCATTTCAGCGATGCACCTTCTGATGACCCACAAGATTACTTCGACATTTTCCTCAAAGTGTTGTAGAAAATGGGTATTGTTGAGACTAATGAGGTCGACTTTGCAGTGTTCTAGATGATCGGTTATGCCAAGAGATGGTAGAGAGATTATATGTTGACTAGACCAGCTGGTTCACCTACACTTACTTGGGATTGGTTTTCACCGCTATTTCTAGAGAAGTTCATTCATTTCACTCTGAGAGAGGATTACCGCAGGCAATTTGAGTGTCTTCAGCAGGATGGTATGACTCTTACCCAGTATGAGACTCGATTTGTGGACCTAGCTCGTCATGCAATTGTTGTACTCCCTACTGAGAGGGAGAGAGTGATGTGATTCATTGATGGGCTCACTTTTAGTATCATGCTACAGATGGCCAAGGAGACTGGAGATGATATCTCTTTCTAGAGGGTCGTAGATATTGCTAGACAGATCGAGATGGTTCATGGTCAGGAGAGAGGGTCGGTGTCTGATAAGAGGCCTCGTCATTTCGGTGGTTTTAGTGGTGCCTCTACTGGAGGCATGGATGCTTTTGGTAGAGGCTATCTACCTAGGCCATTTCAGGCAGCGCTTCAGGCATCCCACAGTGCTTCGGGGAGTCATGGTCCTTATGTATCTTATTCTGGGCAACCAGCCCATAGTGCACCATCAGCTCCTATTAGAGCGCCTCCGGTCCAGAGCTACCACCGTGGTTATCTTGCCCGTTCGAGTCAGTTTTAGCTTCAGCAACCACATCAGTAGGATTGGTGTTTTGAGTGTGAGGGTACTAGTTACATTAGGAAGTTCTGTCCGAGATTGTTGAGCAACATGCCACATCAGAGTTCTCGTGCCATGGTTCCGGCACCGGTTGCTTCACCGCCCGCTCAACCAGCTAGGGGCAGGGGTCAGGCTTCTAGAGTTGGAGGTCAGCCGTTAGAGGTGGAGGCCAGCTAGTTAGAGGCCGTCCAAGACACTGTGGTCAAGGTGGTGGGGCTCAGCCTCAGTTTTATGCATTACTAGCTAGACCGGAGGTCAAGGTGGTGGGGCCCAGCCTCGATTTTATGCATTCCCAGCTAGACAGGAGGTCAAGTCATCTGATCCATCATCACAAGTATTGTTCCAGTTTGCCATAGAGATGCTCTAGTTCTATTTGATCTGGGCTCTACTTATTCCTACGTGTCATCCTATTTTGCTTCATATTTGGTTGTTCTTCGTGATTCTTTGAGTGCTCCTGTGGTTGTGTCCACGCCTGTGGGAGATTCTATTATTTTAGATTGTGTCTATCGCTCGTGTGTGATTACTATTAGGAGTCTTGAGACTAGTGTAGAACTCCTGCTTCTTGACATGGTGGACATTGATGTTATTTATGGCATGGATTGGCTATCACCGTATCATGCTATATTGGACTGTCACACCAAGACGGTGATCTTAGCCATGCCGGGGTTGCCTCGATTAGAGAGGAGAGGGACTCCTGGCTATTCTACCAGCAAGGTTATTTCTTATGTCAAAGCTCGACGTATGGTCGAAAAGGGATGTTTAGCTTATTTGGCATATATTCGCGATTCTAGTAATGAGGTTCCTTCCATGGATTCGGTACTTGTTGTGCGTGAGTTTCCAGAGGTGTTTCCTGCAGATCTGTAGGGGATGCCACCCGACAGAGATATTGACTTCTATATTGATTTGGCTTCAGGCACTCAGTCCATTTCTATTCCACCATACCGTATGGCCCTGCCAGAGTTGAAGGAATTGAAGGAACAGTTGCAAGATTTGCTTGATAAGGGATTCATTAGACCTAGTGTCTTGCCCTGGGGTGCGCCCATGTTGTTGGTGAAGAAGAAAGATGGTTTGATGAGGATGTGTATGGACTATCGACAGTTGAACAAAGTCACTATCAAGAACAAGTATCAGTTGTCGAGGATTGATGACTTATTTGATCAGCTTCATAGTGCCAAGGTATTTTCGAAGATTGATTTAAGGTCTGCCTACCATTAGTTAAAGATTAGGGCATCGGATGTGCTTAAGACGGCTTTTCAGACTCGATATGGGCATTATGAGTTCGTAGTGATGTCATTTGGGTTGACAAATGCCCCAACAACATTTATAGATTTGATGAACCGGGTATTCAAGCCCTATTTGGATTCTTTTGTGATAATATTCATTGATGATATCTTGATCTACTCCCGCAGTCGAGAGGAGCATGAGCAACATCTTTGGATTGTACTTCAAACTTTGAGAGATAGCCAGTTATATGGCAAGTTTTCAAAGTGTGAGTTTTGGTTAGACTCAGTGGCCTTTTTGGGTCACGATGTATCGGCAGAGGGCATAAAGGTAGATCCTAAGAAGATTGAGGCAGTTTAGAACTAGCCTAGACCTACTTCAGCTACAGAGATCCGGAGTTTCCTGGGTTTGGCGAGTTATTATTGCTGGTTCGTGGAGGGGTTTTCATCTATAGCAAGTCCATTGACCAGATTGACCCAGAAAGGTGTCCCATTCAGATGGTCAGACGAGTGTGAGTTGAGATTTCAGAAACTCAAGACTGCTTTGACTACGACGCCAGTGTTGGTATTACCCACAGGTTCAAGATCGTATACAGTATATTGTGACGCATCTCACATTGGGCTTGGTGCAGTATTAATGCAGGGTGGCAGGATGATCGCTTACGCGTCGTGGAAGTTGAAGATTTATAAGATAAATTACCAATTTCATGACCTAGAGTTGGCAGCCATTGTTCATGCACTAAAGATTTGGAGGCATTACCTCTACGGCGTGTCGTGTGAGATGTTCATGGATCATCAGAATCTACAGTATTTGTTCAAGCAAAAGGATCTCAACTTGAGGCAGAGGAGGTGGTTGGAGCTGTTGAAAGACTATGATATCACCATTTTGTATCATTTTGAGAAGGCCAATGTGGTGCCCGATGCCTTGAGTAGATAGGCTGTGAGTATGGGTGGCTTTGCGTATATTCCAATCAGTTTGTGAGGTTAGATGTTTCAGAGCCCAGTCGTGTTCTAGCTTGCACAGTTTCTCGGTCTTCTTTGTATGAGCGCATAAGAGAGCGTCAGTATGAAGACCCACATTTGCTTGTCCTTAAGGACACGGTATGGCACGGTGGTGCCAAGCAGGTTACTATTGGAGATGATGGGGTGTTGCGGATGTAGGGTCGCATTTGTGTGCCCAATGTGGATGGGCTTTGAGAGTTGATTCTAAAGGAGGCCTACAGTTCCCGGTATTCCATTCATCTAGGTGTCGCCAAGATGTATCACGATTTGCGGTAGCATTATTGGTGGAGAAGGATGAAGAAGTATATATTTGCATATGCAGCTTGGTGTTTGAATTGTCAACAAGTAAAGTACGAGCATCAGATGCCTGGTGGTTTGCTTCAGAGGCTTGAGATTCCTGAGTGGAAGTGGGGGCGTATTACCATGGATTTCGTTGTTGGTCTCCCACAGACACAAAAAAATTTGACAAAGTATGGGTCATTGTGGACAGGTAGACTAAGTCAGCACATTTCATTCCAGTAGCAGTTACCTATTCTTCAGAGCGGTTAGCTGAGATCTATATCCACGAGATCATCCGTCTTCACGGTGTGCCCATGCCCATCATTTTTTATCGGGATAAATAGTTCACCTCGCACTTTTAGAGGGTCGTACAACGTGAGTTAGGCACATAGGTTGATTTGAGTACATCATTTCACCCCCAGACGGATGGACAACCCGAGCTCACCATTCAAATATTGGAGGTAATGTTTCGCGCTTGCGTTATGGATTTCGGCGGTTATTGGGATCAATTCTTGCCACTTGCGGAGTTTGCCTACAATAACAGTTACGAGTCGAGTATGCAGCTAGCTCCCTATGAGGCATTATACGGGAGGCAGTGTCGTTTGCCAGTTAGTTGGTTCAAGCCGGGAGAGGCTCGGTTGTTGGGTACCGATTTGGTTCAAGACGCCTTGGAAAAGGTCAAGATGATTTAGGATCGACTTCACATAGCTCAATCTGGTAAGAAGAGTTATACCGATCGGAGAGTTCGTGATGTTGCATTCATAGTTAGAGAGAGGGTATTGCTCCGGGTTTCACCCATGAAGGGTGTGATGACGTATGAAAAGAAGTGCAAGTTGAGCCCTAGGTATATCAGACCCTGTGAGATTCTTGAGAGAGTGGGTGAGGTCAACTATAGACTATCATTGCCACCTAGTTTATCACCAGTCCATCTGGTGTTCCATATTTCCATGCTCCGAAAGTATCACGGTGATCTGTCCCATGTGTTAGATTTTCGCTCAATCTAGATGGACAAGGATTTGACTTATGAGGAGGAGTCGGTGGCTATTCTAGCCCGGCAGGTCCGGAAGTTCAGGTCTAAGAGTTATCCTTCAGTTAGAGTAAATTGGACAGGTCAGCTGATCGAGGCAGCCACTTGGGAGTCCGAGTCCAACATGTGGAGTATATATCCACACCTTTTTACCAGTCCAGGTACCTTTCTATGTCCGTTCGACGACGAACGTTTGTTTAGATATGGAGAATGTGATGACCTGATACGTCATTTTGAATTTTAGCCTTCATATCTTTGTTCCGAGATCTCGAATAGATCCATTTAGCCTTCCTCAATTTACGTGCGCAGTCCGTGTCTTTTTTCGGAAAATTTTATGTGAACAATTGAAGAAAATGAGAATTTTAACCTTAAAAATTATTTGAGTTGACTACGATCAATATCGTGATTTGGGACTTGGGCATATGCTTGAAATCGAATTCGGAGTCCCTAACTTGATTTAACGTGATTTGGTGAAAACTAGTAATTTGAAGGTTTAAAGAATTTCTAAGTTTGAACGTATGTTGACTTTATTGCTACCGTGATCGGATTTCAGTCCCAGAACTTGGTATAGGTTCATTTCACTCTTTATGACTTATCTTCAAAATTTGGTGCAAAACGGAGTTCATTTGACGTGATTGGGACGTCCAGTTGTAAATTTGAAAGTTCATAAGCTTCTTTGAAAATTTCATTCATTTTGCTATCTGATTCGTAGTTTTAGGTGTTATTTTGAAGTTTTGATCGCGCGAGCAAGTTCGTATGATGTTATTACACTTGTGTGCATGTTTGGTTTGGAGCTCGAGGGGCTCGGGTAAGTTTCGGATAGGCTACAAATTGATTTTGAACTTAGGAGGATTGCTGGTTTATGAGATTCTGATATCTGGTGCATCCTTCTTCGCGATCGTGAAGCTACTCTCGCGATCTCGAAGGATAACTGGTGACTGGGGAGGATTTCTTCTTTGCGAACGCAGAGAAGGGCTCGCGAACACAGAACATCACCATTTGCGAACGCTGCACTTCACTCGCGAATGCAATGAGTAAGGGGTCTGGGAGGGGAGCAGTTGACTGTTCTACGCGAACACTATCAAAGGTTCGCGAATACGAAGGCCGAGGGGGGGAAGAGCTACCGCAAACGCGAAGGAGCGATCACGTCAGGTCATTTGAGAACGCGATAAAGACATGACGCGAGTGATTTAAAATATCCCAAAGATGGGATTTTCTTCATTTTTCACCATCTTCACATTAGAGCTCCGCCTAGAGGCGATTTTGAAGAAGAGTTTCATCCCCACTTCATAGGTTAGTATATTTTAACTCGTTTTCTTCCATTTCCATCAACACCCATTGATTTTCAACCCTTATTCTATGCTCTTTCATGGTAGAAATTAGGGATTTGGGTAGAATTGAGAATTTTTGTAAATTTGAGATTTAGACCTCAAATTGAGGTTGGATTTCAAAACTAATCACATAATCGGGCTCGGGGGTGAATGTGTAATTGGGTTTTGGTCCGAATCTAGGGTTTTGACCAAGCGGGCTCGGGGTTGACGTTTGTTGACTTTTTGAGAAAAATATAAAGATCTTTTCTTTATCTATTGTAATTGATTTCCCTATCATTGTTTGATTATATTAAGTCGATTTTGGTTAGATTCAATTGGTTTGGAGGCGAATTTAAGAGGAAAGGCCCCGGTTGAGCTCTGATTTGATTGCGGAATGAGGTAAGTGTTGGGTCTAACCTTGATTTGAGGGAATTAGGAACCCTTGAACTATATGATATGTGAATTAAGTGTGTAATGGTGTATATGCGAGGTGACATGTGTATATACGCCGTCAAAATAATGATTTCCATGTCTTTCTCGTATTTCATGAATTATCTCACTCAGTGCTTTAATTATTTTCTATGCCGTAATTTGTTACTTGTCATTAATTATTCTTGTATTGAATTGTTCGTTCCTTCATGACTCCATGATTAATTGCTACTTGCCTTTATTGTTTTACTTGCACACCTTAATTGTCACGTACTGGGCTTGTCTTGTTATATTTGTATTATTTGTAGCATTCCTTTGATTAGTACGAGGTTGCTTTATTGCTTTGCTTTCACATTCTCTTATCGTAGAGATTCTTGTAATTTGAGCTATTGGATTGATTACATTTATTGAAATTGTTCATGGATCGGGTTGCACGCCACAACGGTTGTGATATGGTGGAATAATGAAGGATTTTGATATTTATTATAATGATATGGTGGGATCGGGTTGTCCGCCGTAATAATTGTGTACATAATACTTGATACTGATAAATTATGACATGGTGAAATAAGGGAGGATTATGACATTGATTATGATGATATGTTGGGATTGGGTTGCGCGCCGCAACGGATTTTATATGTAATTCTTGATATTAATAAATGATGCTATGGTGTAAGGGAGGATTTTGTGTGTATGGTGAGATCTGGTTGCACGCCGCAATAGATTGTGTATGTTTTATTCGTTGTTGTATATTGTGTTGGTTTTCAGCATTTTTATATGAAATTACGAGATTTGTTATTCTGGGTTATCTGACTGCGAGGATTGAGTTCTTTTTCATAAATTAACTGTCTTACTTTCATTTCTTGTTTTTCTTCCCTATTATTATTATACTGCGTACAGGTTATTGTAAGTAGTCCGTCTTAGCCTTGTCACTACTTCGTTGAGGTTAAGCTCGGCAATTACCGAGTACGTAGGGCATGTTGTACTCATACTACACTCTGCACTTCCTGAGCAGATTTTGGAGTTGGTCCCAGTGACGTTCAGTAGATTTGCTCGGATCTAGCTATCGGTGGAGGCTTGAGGTATAGCTGCACGGCGTCCGCTACCTTGAAGTCCCCTTCAACTTCATTTTAGTTGTTTATTTTGATTCAGACAGTTACATTTATTTCAGACCATTATTTGTAGTATTCTAGACGCTCATGCATTTGTGACACAAGTTTTGGGATTTGTATTTGGATTTCGTCACTTATCAGCTATTTATCATATTTCAGACTATTCAGTTTTATTATTGTCATTTAATTTGGTAATTGTTAAAATGGTTAATAGATTTAACTAACGTTGGGTTGCCTAGCAAGTAAAATGTTAGGCGCCATCACAGTCCCGTAGGTGGGAATTTCGGGTCGTGACATTGTCGTAGTCTCTTGGAGTCCTTTCACTTTTTATTGTACTGTCAATTTGTTATCCGAACAATATTGTATTTTGAATTTTTGAGATACTTCTATGTATTCCTCTAGAGTTCGTGACTTTGTATTACCTAGTCTTGGGAGGTTGTTGTGATTATTTCCGCGTAGGCTTGTTTTACCTTTATTTCGGTTTTCATATTAAACTTTGTTATATAATATCATTGTCAAATTGTCTTAATAGTTGTAAGTAATCGGTTTACCTAGTCTTAAAGACTAGGTACCGGCATGTCGCCTAAGGCGGGATTTTGGGTCGTGACAGCATTCAGATGTTCAATCGAAGTCATTTTTCTTTTTAACGACGAAAAGAGTGGGTGGTATTTCTCAAAAGATCAAGAATATGAACCTGCTAAGGGTTGCTAGTCTCCAGGTCAACCTTTGCACTTTCTTTATGTTGCTCAGTTGGTTGAAAATATTTTTTATGGCTTAAATCTTGTCCGGATTTCCCTGGTTCCCTCTTGGTGACACTAAAATGCTGAGGAACTTTCCGTACCCAACTCCAAATGCGTATTGTTTTGGGTAAGGTTTCATGTTATACTTCTTCAAGATGTCAAATGTTTCTTGCAAATGACTCAAATGATCCCCTGTATTAAGTGACTTAACCAACATGTCATCAGTATAAACTTTCATGGATTTTTAAATTTGATGTTCAAATATCTTGTATACGAGATGTTTACCCGTAAGAAAGTACAATTGAATTTGTATACGTAGTTTTTAGATACGTGAATTAAGATGATCTAATTAGTAAAACTATAAATGAAAAGTAGCAAAATAAAGAATACTTAAAGAATGAACAAGCCTAAATTTCATATGAAGTTCATCGGGCGAAGTTAATAACGAAGCTCAGACAAATATTTTTGTATAGAACTATGAAAATGAAAGAAGGAAAGTTTGTTCTTGATGGCTCTTCTAGATCGTGTACATATAATGAGTACAAATGTCTTTATTTTTAGCTATATTTAGAGAGACAAGATCCTTAAATCTCATCCTCTTAAAGATAAATTAAATTTCCTCTTAATGGTTACGAGTATTGGGGAATAAATGTCGAGATCTTCTATAATGACTGCCCCTTTGGTTTAATATCCTTCAACCGGTGTCTTGTTTTTAAACTCATTCCTCCGAGCTTTGCATCACTAGAAACTATTTTATATAATACCGGTCACATGACTTTATATTCGGTATTATTTGGCTGCTGACACACCTACATCCTGTCACCATTGTTATGTGTCTGCTCGTGAGATATCCACCTATGAACTCTATATTTTATCCGATACAGATAATCCTCCTACTTACCAGTGACTCAACTTGAAATAGCCGGGAAGTAAATAAGATCTCTCATTTCTTGGCAGGAAAGTCATTGAACGGCTTTTGATACTTGAAAGGTCACACATTTCTTTGCATTTATTGATCCTAACACATGCCTCTCTTTGATTTGAAGAGCAGTTTTGCAGTTACCGAGGTAATGATGACTTTGGTTCGAAGACTGACTATAAACTTACCCCTATTTTCACTTTTTTAGTTTACTCTTTGCCAAAAAATATATTTATTCTTAATGAAATACTTTAAAGAGAATCATTAAGCAAATTATCAGTTTTTAGGACGTGAGAATATGTGGATAATGGGGTTCGTCTGCTATCATGTGGTGTTCTAAGAGCTATAATAACAAAATAGAAAAGATATTTAATTTACATCAAGAGAGTATTAAACTACCAAATCTTTAAGTCACTACTAGAAAATTATCAAATTTCGACCACCAATTCCGACCGATTTCGGTCAGCATTAAAGGAATTCTGACCAATTTTCGATCGCTTTTAATTCGTCGAAAGAATAATGGTCGCTAAGGCGTCGCGACTGAAGACGGTCGAAACTTTCCAACTCATTTCGGTCGGCTAATTCAACTGTTGGTTGACCGCTATGACGTCGGTCGGTAAATATGAATTTTTTGGTTTTTTGTATGAGAATTCCGACCGAAATTGGTCTATTTTCTGGGCAAAAACAAGGCAGAATATGCCTTCTTTTAAGCTATACCACCTGCCAATTACAATCAATATCCATCCTATAATGGCAGCATTACATTGCTGCCATTCAACCACAATTAACTAACAACAACAACAATAATTAACCAACAACAACCACAACAACAACTATACAAATGTTCAATAACAAAATAATATCAACAATACAATCAACATTCAAAACTATTCCCAACTAAATATTCACAAGTTCTAGACTTTGTTTAGCAATACACACCATTCAATGAGTGTTTTGTATTACATCATTTCCATCTTCACTACTAGAAGCTTCATCGTCGGCATGGTTCGAAGGATCACAACGAGAAGGATTAGCATCTGGGGAAGGCTCACGAGACAGGGGAATGGGAAAAGCACCACTAGCAAGAAGATTGGCCAGGTGACCTTGAAGGAGATTAAATTGTTGGTCCCTCTTTTCTAGCTGAACTTGAAGGGTATCAAACTGTTCATCTCTCTTTTATTCTCTAGCCTTTGTCTCTTCAAGCTCTGCTGTTAGCTTTGCGATCTTCTTCTACATAGACGAGAGAGTCGACCTATCAATTGCCTCGCTTTGGGCGAAAATCCCTATACCTTACAATCCAGCCATGTAGTACCGAAATGATCTCTCTGGAAGGTCGTATGCTATCCCCTTTTTAGGACCACCGACAACATCCAACCATATCTTCTGCTCTTTTTCGTCTGAAATGGGTGGTCGCTCGCCTTGCTCATTCGGTGGCAAGCTCTGAGTGTACTCCTCCACATTAATCATGTAGCGACCCTTTATTTAGAAGATAGAAAATTATTAACTATATAATATTTTAAATATTAATTTCAACTTATAGTAGTTATGAAACTTACATATGTAGTCTCCGCCCGGTCCTCGACCCATCTACTTGGATCTGTTAGTGCCTTCCTCTTCCGAATGTGAGTCTCCATGAAGAACTCATCATGGGTCATCTTCCTCCCATATTTGTTTCCTACAAATATAATAAAACATATTAACTAAATTAAAATATTTAAATATAGTTCGATAAAAATAGAATTAAATATTTTAGGGAATTACCAATAGTCTTCTCGCAGTCCCCATGCTCCTTGCGCCCACACAGTGTAAGGAGCCACCCTTCTCAGATGCCCGGGCCTTCTTTTCCTTTTCACTCTTCTTCTCGAACTTCTCAGTGGTCCACTTCCTTAACAAATCCTCCTATATGTGCGGCAGAACCCATGAAGGTTTCTTGCTCTTCTTCCGAGTAGAATAGAAGGAATCAGATAGTCTCTTACGGCATTTGAACTCAAAATTTGCAAGAATAGCACTGGTATGCCCGTCCTCCCAGAAACACTTAGTCTGCAAATGAAGTGTGTAACGTTAGATGAAAATATTGTTAATATAATGCTTAAATAGATAAGAATTGTATTAAAAAATTAAATTGGTTGAAAGTTTGCGGCACGAGCTCCGGTGGAAAGTCACTCCAAGTCGCATAGGGATCATCATACAACCGGCCTAGAGCTTGAGTGATTATATTTGTAGTCCGATTATTAGGTATGAACCTGCAACATAGCAATTACATTAAACAAAAAAGACTATCTATTATAATTCAGCAAAAATAAAGAAGTAATAAATAAATCTTACCCATTGCCCTCAAGCCTGATGATCATCCTATGATAACGATCATACCACACTTCCTCTGGATCATCTTCCTCCGATGAATCTGAAGCGTGGGCAGAAGGGGAGGCATCTGGATCAGCGCTACTATCCCGAAAGCGAAGTCTAGAAATGCTAGGAGACGAACTCCGTAGAGAGGGAGACAGGGTCGCTGATGAAGATGGTTGCGATCCACACATATATATATATATATATATATATATATATATATATATATATATGTGTGTGTGTGTGTGTGTGTGTGTGTGTATGTGTGTGTGTGTGTGTGTGTGTGTGTATGTATATATATTCAATTTAGGATGTGCACACACACACACACACATATACATACATATATATATATATATAGTCAAACACACACACACATATATATATACAATAACATATACTCGGTCAAATCACACTATTGCAGAATATATATATATGTGTGTGTGTGTGTGTGTGTATGTGTTGTGTGTGTATGTATGTATGTATATAAATATATAGTATTCAATTTAGGTAAACGCACACGCACCACACACACACATATACATACATATATATATATATATATATATATATATATATATACATACATATATATATATATACATACATATATATATATATATATATTCACATATATATATACAATAACATATACTCGGTCAAATCACACTATTGCAGAATATATATATATATATGTGTGTGTGTGTGTGTGTATGTGTTGTGTGTGTATGTATGTATGTATATAAATATATAGTATTCAATTTAGGTAAACGCACACGCACCACACACACACATATACATCAAGTGGAAGTCTCCAATCGGGAGATAAAAAGTATCTTGTCCAAAACAGTGAATGTTAACCAAACGGATTGGTCAAAGAAGCTTGATGATGCAATATGTGTGTGTGTGTGTGTGTGTGTGTGTGTGTGTGTGTGTGTGTGTTTGACCATTTTGACCAATAATACCGACCGATTTCGGTCGGTAACTTATTTAAAAATAAAATGTGATTTGTTTAATTAATACACACACATATATATATATATATAAATATTAGGCTTACCTAGTCATAGAGACTAGGTGTCGTCACGACGTCATACGAAGGGGAAATTGGGTCGTGACAGTTATATATGCGTAGATTGTAAGTAACAATAATCTATAAGTGTTTGACCATTTTGACCACCAATACCGACCGATTTATATATGTAACTTATTAAACAATAATTAAATATTTAGTGCTATACGTTGTAGTGCTATATTAAAACTTAAGTTGTAGCAATAACAACATATACTCGATCAAATCACCCCTCCGTTTGGGTATCGTGATGGCACATAGTCTTAGGGACTAGGTAAACCTAACATTAATTGAAACAACAACATTATTTAAATAACATCTAACAATTTGAAATAGAAATTCCTTAAAATTTACAATTCCCAAAATCGGTAGTACAAGTCATAAGCTCTACAGAGCGTTTGCTAGAAAACTTCTAAATACTACTGTCCAGAAATAAGAATAAACAGTGCAAAACGAAAACTTGAAGGTGACTCCGAAGCCTGCGAACGCAGCAGCAGGTTTACCTTGAGTCTCCACAGCAACGACTCGCACAGCTGCTAACGACAAATACCTGGATCTGCACAAAAATATATAAAAGTGTAGAATGAGCATACCACAACGGTGCCCAGTAAGTATCAAGACTAACCTCGGTGGAGTAGTGACGAGGAACAGTCAAGACATCCACTGGTCTAATAAACTGAACAAGTATAAGTATATGAACAGCAGAAATATGATATCTATATAAAGACTATGCAACATGGCTCATAATACAGTAATAATAATAAGAAAGGAAACAACAAGTATCAACGGAATACCATAAAAATGACACAGGAAAGTGAATAGAACACAACCTAAATCCGGAATCACAAATACAATAAGGACAAGTAATAACTCAGCAACTACAACCGCTTTTACATCAGGTTTTAGTCATCAAATTCCACGAGGTACCGAACCTCGGACAAATCATAACTCATGGGTCTCAATACCTGAACTTTAACACTTGGCATCCTGTGCCCTCATTACACTCATAAAAATACTGACGACTCACGTGTCAATAGAGTCATTCTCACATAGAAGGCAAGTAAACAAGGGTGAGCATCTATGCTCAACAATATCAAGAACACCTCTTATCCGATAAGAGTGCTTAACTACGTGTATGCTTGTGCAAGTGTCCTAACATAGTCCATACCAGCAAATAAGCATAAGGAAAAGGAACGGACAGCACGTAGAATATTTTCTCACAGCTTTCACAAGATAAAGCTCACACAGGTAAGTGTACCACTACACAAATATCAACAACAAGAATACCCCTAGGCCATCACAAATCAATCCCTGACACAGCCCACCTTGTCTCGCCACGTGTGCAATAATAAAGTAAGTGTCCGCCTTGTCTCGCCACATGTGCATAACAATGTTCCCACCTTATCTCGCCACATGCGCAACCCACACACACACACACACATATATATATATATATATATCCCGCCTTGTCACGCCGCATGTGCAGATATCAGTAGTAATAATAGCACGGCAGAAACCTCGTGCAACCCCATAACAACAACTACACAACAGAAATCTCGTGCATCACAATAACCACAACCGCACGGCAAAAACCTCGTGCATCACAATAACCACAACCTCACGGCAAAAACCTCGTGCATCACAATAAAAACAACAGCACGGCAGAAACCTCGTGCATCACAATAACCACAACCGCATGGCAAAAATCTCGTGCATCACAATAACCACAATCGCATGATAAAAACCTCGTGCATCACAATAACAACAACCGCACGGTGAAAACCTCATGCATCACAATAATAAATACAACATCAACAATGATAATAATACAAGGATACGACAAATACGTTAACTCAGAAATTCCAGAACTCAAGGAAACGGAAGAACTAATTCACAAGGAGTAGCCACGATAGAGAACGCTAGTCATAATAAGAACAACTCAACAAGAAAGGAAATATTATGTAACAACGGTCCAAAATGTACAGTTCGACAGCGAGGGAGCTAACACAAGACGAATAATTCCAAATAAGGACAAGTCAACTAAAATATAGGATATCTAACTTCTTTTAAGGTTGGGCAATTAAAAGAGAGATACAACAACTCCAATTAAGGATAAATAGTATAAGGATAATCATTTGCCTCAATTAAGGATGAATAATTACAGAAGAGATAATTATAATTTCAGATAAAGATAAGCAGTTAGGGAAAAGACAACATGACAATAGAACAGATACAATTTCAGTTAAGGCACATATGAATCAAATGAACAACAAGAGTGGATCATGAAGCAATTAATTCCAATTAAAGCAGGTAGAAGTGAAACTGAAAATTAAGAAACGTAATCATAACGAGAACAACTGCATATTTAATGAATATAAGGACCTAAGAATCCCTAAAAGGCCAATTTTCCATAAATAAGTCTGGGCACGTACTCGTCACCTCGCGTATACGGGCTACAATTAGCATAGAAGACTCAAATCCTAAGGGGTAGTTTCCCCACACGAAGTTAGGCAAGATACTTACCTCAAAGAAGAATGACTGATACTCAAAAATAAACTTCTCGGGCGAAATGACCACCGGACGGCTTAAATCTAACCAAAATAACTTCAAAGCACAAATAAAACTCATAAGAAACTATTCCGGACCATAAAGCCTCAATCTTTATCAAAATCTAAAAATTGATCCAAAATTCGACTCCCGAGCCCGCACCTCGGAACCCGGCAAATGTCACAAAACCCGAACACCCATTCTGATATGAGTTCAACCATACTAAAATTATCAAATTCCGATACCAATTCGTCCCTCAAATCATAATTTTTCATTTTGGAAATTTTCTTCAAAAACCTCATTTTTTCCCAACTCAAAGTACAAATTAAATAATAAAAATAAAGATAAAATTATTGAATATAATAGATTCTAGGTGAAGAACACTTACCCAATCGATTTGCTTGAAAATCCCACAAGGAATCGCTCAAAACCGAGCTCTACAAGTCAAAATATGATGAAAATGGCCTAACCCTCGATTTGAAGATCTTACATTCTATCCAGGTCTGAAAGCATCGCGAAAGCAGAGTAAGGATCGCGTTCGTGAAGAAGCAAAATGTAGGCTGCCAGGATAACCCTACGCGAACGCGAGCTAAGGGGTGCGAACGGGAAGGGTAAGAAACAGAACTTACGCAAACGTGGGTAGAATGACGCGAACGCGAAGAAGAAATAGCCAACAACCCCCAACTCCCAATTTCTACTACGCGGACGCGAGGGAACAAATGCGAACGCGAAGAAGGAGAAAGCAGACTTTCGCGATCGCAAACGTGATCATGAGAATGCGAAGAACAATGAATGCCTCCTCCAAAATTACTCTTTGCAAACGCGAAGGAAGGGACACAAGCGCGATTAAGGAAACCAGATGACAGAAAATAACAGTTCAAAAATAGAAGGAAATGGCCCGTAGCCCATCAGAAACACACCCGAGGCCCCCGTGACCCCGTCTAAACATACCAACAAGTTCCATAACCTAATACGGACTCGCCCGGGGTCTCAAATCACATCAAACAATGACGAAGATAAAAAAATCGCATCACAAATCGAACTTATAAACTTCCAAAACTTCCAACTTCGAAAACTTGTGCCGAAACCAATCTAACCAACCCGGAATGACGTCAAATTTTGCAGGCAAGTCCCAAATAACATAACGGAGTTGTTTCAACTCCCGGAATCGCATTCTGACCCCGATATCAAAAATTTCACTTCCGGTCAAAATCTCCAAAAATTCAACTTTCGTCATTTCAAGCTTAAATGAGCTACAGACCTCCAAAACACAATCCCCACGCGCCCCTAAGTCCAAAATCACCCAACGGAGCTAACGGAACTCCATTCCGGAGTCATCTTCACACAGTTCCGACTACGGTCAAAATCCTAAGACTTAAGCTTCCGTTTTAGGGACTAAGTGTCCCAAATCACTCTGAATCATCTGGTAACTGAACTCGGCCATGCATGCAAGTCAATACAAATAATACGAAGTTGCTAAGGGCCTTATGCCACCGATCGAGACTTAAATTCTCAAAATGACTGGCTGGGTCGTTACAATATACATACATACATACATACATATATATATATATATGTGTGTGTGTGTGTGTATGTGTGTGTGTGTACATGTGGATAAGTATTTGACCATTTTGATCACTAATGCCGATCGATTTCGGTCAGTAACTTATTTAAAAATAAAATGTATAGTGTTATAAGATGTAGTGTTATATTAAAACATAAGTACAAATCGCATCACGAATCGAACTTATAAACTTCCAAAACTTCCAACTTCGAAAACTTGTGCCGAAACCAATCTAACCAACCCGGAATGACATCAAATTTTGCAGGCAAATCCCAAATAACATAACGGAGTTGTTCCAACTCCCGAAATTGCATTCCGATCCCGATATCAAAAATTTCACTTCCGGTCAAAATCTCCAAAAATTTAACTTTCGTCATTTCAAGCTTAAATGAGCTACAGACCTCCAAAACACAATCTGCACGCGCCCCTAAGTCCAAAATCACCCAATGGAGCTAATGGAACGGACGGAACTCCATTCCGGGGTCGTCTTCATACAGTTCCGACTACGGTCAAAATCCTAAGACTTAAGCTTCCGTTTTAGGGACTAAGTGTCCCAAATCACTCTGAATCATCTGGTAACTGAATTCGGCCATGCACGCAAGTCAATACAAATAATACGAAGCTGCTCAGGGCCTTATGCCATCGATCGAGACTTAAATTCTCAAAACGACTGGCCGGGTCGTTACAATATGCATATATATATATGTGTGTGTGTGTGTGTGTGTGTGTATGTGTGTGTGTGTGTTATGCATGTATGTGTGCGTGTGTGTGTGTGTATATGTATATAAATAAATAAATATATATACAATTTACTATTTTCAACCGATATTGGTCGGAAAGTTTATAATTATATGATAAATAATTGTTTATTATCAAAAATAACATTTGACGTAGGGCAGAAAAAATTAAATTAAAAATTCCGATCGACATCGGTCGGTAATCTATAATATTTTTAATTAATCATTATTTTTGTAGATAGTATACATGTCTGACCAGTCTTTGGTCAAAGATTGACCATATTCCGACCGAATGTGGTCGGAAATGTAATTATTTTTTTGTGGGACTACATAAACCGACCGATATCGGTCGGTATTCTTATTTACAATTTTCTATTTGATATTTTCGACCATTTTATTTTGTTTTAGACCGATTTCGGTCGGTATTTCTTTCCGACCAATGTCGGTCGGAATTTTTTGGACGAAATTTGGCAGTTTTCTAGCAGAGAGTCCTAGTTGTTGAAATCACAAAGTGTTCTCATAATTTGTAATAGTGAAAGGCAAATAATAAGGAGACTTATTCAAGTGTCCCGATAACATGTATCCCAAAAGAGCATGCATTGCCCAAAAGGAAAGCAATCCCTCTTTTGTTAAAGTGATATAATTTCATATGTCAAACCTCTTAGTTTTTATTCTTCTTTCTTAATTATTTGATTTCTGATTAACACTCATTGATATTGTCCTGTAATATTCAGAAAGCTTGGGTTAACAACACTAAACCCTCCAACAATGACAAGGTTATGTCCACTTACGTACTTTCTTTCATCACTAGCCAGATAAACGACAGCATTTGCTACGTCTTCTGTGTTATGAGAAGTCCCCTTCAAATTTCCTACTGCGCCCATAATGGTTCATATCGTGCTTCAATTTCCTTACCAACTTTACTTGACTATATAGCAAAGAGTGAAATGCAATTCACTCTTATCCCATGTATAACCTAGCTCAGCAGCCAAATTCTTGCACATCCCATACTTTGATGCAGCATAAGTATGTGATCCAATTCCTGCCACCTCCGTGCAGCAACTTGCTGTGAACAAAATGCACCCTTATTTTCGAGATACCTATTAGGATCGAAATAATCAAGTGACATGCTAAAGTTAATAAAGCATATGTTCAACAACGACGATAAATTAGACAAGAAAAGAGAAATAGATTTACGAGTAAATTATATTAGTTAGTTTTGGTAATTTCGGTAAATTATCTAGTGGTTAATTCAATGTACAAAGCGGAAGAAATTGGAGATTTAGTTGCATAGAGATCCTTGACTGACACTACTCTGTAGTCACTGTGAAGAATTTAAGGATTTGTTCAAAATTAAATAAATGTCATTAGAATTATCACCCAACTCAAAGTTTAAGCAACTGCTCACTAGTCTAAGTCAATCAAAGCCACAAGAGTATACTATGTCCTTAATTTTCAAAAGGAAAGTTAGTTCAAGCCGACAAGTAAGTAAATAATCATCATCGGTCAATCTTATTGACTTTGAAGGTGATGATGTTGGGCATATTTCGATATATATTGATGTTACTTTATCCATGTTTTAACCGCTTCTTGATGTTATTTGATCTTTAAAATGCCCAACATGGTTTAATTATTGGTTTTATGACTAATTGAGTTATGTGTGGTGAATTAGGGTGTTTGGAGTGCAAAAATATGAAGAAAAGGTGCTCTAGCTAGAGGAAGAGGGGTTGAATGCGTCGCATCCAATCTAGAAAAAAAATCATATTTCGTGCACCCTTAGCAGTGAAGTCGGCCCATAGCATCCGCCTTAGCATCCGCACCTGGGCAAAGCTGAGATGGAGGAACAAAGGGTGGATGCGAAGCATCCACCCTGGCATGCGAAGCTGAGAAGTGGAGGATGAGGTGGATGCGACGCATCCACCCTAGCATCAATACCTGAAGCTGATTTGGATTAGAAATAGGAGAACTTTGGCCCACGACTTTTGTACACAATATATAAGCCAAAACGCCTCTTTTAGGGTATCTAACATATTGGGAAGGGGGAAAAAGCCACGACAAAGCTGTAGAGGCCGGAATTCATCAAGTTTCATCTTTCTCCCACCAAACTTAGTAATCTTTATGTTTCTTTCTATGATTTGTTGTTTGGCTACCATGTCTATGTGGAGCTAAACTTCACGTTCTAGGGTTGTGGTTCTTTCATGACTATTGTTATTCTGATATTGATTTTGCCTTCTTGATTTATCATATTGGTTTATTTATTCAATCTTACGCTTAATTATTTAATTGCTTGATCACCAATTGAATACTATCTACGAATCCAGAATTGAACTCGAAAGTGGGAATTCTAGATTGCATATAGGATTGAGTAGAGCAAGTTCTTGAACTCGGGCATCGGGGAACGGATTCGTGGTTAGGATAGACATATACCTAATTTTCTTGCTTGGTTGATTTACAGGAATTATAAATGCGTTCTTGTTGATTCTAACTCCATAGACATATAGGCGTTAGGTTAGCTTGAATAGGCGAGTAAGAATTCGACAGATTCTTATGAGCAATAATAACCCTGTCAACCAATAAGTTAGATAAATTAGTCGGTCAATTCAATTGAAGAATACAATAGGATTGTTAGATAGCCCATAACCCTAGATCGTTTTCATTACATTGATATCATAAAAATCTGCTCTTTCTTTGTTCAAAGTTTATTATTTATATTTTTTTATTTAATTAGTTTAGAATAAAATATTTTTAGGTTTAATTCTTGTTTAGATAATTAGGATAGTCTAATTTAGTTAATAGTTAATCATAAGTCCTCGTGGGTTCGACATCCGACTTTTAGTAACTTTATTACTTGACGACCGTGTATACTTGCGTGAGTGTGTTTGGTCGTAACAAGTTTTTGGCGCCGTTGCCGGGGACTTAGAAATTAGCTATTTTTCTAGATTAGACATTTTTTTTTATCTATTCATTTTTTTTAGTTTAGTTAGTATTTGTTATTTATTTTAATATGGCATCTTGGAATAAAAATTATTCGAATGATGGTTATTCTTATTTTGATGATCCTTGTCCATATTGTGGAGGACCCCACTGGTGAAAAAATTGTCAGAATATTTTCGGGACCGATTTGTGCGCACAATCTCAATCCTTTGAGTGGAATATTTTTAATATGTATGGTGGTCAAGATGGCCATTGGGATGGTTGTCCTAATCCTGTTCATCCTTCTCTGAGCCCTTATTATGATCTTTCTAATGATGTTTCTGAGTTTGATAGGGGCAATGAAGTGCAGGATATGGAACCTGATGCATATATTAGGGATATTCTGAGGCAAGTAGCAGAGCAACAGGATGAACTCAAAAAAGATATGAAAAGAATGAGGGCAGCAATCACAAGAATGAAGGCCAATATGGAAGAATTGAATGAAGAGAGCGAGTACCAGCAAGAAGATAATTTTGAAAAAGTGGAGATTTTGAGCCATATGTCGCTGGTGGAACAATCCGAAAGATTAGAAATATATGAGGCTCAACGTGAGGAAATTACAAATGAGATGAGATACTTTATAGAAGGAAGAGCCGAATTGGGATAAGAGATCGATAAACTTGGCACTACTATTCACGACTTAGAGACTCAATTGAATACAAAGGTTGATGCGTCTAACGCCCAATAAAACAGTAATGAGTTGTGTAAAGCTGAAAATGAACTTATACGCCAAATTGAGGAGCTAAAAGTGGAGAGCCAATCACTCAAGCATATTTTTGTTGATGATGCCCATGTTGAGAAAAGTATACTAGAGCCATGTGAGGAAGTAGATAATGTTATATTTGAAGATTCTTGTGTATGTAAATATGAGGATATAAAGAGTAATACAATTCTAGAGTTAGGGCGTATTGGTCCTCATTCCATTTATTTTTCCACATTGTGTTTAGATAGTAAGATAGTAATCAAGCCATCTGAGCCTATGGGGGAGTCAAAGAGTGAGGATGAGAGTGCTTGTATTCTTGAATTTGTCATGCCAAAAAGCAAAAAATACATTCCTCATCTAAAGGCCGAGAAGTGTAGAGTGAAAAATTTATTACTTGGTCTGGTTATCGTTATAGCCCCACCACTGGAGCATAGCCGCAGACTGGATGCCATGTTAGGGGCTCAATTCATAAGTTCGAGGTGGAGGCAAAAAGCAGTTCACGTCGTGCCACGACATTAAATCAGGCGCTTGTTAGGAGGCAACCCAGCTTTACTGCTTTTTTTATTTTTGTTTACTTTTTATTTTATTTTATTTTTATTATTTTTTAGTATTTATTTTTGTTTTGTAGGATTATGAGCATAGGAAGCAAAGCCATTAGAAGAGTGCAAAAGCGAGCTAGATGGTGAGGACTAAGTGTGGGGTGCCCACACAAAGGACGATTTCTGGGGGAAGTCTGAGTACCTCGTGAGCCGCTATTGTTTCGGCCTTTGGCCTACCAGGGAGTCTCGTTTACCCTCTTAGTATTTATAGTGTGCATTGAGGACATTGCAAAATTTTAAGTGTGGGGTGAGGAGATCGTTTGGATGAGTTTCTGTGCTATTTTAGTTTAGTTGTAGTACTCATTCTTAAGTGTAGTAGCTTTTGTGAAGAAAAAAAAAGAAAAATTAGAAAAATTGGACTTTTCCCAACGATTGATCTCCTAGACAGTTTTCTTGAGGGATTAAAGTCTAAACAAAAATCAAAAAATATGTCTTTTAGCTTTCTTTAGGTAATAATAATCCCCTGTGATTTTTCTTTGCGCCTCGGTTCTTTTCCATGGGTGTAGTTTGAACCGGGTAGTTTTTTTTTTCCGAGTAGATTAGGAATTTAGGAAATTAAAGGAGCAAGAATGATAAACCTAGGCGCCCTTGATGATGCCTTGTTAAATTGGATAGCATGTTTTGTGGCACCTATGTCTCGTTTACATGACTTATGTTCACCTTGTGCTTAATGCTTAATATCTTGTTGCTCCGTGAATACTTACATTGTTTGAGAGTCGGAATGTGATCATCCTTAGTGAGTCATGTGCCATGTGTGGTGAGGTTTTTGTGTTGTCCATGTATTGTACTTGTGTCTAGAACTTGCCCGGTATGTGAGTTGAAGTGAAATTTGAGGTGATGCTTGGTTTGAAAAATAATTTTAGGCTTTCTTTGATCTTTTTGAGCTTATTGCTTATCATTAAAAAAAAAAATTATCCCTAGTTAACCATTTTGAGCCTATTGACTTTTATTTGGTACCCACATTACAAGCCTATACCCTTTTTATTCTTAATTGATATTGTTTTGATCCTTTTACCTCTTAAAGAACTTTAATTGTTAGATGGGCGCTAAAAGAAGTAAGAAGGGACTAAGTGTGGGGTGACTTTTGAGTGGAACCAATGAAAGGAAGAAAGGTGCACTTGTTTTGTAAAATACTACACTAGCGAAAATTGAAAAAAAAGAAAAAAAAGAAAAAAAAAGAAGGAAAAATAGAAATGAATAAATTGTTGTCTTGTTCTTGCTAGTGGGTATGAACTAAAGTAGTGCTTAAAGAAAAAGGACTGTTTTGGGGGTGATATTGTTTGTGAAATTGAAGTGGTGTTGAAGAAAATTCGCTTAAAGTAATTTTGTGATGTATTAAAGTGCTTAGGAGGGTGAGTCACTATTCCTTAAATATATCCTACCCGTCCCTTAGCCCACATTACAACCATGAAAAAGTCCTAATTGATTTTAGATCGAGCGAGCTTACATTAGTAGAGATTTACATTAAGGGCAAGCCTATGGTACCAATTGCATGCATGTGACTTCTTTGTGAGAGTGAGCGATTTTCTTTGATATATGTGAGTCATTAAAATATATTTGATCATGAGATTCGAATGTGTGGATTGAACTCGCTCTCTTGTTCTTGTTGTGAGGGCACATGGTTTCACGAGGGATAGGTAACGTTATTAGACTTCTCTATGATGTTGGGTGTTCAAGCCATGAGTGCATAGTGACATTGAGTCGGTTTTTGAGGTTAGGATTGTTGTGAGCATGTTGTCTTTGTTCGAATATTTTTAAAGAATGGCATAAGTAAAGGGAAGTGTATGTGATGCATATTCTAGAGCCTAATTGTTGCAAATAACCATGATCATATGTGTAGTGTGCTTTGAATGATAAGAGCTTAATTTTGTTTCGTCTACTATAGTGATGGTTTGTTCGAGGACGAACAAAGGTTTAAGTGTGGGGTGGTAATGTTGGGCATATTTCGATATATGTTGATGTTACTTTACCCATGTTTTAACCGCTTCTTGATGTTATTTGATCTTTAAAATATCCAACATGGTTTAATTATTGGTTTTATGACTAATTGAGTTGTGTGTGGTGAATTAGGGTGTTCGGAGTGCAAAAATATAAAAAAGGGTGCTCTAGCTAGAGGAAGAGGGGTTGAATGCGTCGCATCCAATCTAGAAAAAAAATTATATTTCGTGCACCCTTAGCAGTGAAGTCGGCCCATAACATCCGCCTTAGCATCCGCACCTGGGCAAAGCTGAGATGGAGGAACAAAGGGTGGATGCGAAGCATCCACCCTAGCATGCGAAGTTGAGAAGTGGAGGATGAGGTGGATGCGACGCATCCACCCTAGCATCAATCCCTGAAGCTGATTTGGATTAGAAATAGTTGAACTTTGGCCCACGACTTTTGTACGTAATATATAAGCCAAAAACGCCTCTTTTAGGGCATCTAACATATTGGGAAGGGAGAAAAAGCCACGACAAAGCTGTGGAGGCCGGAATTCATCAAGTTTCATCTTTCTCCCACCAAACTTAGTAATCTTTATGTTTCTTTCTATGATTTGTTGTTTGGCTACCATGTCTATGTGGAGCTAAACTTCACGTTCTAGGGTTGTGGTTCTTTCATGACTATTGTTATTCTGATATTGATTTTGCCTTCTTGATTTATCATATTGGTTTATTTATTCAATCTTGCGCTTAATTATTTAATTGCTTGATCACCAATTGTATACTATCTACGAATCCAGAATTGAACTCGAAAGTGGGAATTCTACATTGCATATAGGATTGAGTAGAGCAAGTTCTTGAACTCGGGCATCGGGGAACGGATTCGTGGTTAGGATAGACATATACCTAATTGCCTTGCTTGGTTGATTTACAGGAATTATAAATGCGTTCTTGTTGATTCTAACTCCATAGACATATAGGCGTTAGGTTAGCTTGAATAGGCGAGTAAGAACTCGACAGATTCTTATGAGCAATATTAACCCTGTCAACCAATAAGCTAGATAAATTAGCAGGTCAATTCAATTGAAGAATACAATAGGATTGTTAGATAGCCCATAACCCTAGATCGTTTTCATTACATTGATATCATAAAAATCTGCTCTTTCTTTGTTCAAAGTTTATTATTTATATTTTTTTATTTAATTAGTTTAGAATAAAATATTTTTAGGTTTAATTCTTGTTTAGATAATTAGGATAGTCTAATTTAGTTAATAGTTAATCATAAGTTCTCGTGGGTTCGACATCCGACTTTTAGTTACTTTATTACTTGACGACCGCGTATACTTGCGTGAGTGTGTTTGATCGCAACAGGTGATGTGCTACATTTTTCTACATTTTAAAATTAGAGACCAATGAATAAAAGAAAGAAGAAGAACCAAAGAAAAGAAATCTAGCAGCCAAGAAAGACCAATTGGGACTTTCGGTTCCCAGTCAAATAAAAACTCCTGCTCTCTCATATTCCAACCGATTTGCAAAGATTTCTTTGAACTTTTTAACTTAATATTTGAATGGTCTTCATTCTCGAAATGGTATGGTCATGCACTATAAAGCTTAACCAAGTAAGAAACTGGACAATAGAACTCAACACATCGCAGGGACTCAGAGAACAACTTGTTAAGTCATTATTTCTTGAATCTTGTCATCAAAGATGGCCAGCAACAGCAGTTCAGTCGCTACATCAGCCAAAAGGTATTCAGTGATCAACTAGAACTCAATTATTTCTTTTAATTATTCTTCTTTCAAGCCCCTGTCTGTGAAAAAAAAACAGCATAATTTAAATAACTATTCCCTCGGCCCTTCGCAAAAAGAATGATATTATTTTCTTATTAGTCCATAAAAAAAGAATGATATTTTTTTATGTTTGAAAATAAATTAATTTGAAGTTCTCATTTTATCCTTAATGGTAAGTTTTTATAGCCACACAACTGCTATATCATATTTAAGACCATAAGTTTCAAACGTTTTATAGAATTATAGCCACATAAATATTACACTCTATGTTCCAATTTATGTGAACCTGTTTGAGTAGGCACGGATTTTAAAAAAAAAAAGACTTTTTGAATTTGTGGTCCTAAACAAGTCAAAAAGGGGTTCAGAGTATTTGTGTGGTTATAAAAGCTTCTTATCAAGGGTGGAATTGAAAGTTTAAGCTAAATTGTTTTCAAATTTAGAAAGGGGTCATTCTTTTTAGAACGAGCCAAAAATAAAATAGGTTCACATAAACTAGAACGGATCTCCGCTTTTTATGTCATATTATGTCAGTCAAATTAAACCACATAAATTGAAACGGTGGATATAAAGTTCAATCCCTTTTCCTGATATTCTCTGCTTTTTTCCTTTCCTTTTCTCATTTGGTTTTGCCATTTTAACATTGCAGACTAGAAGGTAAAGTAGCAGTCATCACTGGAGGTGCAAGTGGAATTGGTGCTACCACAGCTAAGTTTTTCGTCAAAAATGGTGCCAAGGTTGTAATTCTTGATGTCCAAGACGATCTTGGCCATTCACTCTGCAACGAAATCGGCTCAGACCACATATCGTACGTCCATTGCGATGTTACCAACGAAATACAAGTCGAGAAGGCAATAGACTTTGCAGTCTCAAAATATGGTAAGCTCGACATCATGTACAACAATGCAGGCATAACGGGAAGCATAGATCCAAGAATTACCACCACAGACTACGAAAACTTGAAAAAAGTATTTGATATCAACGTGTTTGGCGCCTTCCTCGGCGCTAAACATGCAGCCCGCGTTATGATCCCGGCCAAAACAGGCTGCATTCTCTTCACTGCGAGTGTGACAGCCGTTGTAGCAGGGATGTCACCACACACTTACGCTTCATCTAAGCACGCTGTAATTGGACTAGCCAACAATTTGTGCGCCGAATTGGGACAATATGGGATTAGAGTAAATTGCATTACACCATCTGTGGTAGCTACTCCAATGGTGTCTAAATTTGTTGGGGGAATTGATCAGAGTAAGGTGGATGAGGCAGTTATGAAATCGGCTAATCTGAAGGAAGCAAAGTTAGAGGTTGAGGATGTTGCAGCAGCTGCAGTTTATTTGGCAAGTGATGAGTCTAAGTATGTGAGTGGATTGAACCTAATGATTGATGGAGGTTATAGCAAAACTAATCCACTTTTTGCTATGTGTATAAGAGAGGTCCTCAGTGGCTTTTGAGCACAATATTGGTACTAGCTCGTTTTTTCCCTTAAAATGTACGAGAGTTTTTATCCTAGTCCTTTGGCGGTTGAGGATTTGCATTTTTTACAACTAGAAATCTATCTCTTTCCAAATAAAAATAGAGATCTTTGTATGTGATATAATTACATTTTTTGTTTTTCGAATAAATCATCACGGAGGTCATTTTGTTAACTTGAATAAAATAGACAATGTTTATCCGTAAAACGATACAGTTGAATTTGTTACATGGTTTATAGACTAATTTGATCCCAAATGTTAAGGAAATAAAATTAAAAGTAAGACTTAGCAATTGTAATTGAAGAAGAAAGCAAGCATGGCTCCGAGCCCAATGTCCCCGAGAACGGAAATGAAAGCAATTTAAAAGAATTAACAAAGTTGTCTAATTCAGCGGGGAAATGAAATATAGCATAAGTTTTGTCAAATATTTCATGTGTTGCAATGATTGTTGAGCCTGCTATTTATAACTATACCTAGGGAAACAAGATCTTAGGATCAAGCTTCACTTAAATGATCATAAAGGAGTCATTGATGAATATGTAACGGCAGGCCATGAATTCAAATATTCTTTGCAATGGTCGCCCATTTAATGTTAGAGAATATTCTTCATTGAATGTTATCTGATAGCAAATATTCGATCTGCTTCCGTTGACCATGCTCCCTTTGCGATTTATCCGATAACAACTACAGTTGTTGTTACCGGTACTGGTTGTTACTTGATTCACCATTTACCTATCTTCAGTTTCACGTGTCATGCTATTATTTGACCATTTGTTATAAACCAATTTCACCTCATACATATAGTCCCCCTGCTTTCCGGTGACATATCTTTGTGTCTTCAGGAAGTTTGTGAAGATCCCTTTCTTGGCGAGAAATCTCCTGAACAGTCACTGACACTTGAAAGAACGCACGTCTTCTCGCATTTAATTCCCCGAACACGTGTTGCCCCACGATTCAGTAATATTTTCGCCGGTTCTCGAGGTAATCATGACCAAGATTTTTGTCGTCTATATCTTTACTTCTGCTCATCACTTTACCTCTTTCACTTCCAAAATTTTCATAAGTTTATCACCTTCTCTGCACTCAATCTCCTCTTGCTTAGATAAGTTTCATCTTCTCTAAAACGTTTACTACCCTTTTACTACAATGGCTTCTTCTACTGCAACTTTTAGAAACTCTGGTCTTCTCTTCGGTGGAGTCTCAAAGAGAAACAAAGACAAAGAAGCTGACGTTGATTCTGAGCCTCCCACTGTAAACACCATTATACCCAAACACCTAATTACCGTTAATGACTTCCAAGAGAAGGCTCCTGCTGCATCTTCATGAACATGGGTCGTTAGTAGGTACCCTTCCTCCATTCGCCCTTCTAGTATCCCTCTAGTGAAGGAGGACTGCAACTGCCTTAACCTCAACATCCTCGCTCTGGATATGATAGAGCGAGTTACATTTATCAAGGAGGGTTTTACGCATGTCTATATGTATCCCTTTACCTTGGGTCTGTTTTCCTTGGGGATGAGTGAAGGGCTTGATCCCGTAATTTTGGAGTTTTGCCAGCGGTACCAGATCTGCTTGGCACAAGTAGGCCCATCTATATGGCGAACGGTAGCTTGCCTATGCTAGCTGTGCAGGGAGACTAGGGAAACCCTAACCCTTAAACATATGATGAACCTCTATTCCCCAAAATATTTTTGTGGGGGAGTAATAAATTTCAGCAAATGTGGCCATCATGTCCTTCTCACCAGCGTGGACGATGACAATGATTGCGGGTTAATGGAGCGATTTGTCATCATCGCCACCAGGGATATCATTTCAGCCACAACTCTACCTTTTCCTGAGTCATGGAACTATTTTTCGTAAGTTATTTATTTATTTATTTATTTATTTTCTTCCTTCATGAAAAGACTGCTTTTTGTTATTGTTAACCTCTTCGTTTTTTTGGTTTCAGCTACCCGATGGAAACCACTACCGGTTCAAGGCCTGGACCCGTGGATTCAGAAGATTCTGGAAATTACAATACCAAAATCTCATCGATGGAAGGAAATGGCCCCCAAATATAGGTGAAAGGCCAAGAACCATGGTAAACTGAGTCCTTTTTCATTTTATCTTTTTATGAACATAGATAACTTTTCTAACTCCATTTTTTGCTTGGTTCAAGACTTCCGCAATGCTCTATCACCTGCCCCGAGGTAGATATTTTAACCGACCCCGAGGAGGCTACGAGGGTGCTACAAAGTGTCGTTGCTCGAAGCAGTGCACGCGTATCTACTTCCGGTGAGGGTGCTTCCTCTCGGAGTCCAAAAAGGTAACATTCTTCCTCGACTGGAGATCAAAATGAAAAAGCAAAGAAGGTAACGACTGATCCAGCCATAGTGGTCCTTGCAGAGGACGGGGAAGCTGGTGATGAAGTGGCTCCCCTTCAAAGGAAAAGAAAAGCTTTATCAGCTCAACCTGGAGAGCTTCAAAACCCGTACGTAGAGGAGGTCCAAGCGCTTTGGGGCAAGATAGATCTAGTAAATAATGTTGATTCCTACTTTCTAACCCCAGTTATCGTATTCGGTCCAAGAATTTCGGACCCCTGACCTCTTCTGCCTTCAGCCACCGAGCAACCAATATACAACATTGCCCCTTCTGCAACTACTTCTCAACCTTCAACACTAACAACTCAACGTCCCTCGACACCAGCTGTACCTTTGCCACCAGTACCTACTGTATCTCCTCCACTGGCACCAGACGCTCGAGAGAGGGGCATTTCACCTCCCTAGTCTCCCGACCATGGGAATTTGGGGCATAATTACTCATCCCCTTCCCCAGATCCCCGAGTAAGGACTCGCGTAAGCAAAAATTAATCCTCGATAATTACTCACCCCCTTCCCCATATGCTTTTGAGGGCCTGAAAAAATTAATCCTCGATAAGCAAGGACTCACGTCCGAGCGGGATTAACTATTGGTTGAAAGGAACCAAATTATTGTGCGCCTTCTGGTGTTGGAAGCAAAGGTTGCTGAGGTGGGCGAGCTTGAGGCCCGGTTGTAGCAAAATGAATAAGAGATGATGGCCCACAGCCAAGAATACACTTTAATACACGAACAACTACAAGAGGCTGAGGCTAAGTGTGTCGAGCTCCAAGATATTGTACTCGCTGCTACCGAGCGCAAGTCTGCCTCCGAGGAACAAATGAATAACTTGAAGGCAACCTTTAACTCCAAAATCGAGGAGGCCAATGCTGCCGAGTAGAATAGGGCCAAAATGGAAGAAAGATTCAATAGGATCATGGAGCAAAACCGGATTCATCTATCTATAACTTATGATCTTGACTCGAGCCTCAGTGCCATGAGATCCGAGAAGGACAACCTTCAGGCCGAGGTTGACATGCTTAAGGAAAATCTCTAGTTCCAAGAAGATTCCCTGGTATTTGAGAAGACGTATGCTATATATCAAATGAGGAGGAAAACCTTGGAAGAGGCCAAAGCGGGCATCATCGATATTGATGATTGCATCGTCAAGGCCCGAGAACTGGTGCTAACTGCTCGAGAACGTCTCCCTACTGCTGCAGCTGATTCTTTAAGTATCGGTTCTGAGTACTCGGGGACCGAGGAAGAGATTGAAGAAGATTAGGATGAAGGCCAAGAGTAGGCAGCTGATCCTCCCTCCTCCATCGAGGGAGACGCAAATCCCTCTCTCTCTTCGGGCTCCAGCGACGATAATGCTTAGATTTTTCTTCTTTGTGTTTTTTATACTTTGTAATTATGCCAAACGTTTCATAGAGCTTGGCATTTTGATAAATTAAGATGATTTTTGCTTAAGTATTGTGCAAAATTTATTCATTTTGCGACGAATTAGATAAATCTTCAAGTATATTTTCATCTGATAGCTTCCGATTAAAGGCATATGCTCTTCCAGAATCAACTCTTTACTATGAGGGTTTCATAAGAGAGGGTCCTCTTATGTTTACGGTGCTCTTGAAGAGGACATCTCCTGTTCATTCTGGCACAAGCATTTGAAGTTTTTTGTTAACTTTTAAATGATAAAATCAACTCATCGTTTGGATAAGAAACAAGATAAAAATAAAAAGGACTTTATTTTATTCCTTCTATCTTTAAAAGTACATAAACATTTATTTACAAAAATAAAGTAACTGCTAATACATTTGGCTAATGTGTACAATTAATTTCTACGGGAGTGTCCATGCATTCCCCAGTCCCGATGAGACATTATTGTTCCCGGTTCTCACAGTCCCCAGTTTTCGTGGAATTTTTGTTGCCGAATCTTATAATATTAGAACCCCACCCCCGTGTTGGAATGCGAAGTATGCAAATTGGAACACTGAAAGTCTTTCTTCATTGGTAGAATAACTCATGAATGGTTAAATAATCTTTGGTTCGATGGCAGGTATTGCTTCCCATTAGGAACTTGCCATCGAACCAAAGATTATTTAACCATCCCATAACGGTTTAGCATTTTAGTGCCTTGTTATCAAAAGGTCTTAGCCTTGCCGATGAAGCTTCTTTCGTAGTATGCTTTCCGTTGTTGCCTCGTTAAAAACCTTGCTAGAAAAACCCTATTGGGACCAAAATTGGTTGAAGGAAAAACGATTGCAGCAATTACTTTCACTATTGATAGGATCCATCAGTAGTAATACCTTTTGAGGTGAGTCACGTTTCAAATGCTCCATCTTGATTTTCCAACTCGTACGATCCCTTACCGGTGATAGCTGAAACCCGGTAGGAACCTTCCTATGATGGATCCAGCTTCCCAGCGTTGATTTCCCGAGTGCTCTGAGTCACCTTTCTCAAAATCAAGTCTCCTATTTTGACGTATCGGAGATTGGCCCTCTGATTATAGTATCTTTCATCCTTTGCTTTTGAGTCGCCATCCTCACGTATGCCAAGTCCCTGCATCCATCAAGCAGATGCAGCTTCACTAGCAATGCCTCATTGTTTGCTTCTTCATTTGCTCGGAAAAATTGTAAGGTTGGTTCCCCTACTTCCACAGTATCAGAGATTCTGTGCCATATACGAGAGAGAAAGGTGTCTCTCCCGTGTTCGATTTTGCCGTTGTCCGGTATTCCTATAACACACCCGCTAACGCTTCAGGCCATTTGCCTTTAGCAACCTCTAACCTCTTTATGAGGTTTTAGGTAATCACCTTTTTAGTTGACTCCACATGTCTATTAGCGCTCGGATGATATGGTGAGGATGTAATCCTCTTGATTTTAAAATTTTCCAGAAATTTTGTGACTTTTGAAGCTATGAACTGTATTCCATTTTCGCAAACGATCTCTTTCGGTATCCTGAATCAGCAGATTATATGGTCCCATAGGAAGTCGACCACTTCGCGTTCACCGATCTTTTGGTAAGGATTTTCTTTAATCCATTTAGTGAAGTAATCAGTTAAAATTGAAAGGAATCTTATCTTTCCCGGACCCGGTGGCAGCAGACCAACTATATCCATCCCCCATTTAATGAATGGCCATGGGGACAGTACCGAATGCAAGAGTTTCGCTGGTTGGTGTACCAACTGTGCATAGTGCTGGCATTTGTCGTATTTCTAAATGAACGTCTTTGCGTCTTGTTCCATATGGGGCCAATAATATCCTGCCCTAACTAGCTTTAGTACCAATGAATCTGCACTAGAATGAATCCCGCAAATTCCTTCATAGACTTCTCTCATCACATAGTCTGCCTCTGAGGCTCCCAGGCATCGGGCCTATGGACCATGGTACGATCTTCTGTATAATTGCCCATCCATGAGGTAGTAACGATCCACTTTGGTGCGTAGTGCCCGTGACGCCTTCGGGTCTTTGTGCAATTTGCCATGCCGAAGATATTTGACGAACTCATTTTTTCAGTCACAAACTAGGTTGGTTGAATTGACTTCACAATAATCATTCACATCTAGTATCGAATGAAGAAGCTGAACGACAGTAACGTAGTTAGATCCTTTCATCTCCGTAGACGACCCCAAATTAGCCAATGCATTCTCTTCCAAGTTTTCTTCTCTCGGAATGTGTATGATCGACCATTCCCTGAATCGTGTTAGCAATGCTTGAACCTTGTTCATATATTGTTGCATTTTTTCTTCCTTTGTATAAAAAATTCCATACACTTGGCTTACTACCAGCTGGGAATCACATTTGATCTCGATGACCTCGCAGTCAAGTCTCCGGGCTAGTTCGAGTCCTGTAACCAAAGCCTCATACTCGGCTTCATTTTTAGTTGACGGAACAGTCTTAATGGCTTTCCTCAGGATTTATCCCGAGGGCGTGACTAGAACTACCCCGAGCCCGGACCCTTTTACATTGGAAGCTCCATTCGTAAACAAGGTCCAATTTCCTGATGTCGTTTCTGACACCATCACTGCCACTTTAGCAGCTAAGGGCATTAACCTGGGACTGAAATCGGCCACAAAGTCGGCCAAAACTTGCGACTTGATCGCAGTCCTAAGCTTGTAATCAATGTCAATATCGCTTATTTCGACTACCCATTTAGCCAAACGGCCTGACAATTTAGGCTTGTGAAGAACATTCCTCAAGGGAAATGTTGTCACCAAGGCTATCAGGTGGTATTGAAAATAAGGCCTAAGCTTTAGAGAGGCGACTACAAGAGCTAAGGCCAGCCTTTTAAGGTGCGGGTAGCGATTCTCCACACCAGACAATATTTTACTAACATATTAGAAAGGAAATTACATACCTTCTTATTCTCGGACTAAAACGACACTTACCACTACTTCTGAGAGTGCTAGATATATTAAAATTATTCGCCTTCCCCCGATTTTGATAGTAACGGGGGTTTGATAGGTACCTTTTTAGGTCTTTCAAGGACCGTTGGCATTCTAGAGTCTATTCAAAATTGTTTTTCTTTTTGATAAGTGAGAAGAAGTGATGGCATTATTCTGAGGATCTCGAGATGAACCTGCTTAAAGCGGTCCACCTTCCGGTTAACCTTTGTACCTCCTTTACGCTCGTTAGCTGGTTCGGGATGTCTTCGATGGCTTTGATTTTATTCGTATTTACTTCGATTCCTTTTTGCGAGACCAAGAACCCCAAGATTTTTTCGGAACCAACCCAGAACATACATTTTTCTGGGTTGAGTTTCATGTTATGCTTTCTCAAGATGTCAAAGGTTTCTTGGAGGTGTTTCAAATGATCACCTGCACTCAAAGACTTGACTAACATGTCATCGATATATACTTCCACTGTTTTGTTTATTTGATTTTCGAACATTTTGTTCACGAGCCTCTGACAAGTAGTTCCGGCGTCTTAAGCCCAAATTGCATCACATTATAATACTATGTGACAAAGTTTGTTATGAACATTTTTTGCTAATCCTCTAGGTTCATCTTGATTTGATTATACCCGTCAAAGAAACTCATCAACTTATGCCCGGTCGTAGCATCAATCATTTGATAAATATTTGGCAATGGGAACGAGTCTTTAGGGCACGACTTATTTAAGTCCTTATAATCTAAGCACAAAACTTGTTATTCTTCTTTGGAACTACAACTACATTATCTAACAATTATGGATCTTTTACCTCCCGGATTGAACCGATATCGAGTAGTCGAGTTACCTCTTCTTTAACAAACATTTTTCTAACCTCGGCTATTGGGCATTTCTTTTGCCTTATCGATGGGAAATTTGAATCCAGGCTTAGCTTGTGTATGACCACCTTCAATGGGATACCTGTCATATCCGAGTGCGACTATGCAAAGCAATCAACGTTAGCTTTAAGGAAATTAATAAATCCTGACCTGAGTTCGCGATTGAGTCATGTTCCCAAGTGAAACTTCCTTTCCAAGAATTTTTCGAATAAAGCCACTTGCTTGAGTTCTTCTGCAACGAATTTGGTTGCATCTATCTCCTCCGGTACCTGAATGTATTGCGGCACCTAGCGGGATTCTGATGACTCATTGCCTTTATCATCTTCATTTGGCAAGGGAGAAGGCATCGGTTCCTGTAATTGCTAGTTGTTGAGCTCCTTCCCTTTGCTGCTGGAAATCAACACTGCATTTATCTCTCTTACTGCTGGTTGATCTCCCCTTATCTGCTTGATTCCTTCCAGGGTCAGGAATTTCAACAGTTAATGATATGTTAAGGGCACAACCTTCATCTCATGTATCCACCATCTTTCGGGGATTGTGTTGTAACTCATGCCGTCGTCTACTACTTTGAATAAGGTGGTCTTGGTCACCCTTTTGGCATTCGTAGGCAGCAGGATCTCTCATTGGGTTGTCACACTTGCCAAGTTAAACCTAGCGGGGAGCTTTGTTGCCGGAATGATGCTTCCGGTTAACTTTGCTTGTTCCAACACTCTCCATTGAATGATGTTGGCTGAGCTTCCTGGTTCAACCGAAACATGTTTAATCTTGAAATCCAAGACATTGAGAGAAATTACCAGTGCGTCATTATGTGGCAGAAGAAGTCCGTCGGCATCTTCCTCCGTGAAGGTGATGTCATCTTCTGCAACTTCTCGAAGTCTAATGGTAGGCTAGAAATTCGTGTTTTAGTCATAGTTTGCACTCCAATTACTGCATTTTACTTGTGTTTGAGCTTAAATGATAGTGAATTGCACTTAGTATTTTATGCCTGGCAGGAAGTGATTTCGAGTTAAAAAAGATAATCAAAAGCTTAATCGAATAATTTGGAGCTTAGAAGTTTGAGTAAAAGCCAAGGGATTAAACCGAGATAGCGTTCGGGCTCGAGTACCAAGTCTGGATATCAATAATCGAAGAAATAACTTTATTCTATAAAATTTGCACAGCCGCGCCGCATGGGGTGGCACGATAGTGCAATTTGCTGCCACCTATCAGAATCCGCACTCTGAACTTCCACACTAGTGCCCCGCATGGAGCGGTGTGCGTGTACAAAATTCTCAAAGTATTTTTCTTATTTCAGCTTGGAAAGGGTAGTTTCGTTCGGACTCATTCCTATATGGTATAAATACACCAAAAAGATATTTTTGAAGGGACTTTTGACCTACGGAAGATTGGAAGAGCAGTGGAGACTCAAAGACAAGGATTCATCATTCTTTACTCAACTCAACACCCGAGTTTGGATTAAATTCATATTTTATTATTATTCAACTTTATTTATGATGAGTTTCTCCATGAATATGGAGTAGTTTACCTTAAGGTTTGACAGATATGTTGTTTTGATTGAGAATTGTGGATTTTAACTTTAGTTCTTTGCTTGAATTTGTTTATGGAGTTTTGAATTGATTGCACTTTTATTCACCAGTTTATTTAATCGAAAGAGGAATAATTTGGTGATTATCTTTGCATTATTTTGTTTGGTTTAACTTAGTGATCCTTTTAAGTAATCGAAAGAGCTTGTTAAATTGTTGATTAAATCAAGCTAGGAGAATATTCGAGAAATGTTTTCCTGAAGACTAATACATTAACGAATGCTTGCATATGTTCACAGTGCTTCTATTAGTTCACCTCGTAGAGTTAAGATTTAATCGAGAGAGAAGTCCTAACTACACATTTGAACTAATCATCGAGTAAATTCGTGAAAATCATTAGAACTTTAGAGTGAATTGAACTAAAGTTAGCTCCCAAATAGCTATCTTGCACCTATCCTGTTATGACCCTTATTTTTCCCATTGATTATTTCGGTATTGCTCAATTCTTGTCTTCCTGCGATCAATTGTTAATTGCTTTATTTTTCATAGTTAATTTTAGTTGTTAATCATCCCAACCAAAGTATAAATCATCTTGAATAGCGTTAAGCTAGAAACTACTTGAACATTGTTTAAGCCCAATCCCTGTGGAGACAATAATTTAACTATACTATCTTTGGCTAGCGAGCATCAATTACGTGTTGTATTTTGCGCTCATCAAATTTTGGCGCCGTTGCCTAGGGTTGGCAATCAGTAGTGTTCAAATTAGTTTTTGGTGCTAATTCAGGAACCAATTTTGTTTTATTCTTCGTGGTTTTTCTCTTCCGAGTGCAGGCAACAAGTTAAGCTCTTTGGTGTATGACTCGATCTTCTTCTAAGGAAGTGATTCCATACGATCCAAAGGTAGAAAAGTGCATGCGACAGTTGAGGAAAGAGAAAGAACTCATCGGGAAGTTCTTCGGGTATTCTTCAACCCAAGAGAACATGGCTAAGAACGATGAGGAGATAGTTAATTTAGCTACAGGGAAGCATCCCAACAGGAAGCAGCCGCACGAGCAACTGTTGAAGCAGCTTTCAGAGCTGATGAAATGGTAGAAGGGAATAGAGGACGAAGATTCAATCTGAACCGACCTCTAGTTGAAGACGAATTTGAAAAAAATATGCCCATGCCTGATGATCACTGGGAGACTATGCCAGGCCAGTCTACAACCAAGGAGTATCTTGTGTGCGACCCTCTTCGATCGTAACAAATAATTTTAAGATTAAGCAAGGGCTACTTCAGACCATTCAGAACAATTGTATCTTCCGTAGGAAACCCAATAAAGATCCAAATACTCATTTGATGGATTTTGATGAGATTATGAATACCTTCCAGCACAACGGAGTATCAAAAGATGCTATCTACTTAAGGACATTTCCTTTTTCACTGAGGGAAGATGCTAAGCACTGGTTGCAGAGTTTTCCGACTGGGTCAATTCAAACTTGGGAAGACATGATAAATAAGTTCCTTGAAAAATACTTTTCAGCTGTAAAAACAGGGAAAATTCGAAGAGAGATCCACAACTTCAAGAAGAAAGAGACCGAAACGGTGGCTGAAGCATGGGAAAGATTTAAGGATATTGTGAGAAAATGTCAGCATCATGGGGTAAATTTGTAGATGCAACTCCAAGATTTCTGGGATGGTTTGACACCCTCTGGCAGGATGACGCTAAACAACGCAGTTGGAGGTCCTCTTATGAAGAAAACTCCCCAGGAGATTGTTGCAATTCTGAATGAATTATTTGAAAATGCAAATAAATGGCCTGCAGATGATAACCATAGAAGAAAATTAGTTGGGGTGCACCAGGTAGATTCTAACACATCAGTGCAAGCTCAGCTAGACTATGGCCAGAGAGATAAGAAAGTTAACATTGGCCAAGGTACAGAGTGAGCCGCAAGCAACATGTGACTTTTTGTGGAATGGGACACCCTACACATGAGTGCCAAGCTTCAGCTGAAGTAGTAAATGCTATGGGGAGCGTTGCTAGAGGCCACTACCAAAGTGGCAACAATTTTAACTCCATGGGGCAGAGGCACCCAGGTTTTTCTTGGAGTTCACCAGGTGGTAGTGATAACACATTGCAGCAAAATAACTCCAAACCCCAGGGGCAGGGAGCTATAGGTTTTCAAAATCAATAGAGGTAGCAATATCATCCTCCAAAATCTAATTAGTCTAGCATGAAAGATCTGATGAAGGCCTTTATTATTAAGACAGATGAGAGGCTTAAAACCCATGGCGCAGCTATTAGAGAACTGGGCATGGCATTTCGAAACTTGGAACGACAGGTGGGGCAACTAGCTAATCTATCGTCTAAGAGGGTTCCAGGAACTCTCCTTGCTGATACTGAAAGAAATCCAAAAAAGACAATAAATGCAGTGTATTTGAGAAGTGGACACGTATTGGAGGATCCCATGGAAAAACAAAAGGATGAGCTGATTGAAAGACATGTGGAGATTGTGGAGGAGCAAAAAAATGACAACATTCAAGAAGGTGCAAGCATGGTGGATGATGGTCTAAAGAAGAAGAAATACTAGATCCTAGAAGAAGAAGAAATATGAGAATGCAATAAATGAGGACACTGAAGAAAGTAAACATATGATTGCTCTACCTTTCCCGTAGAAGTAGAAAAGAGAGAAGCTGGACAAACAAATCAGGCGCTTTCTAGAAGTGCTCAAGCAGGTACATGTGAATATACCTTTCATAGAGGTGCTATCACAGATGCCAGCTTATGATAAATTGTTGAAGGACATATTGTCCAAAAAGTGAAAAGTGGAAGACATCGGTTGTCAAGCGCACAGAGCATTGTAGTGACATTCTGCAAAATAAGCTCCCTCAAGAGTGTGGAGATCCAGGGAGTTTTACTATACCTTGCTCTTTAGGAAGTACTATGTTTGAAAAATCTTTGTTTAACTCAGGTGCTTATATTAATCGTATGCATTTATCTGTTTTCAAGAAATTAGATGGAGAGATTGGAGAAATCAAGTCGATACCCGTGTCCTTGCTATTGGCAGATCAGATCACAATCACACCTTAAGGAATAATGGAAGATGTGCTAGTTCGGGTGGACAAATTTGTGTTCCCTGTGTACTTCATTGTGGTGAACATGGAGGATAATAAGAAGGTCCCTTTGATTCTAGGGATACCCTTTTTGGCTACTGGAAAATAAATTCTGGACATTTAAGCAAGGAAGCTTATGCTCAGAGTGGGTGAGGAAAGGGTGATCTTCAAGATGGAAGGAACATTGGGGGCCCTAAAGGAGCAATTTGGAGAGAGTAAAACTGATAAGTGTGGGGTGTACCCAAAGAAGGCCGAAAAGAAGCTCTCGGCATGGATGTGTGTACTGGGTCGGGCGTGCAAAGGAGATCCCGACATCGATTCAGAACCCGACTAGATGAATCAGGAAAGTTTCCTTTACCTCTTGCTTTTTATTTGTGTGTCATGGGGACATGTCATAATTTAAAGTGTGGGGTGGGCAATTGTAAATATGTAAATGACTGTTTGCCTTCTTTATGCCTTCTTTGTTTTGAAAAAAATTGACTTTTCCCGACGATGGATTTTCTCGACTGTCTTCTTGAGGGATCAAAGTCGAAGAAAAAAATATTTTGTTTTTCTTAGGTAGTGTAACAATTCCCTCCTGATTTTTCTTTGTGCCACGGTTCTTTTCAAAAGGTTTTGTTTGAACCGGGTGTAGTTAGTTTTTCTTTTGTTAGGAAATTTGAAGTCGTGTGGTATGTTATTAAGTGGAGGTAATTTTCTTGACTTTGTTGTGCCTTGAGAGTGGTGAGTGCCTTAGTCGTGACGCCTAGGCTCAGTTTTTGACTCTTAGATAAGTACCTTAAATTGATTGATTGTAACTTTAGTTAATTGCTTTCACTAGAGAGTCGGGAAAGATCCGATCCTAAGTGAGTTATATACCAATGTGCGAGTGAGGTTGTGTTGATATTCTGTACATGTCGATTGGAGGTTAGAACTTGCCCCATGTATTTGTAAAGTGAAATAGCAGTCTTGTTCAGTCTAGGAAGTGATATAGGAATTTCTTTGTTGAGCCAATTATATGCATGTGACCCGCCTAATTGTTGTGTATTCTAGTTAGCTCTTTTGAGCCTGTAATCCTATTCTATTTGGCAACCACACTACAAGCCTGACCCCTTTGTTTGAATTGCCTATCTGTTTGAACCTTTTACCTCTCTATGAGCACTTGATATATTTATGAGATTATTAAAAGCTTAGTGGGGGTATGAGTGGGTTATTGAGTGGAATTATAGAAAAGGAGAATGGTGCACTATTTGAAAAACTTGTGAGAGCCACTTGTAGGGAATTAAAAAAAAAGAAGAAGAGAAAATCATAATCTAGAAAAAGAAAAAAATGTTGGTGTTTGTATATATTATAAATAAAATTATTCCTTACTAGTGGTAAATCTTGATTTGTCTGTGCTTAAAAAAATTAGGAGCTTGGTGTCAATATGACGTGAAGGTTTGGTTCAACACAAGTGCGGGGTGTGAATTGTTAATGTATATGTATTAAAGTGCTCGGGGGGGGGGGGGGTGTAGTCATTGTATCCATATGTATCCTACCCGTCTCACAGCCTACATTACAACTAAAATAAAATCCTATATGATCCTTGACTAAATGAGTTCAATTAGTAGAGTATTACACTACGGGCAAGCCTATGGTATGCCTTTTGTACGCATTCTTAGGGTGAGTGAATTCTGTCTATCTCGAGCTCCTATATGTTCTTGAATTTTATTGTGTGTGGAACTACTCTCTGTTTTGGGTGTGAGGGCGCATGACTTCCAGAGGAAAGGTAATGACTTTGATCTCTATGTTAGAGTAAGTGAGCAGCTTGTGAAAAATGCATGGTGTTTTTTTAGTCGAGTCTTGAGGCTAGGATGTTATGATAGGATGCTTAGTCAGCTTTAATTATTCGGGGCATAATGTGTAAGGAAAGTTGTTTGATGAAGGAGGTCGTATATATGTAAAGAGTAGTTTGATTGCTCGAGATGAGGAATGGGTTAAGTATGGGGTGTTGATAGTAGGCTAGAAATCTGTGTTTTAGTCGTATTTTGTACTCCAATTACTGCATTTTACTTGTGTTTGAGCTTAAATGATAGTGATTTGCACTTATTATGTGTTTTATGCCTTGCAAGAAGTGATTTCGAATTAAAAATGATAATCGGGAGCTTAATCGAACAATTTGGAGCTTTGAAGTCTGAGTAAAAGACCAAGGGATTAAATCGGGATCGCGTTCGAGGGACGAGGACCAAATTTGGATATATCAAAAATCGAAGAAGCAACTTTACTCTGTATAATTTGCACAATCACGCCGCATGGGGCTGCGCGGCAGTGCAATTTGCTGCCGCCTATCAGAATCCACTCTCTGAACTTCCACACTAGCAACCCGCATGAGGCAGCACATGGCGCAGCGTGCGTGTACAATATTCTCAGAGTATTTTTCATGTTTTGGCTTGGAAAGGGTAGTTTTGTCCGGGCTCATTCCTACATGGTATAAATACACCAAAAAGACGTTTCTGAAGGGACTTTTGACCTACAGAAGATTGGAAGAGGAGTGAAGACTCAATGGACACGGATTCATCGTTCTTTCCTCAGCTCAAGACCCGAGTTTGGATTAAATTCATATTTTCTTATTATTCAACTTTAATTGTGATGAATGTCTCCATGAATATGGATTAGTTTACCTTAGGGTTTGATGGATATGGTATTGTGATTGATATTTGTGAATTTTAACTCTAGTTCTTTGCTTGAATTCATTTATGGAACTTTGAATTGATTGCACTTTTATTCACCAGTTTATTTAATCGAAAGAGGAATAATTTGGTGATTATCTTTGCATTATTTTGTTTGGTTTAACTTAGTGATCCTTTTAAGTAATCGAAAGAGCTTGTTAAATTGTTGATTAAATCAAGCTAGGAGAATATTCGAGAAATGTTTTCCTGAAGACTAATACATTAACGAATGCTTGCATATGTTCACAGTGCTTCTATTATTTCACCTCGTAGAGTTAAGATTTAATCGAGAGAGGAGTCTTAACTACATGTTTGAACAAATCATCGAGTAAATTCGTGAGAATCATTAGAACTTTAGAGTGTATTGAACTAGAGTTAGATCCCAAATAGCTATTTTGCACATATCCTGTCATGACCTTTATTTCTCCCCTTGCTTATTTCGGTGTTGCTCAATTCTTGTATTCCTGTGATCAATTGTTAGTTGCTTTATTTTTCATAGTTAATTTTAATTGTTAATCATCACAACCAAAGTGTTAATCATCTTGAATAGCGTTAAGCTAGAAACTACTTGAACATTGTTTAAATCCAATCCCTGTGGAGATGATAATTTAACTATACTATCTTTGGCTAGCGAGAGTCAATTACGTGTTTTGTTTTGTGCACGTTAGAGTCTCTGATACGTGTTTTGTAGGTCACTGATATCTTTGTTTTCTTGGCTGCCGAGAAGGTTGTGCCTTTAATTTTATTCCCTCCGAAAATGATGTTGATAGTCAACCGAGGGGAGTCTTGTGCTATCTTCGAAGGCTCCTCATTGTCCCGACTACTGCCGTAATTGTTCTTGGCCCGATCGCTCAAGAATTCCCTGAGATGGCCATTCTTCAACAACATTGCCACCTCTTCACGCATATGTCGGCAGTCCCAGTTCTGTGGCCATGAGACCCATGATATTCGCACAATAAGTAGGATCCTTCTAGCTGGGATCAGATCTTATTAGCTTTAAGAATCGCGCTTCTTTGATATTCCTCATCGCTGATACCAACTCCACTACGCTAATGTTAAAATTATAATCTGATAACCTGGGATATGTGGAATCCTGGGCCCCCAATACCTCCTTTTCTTGTAATGACCTGTTGTTCCGGCCATGGTCGGCACTTCTATTGGGAACGAACCTATCCAAAGGCTGGAACCCTTTGTTGTCACGTCCTTCGATTCTCTAGTATGGCAGAAAACGACCTTTAGAAGATCACTGATCCGCATCGAAATCGATTTTGAACTTGTCTTAGTTCTTGTCTTGGCCTCGTCCCTTGGTTGATGTCGGGAAACCGAGCTGATCGTCTTCTATCCTTATTTTTGACTCGTAACGGTTATGAACATCCGCCTATGTGGTCGTTTGGAATTTGAGCAGGCTCTCCTTCAGCTTTCGGGAGACGTCATAGCTCCTCGAATTCAAACCCTTTTATGAACGACTCCGCTGCCCACTCGTCTGGTACAGCAGGTAGCAACATCCTCTCTTTCTGAAATCTGATCACGAATTCCTGCAGCAATTCGGACTCACCTTGCGCAATCCTAAATATGTCTGCCTTTCTAACCTAGATCTCTTTGGCCCCGGCATGGGCCTTAATGAATGAATCAGGAAGCATTTCAAAAGAGTCAATTGAATGCTCGGGTAAAGTGAGTACCATATCAAGGCCCCCTTTGTGAGGGTTTCACCAAACTTCTTCAGCAGAATCCATTCGATCTCATGTTGAGCCAAATCGTTCCCTTTCATAGCCGTGGTATAAGTTGTGATGTGCTCCTGTGGATCCGAAGTCCCGTTGTATTTTTATATATCCGACATCTTGAACCTTTTCAGAATTAACTCTAGCGTTGCGCTTGACTTAAATGGAAATTGCGTGTATTTCTTTGAATCTGGACCTTTCAAAACTGGTGGCGCGCTCGGAATCTGATCCATTTGGTCATTGAACTCCTTCGCATTTTGATCCATCCGTTCGTTCATTTCCCTCATAAATCTCATGAGTTCAATTTTGAAGGGGTCATTCCTGTTATCGTTACCGGATACGCTATTGGTGCCTCCGGTACCGTCTAAACTGACCTCACCCTTGGGGTATTGTTATCAACTCTTTGAGCCGCTTGACTTGCAGGAATGCCGGGAGGAACCAGGACCCTTCTGTTTGCATTGTTGGAAGCGCTTGACAATGCTTGTTTCAACTCCGTCATTACCCTATATTGCCTTGAGAGATGGCTCAAGATGGCTTTTTGCTGCTCCTTCGAGATTTTCACTGTTTCCACGGCATGTTCCTCCTCCACGTCATCGGGAGTTGTCTTCCGCACATGCCTGGGATACTTCCTTTCGTGAACCGTGGTTTCTTCATCCCCTTCATTACGGGTGTCGCTGATTGAATCTTCATGTTGAGGCAAATTTTTGTGTCCCTCAACGTTGTGCGTGATGTTGACATCATTAGCTGCCATTTTTGATTTCCTGCTAAGGAAAAAGTCAAACAATTTAGTAATACACGTAAGGATCAAAGATACTCAACTGTATAAGCCCCATGGTGGACGCCAAACTGTTTACCCGTAAAACGGTATAGTTAAATTTATCATGTGGTTTATAGACAAGCGAACTGATTTGATCCCAAAAATGTTAAGGAAATAAGATTAAAAGTAAGACATAGAAATTGAAATTGAAAAAGAAGGCAAGCCTGACTCCGAGCGCAATGTCCTCGAGGACGGAAATGAGAGCAATGCAAAAGAGTTAACAAAGTTGTTTAATTCAGCGTGAAAATGAAATATAGCATAAGTTTTTCCAAGAATTGTGTGTGTTACAATGGCTGCTGAGCCTGCTATTTATAGCTATACCGAAGGAAACAAGATCCTAGAATCAAACTCCACTTAAATGATCATAAATGAGTTATTGATGAATATGTGACGGCAGGCCATGAATGCAAATATTCTCTCCAACGGTCGCCCATTTAATGTTAGAGAATATTCTTCATTGAATGCTATCCGATGTCAAATATTTGATCTGCTTCCATTGACCATGCTCCCTTTGGGATTTATCCGATGTCAACTACAGCTTTTGTTTTCGGTACTGGTTGTTACTTAATTCGCCTTTTACCTGTCTTCGATTCCACATATCATGTTATTATTCAACTATCTGTTATAAACCGATTTTACCTAATATATATAAGAGGGTGGAATCCATTATTCTTCACAATGTCTATGTAATGTATCGAGAATCAAATTTTTTCCTTTACATAACTGGAGTTGCATAGAAGTTGAATAAGGCAACAAAAGCACCAGTAGATAAGAATACACTATGACGCACCATTTATGGGAAGTTTTGCACCAAAGGTTTCACACGTATCATCAACTCGCATTTTGTTTTTGAGTTTATCAAGGTTCCATTGTCCTATAAAAAATATGTTACATTTTCTATATAGATAACAGCTCGATAGGAATCCAAGAAACTAATAAAGAAAAATGAGAAAATAAAGAAATATGTGGAAGTTAAAAAGAAATTAAAAAAAAAAAAAAAAGACAGAAATTGAATTCAAGAAAGTGTTTCTTAAATTCAAAAAATATATTTTTGAAGTTAAATCAAAACAACAACAATTAACTAATAAAAAACTAATCATCTTTGGTACAAAATTAAAATCAAGAGATAAATCGTGAAATTGGACCTTTTAAAAGTAACAAAAGCAATAATAAACCTAAAACCAATCACATTTCTTGAATACCTCGAATAGATCTAAGATTCGACAAGAATTTAAGTTTACCACTTTAAAGTTGCCATCCGGCACAATTCTATTAGTGCGACGTATAGCACGTAGCACGATGTGATGCATCAGTGCAAAAATACGGCTAGACTTTTTCACTCTATCTCATTAAAGGCAGTTTGGTCCTAATTTGTAGATACACGGTATAAATACACCCAAAATATATTTTTCAGATAACTTTTGACCTTGAATAACGAATAAGGCAAGAAGAGATTGAATTTCGTCTAAAACTCAACCAACAATCGGTTCGAATAGTTAATTTTAATGTTGTTTATATCTTTGAACTTATTCGTGACTTTTTCCATCGTTATGGAGTAATTTATCTTAGAGTTTGACGGATATGATATTTTGAGTGTTGTTTGTATATTTAATTCTAATTTAATTGTATGAATTCGCTTATAGAACTTTGAATTGATTGTAAATTTGTTCACCAATTTATTTAATCGAAAGAGAAATATTTTGATGAGTATCTTTGAATTATTTTGTTGGTTTAATTTAGTAATTTTTTTAAATAATCGAGAGAGCTTTTGAATTGTTGATGAAACCAAATTAAGAGAATAATCGAAAGAATTTTTTCTAAAGACTAATTTATTAACGTGTTCTTGCATATCTTTAAGTATTTTATATTAATTTACCTCGTAAAGTTTAAATTTAATCGGGAGAGAAATCGTAACCTTACGATTAAGCTAATAATCTAGTGAATTCATAAAAATTATTAAAACATTAAAAGTGAATTTAAATAGCATTAAATCCCACATGACTATCTTGCATCTATCTTGTCGCGATCCGTATTTCTCGTATTGATAACAATCCATTCTATCTCTCTAATCTTATGTGATCGATCTTATTACTTTACCCTCCCCCTTCCCCCTCCGGGACACTATTTTCTTCAATAATTTAATTATTTTTTTTCAAAATTCATACAAATCCAAAAAAATTAATGTGCTACTTTACTATTTCACACAAGAACAATGTTGAAATTTGAGTTCTATAACTAAAAAAAATATTTTTTCTACATCATAAAAATAATATATTCTATTTATATAACATGAAAAGAAAATATTTTTAATAATATTTTTATTTAGGGTGAGTGATGGACGAGGCTAGGGAAGGTGGGGGTGTGGTGGAGGTAAGAGTTGGAGTGGTTGGGGCGAGTGGGGTAGGAGTGGTTTGGGAGTGAAGGATGGTATTGGTGGGAATGAGAAATATCATGGAGAATGTTGAAAAATATTTTTGAAAAATATTTTTCATCAATTATAAAAAAATAAGTTCATGAGAAAAATATTTTTTAAAATATTTAAAGTAACAAAACATGAAAAATTTGAAAAATATTATTAGAAAAATATTTAGCCCCATACCAAACACCATGCATTTGAGAACTTTATTAGAAACTCACAAATACAAAAACACAACTACGAAGATAAACAAAACCAAAACATTAGACTGACAGCAGAGTTAATTTACATCTCAGCTTTGGTAGCTTTAATGTCCTCACCACCAGCAGAGTTACCATCCTCAGCAATATTAATCACCTTTGTCTGTTTCTTCTTCTCTTCAGCCAACTTTGGCACAGTAATCTTCAAGACACCATTTTCCAAATGAGCCTTTATGTGTTCCAAATCTGCATTCCCAGGTAACCTAAACTGTCTCCAGAATTTTCCAGAAGTCCTCTCAGCTCTGTGCCACTTTTCTCCTTCAACTTCTTCCTCTATTTTCCTTTCCCCAATGATTCTCAACACCCTGTTCTCTTCCACCTCGATCTTGATGTCATCCCTTTTCATCCCTGGTATGTCGAGGGTAATTACGTGCTCTGTTCCTGTTTCCTTCCAGTCTGAGCGAGCTAAGGCGATTGAATCGACCCCTTTTGGGATGGTTAGTGGGATTTGTTCAAGAATCTTGAAAGGATCTTCTGGTGGGAACGTTAAGTCCCAAAAAGGGCGTGTGTATGGCATTAGTGCTTCAGTTTGTGATGGAAGAAATAAGACTACAGCCATTGCTAACACTAGAAAGCTCAAAAGACTAACAGTTGTTTTCACCATTTTTGATTTGTTCTAGCTAGTATGGACGTTACAAGTACACTAGTTTATGCAGAGTTTTGTGTATCAAAGGTCGTTAATGGGTTGGAAGGTAATAAGAGTAGAACTTTCTTTTCTATATGTTGAAATATAATAAATTGGGGATTTATATAGGAAGGAGATGACCTGTAATGAGAGGTCTACAAGTTTCTGGAGAAAGTTCGAAGAGGGAGACACTTGGAAAAATAACGTAGATAATATTTCTGGAATGTTCATTTTTGTTCTTGAATATTCAGGGGTAACGCAGGGTTGTAGTCACCTGACAAATAATAAAATTCCACGTTTGCAAATTGCACCCTCAAACCAACATGCAGCTAGAACGATATGTATAACATGGAGGGTCTATCCATATCTAATAGTAAGGTTTATTTTGTTGCAAGTTCAAGTTCTACGTACTGTTGGGTAAAAATGTTTGCACAAAGAATTACTTAAAAGTGATTAGGAGTAACTTAAATAAATGATAAGTAATTTGATATTCATTGTTGCGACCAAATGCACACGCAAGTATACGCGATCGTCAAGTAATAAAGTGACTAGAAGTCGGATGTCAAACTCACTAAGACTTGTTATCAACTATTGACTAAATTAGACTGTCCTCATTATTTAAATAAAAATTAAACCTAGAAGTGGAAATGCTAAATAATTAAACAAAAAGAAAACAAATACTTAATGAATTCTAAACAAAGGGAAAGCAAATTTTTAAGTTATCAATGCAATGGAAACGATCTAAAGTTATGGGTTATCTAACAATTCTATTGCATTCCTCAATTGAATTGGCTAATTAATTTATCTGATTTATTGGTTGACGGGGCTAATATTGCCCATAAGAATCTATCGAGTTCTTAATCGCCTATTCAAGCTAACTTAATGCCTATATGTCTATAAAGTCAGAATCAACAAGAATGCATTCATAGTTCCCGTATAATAACCAAGCAATTAACATATGTTTATCCTAACTGTGAATCCATTCTCCGATGCCCAAGTTCAAGAACTTTCTCTACTCAATCCTATGTGCAATCTAGAATTTTCACTTTCGAGTTCTATTCTAGATTCGTAGATAGTTCAATTGGTGATCAAGAAATCAAGTAATTAAGCGCATGATTGAATAAATAAATCAATACGACAAATCAAGAAATCAAAATCAATATTCAAATAATAATATTCATGAAAGAACCACAACCCTAGAATGTGAAATTTAGCTCCACATAGACATGGTAGCCAAAAACTAATCATACAAAGAAACATAAGAATTACTAAGTTTGGTGGAAGAAAGATGGAATCTGATGAACTCCGGCCTCCACAACGGCTCGTTCTCTCCCATGGTTGAATTCCCCTCTCAAAAACGTCCAACCCCTTTCTTAGACATGTTTAGGGAGTATTTATAGTCTAGGGTCGAAGTCTCCAAGTCCAAAAGTGAGTAGAAAATAATTTATTCGCCGACTGGGGGACCAAGCCTTAAACGGGGCAAGGCCTAGGGCGAGGTATCTTTGCCTTGCTCCGATTTTCTCATTTTCATGCTCTTTTCTTGTGTCTTCAAGATCATTTTATGTAGCTTTTATTCCTTAATGCATTTCCAATGATCTTACATATAAAAATAACTTAATTAAGCTCAAATATCGCACAATTAATGTCACTACCCAAAATCACCTAGTCGTGATGACACTTAACCCAACCCGCTAGGTAAGCCAAACAATAATCGATACAACTCAAATGAGAATAATAATGAAATCAATAAATGAAACAATTGAGTTTCTATATAATAACCCATGAATTGGTAGTACAAGTCATGAGCCACTAAGAATTAGAATTGCAAAGCTGGTATGAAAATAAATACAACATCTATTTGGAATATACAATAACAGATATGAATCTAAAACTACCAAGGACAAATGGTAGCCATATCTGGAACACAGGTACATATTCAATGCCAGCTTCCGCCATCCACATCAACTCAGTTCCAAGATCTACACGCAAGGTGTAGAAGTATAGTATGAGTACAACTGATCGCATGTACTCAGCAAGTATCATAACTAACCTTGACGAGGAAGTAGAAGCAAGAATTTTAAATGACACCCGTTAATTACTTGTACAGTTCATAATTCTAACAAGTACATAACAGCAATATTCTTAAGTCATGAATTACAAATAAAATCATCTTGGTGTGCACAATAACTTAACGTAATCTGCTCAGTCAACGATCCAGCCTATAAAGAAGATATGCAAATAAATCTGGTAGATAACCAAGAAAATTGCAACTAAATATGAAATGCAATAACATAATCAAATAATGGCCAGACTTTCCTCAGAGATGCCATAACCAAACCAAACCCCTGATCAGATTTACTCATACCACATCAACCAGAAACCTGTCAGTTTCTCAAAATCTGCATGTATACCATCAAGAATGCACATGAGAGGATGACCCTAGGGGATGGATCCATATCTACACACTGCACGACGTAGTCACGTGCAATCCGCCTAGCATGGTCATAGGCTCAATATCACAATCTTCCCGACGTGATCACATGCTCAATATCACAATCCGCCTGACGTGGTCACATGCTCAATATCACAATCCGCCCGACGTGATCACATGCTTAATATCACAATCCGCCTGTCATGGTCACATGCTCAATATCATAATATGTCCGGCATGGTCATGGGCTACCAGTCAAATCCATGTCACACAGAAAGCATACATGCAAGAATACATGTACATGATCGATGAACATCAAATTTCATACTCCTGGACTGGCATAAGTGACATGCTATGTTATATGCATGTGCAAAGTGTGCTATCATAGCTCAAATCAGGCAAATACATTACAAAAGTAACAATTATCAGGTTCAATCAGGAGATTAACCTCTATGTAACCTCAAACATGGCTCGAATAACACACAACAGGGATACAAATATAAAAACCATCACATCATGAAACTTAGCAATCAATCCAAGAAATATCATAACCTAAACACTACCCCGAGTATGAAAAATACCTCGGTGCACGCACATTGGTTCATCCCCACACAAGTGTACCACCCATAGCACATTGCTATTACAAATAACTCACGCAATTAGTGCCTCAACCAAGTTTAGGTGAGATACTTACCTCAAGCAAGCTAAATCGATACTCTAAAATTGACATCTTGCACGAACTGACCTCCGGACGACTCGTAGCTAGCCAAAAGCAGCTCAAAAATATCAAATGATGCCATAGGAATCAAACCCAAACGATAAAGGTCGAATCTTTAACCAAATACTCAAAGTCAACTAAAAAGTTATCTTGGGCCCTATAATGACCCCACCGGTCGTTCTAAAATTAGCATCTCGTTAGGTAGTAGCTTTGCATTGTTTATTATGACTTGTGTGTATGGTTGGATTCGGTTTTCGGGTGATTCGGGATTGATTTAGAAGAATGATTCTTGTTTTGGAAGCTTAAGTGGTAAGAGTTGACCGGAGTTTGACTTTTATATAGACAACTCCGGAATGGTATTTTGATGATTCCAATAGTTTTGTATGATCTTTTGGACTTATGCGTATGTTCGTATTTGGATTTAGTGGTTCGTAGGTTGATTTAATGTATTTTGGCTAGAGTTAGAAAGTTAAAAATTTGGAAGGTTGAAAGATTTGACTGGGAGTTGACTTTATTGATATCAGGTTCGGATTGCAATTCTGAGAGTTGATATAGCTCTATTGTGTCATTTGGGACTTGTATGCAAAATTTGAGGTCATTCCAGGTTGATTTGATATGATTCGGTGCATGTTGTAGAAGTTGAAAGCTCATTAGTTTGTTAGGCTTGAATTGAGGTCCGATTAGTATATCTGATGTGATTTGAGGCCTCTAGCAGGTCCGCGTTATGTTATGGAACTTATTGGTATATTCGAATAAGGTTTCGAGGACCCGGGGTGTGTTTCAGATGGATTTCGGATCATTTAGATCATGTTGGTTGAAGCTGGTTTGGGCGGGGATTTGGCGTGGTCGCACCTGCGGACCATTGGGAGCAGGTACGGTGATCACAGATGTGGCTTCGTAGGTGCGAGTCGGTATGCGCAGGTGCGGTAGTGAGCTGGGTAGGAAGTTTTCGCAAATGCAGAGGTTTTGTCACAAAAGCGGTTGCGCAAGTGCACTTCATTGTTTGCATAAGTGATACCATAGGAGCAGTGTCTTGGACGCAGGAGCGGACATTTGGGATTTTAGTTATTTTCCCATCTGCGATGATATTTCCGTAGATGTGGTTTCGCAGATACAACTGAGGGTCCGCAAAAGCGGAAGTGTTGGGCAGAACATGTTATATATCGAGGGTTTGGTTGTTTTTATCATATCTTGAGTTGTGGAGCTCAGTTTTGGGCAATTTTAGAGTGATTTTCACGATTTGGATTGGGGTCATGTATTCTTGACTCGGATTTGGTAATATTTCATGATTCTATCTTTGTTATTATTATTTAATTAGTAATTTGAATAGGAGGAAATTGAAGATTTTTGTAAAAACTTTCTAAAGTATAAAATGATGATTTGAAGGCCGATTTGAGATCGGAATAGGATGATTTTGGTATGGTTTCGGAATGGGTATTCGGATTTTGTGAGTTTTGTCAGGTTTCGAGGTGCAAGCCTAGAGTTGACTTTTTCGGTTGACTTTTTCTTTTTCATTAATGATCGAAGCTTTATTATCCGAAATGATTTCTTATGGCTTTTATTTATGATATTAAGTTATTTTGGCTAGGTTCAAGAAGTCAGGAGGTTGTTTCACACGGGAAAGTCTATTTAGAGTTATTGATTTAGCTTCTTTGAGGTAAGTATCTTGTCAAACTTTGTGTGGGAAAACTACCCATTAGGATTTGGGCTGATTGTATTATTTGAACTATGTGAAAGACGTGTGCGCGAGGTGACTAGAGCGTACTCGGGCTTATATGTGGAAATTGACCTGTTTAGACTCTTAGGCTTCTTTCATGTATTTATTTGAAGTTTTTAGCACACGTTATATCTTTTATTCGTCAAGTTTATTCTCACATGATTTATTTGAAATTGTTAGCATATGTCATATCATTTACTTGTCAAGTTTACTCTTTTGTGCTTTATTTGAATTTTTTGCCTCTTTTATTGTAATGTGACCTCCTCTATTGTTGAGATATTCTTAATTGAAATTGTTGTTACATGATATCCATTCATTGTCGGGTTATTCTCATACATTTAGATATGGTTTCTATTTCATGACCATCTCATTCATTGTTAGCTTATGTCATTCAAGAGGATTTAAAGTTTCCATTTCAAGGAAATGCCGTCATTATTGAGTTTATTCTTAAACAGTTAATTGAAGTTGAAGGTATTGAAAGTCATTAACCTGTTTTTGTTGAAGTTGTTGTTTAATGGTGTATTGTTCATTGTTGAGTTATTTTTTCCATTTTATTTTTGTTGTTATTGAGATTTATATACACATCGTGGTTGATCCGTATGCTATGTGTTGTGGTGATATTGGTATTGTTGTTGTGAAAAGGTTGTGGCCTATGAGCACTTGTGGTACGAGTGAATATATCGTGTTGTTGTGATGGTAGCGCATGTGGATTTTTTGTTTGGATCGATTGTTGTTATGTGGAGCATAAAGGTGGCATCTCACTGTTGTTGACTGTGTTGAGTGATACTGGTGGCTATTGATATATTATCTGGATGAAGTGATATGGATAGCTATTGTGTTATTGTCTTGGCGGAGCGATGCGGGTGGCTATTATGCGGAGTGATACGGGAGGCTATTGTGTTAAATGTCTAGGTGGAGTGAAAAGGATGGCTATTGTGATGTTTTCAATACGGAGAGATAATTGTGGCTATGTCATGGATGATATGTGATGGCATGGGGGCATAATGTTAACAATATTCGTGTGGTGGTGTGATTTACCTTGTGTATGTCATGTACCTTATGTGACTTATTGTATCGCTTCCAATGAGTTACTCGATGTCTTTGATATTACTTGTTGACTTGGACTGTAATAGTACACTCACACAAACATACATCGTAGCAGGCCGTTTACACCGGTTCAGGAGTATGAAAGTTGACATTCATTGATCATGCCCATGTATCCTTGTATTATCTGCATTTATCGTGATATTGAACATGTGATCATGCCAGACGGATTGAGATATTGGCATGTGAGTTATTCATGCTGTTATGACTAATAATGTGGGCACAAGGTGACGTGAGCATATTACTTGTGATTTGGGACTCATGACTTGTGTTTATGAGATGAGGTATCTCAGAATAATGTTGTGGTGAAACTTGTGTTAGCTAGAATGATTTGATTATTTAGTTGTCATTTATTTTCCTTAATTGGTCTCACAGGTATTGTTTTATGGTGTTCAGAGTACTTTACTATTTATATCACATGTTTATTTCCTTGTCGCCAATTACTGATTCTTGTTCCGTTATTAGCTTTATATTTATATACTACACATGTTTTTTGACTGGTAGGTATTTTGACTTGTATCTCATTACTAATCCACTAAGATAAGTCTTGATACATACTGGGTACCGATCGTGGTGTACTCATACTATACTTCGGCATATTTTTGTACAGATAAAGGCATTAGAGATATCGGACTCAGGTTGAGTAGCTTCTTGTTTGTGAGGATTCAAAGTAGAGATGTTTGATCGTCGCAGTCCCTTGGAGTCTTTTTCCTTTTGATTGTACTGTTAATTTGTAGAACAGTACTGTATTTTTGTTTTTGAGATATTCCTATGTAGTCTTCTAGAGTTCATGACTCTGTATTACCTATTGTTGACGACCAATTTTTTTTTAAATATTAATTTATTTATACTTATTGATTTTCAATAAATATGTTAAAGATATTTTCTAATTAATAATACATATTTTAAGTAATTAATGATTTAGTATATAATCATAAACATATTATCTTTACTATTTTACTATTCTTTAAGCTATCAAAATAATTTTCATATTCATCACATAGGTTTATAATTAATTTAATAAAGTTATTTCTCAATTTTTTGCAACATAGCCCATTATTTTAAATAAATTCGAAATTAGTGTAATAAATAGGAAAATAAGATATTTCGTAGCTAATTAATTAATTACAATAATTAGTAGTGTATTTGATTATTATAATTATAATTATATTTTATTAAAACTAATTAAGTTTATTTAAATTAATTTTTAAAAGGTTAAAAGATTAAAAGGCTACAATTGCAATTGCATAATTAAATACGAAATGGCTATTCCTTAAATCAATTCCAACCCAAACAACAGACCCAAAACAACATCTGGTCCAGTCCAAACACAACTCTCTTTCCATCTTGGCAATCCGAGCCACTCTCATTGAACCAATCAGAACTTCCCATGCCGCCCTTCCACATCACTCACTAAAGAAGCTCAGTCAATCTAAGATGTCTATCCCTCATATCAACGACGCATGTTTTATCTCCGTTCTTTCCTTTAATTTTAATACTCTATCAGACTTAATCTCAACCGTCCAAATCCAACAATCCAAGGGCCATCATTTAATCTCGTTTTATTCCTTTAATGCCCAAATTATCAGAGTCGTTGATTAGTAGATCCAACAGCCCAGATCAATCCCACCCATTTAAACCCTTAGACCCCAACCCAATCTCCCCCAAACTCTAATCATTTCTCCTATTGACCCCCTCCATCCCCTTCCTTTCTCGTTTATCTCAACTCCCAAACCAAATCAGTACAGAAACCTTGCACCAAATTGTGCAAGGTCATGAATCATGAGTTTCTCCCCCTTTCATCATATGAATTCAAAAGTCTCAGTTTCAATACCTAGACTGAAATATAAAACTTCAAGTATTTATATTTTCGTATGATGCGACCAAATCAGAGCATGTATGAGCATCTCATTATGTTTATTCGAAGACCAGAGGTCAAATGCAATGACCTCTGGGTTTCTAGTCTTTGTCCGATGGTTTTCACTCGTTTGCTTGCATCATCATTCTCTCCGCCACTCTCCACTATCAATTTTGAATTTTGTTGAACCCTAAAGGCATTGAATGCCACTATAAAAGGAGCATTCATTGCTCTCACCTAACAACAGAAGATACACACGAATCACTTAAATAAGAGAAGATACACATGAAATCACTTAACAAGCAGAGATATACCAATTGTTTTCCTTAATATCCTAAAAATAAGTTAATATTAATCGACAGCCTTTGTAAGCTTAATGAATGTTCTTTAAGTTAAGCAGTTTGTGTGTTAATTAAACTTATATAACTAGCTAAAGAGCTTTAATGATTCTTTACATTTTTTCTAACTTTAGACTTTCTATGTAATTTTGCTATGGCTCTCATGTTTGCTCTACTGACCTTTACTTAGTGTTACTTGTTGATTTGTATCATGAACTTAAGGTTATTTATCTGATAAACCAAAACTAAAATGATATGAACACTTAAAGTTAAATACATGGTTGTCATTTAGCTAAAGGAAACTAAGCCTTGCTACGAATACATAAGTTAACTGTGACTCACCTATAGATTTAAGGGAAGCTCTTGATACATACCTGCCCTGTCAGAACATTACCTTGTGTTTATATGAATGTCTTAACTCCTAATGAGCCTAGTATGAATGTGAGGTTATTAATATTTAAATATCATGTCATCTGCTTATGTAAAGATCAAGTTGTTTGCTTAAGTATCCTTGCTAATACCCTTTAGAGATTCTGAATAAAGCTGTCAGCCCATACATCTAATAGAAATTAAGGTTTAGTCTATGTATTAACCCATGATTAATTCAAACATAGTCTAATAAGCTGTCAAGGTATTATAAGTAGGGACTCTTGAAAACTTGAACTTATCAGTAGATATATGTGTCTCCATACTCATTAATCATATGACTTAATGTTTGAATTCCTTAAATAATATGTTGGTGCTTCCTCGCTTTTATTGTACCAGTAATTGGTTTATATGAGCATTCTTGAGTATGTGGAAGATGTTGACAGTGTACTACACACTTGTGGTTGGATTGTGACCCCTATGGTGTTATATGTTATCTCATATTCATAGTAGTATTCTATATAATCTCTATGATAATTCTATATATCTTTGTGTTATTGTTACTGTTTTGTAGTTACAGTGAGTGCTTCATTGACACTTAAACCTATAGGGAAGAGTAAGTGTGAGTAGTTAAGGGTATTTAGGAGTAAGGTTTAGTTTGTGGTTGAGATTCCCTCCTTGACACAAACACTGCTCGGGGTCCCTGAGACCCCTGTGAATTTAGAAGTGTCAGGGATCCAAAGGGTGTCTTGGCCATAAATGAGATTTTAGCTTAAGCTCTTAATCATTGACATTTGTTAATCCATTTAGGGTTGGTGCTCAATGAAAGAAAGGCTTCACTGAGGTGAATCACTTAGGGTTATTCCATATGTGATTTTGTGCCCATGTAGCGTTGGGTGTGCCTTGTTGATTTTGGTAAAGTGGTTATGATATCTTCATGTTTCTTGTATCGTTGTCAGTGTTGTGAAGGTTTGGAACAAGGTTCTAGTCTATATGAGGCTATTTACAGGTATGGGGTTTGGTAATGGATAGTTATTACAGTTAGAGTTGTTGCTTTGGGCATATGGATGATGTGTTACGTCGTGTGGTTATACCTTGTGGATGTATGCATGAGTTGTTGCATCTGGTTGAGTTGATACAGTGTGTTTATGTGAGAATCGAGTTTGGGGGGGATGATCGGATGTTGATATTTAGTTCTAAGGCTTATCGGTATAGATGAAAGGAATAATCTTCACCCGAGATGGTGTTGTCGGGCATATGTGGATTGGGGTGATATGGTATCACCCGCGGGTACATGTATGGTTAGTTCATTTAGTGATTTAATGACTTCGGAACGGTTCTTGGCACGTTCGAGAACGAACGTTTATTTAAGAGGGGGAGAATGTAATGACCCGGTCGTTTATTTTGAGAATTAACGTCTCGTTCAGTGGCTTAAGGTCTCGAGTACCTTCGCTGTGACTTGTGTGTATGGTTGGATTCAGTTTTCGGGTGATTCAGGATTGATTCAAAAGAATGATTTTTATTTTAGAAGCTTTAGTGGTAAGAGTTGACCGGAGTTTGATATTTTTGTAGACGACTTTGGAATGATGTTTTGATGATTCCAATAGCTTTGTATGGTGATTTTGGACTTAGGCGTATGTCCAGATTTGGATTTGGAGGTCCGTAGGTTGATTTAATGCATTTTGAAGATTTAACTAGGAGTTGACTTTGTTTATATCGGGTTCGGATTGCGATTCTGGGAGTTAGTATAGCTCTGTTGTGTCATTTAGGACTTGCATGCAAAATTTGAGTTCATTCCTGGTTGATTTGATATGATTTGGCGCAAGTTGTAGAAGTTGAAAGTTCATTAGCTCGTTAGGCTTTAATTGAAGTATGATTCGTAGTTTTGATATTGTTAGATGTGATTTGAGGCCTCGAGCAGGTCCGCATTATGTTATAGAACTTATTGGTATGTTCGGACGGGGTCCCGAGACCCCCGGGTGTATTTCGGACGGATTTCGGATCATTTGGATCATGTTGGTTTGAAGCTGGTTTGGGTAGGGATCTGGTGTGTTCGCATTTGCGGAACATTGGGCGCAAGTGCATACGAGAGGGTGCAGAAGTGAGCTAACTGGGAGCTAGTGTTGCGCATCTGCGATGTCATTCCCGTAGATACGGCTCCGCAGGTGCGAGTCGGTGTGCGCAGGTGCGGTAGTGAGCTGGGTAGGAAGTTTCCGTAGATATGGAGGTTTTGTCGCAAAAGCGTCCATGCAGGTGCGCATCATTGTTCGCAGAAGTAACACTGCATATGCGGTGTCTTGGACGCAGGAGCGTACATTTGGGATTTTAGTTGTTTTCGCAAATGCGACTGATGGTGTGTAAATGCGGAAGTGTTGGGTAGAACATGTTATATATCGAGGGTTTGGTTGTTTTTATCATATCTTGAGTTGTGGAGCTCAGTTTCGAGTGATTTTTGAGGGAATTTTTACTATTTGGATTGGGGTAAGTATTAATGACTCGGATTTAGTTATATTTTATGATTCCATCTTTGTTTTTATCATTTAATTAGTGATTTGAATTGGAGGAAATTGGATATTTTTGTAAAAACTTTCTAAAATATAAAATGATGATTTGAAGGCTGATTTGAGGTCGGAATTGGATCATTTTGGTATTGTTGGACTCGTATCGGAATGAGTGTTCGGATTTTGTGAGTTTTGTTGGGTTTCGAGGCATTGATCCAGTTTGACGTTTTGGGTTGACTTTTTAATTTTCATTAAAGATCGAAGCTTTATTATCCGGAATTATTTCCTATGGCTTTAATTTATGATATTAAGTTATTTTGGCTAGATTCGAGCTGTTCGGCGGTTGTTTTACATGGAGAGGTCTTTTAGAGTAACAGTCTAGCTTCTTTGAGGTAAGTATTTTGCCTAACTTTGTGGGGGGGGGACTACCCCTTAGGATTTTGGATTTGGGATGATTGTATTATTTCAATTATGTGAAAGATGTGTATGTGAGGTGACAAGTATATACTTAGGCTTATATGTAAAAATTGACATGTTTAGACTCTTAGGCTTCTTTCATGCATTTATTTGAAGTTGTTAGCACACGTTATATCTTTTATTTGTCAAGTTTACTCTCACACGCTTTATTTGAAGTTGTTAGCAAATGTCATATCTTTTACATGTCAAGTTTACTCTTATGTGCTTTATTTGAAGTTTTTAACTCTTTTATTGTAATGTGACCTCCTCTATTGTTGAGATATTCGTAATTAAAAATGTTGTTACATGTTATACATTTGTTGTCGGGTTATTCTCATGTATTTAGACATAGTTGTTATTTCAGGAACATCTCTTTCATTGTTAGCTTATGTCATTCAATAGGATTTGACGTTGCCATTTCATGAAAATACTTTTATTATTGAGTTTATTCTTAAACAGTTAATTGAAGTTGAAGCTATTGAAAGCCATTAACCCGTTTTCGTTGAATTTGTTGTTTAATGGTATATTATTCGTTGTTGAGTTATTTTTTCCATTTCATTTTTGTTGTTATTGAGATTTATGTACACATCGTGGTTGAGCCGTGGGCTATGTGTTGTGGTGATATTGGTATTGTTATTGTGAAAAGGTTGTGGCTTATGGGCACTTGTGATACGAGTGTATATATCGTGTTGTTATGATGTTAGCACTAGTGGATTTGTTGTGTGGATCGATTGTTGTTATGCGGAGCATAAGGGTGGCATCTCATTGTTGTTGACTGTGCGGAGTGACACGGATGACTATTGATATATTGTTACGGCAGAGTGATACGGGGGCTATTGTGATATTGTCTAGGTAGAACGATGTAGGTGGCTATTATGCGGAGTGATACGGGAGGCTATTGTGTTAAATATCTGGGTGGAGTGATAAGGGTGGCTATTGTGATGTTGTCAATACAAAGAGATAAGGGTGGCTATGTAAGGGATGATATGTGATTGCCTAGGGGCATAATGTTGATGATATTCGTGTGATAGTGTGATTTACCTTGTGTATGTCATGCACCTTACGTGACTTGTTGTATCTCTTCCAATGAGTTACTCGGTGTCTTTGATAATACTTGTTGACTTGGACTATAATAGTACACTCACATAAGCATATACCATAGCAGGTCATTTACACCGGTTCAGGAGTTTGAAAGTTGACATTCATTGATCATGCCCATGCATCCTTGTATTATTTGCTTTCATTGTGATATTGAGCATGTGATCATGTCGGGCAGATTGAGATATTGGCACGTGAGTTGTCCGTGCGGTTGCGACTAATAATGTCGGCACAAGTTGCCGTGAGCATATGACTTGTGATTTGAGACTCGTGACTTGTGTTTATGAGATGAGGTATCTCAGAGTAATGTTGTGGTGAAACTTGTGTTAGAACGGTTTGATTATTTAGTTGTCATTTGTTTTTCTTAATTGGTCTCACCGGTATATTTTTACGGTGTTCGGATTACTTCACTGTTTATATCACATGTTTATTTCCTTGTCGCCAATTACTGATTCTTGTTCCGTTATTAGCTTTATATTTATATACTACACATGTTTTTTGACTGGTAGGTATTTTGACTTGTATCTCATTACTAATCCACTAAGATAAGTCTTGATACTTACTGGTACTGACCGTGGTGTACTCATAATACACTTTTGCATATTTTTATGCAGATCCAGGTATTAGGGATATAAGACTCAGGCAGAGTAGCTTCTTGTTCGCGAGGACTCAAGGTAAAGTGGCTATATCGTGTTGTTGTGATGTTAGCACATGTGGATACTGTGGATATTCATCTTGAGTTCGTAACTCCGTATTACCTAGCCTTGGAAGGATTGTTGTGATAAATATCGCGTAGGCTTATTTCACATTTATTTCGGTATTTATATTAAACTCTACTTTAAAAATATCATTGTTAAACTGGCTTAACTGTTGTATGTAATCAGCTTACCTAGTCTTGGAGACTAGGTGCCATCACGACGCCTAAGGTGGAATTTCGGGTCGTGGCAGGCCCACACTCCGAAACCCGACAAAACTCACAAATTCCGATAACTTATTCGAATACGAGTCCATTAATACTAGTTTTACTCAAATCCGACTCTGAATCGATCTTCAAATCATCAAATCTCACTCTCCAAAATCATAGTCCAAAACCCCCCAAATCTCACCTTTAATTTATATAAATTAGGTATAATAGTCTATGGATAATCAATATCTAACACCAAGATAGTGTAAGTATTACTTATCCCTTCAATTGTGATGAAATGCCCTCCAAAATTCGCCTCCAACCGAGTTTCATAACTCCAAAAATGAGAAATAACCAAAACCCTTCGATTTAAATATCTGCCAAGCTAAACTGCATTTACGAGAAAAAATGTCGTACATGCGACGCCGCTTTTGCGGTCCCATCCTCGCATCTACGAGGTTCACTAAGTACTCGACCACCCGCATTTGCGGAACACCAAGTGCATCTGCGTTTCTGCTTCTTCGATAAAATCAATGCATATGTGGTCCCTGCTTTTCCAGCCCAAGTCCACTTCTGCGGAGAAATTTGAACGTCTGCGCTCATGCATCTGCTCTTCAGAGTGCGCACCTGCTGACTCAAACTTTCCCAACCACTCACCGCATCTGCAGCCAACAGCCGCTTCTGTAGCCTCGCACCCGCCGCGCATCCATCGCATGTGCGAAAGCACCAGAACTCAGAAGCCTTCAGCAATGCAACATAGTCCAAATTAATTCAAAATTAATCTGAAACACACCCCCGGGACCCCGTCCAAACACACCAACCAAATCCCAAAACATAACATGGACCTACTCGAGGCCTCTAATTATACAAAACAACATCAAAACTACGAATCGCACCCAATTCAAGCCTAAGAAACTAATGAACTTTTCAACTTCCAAAACTCGTGCCAGACCATATCAAATCAACTCGAAATAACCTAAAATTTTGCACACAAGTTTCAAATGACATAACGAATCTATTCCAACTCCCAGAACAACAATCCAAACCCGATAAAATTGAAGTCAACTCCTGGTCAAACTTATGAAGTTTTCAAACCTTCAAATTGTCAACTTTCATCAATTTAAGCCAAAAACTTCTAGAAACATTCAAATGCAAATCCGGACATACGCTCAAGTCCAAAATTACCATTCGGACCTAACGAAATCATAAAAACTATGATCCGATGTCAAATACACAAAAGTCAATCTTATTAAACTCTTCCAATTTAAAGCTTCCTAGTTGAGAATCATTCTTCTTAATCAATCCTGAATCACTCGAAAATCCCAATTATAAAAATAAGGGCAAAGGTCCAAATATGCCATTGTATTATACGAAATTGAACATATTTTTCCTTTGTTAATACTTTAGCTCAAATATGCCCTTAACGTCATATAGTTGGTCCATATATGCCCTTAGAGTTACACAGTTGGTCCATATATGCCCTTTTCGAAACGGAATTCACCCAAACTAATTAGTTCTTTCGTTAATTGTATTAAAGTGTATTACAAACACTATTTTCTTTTTATTAGTACTTTTATTTTCTTTACCTTTCTCTTTTCTTTCTTCTTTTTTCTTTTCTTCTCCTTTTTTTTCTTTTTCTTTCTCCCTTATCCATTTCCTCCATTACTGATGCCTTCTCCATTTTTGTCACCAATTTCACTTGACAAAACTCATGAATTTCAATTACTAAGAAAACTATCCCATAAGGTAATCAAGTTCCAATTTCACTAGCCCTCTAAATAAATGATATTAAATTATTCCAAAAATTATGGTTTAAACTTTAAAATAATAAAAACATCTCAACCTTTAACAATACTCAAAAGACCAAAATATTTAAATTATTTCCAGAAAGATAATTTAATGATTAAAAGCCTAGAGTTCAAGTTGTAATGTTATAAATTTGAGTTGTTAGTCTTTTTTTATCTTTTTTCAGCTGGACATTTTCTATTGTTTTTATTGACTATGTAAATTAGGGGTGTACATGGAACGAATTGGTTCGGTTTTTATCAAAACTAAACCAAACCTATTATATCGGTTTTGTTGGATTTTTCGGGTTTTTTTTTACATAAATATTATTTCAATCTTACTTTGTTAAATTTTTTAGAACTAAATATATGTTCAGTAAAAATTAAAAAATTGACAAACATATAATCTATAAAAATATTTTTATGGGAGAATTTTCTTAGTAATTGGAATTCATGAGTTATGTCAAGTGAAATTGGTGACGAAAATAGAGAAGACATCAGTAATGGAGGAAATCGGATAAGGAGGAAAAAAAAGGAAAAAAAAAGAAAAGAAAAGAAAAAAGAAGAAAAAAAAGAGAAAAGTAAAGAAAAAAAGAACTAATAATTCCGTTTCGAAAAAAAGCATATATGGGCCAATTGTTTAACTCTAAGGACATATATGGACCAACTATATGACGGTAAGGGAATATTTAAGCTAAAGTATTAACGAATGACAAATGTGTTCAATTTCATATAGTACAGGGGCATATTTGGACCTTTTCCGTAAAAATAATTTTATTTTAAGTAATTATACATGCTTGGAATATATATTATAAAACTTTAATTTTCTTTCATTCTCAAATGTGTAAATAATATTTTGAGTGTTTGTTTTTAATATCAATATTATTATTACAAACAAATTGTTCTAATTTGTTTTTTTTACCATGCTTATATTTTATTCTTCCAACATTATATATGCTTAAAAAATCACTTTATCACTCCTATATATCACTCTATATATAATGTACATTTCAAGTGTTTGGTCCCCCTCAATCTTGATGCAGTTCTGTAGCTTCTATTCATCAACATTGTAAAATCCAATTTAACGCGAGACACATTGATATCTCACGCACTTATTTGGGTAGAAAGTCTGATATTGGTGACGAAGAGAGTTGGAGTATACTGACAAAAGCTTATTGGCACTTATGTATGGATCTATAATTGTCTTACTATTTTATTGGTTATTAACAATAAACATTATGTTACTTGCAATAAGTGTCACCTGTGAATATCATTTGACAAAAGATAAAACCAACTAGGTGAATGAAATCAGCTAGAACATAAACACCGCCTCAACTTGAAATAAGAAGCAAGATTTTCCTGTAGAAAGGAAGCATCAGCTTATTCATATTAGTAAACAACTAACGATTCTTACTGTGTAATTGTTGTTAAATCAGAAACTGATCAACAGATTAATCTTAACCATTGATCAAAAAAGAAAATCTTGTGATGCATTAGTCACTTGAGATAAGGAATTAATCACAGGCAAGACTGCAACACAAAGATCTTGCAATGGACCATGTGATGCACAATTCAATAACAACTCATCAGAGGATCGTCAAAACTAGATGTCATCTCAATTGATGGTATGCCGGACTAGGCAAAACACCCAACAAATATATTCTGAATCTCATATCAGAATATATTTTCTGGGCGGAGATGTTTTGCCCAATTTAGGCATGCTAACAATTGAGATTACATCCAGGTTTGACCATTCTGACAGCCAACACCTCTAGCCTTTCTTGAAAACAAAAAAGCAGATAACTATGATAGAGGGGGAAAAGGAAACGAGGTTTTATAGAGGGTGCTAGGTTAAAGGTCCAGATCTGGCCTAATGTGGGCTTCCTTTAGGGTTGCATTTCCAGCTGATGTGGGCTGGTGTTTCACTTTTTGCTTGTGAGGTTTTGGGCTGCAATTTCTGTGTTTTGTCGATACTGCGCTATTGGGCAATCCTAATTTATGGGATTGGTAATATTTTGGCGAATTTTCACAAATGACTCTTCTTGAGGTTACTACTTACATTTTGTCCCTATTTTGATCATGTTCAGGTTTTGTCCCTTGCACTACGTAACAAGATGACTTAAGCTCCCGTTTGGTCAAAGATTTTGTTACTTTTTTTCAAAAAAATTTTGAAAACATTATTTGTTCATGAAATATGATTAATTTTTGAAAAAAATATTGAAATTTTTCTCAAGTTCCCAAATACTGATTTAGGACAGAGAATTTTTTTCTTCCACTCACAAAACTTCTAACTTTTCTTCAAATAAAATGCATATCCAAACACAACTTCAATTTTTAAAGTATTATTTTTCAATACAACTTCAAAAACTTTTTTTTTTAAGTTTCAACCAAATCTATATCCAAACGCTAGCTTGGAAAGTTGAGATACTATTTTCAAAAATTTGTCACAATACTCAACAATCGCAGGAGAACAGAGAAGAGAGAGAGAGAGAGAGAGGAGAGAAGAGAGGAGGAAGGGAAATTAGGGTTTTCAATTCATTGATTGCCAAAACAATACAAGACTCAGCTGGATTTACACGGATCCAGTAATTGTAGACACCCTTTCCCAATACAGTTGTCCCCGTACCTAATTTAACAACTACATATTGACATGGGCCTTAATTGCTACGGAATAAACTAAGGGGACTAATATGTAAAATAGAAAACTTGTATTCAAATAAGAAAGAAAAGAAATTAAACTAGGCTGCTACGTGACAATCCATTCCCCTTAAGATCCTTGTCCTCAAGGATCAAAGACTGGAAACTGTGATTTGATGAAGTGATAATCCTCCCAAGTTGCCTCTTCTGGAAGTAGATTAGCCCACTGAACTAGGATTTGAGCAACAGATTTGTTTCCTTTCTTTATCATTCTCCTATCCAGAATAGCTACTGGTTCAATCAAAGGTAATCCATCGGCATTGCAGACGGGAGGATCAATTGAAGGAACTACATGGTTTCCCACCCTCTTCTTCAGCTGAGAAATGTGGAAGACAGGATGAATTTTAGTACTGCTGAGTAGTTCTAACTCATATGCTACAGCTCCAATCTTTCTTTTAATCTGATAAGGCCCATAGAATTTGGATGCAAGCTTTAAGCTCCTTCGCACAGCGACTGAAGTCTACTGGTAAGGCTGTAACTTCAGAAAGACCCAATCTCTTTCTTCAAACTCTCGTTCAGTTCTATTCTTATCAGCATAAATCCTCATTCTATTCTGAGCCCTTACAAGGTTTTCCTTGAGCACTTTAGCTACAATCTGTCTTTCCTTGAGGTAGTGATCAACTGCTGCTACATGAGATTGAGCAATGAGTTCAAATGACAATTGTGGTGGTTCATATCCATACAAACCTTAAAAGGAGTCATCTTCAAAGAAGTATGGTAGTTGCTATTGTACCAGAACTCCGCTAGAGATAGCCATTGTTTCCACTCCTTTGGTCTATGACCAGTCATATATCTTAAGTAGTTTTCCAAATACTGATTCAGTCTTTCAGTTTGCCCATCCGTTTGTGGATGATATGCAGAACTATATAGCAGTTTAACCTTCAATCCCTTAAACAACTCTTTCTAAAATTGGCTGACAAAGACCTTGTCTCTGTCTGAAACAATGCTGCTAGGCAACCCGTGTAACTTGTAGATGTTGTCGAGAAATACTCTAGCCACTGTGGTGGCAGAAAAAAGGTGTCACTATTGGAATGAAATGAGCATACTTACTATACCTGTCTACCACTACCATTATAGTATCACAACCTTCTGATTTTGGTAACCCTTCAACAAAATCTATTGACACATGTTCCCAAAATTTTTCTGGTATGGGCAGTGATTGCAATAACCCCGGGTAAGCCACTTGTTCTTTTTGTACCTTTGACATGTGTCACATTCCTGCACTGCTTTCTTGATATCCTAAAGCATTGCTGGCCAATAAAAAATAGATTTTAGCCTTTGGTAAGTAGCCATGATCCCAGAGTGTCCACTTAATCCAGAAGTATGTATGATATTGATAAACTGCTGCCTCATATTTCCTGCTTTTCCTATCCAAACCTTGCCTTTGTATCTGAGTAGCCCTTGGTTCCATTCAATGTCCTGTACTACAGCAACACCATTTCTGATGGTATTAAGAACCTGAGCTACTTCAGTATCACCCTCATAACTGGATAAGACCTCTTCAATCCACTTAGGTTGCACCTGGGAGATTACATTACAATAAGAGGCATGTTCGTGCCTTCTTGAGAGAGCATCTGCTGTAACATTTTCCACTCCTTTCTTATAATGGATTTCATAACTCAAGCCCATAAGTTTGGTTAAACCCTTGTGTTGTAGTGTGGTGCTTATCTTCTGTTCCTTCAAGAACTTAAGACTGAAGTGATTAGTCTTAATGATGAAATGATTTGGGTGCAGATAATGCCTCCATCTATCAACTGCCATCAGAAGGGCTGGTAGTTACTTTTCATAAGTGGAAAGGCCCTGATGTTTTACACTAAGTGCTTGACTCATATAGGCTATGTGCCTCTTATTTTGCATGAGTACTGCACCCACTCCAACCTTGCATGCATCTACTTCTAAGACAAAGGTTTGGTTAAAATCGGGGAGGGCCAAAACAGGGGCAGTAGACATAGTCAACTTCAGTTTCTCAAATGCTTCATCTCCTCAATGAAATCCTCCTTTCTTGAGTAAAGTAGTTAGGGGTCTGCTAAGTAGTGCATAGTTTCTGATAAATTTCCTATAGTACCCAGTTAAGCCAAGGAATCCCCTCAATTCCTTCAATGTGCCTGGTTGTGGCTACTCAAGCATAGCTGACACTTTCTTAGGATCAGTACTAACCCCATGGCCAGAGATTATGTGTCCAAGATATTCAACTTCAGGTTGGGCAAAGTCACATTTACTTTATTTAGCAAACAGTTGATTATCCTTCAGTAACTGCAAAATAATTTCCAAATATTTTAGATCTTCTTCCATACTCTTGCTATATACTAGTGTGTCATCAAAGAATACTAGTATAAATTTCCTCAATTGAGCTCCAAAGACTTGATTCATTAGTGACTGAAAAGTGGTCGGGGCATTAGTAAGACCAAAGGGCATGAATCTAAACTGCTATAATCTGTGATGAGCTCTGAAAGCAGTTTTGTGCTCATCTTGAGTCCTCATTCTGACTTGATGATATCCTGCCCTCAGATCTATCTTGGAGAGTATTGTGGCCCCATATAGCTTATCCAACAAATCTTCTACTATAAGAATTGGATACTTGTTTTTTACAGTCAGTGAGATTAACTTTCTGTAATCAACATATAGCCTCTAAGTTAAGTCTTTCTTCTTTACAAGTAAAGCTGGGAAAACAAAAGCAGACTGACTTGGCACCACAGTTTTGGCATGTAACATGTCACTGATAATAGCTTCAACGACATCCTTTTGATCATGGGAATATCTATAAGGCCTGAGGTTAAAAGGTCGAGCTCCAAGAAAAAGGTTAATTATATAATCACATTCCCTTTGTGGGGGCATTTCAGTGGGTTCCTTAAACACCTCTGAGTACTGCTGAAGCAAGGCAGAGATTTTAGTGTACTGTTCAAGTTTGCTATTTGTGGCAGGGCTATTGCTTACCAAGCATACTTCTACTACAATATCATAGTCACCACCTGCTAATAATCTTCCCAATTGCTCCTCATCTTCCAAGTGCTTTAGTGAAGGAATTGAAGATGATCCAATCAAGGTGACAATATTGCCATCCTTTCTGAAGGATACTCTATTAGGTTTGGTATTGATCAGAATTTTAGCTACTTGGTCAATCCAGTCCATCCCGAGAACTAAGTCACAGCCTCCCACTTTGAGCAACCTCATGTGAAATGAAAACAATTCTCCTTGCATTGTCCATTGAAAGTTCAGACAAATAGTATCCGAATACATTACTTGACCATTGGCCACCACTACCTTCATTGGTACTGGAAGGGAGACCATTTGTAATCTCATTCTTTTAATGACCCAAGGATCAATAAGCTGTGTGTTGATTCACAATCCACAAGAATTGTGATTGGAGTTCTCTTGACCAAACCAGCAATTTTGATAGTGGAGGAAGGTTGATTGATGTTGGTTCTTCGGATCATTACATTGAGAGACACCTCAGCCTATTCACCTTCTGCTTCAGCTTCTGGTTCCTCCAACTTATCACCAGCATCATGGAATTGCTCCTCTTCACCCTCTTGCCCTTCTAATGCATTAAGATTCTTAGTTTTGCACTGATGGCCAGGGTAGTATCCCTCCTTCTATTTATAACAAAGACCATGTTCTCTTAATTTTGCCATGTTGTTTGGTTTGAAGGGAGCTTGAGCAGGCTGCCTTTGAGTAGGGTAAGTGATTCTTAGTGGTGTATTTTGGGTTGGAGGGGCAGGTTTGATAGCAAGGGTTCTCTGATAAGTAATCTGGTTCGGGTTGTAAGGTCTGTTGGTGGAAGTTGAAAGTCTATTGTGGGCTGAAAGTTTGTTTAGTGCTTGAAAGGATTCCTCATAAAGCCTTGCAGCTTCATAGGCATCCATGAGGGTAACAGGGTTGGATAATCTGACTAACGGCTTAAGTTCAGGTTTTAAACCACTCACAAAGCTTGCCACGAAATGGGCTTCATTAAGCATGGGATTAACAATAATCATATAACTAGCGAGTTCTTCAAACTTCCGTTGATAATGCTCCATAGTACCCAGTTGTTGTATTTTATTGAACTCATCAACTATATCCAATGGTCTAATGTTACCAAATCTCCTACACACCTTAAAGCAGAACATAGACCAAGTAATATTACCTCGATTGTGAGCCAGATAACTATCGAACCATACATCCACAGCATCCTTCAGATTCACAGACGCATATCCCAACTTGTTAGACTAAGGAATGGAGTAAGTTTCAAAGAATTTCTCACACTTTCGAAGCCAACCTCGAGGATTGTTGCCATCAAATTCTGGAAATGTAATTTTAGCTTTAGGGATTTTAGGGCTCTAAGAAGTGGAGTCAGTGACAAGAGTTAACTGGTTCATGGGTTGAGGAAGCAAGGTTATCAGAGGTGAGTTTTGGCTTGAGGAGGCTAGGGTTGGCAGTAGTGGTGGGTTTTGTGATACAACGGCAGGGCCGTGTAGCATAGGGGAGGTTTGGGATGCTAAGGCTAGGGTAAATGTAAACCCTCTCCCGATAGGATAAGTAGATGGAGTGGAGGGATTCGAACCATTTTTGCTTTCAGAAGTCTGTGCTATGTCCAGTGACAGAGGAGATGCTTGCGCAACAGAGGGAAGAGAGCGAGCTAGTATTTGTAGGAGAGCTGGTATTGCGCAACAACCTCCAGCTCGCTCTGATACAAATTATCACAATACTCAACAATCGCAGGAGAATAGAGAAGAGAGAGAGAGAGGAGGAAGGGAAATTAGGGTTTTCAATTCATTGATTGCCAAAACAATGCAAGACTCAACTGGATTTATACGGATCCAGTAATTGTAGACACCCTTTCCCAATACAACTGTCCCCGTACCTAATTTAACAACTACATATTGACATGGGCCTTAATTGGTACGGAATAAACTAAGGGGACTAATCTGTAAAATAGAAAACTTGTATTCAAATAAGAAAGAAAAGGAATTAAACTAGGCTGCTACGTGACAATATTCTAGTGCTTGTGAAGTAGGAGGTCATGCAGTTCCAACTTCCAAGCATGTAAATTCAAACACTTTGCAAGGGAACGCTACCAATTTATTGTATTGTTTTTAGTTCGAGTACATATAAGTAGGATGTATCTAGCAATAACTATGTATATTAAATAAGATAATAATATTATTTTGCGATGTGCTTCAACTTTCAAGACTTTATTATCATTACATTCTGAATATCTAGTATTTCTAATTGCATCTTATCGTATTGGTAAAGGCTAAGATGAAATTGGTTTTTCTAAATTATAAAAAAAAAAGGAAAAAAAAGATGATGAATTTATTTAGCTACCTTCTCAACCTTGAAGTAGTGCTCTGTAGCTTCTATACATCAATACTGTAAAACTGTAGTTACATGAGATGCATAGATTCTGTTTTCTTCAATATTGAGCAATCTGATATGTCATAAATCAAATGAGAACTGTGATCATAATCATGCCGCAACAACCTTTAGAGAAGAGGTTTTAATTGAATTCTCTTCCCTGAAAATTACAATGTACAGAACAAATAAAAAACAAATATTTTGTATTTATATATGCATTTATAAAAATTGTAGAATTCTCCTGACTTAGGTTCAAAGTTTGGGTGTTTCATTTTTACATTGTTATGAATCCCTTGTTAAAATGTCTAGCTTTTATAATAATCAAGCATAGATTAAAAATATTTAAAAGTGGACGGAAGGACTCAAAGAAGTTAAAGAAGTTGCTAATATTTGGAGATGACTTTTACAGGTTCAAAATGAAAGGTTATTCCATGATTTCCCCTCTTTTTATCTTGAGTTTCATGTGGGTTGTCTTTTAACTCTTTTACAATGACTATGTATGTTGGGTCCAAACGCACACGCAAGTATACACGGTCAACAGAAGTATCGTTCCCACGAGAATTTATGATCAACTATTTTGCAATCTAAGCTATTTATAAATTTAATTTTCAAGTGAGTCTTAAGAAGATGATTGTGATTTTTGTAACTAAATTACTGCTAACTAATAAACAAGCAAGAAAATAAGATCACAAGTAGAGCAAACAAACACTTAGGAAGAATTCAATGAGATGTGGATATTCCAGGTTATGGGATTGATGTCTCTCCTATTGCGCTTTTCAGGTTGAGGTAATCACTTGACTTATCTAATTTATTGATTAGCAGGTTTTATTATGCGCGCGAAGTTCTTTCGATGCTTCGCTCGCCTATTCAAGCCAACCTAAGACTATATGTCTATAGAATCAAACTTGACAAGAACGTATATATATTTCCTACAAAAATAACCAAGTAACGCAACTAGAATATGTCTATCCTAATCACGAATCTATTCTCCTATGCACGGATTCAAGAACTTATTCTATTCAACCTTATATGTAATCTATAGTTCCCACTTTCAAGTTCAACTATAAATTTATAAATAGTACTCTATTGTTAGCTATGCAATAGAATAATTAAGTACAAGATTAAATAAATAAATTACTAAACAAATTTCAAGCAAAACAATCAACCGTCAATTTACAATAGTCAAGAATGACCTATAACCCCAGAATAATGAGGTTCTTAGCCACTCATGTTCATAAAAATCATCAAAATATTATTTTCAAATATAAAAGTTATGAATACTAGAAGAAGAATGGAAGAATTGATGAATTTCGTGCTCCCGAGTATTTCGTACTTGTGTTTCTCTCTCAAAGTGACATCTCTCCCTCCAAAATAGGTTTAGACTTGCTTTATACGAGTTGGGGCGTCTTGGGTCGAAATAATCAAGTCCCAGACAAAATAGGACAAGTTTCTGTCACCCAGCATCCAGGGTAGCATAGGGCACTAGTCTTGGCAATGGGAATTTTGCACTTCCGAAAATTGCGCCACAGGTAGCGCCCCATGCTACCTGTGACGCTACTTTGTGGCTTTTTCTCATTTCTTCCTCTTTTCGCTTCAGTTCACGTATATTCGTCCCAAATTGCCTCGGGATGATTCCTATATATAAAAATATCACTAATTAGCACAAATCATTATATTACACATTCGAAATCTATGAAACATGAGTAAAATGTGAGACATTATGCACTTAAATATACATACTTTAAGCCGAATATCAACACCCCACACTTAAACTCTTGCTCGCCCTCGAGCAATGGAACTATAAACTATACCGGAACATTGTACATCTCAACTAGGGAGGAGCAATTTAATTTTTCAATCATACAGTCTACCTTTGACTATAATCGATACCGGTAATCAAGCATGAACATATAAAATTTATATTCTTCCCATTTTAAACATTCCCAAGTATACACAATGCAATTCAACCAATTCAAACAACCTATCCATAACCACCCTATCTCAAGAGCCGACTCATTACCACTAAGCACCCTCAACTCGCACACTCACCCAACAAGAGAAGTTTACAACATTACCAATCCGTCACGAGATCATGTGCCCTTACTAACAAACAAGAGAGTAAATATAGAAATAGTCCACACGTTCAAATATGATTTTGAACATAAATTAAGGACATCACATAATTGAACAAAAGTCGCTCACTCTTACAAGAATTTTATGTGCATCCTATGGTCGTACCATAAGCTTGCTCGTAGTGTACATCTCTACTAATCTAAGCTCGCCAAGTATAGGTAGGACTGTATGGGCTGTAATGTAGGCTAAGGGACGGGTATGATACATTTAGGAATAGTGACTAACCCTCCTAAGTACTTTAATACACTACACTCAAGAATCAAACATGTATTCTTCTGAATCAATTCACTCGCCACAAACCATACAAAACATATCCCGTTCTTCAATTAAGCGCTTCTACATCCCCACTAGCAAGAATTAGTAAGATTAGGAGATGTGTTTTTTTTTTCTTTTTGACTATCAATATTATTTGTCTATTTTTTTTTCTTGCAATTTTCTTTTCTCTCTTTTTTTTTCTACACACACTCCATACATAAAGGTTTATCTGCTAGTGGTAGTTTTTACAACTTTAGTGTACCTTATGGGCCCTTCCATGGTTCCACTCGAAAGTTACTTCCCAAATCTCTCACCTTACTTCTTTTAGCGGCTAAGTTCCTTCGGAGGTAAAGGTTCAACAAGCTCAAATTAAGAATAAAATAGGGATACGGCTTGTAGTATGGGTACCAAAGAAAAGGTCTATAGGCTCAAAGAAGCTAGCAACGAGAAACTTTTTTTTTTGTAAGTGACAAGCATATCTATGATCAAGCAAGAAACGCCTACGTCATCTCCTAGACTAGCACAACTTAATGATTTCGCTTCGATTAACACACGGGGCAAGTTCTAAACTACACAGTATGGCACATAATAACACAAATCCTCACACACATATTGCACATGACTCAATCAAGATGGTTCTGTTCAACTCTCAAGTCAAGTAAGCACATATAGTTGAGAAATTTTAAGTAATAGTGCACTAAGTGACATACAAGTCAAACAACTGAGAAAAAAGTATCACATAGTAGGTTATTTATTTTACTTTAGGCATCACAATCCAAATGAAATATACAGGAAGACAGACCGCATGCCATAGCCTAATGTGCCCGCACCAAACATGTCAACAGGTATCTCATAGCAACTCGGTTTCTTCCTATCCTACTCCTAAAAAGAAATGCCTGGTTCAAGCTACACCCTTGAAAAAGAATCAGCTCCCAAAGAAAAACCAAGGGATACTACCTAAATATCCAAAAAAACAAAAGAAAATCTTTTTAGTATTTTTAATCGGAGTTTAATCCCTAAAGAAAACTGTCCAAAAGATCCATCGTCGGGAAAAGTCCGAGTTTTTTTTGATTTGTTTTTCTATATTCATTTTTTTAAAGTCTACTACTCTAAACTAGACTACTTCTAACTATAGGTTCTAAAATAAAACTAATAAAAAAAATAGTTTTATACAATTACAAGTTAGAAAGTAGTTCTCCCACCCCACACTTATGATATGCATAGTCCTCGATGCATGATCATATAGAAAAATATTAAAACAAGGGTCAGGACGACCCCACACTTAAGCTCAACATGCTCCTCAACTTCAACTTCGGGTACCTAGACTTTCTCTAATCTGCAAAATAAAAACAAACAAAACACAACACTAAAAATAAAAAATAAATAAAGTACATGCTGTGTTGCCTCCCAACAAGCGCCTTATTTATAGTCGTGGCACGACTCTGCTCAAGCTGAGAGCTTCCGCTTCCTTTTCTTTCCATGGAGTTTTTCTTTCTTGCGCGCTCTAGGAGGCTCTTCTCTTTCCTCTCTAACCATTTTCTCTTTTACATTTACACATTTAGTTCGCAACACCATTTCTTCTAACTCGATTTTCTTTCCATGCCAGTAGGCTCCACATAATAACCTTGCTCTATCAACTTTGATTCTACCACAAAGATCATGAACAATTCCTCATAATGCTTAGGAAGGTTAAGCGCCTTGTACACATTAAATGTGATTTCTTCATCATGCACTCTCATCTTTAGCTTACCCTCCTTCACATCAATAAGTTCCCTTCCAGTGGCCAAGAATGGCCGCCCCAAAATAATTGGAACCTATTCGTCAACCATGTAGTCAAGAATAATAAAATTTGCAGGAAAGATGAACTTCCCTACTCGCACCAACACATCTTCAATAATTTCTTTAGGCACTACTAATGACCGATATGCTAGCTGTAGAGTTATAGTAATAGGCCTGGGGGCTCCAAGATTCAGCTGCTTGAATACTGATAGTGACATCAAATTAATGCTCGCTCCTAGATCATACAAGGCTCTACCAACCTCGTATTTTTCCAATCTCCAAGGGGATTGTAAAACAACCGGGATCCTTCAACTTATGCGAGAGCTTACTCTGTACCCTAGCACTGCACTCCTCAGTAAGTGCCACTGTCTCAAACTCTGTCAACCTCCTTTTGTTAGCCATAGTATCTTTGATGTACTTAGCATATTTAGGGATTTCATGTAGCACATCAACCAATGGGAGATTCAATTGAATTTAGCTCAACATATCAAGAAATTTGCTGAACATCCTGTCATCACTTTTCTTCTTTAATCTTTATGGGAAGGGAGGTGGTGGCCTTTCAATTAGAGTCTTTTCACTTTCTTCAATTTCTTTCTCAGTTTCCACCACAGTTTGAGGAACTAGTTCGCCCTTATGAGTGACTTTTACTTTCTTTATTTTTGGTATTTCTTCTAATTCTCTACCATTCCTCAAGGTTAGAGCATTCACATGAGGATTCTTATCTGTATTACTTGGAAGGGCCCCTGTTGGTCGGGTATTTTGTAGTGCAGCCAACTGCGTAATCTGCTTCTCTATATTTTGAAATCCAGTTCTCAATTGTTGATTATCTGTTTGAAGTTGTTGGTTGTCAATCAATAGCTTCTTCAACATATTATTAGTGCTTTCTTCTACCTGTTGTGGTGACCTTTCGGGATGATTGTAGTTTTCTTTGGGTCTGTATTGATTTTGACTAGCCTGATTTTCACCCCATGAGAGATTCGAGTAGTTTCTCCAGTTGGGATTATAAGTATTCACATATTGTGCATTTTGTTTCATTGGACCTCTACTCTGCTAGCCCATATAATAAATAGATTTTGGATTTACCGAAGATTGGTCACTCGTGTGACCTTCTCCACAAATTTCATAATATATGGTCATCCTCTGAACCTGCTGCATTTGATGCCCTTGACCCATTTCTATATTAGCCACTTGGTTGGTAAGTTTAGAAATTTCTGCTCGCATGGCTGACATCTCATCCAGTTTAATTGTACCTACTGCTTTCTGTTTTATCATCCTTCTTGCGTCACCCTTACCTTGCCAGTTATGATTATTTGCAGTGAAATTGTTAAGCAAAGTCTGAATCTTACTGTATGGCTTTTGCATGCAACTTCCTCCACAAGCTGAGTCTAGATTTAATTTGGAGGTCTCGTCTGGTCCATCCACAAAAGTATGTCCCAACACCTCATCAGTTTGACAACGATATGAGCAGTCTCTAAGTAGTTTCTTATATCTTTCCCAAGCTTGACGAAGAGTCTCACCATCTCCTTGTTGAAACCCAAGAATCTGGCTCTTCAGTACCTTTGTCTTCTTAGTGGAAAAAAATATTATTATGAATTTTCGTGCCAGATCATCCCCAGTGTGGATCGAGTTTGTGGGCTCCTTGTTTAACCATTCCTTTGTTTCCCCCATTAGAGAAAAGGGAAATAAATTAAATATGACATAGTTCTTAGAGACGTTCGGATAGTTATATGTATCCGTAATCTCCAAGAAATTCTATATATGCCTTTGGGGATCTTCACTTGAAAATCCCACAAATAGTCATGTGGATTGAATCAATTGCACCATGTACTGCTTCAGCTCAAAGTGCCCAATTATATCAAGCTTCACGATAGCCTGAGTCATGTTCACGAGACTAGGCCTTGCTGCCTCAATCACCGGTATTTCTTCATTTTCTACCATCTCGATTGGCCGTGGTTGGACTACAATACCCAACTTTGTAATTCTTACTCTTTCTTCTGCCTCCCTTCTTTACCTGTGGAAAAGTCTTTCTGGTTCAAGATTAGGAGGAGGAAGGTTGTTCAAACTGTTGGTTCTTCTTAGCGTTCAAGGTGAACACCTGTAGAGTCAGAAATAGTCAAACAGATTAACACTTGAACAAAAACAAATAAGATCTAGTTTCAGACAAATAACTAATTTCTAAATACCCGGCAACGGTGCCAAAAACTTATTGGATCCAAACGCACATGCAAGTATACGAGATCGACAGGTAATAAAGTGATGAGAAAGTATCGTTCCCGCGAGAATTTATGATCAACTATTTTTCAATAAGCTATTTATAAATTTAATGCTCAAATGAGTGTTAAGAAGATGATTGTGATTTTTGTAACTAAATTACCACGAACTAATAAACAAGCAAGAAAATAAGATCGCAAGTAGAGCAAACAAACACTTAGAAAGAATTCAATGAGATGGGGATATTCCAGGGTTATGGGATTAATGTCTCTCCTATTGCGCTTTTCGGGTAGATGTAATGACTTGACTTATCTAATTTATTGATTAGCAGGGTTTATTATGCTCGCGAAATTCTTTCGATGCTTCGCTCGCCTATTCAAGCCAACCTAAGACTATATGTCTATAGAATCAAACTTGATAAGAACGCATGTATATTTCCTGCAAAAATAACCAAGTAACGCAACTAGAATATGTCTATCCTAATCACGAATCTATTCTCCGATGTCCGGATTCAAGAAATTACTCTATTCAACCTTATATATAATCTATAGTTTCCACTTTCGAGTTCAACTATAAATTCATAGATAGAGTACTCTATTGTTAGCTACGCAATAGAACAATTAAGTGCAAGATTGAATAAACAAATTGCTATGATAAAAGTCAAGCAAAACAATCAATCGTCAATTTACAATAGTCAAGAATGACCCATAGCCCCGGAATAATGATGTTCTTAGCCACTATGTTCATAACAATCATCAAAATATTATTTTCAAACATAAAAGCTATGAATACTAGAAGAAGAATGGAAGAATTGATGAATTTCGTGCTCCCGAGTGTTTCGTACTTGTGTTTCTCTCTCAAAGTGGTGTCTCTCCCTCCAAAATAGGTTTAGACTTGCTTTTATATGAGTTGGGGGCATCTTGGGTCGAAATAACCAAGTCCCAGGCGAAATAGGACAAGTTCTTGTCACCCAGTGCCTAGGGTAGCGTGGGGCGCTGGGAATTTTGAACTTCTGGAAACTGTGCCACAGGTAGCGCCCCACGCTACCTGTGGCGCTACTTTGTGGCTTTATCTCATTTCTTTCCCTTTTCGCTTCAATTCACGCACCACGATTCCTATACATAAAAGTACCACTAATTAGCATAAGTCATTACATTACACATCCAAAATTTACGAACCATGAGTAAAATGTGAGGCAATATGCACATAAATATACATATTTTAAGCCGAATATCAATGTACTTCAACTTTTTAGCTTTTCTGGCTCTAAGCTTTTTCAGGACGAAAAGTGTCATTTTCAGTTTTTTTTATACTTTTTAATCGACTCAGCTATAGATTAAACGTATGATATATCTGTACTTATGAAGCAGAGAGTTAGACTAAACTGAGAATTATACCTTTGCACTTGGCTATTCAAGTATAATTTGTTAGGATCGGGAACTCGGGTAGTGCGGAATTTAGCCAAACAACGGTATAATGACAATAACAAAGACAATGGAAGTTGATAATAACGACAATTAAAGAATATAAAGAAGACACAAATTTAACGTGGTTCGGACAAGGTGACTTACGTCCACAAGCGGAGAAGAGCAATTTCACTATACCAACAAGAGTACAAAAGAGAGTACAAAATTAGAGTAAATACTCTAATTAATCCCAAATACCCCAAGAGAATAACCTCACAAGATCACTCCAAAGAAAGGGTTCACACAAGTATTTCCCAACACTCACTCTCTTACAAAATACTCTATAATAAAATAAAGGAGGATAAAAAAAGACAAGAGTGAAAAGCTCTTGCATTGGTGTGTTTTCAAATGAGGAGAAACTCCTCTATTTATAGCAAGAAATCCTTGGCCAATCATGCATTTTGATTCGGACTGTACCTTTTCCAATAACTTTGCAGACATCATTGTTGCCCATCAAGACAACTCCACCTCCAATAGATTCATATGTGGTAAATAAATTCCGATTGAGACACATATGATAAGAATAACCCGAATCTAAAATTCACTCGTTGTTAGATTTGAAACTATTATTAGTTGCTAAAAAAATAGTTCCCTCAGTCTCATTAGCAGCTACACTTGCTTCGGCAATGTCAGTATTTTTGTGCTCATTTTTCTTTTCTGTATGCTTTTCTTTGTTTTTCAATTTAAAGCATTCGGAAATAATGTGACCTTTCTTATGACAATATTTACACATGCCATTTATGTATCTGGATTTTGACCTTGATTTAGGTTCCTCACTACTTGAATCTTTCTTATTGGATCTACCTCTTATGAATAAGCCTTCCCCTTGGTTCCCACTAGTTTCTCCAGTAATATCTCTATCATTTGTTCTTTTGATTTCAAAATAGATTTGATATCTTTATAAGAGATATTATCCTTTCCATAAAGCATAGTATCTCTTATATGTTTAAACGACTGGGGTAAGGAAACAAGCAATAACACAGCTTGATCCTCATCTTTGATTTCAGCATCTATGTTACTTAAATCCATAAGAAGAGAATCAAAAGTATCAAGATGAGTAAGTATAGAGGTACCTTCAGCCATACGAAAAGTGTAGAGTTTTTGCTTTAGGTAAAGCCTGTTTTCTACTGTTCTTTTCATATATAGGGTTTTAAGCTTTTCCCATATGCCTTTGGCTGAGCTTTCTGCTGCAACTTCACGCAAAACCTCATTTGAAAGATTTAAAATAATACATGCTTTTGCCTTTTTGTCTATGACGGCAAACTCCTCGTCCGTCATTTTATCCGGCATCTTCTCCTTTTCTTACAGTGCCAAATCTAAGCCATCCTGAATTAGGATAGCTTCCATCTTTAATTGCCACATTCTGAAGTTTACACTTCGGTCAAATTTCTCAACATAAGACTTTGTTAGAGTCATTTTGGCTATTTAAACTAACCCGGTTAGATCTGGCTCTGATACCAATTTGTTAAGATCGGAAACTCGGGTAGTGCGAAATTTAGCCAAACAACGGTATAATGACAATAACAAAGACAATGGAAGTTGATAATAATGACAATTAAAGAATATAAAGAAGACACAAATTTAACGTGGTTCGGTCAAGGTGACCTACGTCCACAAGCGGAGAAGAGCAATTTTACTATACCAACAAGAGTACAAAAGAGAGTACAAAATTAGAGTAAATACTCTAATTAATCCCAAATATCCTAAGAGAATAACCTCACAAGATCACTCCAAAGAAAGGATTCACACAAGTGTTTCCCAACACTCTCTCTTTTACAAAATACTCTAATGAAATAAAGGAGGAGAAAGAAAGACAAGAGTGAAAAGCTCTTGAATTGGTGTGTTTTCAAATGAGGAGAAACTCCTCTATTTATAGCAAGAAATCCTTGGCCTAATAATGGATATTATGTCATGGCAAATGTCATGATCCACAAATTTATTATAATGAATATTAGGTCATGACAAATGTCATGAAAATTTGTTATTCCCGGTCAATATTCCTGTATTTGTAAATATTATTTCTGCAAAATATAAGTTAACGTAATGAAACAATAATAATAAATTCGAGCCCACTGAATTCACAGTGTTTCCTTAAGGAATTTAATCCCCTCCTAGTACCCAAGGTAATGGATTATTTCCTCCCAGGATAGAACGAATAACACACTGGTGTAGCGGTACTTCAAACCCCAGTGTTTCGGCGAACACAAAGTTCGGTAGCAAATCACACTTACAGTTGCTTTGTTTGAAGTTAAAAACAATGCAGAACGAAGGAGTATATACTCAGAAAAACGTATGGAAGTTCTGAGAGGAAGGAATGCAATGTATAGCCAATTTGTTGAGTGAATTGTATGTTGAGTTTTTGGTTGAGTTGAGTATTTTTCTTCAACATTTGCTGCTCATATATATAGCAGCCAAGAAGGAGTGCAAGACCAACCGTCCACCCTTCATGGTGGAGCAAGCATTACATGTTTGTGGAGCAAGCACTTCATGTTTGTGGAGCAAGCACTTCATGGTGGGAAGACCATTATCCGGCTGCCAAATTATCAATACACGGATTGGAAAATATCCGTTTACAAATACGGATAATCTTACGTTAATATTTACTATTAACAAATAAATTTGGTCCAAAAAATTAATCAATCAATCGATCATTTGACCAAATCCAAATCCGAATCCGAATCCGAAGCCGAAGCCGAAGCCGTAGCCGTAGCCGAAGCCGAGCCGAGCGAGCGACGACGACGACGGCGCGAGGCTTGCTTTCTTCTTAACTCTTTAAGAGCTACAAGAAGAGCAATTATATATATACCCACCAAAAATGTCTTCCACTTCCAATATGGGACAATGTCTCATTGTTAAGAGGGGGAAACTTAAAATTTTACTCAAAATTTCATTTTCCCTCCATTTCTCATTCACCCTCATTTTAAGAATATTACATCTTAAAATAAAACCTCAACAATCCCCCACATGAATGGGGAATGGCTATATCACGGAAGTATGCATGAAAAACTGTGTGATTTACAAGCAAGGATTAATTGCATCTGGATAAGTAGGTTTCCCTTTGAACTTTCCGTAGTAAACTTATGTCGGATATACTCGGTCAATCGGTAGATTTGATATCTTTGAACCGTCGATCTTTGGTGTATACCTAGACAACCATAAGTCACACAATCAACCCTTAACCGTCTTTGGTTCTCATTGTTGTGTTCGTTTCAGCCATGAACACCGCCTGGTTTCATAAGTGCGTAGAGAACTGGCCTTACAAAGTTCTCCTTGAAGCGGCTCACACTTCATACTTAAATAGGTGATTCCTAAACGTGTCATCCTGTAGATACACTATTTGATATACCCCGTATCAAATTTAGAAATCATTAAAAAGCCTTAATGCTTTATCCTTGGTACTGAACATTGTCTCATCACGAGAATGGACTAAAATTTTATTTGACAATGTTGAACCGTCATTAATGACTTTGTTTGATCTCTTTGAACCTAGATCTTGGGATCTCCAGTCTTCTAGGTAGAGTTACCGCCACAATGACTTGTTCTCGGCTATAGCCCCATTCCCCTTGATGATTTCTCAACTACCTCTCTAGTTAGGCCTTTTGTAAGTGGATCCGACACATTATCACTTGACTTTACATAGTCAATTGTGATAATTCCTCTAGAGAGTAATTGCCTAACGGTTTTATGTCTTCGTCGTATATGACGAGATTTACCGTTATACATGACGCTCCCAGCCCTTCCAATTGCCGCTTGACTATCACAATGTATGCATATTGGTGCCAACGGTTTGGGCCAAAATGGAATGTCTTCCAAGAAATTCCGGAGCCATTCAGCTTCTTCACCGGCTTTATCTAAGGCTATGAATTCAGCCTCCATTGTAGAGCGGGCAATACATGTTTGTTTGGACGACTTCCAAGATACCGCTCCTCCACCAATAGTGAATACATATCCACTCGTGGACTTAGAATCAGTTGAACCGGTGATCCAATTTGCATCACAGTATCCCTCAATCACCGCAGGGAAATTACTGTAGTGCAATTCAAAGTTCTGGGTATGTTCTAAATATCCCAAAACTCGTTTCATTGCCATCCAATGAGATTGGCCTGGATTGCTCGTATATCGACTCAGTTTACTTATAGCACAAGCTATGTCTGGTCGTGTACAATTCATGATATACATTAAGCATCCCAATACACGAGCATAATCCAATTGTGATATGCTTTGGCCTTTGTTCTTTGCTAATGCAAGATTCACGTCAATTGGAGTCTTTGCAACTTTAAAGCCCAAGTGCTTGAATTTTTCAAGTACTGTCTTAATATAATGAGATTGTGACAATGCCAGACCTTGAGGAGTCTTATTGATCTTAATTCCCAGAATTAAATCAGCCACTCCCAAGTCTTTCATATCAAACTTGCTATTGAGCATACGCTTAGTAGCATTTATGTTGGCAATGTCATTACTCATTATCAACATATCATCCACATATAGGCAAACAATGACTATGTGATTTGGAACATTTTTAATGTACACGCATTTATCACATTCATTTATCTTAAAACCATTTGACAACATTGTTTGGTCAAATTTCGCATGCCATTGTTTGGGTGCTTGTTTTAGTCCGTAAAGAGACTTAACAAGTCTACATACCTTCTTTTCTTTACCTGGAACCACAAACCCTTCAGGTTGTTCCATGTAAATTTCTTCCTCCAACTCTCCATTTAAGAAGGCCGTCTTAACATCCATTTGATGAATTTCAAGACCATACACTGCAGCTAATGCTACTAACATCCGTATGGACGTAATTCTTGTAACTGGAGAGTATGTATCAAAGTAGTCTAGACCTTCTCGTTGTCTATACCCTTTGACTACGAGCCTTGCCTTGAATTTATCAATAGTGCCATCATCTTTGATTTTTCTCTTAAAAATCCATTTAGAACCCAAAGGTTTATTTCCAGGAGGAAGATCAACCAATTCCCATGTATGGTTGTTCAATATGGATTCTATTTCACTATTGACTGCCTCTTTCCAAAACAATGATTCCGAAGAAGTCATAGCTTCTTTAAATGTTTGAGGCTCATTCTCCAATAAGAAAGTCACAAAATCTGGTCCAAATGAAGTAGACGTTCTTTGACGTTTACTACGTCTTGGATTCTCCTGATTACATGTACTTTCTTTTGTTTCTTCCCGAGGTCGTTTAGATCCTTCACCAAACGACTCACATTCCTTTTTATACGGATATATATTTTCAAAAAACTCAGCATTATCTGATTCTATAACCGTATTATTATGAATGTCGGGATTTTCTGATTTATGAACCAGAAATCGATATGCTTTACTATTTGTCGCATATCCTATGAAAACACAATCAACGGTTTTCGGTCCTATCTTTACCCTTTTGGGTTTAGGAACTTGCACTTTTGCCAAACACCCCCACACTTTAAAATAATTCAAGTTGGGCTTCCTTCCTTTCCATTGTTCATAAGGAATGGATTGTGTTTTGCTATGGGGCACTCGATTTAATATTCGATTAGCCGTAAGAATGGCTTCCCCCACAAGTTCTGTGGCAAACCAGAACTTATCAACAACGCATTCATCATCTCCTTTAATGTACGATTCTTTCTTTCCGCAATCCCATTAGATTGGGGCATGTAAGGGGCTGTTGTTTGATGAATAATTCCATATTCTAAAAAGGAGATTCATATTCACCACCCCTATCACTTCTTATCATTTTTACTTTCTTGTTAAGTTGCGTTTCAACTTCATTTTTGTATTGCCTGAATGCGTCTATTGCTTCATCTTTACTATTCAGTAAGTAAACATAGCAATATCGAGTACCATCGTCAATAAAAGTTATGAAATACTTCTTTCCACCGCGAGATGGTATTGACTTCATGTCACAAATATCTGTGTGAATTAAGTCTAAAGGATTTGAATTCCTTTCAACTGACTTATAAGGATGTTTAACATACTTAGATTCCACACATATTTGACATTTTGATTTTTTCGCATTCAAACTTGGGCAGTACTTCCAAGTTAATCATTTTCCGCAAGGTTTTATAATTGACATGACCCAAACGTACATGCCATAAATCATTTGACTCAAGTAAGTAAGAAGAAGCTGAAATATTATTATTATTTTCAACAACCATTACATTTAGATTGAAAAGGCCCTCGGTGAGGTAACCTTTTCCCACAAATATTCCATTCTTACTAATTACAACCTTGTTGGATACAAAAACGCACTTAAAACCGTGCTTAACAAGAAGTCCAGTAGAGACTAAATTCTTTCTCATTTCGGGAACATGAAGGACATTGTTCAAAGTCATGACCTTGCCAGAAGTCATTTTTAGAAATACCTTCCCATATCCTTCAACTTTTGCTATTGAAGCATTTCCCATATAAACTGTCTCTCCGGGTTCAGCAAGAGCATAGGTAGCAAAAGCCTCTCTAACTGCACAAACATGGCGAGTGGCTCCTGAATCAAACCACCACAGTTTAGGATTTCCCACCAAGTTACATTCAGAGAGCATGGCACACAAGTTATCAACATCATCATGGTTTACTACCATGTTTGCTTGACCCCTTTTCTTGTCTTTCTTCGGAGCACGACACTCCGTAGATTTGTGTCCGGTTTTCCCACAGTTGTAGCAGTTTCCACTGAACCGCTTCTTGCTTGGGTTGTATTTCGGACCAGAAGCCTTCTTCCTCTTTTTGTTAGCTTCAACAATATTTGCTCCCATTATTGTTGAATTTCCACGGCCTCTCCTTTCAGCAGCTTTATTGTCCTCTTCGATTCTCAACCGAACAATGAGATCTTCAAGGGACATTTCCTTTCGTTTGTGTTTCAAATAATTTTTGAAGTCCTTCCACAACGGAGGCAACTTCTCAATCATTGCTGCTACTTGGAATGCTTCGTTGATTACAAGACCTTCAGCAAGTAGATCATGAATAATCACTTGCAATTCCTGGACTTGAGTAATAACAGACTTGCTATCTATCATTTTGTAGTCCAGAAATTTTGCGGCAACGAATTTCTTCATCCCGGCATCTTCAGTCTTATATTTCTTTTCAAGCGCATTCCACAATTCTTTGGATGTCTCCATGCTACTGTATACATTATACAGATTATCATCCAGTCCGCTAAGAATATAATTCTTGCATAAAAAATCAGAATGCTTCCACGCTTCAATCACGAGAAAGCGTTCATTATCTGGAGTTTTATCCAGCAGATCAGGAACATCTTCCTTGATGAACTTCTGTAGACATAACGTAGTTAAGTAGAAGAACATCTTCTGCTGCCAGCGTTTGAAATCACTCCCGGAAAATTTTTCGGGTTTTTCTGCCGGTGCCAACGCCGGTGTTCGGCTTGTCGTTGCGTTGGCAGTCGCCATCGGAACAGCTTGATTTTCGTTTTCAGTCATCATCTTTTCTGTAAAAGAATGACACAAACAAACGTTTAATACACGTTTTCAAACTGGAGTAAAAATCACGTAGATTTTAATATCCAACAAAACGCCACGAAGGCTTAACTCTCCAAAACGGGAGTACACAAACCACAAAGGTTTTAGTTTGCAGAATAATAAGAATAACACAAGTACAGAAATAAATATTAAATTCCTTAAGATTGTTATTCCCGGTCAATATTCCTGTATTTGTAAATATTAATTCTGCAAAATATAAGTTAACGTAATGAAACAATAATAATAAATTCGAGCCCACTGAATTCACAGTGTTTCCTTAAGGAATTTAATCCCCTCCTAGTACCCAAGGTAATGGATTATTTCCTCCCAGGATAGAACGAATAACACACTGGTGTAGCGGTACTTCAAACCCCAGTGTTTCGGCGAACACAAAGTTCGGTAGCAAATCACACTTACAGTTGCTTTGTTTGATGCAATGTATAGCCAATTTGTTGAGTGAATTGTATGTTGAGTTGAGTATTTTTCTTCAACATTTGCTGCTCATATATATAGCAGCCAAGAAGGAGACCATTATCCGGCTGCCAAATTATCAATACACGGAATCCAAATCCGAATCCGAATCCGAATCCGAAGCCGAAGCCGAAGCCGTAGCCGTAGCCGAAGCCGAGCCGAGCGAGCGACGACGACGACGGCGCGAGGCTTGCTTTCTTCTTAACTCTTTAAGAGCTACAAGAAGAGCAATTATATATATACCCACCAAAAATATCTTCCACTTCCAATATGGGACAATGTCTCATTGTTAAGAGGGGAAAACTTAAAATTTTACTCAAAATTTTATTTTCCCTCCATTTCCCATTCACCCTCATTTTAAGAATATTACATCTTAAAATAAAACCTCAACAAAATTTGGCCATAATACATAAATCATGTCGCTAACACTAATATCATTTCAGAAACGATAAAATCAACCCGGTGAATATATTCAGCTAAAATATAATCACCACCTTATTGAATCAAGGACTTGGCCCAACTCTTCAACCTTTGGCCGGTGGCTCAAATCTAAAGTTATTATTCATTACAGGATGGTCATGACTCATGATTGAAAGCTATTGCTTTTTCATAGGGAATAATTAAAGATTGTAGAGACGGCTCTTAAAAAGATGTGGTTATTCTGTAATTGTTGTTAAATCAAAATCTGATCGGATTAATCTTAACCATTGATCGAAATGAAAAAGTTGTGATGCACCAATCAGTTGGTGACATGGAATTACTGGCAAGATTGTAACATAAAAGCCTAGCAATGGCTCGGATCATAAAAATGGACTAGTACTTCAAGTATCATCATTAAACCTAGATGTCATCTAAATTTTTGGCATGCCAGGACTAGGTAAAACAACCAAGAAATATATTCTAGTATCTCACATCAGAATATATCTTTTGGGACAGGGATGTTTTACTTAACCTAGGCATAAGATAACATCCAGGTGAGACGATGCTTTTAATATTTCAGCAGAGAACCGTTGTTTTTCTTTTTTAAAGCCTCGCGTGAACTACAAAACACTAATGAAGAGTTCATGTGAAAGGCGCAAAATTGACGATGAAGAAAAACCCTACTACTCTAAAGGGGAGAGAGAAATCATATTTATAGACAGTGCTAGGTTAAAAGGGTGGCAACTGGCACAATGTGGGCTTCCTTTTTGTGTTACATTCCAGCTAAATGTGGACTGGTGCTTCAGGTTTTCCTTCTAATATTTGGGTTGCAACTTGTGTGTTTCGGTGATACCGGGCTAACATAATAGTTCAAAGTTTTTTAGAAATATGATACTTTTTGCGGTAATTTTTGACCCCCTCTTACACCATAATATATCAGTTGTTGAAACAATTCATTTAGTATTTGATCAATTAATATATTGACAAGTTACTTCAACATTAATACCACTCAACTGTAGGTTTGACACAGACGATGGAGTCTGGAAGCAAAGTAACATATTTTACTGACTTGAAGAACAAAACTAACGTGAAAAAAAGAGAGCAGAAGTACCTATAGCGCATGGTACCCATGCATTATATCGCCCTGTCCTAACTGCCATTAGCCTGCCCAGAGCGGTACGCCTTACACTATAGGTATCCATATCCATATTAAACCCTTATTCCCCGACAAATAGTGCACAAGGTGCCCCCTCCTCCCTCTAACGCCGGTCATTTTGTGTATTATAGCCATATTCCTTTGTTTATTACTTCTTCTATGTTCATTTGCGGTTATGTTACTTGTCAGGATAGTTGGATTTGGTTTTGGGATGGTTTCAGAGTGAATTGAGACACTTAGTCCCATGGTTGGAAGCTTAAGTTGAAAGAGTTGACCAGAGTTTGACTGTTACGTAGACAATTACGGAATGGAATTTTGATGGTTCCGATAGCTTTGTATGATGATTTTGGACTTAGGCGTATGTCCGGATGTTGATTTGGAGGTCTGTAGGCTGATTTGATGCTTTTTGGCGAAAGTTGGAAAGTTCAAAGTTTAGAAGGTTGAGAGGTTTGACCGAGAGTTGAATTTTTGATATCGAGTTTGGATTTTGGTTCTGGGAGTTGAAATAGGTCCGTTGTGTTATTTGGGACTTGCATGCAAAATTTGAGGTCATTCGGATTTGATTTGATATGGTTCGACATGAGTTTAAAAAGTTGGAAGTTCATTAGTTTCATTAGGCTTGAATTAATGTGTGATTCATAATTTTGGTATTGTTTGATGTGATTTGAAGCTTCGAGTAAATTCATATTGTGTTTTAGGACTAATTGGTATATTTGGATGGGGTCTCGGGAGGGGGAGGGGGGCATCAGGTGTGCTTCGGACGAGATTCAAACCATTTTCTTCATGTCTGGACAACTGATCTAATGTTCGGTGTGTGCTTCTTCGCGTTCGCGACACAGTGGTCGCGTTCACGGAAGCTTCTTGGTTGGAAGACGAAGTGCTCTTCGTGTTCGCGAGTTCAGGAACACATTCGCGATGTTTTGGAGGGCAGTGGCCTTCGCGAACGCGAGATGGAGGACCCATTCGCGTAGAATGGAGGCCGACTGGGGGAACTAGGCCTTAAGCCTTCGCGTTCGCGTGGGAGCTTTCGCATTCGCGTAGGCATGGGGTCGTTAGTCATCGTGTTCGCGACTAGGTCATCGCGTTTGCGAAGGAGGTTTTGGCACCTGACGAAGTTTGTGCATCGCGAACGCGATGCTTTTTCCGTGTTTGCGAAAGTTAATGCTTGGGTAGACTATATAGTACTCTATTTCGAGGGTTTGAGTTATTATATCATATTTTGAGTTATGGAAATCGGATTTGGGCGATTTTGGAGAGAATATTTACGTATTGGATCAGGGTAAATATATTTGACTCGGATTTGTCCATTGTTCAAGACTCTATCTTTGTTTTTATCATTTAATTGGTGATTTGAATTGGAGAAATTAGGGATTTTGGTGAAAACTTTTCCAAAACATAAATTGAGGATTTGAAGGTCGATTTGAGGTCGGAATTGGATGATTTTGGTATGGTTGGACTTGTAACCGAATGGTGTTCAAAATATATGTGTTTTGCCAGGTTCCAGGGTGCGGGCCCGGGGTTGACTTTTTGATTTTGATAAAGATCAAAACATTATTATTTGAAGTTGTTTCCTATGGAGCTATTTGATGATATTAAGTTGTTTGTGACTAGATTCAAGTCATTCAAAAGTCGATACGTGTGGGAAAGGCTTTTTGGAATATTGATTTGCACGTTTTGAGGTAAGTAAGATATCTAAACTTGGATTTGAAGGTATTTAACCCCCGGGACCATATTGTATGAATCGTAAAGGGGTGACGCACATGCTAGGTGAAGAGCGTGTGGGCGTGCACCGGAGTAATCATGATCCGAGTTAACTTTTAGACTATTACCGGATTTGTTTGCTATCATACCTTATTATATCTGTATGTTTCCTACTTGTTGATTATCTGTGTTGTGATTCATGTTAGAAATTATGTTTAGACTATGTAATTATTTGGATGAGACCTAATGAGGCTATTTCTGTTGTTTTGAGATGTCTGTCTTAACTGTAATTATACACCCAGTCATGGTTCTTCGTTTGCATATTATACCTCAGTCTCTGTACATTATTCGTTGTTATATCACATGTTGTGGTTGTTTTTCCATATGTGATACTGCTTGGGCTGAGTGATATGAGATTGTGAGACTTGAGACTTGAGAGGTTGATAATTGAGGTTGGCCGTAAATCCATTTTGAGACTCTTATTTTGGATGGGGCTTCACGCCGCAACAGGTGATATTGGATTTATTATTATTTGGATTGGTATCCATGTCACAGTAGGTCTTATTGACTTTTGATTAGCTTTTGGACAGGATCTACCGCTCCAGAGTCTGACATACCAACAGTGAGCGCATGCATAGTGATATATATATATATATATATATATATACACACACACACACATACACACACACACACACATACACACACACACACACACACACGTACTTTAGTGAGGGGCATTGATGCAAGACACCCATATAGTGCTAAGTGATGGTGTGTGTATGTGACGAAGGGGGCATTTGAGGCAGGCACCTTAAGTTAGCTGAGAGTGAGAGTACTTGAGATTATAACCATGGAATCATTAACTTGACATGCATATTTGACATGTAGGCATAGAGAAGTATTTTCCTCATACTAGCTGTTAAATGAAATGTTCTTATCCGTGTTGGACTTTAACTGTTATATTTGGAAGCATGCCTAAATTCCTGTATTGTGAACGAGCTGAGCATGATAGTTTTTTTGAGTTATTTACTGTTACGATCATCATTATATACTATGTTGTTATTGATATTGGTCTCTGACTGTTCTTCTGAGCTCGTCACTACTTTCAGCCCAAGGTTAGGTTTGTTACTTATTGAATACATTGGATCAGTTGTACTCATATTACACTCTGCACTTTATGTGCAGATCCAGGTACTTCCAGACGTGGTGTTTTCTTAAGCCTTGTTAGTTCTAGTACTTGGGAGACTATGAGGAAGATGCTATATTATCTACAGACCTTGAAGTTATCTTTCATTTATTTCATTTATTGCTGTTCTATTATCCACACAGTTGTATTGAGGATTTGGTTTTGTATTTTTACATTCAGTAGTGCTCATGTACTCATTAACACCAGATTGTTGGGTTGGTTGTAGCATTATATGTGGAGCCACCAGTTGCTCCAGTGGAGGCGTAGGTACTTGATAATGTTGAGCCGATAGGACCAGCCCAGAAATCGGCGGTGCCTATAATGATGCATGGTATTTGGAGGCTTTGGGTCAGATTTTGAGTGTGTATAGGGGGTTGGCTCAGACAGTTTTGATGCCAGTTGCACCAGCTATCTCATAGGATATGGGAGGAGCTCAGACTCCCGCCGCCCGTACTCTAGAGCAGCTAGCTTAGGGCCATCAGACACTGGGGTTGTTACCTGTACAACCAGTTATTGTTGCTCCGGCCGAGGTCGATCTATCTATGTCTCATGCGGAGCAGAGGAGGTTAGAAAATTTTAGGAAGCTTGATCCACTCGAGCTCAGTGGAGCAGAGTCAAAGGATGCTTTGGATTTTTTTGACTGTTGTCATCGGATTCTTTGCACTGCAGGTATTGTGGATAACAGTGGAGTTGCTTTCATTACCTTTCAGCTGACAGGGCTAGCCTACAAATTGTGGAGAGATTTTGAGTTAGCTAGGCCAGATGGAGCAGCGCCACTTACGTGGCATAAGTTCTCAGTTCTTTTCTTACAGAAATTTGTCCCACAAACGCGCAGAAAGAAGTTGGCATAGGCAGTTTGAGCAGCTATGCCAGGAGGGTATAACCATGACCCAATACGAGATAAGATTTTCAGATTTGGCATGCCATGCCATATGGTTGGTTCCCACTAAGAGGGAGAGGATCAAGAGGTTTATTGATGACCTCAACTATGGTCTACGTTACAGTTTGGCTCGAGAGGCCGAGACAGATGTCGGGTTTGACCAAGTGATTGAGATTGCTAGGCGCTTGGATCAAGTTCGCAGGCTTGAGCGTGAGGATTGGGAGGGCAAGATGCCCTATGGTTCAGGTTGTTTTAGTGGTACCTCTTTTGGAGGCCAATCACATCACAACAGAGGTCATCCTTATAGGCCCGCTCAGATTACTCGTCAGGTTCCTCGTGGTCCATTAGCTAGCCATGGTTCATACAAAACCCATCCAGTTCAGTCATCTTTTAGTGCATTTCCAACTCAGATTTCATACCGTGCCCCTTTAGTTCAGGGTTCGTCAGTTATGGGTTCTTCCAATGGTTATACTAGTTCTCGAGGCCCGATTCACACCTCGTAGTTATCCATAGAACGAGGTTGCTACAAGTGTGGGGAGTTAGGTCACGTGAGGAGGTTTTGACCCTGTTTTACTGGAGGTCCTATGTAGCAGAGAGGTTAGGCTATGATTTCTGCACCAGTTATAATACCACCCGCTCAGCCAGCTCGGGGTAGAGGTCGTTCAGGTCGAGGTCGCCCTAGAGGGAGAGGTCCGACAAGTGGTGGTTAGGCTCGATGCTATGCTTTTCCTGCCTAGCCAGAGGCAGTTGCTTCAGACGCAGTTATCACAAGTATTGTTTCAGTGGCCATCGGGATACTTCAGTATTATTTGACCCTGGTTCCACTTATTCATATGTATCAGCGTACTTTGATCGTTATTTGGACATGCCCCGTGATTATTTAGTTATGCATGTTCATGTATCTACGTTTGGTCATATGTGGTGACTATTGAGAGTTATGAGATGAGTGTTGATATTTTACGGCTTAGCATGTTTGATTTTGACATGATTCTAGGCATAGATTGGTTGTCACCATATCATGCTATCCTTGATTACCACACTAAGACTGTAACATTGGCGATACAGGGGTGTCAAGATTAGAGTGGAGAGGCTCCCTGGATTATGTTCCTAGTAGAGTTATTTCACATTTGAAGGCTCAACGGATTGTTGAGAATGGATGTTTAGCATATTTGGCCTTCGTGAAGGATGTTAATGATGATGCTCCTGCCATTGAGTTAGTTCCGGTAGTGAGAGACTTCCCAGATGTGTTTCCAGCAGAGCTTCCAGGCATACCACCCAACAGGGACATCGATTTTGGTATTGACTTGGTGCCCGCAACTCAGCCCATCTCTATTTCACCGCAACTTGATAAGGAGCTACTTGATAAGGGGTTAATCAGGCCTAGTATGTCACCTTGGGGTGCACCAGTTGTATTTTTGAAGAAGAATGATGGTACTACGAGGATGTGTATTGACTAAAGGCAGCTACACAAAGTGACAATCAAGAACAAGTACCCTCTATCGTGCAATGATGACTTATTTGATTAGCTTTAGGGTGATAAAGTGTTTTCAAAGATTAATTTGAGGTCTGTGTATCATCAGCTGAATTCAGGATTCAGATATTCCGAAGACGGCATGCAGGACTCGCTATGGTCACTACAAATTTCTAGTGATGTCTTTTGGGTTGACCAATACCCCAGCATCCTTTATACACCTGATGAATAATGTATTTCAACCATATCTTGATTCTTTTGTCATAATATTCATTGATGACATATTGTTGTACTTACACATCCAAGAGGATCATGAACATCATTTGAGGATCGTACTCCAAACCTTGAGAGAGAAGAAGCTATATGCTAAATTCTCCAAGTGTGAATTTTGGCTTGACTCAATGGTGTTTTGGGGCACGTGGTGTCTAGTGAGGGGATCAAGGTAGATCTGAAGATAATTGAGGCAGTTCAGAGTTGGCCTAGACCTTCTTATGTTATTGCGATCCGGAGTTTCTTTATTTTGGTCGAATATTACCATTGTTTAGTGGAGGGTTTCTCATCCATTACCGCACCTTTGACAAGATTGACCTATAAAGGTGCTCCTTTCAGATAGTCCGATGAGTGTGAGGTGAGCTTTTAGAATCTCAAAACTGCATTGGCCACATCCCCATTGTTGGTGTTGCTTATAGGTTTGGGATCGTATACCATGTAATGTGATGCATCGTGTATTGAGCTTGGCATCGTGTTGATGCATAACGATAGGGTGATTGCCTATGCATCTCGGTAGTTGAAGGTTTATGAGAAGCTTTACCTTGTACAAGACTTAGAGTTGGCAGCCATTGTTCACGCACTGAATATTTAGATGCACTATATATACAGCGTTCCATGTGAGGTCTATACCAACTACCAGAGTCTCCAGGATCTGTTCAAATAGAAGGACCTTCATTTGAGGCAACAGAGATAGTTAGAGTTGCTGAAAGACTATCATATCACCATATTATATCATACGTGAAAGGCCAATGTGGTGGACGATGCATTGAGTAGGAAGGCTGAGAGTATGGGTAGTTTGGCATATTTACTGGTAGCAGAGAGGCCACTAGCCATGGATGTACAGGCTTTGGCTTTGTGAGATTGGATATTTTGGATCCTTTCCGAGTTCTTACTTGCGTTGTTGCAAAATCATTGTTGTTGGAGCGTATCAAGGCTCGCGAGTTTGATGATCCTCACTTGTGGGTATTGAAGGACACAGTGCAGTGGGGTGGTGCTAAGGCTAATGTGATGATGGGGTTATGCGGCTTCAAGGCCGAATATGTGTTCTAAATGTTGATGAGTCGAGAGATTTGATCCTTGAGGAGTCTCACAACTCATGCTATTCCATTTACCCAAGTATCACGAAAATATACCGTGACTTGAAACAACACTATTGGTGGTGGAGAATGTAGAAAGATATTTTTGCTTATGTCTCTCGGTGTTAGAATTGTCAACAGGTGAAGTATAAGTATCAGAAACCGGGAGGGTTGATTTAGAGATTGGAGATACTGGAGTGGAAGTAGGAGCACATCACCATGAATTTTGTGGTAGGCTTATCATGGACCTTGAAGAAATTTGACCTAGTATGGGTTATTGTGGACCGGTTGACAAAGTCCACACACTTCATCCGGTGATGACTTCCTATTCTTCAGAGCGGTTGGCTCAGATTTACATCCGGGAGATTATCCACCTGCATGGCATGCCTATTTTCATCATTTCTGACCGAGGCACACAGTTCACATCGCAGATTTGGAGAGCAGTGCAATGAGAGTTTGGCAGATGGGTTGAGTTGAGTACATCATGTGAGCGACGAAGTTACTAGGGATTTCTCTCCAGTGTCTGCTAAGATGCTTCGGTCTTTGGTTACAGACTGATAGGCAGTCCGAGCACACTATTTGGATCTTGGAGGACATGTTACGTGCATCTGTTGATTGATTTTGGGGGGGGGGGGGTGGGGGTCATGGGATACATTTCTACTACTCGCAGAGTTTTTCTGCAATAATAGGTATCAATCGAGTATCCAAATGGCACCTTGTGAGGCCTTGTACGGGAGGCGATGTTGTTCTCCGGTTGGTTGGTTCGATCATGGGGAGGCCAGATTGTTGGGCACTAATTTGGTCTGTAATTCTATGAAGAAGGTTAAGGAGATTCAGTTGTGATTTCCTACAACATAATGCATATAGAAGAGTTATGTGAACCGAAAGGTCTGAGATATAGCTTACACAGTGAGTGAGAAGGTTCTACTCAGAGTTTCGCCCATGAAGGGTGTGCTGAGATTCGGGAAGAAAGGGAAGTTGAGTCCTAGATAGATTGGCCCTTTTAAGGTGCTTGAGAGAGTTGGTGAGGTGGCCTACAGACTTGCCTTGCCACCTAGTCTATCGGGAGTTCAATAGTGTTTCATGTTTTGATGCTTCGGAAGTTCTATGGTGATCTTTGTCATATTCTGGACTTCAGCACGGTGTAGTTAAATGGGGATTTGACTTATGATGTAGAGCCAGTGGCCATTTTGGATTGGTAGGTTCGAAAGTTGAGATCAAAGAATATAGCATCAGTGAACGTTCAATGGAGAAGTTAGCCGGTCGAGGAGGACACTTGAGAGACCCAGTAGGAGATACAGACCAGATATCCTCACATTATTGAGACTCCAGGTATGATTTTAGACCCGTTCGAGGACAAACATTTGTTTAAGAGGGGGAGAACGTAACGACCCGGTCGATCACTTTGTGTATTGTAGCCTCTTCCCCTATTTCTTGCTTCTTCTATGTTCATTTATGGTTATGCGACTTGTCGAGATGGTTGGATTTGGTTTCAGGGTGGTTTCAGAGTGAATTGGGAGTTTGACTTCTATGTAGACAACTCTGGAATGGAGTTTTGATGGTTATGATAACTTCGTATGGTGATTTTGGACTTAGGCATATGTCTAGATATTGATTTGGAGGTCTGTGGGTTGATTTGGTGCTTTGTGGCAAATGTTGGAAAGTTGAATATTTTGAAGGTTGAGAGGTTTGAGCGAGAGTGGAATTTATTGATATCAGGTTTGCATTTTGGTTTCGGAAGTTGGAATAGGTTTGTTGTATCATATGGGACTTGCATGAAAAATTTGAGGTCATTCAGAGTTGATTTGATATGGCTCGGCATGTGTTTTAGAAGTTGGAAGTTCATTTATTTTACTAAGCTTGAATTGATGTGCAATTCATAATTTTGGTGTCGTTTGATGTGATTTGAGGTTTCAAGTAAGTTCGTATTGTATTTTAGGACTTGGTGCTATATTTGGATGAGGTCTTGGGAGGCTTCGGGTGTGTTTCAGATGAATTTCAGACCATTTTCTTCATGTTTGGACAGCTGATCTGGTGTTTGGTGTGTGCTTCTTCGCGTTTGCGACATAATGGTCGTGTTCACAGAGGATTCTTTGTTGGCAGGTGAAGTGCTCTTTGCGTTTTCAAGTCCGGCAATGCATTCGCGATACTTTGGAGGGAAGTGGCCTTCACGAACTCGAGATGGAGGATGAATTCCTTTAGAAGGGAAGTCGGTTGGGGGCACTAGGCCTTAAGCCTTCGCGTTCGCGTGGGAGCTTCCATCTTCGCGTAGGCATGGTGTCGTTGGTCATCGCATTCATGACTAGGTCATCGTGTTCGTGAAGGAGGTTTTGGCAGCTGGCGAAGTTGGTGCTTTCCGAACGCGATGCTTCTTCCGTGTTCGCGAAGGGTAATGCCTGGGCAAACTATATCATACTCTATTTCGAGAGTTTGAGTTATTATATCATATTTTGAGTTGTGGAGCTCGGATTTAGGCGATTTTGGAGGAGAGTTTCATATTTTGGATCTGGGTAAGTATTTGTTACTCGGATTTGTCCATTATTCATAGTTCCATCTTTGTTTTTATCATTTACTTAGTGATTTAAATTGGAGAAATTGGGTTTTTTGTTTTGTGAAAACCTTTCTAAAACATAAATTGATGATTTGAAGGCGATTTAAGGTTGGAATTAGATGATTTTGGTGGTTGGAATCCTAATTAAATGGGTGTTCGAAATTTATAAGTTTTGTCGAGTTTTGGGGTGCGGGTCCAGGGTTGATTCTTTGATTTTAATAAAGATAGAAACTTTATTGTTTGAAGTTGTTTCCTACGACTTTATTTAACGATATTATGTTTTTTATGACTAGATTCAATTCGTTCGGAAGCCGATACATGTAGGAAAGCTTGAGGTAAGTAATATATCTAAACTTGGGTTTGAGGGTATTTAACCATGGGAGCCATGTTATATGAATCATATTGGAGTGTCACACATGCTAGGTGATGTGCGTGTGGGAGTGAACCGGAGTATCCATGTTTTCTTACTTGTTGATTATCTGTGCTGTGATTCATATTAGAAATCATGTTTAGGCTATGCAATTATTTGGTTGAGACCTAATGAGGCTATTTATGTTATTTTGAGTTGTCTGTCTTAACTGTAATTATACACCTAGTCATGGTTCTTCATTTGTATATTATACCCCAGTCTTTGTATACTATTCATTGTTACATCACATGTTGTGTTTGTTTTTCCATATGGGATACTGCTTGGACTGAGTGATATGAGATTGTATGCCTTGATACTTGAGAGGTTGATGACTAAGGTAGGCTGTAGAGCCACATTGAGACTCTTATTTTGGATGGGGCTTCATGCCGCAATAGGCCATAATGGATTTATTATTATTTGGATCGGGATCCATGCCATAACAGGCCTTATTGACTTTTGATTAGCACTTGTGCAGGATCCCCCCTCCAGAGTCTGACATACCGGCAGTGAACGCAGGAATAATGATATAGATACACGTGTTTTTTTGAGGCATTGATGCTAGGCACTTGTACAGTTCTGAGTGATGGGGTGTGTGTGACGAAGTGGGAATTTTAGGCAATCACCTTGAATGAGCTGAGAGTGAAAGTACTTGAGATTATCACCATAGAATCATTAACTTGACATGTAGGCATAGAGATGTATTTTCATGATGCTAGCTAGTAAATGAGATATTTTTTTCCGTGTTGGACTTTACTGTTGTATTTGGAAGCATGCCTAAATTCATGTACTGTGAACAAGCTGAGCATGGTCATTTCTTTGAGTTATTTACTATTATGGTTATCATTAAATCCTATATTATTAGTGATATTGGTCTCTGACTGTTCTTCTGAGCTCGTCACTTGGTTTTGTTTCTTATTGAGTACATGGGGTCATTGTACTCATACTACACTCTGCACTTCATATGTAGATCCAGGTACTTTTGGATGTGATGATTGCTAAAGTAGTGTTGGTACCAGTACTTGGGAGACTATGAGATAGCTTCTATGTTGTCCGCAGACCTTGAAGTTCTCTTTCATTTATTTCCTTTATTACTGCTCTATTGTCCAAACAGTTGTATTGAGGATTTAGTTTTATATTTTTATATTCAATAGTGCTCATGTACTTGTTAACACTAGATCGTTGGGATGGTTGTAGCAATATTATGTTGTTTTCATCGAATATTTCCGCTGCTGAGTTTAATTAAACTATGTTTTATCAAGTTTGTTCTTATATGTCACTGTTGGTTTGCCTAACAAGTAGTGATAGGCGACGTCGCAACTCCGGCGGGAGTTGGGTCGTGACCCCTCCCTTGGTTAAATTGCTCCATTAATGGCTAGTGAAGGTCCCACCACGTGGAGTTTTCCAAGTTTTCTATCTAAAAATACAAGACTAAAGTGTAGAAAAAGAATTTTGCTCGAATTTGGGGGAAATGAGCATTTCGGCCAAATTAAACATTAAGGAAAGAACTTCAATGTGAGGTGTTTTTTACCAAATGTTTTGCTTATAATAACCGGAGATATTATAGCTAATGTTTATAGTAAACCATGTATTCTTGTATTTTTTCCAAGTTTGACAAGTGTTTTAACCCAAAATTGCCTCTCTTTTTACCCGAATGGAAATGTTTTTGAATTTAAATTCTGTAATTCGGGAATTTCGTGTAAAAGTCTAAATTATATGTCACGATCCGGAATCCTAACCTCGAGGCTGTGATGATGCCTAACATTTTCCTTACTAGACGAGCCAAGGTTAGCTAAATACTTAACCAGTTTTAACAATTTAAATCAAAACATCAATAATAAAAAGTTGGAATAGTTTGAAATAGGTGTGATAAATAGAACGTTACGTAGTCTAAACGCATCCTAGAAATCTGGAATCACGAATAAATGAGAAGACTAGAATTCTACAGATAAAGCTTGAACGAAATACAACTGTTCGAAAAGAAAATAGTAAAAGTAGGATCGAAGGGACTTGAGGGACTGCGAACACCAGCAGTTCTACCTCAAGTTTTCCCTAGCTGTCAAATTCGAGCAGTTTCTGCTACGCACCGCTAGGACAACACCGGTATTTGCACAAGAAGTACAAAAGTATAGCATGAGTGCAATCGACCCCATGTACTATGTCAGTGCCGATCCTAATCTCGACGAAGTAGTGACAAGGTTATGGCAAGTCACTCATAAATAACCTACACGAGAATAATAACAACAGAAAACAAGAATAGAAGTGAAAAAGAAAATTCATATGAACGGACCGAAGGTCAACTACCAGGGGGGCCTAGAAGAAAAATAAACTCAAATCTCATATTAAAATTCCGAGAACAATCTCTACAGCCACAAACAACTTACAACACATTAAATCTATTGCGGCACGCAACCCGATCCCACCATATTATCATCATCTGTTCATATCATATTCCGTGCTTATTCCTTCATATCATTTCATATCCTTTCAATACCGTTGCGGCGTGACCGATGCTAACAATTTCAAATTTATCAACATAAACAACTCAATAACAATATTTACGAAATATCAACATAAAAGAAGATGAAACGTACTGAAATTTTAAGATCCACCAATATAACAGAGAATATCTAATACCTCGAAATTCCAAACCTTTTCGATTCATCAATACAAAAAGAGCTAAACGACTCACATAAGCGAAATAACATAATAGAGTGCATCAAATGATATAAGGATAATAAAAACAGGTAAAATATGTGACAATGAGAATGTACAATTAAGGCAAGTAGAAACAAGTAAAAAATGAGTAGAAATCGTGTGAGAAATGAACAAATTCAAGCAAGTAACAATTAACAAGTATAATATAGATGTCAAGTAAGAACATGCAACGATTGAAGCATATAACTAGAAATAACACGGATAAATAAAGGTATTAAAATAAATAGCCAAATCCCGCATGCTAAATCCCATGGTAGAGCATATACACTCGTCACCTCTCATATACATTTTTTCTCCTCATAATTCACATAACAAATAGTTCAACAAGTCCAAACTCCCTCAAATCCAGTTAGATACAACACTTACCTCTTTTCGAAATCAAATACACTTAACTACGGTCTTTCCTTTAGAATTAGCCTACAAACCGGTCAAATATAGCCAAATATAGTTTAAATAATTTAAAAATAAGCTTTACATACAACCCGCAAGTGAAAATGATTCGATTTGATGAATTTGAAAAACATCAACAAAAGTCAAACCTTGGCCCACTTGGCCAAAACCAGGGATTCAGACCAAAATCCGATTACCCATTCACCCCAAGTTCGGTTATGTAATTTATTTTGAAATCCGAACTCAATTTGAGGTGTAATTCTTAGTTTTGCAAAATCTTAAATTCTACCCAAATCCCTAATTTCTACCATTAGATTCATGAATTAAAGGTCAAAATCAATGGGTGATTATAGAAATATATCAAAACTAGTCAAAAATCGCTAACCAATAAAGTGGGGATGAAATTTCTCCTCAAAATCGCCATTAGGCCAAGCTCTAGCTTTTAAAATGGTCAAAATGACCAAATCCCGATTTTTAACACTTTAAATATCTTGGCGTCAGGTGTTCTTCGCATTCTCTAAGCACCAGACGCGTTCGCGATGCACCGGCCAATTGGCCTTCGCATTCGCGAAGGCTTAACTCCCTGCCTGTCTTCGAGTTCGCGAACCAAGGTCCGCATTCGCAAAGAGGGACCACCTGATCTCCCCCCAGATCCTACGAAGCTTCGCGTTTTTGTGAAGCCTGTGGCGTTCGCAAACGATAAGCCCCCCATTGCTTCACGTTCACAACCGGCTTCTCGCGTTCACGAAGAACATCCAGCTCCCAACCTAAATTTCCCCTTCGCGGCCGCGAAGCACAATGCACCAGACACAAAACACAGCTGAAAACTAGCAATCCCCTAAGTCCAAAATGGTTCGAAGCCTATCCAGAACTCACCCGAGCCCCTCGGGCTCCAAACCAAATATGTACATAAGTCTAACAACATCATATGAACTCACTCGCACAATAAAAATAGCAAAATAACATTTAGAAATATGGATCGAACATCAAAACACATGAAATTCAATAAAAAACTCAAGAACCTCTAGAATCACAACAAGCGTCGAATCCTATCAAACCAACTCCAAACTGGACCAAATTTTGTTGACAAGTTTCAAATAGCAAAACGGAACTATACCAAGTTCCAAAATCAAAATCTGAACCCGATAACTATAAAGACAACCTACAGTTATACCTAGAAACTTTCCATACATTCAAATTACTAACTTTTGGCAAAACAAATCAAATCAACCTAGGGACCTCCGAATTTAATTTCGGACATGTGTCCAAGTCCAAAATCACAATACGGACCTAGCGGAATTGTCAAAATACCAATCGGGATTGTTTATACAAAATATTGAACGCAGTCGACTCTAGCCTCATTTTTAGTCAAAAGTTTTTATTTTCTTTAAAATTTTACATAAAAGCTTTGAAAAGCGACACGGACTATGCACGCAAACCAAGAAGCATTAAATGAAGCTACGAGAGGTATGGAATCATGAAAATTAAGTCTAGAATTCAAAACGACCCAACGGGTCGTCACATTATAATTATATAAATTTTAGTTTTTAAAATATCTTTTTGTGCATTTTCTTTTCTTTCTTTTTTATCAAATTTTTGTTTATTTTTGAATTTGTGTCCTTACTTTTTTTGTTGCCAATTTCACATTGCGTTATGAATGTTTTTTGTCAATTAATATTTAGTTTAATAATTTATTGTTGAAGTTTAATTGTATAAAGTTTTTTTAGTATTGCTCATGTGGTCGAGACAAGTGGATGACCGATGTCCCACCGATGTTTCCAGACACTAGAGCAGCACGCGACCAGGTGTGTCTTGCGACAGTTTGGATGTGCGCAGAGTGTACCTGCTCCTCCCATTTGGGAACTCACGCGTCACAAGTGGGACGATCTGTGTAAGGTCGACCAAGCACTCTTGGCTTGGATCCAAGGGCGGAACTACTAAGGCCCAAGGGGTGGTACATCACTCGTAAGCTTCCGTCGATATATTAAATATATATATGTACATACATGTGCAAAACTCGATAAATATTTCACATGCCACCCTGAGTGACAAATGATGTCATTGTACCAGTGGCAAGAGGCAGAAAGTTCCTCCTTTATTACTTGACTTTTGACTTGTTTGTCTTTTCTACTTGGTTAAAATTTTCATGTTTTTACATATATCATGTTCTCTTTATTTATATTTCTTTAATTAATTTTGTTGACTTTATTACTTGACTTTTGACTTGTTTGTCTTTTCTACTTGGTTAAAATTTTCATGTTTTTACATATATCATGTTCTCTTTATTTATATTTCTTTAATTAATTTTGTTGACTTTATTACTTGACTTTTGACTTGTTTGTCTCTTCTACTTAGTTAGGGAGTATGTGCTTATTTCACAGAAATAAAATACTTTGACAAATCTTGTTTCCCATTAGAATTCCAAACAAAACCCCTCGACCATCGTGTCCCATCCCCTTATTTTTCCCTACATGTCATCGACTGAGTCCGGAACCAAAGTGTGATTCTTTTAGACTCAAAGAACCATAATATATGGAAGAACAACTGGGCACCATAATATGTATAGCGCGGTCAATAACCGCGCTTTATTTGAACATAAAATGGGCGGGAAGGTATAGCGCGCATATGTACCGCGCTATAGTATAGCGTGGTATATATGAGATCTATACCTATATAAATAAACGGCCCTTCTCCTTCCCCACCAGACGCGAACCACCAGACCCCCCTCCTTTAAAAAAATTTCAGCGGTCCCCCCATCATTTTTATCCAAAACAAACTCGGTTGGAGCCCATCGGTCCCACAAAAAGTGTAGATTCTTGGTCCCACATCGTATCTAAGGCGCTATCTCCTAGTGGGTTGCTCGTTTCGGCTTCAAATCTCCAAATCTTCAACTTTTAAAAAAATTAAAATCGAGGTATTCCGACTTATTTTTTGTTAAAACTCATGTATAAAAAAATACCTATTAGTTATTTTTTACTGTGTTCTATATTATTTCGTGATTGTTTTGTGATTTAATTAATTTATTATTTTTTATCTGGATTATATTATTAGTGTGCTAAAAATAATTAGTAAAATAGAAAAAATATTATTAGTTGTTAAAAAAATATTAATTAGTTAATTTTTACTGTGGTATATATTTTTTCGTGATTATTTTGTGATTAAATTAATTTGTTATTTTAATCCGATTTAGATTATTTATTTTGTTAAAAGATTAGTAAGATAGATAAATTGTTATTTTAGGAATAATTAATCTTATTTAGATATTATTGTTGTACATATATGAATATGTGACTTTAATATTGTTTAGTTCCCCGTAGTGGTATGTTGTGCCCGTAATTTTAATGTAGTGCTCGTATTTAAAATGTAGTGCCCTTTAGCGTTGTATCTGTGTAGTTCAAACACAAACTCTCTCGAATTCTAGTCAACAAACGTACGAAAATAATATTAGAAAATAACAATATGTGTCAAACTAAGTATTGTTATATGAATATTTAATAATTAAATCTTGTATAGTTATAAAAATTAATTATTTAATTTTATTATAGTAAAAAATAGGTGAGTATCAAACAAACATATAAAATAAGAAACAAACATATAAAATCATAAACTAACATATGAAATAAGAAATAAACATATAAAATAAGAAACTAACATATTAAATAATAAACAAACATATAAAATAGTAAACTAACATATAAAATAATAAAGTAACATATAAAATAATAAACTAACATATAAAATGATAAACCAACATATAAAATATAAAATTATAACATAAAAAATGTATCAACATAATTATCAATATAGTAAAAATATAGAATAAATTTTAATATTAAACATATTCCAATATATTTAAAGATGTTAAGCAATTAAAAAAAATACTTTAATTAATATTGTTCAATTTACAGTAGTTGTCATAGAGGTTCTGCATGTGCATCCCGGACCTGCATCGCTAGAGCTACTGTTGCTACAGGCCGAGCATATGTCTTCATACATATGGGAGGGGCAGTGTTTGTCCCAGACATTCTGCGCTAGACGAATAGACGATATGTGGGGGTTGATTAGGGCCTACTGTCAGGACTCAGAATTCACTATAGATCATGATGTCGCCTTACGTCGCCGTCAGGCAAGCCAATGATAATTTGCTAATTTAATTACTCATTTCTATTACTTTTGAAATCATAATTTTCACTAATTAAATAGTATGAAATAGAATTTACAGAGTGACACAATGATAATTACGTGAATTACCATACTAACATCCAGTAGGAACCCCCAATATCCGGTGTCACAAGTACATGAGCATCAACTAGGAAATATGATAAAATACAACCTCTGTCTAGAATACAAATTAGACAGGAGAATATAAATAACTTTGTTGGAGACTATGTATGCTCCGGATTCGTAAAATATACTGCAAGTGTAGTATGAGTATGTAAAACAACACGTACCCAGTAAGTATCAAGTCTAACCTCAAAGAAGTAGTGACGAGAGGTCGACATCGACACTTACTAAAGGTCCAATAAAGCAATATAATAAATGCGTGGGCAGAGATGAAGTGCACAACAGTAATGGAGTAAATCTGTAAGGTTTATAATCTTCTAAATATTTCTTTTAAAGCATAAATCTCCCGATCTCATATTCCACATTAATATCTCAGAAAAATACCAAGTATCAATACCAAATAAATAAGAAATACCAAAAACAAATGCTGGGCTTCAGTGAAAAGATTTATCTCGGGAATATTCGAACTACTAGCGATAACGCACGATTCTGCCGAGGTCATTCAGCCCGATCCGGAATAACGTGCATACTGCCGAGGGAAGTGCGACACGATCCATAGATGCATCTATACTGTCGAGGTATTCTACCCACTCCACAAGAAAGGAGGACACTTTATGAACCTCCGAAATGAGAAGCTATCACAAGGTTAACATATAAGGATGTACAATTTCTATTAACAGTCGAGTGATTTGCACAAAAATTCAAGTATGTGAAATTTCGGTCTTTTACTATTTCCTCTAACAATTTTCAATATGATTCAAGTACTTCAATTAATAAAGGATACAAATATTATAAGTAATTCATGATTTGAGTCCTAAACTACCCGGACATAACATAATTAGTAGCTATGTACAGACTCTTGTCACCTCGCGCGTACGTAGCCCCACAATTAACATCAGATATTAATTAAAATCACCTATGGGGTAAATCCCCTCTTACGAGGTTAGACAAGAGACTTACCTCGCTCAGAAACTCCATAGCGGGCTCCAACGCCACTTTAACATCTCAAACCGTTGCTTGTCGATCTAAAACTATGCAAACAAGGTGCAAACCAATCAAAATGTGTTATAATACCCATAATTAATCAATTTAAACAATTTTTAACTCCACTCGAAAATTCGATAAAATTCACCCTCGGGCCCACGTGCCCGAATTCCAAACTTTTTCGGAGATAAACTTTAAATCCATTTCGTGGTCAAAATCCAAAAATACCAATTTCTAGGTTTTTCTGCAAAATCCCAAATTCCTACTGATTTTCATGATTAAATTCATATATAAACCAAGTACGTAATTTGAAATGGGTGGGAATCACTTACCTTGCATTTGATGGTAAAAATACTCCCTTGAAAAGCTCCAAAAATCGCTCAAGCCGTGTGGAAAATGGGTGAAATGAACCCAAATCCCATTTTTAAAACATTCTGCCCAGCACAGTCGCACCCTTCTTCGCGTTCGCGACCAATGCCTCGCGTTCGCGAAGGCCAAATGTCACTGCCCCAAAATTCTCTTCGCGTTCGTGACCTCCTCATCACGTTCGTGCAGCCTCCGACCCCTGCCCCTTCGCGTTCGCGTTCCGAGAGCCGCTCCTCCTTTTCCTTCTAAGCGTTCGCGATCGCACCCTTCGCGTTCGCATAGGCTTCCCCAGCTTCTGCTTCGCGTTCGCGTAGGCTTCATCGCGTTCGCGATGGGAAAATACCAGCAGCCCAAATATCCTTCTTCGCGAACGCATACATCCCTATGCATTCGCGAAGAAGAAAACCTGGCACTAGCACCAACAATTGAAATTCAGCCAAACTTGGTCCAAAACCACCCCGGAATACACCGAGGCCCCCGAGACCCCATCCAATCATATCAACCAGTCCCAATACATGACACGAACCTGATCGAGGCCTCAAATCACATCAAACAACATCAAAACAATGAATCACAACCCAATTCAAGATTTATGAGCTTTAGAACTTCAAACTTCTACATTCGATGCCGAAACCTATCAAATCAAATCCGATTGACCTCAAATTTTGCACACAAGTCATAATTGATATTACAAACCTACTCCCACTTCTAAAATCAGAATGTGACCCCGATATCAAAAATTTCACTCTTGGTCAAACTTCCCAAAAATCATCTAAATTCCTAACTTTCGCCAATTGACGCCGAAACGACCTACAGACTTCCAAATCAATGTCTGGACACACTCCTAAGACTAAAATCACCATACCAAACTATTTCCAGGCTCGAAATCCCAAACGAAAATCAATAACATCAAAATCCGCTTCAACCCAAACTTAGAAAATTATTAAACCTTCAAAATGCCAACCTTTCGTAATAAGCGCTAAAATACTCCCGGTCCACCCGATACTCAACTCGAACATATGATCAAGTCTGAAATTATCATACGAACCTATTAGAACCTTCAAATCCTATTCTGAGGACGATTGCTCAAAACTCAAAATTTGGTCAACTCTTTCAACTTAAAGCTTCCAATTTTATAATTTTTCTTTCCAAACCAACTCCGAACTTCCCGAAATTAAATTACGACCACACGTACAAGTCATAATACTTGGAGTGAAGCTACTCAAGGCCTCAAACCACTGAATAACATGCTAGATCTCAAAATAACCGATCGGGTCGTTACACCAACCCACTCCATCCCCTAAACCCTAAACCCGTATAATTAGATGCCTTTAGGATACGAGTTTCTATAGGATCATAGAGATCGGACAGTTGCAATTCGACTGGTGGTTGATCATGAAAATGATAGAGCGATGGCGACCGGAGACGCATACGTTTTATTTACCCATCAACGAGGCTACCATCGCGCTTCAGGATGTAGAGGTTCTTTTTGGCCTAGCGGTTGATGGATTACCTGTAGCTTTACTGCATGCTATTAGAGAATATATGGGATTTGATTACCTACAGATGTTGCAGCGGTTCACTGTTTTCCAGCCAGCGGAGGAGGCTGCATTGAGTGAGGCCAGTCGTTTGCAGTTGACTCCCGTCTGACAGCATCTGGAGGCGATGAATGCGGAGATTACGGATGATTCACCGTCGGAGGTTATTAATCGGCACACGACATTGGTGATGTTGCTGATGTTTGGTGGTGTATTGTTCCCGATAACTTCGGGAAACCTAGTCAACTTGAGATTTCTTCATCATCTTGAGCGGCTAGATGATTTACCTGGTTACAGTTGGGGTGCAGCTGTTCTAGGTTACCTGTATAGGCAGATGTGTCGGGCGTGCATGGGCACCCAGAGAGACGTTGCCGTATTTTTGCCGCTGCTGCAGGTGAAAACATAGTCAATTCTTTTCATGATTATAACATACACAGTAAAATAATAACATAACATTTACGTTAACAATGTATATTAGATTTGGGCATGGGAGCGGTTCTTGCAGTTCCAGCCACCTCTACCACCCATCGTTCCGGATGCACCACCTCTACCATTTCTCCCTTTAGCTAGGAGGTGGGTTGATAGGCGAGGCTACAGACGAGAGGTCGAGGCTCGACATAATCTCCCCTATTACAGGGATTTGTTGGATTTTCTTGAAGGCGCACAGGTACATGTATACTTAAGTTTACTTGGCCTGGCTTTATATGTGTTGTGTTTACTCACGATTCCTGTTTTTACTTAATAGTTCATATGGAGGCCATATAATGACAAGCTAATAGCTTGTTTTCCCGATTATTGCTCGAGCGGCCGAGTTATGTGGAGCTCTTCCGTCCCATTGATGTGTCTCGATATTGTCGAGCATCATGCCACGGAGCGAGTCCTTCGCCAGTTTGGTCGACTGCAGCTTGTACCTACTCCGCCTGCTTGGCTTAGGACACATTACTAGTGGGATGATCATTCCAGGGTTGACCAGACATACGTGGCCTAGCTAGAGGCGCAAATTGAGATTTGGGACTGTCGGTATGACCTGATTGCGCCACCCACTCCACCTGAGCATACGGATGGTGAGCATGAGTATATAGGATGGTATCTCAGCATTACCTGACTTTCGTCGGGAATCCCGTTCATCGCGCTGGTGGTCGGTACATTCCATATGCCGGGAGGCATGATGCACTGGTATGTTATTTGTTATACTTACTTATAACGTTAACCTATCATTCTATAATTAATATATTACATGTTGTGCAGGCTATTGGCTTACATATGTTCTACCAGATGGGACTGCAGATGCAGCAACATACCGGCGAGGGAGTGATAGATTTGCATAATTATGGCTGGCAGGTTACAAATCTGGCTTCCCGAACATTGAGGCGAGCCCGAGATGATGAGCGCTTAGGATACGAGGCTGATTATGTGCCGCTAGAGCAGTACCATCGTGGGCCAGCAGTAGATCCTGAACGTGGTCGACGTGGCAGGCATGTCCAGAGAGGAAGGGGTGTCCCACGAAGTCGTGGGGGATCGGCGAGGACATGGTCCCCAGCAAGGGGGCGTTGAGCCACCTGTTTAGGATTTTGGAGTTGATCAGCCGGGTGACCACCCTGAGCCAGACGATGCTCCTCATGATATGCCGTCATTCAGCCTTCAGCTGACGCCAGGGACTTCGTAGGTGACCCCGTCAGCTCCATTGTTGATCGCGGGCACGGCCATTACGCGACAGGAGTGGGATTAGTATTTTCCTGGTCCCCTAGAGCCATAGACGGTTGCTGATGATCGTCATACACGAGATGTGCATAGTGGGCACCGATTGAGTTATGGGTCATTATCGAGGGATGATGAGGATCCTTCACAGGCGCATGTTTTTTTTGTATTACTATTATTTATATTTTTTTTTATCTCATTAATTAGTCATCAGTATCTAAAGCGTTTTTATTTTTTTTAAAGACATCATCCTCGCCCTTCACGGAGGCCACTGTGTGCGATACTGACATGTTTGAGATGGATGATTATATTCAGGAGCCCGCCGAGACCATGGTAAGACCATTAAAAATCATTTAGGTAACACGTACGTTAGTAATATATATTTCTTATACTAAAATATCTTATTATTCTATAGGTTACTATTGGACCGATGATCCTTTCTACCGAGCCTGCCAACCTTATCGATGATCATAATGCAGTGCATCCTCCGATAAAGAGGCGACGTGATAAGGATGATCCTGATAGTGTATCCAGGCGGGATGGGATGCGCCTCATGCGAGCCAATGCTTTAAAGACTACAGGCTGTGGGACACATTGACATTTTTGATTATTTGTACATATGACATTAAGTATATAATAGCAACATTATTTATGTTTTACATTATTTGCGCATGTGTTTTTATTTCTCGGATTATTTATTAGTTTAATACTACAACACAAAAACAAAAACGACAACTCAACATAATATAAATTCGGTACAATTAATGAAAATACATGACATGTAAAACATAAAGATAAAATACTACACTGAACACATCCATGTATTTGTTTAGAAACTATAGCCCATTATTCTGTGCTTCAACCACTTAAATTTCTCTTCCAACCTATTTTTTTTTATTCTTCTGCATCTTTTAGTTTCTCCTTCACTGCCACAAGTTGTTGTTGTAGTTTAAAGATCTGGAGTTCGTATTCACTGGTCATATTCCAAACATACTGCAAACATGACTTGTAGTATTCCTGGTTAATGGGTTCATCATACCATTCTTCAAATCTACATTGATTTCCGTCCAACCAATGGGGATTATAACACAACACTATTAATTAACATGTTATATAAAAAATATTAACAATTTTTATTTCCAAAACAATAACTTACAAGTTGTTGACAGATCCAGCATTTGCGCCCCACATTACTATTTGACCAACATGGCTTCAAAATCGCACGTTTGCCACAATAACACCTTGGTACGTTATTGCGTCCAAACATTTCTTAATGCAAGAAAAATGAAAAATTTATGAAAAGTTTTTCTATTTGTTTGGTTAAGTGCAAATAATAACTAAAATGCGTTGGGATTTTATAGGCAAGATAAAACACATAACACATATTGGTGGCGTGCTATGTTTTGTGTGATAATGATTCTCTAGGTTACAAGACAGCTTTTGCAGAACAACAACTTTTTCAGGTCGACAAGACAATACACATAACACATATTGGTGGCGCGCTATGTTTCGCGTGATAATGATTCTTTAGGGTGCAAGATAGCTTTTCTAGAACGACAGCTTTTGCAGATCGACAAGACAATACACATAACGTATATTGGTGGCATGTTATGCTTCACGTGGTAATGATTCTTTCGGGTACAAGATAACTTCTTTGAAGAAACATTACAACATCCATTTAAAGAATGCCACTAACATTTAATAAGTGATTCAAAAAGAGGCAAAAGGATGAAGGTAGTTCAACAGATCCCCATGGAACATGTCTTAACACCTTGAAAAACATATGCTAGGTTGCTATACTGATTTGGTTGATGATATGTGGTATGGTATTCTACGTACCTTGGAAAATAATCCCATCAATATACACACTGATCTCAAAGTTTCAGGGCATATTATTGAGGGCGAAGTGCATTCTACAAAGCTTGAAGGTATGCGAATTTGGGGCGAAAAACTACAATGGGTTCCCCTTTACTCAAAACGATGTGATTATGAAGTACTATGCTGCTGGCATGGTCTTGTTATGCCACAAGCACTATCTGCAACCTTCCAAACAAATACACACAAAGATGAACCAGAAGTGATTCGACATTTGATGAAGGAGATTTTGGAGATGGAAAAGGAACTAATTATTCATCATGCAATGGATGATCTTAAATTAATGAGAGGAACGGAGGATCAGTACTGGGATTTATTAGAAAATGAGAAATTGCATAGAGACAATGATTATCCTATTTTCCCAATAGTTGCCGATTGGGAGGGACTACCTATGTTTCTACCACAGACATTGGACGTAGGAGTCCCATATTGTTGTAGAAATCAAGCAAGTGGACTTATTGATGATAACGATGAAATACGAGAAATGTGTGTTAACCGGGGCCTAGATTACAATGTCCTCAATCCCGAAGGGTACGTACACGATGTTGAGAAAGAAGATGAAGACAGTGACAATGAAATAGTGCCAGACAGCGACGATAATGGCGAATGACAATTGATTTTTTTTTATTGGGGTGTATGTTAAATTGTTGTACTGAAGTATTGATACTAAATATCAATTAGATTTAAACCCAATGGAAATATAATTTTATTTCATACATTTTGCAAGCTGAACATGTACATACACTTATTACAACAAATTACTGCAACAAAACACTACGTGTATCCTTCATAATTGGGCATATTGGATGAACCTCCAGCAGGAGCTAAATTACCACCACTACCCAAACCAACTGAAGTATATTTACGACGGTCGTGTCCTGTTTGCGAGCATATGTCATATTTATGCGCATAAACTGTATCACCAACATCCATTTAGTTCCGTATATGCGTTCTTTTCTGCACTTGTAATTGACGCATATACTCCTTGTTACACACCATTTTAAATGGTTCCAACGACCAATAATGCTCAGCACCCACTGGCTGCAACTGTCCACTATAGGTGTTTAAGTATGCAACAATACTATATTTTTTATCAACGTACCTCGTTGCCGCAAAACTTGTATGTTAAAAACAATTTATGGCATGTGAGCATGGCATGTGAGAGATGGACCATTTTCCACAGGAGCATAACCTTTTGGCTTTATTGACAATGTGTGTATTATTCCCCTGGTTGTGATGAATAGCGGTGTGAACTTCAAAAATATTTCGCTCGTTGAAATAGTACAAAAATGAATGCCACTGTGCTCGCTTCCTGTATTTCTCAAATCTTTTCATTGGTATTGGCATAAATTCAACGCCCATTTCTATCAACGATGATGCACCTCTCAGTCTTTCAATAAACCTCCCCGCCATCTGCTTGAATGACATCCGCACCATGGTAGTGACAGATAATCCACGTGCAGACTTCAATAACCCGTTGAAAGACTCTAACACATTTGTAGTCAGAATTCCTCATCTCCTGCCTCCATCCGCATGCAAAGTCCACTTGTCAAGCTCATGTCGCATCAACCAACTATAGGCTCCTTGGTCTTCATGCTTGATCAATTCCATTCGCCTCCTGAATTTACATTCTTGGTAATCTGTTGCAGCCATCCACATTAAATCATGCAAGTACTTCTTCGGATAAGCCCTCTAGAAGTTGGCCTTCAAGTGCCTAACATAGTAACGGTGATAGTCATATGGTTCCTGCCATGCACGCATATTCTGTACAGAATATAAAATACGGCCATGCTGATCAGATATTAGACAAATACCTGAACACTGTCTGACAACGTACTCCTTCAAGTGGTTCAAAAATAATGTCGACGTTTCTTGGATTTCATTGGCACAAATAGCAAATGCTAGGGGAAATATACTTCCATTAGCATCTACTGCAACATCGATCAACAACTTAATATCATAATTTCTTTAGACAAGAGTGTCGTCTATGGATATTACTGGCCGACAATGCACAAAACCATCAATGGCTGGTTTAAATGCCCTGGTATTCTCGGACTTCGTTCAAGCTTCCATTCAACAACAGTCCCGGGGTTAAAGTGTTGTAATGCAGCCATGTACCTGGGTAGAGAGGCAAAAGACTTTTCCTAGTTACCATAAACAATTTCAAACGCACGTTTACGCTCGAGAAATGCCTTTATTTTGGTAATGGTATATCCAAATACCTGACGGACAAATATTATACACTCTTTGATCTTGTACCTTATGGATGCTTCAATGTGTGGAATCAAGACAAGAGAAATCAAGTCAACATTCAAGTTAAAATGATTCCTACTGAATGTGTCCATTTCACAATTGTGAGTGCCAATGTATTTACCCACAACCCACATATTTGTTTTCAGCTTCCTCACATGCATCATCCAATTACAACCCGCAAACCATCTACGACAAATCAACTTGTATATGTCCAGAGATGACTCATGAACCACGATCTCACGACACTCTTTTATGCTGTACATTTGCACCGCCCTGCTTAGGCACGCTTTATCAGCAAAAAGCATGCCCTTTGACAACACCTTTGCTCTAGATTCTCCCACATAGCTATCCGAATTTCGTCAAGATCCCTTATGAGAGCAGCCACATCCGGCATACTTGGCAAATGATCAAGGTAGGGAATATTCCTTGAATGAAACAGCACGTGGGACTCGTACACTCTTGGTCTAACGGGAGGTGGAGCATGCTCCCTTGTCAAATCAGGTTCAACATTCTTGTCCTCATCATCATCACCCTCATCAGAGAAGGGTGTGTCATCTCCAGACTCATCAGCATTGTTGTTATAATCACTATTCTCTTCCTCACTCTATTCATCTGCTAGATCCCGATTAAATATGTCGTCTTCGGGCAAATAATCATTATTCACTGCACAACCAATAAAATAATAAGTTTCTCAAATTGATTCAAACTTTATATATAAACTTTATCACTTCACTTACAAATCATAATATGTTGATATCCCATGATGCACATTATCCTGTTGATGATGACTCCCGGATGGACCACCATAATCAAACAAACCAAAACTAGGCATATTCCAACTGGCCATTGGTTCATAACTTGTAAAATGCATATTTGGCCGGTACCCCTAGGGAATATATGAGTGTTAATATAAATCCAATACATAAAACTAAACATCGTAACACAGAGAAAAATTGAAGTTTACCACTCGGCATGTGAATTATGTAAACTTAAGGAGAAATTATTTCCTCGCTCCTCATTCGCCCGTGGAGATAAGTTTAGATCAGGCCAAACTCTTTCACCCGAAACCTGTTCGGCTAAAACTGATCCAAAATAACCACCCGATGATTGAGGGATATCCCTACTTTGCGGAACCTCATTATTGCGAACGCCTTCAACCTTGACGTACATTTCCAACATTTGTATCATAAGAAATTCTCGGTGTTCATCCGGAGTCCTCAAAAAATCTCTCAGAGTTTCATAATTTTCGATGTTAAACTCAGCATAACAAGCAACACCTTGAGGAGTAACAGAAAACAAATATTTTTCGATTACTTTAATATTCACCGAACGTTTGCTCACACTCATTTTTTTACATAACAACTATACCAATGTATCATACTCTATTGTAAGTGGCAACTTAACATGACACTGTAGAGAATAACTATAGCGTACTAGGTTATTCTCCACTATAATCTCACCCCCCCAATATAATGAAACCCTAATTCTTCGCTCTTCAGGCATTATGACAAAATGTAAAATAACTTAACGAACAAATATTTAACGAACAAATATTTCGGAACACTTGAAAGATCCTAAATGGATTTTTACAAAATCCTGAAACTCTTTAAATAAGGAAAAAACAAGTCCAGGGGTACAATTATTTGATGTATAGCACCTTAAATATGCGCGCTATACCCCTATGAATTATTGGTGTGTCAGTTAAGTCCAGAAGAATTATTGGTGGGCCTAACTTTTATGTATAGCACGGTTATTTACCGCGCTATACCTTATGAATTATTGGTGTGTTAGTTAATTCAATACAAGAAATATTGGTGGGCCCAACTTTTATGTATAGCGCGGTTATTAACTGCGCTATACCTTTTCGGACAAACGTACAGTTAAGGTATAGCGCAGTGAATAACCGCGCTATATATATTATGGTGCCCAGTCTTTTTTCTACGCATTATGGTTTTTTGAGTCCAAAAGAACCACACTTTGATTCCGGACTCTCGTCGACACCGCTACTTCTTTCATCGGCTTAATATGACTTGCCTTGTTGCTAAATAAATACAATTTGATATTTTAGAATTTATCTTTAGATGTAGATTGACTCTTGAAGGCCAAGAGACTTTGATAGAATGGTACTACGCACCATTTTGCCTGCAGGTCAACGATTTTAATTTGACTTACTCTGGTGACTTGTGCCTATTGTGATTTGTGAAGTATGCTATTATGTTGAAACTTAGAACATAGAACAATTTTTAGCTACACTAGGAAAGTAGAAAAATTTTGAACTAGAATTTTGGAGGTCTAAACTCTCAATGATTTATTGGCCCTAGTCAAACTATCTGGCTTCTAAGCTTGATTTACAGTCTACTAGCATTATTATTTCAACTATTTGGAAAATTTTCTTTTCTCCTGTACAAGTTCATTGAAGATTGATCTATTTCTTAAGATTTAATTGTTAAGAATTGAACATCTTGCTGTATTTTTCTTTGAGCGAGTGGAATTTGGGATTATGCATTGATAAAAAGGGGGTGTGATTCCCTTATTGAATTCGAATTAATTATGAATTAGATTGAACTTTTATTTTGTAGGAGGGTGTTCTAAGTTTGTGAAATGAGATGCATATTAATAATACTATTAGAAGTTTTATATTTTGCGCAAAGTTGTTATAATTATTATATTTTTTCGTTCGATCTATTTGCCTATATAAACCGAAAAAATGAATAACTCAAACCGAAACCTATATCTATTTGGACCGTATAAATAGCAATACGTCTACCTCTAAAGTAGTATGACACCCGGAACCTTCAAATCCTAGATCCGCCTCAGCTTGGATCGGGGCCAGATTGAGGAGTGCATGTCCTTGTGGAGCACGTTAGTGTTTTATGTATTCAGTTTGTTCAATAATCTTTATTCACATACAAAATGAACTAATATTTTTATTTAAAATTACATTTGGCGCATGTAACACAGTTTGTAAATCCGACTAGCTATCCACCAAAATCAGTGGATGACCCCGTTGTAGAGCAAGTTAGGCTTTTATTGTATTTGGTATCTTCTCACGACCCAAAATCCAACTAGTCGTAATGGGACCTAACCTAACCCGTTAGGTAATCCAATTAACAACTAACTAATTCTAATGAAATTAATAAGGTAATTAATTAAAAAAAATATCTTAAATTAATACATTTCACCAAGAACTAGTAGTACAAATCATGAGCTTCTAAGATTAGAATTTACAAAGCTGGTATGAAATAAATACATCATCTATTCGAAATATACATAAACAGATTTTATAAATCTAAGGCTACCATGAATAAGAGGCAGCTACAACCGGAATACGTCTTCAATTCCAACTCCCATCGATTACAGCAACATTAGCAACCAACATCTACATGCAAGGTGCAGAAGTTTAGTATGAGTACAACCGACCCCATGTACTCAATAAGTAACAAACCTAACCTTAAGTTGAACGTAGTGATGAGCTAAAACACAGGTTGGGTCCAACACCAATAGCCAACAACAGTCCATAACAACGTAAAGCAAGTAATAAAAGAAGTAACTCAGAGATAAAATGCCCAGCTTAATCATGATTTCTGAAAATAATTCTGCCTTTCAAGTGTATCAGTGAAAACCCAAGTCGTTTACCGAAGTTGCCAAAAATATGAGTAAGTTTAAAAACAATAATTTTCCCAAAAACTCCTTCCAACAATAAATAAGATGTTTCATTTTATTTCCAAATAGCCAGTGTAAAATGCATCACTATGACCATATGTCAATATGTGTGAGAAGTCATGAATGATGTGATACCGTACAACATAAGGAATATACATATCTATGCATGTATATCATGTGTGCATGTCAATGCAACGTATCTCAGAGATGAACTCATGTAATCACACTCTCAGAATACTCAATCTCACTGTCTCAAACTCTCCACTCATCATGCTCAATCACGCAATACTGTATATGGCCAATCCGGTCCAGGGAAGATCCATCCCAGAATATATACATCAACTGATCATCAGTCACTCAGTACTAAGTAGGGCCAATCCAACCCGTGGGGAAGATCCATCCCCAAGTATAAATGCTTCGGACAAGATCCATGTCCAGGGAAGATCCATCCCTCAATATAAATCAACCGCTCTCATTGGGGGTGTGTGCAGACTCTGGAGGGGCTCCTTCACCCCAAGCGTTATAAACCGCATGGACAACTCACGTGCTATAGTATCAATATCTGTATCCGCACGGACAACTCACATGATGCACGAACAACTCACGTGCCATAGTATCAATATCCTCACAATCATGCCCCCGACCTCACTCAATCATCAATCTTTCCAGTCTCTCGGGCTTATAATATTAGAAAACTAGCCCAAAAATGATGATATGATGTGTCAATATGTAGGTATGAAATTTCAATTTAAGTAAATAACTCAACAACAGTAATGACCTTAGTGGGTCCCAACAGAATAAGCATGTAGCTAGACATCGTTTCTAACATGGATCACAGCTCAATAACTCTAGTACGTAGAGATTTCATGGTTACAGATAAGGTCAGGTAATTACACAGTACAACATAAATAACGGAGTCGCAATTCACACGGTGCACACCCACATGCCCGTCACCTAGCATGTGCGTCACCTCAATACCAATCACATAGTAATTCGGGGTTTCATATCCTCAGCACCAACTTTAGAAGTATTACTTACCTCGAACAAGCTGAATCCAATATTGAGCAAGCTAAACAATGCTCCAAAAATTCTATTCTGCACATATCAACTTCTGAACGGCTCGAATCTAGTCACAATTAATTCAATTTAGTCAATACAAATTATTGGAATTAATTCCATATGAAAATACTAATTTTCCAACAAAATTTGAAATTTAACTCAAAAATCACCCGTGCGGCCCACATCTCGGAGCCCAAAAAAGTTACAAAATATGAACGCCTGTTCAACCACGAGTCCAACCATACAAATTTTATTAAATTCTAATATCATCTCGACCTCCAAATCTCAAATTCTTATTTTGAAATCCCTAGGCCCAAATCCTCTAATTTCACCTCAAAAACATGTAATCTAGCTAGTTGAAATACTCAATGATAATCCAATATTATTGACTATCAATGGTGACAAGTGACTTACCTCAAGATTTTTTGTGAATTCTCTCTAACAAATCGTCCAAAACTGTGTTGGAAATGTTAGAAATGAAGCCAAAATAACGGACCTTGTTTTTAACATTCTGTCCAGGCTTTTCGCACCTGCGACCAGAATTCTGCACCTGCGAAACCGCTTTTGTCGTGCATTTTCCACTTCTGTGGAAACCACTTGGTTTCCCCCAAATTTCGTACCTGCGCTCAAAACCCCGCACCTGCGGGTGCGCTTCTGCGAGCCCCTCACCGCGCCTGCAACCATGCAGGTGCAGAAAAATCGTCGCACCTGCGAGGTCTGCCCAGCTCCCCTCATGGTCTCAATAGCAACTATCAAGTTTACTCAGAGAATCACCCTCTTTGTAACCTCAAGTATAGCCCAGATAGTTCTCAACAAAGGCACGAATACGAGAAAGAATTACTTTATGCATAACAGTCAACTCTAGGCATATCATAGCCTAAGCATTCTTTCGAGTATGAATACTCGCCACGATGCCCGCACATGGGCTCAAACCTCACATATGTGTGCACTCATAGCGCGTAGCTCTCATAAATAATTAACACAACTAGTGCCTCCACTGAGTTTAAATAAAACACTCACCTCAAACAGGCCACAACCCCGAAATATTATGTTTCTGAGAACTCCCAGTCTCCAAATTCATAGAACACATGAATCACCGTAACTTATACCGACTCTAGCACTGGAATGACTAACACATCTTTCATGCATGATCATCCCACGAGGAATACTTTCATAATTCTTCCATGCCACATAGCAATAATTTGAATATCAGCAGTCTATCAATCATGTGAGTACTGCAATACCAATGAACATCCGTAAGTCAAAACATAATGCGCCTTTTGAAGTGCGCACCCATCTCAGGGATTACCTAGCAGTTATAACATTCATATAAATATTGAAAATTGACCATTTTGTCTAAAATTCGTGATCTTCCTTTCAGGAATGAACTGCCACCTTGTACATGTAAATCTAAATCCCGCACAACACACAACATCTATCATGCCATCATGTGAAAAGTACAAGAATCTCATTATCAACTCTGGGTCACCAGCAAATTACATACCCGGTTAGTTAGAAACCTTTTGTCACTCCCCAAAACTGAAGAGTGCGACCGACACTCAATCGAGTGAACCTGTCCGAGCAAGCCTATTAGATTTTCTTCTACCCAAACTCATTCATGAATAAAGAGAATATGTATTTTCTTTAATCAAACAATAAAGTGATCATGTCTGCAATACCAAATTCTTACCATAAGTTACTTCATTTTAAAATCTCAATTTCACCCGCAATTTTCATAGTCTGAAGTGAAAATAGTAATTTAAACACAACATAACGAGATTTACCTTCCCAGCACCAATATACAACCCAAACTATGTCTACAAAGCCTCTATAGATAAAGAAGAGTACTATGATAATGACAGCAACAAGGCCCCAGCTATACCTCAAACACAACACACAAATATCAAATGACACATGACCCCAGAATGAAGTGGGGCTCACCAAGTTAGCTAAAAAGATGGTGTACTGATATCACTGATCAATGTCTCCTGCTGTGAAACCACCTGCATACATTAAAGATGCAGCGCCCCCGGCAAAAGGGACGTTAGTACCGTCGAATAGCAGTAGTATGTATAACTAAACAGTCTCTCATTATTATGAATAATATTACAAGGAGGAACAATCATAAAATCAATGGAAGTCATAAAATCAATGGAAGCCTCGAACAATACCAAAACATCAAGTTAAGAACCACTTAAGATTTCAAGTAAATTTCCATATTATGGGGCCTTACATTCTCCCCCACTTGGGATCATTCATCCTCGAATGAGGGTCAAAATCTTTCAATAACATTCAATGTGGCCCAACTATTAATTCACACACACCAGCAGTTTTAAAATTTGGCTAACTCTCTAAATTTCCAAAAACTTTCGCCAGTCTCCCCTATAACTGAGCCTATCCACCAGTCAGAGAATTCCAAAACCAATCCTAACAACATATGTATAATCCGATGATGCAATATAACATAAAAACAACACCAACCGTGGCCTCATAAAAAATACATTACCAGGAAAGGAACACTCTTAACATTAACGGTACAAATGATACATAATTCATAGAAAGTAACTCTTAGCATTTTCATAAAGCACAACTGATAAATACCTGGTTATTCAAACAAATAAGGATACTTTTTCTTCATTTCTTCCTCGGCCTCCCAAGTAGTCTCTTCAACCTATTGGTTTCGCCATAGCACTTCACGGAGGCAATTTCTTTATTTCTCAACTTTCGAACTTGCCGATCAATAATAGAAACTGGGATCTCTTCGTAAGTCAATTTCTCATTAACCTCAATAGTATCAACCAGAACAATGACGGTCGGGTCTCCAACTACTTTCTTCAACATAGACACATGAAACACTGGGAGCACTAATGACATATCGGGTGGTAGCTCAAGTTGTATGCCACATCACCGATCTTCTGGATAATTCTGTACGGTCCGATATACCTCGGACTAAATTTCTATTTCTTACCAAATCGCATTACACCCTTCATGGGGGAAACCTTCAAGAATACCCAATCATCTTCTTTGAACTCCAAATCCCTACGACGAACATCCGAATAGGATTTATGATGACTCTGAGCAGTCTTCAACCGCTCCTTAATGATTTGAACTTTTTCCATGGCCTGATGCACGAGGTCTGGCCCTATCAACTCTACTTCACTAATTTCAAACCACCCAATGGGAGATCTATATCTCCTACCATATAAAGCCTCAAACGGTGCCATTTGAATGCTAGCGTGATAGGTATTATTGTAAGCAAATTCTATGAGTGGTAAATGATCATCCCAACTACCTTTGAAGTCTAGAACACAAGCGCACAACATATCCTCAAGCGTCTGAATAGTCTGCTCTGCCTGCCCGTCAGTCTGCGGGTGAAAGGCTGTACTAAGATTCACCTGAGTACCCAAACCTTGCTGAATTTTCTTCCAAAAATTAGCACTGAATGGTACTCCCCGATCATAAATGATGGAAACTGGAGTGCCATGCAACCTGACTATTTCTTTGATATATAACTGAGCATATTGTTCCATTGTATCGGTAGCCTTAACCAGCAAGAAGTGTGCTGATTTTGTGAATCAATCCACAATCACCCAAATCGAGTCAAACTTACGAGGAGTACGAGGTAATCCTACTACAAAGTCCATATTAATCATTTCCCACTTCCACATTGGAATTTCTATGTTCTGTGCCAACCTATCGAGCCTTTAGTGTTTGGCCATCACTTGCTGATAATTTGGACACTTCGCCACAAAGTCAGATACATTTATCTTCATATCATTCCACCAATAAACTTCCTTAAGATCATGATACATTTTTGTAGAACCTGGGTGCACGGAATACCTAGAAGTGTGAGCTTTGGTCATAATTCTTTCACGGAGACCATCCACGTTTGGAACACACAGTTGTCCTTGGTACTTTAGTGTGCCATCATCTATGCCAAGATAAAAGGCCATGGTCTTATGTTTATGAATCCCCTCTTTTAGTTGTGCCAATAAAGGATCGTTCTATTGTTTCTCCTTAACTTCCACAACAAGTGATGATTCAGCCCTATTTTGTACAATCACCCCTCCTTCACTAGAGTCCGCAAGACGAACTCCCAAACTAATCAATCTATGAACTTCCTTGGCCAATAGACTTTGATATGCCTCCAAGTGTGCTAAACTACCCATAGATTTCCGTCTGATAGCATCCGCCACAACATTAGCCTTCCCTGGATGGTATAAAATATAAATGTCGTAATCTTTGAGTAATTCAGGCCATCTTCTCTGCCTCAGGTTCAATTCCTTCTATTTGAAAATATATTGAAGGATCTTATGGTTCGAGAATATATCCACATGGATCCCATATAAATAATGACGCCAAATTTTCAATGCAAATATCACCACCGCAAGTTCTAAATCATGTGTTGGATAGTTCTTTTCATGATTCTTGAGTTGCCTAGAAGCATATTCTATCACCTTGCTATGTTGCATTAATACACATCCAAGCTCGATTCTCGAAGAATCACAATATACCACAAATCCATATATACCTTCTGGTAGAGTCAACATCGGTGCCGTAGTCAATCATGCTTTCAACTCCTGAAAACTCTTTTCACAAGCATCTGACCATTGGAACTTAATTTCCTTCTGCGTCAATTTAGTTAATGGAGAGGAAAGAGTAGAAAATCCCTCCACAAATTTTCTGTAATATCCAGCTAGGCCTAAGAAACTGTGAATCCCTGCTAGAGTTGTAGGTCTCGGCCAATTCTTCACAACTGTAATTTTCTAAGGATCAACCTTAATCCCTTCACTAGAGACGACATGACCCAAGAATATGATAGACTCAAGCCAAAATTTACAGTTTGAAAACTTTGCATATAAGTTGTGTTGATGCAGGGCTTGCAGAACTACCCTGAGATGATTAGCATGGTCCTCTTGACTTCGTGAATATAAAATAATATCGTCAATGAACACGATCACAAAGGAGTCAAGAAAAGGCTTGAAGACTCGATTCATAAGATCCATGAAAGCTACCGGGGCATTTGTTAGCCCAAAAGACATTACCAAGAATTCAAAGTGCCCATATCGGGTTCTAAAAGTTGTTTTCGGAACATCCTGATGTTCAATTGGTGATACCCGGATCGTAAATCAATTTTGGAGAAGTACCTAGCACCTTGCAATTGATCAAACAAGTCATCTATCATTGGCAGTGGGGTACTTATTCTTGATTGTGGCCTTGTTAAGCTGCCGATAGTTAATACACATTCTCAGTGACCCATCTTTATTCCTCACAAAAAAGACTGGTGTGCCCCAAGGCGACACACTCGACCAGATGAAACCCTTTTCTAACAAGTCCTTCAGTTGCTCCTTTAGATCCTTCAATTCTGTCTGTGCCATTCTATAGGGCGGAATATATATAGGGTGCATGTCTGGCATCACATCAATCCCAAAATCAATCTCCCTGTCTGGTGGGATCCTAGGAGTTCATCCGGAAAGATTTCCGGAATTTCATTCACAATAGGCACGGGCTCAAGTGTAGGTGCCTCAGCATCGGTGTCCGTAACCTGGACCAAATGGTAAATACACCTCGTGTTGATCATCTTCGTGGCCTTAAGGTAACAAATAAACCTACCCTTCGGCACTACATCATCACCCTTTCACTCAAAAATTGGCTTATTTGGAAATTCAAACCTAACAGTCCTGGTTCGGCAATACAGATTGGCAAAGCAAGAATAAAACTGGTCCATCCCTATTATCACATAAAAATTGACCATTCTCAATTCAATAAGATCGGCCACGGTGTCCCGACCACATAACGTGACAACACAATCCCTATTAACCCACGCGACCAAAATAGACTCACCAACCGGAGTAGATACAGAGAACGGCTCATGAAGTTGTTCTATCCCAAATTCCATAGCAAAATAAGCAGTGACATATGACAAAGTGGAACCGGGATCAATAAGATCATACACATCATGAGATTGGACAGTCAATATACCTGTGACAATATCGGGAGAAGCCTCTGAATTCTTGCAACCTCTCATAGCATAGAAACGGTTGGATTCTAATGAACTCTGCATCACCCCTAGCTGCGCCACGCCCTGTGGGTGTTGGAGTGCCTCGAGCTGGAGGAGGTGTCGCAGATGTAGTAGCTGCAGAACTGGTTGGTTGTGCTGGGCCCCTGCCCGCACTTTGGTGGGACGAACGACATTCCCTCTGAATGTGACCCATCAATCTACATCTGTAGCATATGGGTAAGTCCATGTAGCATATTCCTAAGTGCATCTTTCCACACCTAGGACATGAGGGCCTCCGCTGCTGCTGGAATCTACCACCATGACGACCCTGCTAATAGGAGACCCTGTTGCCCGGACTGGGCCTGAAATAGCTCCACTGCTGCTGCTGATTGGGCCTTGATGACGATGCCATAGTCGAAGACTGAACAAAGGAATGAGATGGCCTTGACTACCCTCCCCTGAATGTTGACTTGCCACCACCAGAAGAACCACCTTGAATGTTGACTACCCTCCCCTTATTACTACCCTTTCGCTCCATCTTGTTCCTCAATTTGCGAGTCTCTGTGGCTTGAGCGAATGCCACCATCTTACCATAGTTCATATCAGAACTCAAGGCAGTTGTAGCAGCCTCATTAATTATCAAAGGACTAAGGCCCTGTACAAATCAGCGCACTTTAGCCGCCATAGTGGGCAGCATATCAATAGCATACTTAGACAGGTAGGTGAATCTCATATGGTAATCCCACACACTCATGTTACCTTGCCTCAGGTTCTCAAACTTAGCAGCACAGGCTGCCTTAGTCTCGGCAAGCAATAAATGATCAATGAAGGCATCGGCAAACTCACCCTACCTCACCGGAGGGCTCCCTTCTTCACAGGACTCCTCCCATAGTTCAAACCAAGAATATGCCACCTCTTTCAGGCGGTAGGAGGCCAATTCCACTGCCTCTGTCCCAGTAGCATGCATAACTCGGAAAGTCTTGTGCATCTCATCAATGAAGTCCTAGGGATCCTCCTATGGGTTAGTACCCATGAACACTGGAGGATCTAACTAGAGAAACTTGTTCACTCTAGAACTAGTAGAATCCCCTTGCTGACTAGAAGAAGTGGGTGTAACATTTGATCTCTGGTCCTGGGAAACGACTATCTGAGCCAACATCTTTATGGCTCCCCTATGATCAACATCAGAAACACCAGAATCGGAAGCTGGAACTGGAGGTGGAACTATAATATCAGTTGGAGGGACCATTGCACCCTTAGTAGGCGTAGGGACATGTGCGGTCTGATCAGTTATAGTAGAATCAGGCAGTGAAGTAATTGGGGGAATATTCTCACCCCTCGGGTGCTCACCCGCATCATCAATTATAGGGTCAACTGCCACTCCTGCGGTGACATTAGCACTTTAGCGAGTTCTTGCCTTCTTCTTAGGTATCATGTATTGAAAGTTAAAGTAAAGCACTAGTTAAAGGAGGAACAATCTTACAACCAACTTTATCGCATCATCAAGAACATGAAAGAAGGTTATTATTCCTAAATGCCCATGTAGAATCCTAATTATAGATGTGGTCGACAACACATCGATAATAAGGACACTACTAAACACGGCTCCGAGACATCCCAGCAAATTACATACCCGGTTAGTTAGAAACCTTTTGTCACTCCCCAAAACTGAAGAGTGCGACCGACACTCAATCGAGTGAACCTGTCCGAGCAAGCCTATTAGATTTTCTTCTACCCAAACTCATTCATGAATAAAGAGAATATGTATTTTCTTTAATCAAACAATAAAGTGATCATGTCTGCAATACCAAATTCTTACCATAAGTTACTTCATTTTAAAATCTCAATTTCACCCGCAATTTTCATAGTCTGAAGTGAAAATAGTAATTTAAACACAACATAACGAGATTTACCTTCCCAGCACCAATATACAACCCAAACTATGTCTACAAAGCCTCTATAGATAAAGAAGAGTACTATGATAATGACAGCAACAAGGCCCCAGCTATACCTCAAACACAACACATAAATATTAAATGATACATGACCCCGGAATAAAGTGGGGCTTACCAAGTCAGCTGGGAAGATGGTGTACCGCTATCACTGATCAATGTCTCCTGACGTGGAATCACCTGCATCTATTAAAGATGCAGCACCCCCGGCAAAAGGGACATTAGTACCGTCGAATACCACTAGTATGCATAACGAAACACCCTCTTATTATAATGAATAATATTACAAGGAGGAACAATCATAAAATCAATGGAAGACTCGAACAATACCAAAGCATCAAGTTAAGAACCACATAAGATTTCAAGTACATTTCCATATTTTCAGATTGGAGATTCTTAGTACCGATATACCATCGTTCACAATACCATTATTCATAATACCAACACCATCGTACTCTTAGCACAGAGTCTGATCACGACCGAATTGGCTAGGCTATCTCATTAGAGACATCAACCACAATCATTCTCAATATCACTACCACTGTACCTTTAACACGGAGTCCGATCACGACCCGATCGGCTAGGCTATCTCATTAGAGACATCGACCACAATCGCAACCCATATTTTGAACACACCCTCAATTGATAACATAACATGAATAAAACATTTGGGATGCCTATTGAACATATATCTTTCAACACAAGCTTACTCGAAATAGCCAATTTATAATAAACTACTCGGGTCTTACATAAATTATATGAATATCATGGGATTCAATTATAAGAGGAGAGTTTAAGCCAACATACCTCACTTGAGATTCCTTACTCCCTAAAGTGTTCCGAAAATCTTAGCAAGTTCAATCTATTTTAGAAATATAACAAGTTGAACCAAATTAGGAAGATGAACATGGTTCTAGCTCATTTGAGCATTTTATCAAATACTAGGTGTGCATTAAGGTTTCAAGGTCCTTTTATGGAGGATTCCATCATCCCACAACATATTATTTACCATTTTTAGCTCAACAATCATCCTACACCCCTTGATAATACATACATGCAAAATAAACAACTCTCATGCCCAAACTTATCTTGCTAATTACCCATGGTTTAGATAAATTTTGAAATTAAGGGTTAGGGTGTAGAATCTTACCTCTAGGATGAATACCTAGTGAGTTTTCCTTGTTAATCTTCCAAGATTCGAGCAAGAGTTGATGAACAATTATCGAGGAACACCTTCTAACTCTAGGCACTTTCTCTCACTCTAAAATGTCAGATTTTTGGTCAAAAATGATTCATTGCGTCTATTTAATGAAGTAGGGTCGGGTTGTAAAAACTCAAAATTAAGATCCAGAACAGGGTATGCGATCGCATATGCGATCGTACAATTGATATGCGGACCGCATATCGGTCGCATAATTTGGCCTCCAAAACCGGGCATGACTGACTCGGTCTGCGGTCATTATGCGGCCCACAGACCTGTTTTGCAGTCGCATAATGCACCGTAGAATTGGTATACGGTCACATAATGCGCCGCAAACCTGGTCTCCAAAACTACCCTTCTCTGCCTCACTCTACGACCAATATGCGGTCCGTAGAGAGATTCTGCGGCAGCATAGTAGGCCACAGAAGTGCATTTCTTCTGCTCAAATTTTTCCTTTACTTTCCAGTGCATTGTTCAATCTAAAAAGTTCGAGCCACGGCTCACAAGATTGCCGCGAAGAATTTCTATAATCCTCAACACGTAAATCCAATTCGGCACCACGAAACATTATTTTTCTTTTTACGAAATGCTACGGGGCCTTACACCTTTCTCTTGCTTATTTCTAGGAGAAAATCACAATACAAAACATCAATTGAAATCCATTTGCACATAACCATGCCATCAGAACTAAATTTCTCTAACCCAATTTGAGGCTAAGCAGGTGGGTTATCTCCTGCGGAGTAATCTATGTATGTGTGTTCCTTATAATGTTGAGTGGAGGGTTCCTTTTATCCCAGTGGGGTATATGTGCTGATATTTGAGTTTGGACTAGTTAAGAAAGTTGACTTGACCGTTACGGGGATGAAGGCGAGCTTAGTAGATGATTTGAAGTATTTTATGGTTTGTGTTACCTGAGGTTGTGAAGAATTTTTGTGGAATTGACTACGGGATTATGACAATATTAGAGTATGGGTATGGTAAGTTATCAGATGTTTTGTTATATAGCTTTGAGCCAAGTGGGGGAGTTTGCTATCTACGATTTTATTGCACGATTATGTGCGGTATTGGTTTTGGTCCGAGGCATACTTGTTGATTAGTTATGACTTGCGGAGGTTGATATCGGAGATGACTCGAGTAAGAAAATTTCTTGAATGCGGGTTATATTGCACTTTATGAAAATATGAAGAATCATGAAATGATTAATTATTATTTTGAAGCATGTAGTGCGCACGAAGTATGAATTTGATTGGTTGTGCTAAGGCAGGGTTACTTCTTTGGGGGCTGTTGTGCTAAAGGGGCTTGTGTCGTTTGGCCTATTTGGGCGGTGCAATTTAGATTTGAGCATAGTGGGTGGTGTTTGAAAGGGTTCTAATGGATTTAAAAGGTATGTGTCAATTGAAATATTTTCGAAATTTGTATATCGCCAGAATGGGTTATTTACACTGGATGTTGCCTAAACTTGCGATAATTCTGTATGACTATGGATTCTACATTTTAGAGCAATAAAAGGTAAAAAGGAATAATTTTAAGTCCAAATAAGGTATTTTCAGTGTGGGGGTCTCGGTTGTGGTGCTTAAGAAGAATACAATAGATTATGGGCCTTAGGGCGGTATGATTTATGTTAGGATATCTTGTAGTGATATTTGGGTAAGGATCGTAGTGTTCTGACAAGAAAAAGTGTCAACTTGAGGGTAATTCAGAAGAAACTCGAAGTAAATAGGACAACTGGGTAGTAGGCTAGACCAGTATGGTAATGGTATGCTCAGTTCTTTTGGGTAATTAGGATGTAGTGAAGCTCTACAGATGTTTTGGTGGCAATATTCTTGGGATTGGTGACCTGTGTGGCTTGGTCGAGTTAGAGAAATGTAGTTATGATAGCTTGGTTATGTGCAAATGGATTTCAAAGTGTTCTTGATGGTTTCTACTATGGTTTAAACCGGATATTCTCTATCGGTATGGGGAACGTATTTTGTATTGTGATTTTTTCTGGGATAGAAGCAAGAGAAAGGTTTCTAACTAACCAGGTATGTAATTTGCTGTTGACCGAGAGTTGATAATGAGATTTTTGTACTTTTCACATGATAGCATGATAGATGTTATGTGTTGTGCGGGATTTAGATTTACATGTACAAGGTGGCAGTTCATTCTTGAAAGGAAGATCACGAATTTTTGACAGAATGGTCAATTTCAGATATTTATATGAATGTTATAACTGCTCGGTAATCTCTGAGAAGGGTGCGCATTTCAAAAGGCGCATTGTGTTTTGACTTACAGATGTTCATTGGTATTGCAGTACTCACCTGGTAGATAGACTGCTGATATTTAAATTATTGCTATGTGGCACGGAAGAATTATGAAAGTATTCCTCATGGGATGATCGTGCATGAAAAATATGTTAGTCATTCCAGTGCTGGAGTTGGGATAAGTTACGATGATTCATGTGTTCTATGAATTTGGAGACTGGGAGTTCTCAAAAACATAATGTTTCAGGGTTGTGGCCTATTTGTGGTGAGTGTTTTATTTAAACTCAGTGGAGGCACTAGTTACGTTAATTATTTGTGAGAGCTACGCGCTATGAGTGCGCACATATGTGAGGTTTGAGCCCATGTGCGGGCATCAGGGCGGGTACTCATACTCGGAAGAATGCTTATGCTATGATATGCCTAGAGTTGACTGTTAAGCATAAAGTAATTCTTTCTCGTATTCGTACCTTTGTTGAGAACTATCTGGGCTATACTTGAGGTTACAAAGAGGCTAATTCTCTGAGTAAACTTGATAGTTGCTATTTCTGTGTTAACATGCTGAATTGAGTTGTGATAGCACACTTTGCACATGCCTACAATATGGCGTGTTATTTATACCGGTCTAGGAGCATAAGAGTCTTATTTCATTTATCATATACATGTGTACTTGTTTAATTTCTCCCGTATAATATGCTTGGACTGGATGCCTATGACCATGTCGTGCGGTTGATGTTAATGTAAGCTCTGGGAAGGCTAGTTATCATTATTAGGTTCGTGTGTATTGGTTTTACTATATATGATGAGCTCACAACATTGCAGTTGTGGTGGTGTTTGTTGAATTTGCAAAACGGTTCTCTTTTTTGAGACATTTTTCATTTTTGGGTACATAGATTACGCAGTTATGGCTTGAGTTATATTGGTGTGGCATATCTGTGGGATAGTTGTGTTAAATAATATAAGGTCATTAGACCTAGAATGGATACTAATAGGTTTGATCACACCGCATTGGAAGAATAATTTAGAATTCGGCTTAAACAATTAGCCATGGTACTTGTTGAACGAGGGAAAGCTCTGTGACATGTTGATCTGGTGAGTGATTGTGAGTTCATGTATGTTTCGTTTATTATCAGCAGTGTATGAAGGTTTTGGAATGAGGTTTTTTGATATGGGGTTTAATACCAGTACTGAGTTGGTTTTGGAGTAGTTACTGTGACCGGGAATAGTGCTACGAGCATGCAAGTTGTGTAGTATGTTATGTGATTATATCTGTGGGTATGGTTATGGCTCGATACAACTTGTTCAGACTTATACAGTGTGTAAATGTGATATTCGCGTCTTGTAAGAAATTCTGAATGTTGGGAATTGAATTCCAAAATTTTTGGGCTAAGGTTAAATTAATGATTTTCAGTTGTGTTGTGTTGTCAAGCCTATATATAATAGGGTTACGTGGGATCATCCCCGGGTATGTGCGTGGGAAGGTGGAACAGTTATTTAAAGACTTAGGAACAACTCTTGGCACGTTCGAGAACAAACGTATGTTTAAGTGGGGAGAATGTAACGACGCGGCCGGTCTTTTTGAGCGTTACAACCCCGTTCCCCCATTTACTGCTTATCCTGTGTTCAATTATAATTTTGTGACTCGTCGGAGAGGTTTCATAATGAATTGCAACACTTAGTTCCAAGCCTTAAAGCTTAAGTTGAAAAGGTTGAGCGGATGTTGACTTATGTATAAACGACCCTGGAATAGAATTTTGATGATTTCAATAGCTCCGTATGGTAATTTTAGACTTGGGAGTATGTCCGGAAAAGTTTTTTGAAGTCCAATAGGTAAATTAGGTTTGAAATGGCTAAAATAGAAATTTAAGTTTAGAAGTTTGACCGGGAGTTTACTTTTTGATATCGGGATCGATATCCAATTCTAGAAATTTGAATAGCTCTGTTATGTCATTTATGACTTGTGTACAAAATTTGAGGTCAATCGGAATTGAATCGATTGGTTTCGGTATCGAATGTAGAAGTTAGAATTTGTTAGTTTTTGTTAAGCTTGAATTGGGGTGTGATTCATGTTGCTAGCATTGTTTGATATGATTTGAGGTTTCGACTAAGTTTGTATGATGTTTTAGGACTTGTTGATGTATTTGTTTGAGGTCCCGGGGGCCTCGGGCGAGTTTCGGATGGTTAACAGATAAAATTCGGACTTAAGGAAAAATCTTGAAATTTTAATCTTCTGGTTCAATCTCACCTGCGGAATTTTGTGTCGCAGGTGCGAGCTAACGAGCGTAGATGTGACCATGAGGGGAGTTGGGCAGAGCTCGCAGGTGCGATGATTTTTTCGCACCTGCGTGCTCGCATGTACGGTGAAGGGCTCGCAGAAGCGCACCCGCAGGTGCGAAGTTTGGGAAACCAAGTGGTTTCCGCAGAAGCGAAAAATGCACCACATAAGCGGTTCCATAGGTGTGGAATGCTGGTCACAGGTACGAAAATCCTGGTAAGAATGTTAAAAACAAGGTCTGCGATTTTGGCTTCATTTATAACATTTCCAACACGATTTTGGGTGATTTTTGTAAGGTCCCGTAAAACTTCGCAAAGGAATTTAAGGTTTCGTGATGGTGGAGTAGGCTTACGTGTTGGGCTCGAACTTTTTGGGTTGAACAATGCGCTGGAAAGTAAAGAAAAATTTTGAGCAGAAAAATGCATTTTTGCGGCCCACTATGTTGCCGCAGAATCACTTCGCGGACCGCATATAGGCCGCAGAGTGAGGCAGGAATGGGCAAGTTTGGATGCCATTCTGCGGTCGACTATGCGACCGCAGAATAGGTCTACGGGCCGCATAGTGACCGCAAACCCAGGTAGAGTTTTTCTAATTTCGGAGGCCAATTATGCGGCCTATTCTGCGGACCGCATAATCATTATGTGGTCGTATATGTGACCGCAAACCTGTGTCGGGGCAGTTTTGTTTTCTAATTTTTGACCCGACCCTATTTTGATATGTTGAGGTAGAGGGTCTCTTTTGAAGCAAAAATCTGATATTTTAGAGAGAAGTGAGAGTGTTTTAGAGAGAGAGGAATCCCTAGGCTAATGTTTCATCAATCTTTGCTCAAGATTTGGGGAAATTCACAAGGAAAACTCACAAGGTCTTCATCCAGAGGTAAGATTCTACACCCTAGTCCTTCATTTCGAAAGTTAACTAGAAATGGGTAATTAGTAAGATAATTCTTGGGTATGGGAGTTGGTTATTTTGCATGCATGTGTTATCAAGGGGTGTAAAATGATTGTTGAGCTAAAAATGGTAAAGAATGGGTTGTGGGATGATGGAACCCTCCATAAAAGAATCTTGAAACCTTAATGCACACCTAGTGTTTGATAAAATGCTCAAACGAGCTAGAACCATGATCATCTTCCTAACTTTGGTTCAATTTGTTACATTTCTAAAATAGATCGAAGTTTCTAAGATTTTCGGAATATTTTAGAGTTTAAGGAAGCTCAAGTGAGGTATGTTGGCTAAACTCTTCTCTTAGAATTGAATCCCACGATATTCATGTAATTTATGTAAGTCCCGAGTGGTTCATTATAAAGTTGGCTATTCCAAATAAATTTGTGTTAAAAGCTATATGTTCAATATATATACCAAATGCTATTATCATGTCATGTTATCATTTGAGAATGGGTTCAAGGTATGGGTTGTGAATTAATAATGTTTCGCTTTCAAGTCAAGTTCAAACGAAGGCTATTGTGCCAAATTTTGTGAAAAATCTTTATGTGCCTAAGACTCTTAATTGCTCACATGTGTACTACAAACCTTGAATTGAATTTTAGTTTTTGTTGATGATGATGATGATGTTTGAAAGTGAAAAGGTGAGCATGAAATACTAAATACGGCCGACATGCCAAGAATGATTTTTATAATTGTTGCCACTAGTGCCAATGAAATAAAAAGATGGGAAAGACGCATGAAATGAGATGATTGGTATAAAAAGGTTGATGTCTCGAATGAGACGACCTAGCCGATCGAGTCGTGATCGGACGCCATACCGCACACATGGTGGCAATTGTGCTGGAAATTATGATTTTGGTTGATGCCTCAAAATGAGTTGGCCTAGACGATTGGGTCGTGATTGGACTCCATGCTAAAAGTACGGTGGTATTGGTATTGTGAATATTGGTATCGCGAATGGTGGCATATTGGTACTAAAGACCTCCCAACTTAAGATATGGATTTATTTAAACATTGTCTTGATCCTAATTTTAGGTTTGATGTTGTTTGAGGCTTCCACTGATATTATGATTGTCCTTACTTGTATTATTAATTATTCTACTGAGAGGGTGTTTTATCATTCATACTAGTACTCTTCCACATGTACTAACGTCTCTTTTTCCAGGGGCGCTGCATCTTCAATGGATGCAGGTGGTTCCACAGTAGGAGACACTGATCAGTGATAGTAGTGTACCCTCTTCCCAGCAGACTTGGTGAGCCCTACTTTATTTCTGGGTCATGTATCATTTGTTCATTGTATATTGTTTTTGAGTATAGCTGGGGCCTTGTTGCCGGCATTATGATAATACTCATATGTATCTATTAGAGGCTCCGTAGACTTAGTATGCGTTGTATATTGGTGCCGGGAAAGTCAAACAATATTATGTTGTGGTTGTATTACTTGTTCCATTTCAGACTATGAAAAATGTGTGTGAAATTTGAAATTTTAAAATGATGAAACTATTGGTAATGAATTGGTATTATATATATGATCACCTTATTGTCTAATTAATGAAAATATGTATTATCTCCATTCATGGGTGGGTTTGGGTAAAAGAAAATCTAATAGGCTTGCTCGGCCGGGTTCACTCGGTTGAGCGCCGGTCGCACTCCCCGATTTTAGGGCGTGACCATTTTTCAGAGAGAATGCACGGGAAATCATGAGGTAAGTCACTTAGGACCGTTGTTAGTTAATAATATTGGATTATCATTGAGTATTTCGACTAGATTGCATATTTTTGAGGTCAAATTAGAGGATTTGGGCCTATGGATTTCAAAAACAAATTTGAGATTTGGAGGTCGAGATGATGTCGGAATTTGGTAAAATTTATATGGTTAGACTCGTGGTTGAACGGGCATTCAGATTTTGTAATATTTGTTGGGATCTGAGATGTGGGCCCCACGGGCGATTTTTGAGTTAAATTTCGTTTTTGTTGGAAAATTAGTATTTTCATATGGAATTAATTCTAATAATTTGTATTGACTGAATCGAATTAATTGTGACTAGATTCGAGCAGCTCGAAAGTTGATACGGGCAAAATGGATTTTCTGGAGCATTGTTTAGCTTGCTCGACATTAGATTCGGCTTGTTCGAGGTAAGTAACACTTCTAAACTTGGTGCTGAGGATATGAAACCCCGAATTACGTGCTATGTGATTGGTATTGAGGTAGCGTACAAGCTAGGTGACGGGCGTGCACCATATGAATTGCGACTCTATTATTTATGTGGTACTGTGTAATTACCCGACCTTATCTGTAACCATCAAATCTCTACGTACTAGAGCTATTGAGCTGTGTTCCACGTTAGAAACCATGTATAGGCTACATACTTATTCTGTTGGGGACCCATTGAGGTCGTTACTGTTGTTAAGTTATTTGCTTACATTGAAATTTCATACTCAATCATGTCCATTCATTTCATATCATATCTCAGTCTCTGTTGTTACATATTGACACATCATATAATCATTTGTCAACTAGTTTCCTGACATTGTGAGCCCGAGAGACTAGAGAGATTGATGACTGAGTGAGGCCGATGGCCTGATTGTAAGGATATTAATACTATGGTACGTGAGTTGTCCGTGCAAATATAGATATTAATACTATAGCACATGAGTTGTCCGTGCAGCACGTGAGTTGTCCGTGTGGTTTATAGATCTTGGGCTAAAGGAGTCCCTCCGGAGTCTGCACACACCCCCAGTGAGCGCGGTTAATTTATTTTGATGGATGGATCTTCCCTGGACATGGATCTTGTTCGAAGCATTTATAACTGGGGATGGATCTTCCCCATGGGTTGGATTGGCCCTACTCAGTACTGAGTGACTGATGGTCAGTTGATGTATATATTCCAGCATGGATCTTCCCTTGGCCGGATTGGCCATATACAGTACTGAGTGATTGAGCATGATGAGTGTAAAGTGTAAGACAATGAGATTGAGTACTCTGAGAGTATGAGCACATGAGTTCATCTTTGAGATAAGTTGCATTGAAATGCACACATGACATACATGCATAGAGATGTATTTTCCTCATGTTGTACGGTATCACGTCATTCATGACTTCTCGCACATATTGACATATGGGCATAGTGATGCATTTTACACTAGCTATTTGGAAAGAAAATGAAACATCTTATTTATTGTTGGAAGGAGTTTTTTGGCAAATTACTGTTTTCAAACTTACTCATATTTTTGGCAACTTCGGTAAACGACTTGAGTTTTCACCGATACACTTGAAAAGCAGAACTATTTTCAGAAATCATGATTAAGCTGAGCATTTTATCTCATAGTTACTTTTTTTATTACTTGCTTTACGTTGTTATGGACTGTTGTTGGCTATTGGTGTAGGACCCGACCTTTGTTCCAGGTCGTCACTACTTTCAACCTAAGGTTATGTTTGTTACTTATTGAGTAAATGGTGTCGGTTGTACTCATACTACACTTCTGCACTTTGCGTGCAGATGTTGGTTGTTGTGATTAACGGGAGCTGGAATTGAAGACGTACATTCCGGTTGTAGCTGCCTCTTGTTCATGGTAGCCTTAGATTTATAAAAATCTATTTATGTATATTTCGAACAGATGATGTATTTATTTCATACCAGTTTTGTGTATTCTAATTTTAGAAGCTCATAATTTGATTTACCAGTTCTTGGGGGAATATATCAGTTTATGATATTTTCTTTCAATTAATTGTATTATTAATTTCATTGGAATTGGTTAGTTGTTAATTGGCTTACCTAACGGTTTAGGTTAGGTGCCATCACGCCTAGTTGGATTTTGGGTCGTAGCAAGGTGGTATCAGAGCTCTAGGTTCATATGTTCTACAAGTCATGAGCAAGTGTCTAGTAGAGTCTTGCGGATCGGTATGATGATGTCCATACTTATCTTCGAGAGGCTACAATGAATTTAGGATAATTTCCCATCTTTCTTTCTTCATCATGCATAATTGATTCAACTTGAAACATAACTCTTTGAATTCCTTCCACGCATTCGTGTGCGCATGTGAGCGCTCAGTATCAGCTGTGCATCGCCGGCTTGTGATTCCACGAACGAGGTTCGAGATGAGTATTCTTTGTTTTGGTGATGGGCCAGTTTGGATAATTTGAGGTCGGTGTTAAACCACAACTTAAGCTTGGTAGTTTCGATTGTGAGAACTTGTGTGTTTGCACTTATGCGTTCGGTAGTATCCCTATGAGTGGAATTTAAGGCTCGATGAGCAGTTAAATGACTATATGATGAGTATGATGTGAATGTAGGATGTGTTCAGGTGGGTTGAATGAGACAGATAAAGTTTACTTATGACTTAAGAGTTTACTATTGGGTACTTGATTTCTATTTTGATGTGACGTACGGTCTTGAGTTGTGAGTGCTTTGAGGGGTCTGTTATGCTGTTTAATTTTATAGCGAAGTAGACTTTCATGTTGTGTTGATGAGTTCAAACTCAGAAATATTAAGTGATCTCATAGTAATTGTGGCGGCGAAAGGGTATAGCAAGATGCCAATTTGAGGCTAAGCAGGTGGGTTATCTCCTGCGGAGTAATCTACGTATGTGTGTTCCTTATAATGTTGAGTGAAGGGTTCCTTTTCTCCCAGCGGGGTATATATGTTGATATTTGAGTTTAAATTAGTTAAGAAAGTTGACTTGACCGTTACGGGGATGAATGTGATCTTAGTAGATGATTTGAGGTATTTTATAGTTTGTGTTACCTGAGCTTGTGAAGACTTTTCGTGAAATTGACTGCGGGATTATGACAATAGTAGAGTATGGGTATGGTGAGTTATCAGATGTTTTATTATATGGCTTTGAGCCAAGTGGGGGAGTCTGCTATCTAAGATTTTATTGCACGATTATGTGCGGTATTGGTTTTTGTCCGAGGCATATTTGTTGATTAGTTATGACTTGCGGAGGTTGAGATCGGGGATGACTCAAGTAAGAATTTTCTTGAATGCAGGTTATATTGCACTTTATGAAAATATAAAAAATCATGAAATGATTAAATTGTTATTTGAAGGATGTAGTGCGCACGAAGTATGAATTTGTTTGGTGGTGTTAAGGCAGGGTTACTTCTTTGGGGGCTATTGTGCTAAAGGGGCTTGTGTCTTTCGGCCAGTTTGTGCGGTGCAATTTAGATTTGAGCATAGTGGTTGACGTTCGAAAGGGTTCTAATGGATTCAAAAGGTATGTGTCAATTGAAATATTTTCAGAATTTGTATATCGCCAGAATCGGTTATTTACACTGGATGGTGCCTAGACTTGCGATAATTCTGTATGACTATGGATTCTATATTTTACCGCAATAAAAGGTAAAAAGGAATAATTTTAAGTCCAAATAAGGTATTTTCAGTGTGGGGATCTCGATTGTGATACTTTTGTGGTGCTTAAGAAGAATAAAATGTCTTATGGGCCTTAAGGTGGTATGATTTGTGTTAGGATGTTTTGTAGTGAGCTTTGGGTAAGGATCGTAGTGTTCTGATAAGGAGAAGTGTCAACTTGAGGGTAATTCAGAAGAAACTCGAAGTAAATACATAACTTTGCATAATAACTTCCACATAAATCACGACTTGAAATTATAACATGTAGATACACAATCCATAGTTTGGAATACATCCTCAATTTATAATGCAATATGACAAGAGCATTTGAAACACAACTTGAACATATATGTTTATCACAAAACTTATTCGGAATACTCGATTTGTAATCAGCATCTTGGAACTTACAAGGATAATGGGGATTCCAATTCTTAAAGAAAAGTTTAGCCAACATACCTCACTTGAGCTTCCTTACTCCCTAAAGTGTTCTGGAAATCTTAGCAAGTGTAATCTATTTTAGAAATATAGCAAGTTGAACCAAAATTAGGAAGATGATCATGGTTCTAGCTCATTTGAGCATTTTATCAAACACTAGGTGTGCATTAAGGATTCAAGATCCTTTTATGGAGGATTCCAACATCCCACAACCCATTCTTTACCATTTCTATCTCAACAATCATCCTACACCCCTTGATAATACATACATGCAAAATAACCAACTCCCATACCCAAGAATTGTCTTGATAATTACCCATCTTTATGCAAATTTCGAAATTAGGGGTTAGGGTGTAGAATATTACCTCTAGGATGAAGACCTAGTGATTTTTCCTTGTTAATCTCCGAAGATTTGATTAAGAATTGAAGAACAATTGTTGAGGAACACCTTCTCACTTAGGACACTCTCTCTCGCTCTAAAATATCAAATATTTGGTCAAAAATGGTACAAATCGCCTATTTAACGAAGTTGGGTCGGGTTGTAAAAATCCAAAAATGAAGCTCCGGACAGGGTTTGCTTGCGATCGCACAATAAATATACGGATCGCATAATTTGGCCTCCAAAACTGGGCATGACTGACCTAGTCTGCGATCATTATGCGGCCCGCAGACCTGTTCTGCGGTCGCATAATGCACCGCAGAACTGGTCCGCGGTCGCATAATGCGCCGCAAACCTGATCTCCAAAATGGCCGATCCATGCCTCACTCTGTGGCCATTATGCGGTCCGCAGAGTGATTCTGCGACCGTATAATGGGCTGCAGAAACATCCTCTTTTGCCAAAAATTTTCCTTTACTCTCTAGTGCATTGCTCAACCCAAAAAGTCCAAGCATATAACTTGTGAAATCCTCAACACGTAAAACCAATTCGGCACCACGAAACATTATATTTCTTGGGAAATTTTATGGGACCTTACATTCTCCCCCACTTAGGATCATTCGTCTTTGAATGAGAGTCAAAATTTGTCATTAGAATTCAATGTGACTTAACTGATATAACACACACCTGTAGTTCCAAAATTTAGCTAACTCCCAAAATTTCCAAAACTTTTGCCAGAGTCTCCCCTGTAATTGGGCCTATCCACCTGTTAGAGAATTCTAGAAACCAATCCTAACGACATATACATAATGGATGGTGCAATATAAAACAAGAACAACACCAACCATGGCCTCATAAGAAATATATTACTAGAAAAGGAACACCCTTAACATCAATTGTACAAATGACACAAAACTCACAGAAGGTAACCCTTAAAATTTTCACAGAACACAACTTTATAAATACATGGCTATTCAAACAAATAAGGATATTTTTTCTTCATTTCTTCCTCGGACTCCCAAGTAGCCTCTTCAACTCGTTGGTTTCGCCGTAGCACTTTCACAGATGCAATCTCTTTATTTCTCAACTTTTGGACTTGCCAATCAATAATAGAAACTGGAATCTCTTCATAAGTCAATTTCTCATTAACCCCAATTGTCTCAACCGGAACAATGAGTGCCGGCTTTGCATCTACTTTCTTCAACACGGACACATGAAACACTAGGTGCACTAATGACATCTCAGATGGTAGTTCAATCTTGTACGCCACATCATCGATCCTCTGAATGATTCTGTACAGTCCGATATATGTCGGACTCAATTTCCCTTTCTTAGCAAATCGCATTACACCCTTCATGGGGGAAACTTTCAAGAATACCCAATCATCATCATTGAACTCCAGATCCCTACGATGAACATTCGAATAGGACTTCTGACGACTCTGAGTAGTCTTCAACCGCTTCTTAATGATTTGAACTTTTTCCATGGCCTGATGTATGAGGTCTGGCCCTATCAACTGTGCTTCACTAATTTCGAACCACCCAATGGGAAATCTATATCTCCTACCATATAAATCCTCGAACGGTGTCATTTGAATGCTAGCGTGATAGCTATTGTTGTAGGAAAATTCTATGAGTGGTAACTGATCATCCCAGCTACCTTTGAAGTCTAGAACATAAGCGCGCAATATATCCTCAAGCGTCTGAATAGTCCGCTCTGCCTGCCCGTCAGTCTGCGGGTGAAAAGTTGTGCTAAGATTCACCTTATTACACAAACCTTGCTGAAATTTCTTCCAAAACTTAGCAGTGAATTGTGCTCCCCGATCATAAATGATGGAAACTGGAGTGCCATGCAACCTGACTATTTCTTTGATATACAACTGAGCATATTGTTCTGTTGTATTGATAGCCTTAACCGGCAAGAAGTGTGCTGATTTTGTGACTCGATCCATAATCACCCAAATCGTGTCAAACTTACGAGGAGTACGATGTAATCCTACCACAAAGTTCATATTAATCATTTCCCAGTTCTACATTGAAATTTCTATGTTCTGTGTCAAACCACCGGGCCTTTGATGTTCGGTCTTCACTTGCTGACAATTTGGACATCTCTCCACAAAGTCCGCTACATTCCTCTTCATATCATTCCACCAATATACCTCCTTAAGATCATGATATATTTTTGTAGAACCCGGGTGCACGGAATACCTAGAAGTGTGAGCTTCGGTCATGGTTCTTTCTCGGAGACCATCTACATTTAGAACACATAGACGCCCTTGGTACCTTAGTGTACCATCATCCATGCCAAGAGAAAAGGCCATGGTATTATGTTTATGAATCCCCTCTTTCAATTGTGCCAACAATGGATCGTTGTATTGTTTCTCCTTGACTTCCACAACACGTGATGATTCAGCCCTATTTTGTACAATCACCCGTCCTTCACTAGAGTCCGCAAGACGAACTCCCAAACTAGCCAATCGATGAATTTCCTTGGCCAATGGCCTTTGATATGCCTCCAAGTGTTCTAAACTACCCATGGATTTCTTGCTAAGAGCATCTGCCACAACATTAGCCTTTCCCGGATGATATAGAATATCAATGTCGTAGTCCTTGAGTAACTCAAGCCGTTTTCTCTACCTCAGATTCAATTCCTTCTATTTGAAAATATATTGAAGGCTCTTATGGTCCGTGAATATATCCACATAGACCCCATACAAATAATGATTTTAAATCTTCAATGCAAATACCACCGCTGCGAGTTCTAAGTCATGTGTTGGATAGCTCTTTTCATGATTCTTGAGTTGCCTAGAAGCATAAGCTATCACCTTGCCATGTTGCATTAATACACATCCAAACCCGATTCTTGAAGCATCACAATATACCACAAATCCATCTATACCCTCTGGTAGGGTCAACACTGGTGTCGTAGTCAATCTTGCTTTCAATTCCTGGAAGTTCCTTTCACAAGCATCTGACTATTGGAACTTAACTACCTTCTGCGTCAATTTAGTCAATGGAGAGACAATAGTAGAAAACCCCTCCACAAAATTTCTATAATATCCAGCTAAGCCTAAGAAACTGCGATTCTCTGTTGGAGTTGTAGGCCTCGACCAATTCTTCACAGCCGCAATCTTCTGAGGAACAACCATAATCCATTCACTAGAGACTACATGACCCAAGAATGTGACAGATTTAAGCCAAAATTCACATTTCGAAAACTTTTCATATAACTTGTGAAATTCTCAACACGTAAAACCAATTCGGCACCACGAAACATTATATTTCTTATGAAAGTTTACGGGGCCTTACATAGGGATACTACCGAATGCATAAGTCCAAATGCACAAGTTCTCACAACCTAAACTATTGAGCTTAAGTTGTGGTCTAACCCCGACCTCAAGTCCTCCAGATTGGCCAATCACCAAAATACAAAATACTCATCTCGAACATCGTTCATGAAATCACAAGCCGGCGATGCACACCTGATATTGAGGGCTCATGTGCGCATCCGAATACGTGGAAGGAATTCAAAGAGTTATATTTCAAGATAAATCAATTACGCACGATGAAGAAAGAAAGATGGAAAATTATCCTAAATGGCCTGTAACCTCTCGAAGATAAGTATGGACGTCATCATACCGATCCGCAAGACTCTACTAGACACTTGCTCGTGACTTGTAGAACCTATGAACCTAGAGCTCTGATACCACCTTGTCACGACCCAAAATCCAACTAGTTGTAATGGCACCTAACACAAACCGTTAGGTAAGCCAATTAACAACTAATCAATTCCAATGAAATTAATAAGGCAATTAATTAAAAGAAAATATCTTAAACTGATACATTCCCCAAAGTACTGGTAGTACAGATCATGAGCTTCTAAGATTAGAATTTACAAAGCTGGTATGAAATAAATACATCATCTGTTCGAAATATACATAAACAGATTTTTATAACTTTAAGGCTACCATGAACAAGAGGCAGCTACAACTGAAACACCGGTACGTCTTCAATTTTAGCTCCCATCGATCACAGCAATATCAGCAACCAACATCTGCACGCAAGGTGCAGAAGTATAGTATGAGTACAACCGAACTCATGTACTCAATAAGTAACAAACCTAACCTTAGGTTGAAAGTAGTGACGAGTTGGAACAAAGGTCGGGTCCAACACCAATAGCCAACAACAGTCCATAATAACATAAAGCAAGTAATAAAAGAAGTAACTCAGAGATAAAATGCTCAGCTTAATCATGATTTCTAAAAATAATTTTGCCTTTCAAGTGTATCAGTGAAAACCCAATTCATTTACCGAAGTTGCCAAAAATATGAGTAAGTTTGAAAACAGTAATTTTTCCAAAACTCCCTCCAACAATAAATAAGATGTTTCATTTTCTTTCCAAATAGCCAATGTAAAATGCATCACTATGCCCATACGTCAATATGTGTGAGAAGTCATGAATGACGTGATACCGTACAACATGAGGAAAATACATCTCTATGCATGTATGTCATGTGTGCATGTCAATACAACTTATCTCAAAGATGAACTCATGTGCTCATATTCTCAGAGTACTCAATCTCATTGTCTCACACTTTACACTCATCATGCTCAATCACTCAGTATTGTATATGGCCAATCCGGCCTAGGGAAGATCCATCCCGGAATATATACATCAACTGACCATCAGTCACTCAGTACTGGGTAGGGCCAAACCAGCCTGTGGGGAAGCTTCATCCCCAGGTATAAATGCTTCGGACAAGATCCATGTCGAGGAAAGATCCATCCCTCAATATAAATCAACCACGCTCACTGGTGGTGTGTGCAAACTTTGGATGGGTTCCTTTAGCCAAAGAGCTATAAACTGCACGGACAACTCACGTGTTATACAGACAATTCACGTGCTATAGTATAAATATCTGTATCTGCACGGATAACTCACGTGTTATACGGACAACTCACATGCCATAGTATTAATATCCTCACAATCAGGCTATCGGCCTTACTCAGTCATCAATCTCTCCAATCTTTCGGGCTCACAATGTTAGGAAACTAACCCAAAAATGATGATATAATGTGTCAATATGTAGCAACAGAGACTGAGATATGATATGAAATGAATGAACATGACTGAGTATGAAATTTCAATGTAAGCACATAACTCAACAGCAGTAATGACCTCAATTGGTCCCCAACAGAATAAGCATGTAGCCTAGACATGGTTTCTAACATGAATCACAATTCAATAGCTCTAGTACGTAGAGATTTCATGGTTATAGATAAGGTCAGGTAACTACACAGTACCACATAAATAACGAAGTTGGGGTTTCATACCCTCAGCATCAAGTTTAGAAGTGTTACTTACCTCGAACAAGCCGAATCTAATGTCGAGCAAGCTAAACAATGCACCAGAAATTCCATTTTGCGCGTATCAACTTCCGAACGGCTCGAATCTAGTCACAATTAATTCGATTTAATCAATACAAATTATTGAAATTAATTCCATATGAAAATACTAATTTTCCAATAAACTCTGAAATTTAACTCAAAAATACCCGTAGGGCCCACGTCTCGGAGCCTGACAAAAGTTATAAAATATGAACGCTCGTTCAACCACGAGTCCAACCATACAAATTTTACCAAATTCTGACATCATCTCGACCTCCAAATCTCAAATTCTTATTTTGAAATCCCTATACTCAATGATAATCCAATATTATTGATTAACAACGATCACAAGCGACTTACCTCAAGATTTTTCGTGAATTCTCTCTGAAAAATCGCCCAAACCCGTGTTGAAAATGTTAGAAATGAAGCCAAAATCGCGCACCAACGCTCAAAACCCCACACTTGTGGGTGCGCTTCTGTGAGCCCCTCACCGCGCCTGCGACCATGCAGGTACGAAAAATTCGTCGCACCTGCAAGCTCTGCCCAGCTCCCCTCATGGTCGCATCTGCACTCCTCCGCTCGCACCTGCGACCCAAAATTCCGCATGTGCAATTGCACCAGAAGATTGAAATTTCCAGATTTTTCCTTAAATACGAATTTTATCCGTTAACCATCCGAAACTCGCCCGAGGCCCCCGGGACCTCAATCAAATACACCAACAAGTCCTAAAACATCATACAAACTTAGTCAAAACCTCAAATCACATCAAACAATGCTAAAAACATGAATCACACCCCAATTCAAGCTTAACGAAAACTAACAAATTCCAACTTCTACATTCGATGTCAAAACCTATCAATTCATTTCTGTTTAACCTCAAATTTTGTACACAAGTCATAAATGACATAACGGAGCTATTCAAATTTCTAGAATCGGATTCGATCCCGATATCAAAAAGTCAACTCCCCGGTCAAACTTTCAAACTTAAAATTTTATTTTAGCCATTTCAAGCCTAATTTAACTATGGACTACAAAATAATTTTTCGGACACGTTCCTAAGTCCAAAATTACCATACGAAGCAATTAGAATCATCAAAATTCTATTCCGGGGTCGTTTACACATAAGTCAACATTGGGTCAACCTTTTCAACTTAAGCTTTAAGTCTTGGAACTAAGTGTTCCAATTCATTCTGAGACCTCTCCGACAAGTCACAAAATTATAATTGAACACGGGATAAGCAGTAAATGAGGAAGTGGAGTTGTAACACTCAAAACGACCGGCCGAGTTGTTGCATATGCTTAATATACTTCATTCACATACACAATTTACTAATTTTTTAAGTATATATTTTTTATCAACAGATAGTGCACGCAGACTGTACTATAGATGTGGCCGACCTGTCCGATGACCCCACTGATTTCAATAATTTCACTGATCCCACTAGTAGGGCTGTCTAAAACGGAACTATAACCGATAGCAGAACTGTAAAATTAGTTTATTGGTGTATTGTATCGGGTATCGGATTAACGGTTAGTGAACGAATTAAAATTTTATAATTAAACGTTTATCGGTCCGGGAGCGAATTTCTCAATTTCCTTAATAGATAAATTGTTAGCATGTTAAGAATTATAATATTTATATTTATCTACCCTTATGTATCTAAAGAATCTAACTAGTTTGTAGCATTTTACCATAACTACTTTGTAGCACTTTAAAGAGTGGAGATGCTACATTATGACTGGAGAGTAGAACTAGTTGGAATTAAGACAAAATCGTGGGAGAAGATCGACGAGTACAATCTCAGTCATCACTAGTTTTATGAGTTCAACTTGTTACATTCATTTTGCATTTCCAATAACGTTCCGAGTCTTTTGGATACGCTACAAATAAGAATTGTATTGTTGTACCTTTCCTTATTTGTATACTTTTGGTTTTTGCTAAATTTCAGGAGTTAATGATAAAGCATTGTAATTGCAAAATTTTGGTCTTTATTCAGAGAAATGTATATTTGTAGTCGATAAACCGCCTGATAATTGCTAACCCGATACTAAATCGCCTCATATCTTATCTGTTAGCTAACGGATTAGTACATTTAAAAGTCGATAATCAATAAGTCAAACTGTTAAATAAAAATATCAGCCCGATCTGCCCGATAAACAGCCCCACCCACTAGTCCTGATGAGCCAGCTTCATGTCAAGGCAGTTGCATGGTTCTTCAGTCTCTATCACTTATTATTCTCTGCTTCGGTAGCCGAAATTTGTCTTGCAGCCAATTCTTCTTCAGCTTCTTTGAGTTTCCCCTTTAATGCCTCAACTTCTTTTTCAATATTGTAATATTGTTTTCGAGTTTTCAGATTTTCTTTTAATTTTTTTCGGTATATTTTCAAAGTTCTTGCGTCACTTATTTATACTATTCCAGCTAAAAGGGTCCATCATAAGATGCATCCCATGTTAATTAGTATAGATTAACAAGAAAGCTTATAAGTTTTGGAATCTGCAATCATGTTTGTGAAATATTAACAATTACTATGTATATTGGATCTCTCAACCTTTTGAGGGAGAAAGGAACTCCCTCCAAAAAATTATAAAAATGAACTGATTAGTACTTTTTCTTTTTTGGTGTAAAGAATGCCTGTTAATAGTAGTGACTCCATACTTGATAGTTGACATCATAGGATCCTTGTAAATTTTTGTTATCATAAAATCTCTGTAAGTTTTTCTTTTTTTGTTTAAGGGGGATTCTTATCTTTTGTTTTTTCTTGGAGTATGTATCTTGTTACTTCTAACTGCACACTGTTCTTTTTATAAAATTGTAAGCATTCTCAAAAAAAAAAACAAATAGTACTATAAACATTTACTATTCATGTATCACGTTACATAATTTTTTGTATACAATCAACAATTCAATTTTTATTTCTTCTGTTTGCAAAGTGTTCCGCGTACTAAGTATTAACAAATCACCACCACTCAAAGTAGTAGAATAACACAAAGGTCAACCAGTCATTTTACAACAAAAATATAATAGTAACAACATCAAATAAGGCTGCCAAAGATTGCAGCAATCTAAGTGGCCGTTTGGACATAAGAATTGTAAAATTTCGAAAAAAGATTGAATTTTTTTTTTAAGTGAAAATGATATTTGAAAATTAGAGTTGTGTTTGGAAATGAATATAATTTTGGATTATTATTTATGAAGTTTTGTGGGTGATCTAAGTGCAAATTTTGAAAAATAATTTTTTGGAGTTTTTAAAATTTTTGAAAAAATTCAAAATCTATCTGCAAATGAAAATTTGAAAATTTATGGTCAAACATTAATTTCGGAAATAAAGTGAAAAATTTTCGAAAAAAGTGATTTTTTTCTTATCTCGAAACAGGCTCTAAATTTCAGCTTTTGGACCAATACACAAAACATACCAAAATGGAACAGGAATCCGACATTAGTAAATAAAGAGAAGAAATCAAGAAAAATTCAAAAATTAAACCTGTGATATGTTGCAGAATGAAGTACAGAAAAAACCAATGAATATTTTTTAGGGAAAAGGAAAATTTTGACAGAACAAAGCGAAATGATACAGTGATTCAACTTGTTGTGCATTTTTATAGAGTAAAATAAAGAATATATGCAAAAATATTGCACCACTATTGCCAGTAAGATGAAAGAAACAAAATATGAAAACTATATGGCTTCCCATCAATAATTACAATAAATAAACTGAGTAGTTCATATACATTGGTGTTTAGTAGATTAATAAATTTATTAAAATGTACATTTACATTTTTGTACAAAAGTGTTATAGAAATAGTGTTTGTTTGAAGGGCATAAGGTTCATTCAATTTTTGATGGGTATTTTGGTAATTTGAGTTTCTGAGTAGGTTTCCTACTTCTAATATATATATATATATATTAAAACAATGACTATCAGCTTATAAGGCAATTGTTAGAACAACAAACTATAGATTTGCTTATTCGTTACTCGCGTAGTATTTACACGTCTAATCCGTCCGACCTTGATTGGAAAGGCCTTAGGAAGGCCTCAAAACTGCTCGTTTTCCACATAAATACATAGGACATCACCTCGACCAGACATACTTCGTTAATGAAACTTAGAAGTATGAAAGTGTATACGGTCGAAATCAATCTCGACTATAACTTGATGGATTAAGCTTGGAACATGACGACATCGGACTGAAGATCGACACGAGTCTCACCGAGCTAGAACCATCGGATAGAAAACCTGCCTTCGAGGAAAATCGAGTCCGGTGTCGACCTTAGTCTCGAACGAGCTTGGAGATAACTAACAGAAGAATGAAATATCTGCGACCGGTCGGATATTTCGATGAGAATCTCCGCACGAATCAGTGAGGAACCGATAATCAGCAAATCAAGATATTTTTTACCTTTTATAGAAATGTATATAGAATAGGTCTCCTCCACTATATAAAGGGATTTGATAATTCATTCAACACATTGTAACATGCATCACAAAGCAATATATTGTTATTTCTAGTTTTTATTATCTCGTCATTCTGGTCCGACATCGATAGAAGAATTTCTAGCTCGAGGGAGACTTACCTTGCAAGGCTAAGACTGTTCAACTCGTGTGGTTTGCATTTACTTTTTCTCTGTTTATTTTAACTCTAATCTGATTTATCATTTTGTATCAAATTAGATCACGTATACTTAAAACTAAGTAAAAATATAATTGTTATCCGATTTTTAGGGTAAACAGTTTGGCGCCTACCGTGGGGATAAGGATAATAGTGGTTATTTTATATAAATCTCCATAACGGACACTACTTTACACTTTCTATTTGAAGTATCTTTGATTCCACGCTAAAATACAAAAATGTCGAACTCTCAATCAATACCCCTACATGTTGACAACGATTTTGGTCATCAAGATGAAAATAACAATGTAGCTCCCGGAAACGAGATACCACCTCCTGATCCCATTGGAATTCCGATCGCAGACCTGATTAACGCTAATTCACATGTGGCTATCGATGCAAACTTGCCTACCGACCCCAAAAAACGCATTCGTGGTGGAGCCCGATCAGCAACTCGAAACACACAAAACGTTGAAGGAAACGGGGTCAGTCTATGGGTGATCTTCGAAATGCTGCAGGCTCAACAGGCAGCGATAGCTCAATTACAGAACCAAAGCCATGCACCGAGCAGAATTTATCCCAATCCGCCCTAGGAAGTCACCCGCAAGGATGAACCGATCATAGAAACGACAAATAAACATGAATAGGGGCTAACCCCAAGATTATAAAGATGCTCGAGGGCTGGCAAAGCGGATATAATCAGGGGAGAAGAAAATCGAAGATAACGACATAAATGTGGAGACCTACAACTCCAAGGTAGATCAAATCCCAAGAGCGCCTCCGATATTGAAAGGACTGGATTACAGGAAGTTCGTGCAAAAACCTTTTCCTCCGAGCGCGGCTCCGAAGCCGATCCTCAAAATATTTCGTACACCCGAAATAGACTAAGTATAACGGGACGACCGACCCAAATGAGCATGTGACCTTTTATACATGTGCCATTAAAGGGAAGACTTGGAGAACGATGAGATCGAGTATGTTCTGCTGAAAATATTTGGGGAGACCTTGTCAAAGGGAGCTATGATATGGTATCACAACTTACCTCATAATTCTATTGACTCATATGTTATGCTTGCAGACTCTTTCATAAAAGCACATGTTGGTGTCATCAAGGTCGAAACCAGGAAATCAGACCTTTTCAAAGTCAAACAGAAGGATAACAAGATGCTCAGAGAATTCATGTCCCGGTTTCAAATGGAACGAATAGATCTACCATCGGTCGCTGATGATTGGGTTGTTCAAGCTTTCACTCACAGACTTAATATTCGAAGTTTGGTGGCTTCACAACAGCTGAAGTAGAACCTGATAGAATACTCAGTCGTTACATGGGCCGACATGCATAACCGGTATCAATCGACAATCAGAGTCGAAGATGATCAACTCGGGGCCCTTTTGGGGTCTGTTTATCCCGTTAGAACCCTCAATAAAGTCAAGAGAGACATTGATCGTGAACCGAGGCCAAACAGGGATCGATATCAGCCATATAATGGAGATCATAGAAGTAGTGGATTCGGGCGAAACTCAATGAGAAACGAAAAGAGATATGATAGAGGTCAAAGCAATCGGGGACTCATGACCAAAAATGGATTCGACAGGGGCCTAAAGAAGCGCAGAGGCTGTCGGAGTACAACTTTAATATCGATATTGCCACCATCATACATGGGGCGCATCAAGGATACAAAATATCCTCGACCTCTGCAATTCGATCCAACCCAAAGGGATCCTAACCAGATGTTCAAATATCATGGCACTCACGGTCACAGAACAGAATATTGTTGACAGCTGAGAGAGGCGTAGCCCGACTATTCAACAATGGGAACCTTAGAATTCTTGAGCGAGCGAGCAAATAATCATTTCAGAAACAGGGATTCTAAAAAAACAAATAGAACAAGAAGAACCTCAGCACGTCATTAACATGATCATCGGTGGGGTTGATATCCCCCAGGGGCCGATGTTGAAACGCACCAAGGTATGTATCACCAGGGAGAAACGAACTGGAGACTATGTACCAGAAGGAACTTTATCTTTCAGCGATGAGGATGCGGAGGGGAATGTACATCCCTACAATGATGCACTGGTAATATCTGTACTCGTAAATAAGATTTGGGTTAAAAGTGTGTTAATTGATCTAGGTAGCTCGGCCAACATCAGTCGATTGAGGGTCGTAGAGCAGCTCGGTCTATAAGACCAAATCGTGCCTACAGTCTGAGTTCCAAACGGATTCAACATGGCATGTGAGAAAACTAAGGGTGAAATACCGTTACCAGTCAACACCGCTGGGACCATCCAAGAAACTAAATTTTATGTGATCGAAGGAGACATGAGTTACAATGCTTTATTCGGAAGGCCATGGATCCACAATATGAGGGCGGTGCCCTCGACACTGCACCAGGCACTGAAATTCCCAACACCTGGCGGAGTTAAAACGGTCTACGGTGAACAACCAGCTACAAAGAAAATGTTTGCGGTCGAGGAGGTGATACCGACATCTACAGTTTCAACGTCGAAGGATCCAAATCATATGGTCAAAAATGGGACCAATTTTAAATCACAGATAGCATCCTCGGCAGATTCGAACAAACAAAAGGATGGCAAGGATGATGATTATGGGGTTCCCAGATCCTTTATAGCCCTCGATGATTCCGACGCCACTAAATCAACGGTCGAGGAGCTAGAACAAGTCATATTGCGAAAACTCTTGCTCGATCGAAAGGTATACCTGGGCACGGGGTTAAGCTTCGAGCTAAGGGAAAAACTCATTCAATTTCTTATAACTAACGAATATTGTTTCGCTTCGTCCCACCTTGACATGACAGGGATCCCGCCAGAGATAACCACTCACAAGCTAAATCTGGACCCAAAGTTCCACCTGGTCAAACAGAAGAGGAGACCCTAGTCCGAAATCAAGCATGCTTTCATCAAAGACGAGGTATCTAAACTCCTTAAAATAGGGTCTATTCGTGAGGTTAAATACCCGGATTGGTCGGCAAACGTAGTGGTAGTCCATAAAAAGGGAATAAACTAAGAATGTGTGTAGATTGCAAAGATTTGAATAAGGCATGTCCCAAAGACTCTTTTTCTATGCCCAACATCGATCGTATGATCGATGCCACGGTCAGCCACGAGATCCTTAGTTTTCTCGACGCGTATTCTGGGTATAACCAAATACGGATGGAACCGGGTGATCAGGAAAAAACATCCTTCATCACTAAATACGGCACATACTGTTATAACGTAATGACGTTTGGATTAAAAAATGTTGGTGCCATATACCAACGCCTAGTAAATCGGATGTTCGAGAAACAAATAGGAAAATCAATGGAAGTTTACATTGACGACATGTTAGTTAAGTCCCTACGAACAGAGGACCATTTAAAACATTTGTATGAAACCTTCAGCATACATAAGTAATATAATATGAAGCTGAACCTGGAAAAATATGCGTTCGGAGTTGGGTCGGGTAAATTCCTCTGATTCATGGTATCTAATCGGGGAATCGAGATCAATCCTGATAAAATCAAATCCATAGAACATATCATGATCATGGAAAACGTAAAGGCGGTGCAAAGGTTAATCGAGCGCATAGACGTCCTGGGGTGATTTATTTCAAGTTCATCCGACAAAAGCCACTGATTCTTCGCACTATTGAAGAAAAAGAATAACTTCTCGTGGACCCCGTAATGCCAATGAGCTTTGGAGTAACTCAAGAGGTACTTATCGAGCCCGCCGCTGCTTCACACGCCAAATACACATGAACAACTGTACTTATACTTGGCGGTCTCGGAGATAGCGGTAAGTGGAGTCCTAGTTAGGGAAGAGCAAGGTACACAATTTCCAATTTACTATGTTAGTAGGACCTTAGGTGAGGCCGAAACTAGGTACCCTCACCTAGAAAAACTGGTGCTCACTTTGCTAAGCGCCTCTAGGAAGCTAAAACCAAACTTTTAGTGTCACCCGTATGTGTCGTAACTATTTACCCGTTGAGGAACGTTCTGCATAATCCTGAACTCTCGAGCCGGTTGGCCAAATGGTCCGTAGAAAAAAGTGGGTACAATATTGAACACCGACCTCTGACTGCCATTAAGTCTCAAATTTTGGAAGACTTTGTGGCCGACTTTACACTGGCCCTAATACCCGAAGTCGAAAGTGAGTTATTGGTTAACTCAGGAACTTCCTCGGGAACCTGGACCCTCTTTACAGACAGTGCCTCAAACGCAAAAAAGTCTGCACTTGGCATCGTACTAAAGCCACAAACATGTAATATAATTAGACAATATATTAAGATTGTGAAATTGACTAACAATGAGGCCGAATATGAGGCCATGATTGCAGGCCTTGAACTAGCCAAAAGCTTGGGGGCAGAGGTGATCGAAGCCAAGTGCGACTCCCTCCTTGTGGCAAACCAAGTTAATAGAACATTCGAGGTCAGAGAAGAACGAATTCAAAGATACTTGGACAAGTTACATATGACATTACATCAGTTCAAAGAATGGACTTTGCAACATGAACCTAGGGATCGAAACAGCGAGGCTGATGCCCTCGCTAATGGGAGAACTCGTACAACTTATGCGATTGGTGGTGGAATAAGGCCACGCCGAGATCAACTCAATGAGCCTAACTTGGGACTGGAGGAATGAGTACGTGGAATATCTCAAGGCCGGTAAACTGCCCTCAGATCCAAAAGAATCGAGGGCCTTGCGTACAAAGGCAGCACGATTTACCATGTCTGAAGACTGAACCTTATTCAGAAGGACATTTGATGGCCCGCTTGCAATATGTCTAGGTTCGGGGGATACCGAGTACGTTTTAAGAGAAATCCACGAAGGTACCAGTGGAAATCACTCGGGCGCCGAATCGCTGGTTCGAAAAATAGTCAAAGCCGACTTTTACTGGACGGCATGGAAAAAGACATGAAGGAGTTCATTCGAAAATGTGATGAATGCCAAAGACACACTTTGATTATTCATCAACCCGGGGAGCTGCTGCATTCGGTTTTTTCACCATGGTCGTTCATGAAGTGGGGAAAGGACATCGTTGGCCCCTTCCATGGGCACCCGGTAAGGCTCAATTTATGTTGTTTATGACTGACTATGTTTCTAAATGGGTGGAAACCCATGCATACGGGAAGGTCAGGGAGAAGGAAGTCATCGATTTCATTTGGGATCACATCATATGCCAATTCGGAATGCCGGCTGAGATTGTATGCTATAATGGGAAACAATTCATCGGAAGCAAAGTAACCAAATTCTTTGAAGACCACAAGATCAAAAGGATCCTGTCAACATCTTATCATCCTAGCGGGAATGGACAAGCTGAATCTACTAACGAAACCATACTTCAAAACCTCAAAAAGAGGTTAATCGATGCCAATGGAAGATGGAAGGAAGTACTACCTGAAGTCTTATGGGCATACCGTATGACCACAAAGTCCATTACCGGGGCTACCCCATTTTTTTGGTTTATGGTGCCGAAGCTTTAATACTAGTCGAGGTCGGAGAACCAAGTATCAGATTCCGATATGCAACAAAGGAATTAAATGATGAGGCTATGAGTAAGAGCTGGAGCTATTATAAGCGTGAAGTCGCCCTTGTCCGATTGGCCGCCTAAAAACAACAGATCGAAAGGTATTATAATCAAAAGACCAACCTTCGACACTTCAATATCGGGGAATTGGTAATGAGAAAGGTCAAACTGAGCACTCAGAACCCAAACGAAGGGAAATTGGGACCAAACTGGGAAGGATTGTACCAAATTATCGAGATCGCCGGCAAAGGATCCTACAAACTCGGAACAATGAGCGACGACCAACTACCGAACAACTTGAATATAACTCACTTGAAGTGATATTATTGCTAAGGTACATCCCCATTCTTTCTTTTATATACATTTTAAAACTAATGCTTGAAGGTAGCCAACAAGGGACGATACAACATTTTAGGTCTGAAAGCACGCATTGCACGTTTTTTCCCTTGAACCGGTTTTGTCCCAAATTGGTTTTACGGTAAGGTTTTTAATAAGGCAACAAGTAAATCGTGCTAACTTAGAATCCAAGGCCGGTAATGAACCGGTGACGATATCACAACAACATTTTAGGCTTCTCTTCGATCAACCCCGAACAGTGGGGGCGTTACCTTCTCATATCGACTTTAGCATGGAAAGAGTCTTCAGGATTTAAGGGTCCCTGTCACGCCCCAACCTCGGGAGGCGCGACTGGCACTCAACCGAGTAAACCCGGCCAAGAAAGCTTGTTAGATACTTTCTACCCAACTCACCCATGATAAGAAAAGGCATGTTTTTATTAGCTCACCAGTAGAAGGACCATATGCATAGACATTACCAAACCATTTTATTTTGCTACTTCCTGTTAAGTTTCAAAAAGGCATACATTTTGTGATTTTGTGGAAAAAAATCCAAAATACAACATAATCCATTTGACCTTTCTAGTACCCATGTACAACCCACATAGCGTCTACGGAGTCTCTAAAAATACAAAAGAGAGTCAAGATGGTGTCGGCAACAAGGCCCCGGCTATACCTCAAAAGTGACCAAAATATAAACAAAAGGTCCAATGCATGATCCCAGAATGAAATTGGGCTCACCGAGTCCGCTGAAAAGAGGATGCAGCACTATCTATGATCAACATTGTCTGCAATGCAACCACCTGCATTCATTTAAAGATGCAGCGCCCCCGACAAAAGGGACGTTAGTACCGTCGAATAGCACTAGTATGTAAAGCTAAACACCAATGCAATAGAATAAATAATAATACAATAGGAACAATCAAGAATTCAATAAGGTCTTCAAATAATATTAAAACAACAAGTCCATATTAATGATTTCCCACTTCCACATTGGAATTTCTATGTTTTGTGCCAACCAAGAGGCCATTGATGTTTGGCCTTCACTTGCTGACAATTTTGACACCTTGCCACAAAGTCTGCCGCATTCCTTTTCATGTCATTCCACCAATAGACTTCCTTGAGGTCGTGATACATCTTTGTAGAACCTGGATGCACGGAATACCTAGAAGCATGAGCTTCGGTCATGATTCTTTCCCGGAGCCCTTCTACATTCGGAACACATAGTCGCCCTTGCTACCTTAGTGTACCATCATCCATGCTAAGATAAAAAGCCGTAGTCTTATGTTTTTGAATCCCCTCCTTTAATTGCACCAAATATGGATCGTTGTATTGCTTCTCTTTGACTTCCACAACAAGCGATGATTCAGCCCTAGTTTATCCAATTGCCCTTCCTTCACTAGAGTCCGCAAGATGAACTACCAAACTATACAATCGATGGACTTCCTTGGCCAATGGCCTCTGATATACCTCCAAGTGTGCTAAACTACCCATAGATTTCCGGCTAAAAGCATCTGCCACAACATTGGCTTTCCCCGGGTGATATAGAATATCGATGTCGTAATCTTTCAGTAACTCAAGCCATCTTCTCTACCTCAAATTCAGCTCCTTTTATTTGAAAATATATTGAAGACTATTGTAGTCCGTGAATACATCCACATGGACCCCATACAAATAGTGATGCCAAAGTTTCAATGCAAAAACCATCGCCGCAAGTTCTAAGTCATGTGTTGGATAATTCTTTTCATGATTCTTGAGTTGCCTAGAAGCATATGCTATAACTTTGCCATGTTGCATTAACACACACCCAAGCCCAATTCTGGAAGCATCACAATATACCACAAATTCATCTATACCCTCTGGCAAGGTCAACACCGGCGTTGTAGTCAATCTCGATTTCAAATCCTGGAAGCTCCTTTCACAAGCATCAGACCATTGGAACTTAACTGCTTTCTGAGTCAATTTAGTCAACGGAGAGGCAAGAGTAGAGAACCCCTCCACAAACTTCCTTTAATACCCTGCTAAGCCCAAGAAACTGCGAATATTGGTTGGCATTGTAGGCCTAGGCCGATTCTTTACTGCTGAAATCTTTTGAGGATCAATCTTGATTCCTTCTATAGAGACAACATGATCCAATAATGTGACAGATTCGAGCCAAAATTCACACTTTGAAAATTTCGCATAAAATTGGTGTTGATGAAGAGTCTGCAACACTTTCCTGAGATGATCGGCATGGTCCTCCCGACCTCGTGAGTACACAAGAATATCGATAATGAACATTATCACAAAGGAGTCGAGGAAAGGCTTGAAAACCCGATTCATAAGATATATGAAAGCATCTGGGGCATTTGTTAGCCCAAAATACATTACCGAAAATTCAAAGTGCCCATACCGGGTTCTGAAAGTTATTTTTGGAATATTCTCCTCCCTGATCTTCAATTGGTGATACCCGGATCGTAAATCAATTTTGGAGAAGTATCTAGCACCCTGTAACTGATCAAACAAATCATCTATTCTTGGTAACGGGTACTTGTTTTTTATTGTGACCTTGTTGAGCTGCCAGTAGTCAATACACATCCTCAGCGATCCATCTTTCTTCCTTACAAAGAGAACCGGTGCGCCCCATGATGACACACTCGGTCGGATGAAATCCTTTTCTAGCAAATCCTTCAATTGCTTTTTTAGCTCCTTCAATTCTACTAGTGCCATCCTGTATAGCGGAATAGATATAGGTTGCATGCCTGACATCACATCAACTCCAAAATCAATCTCACTGTCTGGCGGAATCCCATGGAGCTCATCGGGAAAGACCTCCGAAAATTCATTCACCACTGGCACAGATTCGAGTGTAGGTGCCTCAGCATCGATGTTTGTAACCCGGACCAAATGATAGATACACCCCTTGCTAATCATCTTTGTGGCCTTAAGGTAAGAAATGAACCTATCCTTCGGCACCACATTACCCCCCTTCCACTCAACAACTGGCTCATTAGGAAATTCAAACCTCACAGTTCTAGTTCGGCAGTCAAGCTTAGCAAAACATGAATAAAGCCAATACATTCCCATAATTATATCAAAATCAACCATCCCCAATTCAATGTGATCGGCCATGGTGTCCCGACCACGCACCGTGACAACACAACCCCTATAAACCCGTGTGTCCATAATAGACTCGCCAACCGGAGTAGATATAGAGAATGGCTCAGGAAGCTGTTTCGGTTCTATCCCATGAGTAGATACAAAAGGGGTAACATAGGACAAGGTTGAACCAGGATCAATAAGAGCATATACATCATGAGTTTGGACAGTCAATATATCTGTGACGACATCTGAAGAAGCCTCTGCACTCTGGCGACCACTCATAGCATAGAAACGGGCGGTACCTCCTGAACTCTGTGCACCACCCCTAGCTGCACCACGCCCTGCTGGTATCAGATGGCCTCGAGCTGGAGGGGGTGCTAAAGATGTAGCAGCTGCAGAACTGGATGGATGTGTTATGCCCATGCCCATACCCTGGCAGGATGAACGACACTCCCTCTGAATATGACCCCTCAATCCACACTTGTAACATATAGGTAAGTCCATGTAGCAGATTTTCGAGTGCATCTTCCCACACCTAGGGCATGGGGGGCTCCGTTGCTGCGGGAATTTCCCTCCTGATCGGCCCTGATGATGGGGTCCCATGTTGCCCTGAAGCTACTCCCTTGCTGCTGATTGTGCCCCACTGGCGGTGCACTAGCTGAAGACTGAGCATGAGACAGGGTTGGCCCTGATGACCCCCCCCCCCGGAAAGCTGATCTTCCCCCACCAAATGCCAAAGTTGCCTGCGGACCGGGCCTTGCTGGTACCCTCTCGCTCCCTTTTGTTCTTCAACTTACGGTCCTCTGTAGCTTGAGCAAATGCTACCCTCTTCCCATAGTACATGTCTGAATTCAAGGCAGCAATAGCGGCCTCACTGATAACCAAGGGGCTAAGGCCCTGCACAAACCGGCGCACTCTAGCCTCCATAGTAGGCAAAATGTGAATAGCATATTTTAATAGGCGCGCGAACTCCATGTAATACTCCCACACACTCCTACTCCCTTGATTAAGATTTTCAAACTCCGCAGCACGAGCTGACCTAGTCTCGGCATGCAAGAAATGGTCTATAAAGGCATCCGCAAACTCACTCCATCTCGCTGGAGGGCTCCCTTCCTCCCGAGAGTCCTCCTATAGCTCAGACCAAGAATATTCCACCCCTTTCAGGCGGTAGGCGGCCAACTCCATTCCCTCTGTCTCAGTAGCGCGCATAACCCGGAGAGTCTTATGCATCTCATCAATGAAGTCCTGTGGGTCCTCCTCGGGATTAGCACCCGTGAACACCGGAGGATCCAACTGAAGAAACTTGTTCACCCTGGAACCACTAGAATCCCCTTGTTGGCTAGACGAAGTGGGTGCAACATTTGATCTCTGGGCTTGAGAAGCCACTATCTGTGGTAGCATCTGAATAGCTCCCCTAAGATCCCTATCAGAAATACCAAACCCGGAAGTTGGGGCTGGAGGTGGAATCGGAATATCGGTTCGAGGAACCACTGCACCCTCAGTAGGTGCAGGAACTGGTATGGCCTGAATAGGTATAGTGAAATCAGGTAGTGTAGCAGTCGGGGGATTATCCTCACCCCTCGGGTATTCACCTGCCTCTCCAAGTAAAGGGTCAACTGCCACTCCCAAGGCGGCATTGGCTCCTTGGACAGTTCTTGCTCTCTTCTTAGGTGCAATATACTGAAAGTTAAGGGGATGTACGAGTTAGAAGAGGAACAGTTGCACAATTAGTTTCATCGCACAATCCAGAATATCAAAGAAGGGTATTATTCCTAAATGTCCAAGTAGCCTCCAACTTATAGATGTGGTCGACAACACACCGATAAGAAGGACTCTACTAGACACGGCTCTGAGACATCCTAGGACACTTTAAAATCTTAGGCTCTGATACCAAGTTTGTCATGCCCCAACCTTGGGAGGCGCGACTGGCGCTCAACTGAGTGAACCCGGTCAAGCAAGCCTGTTAGATACTTTCTACCCAACTCACCCATGATAAGAGAAGGCATGTTTTTATTAGATAATCAGTAGAAGGACCATATGTATAGACATTACCAAACCATTTCATTTTGCTACTTCCTGTTAAGTTTCAAAATGGCATATATTTTGTTATTTTGTGGAAAAAAATCCAAAATACAACATAATCCATTTGACCTTTCTAGTACCCATGTACAACCCACATAGCGTCTACGGAGCCTCTAAAGATACAAAAGAGGGTCAAGATGGTGCCGGCAACAAGGCCCCGGCTATACCTCAAAAATGACCACAATATAAACAAAAGGTACAATACATGACCCCAGAATGAAATGGGGCTCACCGAGTCCGCTGAGAAGAGGATGCAACACTCGTGATCAACATTGTCTGCTATGTAACCTCCTGCATCCATTTGAAGATGCAGTGCCCCCGACAAAAGGGACGTTAGTACCATCGAATATCACTAGTATATAAAGCTAAACACCAACTCAATAGAATGAATAATAATACAAAAGGAACGGTCAAGAATTCAATAAGGGCTTCAAATAATATTAAAATAACAAGTTAAGGATTATATATGTTCCAAGTCAATTTCCATATTATTAGGTTGGGTGATATTTAGTGCCGATATTCCACAATTCACAATAACTCTATATTCTTACACGGAGTCCGATCTCGACCCGATCGGCTAGGTCGTCTCATTTGAGACATTACCATAATTTCATTATAATTTCCAGCATAGTACCACCATGTGTGCGGCATGGCATCTGATCACGGCCCGATCGTCTAGGACATCTCATTTGAGACATTACCATAATTTCATCCACAATACCACCGTGTTCTTACACGGAGTCCGATATCGTCCCAATCGGCTAGGCCGTCTCATTTAAGTCATTACCTTCTTCAGCCAATCATCTCACATTGTACTTCTTAACTATTACAAAGTCATTCTTAGCACTTGGTCGTATTTCGTAGTTTCAGTTCCCTTTTCCACATTCAAATATAATTATCATTATCAACATCAATAGGACTTCACATTCAAGACATTAATTCACATATGAGCAATTTAGGAAATCTTAGACACATAGAGGCCTTTCATACAATTTGGCATAACAACCTTTATTTCGGTCTTGACATGAAGGTTTAACATTCCTATCAAATATTCCACATTTTTTAACATATTCTCAAATGGAAAGATGACATGATGAAGCATTTAGAATAAACATTGAACAAACATCCTTCAACTCAACCACATTAGGAAAAGCCAATTCAATAGTGATCAAGGACTTACTCCAATTACATGAACACCGTGGGATTCGATTCTAAGAAGAAGGAGGTTTAGCCAACATATCTCAATTGAGGTTCTTAACTCTAAAATGATCCAGAATTCTTAGCAACTTCAATCTACTTTAGAAATATAACAAGTTGAATGAAAAATTAGGAAGATGATCATGGTTTTAGCTCATTTGAGCACTTTATCAAACACTAGGTGTGCATTAAGGTTCTAAGGCTATTTTGTGGAAAGTTCCATCACTCCACAACCCACTCTCTACTATGTTTAGCTCACAATCTTCCCACATACTTCAAGGATACATGCATGCAAGACAACAACCCCCCACACCCAATAATTGCCTCTCTAATTATCCCATTTTTACATGATTTCAAAATTGAGAGCTAGGACATAGATTCTTTCCTTTAGGGTGAAGGCTTCCTTTGTTAATCCTCAATGATTGAGAAAGAATTGATGGATAATGGTTAAAGATTTCTCCCCCACTCCGAAAAATACCAAGGCAGGATATGCAACAAGAATGCGGCTCGCGAAATGGTTATGCGGTCGCATAATGGCCGCAAAATTGGGCATCGAAAATACCCCACTCTACGACCAGTCTGCGGTCCACAGAGTGGTTTTGCGGCCGTAGAAATGCGTACTTCTGCCCAACGCTTTCCTTCAACCCCCCCCCCCAAATGCAATGTTCTATCCAAAATGTCCGAACCGCAGCTCACAAGCTCGTCGCAAAGAATTTCTACTAATATAACCTCTACGCCTACTTTGGCATCACGGAAACCGGGATGTTAGGAAAAATGTTACGGGGCCTTAGAGTCTCAATCGATAGGATTCAATGTAAGGGCCAAATGGTCAAATGAACCGTTCCCACATATATTGCTCGAACCCTGACACAAAGCACGTAACATGTATTACTATTATGCAAAAGAATATAGAGAAGTCTCTTCCTTGCAAACATATCTTGTCCTTTAAAAACTTTTCTTTGCATTTCTTAAGGAATTCCCTACTTCCGATCCCCTAAAGGTTACGAGCCCAAGGGATGCCTTAACCCGAGTTCGAATAGTCACTCGAATACTGTCGTCCGAAAATGAACTCAGACGGTCAAGGCTATTATACCTCGGGAGTATAAGACCTATAAGGCAACCCCCGAATTTTAAAGGCCACGGCCGCCACCACTCCGGGACTATTATCTTAGGCAAGCCCAGATTACTTGGGAAAGCAAGCCCACTAGGCAACACCCTAACTAAAAAGGCTACGGCCATATTAACACGGCTCGGAGACGTCCGAGACCTGTAACAAAAACAAGGCCTTCAAAATAATTTTTTTTCATAACCGGTTCTAAAGACTACCCACGGCAAACGATAATCTAAATTACTTAGTTTGGGAGAAAGTGTTCGGTCACACCGAACTCTCAGGATGCCTTAAAACATAATAATGTAAAGGCAAGGTTTGTTTGAACATTCGAACATAACCTAATTATTCTATGCTAAGACATTTCGATCTTTGTGAATACAAATAATAAAGCAAAGGGAAAAATTCAAAAGCTGTGAAAGGGAAAGTAAGCCTTAAATATTCATATCAGAAATTCTTTTTACAAGGGCCAAACAACCCCGTTACAAAATTTTACAACGGCCAAACAGCCTAAAAAAGCAAAAGATAAAAAATTCTAAAAGGATCCTAAGTGGCCTAGTCTTCGTCGGGGGCCGCATCATCGCCTTCTGGGTCTCCGCCACCTTTGGACTCACTGAATCTTCAGACCCCTCGGAATCTTCCTCCTTGGGATAAGCCATCTTCCTAGCCTTGGCTTCAAATACCTTGGCATTTTCAATTTTAGCCAACAGGTCAAAACCTCGAGCATGAACTCCATCGAGGGCCTCCTTTCGGGATTGCCACTTCATATGCTCCACCATATTTCTCACTTGGTCCTAAGCCGCCTCGGCATCGGCCTTGTGCTGGTCACCCTATCATCGGCCTCGGCCTTAACCACGATGACCTTCTAACTTGGCCGCCTCGAGCTCCTTGGCTAGATTTTCTTATTCAGAGACCGCCGAACCCAGCCGAGACTGGAGATCCTCAATATTTTTGAGGTGCACCAAGTCCTTTTCCTTTGCATCCCGGAGCTGGACCTCAACCGAAGTCAATTGCGCCCGGGCAGTCTCTTTTTCTGAGGCCAAGCGGTCCATGATTGTCTCCATTCTTCGGCCTCAGCTTTCACCGTGTCCACCTCCGCCTGGAGCTGCTTGATCTGGTCAAGTTTATTTTGAACCTACTGGTTCGGACCGTTAGCCACTGTGTCTGACTCATCGTCACTAACTTCAAATACTCTTCTTACCTTCTCAACTAGGTTGGCATGCTCCTTCCGAGCCGTTTCTAGCTCAGCCTGAAGTTTCTCACTGAGAAGCTTGTAAGTATCCATCTTCCCAGTAAGCTCCTGAGTCTCAGCCTCGTGATGGTTTAGCTCTTCCCAATATCGGAGAAAAGTCTTGTGGTGAAGCACCGAGGCTTGCAAACGGAAAAAAAAGTGTTACGATTATTTGCAACTTAATCTAAGTACATAATAAAGAAGCATCCGAAGTTACCCGATTTAACGCATGTTGTGATTATGAACAGAGAGGGTGCTTCCACCTCGTCTATCTTGTCTTGATCCTCTTCGGTCACTAGACACCGAAGATAGCTGGCAACCCCCACGGGGACGGAAAGAACCCGAGCATCCTCCGGGATAGACATAAATATTGACCGCTTCCGGTCAGGATCAGCACTCGAAGCTAGGAACCGGTCTACTAATCTAGGACTTGAAGAAGGCTCGCTGGCTATAGAAGATGGTATCTTCTTCGGTACAGATAAGTCACCCAACCCGATGGCATCCTCTGAGACACTAGAATCTAATCCATCGAAGAAGTTATTGAAAGAATCTCTCGCCTGTTGAGGCCCCTCATTTGTTCATCCTTTCAGCATCTGGGCCTCATTGATCATGGAGTCAGTGAATGAAGGCGGCCCGGAGAGATCTATCACCCGAAGTGCGTCCTTCGGGACATTTTCCTCTTCCTAAGAAGTACCGGCCATGGTTTCTTTGTCGACCTCCCCAGCTCGGGGCAAAATGGCCTCATCCCTCCCCGGTTCCGAGGCCTCGGCCACTGCCTCTTCATCGACTACCTTGGTTTGAGGCAGTTCGGTACCGCTTCTCATGCAGGTCATCATTTCAGAGGCTTCTTCTTCTTCTTTGGACTTATCCCTCAACCGGTGGAGTGATTCCGATGGGAGCTCTTGGGCGCTGGTACTTTATTTGGATTTGTGCACCAACTGCCTCCTCGGTTTCTTATTTTCGGAGATCGGAGCCTTTTTTTCTTTTCTTCTCTTTATCCTACCTCGGAGCAGATGGTTTGGGGAGAATATGTTCATCACCGGATGGAGGCCTCATTGCAACATCTTTGGAAAGACCAGCAAAGGAAAAAGAAGTGAAAACAGGCGCAGTAGGAAACTTAAGTGTTATCCACTCAGGAGAAGAACCTCGCTGTGAGTACGGGCCTCCCACCGGCCCTTTGAAAGATCGCTCCATGCGCGCTCGGAATATGGCTTATGTGACACGATGCTCTCGACCCATTCCTTGAGTTGAGGAACTGCATCCGGTATCCGAGCAAAAGCTGCACCACCACAAAATATCGATGAGAGGGAAGAAAAAGGAAAAGCGATAAAAGAAATCTTAAAGGCAAGGTTATACTTACGTTTCATGTTCCATTTCTCAGGAAATGGCATATTCGTTGCCGGGATTAAATTTGAGGTCTTCACTCGAATGAATCAGCCTAACCAGTCTCGGTCCTGATCCTCGTCGATGCTCGAAAATGGGGCCTTACTGGCCCGATGAGCAAGTTTTATTAACCCCCCTCGATAGAGTCGGGGACTGTACAGACACATGAGATGCTCTATGGTGAAGGGACACCCCTCGATTTTGTCTACGAAGAAACGGAGAAGGATTACTATCCTCAAAAAGAAGGATGAATTTGCCCGAGGGTCACCTCGTACCTCTTACAGAAGGCAATGATGACCGGATCCAAGGGGTCCAACGTGAAGGGGTGAGTGTAAACACTTAAAAAAACCTCCACGTGGGTAGTAATCGCTTCCTCGGGCATAGGAACCACCTCCTTGACCTTGGAAAGAAAGTTATCGGTGATCGAGTATATATATCTCGAGCACGGTTCACACTGACCCGGTACCGAAGAGGTTTTTTCGACCTTGAAATCAGCATTGGTTGGGCACCCCGTAGAAACGAACATCTTCAGAGGGGGTTCCGGTGCCGGTTCCACAATAGCAGCAGACGAAACGTTTTCCTCTACGGCCGGTCGTGAGGTACAGGGAGTTTCTTTTGGGGAACAGACTTTGAAGTCTTCGCCATTTCTTTGATAGGTGAAGGAAAGAGAGGAAATTTAAAGATTAAGTTTGATGGTTGGGAATAAAAACAAATATGAAATTCTTATGAAAAGATTTCAAAATAGCCAAGATTTACTACTTGAAAGTGTTGAAATTTCTAAGAAACAGGAGTAGAGAAGTTTTGGATGTAAAAGTTTGAATGAATAAAGGAGGAGATATTTATAGTTTTCAAATGACGGTTCAAAACCATAAGTGGCCGATCGGCAACTAACGAACATTTAATGCCATGAAGACGTGACTGGCGAGACGTTTCGTTCAATTTTTCATTTCTGACGAGGAGTACCGAGGAGAGATATCGGAGGCTCATATCATTTCGCGTCGTTAATTCTCCAAAAAATGAGGGGACTATCTGTATACGGTCGAAATCGAGCTCGATCACAACTTGGTGGATTAGAGTTGGAATATGGCGACCTCGGACTGAAGATCGATCACGAGTCTCACCGAGCTAAAACCATAGGTCGAAAAACCTGCCTTCGAGAAAAATCGAGTCTGGTGTCGACCTTAGCCTCGAACGAGCTCGGCGATAACTAACAGAATACCGAAATATCCGTGTCCGGTCGGATATTACGGCAAAAATCTCGGCACGAATCAGCAAGGAACCGATAATTAGCAAATAAAGAACACACATCACAAAGCAATATACTGTTATTTTTAATTTTTATTATCTCGTCATTCTGTTCCGACATCGATAGAAGCATTTTCTAGCTCGAGAGTGACTTACCTTGCAAAGCTAAGACTGTTCAACTCGTGTGGTTTGCATTTATTTTTTCTCTATTTAGTTTAACTCTAATCTGATTTATCATTTTGTATCAAATTAGATCATGTATCTTTAAAACTACGTATAAATTCAATTGTTATCTGATTTTGAAGATTTATAGGAAAGCAGAGGCATATAACGCATGGGTACCATGCACTGTACCAACCGACCATTTAAACTGGTATGTTACGCCAGAGTGATATAGCTCATGGTACCCATGTGCAGGGACGGATTTAGGGGGCGGAAGGGGTTCATCCGAACCTCCTTCGCCGAAAAATTACACTATATATATAAGATAAAATCTGTTTATTACCGCTATATAATAAGTTTTGAACCCCCTTGACACAACCCAAAAGTGTAACTTAGTGGTTAAGGGGGTTCAAAATCTTTAAAAGGTTATAGGTTCAATTTTCACTAGCTATGATCTTTTTTTTCTTGAACCCCTTTGAGAAGATCCTGCCTCCGCCAGTGCCATGCGCTATATGTAATGTTTTCACGTTAGTTTGGTTCTTCAAATTCAATTTTGCGCGACTTTGGTTCCGTCTCTAGTCGTTGTTTGTCCATACAATAACATTGAGTATTTTTGATTGGTTGAATCAATATATTTTGTTTAATTTATTTGATTTACTCCTAAAGTAACTGATTCCTGCATAATAATTTACTTATTATTAATTACTGCACAATTAATTATCACATAGACAATGCCTACACTATAATCCTACACAATTACCATGTGCACCAAACAACCCCTTAGTACAACTCGAAGAAGCAATATTAAATAATCAAAACATTTATTTTAATAGGTAATATTAAATAATTAAAATTTCTTATTTTTAACATTCAACTTTTATGGATTATGAATTAAGATTCATTTTTTATATATAAATATTTTTGGACATAAATCCTTGCTAGTTTTAAAGTGTATATATTTAACTTTGTTACTTTTAAGATTTTTATTTATTATTTATCGTAATAAAGAGTTATGTAAATGAGTAACACATCATGCATTGCATTTACAAATTTGGTGTGATTGAACCTTTTTAAAAAAATCTATAGTGTTTTAATCGAAAAATCTACGTAGGATGAGATGTTCACGAGATTGTTTAACATGTGTTTTGAATTTTCAACTAAGCCAAAGTTTGGAACTCATTTTGTGTTAATAAAATCCCACCCAACATCCGAGTTTGGAATTGGGTGCTACCCCTAAAAAAAAAAAGAAACTGAACCAAAATTTATAATTTAACGTTATCAATAGGAGTTTTTTCACACAGTACGTAGTACGTATAAATTTCGATTCCAATTGGCGCTTTCTCCTTTTAATTACTTCCCGTAATGTGATGAAAAAGAAAAAAAGGACGTAAAGCAAAGAAAAATGGGTATCCACGTTGACTCTGAAGAATAAAATGGTGCAATTCTAAAGTCAAATGATCAGATTCATCGAACTAGCCTCACATGTTGAAAAATCAAAAGCTATTATCATTTAAATTTCTTGTGTCCCTGGAATTTTCTTTTGTCTTAACGTATCACACATTTTCTGTACCAGATTAACTTTTTCTGATGGAATTAGGCTATTAGGCACCACTTGTTCAAATGGTTTTGTAGTTTTTTACAAATTTGTTTTCAGTTTTATGTCTGTTTTATAAGAGATCTTCATTTTTAATTTTTTACACAGAGAAATCTGAAAAAATAATATACAAGAGATCTGAAAAGATCATATTCATATATTCAAATTGTAAATGGTTATAAGAAATCATTTCCTGGAAAAATAAATATATGTAACCCCGCGCCCTCTGATTTTTTACATGACAAGTTTTTCCAGAAAATTTGACTGTATTAATACTTATACATTTGATATAATGCTCTATCACATTATATACCAATTATTCTATTAATAATTTGTTATACTAAAGTAAATAAATTTGGGAGGAAGGTAAGAGAATGATAACGTGACTGTAGACAACTTAAAATAGTTTAACCAAAGGAGTGCCTAGTATATTTTATTTTTAAGTATTTCATTGTTCCAAGGTATTAATATCTGGCAAAAAGTCTCAACTTGCTCATGAACTGTGTAAAATTGTCTAACTGTTCTTTCCATTAGAAGTTTGCAACAAAAATGCACTGATATTACCAATAAATTTGCTTCTGATTTAATTTGTTTCCTAAACTACAATGTTGGGTTTGTTTGTTTGGAGTTTCTCCTTCTCTTAGATTGGCCTAACTTTAAAAACCAGTTCACTTGCTCAGAAACACCAATATTAGGTGAATCCATGTGGGGTTAGATTCATTGACTTCATTTTCTTTTCATTAGATGTATAGAAAATTCCTATCTACTTTTGTACTCCATTGCTTTTTCTACACTTCCATTCCATGCCTCTTGCCAAAAGTCAATCAGAAAAAATGTCTCAGTTTGTTCATCATGTATTCTTGAGTTCCAGAAGCAAAGAAATAAGCAAGACATTTGGAGATCATCTTCAAACAGCTTTGCTAAATGCTGGTATTCGCGCATTCAAGTTTGATGAAGAGCTTGAGGAAGAAGAGGAACACCAGAAAAAATTGCAGAAAGTAATTCAGGAATCCAGAATTCTTATAGTTGTTTTTTCGAAAGACTATGCTTCTTCAGAGAGATGCCTTGATGAACTTGTGTATAGTCTTGAAAGCAAGAAACGTTTTGGACATTTTGTTCTTCCTGTGTTTTATGATGTGGATCCATCAGAAGTCCGAAAGCAGAAAGGCAGCTTTGAAGAAGCTTTCTTTAGATATGAAGAGAAATATAAAACAGAGAACAACGAAAGGAGAAAGAAATGGATGGAGAAGGTGGACAAATGGAGGGCTGCCTTTAGAGAAGTTGCTGATTTGGGAGGAATGGTCTTACAGAATCAAGCTGATGGGTAATTCCTTTAGAACTTTTCTGTTTATGTCATTCAGTTATTGTTAGTGCTAATTACAAAATGTAAGAATACTGGATTCAATCAAATTTTCAGGTATGAATCAAGGTTTATTCAAGAAATCGTCAAGGTGGTTGCAAGTAAAATGAACCGCACAATTTTAAGTGTTGCCCTCCATCCAATTGGAATAGATTCTCGAGTCAAAGACCTTAACTTATGGTTACAAGAGGAATCAACCACTGTAGATATCCTGGCAATACATGGTATGGGAGGAATTGGGAAATCTACAATAGCGAAAACAGCTTATAACCTGAACTTTGACAGATTTGAGGGAAGCAGCTTTCTTGCAGATGTGAGAAAAGCTTTAGAAAAGTACGATGGTTTAGCTCGTCTACAAAGACAACTTCTCTCAAATATTCTTGGGAAGAATGTTGAAAAGTTGTACAATGTCAATGAAGGGGCTGTCAAGATTCAAGAAGCCATCAGCTGCAAAAGAGTTCTTGTTGTTCTCGATGATGTGGACGAGTTAGATCAGCTAAATGCTGTACTTGGTATGCGGCAATTGTTTTATCCAGGTAGTAAAATTATCATAACAACAAGAAATGGGCACTTGCTAAATTCCAGTGAAGCCTGTAGATGTAAGATGTATAAGCTGAACTCTTTGGATGCTAGAGAATCACTACAGCTGTTCAGTTGGCATGCATTTGGTGAAAAATACCCTCCCTTAGATTATATGAATCTTTCCAGAGACGTTATAGTTCATTGTCAGGGAATTCCATTAGCTCTTAAAGTTTTGGGTTCCTCTCTTTGTGACAGAAGCACAGAGGTGTGGGAAAGCGCATTAAGGAAATTGAAAGCGATTCCAGACAGTAAAACCCTGGAAAAACTAAGGATAAGCTATGAATGTCTACCAGATGATAATGTCCAGAACCTATTCCTTGATATTGTCTGTTTCTTTGTCGGGAAGGACAAAGATTATGCAGTAACAATACTTGACGGATGTGGGTTCTTTTCAGTTGTTGGAATTCAGATTCTTGTTGATAGATGCTTATTAGCAATTACTGACAATAAAAAACTGATGGTGCATCAACTGCTTCAAGACATGGGAAGAGAAATTATTCGCAAAGAATCCCCTCGAGAGCCTTGGAAAAGAAGCAGAATTTGGCTACATAAAGATGCCTTTAACATATTGCAGGCAAACACTGTAAGAATCTAACTCCATGATTTTGAACATGCATTTCAATATCCCTTAATAAATATGATTGGTTGCTTTTCATCAGGGTACTGAAAATATCCAAGGCCTAGTGCTTGACATGCGACTGTTGAAGGAAGTCAAATATGTCGGATCAAATCTAAGGGTAAATGACGCTAGACACAACCGCTCTAATGATCCTGCAGGCGAGAGATCGCTGGTGGTGAGTGACATCAACTCACAAAAGCGACGGAGGTTAACTGTTTTCAAGCTGTTCACAAATGTCTTTTCAGAAATTTCTAATGGTGTACAGTTTGAACTTGATGCATTTTCAAAGATGAAGAAACTGAGAATTCTACAGCTTACTGATACAAGGTTCACTGGCAGCTATAGTTGGTTTCCTAAGAATTTAAGATCACTTCATTGGCGTGGATTTTATTTGAAATCCATTCCGAAGGATTTTCCTTTGGAGAGTCTGGTAGCTCTTGATATGAGGCACAGCAGCTTGGAACAAGCCTGGATCGGAACCAGGGTATATGTTGTACTTTCATGTTTTAGCAGTAGGTGAAGTAGTAATGGCTTCGTTTAGTAAACCTAATGAAGTTGATATTTGCTATTTCAGGTGCTCAAATTATTAAAAGTTCTCAATCTCAGTCATTCTCATTTCCTAGGAAGGACTCCTGATTTTTCTGGGCTTCCTAATCTGGAAAGACTCATCCTAAAGGACTGCATAAGATTGTTCAGTATTGATGAGTCGATAGGAGACGTTAAGGCACTTGTTCTATTGAACTTGAGAGACTGTAAGAATCTGAGGAATCTGCCAAGAAGTTTTTGTAAGCTCAAATCCTTGGAAACACTTAACATTTCTGGCTGCTCTAGACTTTCTATATCAACAATGGAATTAGGAAAGCTGGAATCCTTAACAACCCTCAACGCAGATGAAATAAGTTACAATCAGGAGAAATCATGGACTGCGCTCTGGCAATCTTGGTCATCAAAATTAAGAAAATCCCCTGATTGTAACTTGTCTTCTTTATCAAGTTCCCTGGTTAACTTGAGTCTTGCAAAATGCAGGCTAACGGATGATTTTCTATCCGTTGGTCTTTGCAATCTTTCCTCATTAAGGCATTTGAATCTAAGCGAAAACCTGATTTGTAACCTGCCACAAAATATCACAAATCTAAGTATGCTTCAGGAACTTTGGCTAGATGCATGCTCAAGTCTCCAATCGCTTCCCAAGCTACCGCCGAGCCTCATCAAGCTGAAGGCTATAGACTGCACATCACTAGAAAGAGTTACAAATCTGCCAAACCTATGGGAAACTCAAACTCTACTCTTGGATGTTACAGGCAGCGAGAAACTAACTGAGATTCCTGGACTTTTCAAGCTAGAGCCAGTCGGTAATTTTAAGGAGGAAATGTTGAACATTTTAGGCCATCTCAACCTGGAAGATATAGAAAATGCAGAGGTAGAACTATTCAATAGGCTTACAGACACGAAGAGGAAATATCCTGTGCAGGTATACGATTTTTTTGTTAGCATGGCTTTCATCTGATTATGTACTAGAGTCCACCCCTACAAAGTACAACAGAAACAAAAACAAGAGATAAAAAGCCAACTCCTATGGCAAGTTTATCGTGCTTTATTTTTTTCCTTTAGGGACTCCACGAGTTTGGAATCTTCAGCACTTATTTTCTTGGAAGTGAGATTCCAAGTTGGTTCAGCAACAAAGGTGAAGAAAGCATATTGACTCTGAAAGTGGATTCTCATACTAATACAAAGATAATAGGACTTAATATCTGCGTTGTATATTCACGTTCCACTCATCATAGATTTCAACGCTGGGGTGAAAACCAACTTGGGAACTGGTATTCTTTTTTCATCAAACTGAGTAATGTGACCAGCGGTGACAAGTGGATTTATGCTCCAACATTCATAGGCATTCCAGGATCAAATGAAGATCTGACATTTTTGTGCCACTGGAAATTTGGAAAGTATATACAAGCTGGTGACGAGATTAATGTCTCTGTACTTGGTTGGAGTTATACTTTTCAAATGAAAGAGTTTGGAGTCAGCATTGAATGTGACAGACCAGAAACAGACCAGCACTTAACATCAACTAGTGAATCAAAAGAGCTAGCAATCCAACATGGGTATCCAAGTACTTCTATGCAAGAGCATTGTGTCATGGGAAGTTATATGCCTGTATATCAGGTTGCAGCTCGCCATTACTACTTTTCTCACCCAGACTACTTTTTGCTTAAATCCAATGAACATACAGCTGTGAGGTCGATCTTGTACGAGAACTTATTTGAGGATTTTGTGCACAGTACTACAGGTTTAAATTTTTTTTAGATTTCTGTTTCAGACTAACCGTACTTTTTTCTTCTCACTGATAGGTGATAAATTTGGTAACCATGTTTTCTTGAAGGTACCAAAGATGCAGGAGCAGAAGATGATAGCGATTTTGATTTCGATGATGAGAACTACACTGAGGAGGCTGCCTTGGCAGAACTAGAGGACAACTTAGAATGGCCTTGGTAACAAATAGAGAAGTGAGGCACGCAACATGTATAGTAAAAGAACCAAACTAAGCAAGAAATCATTGCAGATATTGGATCAAAGAAACAGTTGCTTGACTGCAATCTTCTTTCCCGGCCTAGTAATTATTTCTACATCTTTATCTTTTGAATTTTTTCTCTTAAGTTTTTGTTTTTACTTCATGCTCCATGAATATTCAGAATGTTTCCTGGTTATTTGGTTTTGCTAATATCCAATAAAGGCGAGCAATGTTCAAACGAACCTTCGCATATCTTTTTCTCAAAGTTCATGTAGGGGGGAGATTTTGTGGGATGGAGGTGGACTTAATGTTTGCATCAAAGTTGAAGAATCTTTTGAAGTTTTTAAATTTAAGAGGAAGACTAGTCAATTTGCAGTGAACATGAGGAAGAGGAATGAATATTTAAATTACATTATCCTCATTGCAGTAGTCTAACCTTTCACCTGAATCATTTCAAATGACATATTGTAGCAAGCATTCAATACCTTAATTAAGTTGATCGGCCGATGTAGTATATTAATACAACTAGATGACGTACCTGTGCGATGCACGGGCCCAATTGTTGCTCTTTTTTCTTATTTTCTTCCTTTTAATATTACTTGATCTATTGCTAATTACGCACTTTATTCGTCTTTCACGGAAAGAAAAAAATATAGGCATTTGTATAATAATGTATAGAACCAGATTTACCTTTATTACAACAACAACAACAACCCAATATAATCTCACTAGTGGGTCTGGGGAGGGTAGTGTGTACGCAGACCTTACCCCTACCCTGAGGTAGAGAGGTTGTTTCCAATACACCATCGGCTCCCTCCCTCCAAGAACTCCCACATTTACCTGTATTATTTTTTTTAATCTTTTGCATTATGTGTATTTTAATTTTTCTGAAATCGTATTACTATACCAATTACTTTGTAATACATGTTGAAGTCTAACACTTTATTTTACAAAGATTATACAATACTTCAAGTGCAATGTAGAGTATTTCTACATAGGTTCTAGATATTTTTATTTTTAAAAAATAGTTTTGCACCACCAAACTTAAAATTGATTATAAAAAATTGATTGAAAAGTCAATTGAAAAATAAGTCATGATGTATTTTCTCATTGTTTAAATTGAATATCTATAGTTTTACTCTTTTAGTATTTTCAATTGTGTTAATGTATTATTTTTTCTTTTTATATTAATCAAAATTTGAATAATAAAACATATTAATTTTATTTCCAAATAGTTGAAGAAAAAGATTTTTTTTGTTCTTTGAAAAAATAATTGTAATTTTTAATTATTCGGAATTGTTTTACCAGAATATTTTTATGTTATTCTAGTTTAATGACATATCTGAATAATTTATTAAAAATAAATTTATTTATTCATTAATTCTAAATACTAATCAAATTGACTTTAAATTGAAGCATTGCAGTATTTGTCTAGTTTAATTAGATATGATTGAGATACTCTAGGGTGTAATACAACTTTCTTTACCATAATTATTTGTTGAGCTTTTTTAAAAATTGTTAATTTTATATTTATGTATTTTGAAATTTATATAATGTTGAATTATTTATTGAACACAGAGGAAGTACTCAACTAAATTTAATCATAGAGAAAAAAATATAATCATGCAGAATGATACTTCTTATGGTGCCTAATACATAATAAAGAAAACAATTCCCCAAATTAGTTGTCTTAATCTTTTGTTTAGATTATTCTAAAATAATGTTTTATAGAGGAAATCATTATTATACAATTTGAACAATATTCAATATTCTATAATGAAAAAGGAACTTAACTATATTTTATTCTTAAAAGAAAAAGAAAAAATTAATACTTAGTTTGATTCCAAGATGTATGATTGAATCAAAGTGATTTTTACTTCATTCAAGCATTGGATCTCCTGTCTCATCTCGATTAAGAGGGGTCATGGAAAGAACAGGTTCAAAGTCACGATCAATTTCTATTTCAAATCCTGTTGCAGTTGCACGAGCCCATATTTTTTTTCTAATTTTATAAAGTATTCCAATTAAAATTATAATTTAATGAGAACTTGCATAAAATTATATCAATTGATACTAATATAAGAACACCTTAATAAAAATTATTCACGTGTATATATATACTGGAGTTCTAACCGCAGTCTGCAATAATTGTGATCCATCAAAGTGCCAGATTCAGATCATTTAGCATGGTTGATTTGGTAGATATAAAAAGGAAAACCAGATGAAGCAGAAAGTTATATGGACAAAATTATAGGAGCGTCATCTTATTTCGTATCCTGCTAATATAATTATGTCTAGCAATGAATAACTTCTTTTAGTGGGTAAGTGTCTAAGCGCGTGGCATGCAAGAACCAATCTAGTCAAAGAAGGGCAATAAAAGAAAATTCATAAATCACAAAATTATTGTTTCCAGAATTAATTTGCGAGACCATTTTGGTTTCTGCCTTATTTCTGAACTGCAGTAATCTTTTTCATTGATGCGATTCCTTAGAGGTCCACACTTTGGCACCATGGTATGCCCTGATATAGTATTTATTTTTAAGAAAGTGTGACCATAGAGATGGAATGATTCTGAATCTCCACCATCTCTTGGTGGCCAGTGTATTCCAGATATTCTGGATGCTTTTAATACCAATTCCTCCTTCTTCCTTAGGAAAATATATTTTCTTCCAAGCACTCTAGTGGTACTTATTGTGATCACCACTAGAACCCAGAAGAAGTTTACAAAATGCCTCTCCAATTATTTCAAAGTGCCCTTAGGCGGGCACATAGCAGAGAGAGTATAGGTAGGAAGGGACTGAACCACATGTTTGATTAGAACAATTTTAACTATGTGAGATAATATTTTACCATGCCATCTATTGAGTCTCTAAACCACCTTGTTGACCATATCATCCAAATATTGAATTTTTTTTTCTTTCCACAATCTTATCCTTGTCCTCATTGTTAAATTTCACCAAATATATTGCAAGCCTTCCTCCCCTGCCTACTACCTAGGCAGCATCTTCAATATGTGGTGATGGCATTGGAATTTAGTCGAAGTATTGTGGGAGTTGATGGAAGAAAACATCAAACGAATTTTGGAATTATATATATATATATATATATATATATATATATATATATATATATATATATATATATTGGAGTTCTACAACAGTTTGCAGTAATTGTGATCCATCAAAGTGCCAGATTCAAATCATTTGGCATGGTTGATTTGTTAGATATAAAATGGTAAACCAGATGAAACAAAAATTATAGGAGCGTCACCAATTTCGTATCCTAGTAATATAATTATGTCTAACAATGAACAACTTCTTTTGGTAGGTAAGTGTCTAAGCGTGCGGCATGCAAGAACCAATCTAGTCAAAGAAGGGCAATAAAATGAACTTCATAAATCACGAAATTATTGTTTCCTGAATTAATTTGCTAGACCATGTTAGTTTCTACCTTTTTTCTGGACTGCAGTAATCTTTTTCATTGGTGAGAATCCTTAGAAGTCCACAATTTGGTACTAGGGTGTGCCATAATACAATATTTATTTCTACAAAGTCTGACCATAGAGATGGAATGACGCTGAATCTTCACCATCTCTTGGTAGCCAGTGTATCACTGATTTTCGCCATGCTTCTAATGCCAATTCCTACTTCTTCCTTAGGAAAATACATTTTCTTCCGAGCACTCCAGTGTTCTTATTGTGATCACTACTAGAACCCACAAGAAGTTAGAAAAATACCTCTCCAATTATTTTAAAGTGCACATAGCAGCGATAGTATAGGTAAGAAGGGACTGAACCACATGTTTGATAAGAACAATTTTAGCTCAGTGAGATAATATTTTACCATGCCATCCATTGAGTCTCTTAACCACCTTGTCGGCCATACCATCAAAATATTGGATTTTCTTTCTTCCCACAATCTTCTCTAGTCCTCATTGTTAAATTTCACCAAAACAATTGCAAGCCTTCCTCCCGTGCCTACTGCCTAGACAACATCTTCAGCTTGTGGTGATGACATTGGAATTTGGTCAAAGTATTGTGGAAGTTGATGGAAGAAAATATCGAAACAAATTAGAATATATATATATATATATATATATATATATATATATATATATATATATATATATATATATATATATATATATATATATATATATATATATGTGTGTGTGTGTGTGTGTGTGTGTGTGTGTGTGTGTGTGTGTGTGTGAGTGCCAGATTTTGCTAGAGTTCTAACAACAGTTTGCAGTAATTATGATCCGTCAAAGTGCCAGATTTAGATCATTTGGCATGATAGATTTGTTAGATATAAAATGGTAAACCAGATGAAGCAGAAAGTTATTTGACAAAATAATAGGAGCGTCATCCAATTTCGTATCTTGCTAATGTAATTATGTCTAGAAATTAACAACTTCTTTTGGTAGGTAAGTGTCTAAGTGTGTGGCATTCAAGAACCAATCTAGTCAAAGAAGGACAATAAAAGGAACTTCATAAATCACGAAATTACTATTTCTTGAATTAATTTGACACACCATGTTGGTTTCTGCCTTCTTTATGGACCGCAATAATCTTTTCCATTGATAAGAATCCTTAGAGGTCCACACTTTGGTACCAGGATGTGCCCTGATACAATATTTATTTATAAGAAAGTGCGACAATAGAGATGGAATGACTCTGAATCTCCACCATCTCTTGGTAGCCAGTGTATCACTGATTTCCTCCATGCTTCTAATACCAATTCCTCCTTTTGCTTTATGGAAACATATTTTCTTTCAAGCACTCCAGTAGTACTTATTGTGATCACCACTAGAACCCACAAGAAGTTATAAAAATGCCTCTCCAATTATTTTAAAGTGCCCTTAGGGGGCACATAGCAGAGATAGTATAGGTAGGAAGGGACTGAACCACATGTTTGATAAGAACAATTTTTGCTCCGTAAGATAATATTTTACCATGCCATCCATTGAGTCTCTGAACTACCTTGTTGACCATACCATCAAAATATTGAATTTTCTTGTTTCCCACAATCTTCTCCTTGTCCTCATTGTTAAATTTCACCAAAACAATTGCAAACTTTCCTTCCTTGCCTATTGCCTAGGCAGTATCTTCAGTCTGTGGTGACAACATTGGAATTTGGTCGAAATATTGTGGGAGTTGATGGAAGGAATTATAAAATCAAGTGGTACTTATTGTGATCACCACTAGAACCCACTAGAAAATATATATATATATATATATATATATATATATATATATATATATATATATATATTGAAAATCAATGAAAAAAATTTTGTAATTGTGATCCATCAAAGCGCCAGATTCAAATCATTTGGCATGGTTGATTTGTTAGATATAAAATGGTAAACCAGATGAAACAAAAAATTATATCGACAAAATTATAGGAGCGTCATCCAATTTTGTATCCTGCTAATATAATTATGTTTAGCAATGAACAACTTCTTTTGGTAGGTAAGTGTCTAAGCGCGCGGCATGCAAGAACCAATCTAGTCAAAGAAGGGCAATAGAAGGAACTTCATAAATCACGAAATTACTATTTCCTAAATTAATTTGCCAGACTATGTTTGTTTCTGCCTTCTTTCTGGACTACAGTAATTTTTTCCATTGATGAAATTCCTTAGAGGTCCACACTTTAGTGCCAGGGTGTGCCCTGATACAGTATTTATTTCGAAGAAAGTTTGAACCATAGAGATGGAATGACTCTGAATCTCCACCATCTCTTGGTAGCCAGTGTATCACTGATTTCCTCTATGCTTCTAATACCAATTCCTCCTTCTTCCTTAGGGAAACATATTTTCTTCCAAACATTCTAGTGGTACTTATTGTGATCACCATTACAACCCAGAAGAAGTTAGCAAAATGCCTCTCCAATTGTTTCAAAGTGCCCTTAGGGGGGCACATAGTAGAGAGAGTATAGGTAGGAAGGGACTGAACCACATGTTTGATAAGAACAATTCTACCTCCATGAGATAATATTTTACCATGTCATCCATTGAGTCTCTGAACCACCTTATTGACCATATCATCAAAATATTGGATTTTCTTTCTTCCTACAACCTTCTCCTTGTCCTCATTGTTAAATTTCACCAAAACAATTGCAAGCCTTCCTCCCCTGGCTACTACCTAGGCAGCATCTTCAATCTGTGGTGATGAAATTAGAATTTGGTCGAAGTATTGTGGGAGACACACACACACACACACACACACACACACACACACACACACACACACACACACACACACACACACACACACACACACATATATATATATATATATATATATATATATATATATATATACACACACACACACATACTTCATTGAAAGATTGCTGCAATAATTGTGATCCATCAAAGTGCCAGATTCAAATCATTTGGCATATTATAGTAAATAAATTTCTTCTTTTATATAAGATTTATGGATTAAGTTTTTAATTTATACTGAAGGATGTATTTTGATATATTTGAGCCATCATGTATCCATTAAGTAATACCAATGGCTTAATATTATTTCTTTGGATAACTATATTTTATACTGATTAAAATTTTTAATATATAATTTTACTTATATTTTATATTTTAATTATAGTTTATGGTGCATGCTTGTTATTTTATATTTTTATTATATAAAAATAAAAATTTAATTAAGTTATTTTATGATAATATTTAAATTTATTTCTCTCTTTTATATAATACTAATTGTTAGCTGAACATTTATTGTCCATTTTCGTAATTTGACACTCAAAAATATTTTAAAAGAATGGTCAAACACAATTTGCTCGTTAAATATTGCAAAAAGTACTTCTCAAATGAATTGGCCAAATACAACAATTACTTTTCCAAAGTACTTTTTCGAAAAATATTTTTGAACAAATCACTTTTCAGAATAAGTAGTTTCTATAAGCTTAGCCACACTGGCTCACTTTTCAAAATATGTAGTTTTTGACTAGTTGGCCAAACGAGCTCATAGCTGCATAGATTTAGTGCTGAACATAACATCACACGAGCAATCAACACGTATTTATCGAAAATACTAGCAGATACAAGAGAAAAGGAGTCCTCTTTTGATGTTTTCCACTTCGTGCGGTAGACGTAAATACACGTGCGATAGAAACATGGGAGTAAAAATATTTGGAGCCAACGTCAGGAATGAAATGAATCAGGGACTATAACAAATACAGTTTTGTTCATTTGGTAACTTAATTCCACCAGCAATGATTTCATTGAGATCTCATATACACAATGAGTCACAGCATCTACTATCCCCTAGTCCCTAGACAAATTAAGCCATGTTTATCTCATACGTGAATTATAGCAGTTGCAGCCCCCATTACAAAGTAAGGCACCTGTCTTCTGCATCTCTCACGCATAGTAGCGCATTATAGTATTCATATCAGCAGTCTTAAGAAATAGAGACATACATAACCCCCACACGGAATAGAGAAGGCAATTCCAAATACACAATGACAAAAGGCACAAATTTTCTTGATCTAAAACACAATCCAAAAGCATACAAGAGAAAGCAGAATGCAAAGTCTAAAAAAATGGCGATCTAGCATACATTAATTCTGACACTGGTCACAAGCTTGACCTTTTTTTGTTTGATAAGTTAAGCTACAAATTCTACACCTTTCATTCACCATTTGACTGATGCTTGCTCTTCAGTTTGCACAGTCTAAACTCTGGCCCTCTTGTTGCTGCAACTAGGACACTTATACTGCTTGATGTGCTCAGCCTTTGCTGGAGTAATCTTCACACATTTGCCATGGAACCATTTCTCACACACATCACAGCAAATCCAGAATTCATCTTGGCCATAATTATCACCGCAAGCTCCACAGAGGGTTGCCCCTTGTTCATCTTCCTCTTCTACCTCCTCCCCGCTCTCATCCTCCTCTTTAGGTGGAGACACCTTAACTCCCTTGTGCTGAGGCTCCGACTGACGAAGCTGCAGAACAACGTTGATAGCAGAAAACAATCAAACAACATGAGAGAAAAGAGGACCAAAAAGCATTAATATCAAGGTCATGTAGATTGACAACCTTTCCGCTTGATTTACTTTTGCTGCTGTTATTATGAGCAGCATCCCTTGCCTGTTTAGCAGCTCCAGTCACAACCTCAAACACTGTAGGGAGATCATTTATCATCTGGAAAAGCCTCTTCCTGTATATACGATTTCCCAAAAAAAGTCAATATCTCTTCTGAAGGAACTTCAGACAAACATTAAGCAATATAACCCATATTTCCAGAGTGATCTAGCTAGGTGAAATATTGCAAACACTTGACTAACATAAACCACATTCATGAGTCAACAAGCTAAGGTTACATGTTCAAACGATGTACACACAACTATCGAACCTTAGCAAGAGGTACTCCAGTAGAAAATCCAGATTAACAATATTTTTTTGCATAGCTTACACTTACAGTGGAAAAGATTAGATGACCCATAGGGAAAAAAGACAGATGGCAGTTGATGATCCAAAGGCAGAAAGAAAGGGACAAAGCATACTGCTGCCCCAACAAATATTGCACGAAGCCTAGACAACATGTGACAGACATCATATCCAACTAAAGAGTAACTTATCCAATGATGCAGCGGTCAATACCACTAGCAGAACCAATTCTCAGTTAGGCCTTTGTCCAATGGCTAGCACAACATAACCTCTTTTCTTAGACTGCCCGCAAATATTGCAGGGTGCGTGTCGGATCCTCCAAACGCAGTGCACTTTTGGAGGATCGGACACGGGTGCAGTAGCATTTTGGAGGTCCGCCAACATAGTTTTTAATAGATATAGCATAATATAACCACCAATATAGCATAATATAGTTTTTAATAGATATAGCATAAACAAAATGAAAATGAGATAGTACTAATTCTGGTAATCATAACTCAGAGAGGTTAAATATCTTCACACAAACTGAAAATCATTATACAAAACCACCAATGCAACCACCAAGTTAAGCAATAATTCACCTGTCATGATACTTTGGGAATGAATATAGAATAGTTCCCAAATAAAGTTTAGCTGGACATTGGAGGAGCTCCTAACTGATACCAAGCAACCATATGGCTTGCAACTCTTGGTTCCATAATTCTAAAACTTAGGTAGTAATCCTACTTACAGTGTAAGACAGGTCCGCAAGGACGAAGAGGAAGTTTTTGGAGAATACTGAGCTTGATTATTCCCTCAAGCCATTGTGGAATTGAATAATTTGTACACATGCTCCAAAATAGGAAATGGTACATAATCAGGAGTTATATCTCTCAATTAATTCCCCTACAGATACCAATTGATATATGTAACATTTCCTAATCTATGTCCTTAATTACAGAATATTTACTCCTGGACTACAAAATACTATATAACTTCCCCTCAAGGGGGAGTATTAAAGTCGAGTGCTCCTAGCTTGCTGGGTATGTACTTGATCCCGAAACATCAAAGTAATTTTATTATAGAAAAGAGAAAAAGAATCCACAGAAAGGACTCTTCACCCATGTAAAATAAGCTGAGCATTCAACACAAACCCTCAAAGCAGGTGGAATAGCGATGACCTTTATAGATCCCCTTTGGATGTCCTTAAATACTTGATGTAGACACCATTATACAACTCAACAAGGGCAAACACTACATGATGAGTGGGTGAGAAGACATAAGAAAAAATAGGAAGTGAATTCATGTTCTTGATTAAACAGAAAAAGCAACATCTTGCAAAGATAAAAGAACAATCCCACTATATCACGCAGTTTCCGAGGGAGAATATCATCTATGCTCTACAATATGTTCCAAGCAAATAGAACTTTCAAACATGATTGCGAAACAGATTCTGTCATTTTGCCCTTTCACATAATAAAGTAAATTGGATAATAGTGATGAGAAAGTTAACAAAGGGTGAGCAGGCCCAGGGTGTAGGGGGCTAAAGACGTGCTGGTAAAGCTTATAACCTATAATGGATCAAATAAAACAACTTTCGGAATGCTTAGACAGGTCAGGTTAAGAAGCATGAAGCAAGAGTAGCATGCAGAAGAAGTTGGAACAATTTCGGGGATGGTAACGAGACCTCTTTTTGGCATGACAAATGGTTGGGATACTCAACCCTCAAAGAACAATTTACAGACCTCTACAGCTTTACTCGAGATCCTCATGCTACGGTGGCTCAATGCATTAAAAGCACTGGATGGGAAGTTTGTTTCACAAGAAATAGTAACGATTGCGAACATGCCAGACTTTCTCAACTTTTGCAACCATTGAGAAATTTTCAAAGTTCATCAGTCAACCTAGACTCTCCTCATTGGTTATACAAGAATGACAGGCTTTTCACTGTAAATTCTAGTTACAAATGGCTGAAGCATCCCCCAGCCGCAATACAGGATTGGCCTTGGAAACAACTTTGGAGTTTGAAAGCACCACCCAAAGTGGCTTGTTTCTGCTGGACAGTTAATTATGAGGCAATCCTGACCCAACATTATAACCTTCAACAAAGAAGCATGAACCTTTGTAACAAGTGTTACATGTGTGAGAAGGCAGAAGAAGATGCAAATCACCTTTTCATTCACTGCCCAAGTAGCCTCTCGTACTTTTGGATTCAAATAGGCAATGCCAGTATCTACCAAAGATCTTCTTTTCAGCTGGACAGGGAAAGGAGTGGGGAAAGGCAGGAAGAAAATCTGGAAAATCACACCAGCTAGCATTTGGTGGGCCACATGGAAAGAAAGATATCTCACACGTTCTGAAGGAAAAAGAGAGAACATTCACCAACTGAAGTTCAATGTCTTATCTTTCTTAGCCTTTTTGTGTAACATGCAAAATGTATATGATGTAGAAAGATTTTTAGATTTCCTCAGCTTTCTGTCGAATTATACTAGGTGGAAACTGAGTTTTTGTAAGATTCTTGGATATGGATACTGATACACTTGTGAGAACCTGATGTAACCCACTACACAAATCTTTGTGCTTTTTTGTTTATATAAAATGCTCCCTTATAACAAAAAAAAGAAGTTAGGATATTTTTCTTGAAAGGGAAAATGTTAGAAAAAATTACTAACAGATCCCTGCATAAGAGAAATAGAGGTAAAAGGGCATCCCAAAAATAGGCACAAAAAAGAAGAGATTATAGACAGGGACGGAGCATGGCACATACAACAGGCACTCCATTGGTTGTTTTTGCAGAAGGTAGACGAAACTATTTTTTAGGACCGGTAGAAGGTAGACATATCTCCCATTAGAAAAATGAAAATTACACATCCAAATAATGTACAATCTACATACTATACAACAACTTACATACCCATATATTCCCACCAGTGGGGTATGGACAATCTACATAGTATAAGGACAGGAAATCAAAGAAAAGATGAAATCAAAAGGTAGCAATAAGAAAATGATATTACCTTTCGCTCTTACCAAAACCAAACCGTGCGCCAAAGTAGAATGCAACAGAAAGCAACCATGAATCACTGTGAACTGCAACAAGTGATAACCAGTCCTTCTCTTGCATCCCATCACGAGCAAAGTTTATACCTAGTGCTGGTTCGGGTAGTTCAGGAGGCACCTCCTCAACGGGGAGGTTTACTTCCCATGTTTCATTAGGGAGCCCATACAGACACAAGTTCTCTTTTTCTGCAGGTAAACATAGGGGCATATGTTGAAGCAGTCATCAAGAATGATAGTAATAGCTGCTTACGGAATAAACTCCATCAGGACCTCAAACAAGAAGGCAGAAGAACAGTCATTGCATCATAAAGAAAAAACTTCCCTGAACATCAAAATACAACAAACACAGTATAATCCCACAAGTGTGGTTTGGGGATGGTAGTGTGTACGCAGCACTACGCCTACCTTGCGAAGGAAGAAAGGCTGTTTCTGATAGACCCTCGACTCAAGCAAGGTACAGTCATAGCAGTGTTTAAAAAAAGTGCAGTAGTGAAAAAGCCATAAAGAAGCAATATCAACAACAAGATATTCAGATAACCGAAGCAAAAGAAACAACATGTGGTAATAGAAATCTAGGATAAGAAAAATACGGGAATAACACTAAAAGTGATGGTATGGAAAAGGGGTACGCTCGACTACCTACTAACCCTCTACCCTAATTCTCGATCTTCACACCCTCCTATCAAGGGTCATGTCCTTGTTAAGTTGTAGGTATGTCATGTCCTGCCTTATCACTTCTCCTCAATACCTTTTTGGCCTACCTCTACCTATTTTCGGACCCAACATAGCCGACCTCTCACACCTTCTCATTGAGGCATCTGGGCATCTCCTCTTCACACGCCCGAACCATCTCAGCTTAGCTTCCTACATCTTGTCCACCATAGGGGCCATTCTCACCTTGTCCCGAATATCTTTATTCCCAATCTTATCCCTCCTAGTATGCCAATACATCCATCTCAGCATCCTCATTTCAGCTACTTTCAACTTCTAGACATGAGAGCTCTTGACTGGCCCACACCTCACCCCATACAACATAGTCGGCCTAACAATCACTTTTTAAAACTTACCTTTGAGTCCCCGTGGCACATTCTTATCACACAGGACACCAGATACGAGCCACCATTTCATCCACCCCACTCCAATACGATGTGCGACATCATCGTCAATCTCCCCATTACCTTGGATTATAGATCCAAGATACTTGAACTCTCTCTCTCTTCGGATGACTTGTGTATCAAGTCTCACTTCCGCCCCGCTTCATGGGTACGTCACTGAACTTGCACTCCCAGTACTCAGTCTTAGTCCTGCTCCACCTGAAACCCTTAGACTCCAGGGTCTTTCTCCAAACCTCCGGTCTAGTGTTAACACTGACTCGCGTCTCGTCAATGTAAAGTACACCAATGCAAAAGGGCAGAATTAACAAGTACAACCAACAAAATGATAGATGTCAAAGCAAAAAGTAATCAGTTTCTATCATCCGCCTCCAACCAAAAGGAAAAGAGAAAAGATAAATTAGGAAACCGAGATTCTAATTTGCCACCAACAGCACAACCTCCACCAAAGGTGTGCCGGTTAACAGTTTATTTGACATTCAAGAAATCTTTTCTTAGATGTATGTTAATTCTATTTAAACTTAGTGATAGAGTAAAATTTTGTGTTTAAAATAAAGCAACATCAGTACATGCACAAGCGAAGCGGAGACAAGAATCATTGAGGAACACACTTGAGCAAAGTGCACTCTGTTAGATCAAATAGAGATAGTTCTTATATGGAAACTCTGCCAGTGTATTATATAAGCTGGTGCAAAAAGCAACTCTTATACCTGTAAGCGTTTAGAATAAAAGAAGTCCAAACACTTCAATGTGTTGATTGACCTGCATTGACAAACAGTCATTCCTCCCCACCCCCTCTGCCCCTCCCCTCAAAAGAAAAGAAAGAAAAAGAGGATAATACACATAATTCATGAGAATATTGTTTCCAAACTACAAACAAACTACAAATAACCAGCTTAAAATGCATCCAAGAGCTACTAATAATCACCTAAGACATGCAACATATCAAAAAACTACCATAGAAAACATAAAGTTCTATTCATCCACGACAATTTATACCTCTCTAAGCTCATGCTTATAACTAAAATCAGGATCAGATCTAACATGTGGCTTTTCATATATCGACATAAAATATCAACATTTTATTTGCTCATAAAAGATTAAAGTTCAATAAGTGTGACTTGATAGAAAACAAAGGTCATCCCGCTTATCCGTGCAACTAAAAAGTCTCACATGTGTTCTCCCTCAGACCTGATAAGCAATCAGCCAATTATCAAGATATCAAAGAAAAACTAACTAGCATTGATGCTTCTCCTTGAATTGAGTAAATATCTCATTTTTCCAGGTATCTTTTCAGACATAATTAACACCATGTAAATATTATCCATTAGGACCACAACATTACTCATTTCAGAGGGCCCAGACCACTAACAACTTTAAGAAAAAAACTGATTTTGCCATTTCTGCTTAACGAAAAATGACAAAAAGATGCACTCGGTGAGAAAAGCTATAACAATGTGGTTTAGGCTCCAAAACTGCGAATGACAATGCAATTCAACATACACACAGAGACTACATAAAAGTGTTACTTATAAAGTTCAAAATAGTAAGACACACTTCCAGGAATTAAAACTGTGGAAAACAAGCAACATTTCACATTTCTCAATTGTACACCAAAAAAGAACCAAACGAGCACATATTTCCAAACATAAACAGTATGTATCCAAGGAAAAACTGAGCAAAAGGAAACTCACCAGGATCACACTGCTGATAGAACTTCTCAACATCTACAATAACACAAAGTTATAAACATCACAATTAGCAAAACCACCATGATTCGCACACACCCACAAAGCAAAAGGTCTAACACCCATATACTTACATGAAAAAATACATATGGAAAAAAAAAGAGTACCTTATTTTTCTCATAAGAAAAAAAAACACATGCGAAAATATGCTTTAGAAGGAGAAAAAATTACATACTACCTCCATGAGGGGTTCAAAGTCAAACACTTTAGTTTTTGGTCTCAATTCGGACATCTATTCTTTCATTAAAAAATATTACACATTCAGAAACTATAACAAAGAAGTACTATAAAAGTAGCAATTTTTCACAGAAAAATATTCAAAAAATTGCACGAAAAAATGTAGTAATAAAAGAAAATTTGTTTGACTCTCCAAATTATAATACTGTACAAAAAATATACTCCCTCCCTGAAGGGATTTAAAGTCAAAGAATTAGTTTTTGGTCTCCATTCGAACATCAATTCTTTCCGTTTTCTCTAAATAATTATACATTTAAAACTGTACAAAAAGGTACTACTATAAAGTAGCAATTTTTTTTACAGAAACATATTAAAAATTGCATGAAAAAATCGTAATGAACGAAATTTTGTTTGACTCGAGAAATTGTAATAGCGCCCTCAAAAATAAAACAGAGGAAAGAGTAAGAAATTAAAGAACCTGCGGTGAGTGCTTTGATTAAACCAGCTCTACGGCCTTTGAAATCATTGAAAACTTCCTCTACGGTTCTCGGTATTGGATGTGGAATTCCTTCCATGTCCTCCACTACTTTCCACAATTTCAATTCAAACCCCACAAACAAAAAAATGCGATCTTTTTCTTTGTCTCAGGAGAAATGGATGAAATTAGGGTTTTGTTCAGAGCTAGGGTTTCTTCTTCATTTTACTTCAACTTTAAAATTGGCTACTGTTTATGAATATGAGGGGAAAAGGCCCAATTTTTCAGGAAATTGCAGAGAATAATTAGAGGCAGTGAAGAAAATGGATTGGAGAGAGAGAGAGCAGCGGGAAGACAAAGAGAAGGGGTGTAATGGTAGGGTGGTGGGAGTGGGGGTGGGTGGATTGTAGTGTATATCGCTGCAGTAGATCTATATGTTCGGACAAATCTGTAATTTACTTATTGCTTAATTACACATGGCAAAATATGATTGGTTAATTCTTAGTTCTCTCTTTTTTTTTAAAATCTTTTTTTTTTAGTGAATAATCATTGGTTTTGTGGGTTTGATTTTGACATTTGTTGTTTTCAAGAAAGGTATCTCAAAGTAGGGGAAAAAAGCTTTATTGGCTTACTAGAGTTATGTTGCTCTTTTCTCCGTGTGACCCAATTCCGTTAGGCTCTCTCATTCTTGAAAATTATCATTTGTATTAGCATTAATCTTCACTTGTATTGTTTTTCTGTACGAAGTTACGGAAGATTGAAAAAAGGTTATGTGAATATATGTAAGTATCTAGTGAAAAAATTGTAATTTAATGAGATTTTTACCTATATTACATTAGTAATTTATTTATTCTCATTATTTAGGTTTTAGCCCTAATTACATGTTGGTATTCGATTTACTAATTATATACAAATTAGTATTAATGATTATCTATTTATATTAGAAATTGAATAGGGTGAAACCGTGAAAGTACAGGAAGGGGGAGGGGAGGGGATGAATTGCAAAAATTCCTTTAGTCGACTATCTTGGCTCTTAGTTGACTATCGTGATTTTGTAGATAATAGTTAGTATACCAAATAAAAGTAAAGCCAAGTAATGAAAAATGAATATGAGAGACAGAGATTTTTATACAGGTTCGTGTACCAGTGGGGTACCTATATCCATTTTTCTTGGGTCACAAGAATTCTCTTACATCTTCAATGGCAGTTACAATAAGAGTGGTTTTCTTACATTTAACGCCAACGAGTTACAACTGATTACTTGACACAATCTTTCAATAGCTTTCTTTTTCTCTCTATCTTTTTATTCACTAGTAAGCTTAGGAATACAATGTTTAGTAAGAAGTAGAAAGACTGAAAAATTAGATGAAAGTTGTGTAATCTTCCACGTCCTTTCTCCTTTTCTTTAATAGTGCTTAATGAAGTCCATGATTCCTTTTTCCGAGATTTTGGAAGATCATTGATAGTGCGACTTTTCTTTTGAGGCAATATTCTCTAAGAGTAGGACTCAAGCGTAGCCTCATGAATCCAGCGTGTGAAGTACAACCAGATTCATTCTTGATGTGCTGAGTAGATCCTTTATCTTCCCAATCATTTTCTCTTGAGCCTTCTGCTGATTTCTCGTACTTAATTGATTCGTTTTCCTTCCTTGTATCCTTGAAAGTATTTTGCCCGTTTGACTGATTTTCTTTCATTTTTTGTATTTCTTTGGTGGACAGATTTAAATGTCATAGCCGTTGGCTCTTTGATTGCTTCTTCCGCCTCTGATGCACTTTCTTTCCATAGCTTTGATTAGTAAATCTACACGTATAGTAGATATATAATAGTCAAGTCTTTTTGTTTTTAGTCATCATTAAAATTCTATACCTAACAATCTCCCCATTTTTTTATGATGACAATAAACCAAAAAGTGTTTGACAGATTTGGGGACACTTCCCTTTCAAGGTTGTACTCCTACTCCCCCTTGTCTTTGCTTCTTTGTTGTATTCATGCTCCCCCTCTCTTTGTACTCTTTTTCTTATCCCCCTTTGACATCAATCAAAAAGAGCAAGAAGAGATATAGATAATAACATATAATAATAATAACAATAATAACAATAAAGTATGCAGGACAACTAAACAATCACAGTGAAGCAAAAGTGGGCATAGTCGACTGTACGCCCGATCAAACACAACCAAAAGTAAAGTTTTATCAGACAAACAAAAAAATTGTTTAAATAGCCCAGACAATTAGTTACCCCCAAGGAAATACTTTAAAATGTTGATCACTTTGGTGCAAAAGCTATCACAAGAGGCATCAATCTTCTTGGTGACTTTGTTTAACTTCTCAGTGACATCCTGCATAGCCCTGATCCCTTGCCTTTTTGTGGTTTGAAGATTGATCCTTAGTCTGTCCACGTCTGCTCCAATTTCATTTGTCACGTCCTTGATTTTGTTCACATGTTCCTGTATAGAGGTTAGCAATTCCTTGATACCTACAATGTTTTGATGCATTAGTAGCAGTTGTTCTGAGGAAGAGGATTGGTTTGCTTCAGACTTAATTCCTCCAGTGCCCTGTTGAGTAATGGATTCTGGTGCTTTGTCTTTCTTGAACCAAGTTTCCTCAACCAGAGTGTACCCCATCATAGCAAATGCAGTCTTATCATATGTGCTGGATATGATCTTAGGGGCAAAGGGAGACAAATCCACTTTCATGACTTGCAAAATATGAGAGATTAGTAGACCATAAGGCAAGTTGTTAGCAGAGGAAGATACATCCCTAATGCTTTCAAGCATATACTGACGTACCCAAGCAAACCAGTCAATAGCTTTTCTATTCACAAGACACTATAGAACAAACGCATCTTTAATAGGCAGGGTACTGAAAGATCCAGTGCGGGGTAACAGAGTGTTAGTAATAATGTGGGCTAGAACACGATGCTCAAATTTCAGGTTTTTATCACCTATATGCGGGGGATTTTCAGACATAACATTTTTGCTTATTCAAAAGACACTTCAAAATTATCAGGCCAAGAATGTTGCATAAAGAAACTATACCCAACAAACTTAGTTCCAAAGATCTTTTCAAACTGATAAGAGCCAAGAATGATGCGAGTTCCCAAGACCATGGATTCCAAGTCATCTTTGTCATTCACAAACAGATTAGCATAAAACATACGCACATGCTCTTCATAAACAGTATCACCAATAGTTGGAAATAGGGAAAGAAGTTTTTGAGTTTCAAACACAGAGATAACATCACATTGAGAGCTTTTCATATATTTCAAACATACAGTACGTCTATAGGCAATTGACCTCCCTTTGTAGGCAATAAATTTGGATTTTTCCTCGGGACCATAAAATTTCATCTTGTCCTCAGGCACAAATTCTACACTTTCGATTTTTCCCTTCTTTTGTGACGCCTGTTTGAGGTTTGACTCCATTGGACGTTTTCCAGTCCTCTTTTGAGTAATGAGGATTTCCTCCTATGAATAACTAGACTCATCTTCAAACTGTTGATGGTCTGAATCCTCTAACGATTCAACACCTACGGGATCATCAGTTTGTGGGATTTTTCTGAAACGATGACTTCTTCAAGGCATAGAGGAAGACAGGGAGGATTTGGTTTTGGCCATGAGAGAAAAATAGAGTTCTTGTTGTGAGTAGGTGATATAAACGAGAAGGGGTTTAAAAAGAGAGGTAAAGTAGTGATGAAGGGTAGACTCGGTTCTGGAGAGAAATGTGAAAGGCAACTAAAAAGCTGCCTTCTAAAGACACGCCGTCAATCACACAATTAATGCATGCACAGAGTAATCAAATCAATTAGGAATATTCTAGGCAGAAATTTCGAAAACATTATAGAGCATTCTTTTGAAATAAGTATGAGGCTAGAGAAATTAAATAGGATTTAAACAAATGCCTATTTTATCACGAAGAAAATAAAATCTTTCTTCAAGCAAAGGTTTTGTAAAAGTATCTGCCAACTAATTTTCAGTGTTAACAAATTCTAACACAATATCACTTTTTGCAACTTGATCACAGATTAAATGATGCTCGATTTCAATGTGTTTAGCTCTAGAATGATGCACAGAATTTTTTGAAAGTCAAATAGCACTAGTGTTATCGCACATAATTGGAACACAATTGAAATGCAAATCATAGTCTAAAAGTTGGTGCATAATCCATAGAACTTGTGTGCAGCAGTTGCCTAACACCAAGTATTTCACTTCAATAGTAGGCAAGGCAACACAACTTTGTTTCTTGGTGTGCCAAGAGATAAGAGATTTTCCAAGTAATTGACACGTTTTACTTGTGCTTTTCCTATCAATTTTATCCCCTACAAAGTCTGCATCTGAAAAACCTTTGAGATCAAAGACATTTAAGCTTTCATACCATAGTCCATAGTCGATTGTCCTTATCAGATATCTGATAATTTATTTAACCGCGGTTAAATGAGATTCTTTAGGAACTAACTGATACCTTGCACACTTGCAGATACTAAACATGATATTAGGTCGACTTGTAGTAAGATAAAGTAGAGACCCGATCATACCTCGACACATTGTTCCATCAATACTCTTACCATTTATATCTTCATCAAGGGTAGTTTATGGACTCATGGGAGTCCCTATGGCTTTTGTATTGGACATGCCAAATTTCTTTATGAGCTCTTTTATATATTTAGTCTGGCTAATATAGATCCCTTTCTGGGATTTCTTGATTTGTAGCCCAAGAAAAAATGTTAATTCTCCCATCATGCTCATTTCAAAATCCCTTTTCATGATGTTTGAAAAATCCTTGCATAATTCTGAGTTAGTACTTCCAAAGATAATAACGTCAACATAAATATACAATTAAATTACCTTCGTCTGATCGCTTAATAAAGAGAGTGGTATCAATATTACCTCGATCAAACTTATGTTTGACTAGAAATGAACTTAGCATTTCATACCATGCTCTAGGAGCTTGCTTCAGCCCATATAGAGCTTTGGACAACTTGTAAACATGATTTGGAAGGGATTCATTTACAAAGCCTGGGGTTGCTTAACATACACTTCCTTAGAAATGAATCCATTTAAGAAAGCACTTTTCATGTCCATTTGAATCAGTTTAAAGTACTTGTGAGAAGCATAAGCTAATAGTATATGAATTGACTCTAACCTCGATAGTGGTATCAATATTACCACTATCAAACTCATGTTTGACTAGAAATGAACTTAGCCTTTCATAACATACTATAAGAGCTTGATTCAGCCCATATAGAGCCTTGGACAGCTTGTAAACATGATTTGGAAATGATTCATTTACAAAGCCCGAGGGTTGCTTAACATACACCTCCTTAGAAATGAATCCATTTAAGAAAGCACTTTTCATGTCCATTTGAAACAGTCTAAAGTACTTGTGAGCATAATAAGCTAATAGTATATGAATTGACTCTAACCTGGCAACAAGAGAGAAAGTTTCCTCATAGTCAATTCCCTCTTATTGCGAGTATCCTTGAGCAACTATCCTAGCTTTATTTCGTACCACTTGACCAGACTTATTTAGCTTGTTCCTGCAAACCCATTTTTTCCAACAATATATCCATTAGTGGGTTTAGGGATAAGCTTTCATACCTTATTCTTCTCAAATTGATCAAGTTCCTCTTGCATGAATTTATCTAGCTATTATCTCCAAGAGCCTTATCTACCTTTTTTGGCTCAAATTGTGAGATGAGGGCAATATTTGACGTCTGCTTTTGAGATCTTCTAGTTTTCATGCCTTCTTGAGGATCACCAATGATGAATTTATACGGATATCCAAGTTTACTTTTCTATTAATATGTGACAGTTGAAGTTGACTCCTTTTCGATAAGAGTTGGTTATTCAGATGTAGGTGATTCCTAATTTTTCATGTGATTGTCAGTCGACTGATGTTGCTGATTAGTCGCCTCATCGTGAATGTCATCAACCGCATGAACAGATTTTGGAACTATGGTAATTTTCTCGTCATCAGGAAGTTTTTTATTCCTCAAGCGAGGATTAGCATCAACAAATACAACATGTATGGATTCTTCAATAGATAAAGTTTATTTATTAAAAACTCGATATGCTCTACTTGAGGGAGAGTATCTAAGAAAAGTACCTTCGTCGATCTTTGGATGAAACTTACCAAGGCTGTATTTTCCATTATTGTGGATAAGGCATTTGCAACCAAATGGATAAAAATAACTGATGTTGGGTCTTTTACCTTTCCATAGCTCATATGGAGTCTTTTTGAGAATAGGTCGTATCATACATCTGTTAATGATGTGACATGCGATGCTTACTGTTTCTGCCCGGAAGTGGTGTGGAAGAGAATTTTTCACAATTATGGTTCTTGCCATATCTTGCAGATTCTATTTTTTATTTCTACCACTCCATTTTGTTGAGGTGATCTGGGAGATGAGAAGTTGTGAGATATTCCTTAGTCATTGCAGAAATTTTCAAATGTTCTACTTTCAAACTCTCCTCCATGATCACTCCTTATGGCAGAGATGTAATATCCCTTTCCCGATGTACCTTTTTGTAGAAAACTTCAAAATTCCTTAATGCTTCATCTTTATAACTCAGAAAAATAACCCAGGTAAATCGAGAAAAATCATCTACTATAACAAAAGTATTTTTTCTACCACCAATGCTAGCAATTCTGGTTGGACCAAAGAGGTCCATAAGCAAAAGCTAAAGAGGTTTTATAGTAGATACTATGTTTTTGATTTTGAAAAAGGACTGAGTTTATTTTCCTAATTGAAATGCATCGCAAATTTGATCTTTTGAAAAATCTTATTTTGGGAGACCAATGACCAGATCCCGTTTGGAAAGTTTTTGAATAGAATGTATGTTAGCATGACCAAATTTTCTATGTCATACCCAAGGATCATCAATCATAGAAGCTAGACAGAGTTGGTTTCTCAAGCTATCAATATTACTGAGAGCATATACATTTCTATCTCTATTTTCGGATAGAATGGTTTTACCTGATTCGTCTTCAATAATCCAATCATATTTTTTAAAACGAACCTCATAGTCATTATCACATAGCTGGATGATGCTGAGTAAGTTGTAACAAAGTTCATCTACCAGGTAGACTTTGTCTATATCACATGATGAGCTGATGGGGACTTCCAACTCCAATTACATTCTTCTTGCGGTGTTCCTACGACAACAAATTACTTATGTTTAGGTACCCAGGCCTGCTTGGGTCCTGGTTGGTTAGTTTTCTGATTATTAGCCTTATTTGAGGCCTTGGGTCGCCAAACCCACCTTTTATTGTTCTTGAATCTGCAATGGTTAGATGTATGACCAGGTTTTCCACAATAAAAACAAGATGGATCATTAAAACTTTCAGAGGCCTTTTCTTTGTCATTTATACACCTGCAGTGGTTAGAGTTGTGACCATTTTTGCCACAGTGAATGCATGCAGAATGATTTCTTGTCCTAAATGAGTTTTTAAGAAAAGTTGATTGGTTTGATTTGATGGAACTGTGACTGGTGGAATTTTGCAATTTGTTATGTTGTAATTGAAGTTCATGAACTTCTTCTTGAAGCATGTCTCTTTCAATTTCACATACTTCTAGTTTTGGTGCCCCATCTTTCTTTTCTGTTTGAATCTTTCGAAGTTTATGTAGAACTTTCTCAATTTCTGGAAGAGCAATATTAATAAATTCTTGAATCTTATTACATTTTGGACACATAGGCGAACGTACCTCACTTGTTCCTTCGTCCATGAGTCCAAGCTCATCGGATTCTTCATCATTGTCTTCTTTGATTACCATGAAACACATGTTGATAATTTCCTCATGATCAGATTCTTCTTTATCGCTCCATGCTTCTTCTTCTTCTTCTTCTTCCAACTCAGCCATTGTTGCTTTAAATGCAACCATTTTCCTTTTTCTTGCTATATTTGTCTGTCCAGATGAGTTTTCTCAAAGGTAATTAGATCACCTCTGAGTTCATCATATGACATCTTGTCGAGATCCCGACATTCCAATGCAATGATTTTGGGTTGCGAAATAGTAGGTAGGCTCCTCAGTATTTTCCTAATATGTTCTCCACTTTCGATTGGTCTACCAAAAGATTTCAGGTCTCCAATAATTTTGCTGAATCGAGAGAACATTTCTTCCACTGATTCTCCATCTTTCATTTGAAATAGTTCATAGTCACGAACCAACAAATTTATTCTCGTTTCTTTGACTTTGTTTGTTCCTTCATAGGTAACTTCTAGCTTGTTCCAAATTTCCTTCGCAGTTTCACAACTTGAGATCTTTTCGTATTCTTCATCACTTATACAGAAGGTTCTTGGCTTTGGCATTCACCCGCACCACATCAGAATATACCTGGCCTTTAGTTGTTTTATCCTTCTTTGATGGTGGCATGGGAAGATCTCCTTTTATGATTACATGCTAGACTTTGATATCATATGACTTTGCATATGTTTCCATGCACACTTTCTAGTGTGAGAAATGATTCCATTGAAGTAAGGTGGTCTAACTGTTCCTTCTTGAAATAGTGCTCCAACAACAATGTTTGATCCCATGATCTTTTCTCACTTTGCTGTTAAGCAAATATTTTCCTCAAAGTGTGAGACATGCTCTGATACCAATTGAAAGTACAAGAGGGGGCTGAATTGTAAAAATTCTTTTAGTCGACTATCTTGGCTCGTAGTTGACTATTGTGATTTTGCAAATAGTAGTTAGTATACCAAATAAAAGTAAAGGCAAGTAATGAAAAATGAACATGAGAGACAAAGATTTTTATACTGCTTCGTGTACCGGTGTGGTACCTACATCCAATTTTCTTGGGTCACAATAGTTCTCTTAGATCTTCAATGGCAGTTACAATGATAGTAGTTTTACGTACGTTTACCACCAACGAGTGACGAGCTAAAAACACAACATAAAATTATGTTCGCTAGTCGAATATAGTATAGAAATTATCGTATCCACAAGGATTGGATTTAAACAGTGTTTTCGTAACTTCTAGTTTAATTGCTATCCAAGATGATCGCCAATTTAGATTTGTGTGATTAAAACTAAAATTAACTAAAAGTCTAAACTATTGGCTAATGACAATCGCAACAAAAGTAAGCAAAGACGATATCAATGGGAGAAAATATGGGTTGATTAGATAGGTGTAAGATACTTGTTCGGGAATTAACTCTAGTCGATTCACTTTTAAGGTTCAAGAGATTATCTCGAATTCACTCTATTATGTTCAAACATTCAGTAGAAACTCCTCTCTCGATTAAGTCTCAACCTTACGATATGAACTAAGTTAAGCTTGGTTATCCTCACTCTATTATGTGCCCGCGCACTTTTCACACTGTTCTGCCCCATATGCGCGGTCAGTGCGTGGCCATGCACTTTTCACCCTGTTATGTTCGGAATTGGGATAAACTTAAATCATGAAAGTTGTAGGCCTTTGAATTATATTTCCAACAATATATTGTGTAGTCCAAACGGAGTTCCGAGAAAATTTTTATGTGCATTTTACTAGACACTGCACAATATGCATGCTCGATTCTTCGTTTCGTTCCACTATCATCTGTTGATCCCCGAACACGATCCCGGCTTAATTCCTTGGAATTTTACTCAGACTTCAAAGCTATAAATCACTTGAATTCATTCCATAACATCTACATAGCTCAGAATCACTCCTACAAGGCATAAAATATACAATTAGTGCAAAACACTAGCGATTAAAGCTCAAACTCACCTAAAGTGCAGTAAATTGGAATGTAATAATCGACTTAAACATTGCTCGTCCTCGAGCAATCAAACCACACTTTATATAGACACAGCCTTACTAAGAAACCCTCCTAACTCATCACACCAAGAATATTTAAAATAGACTAAGCACAATAGTGTAACATCTTCACCTCAAGATTTGACTCACAAGTACCGCGCATTATTCACAACTCAATCACTTACTCTAACATAGAGGTCAATGACATTACGTTTCCTTCATGAATCAAGTTCCCTCACAACAATAGAGAGTAGTTCCACACACAATAAAATTAAGAACGATCAGGAACTCATGATAGAAAGAATTCACTCATTCTCAGAAACAACATTCATATGCCACAAAAGATGAACCATAGGCTTGCCCGTAGTGTAATACTCTACTAATTGAGCTTATTCAGTCAAGGATCAAGTATGACTTTTAGCTGGTTGTAATGTAGGCTGCGGGCGGGATGGGTAGGATACATTAAGATATAAGAGTGACTACACCTCACTAAGCACGTTAATACATACACTTTAACATTCAAAACCCCACACTTATGTCAAACCATACTCCACCTTCACATCAACATACATTAACTCCCAAATTATTTAAGTACATTTAAATCAAGAGTCATCACTATCAAAGAATATTTTTCACAACAATACTACATATTTTTCTTTCTTTTTCAATTCAAGTGGCACTTACTTTTTCAAAACAATGCACCTTCCTCCTTATTTCAATAGTTCCACTCAAAAACCAAACCAACCACCCCAAGTGCTCACGAGAGCTAATTGGTTCAAATAGATGATCAATTCAAACAACTTGGTAAGGCTTGTAATGTGGTTACCAAAAAATAGGATTACAGGCTTAATGGGATTAACTACGATACATAACAAGTTGGTGGGTAAACTATATAGCTGGCTCAACAAAGAAACGCCTATATCACTTCCAAGACTAAACAAAACTACTATTTCACTTTTCAAACACATGGGGCAAGTTCTAGACATCAAATGCAATGAAGAGAATACACGAAACCTCACACACACATGGCACATAACTCACTCAGGATTGATTTATCAAGACACTATAGTCAAAGTAGTTAAGCAAAGTTAAACTTATAGAAATTAAGGTACTTATGCAAGAGTCAAAAATTGAGCCTAAGCGTCACAACTAAAGCACTTACTATTCTCAAGGCATGATCAAGTCAAGAGATATTGCTTCCATTTCAAATCATAGCACAAGGTTTTTCTACTTCTAAAAACAAAAATCTAACTACACCCGATTCAAACAAAGCCCTTGGAAAAGAACCGCGGCACAAAGAAAAACCAAGGGATAATTAATACACTAACTACAAAAGAAAATCTTTTTGCATTTTTCTTTCGACTTAGTTCCCTCAAGAAACCCGTCAAATGATATCCATCGTCGGGAAAAATAAATTTTTTTAAAATTTTAATGTTTTTTTTTACTTTTTCTCACTCTAACTACTTAAAAGCACAAAACTAAAACTAGAACATATACATACAAATATCCCCCACTCCACACTTTAAGTTGTGGCATGTCCCCATGACACACAATTAAAAAGTATAAGGTAAAGGAAACTAACTTTCTTCTTTTCCGAGAACTTATGAACTCCATCCCTAATTCTGAGTTCATTCCTCGTTTTCGCTCCTTGGGATTCTTTATGGAGCTTATTAAACCCAATTCTTCTAAGGATACCTGCAAGACCCTCTCTTTTCTTTCTTTCTTGTCCTCATCTTGAGTGGTGAATTGCTCGTTCATGATCATCCTCAACTTGTTCCTGCATTCTTTCGCAGGATCAATCCATACATATTCCTGTAAATCCACAAAAATAAAATCCACATGATCAAGGTTAGAATAAGAAAACAAAGAAGAAAGGTTAAGTGAATATTCCTTTAGTATGTCCAAGACTATTTGTTTCTCATTCTCTTCTACCAAATGTTGCAAATGTGGAAAGATGGATGGGGGTTTGAACTCTTCTTCCATTTCTTCACACTCAACCATAGCCTTATTTTCAATCATCTCAGTTGAATCAGAGTCATCTTGAATAGTGAAAAGCTCTCTATGTCGATTCTCATCCTTTTGGGTAGGCTCATTCTCACAAGGTATTTCCTCCATATATTGACCCTCACAACGCAAAGAGCTTTCTGAAAGTGTACTTATTATTTGACTTACTTGCATTGTTAGGTTGTTCATGGCTTCATCATCTTGTGTAAATCTCTCTACCGGCTTATTTATGAACTTATACACAAGCTCTTCCAAACTACCATTCTCTCATTGTGGTGGTTGTCTCACTTCGCTTCCATTCTAGTTATAATAAGGGTATTCATCCCAACTAGAGTCAAGATTGTGCCCATATGAATCCTCATACCTGTACGGACTAGAAACAGAGTGAGACTGTTCAAAATACGAAACATAGGAGGAATACATACCTGTTTGACAGTCAACCCATAGATGATTTCCACCGCATTTAAAACACATAGCAGACCGCTGATAATATTCAGTTGCTAACTCTTCAACCATTTTCTTAGGCTGGTTGTACTCCATCTTCATAGCATTTAGACTTCAATATCTACAATATATTCTCCAACTTATTAGGAACTACAAAACAAATCTTAAAAAGAAGTTAACTAACAAAGAAAATAAAATATAAAAGGAAAACGAAAAAAAACTAAAACCTAATTCCTGAATTAGCACCAAAAAACTATTTCAAACATTGTTGATTGCCAATCCCCGACTATTTCAAAAAATAGGGGTTGATTGGATAGGTGTAAGATACTTGTTCGGGAATTAACTCTAGTCGATTCACTTCTAAGGTTCAAGTGATTCTCTCGAATTCATTCTATTATGTTCAAACATTCAGTCTCGATTAAGTCTCAACCTTACGATATGAACTAAGTTAAGCTTGGTTATCCTTAGGAGAACCTCTTTCGATTATCCTCCTAACTAGGTCTAAACATTAATTCAACTTGTCTCTTTCGATTACTAACAAGAATTAATGAGTTCAACCAATAATATAATGAAAAACATCACAAATTATGCCTCTTTCGATTACATAAACATGTGAATATATATGCAACAATAAAAATACCCAAAACGATTCTATACATAAAAACTAGAATTAATATCCACAAACAATTCTCAAAACACCAAATCCATCAATTCCTAAGGAAGAATTACTCCATGGATATGTAGAAATTTATCACAATTAAGTTTAAGTCAAAGGAAAACATAAAATATCCAAACCCTTGTCTTGAGTGAGGATGAATGGTGAAATCCTTGTGCTCTTGCTTCTCCCTCTTCTCTTTAGCTTCCTTAGGTTTAAATTATGTCAAAAGTCCTCAAAATACCGTTTTCTATGTATATATACCAAGTAGGGTCGGTCCCAAATAAATACAGCTTCTCCTACGTGAAAAAGAACACTTTTACGAAGTTGGACGTGCACGGCCGCGCACCTGGAAGTGTGCCCGCGCACTTTTCACACTGTTCTGCCCCATATGCATGGTCAGTGCATGTCCGCGCCATTGCCGTGAACTCTTCATCCTGTTCGGTTGGGCATTGGGAAAAACTTAAATCATTAAAGTTGTAGGCCTTTGAATTAGCTTTCCAACAATATATTGTGGAGCTGAAACGGAGTTCCGAGCAAAATGGTATGTGCAATTTACTAGACACTGCGCAATATGCCTACTTGATTCTTCGTTTCGTTCCACTATCATCCGTTGATCACCGAACACGATCCCGGCTTAATTCTTTGGGATTTTACTCAGACTTCAAAGCTTCAAATCACTTGAATTCATTCCATAACATCTACATAGCTCGGAATCACTCCTACAATGCATAAAACACATAATTAGTGCAAAACACTAGCGATTAAAGCTCAAACTCAACTAAAGTGCAGTAAATTGGAATGTAATAATCGACTAAAATATGAGACTATAGCCTACCATCAATGAGTTACAACTGATTACTTGACACAATCTTTCAATAGCTTTCTTTTTCTCTCTATCTTTTGATACACTAGTAAGCTTAGGAATATAATGTTTTGTAAGAAGTAGAAAGATTGAAAAATATTAATGAAATCTGTATAGTCTTCCACGTCCTTTCTCCTCTTCTTTAATAGTGCTCGATGAAGTCCCTGATTCCTTTTTCCAAGATTTTGGAAAATCATTGATATTGCGACTTTCCTTTTGAGGTAGTATTCTCTAAGAGTAGGACCCAAGGGTAGCCTCATGAATCCAGCGTGTGAAGTACAACCAGATTCACTCTTGATGTGTTGAGTAGATCCTTTATCTTCCCAATCATTTGCTCTTGAGCCTTCCACTGATTTCTCGTACTTGATTGATTCCCTTTCCTTCCTTGAAAGTCTTTTTCCCGTTTGACTGATTTTATTTCCTTTTTGTATTCCGTCACATATTTGAATGTCATAGCTGTTGGCTCTTTGATTGCTTCTTCTGCATCTGATGCACTTTCCTTCCATAGCTTTGATTTAGCAGATTCACATTAGTCAAGTCTTTTTCTTTTAGTCATCATTAAAATTCTAAATCTAACATAGGGAATATAGTTATTCCCTCTTCTCTCTCTTTTCGATCTCTCTTTCTTCTCTCTCTCTCTATCTAATATTCTCTATTCTTTCCCCAACCTTATTTTTTTCCTTCGATTTTCTTCGTTTTTCTCTCTTTTCTCATCTACTTTATCCTTTTTTTCTGGAGAATTCATCAATATATATTAATCGTTTTACTAGAGAGTTTTAACTTAGCAATTTTCTTTCATGTTGCACAATTGGTGTTCGAATTGAATTTGTCAATCAATAAATTTTGAAGGTGTTTGACTCTCCACCTTTGACAACCATTAAAAAGTTTCGAAGCTTTGAATACGAATTTGAATTTTCAAAAAATATTATTTGTTTGGATTGGATGTTGTTGCAAATAATTGAGAATATTCTTTGGAATTTATATCTCAATTTTGAGGGTGTTTGGTGAAGATTAGAGATAATTTTGACTGGATTTTAAATTGAAACTCGAAGAAGTAAAGAAGAACACAAGTATATGAAAATTGTATTTAATTTGTAAGTAAATTGTATTTAAGTTGTATTCTATTATAAATATTCTTTTTTATTTGAATGTTGTCTGAAAGATGAAAAATAGTTGTATAGTGTATTATTCGTTGTATAAATTTATATTTAAGTTGAAGATACTATCTTTTTATTAAAGTTGTAGATATGTATCAAAATTTTATTAAGAGAGGAAGATTTGATTGGAATTTCAGAGAAAAAGAAGAACACACCACATAAAAAATATATACAAATCATATAAAAAATACATATAAAAGACATATTTCTATAAAATTTGTATGAAAATTATATTTTCGTTGTATGATATTGTAGATGTATTTAACTGAGTAAAAATAATGTATAAAAGTTATAGATAAGTTATAAATAAGGTGTATACTATATAATTAGTAGTATAAAATTTAGTTTTAATTTATATATTATTGTAGATGTATCAAATTTATATTAAATTTATACGAAATTTTATTTTTAATTCGTAGGCGGCAGAGAATAGGGAAAGAGGAAAGGGAAGGAAAAGGAGGTAACTGAATCCCCTAATTTAAGCCGAATGATAAAGAATTGTGATATCATTGTCTTTTCGTAGCTCTAACCACCTCTGTTGCCTCAAGTTAAGATCCTTTTTGCCGGAACAAGTGTTGAAGACTCTTATGATCTCTAAACACCTCACAAGACACGCCATAGAGATAGTGCCTCCAAATATTTAATGCGTGAACAATGGCTGCCAACTCCAAATCATGTACAAGATAGTTCTTCTCATGGGGTTTCAACTACCGCGAAGCATAAGCAATCACTCTACCCTCTTACATCAACACACATCCAATGCCAATCCGCGAAGCATCATAATAAACTGTATAAGAATCCGATCCCTGCCCTCCCTCTCTTAGCCCCGCATACCCTCCATTCCCCGAGTGATCTCTACAACCTGCTGAAATGGAGTATCCATCTCCAACTCTCAAGCCATGCTGAATCTAAGACCATAACTGAGCCCCTTGATGAATCTGCGAACTCACTCTTTGACTGTAGAAACCAAAGCAGTTGCATGTCGGGACAACTCACTGAAGCTGATGGAATACTCTGACACTTGCATAGTCCCATGACGCAGTTGTTCAAACTCTATACGCCATGCATCCCGAAGGGTCTGGGGAACAAACTCCCTAAAAAATATCTCTAAAATTTAAGCCCAAGTGAGTAAGTCTGCATCAGTTGGCCTACCCTCCTTGTAAGCCTACCACCACCGATACGCTGCCCCTGACAACTAAAATATAGTAAAGGCACAATACCCATGGTACAGAGAATATGGTGGCACTTGTCTAGAAAGCCTTGTGCATCCTCAGTAACTACGCCGTTGAAAGTATGAGGATCATACTTCTTGAACCTCTCAAGTCTTCTCTGCTCTTCCTCAGATGCCTCTAGCCTGACCTTAGGCTGAACTGGGATAACGGGTTGTGGTAGGATGACACCTGGAACCTGATCAGTATGGACCCGCTGCTATAGAGAACGGGCCGTGTGTCACGACCCAAAACCTAACCCGTCGTGATGGAGCCTATCGATGGTACTAGGCAAGCTGACGTTCCCAAAATACTCAAGTAATTCAATAGAAAAGGTGGTTTAAATTTTTTCATATCAGATATTTTTCATAAAAACTAAAGTTGAACTCAATATAGAATCAAAATGCGGAAACTAGCCCCAAACACCGGGGTGTCACTAAGTCATGAGCATCTAGATAAACAAACTAATACAACCAGTGTCTAAGTATCAATATAAGACAGAAAGAAATATAGAAGGAGAGACAAGGTCCTGCGAACGCCGAACTCAACGACCTCCGTGATCAAACACACCTGGATCTGCACATGAAGTGCAGGGTGTAGCATGAGTACAACCAACTCAGCAAGTAACAGAAATAAATAAGGAACTGAGAAGCAGTGACGAGCTATACAGTACAGTTCATTTTCAATAATTCGAGCAAATAATAGACATACTTTCAAATCCGGCAATTTAAGTCAAATCAGTTTTATACAGTTAAAGTGCAGGTACTCCGGATATAGAAACTAAGTGCGTCAACAATTGAAAAGGAAGTACAGCCTCTCAGGGCAACAATCACTCAAACTCTCAACAACTCGGCACTCAACTCTCAGCCCTCAATGCACACGCTCAATAGGTACCTGCGCTCACTGGGGGTGTTCAGATTCATGAGGGGCTCCTACAGCCCAAGCGCTATAATACGCGCGGATAACTCACGTGCTGCACGGATAACTCACGTGCTATAATATCATATCTGGATCCTCACGGACAACTCACGTGCCATAGAAAAATACCTCATAACCAAGCCCTCGGCCTTACTCAGTCATGAACCTCTCTAGTTTCATAGCTCTCAATAAAGAAAGGAAAAACAGGCCAAATCAAAGTGTGACAGTATATCATCAGGGAAAATAGCAGATATTGAGATAAACATGTACAAGAATCACTATGACTGAATATAACTACCGGGAGCAGGAATATAGCCTAAGCATGATTTCTAACACGAAAGGCAATCAAGTTCTAGTAGATAGGAATGCATATAAACACAAATAAAGGCTATTAGACTTAATAGTCTCCCAGGAAGGACCAAGTCTCAATCCCTCACGGCGTACATCCACACGCCCGTCACCTAGCATGGGTGCCGCCTCCAAATAATCACATTATACCAAACTCTGGGTTTCATACCCTCAAGACCAGATTTAAAACTGTTACTTACCTCAACAGTGTAGAACTCCTACTCCGGAATGCTCTTTCCTCTGGAACCGGCCTCCAAATGACCCGTATCTAGCAACGAGCAATAAAATACGATCAATATAAGCTAAACTAATGAATCCCACAAGGAAAATACCAATTTATAGGAAACAATCCCGAAATTTACTCAAACCCACCCCCGGGCCAACATCTCGAAATCCGACAAAAGTTACAAAACCCGAAAGCCCATTCACTCCCAAGTCTACCCATACTAAATTCATCAAAATCCGACCTCATTTGGTCCCACAAATCCTTAAATTAATCCCTCCAAAATCCCAAGCCCTAACCCCCTATTTTCACCCCTAAATTCCACTAATTAGATGATAATACAATGGGAAAACACAATAGATAGGAGTATTAGATCCCAAGCAACTCCCCTCACTGAAAACCCTTGAATCTGCCTTCAAAATCACTCCAAAATCCGACTTGAAAATGGTGGAAATGAACCAAAATTCGCGAAGTGTTCTATTTATAGTTTCTGCCCAGGTCTTTCGCACCTGCGGCTAAATATGCGCATATGCAGTGCCGCATCTGCGCAATAACCTCCGCACCTATGGAAAATCACTAAATCCCCCAAACTTCGCACCTGCACTCAATATCCACATCTGCGACTATGCAGGTGCGGAAAAGACCTCGCACCTGCGGCCACTGCCTGACCTCCTCACTTCCGCTTCTGCGGGCACCTATCCACATCTGCGGACTTACAGATGCGGCCTCTCCTACGCACATGTGGACCCAGCCTACTTCAACACTGTCCGCACCTACAAACTCCCACGTGCGTCTGCGACCTCGCACCTGCGGCTCCCCCTCCGCAGGTGCGGAAATACTAGTAGCAGCAACTTCAGCTGCATTTTTCCAACTTCAAACAATCTATTAACCACCTGGACTCACCCCGAGCCCCTTGGGACCTCAACCAAACATACCAACAGGTCATAAACTTAGTTAAACCTTCAAAACACTCAAAACAACATCAAAACATCACATTACCCTCGGGTTCAAGCCCAAGAACTTCTAAACTTCCAAATTCCACAAACGACGCCGAAACCTACCAAACCACATCCGAATGACCTCAAATTTTGCACACACGTCACAAAGGACACTACGAACCTACTACTCCAACTTCCGGAAATCAATTCTGACCCCGATATCAAATTTTCCACTGTCGATCGCCAAATTTCTAACTTTCTCCAATTCAAGCCTAATTCCACTACGGACCTCCAAATCACATTCTGGACGCGCTCCTAAGTCCAAAATCACCTAACAGAGCTAATAAAATCATTAAAATTCAAATCCGAGATTGTTTTTACATAAGTCAACATCCGGTTGAGTTTTTCCAACTTAAGCTTCAACTTTAGAGACTAAGTGTCTCAATCCATTCCGAAACCACTCCGGACCCGAACCAACTAACATGGTATACCATAATATAGCTGAAAAGCACAAAAGGAAGTAGAAATGGGGAAAACGGGGCTATAACTCTCGAAACGACCGGCCGGGTCGTTACACCGTGGGAGTTTGAGCTCCTCCCCAGCCTGCAATGTAGTTGGAGCAATCGGGATCAATCCTACCTAAGCTAAAGTACCAAACATGCTCAAGAAGTGTGCTAGGGTCTTATGAAGTCCAGGGGGTAACAACAAGCATCGCGGGAGCCCGTCCCCCAACCGGAGCTACTGGTGGCTCCTCAGTCGCTGCTCGGGCAGGTGCTTTGGCTGCAACATGTGTCCCTACTCGGCCTTTACCCCGGCCCCTGTTTCTAGTACGATAATGAATCAAGGATGTGGAAATTTTCTTAATGGTTCTGTAGACTCTCGAAGATAAGTACAGACGTCTCCGTACCGATCCGCAAGATTCTACTAAACTTGTTTATGACTCGCAACACCTATGAACCAAGAGCTCCAAGACCATCTTATCACTACCCCAAAATCCCACCTTAGGTAGTCGTGATGGCACCTAGTATCTAAGACTAGGTAAGCCTAACACACATTGAGAATTTAACAGAAATAACACCTAAGATATTAAATTAAACTAATGGATCCCATAACAACACCAAAACGGAATACAATCACAAAACTCCCAAAACCGATGGAACTGAGTCATAAGCTCTAAAAGAAGTACACTTAGAATCTCTAAATACAATACTATTTTGAACTAAAAATAAACAGCAGTACAACCAAAAGCAGAAGGTGACTCCGAGGCCTGCGAGCGTCAAGCAGGTTTACCTTGAAGTCTCCGAAGCATCTAAATCAACTTACTGGCGTCCGACACATCAGAAGTACCTGGATCTGTACAAAAATATGCAGAAGCGTAGCATGAGTACACCACAACGGCACCCAGTAAATATCAAGCCTAACCTCGGTAGAGTAGTGACGAGGCCAGGTCATGACACCTACTAGACAAAAGAAACCTGAATATAATATGATATAATCTAATAACGGAAGGAAAAGAAATAAATGACAATAAAGTAGTACAATGATATAAGGCTAACAATGGAAAATAAGGCAATAAAAGGGCAACAAAGAGTAAACACATGATAGTAACAACAAGTGATCAAATACAGTGAGAAAACAAGTAAAAGAATGAATGAGAGATAATAACCATTCAAATCAACAAGCCTTCTTAACATAGAATATACAACAAAAATCACAACCGAGGTACCACACCTCATATTATCATTTCACAAGTCACAATCAAAATCTTCCTTATATCACCATGTGAGCCTTGCATCTATTTTTAAAAACATGTTTCCCGAAATAGCTACATATATTTTAACCCCCTTATCTCACCGCGTGGCTTCAAGTAATTCCCTTACTAGAAACACGCGTATAAATCCCATCTTATCTCACTCTACATGCATTTCAATACACACCCTTATACCACCACATGCGTATTGATATCACAACACAATAAATCAACTCGCACCATACGTGCCCATATGCCTTAACATTTCCAAAATCAACAATACCAATGTCATAACAACACATAGCTCACATCTCAACCACAATATATACAATAATCTTAATAATAACAAAATGAATGAGAGCATCTCAACAAGGGAAAGGTATCCCAATAATAAACAACTTCAACCACAATGTGTTAATAGCTTTCACAACTAAAACTTCAATGACCTGACAATGAAGGTATTTCCATGAAATAGTAACTTCCAATTCAAGTACATAACATAAGCTTACAATGAAAAAGATAGTATGAAATAGTAACTATGACTAGATGCATGAAAATAATTCAACAATAGAGAGAATAGCATGTAACAACAACTACAAATAAATGCATATAAGAGTAATCTTGACAACGACAACTAGCACATGTAATAACAACTTCAATTAAGGCATGTAAGAATAAACTTGACAACGAAAGATAGAACAAGTAATAATAACTTCAATTAAATGCTTAGAAGTAACCTAAGAGTCTAAACTGGTCAAATACCACATATAAGCCTATGTACACACTCATCACCTCATGTACACGTCTTTCACGTAGTTCAAATAGTACAACAACCCAAATCTTAAGGGGTAATTTTCCCACACAAAGTTAGACAAGATACATACCTCAACTAGGCCAAATCAACACTCAAAAATAACCTTTCCTTTAAAATGCGCCTCCGCACGACTCAAATCTAACCAAAAACTACTTAATATCATCAAACAATACAAGAGAAATCAATTTTGATTAATAAAGCAAAGATCTTTACACAATTCCCCGAAAGTCAACAAAAGTCAACCCAGGGCTCGTCCGATCAAAACCCGGGTCCAAGGGTATATCCTGACTAACCATAACCCCACAAGTCCATATATGTATTTTGTTTTCACATCCGAGTCCAATTCGACTCTCAAATCCTAAATTTTTATTTTTCAAAACATAGACAAAAATCCCCAAAATTCCTCTTTGATTCTCATAATGTTTATGTTAAATCACATATATAATCATGTAATATCGTTGGAAATTGATCAAATTCACTTACCCAATAATTTACGTAAAACCCCCTCTCCAAATTGCCTCATGCCGAGTCTAGGGTTCTAAAATATGAAAAGTGAGATCAAATCCCATCTTCCCAGCCCTTTTGTTCAAGTGCAGATGTCGTAATCGCGACACTAGTTTCGCAATTGTGAATCACCGCAATTGCGAAGAATGACTCACAATTGTGGCACCTGATAGCCTAAGGGGATGTTGCAAATATGTCACTGGCTTCGCATTTGCAAAGCCTGCTCTGATCGCAAATGCGACACAATTGTCGCAAATGCGAGTCTACCCTGTCTAGCCTACTCTTTGCAATTGTGATCATGGTATAACAAATGCGATACCTGAGGCCCTCTTCTATGATCACAATGGCGATGCTGGTGCTTGCAATTGTGACACTTGAGGCACCAGCACACCAGCAACCTGTAATTGAGTCCGAACCATTCCGAAACATGTTCGAAACTCACATGTGCCCTCGGGGTTCCAAACTAAGCATCCACACAAGTATAAAATTACCATACGAACTCGTTCGCGGAATCGAAAAGACAAAATAATATCTAGAACTAGGAATCGGACATCAAAATGCATGAATTTCAAAAGAAAACTCAAGAACCTCTAGAATTGCAACCAAGCATCCGAATCCTATCAAACTAACTTCAAATGACACCAACTTTTGAAGACAAGTTCCAAATATAAAAATGGACCTATTTCAAGTCCCAAAACAAAATTCTGAACAAGATATCCACAAACGCAACCTAAGGTCAAACTTAGGAAAACTTTTAAACCTTAAATTGCCAACTTTCGGTAAAATAAGCCAAATCAACCTAGGGACCTCCGAATTAAATTCCGTACATACTCCTAGGTCCAAAATCATGATACAAACCTATCAGAACCATCAAAACAACGTTCCGGGGTTTTTTGAAAAAAATTCAAGCTTCAGTCAACATTTCCTACTTAAGCTTTTAAACCAAGAACCAAAAGGTCCAAATCAATCCAAAACCTTCTCGGAATGAAACTAACCAACCCCTCAAGTCATAAAACCACAAATACACATGCGTGAAGCATCAAAGGGAAAATGGGGCTTAAATACACAAAACGACCAGTCGGTCGTTACACTTCCCCACTCCCTATTTGTGCTATTCATCTTTTATGACTGAAAAAATGTTTATTTCGCTTTGGTTATTTAAGTTAATACTTTCTCCATTTTAATTTATGTGGCGTCATTTCATTGGGTATGAAGTTTAAGAAAGAAAGAAATACTTTTGGAATTTATGATCTAAAATACGCTTAAATATTGTGTGGCTATAAATCATCTCATTAAAAATATAATTAAAAGTTTAAAGTTAAATTATTATTCCTAATTATAGAAATATGAATTTTTTTGGTGACAGAATAAGTCACACTTAAGCATTTTTTTAAAGCAAATATACTACTAGGTTATTCACCTAGTAACTATTATATATAATAAATCCCAAACTTGTTCTAAATTACAATCTGTCCATGTATCACTTAAGCATTTGAGTTGGATATTTAGGTTGCTTTATTGGAATAATTAGTAATACCTATCAGAGTCAAAATAATTACCCTGCTTTATCCATTAAGATTCCTACCTACTAAATAATTAGAATGTCACGATCCAAAATCCACCTAGTCATAATAAAACCTAACCCGACCCGCTAGGTAAGTCAAACAACAGTCAACATAACTTAAATGAGAATAATAAGAATCAATAAGTGAAATAACTGAATTTCTATGCAATAATCCACATATTGATAGTACAAGTCATGAACCACTAACAATTAAATTTACAAATCTGGTATGAAAGTAAATACAATATCTGTTTGGAATATACATAAACAGATTACAAATCTAAATCTACTAAGCACTAGTGGTAGCTAAATCTGGAAAGAAGATACATCTTCAATGCCATCTTCGACCATCCATAGCAACTCAGCTCCAAGATCTGCACGAAAGTTGTAGAAGTGTAGTATGAGTACAACCGACTCCATGTACTCAGCAAGTATCATAACTAACCTCAGCAAGGTAATAGAAGCAAGAATTATAAATTATACACTCTAATCACTTGTACAATTCATAAATTCAACAAGAACAGAACAATAATATGATCAAGTCACGAATCACAGATAAAACCTATAACGACCCGACCAGTCATTTTTAGCTTCAGCATATTCGGTGGTTTGAGACTTGGAGTAGCTTCATATTATGTATTATGACTTGAGTGTATGGTTGGTTTAAGTTTTCGAGGTTCAGTATTGATTTGGAAGAATGATTCTCGTTTTAGAAGCTTTAAGTTGGAAGAGTTGACTAAGGTTTGACTTTTGGCTAAACGGACTCAGAATTGGGTTTTGATTGTTCCTATAGGTTCGTATAATGATTTTGGACTTGTATGTATGTTCGAATTTTGGTTTCGGAGGTTCCTAGAAGAATTCAACACTATTTGTCAAAAGTTGGCAATTTGAAGAACTTAAGAGTTCATAATTTTGACCAAGGGTTGACTTTGATGTTATTGGAATCCAATTGGTGTTCCGAGACTTTGGATAGGTCTATATAGTTGAATTTAACTTCTTTGACAAGTTTGTAAGTAATCCGAAGTGTTTAGGTGTGATTCACACGCTCTTTTGAAAGAATAAAGATTTATTAACTTAGGAGATATTCTATTCGAGTTGAGCCTTGATTCTTTGTTGTGATATTTCCATGGGTGTTTTGAGGCTTTGAATAGTTTGTATTATATATTTGTAATTGTTGGTATGATTGTATGGGGTCATGAGGGTCTCGGGTGTATTTTGGAACATTGGTTGAGAAACTAGTTTAGTTAAGGATTTGAAGTTTGACCATGGTCAATATCGGATCAAGATGGCCTCTTTTCGGTGTTTTAAGTGCGTGAGCAGGTTCGTAGCGTAGTTTATGATAGAAATGCATATATGGTTTGTTTCCGGAAGGTTCCGAATGAGTTTTGGGGTGCTCGAACAAAGATTTTCTCATTGTTGGTTTTTTTCCTAATGTAAATAATTACGTAAATACCATTCAAATTTTCAAATTTCTTTTAAAATTTCAAACCATCATATCTCCCTCATTTAAAGGCCAAATTGGGTGATTCAAGAGGCTATCTTAGGTGTAATATCTCAAGGATCATGTTGGGATTATCAAACATAAGTTTAGGGATCATCTAGCATCTGAATCGAGTTAAGATAAATGCTGCATTGTTTTCTTGTTTTGGAATTTAGTTATTTTTTCTCACAAGGTTTTGGAGTTCGGTTTTGGGCGATTTTGGAGGGGATTTTTATCTATAAACATTGGGTATGTGATTCTACTCAATTTTAAACTATATTTCCTGAATATACCATAGATGTTAACATCAAATTTATGAGAATCATAGAGGAAAAATTAGGGAAACTTGTCAAGTTTTTGAAAAATGAAGAAATGAGTTTTGAGAGTTGATTTGGACTCAGATTTGACTTTTGTTTCATGAATATACCATGGAGTTGACTTTTGTTGACTTTTTGGGAAAAATGTAAAGATCATAACTTTATTCATTGTAATTAGTTTCTCTTGCATTGTTTTATGTTATTAAGTCATTTTTGGCTAGATTTGAGCCGTGTGGATTTCCTAGGGTTGAGTTGGCCTAGTTGAGGTAAATATCTTGCCTAACTTTGTGTGGGGTAAACTACTTCTTAGAATTTGGGTTGATTGTGCTATTTGTGTTATGTGAAAGCCGTGTACGCAAGGTGACGAATGGATACACGGGCTATATATGGTATTTGACTGGTTTAAGTTATCTAGACTCTTTCCATGCCTTTAATTGAATTGTCATAACATGTTATATTTGTCATTGTTAATCTACTCTTACATTGTAATGACTTGACCGATTGTTTCGAGCATTTGTATTTCGTTCAGCTATTTAAAATCTTGTGTAGTATCGTATGATGTATTATGACTTGTGTGAATCGCTGGTATTGGTTTTCAAGTTATTCGGAATTTGATTTGGAAGAATGATTCTCAAGTAAAAAGCTTTAAGTTGGAAGAGTTGACCAAGTTTGACTGTTGAGTATTTGACCCCGGATTGGAGTTGAAATGGTTCCGTTAGGTCCGGATGGTGATTTTAGACTCGAGCATATGCCCAGAGTTGCGTTTGGATATTTCTAGAAAGTTTCGGCATTAATTGATGAAAGTTGGAAATTTGTAGGTTTGGAAAGTTCATAAGTTTGACCAAGAGTTGACTTTGATGAAATCGGGTTCGGATTGTGGTTCCGGGAATTGATGCGGAGAAATGATCGCAGAAGCGGTGGCTGCTGAGTTTGGGCCTATTCATAGAAGCGAAGGGTGGGTCACACATGCGAGTTCGCAGAAGCGGGAATTTGTTTGCAAATGCAAACATTGCTAGGCAGAAACTATAAAATCGAGGGTTGTTCATTTTTAACATATGTGGAGCTATGAAGCTTGGATTGAGACGATACTTTAGGCAATTTTTACCACATGGATTGGGGTAAGTGTTCTCTACTCGATTTTGGTTATATTTCATGAATCTATCTTCGATTTTAGCATATGGATTATGAACTTTAAAGAGAAATTGAGGGGTTTTGTCTAAAATTTCATAAAGCGAATTTTTTGAGTTTTGAACATCGATTTGGAGTCAGATTTGAGTGAAACTAGTATGAATGGACTAGTAATTGAATGGGTTGTCGAATTTTGTGAGTTTTTCGGGTTCCAAGATGCGGGCCCGAGTTTTACTTTTTGGTCGACTTTGGGCTTTTGATTAAAGATTCTACCTTTATCGATTGGGTTTGTTTTCTTTGGCATTAATTGATGTTCTTGAGTTTGGTTTGGCTAGGTTTGAGCTATTCGGAGGTCGGTGCGCACGGAATGGCATTTTTGGAGAATTATTTGTCTTGCTCGATATTGGATTTGGCTTGTTCGAGGTAAGTAATATTTCTAAACTTGATGCTGAGGGTATGAACCCCTGAGTATACGTGTTATGTGTTCGGTGTTGAGGTGACGCGCATGCTTGGTGATGGGCGTGTGGGCATGCACCGTGTGAAGTATGACTAAGTTGATTCTGCGATACTGTGTAGCTAACTAATCTTATTTTTATCCATGAAATTTCTACGTTCTAGAGTAATTGAGCTGTGATCCATTTTAGAAACCGTGTTTAGGCTATATGCTTATTCTGTTGGGACCCACTGAGGTCATTTCTGTTGTTGAGTTATTCGCCTAAATTGCATTTACATACTCAGTCATGTTCATTCATTTACATATCATATCTTAGTCATTGTTATCATTTGTTTTCACATCATGTTATTTTTATTATTTGGGCTGTTTGGCATGAGATTTGTGAGCCTGAGAGACTGGAGAGATTGATGATTGGGTTGGGGCCTGGGGGATGGATTGTGAGTGATATTGATGGGGTCGGGCTGCATGCTGCAACAAGTGTTATTGATTTATGATGGGATCGGGCTGCACACCGTCTCAGGTATTATTGATTCATGATAAGATCGGGTTGCATGCCGCAACAGGCACTATTGATTCATGATGGGATCGGGCTGCACGCCGTATTAGGTTATATTAGCACTTGGGTAGGATCCTCCCCTCCAGAGTTTGCACACCCACAGTGATCGCATTTACTAATGATTCATGATGGGATCGGACTGCACACTGCAACGGGTACCGTACAATGCTGATTGATTGAGAATGATTGAGTGTGTTGAGTGATTGAGCGTTATGAGTGGGAGTGTGAGACTGTGACATTGAGTACTCCGAGAGTGTGGGTATATGAGTTCATCGTTATGACACATTGCATCTGACATACATACTTGACATACAGGCATAGAGATGCATTTCCTCATGTTACACGATTTTGTGACATCTGTGACTTCACATGCACATTGACATGCAGGCATAAAGATGTACTTTCCTCATGCTATCTGAGCTTGAATCTTATCTGTTGGTGAAAGTTTTTGGGAAAAATCAAAGGTTTCTAACTTACTCATATTTTGGTGATTTCAGTGAAGGATTTGGGTTTTATTGTTATACTTGAAAAACATGACTATTTTCCAAATCTGTGAACTAGCTGAGCATCATATCTCTGAGTTATTTCTTGTACCACTTTTATTATATTGGTATGAGTTGTTGTTGTCTATTGGTATTGGACTTTGACCTTTGTCCCAGCTCGTCACTACTTTCAACCTAAGGTTAGATTTATTACTTATTGAGTACATGGAGTCGGTTGTACTTATACTACACTTCTGCACCTTGCGTGCAGATTTTGGATGTTGATGTTACTGTGGGATGTGTTCAGATGATTTGAATGTGATGAGAAGAGTTTTCTTGAGATGTAAAAAGGTCTATTGGGTGTTTGATTTCTATGTTAACATGACGTACAGTCTCAAGTTATGAGTGTGTTGAAGGATCTTTCATGTTGTTTAATTGTGGAACGAATTAGGTTCTCATGTCTTGTTGATGAGTTTAGGAAGTTTAAGTGATTGGTAGTAGTTGGGCTGTAAAAAGGTATAGAGAGAGATGTCAGTTTAACGCAAAGCAGGTGGTTTATCACCTGGGGGTAATCTACGGATGTGTGATCCTTATGATGTTGTGTGGAGGCTTTCTTTACTACCAGTGGGTATAGGTGTTGCGATTTGAGTTTGGAATGGTTGAGAAAGTTGACCTGACCGTCACGAGGATGAATGTAAGCTTAGCAGATGATTTGAGGTATTATGTGGTTTGTGTTGCATGAGCTTATGAAGAATTTAGTTGAATCTTACTGCGGTATTATGAAAGTAATAGAGTATGGGCATTGTGAGTTATCGAATGTTTTGTTTTATGGCTTTGAGCCAAGTGGGAGAGTCTGCTATCGACGATTTGATTGCATGGTTACGTGTTGTATTAGATTCGGTCTGAGGCATATTTGTGGATCAGTTATGACTTGCAGAGGCTGGTTTTGAGGATGACTTAAGCAAGGAAATTTCTAGATGCCTGATGTATTACACTTTATGGGTATATAGGAATCATGGGATGATTGTGTTATTATTCGTGAAGGATGTAGTACGCATGGAGTAGAAATTTGCTCGGTTACGTTAAGGTGGGGTTGCTTCTTTGAGTGTTGTCGTGCTGATGGGGCACAGGTCGGTCGACCCGTTTGGGCGGTGCAATTGAGATTTGAGTAGGGTGGATGATTTCGAGAAGGTTCTAATGGATTCAAGAGTTATATGTAGCAATTGAGAATTTTCCGGACTTGTATATGGCTAGAATCTGATATTTGCATTGAATGGTGTCGGGACTTGCAGCATTTCTATATTATTATGGATTCTACATTTTAGTACCAGGAAAGTAAAGGAAATGATTTTAGGTTCACATAAGGTCTCTTCAGAGTGTGTGTCTCGATTGTGGTACTTTTGGGGTGCTTAAGAGGGAATACAACGGCTTATGGGCTTTAGGGCGGTGTGGTTTTATGCTAAGATCTCTTGTGGTGAGCTTTGGGTAATGATCGTGGTGTTCTGGCTAGGAGAGGTGTCAACTTGGGGGTAATTAGGAAGGAACTTGGAGAAATATGATAGCTTGGTAGTAGGTTGGTTCCGCACGGTAATGGATATGATCAGTTCTTTGGGTACATTTGATGTGGTGATGCTATACATGTGTTTTGGTGGCAATACCTTTGGAATTGGCGACCTGTGTGCCTTGGTTAAGTTAGAGAGATTCAGTTCTGATGGCTTGGTTATGTGCAAATGGGTTTCGAAGAGTTCTCGATGGTTTCTATCACGGTTTGAGATGGATATTTCCTACTGGCAAGAGGAGCATGTTGCGTATTGTGAATTTCTACTGATGGTAGGCTAGAAATATGTGTTTTTGGCTACTTTGCACCTATTATTTGCTACATTTTAATTTTATTTGAGCTAAAATATAGATAATTTGTAATCAATACATATTTTTTGCCATGTAGTTTGAGATTTCGGGCTAAGACAAGTTTTTTGGAGCTAAATTGAATAAAAAAGAAACTTTGAAGTCTGACTAAAAGTTCGTGAGTTAAGTCGGGATCGAGTTCGAGGGTCAAAAATCGAGTACATATGAAAAACTAGAAGAAACATGCTCAAAGCCTATCACGATGTGACAAGGAAAATGCCACACGAGGTGGCTTACAAAATTGTTGCCAGAGAAGTAAAATGTTACCCCTTTAGATTGTGTCATTAGCACGTCATGCGCTTGGACTTTGATTTGGAGGTGGCAAGTCAAGAAGGCAGAATAAACATTTTGCCTAACTTCATGCGACGCATGGCGCGAGGCGCTAGTGGCCTTTTTGCCTAGGTATCCCAGTTCGGCTCGGAGAGGGTATTTTAGTCCAGGTCCATCTATACTCGGTAAAAATATACGGTAAACATATTTTTAAAGGGGGGATTTGACCTAGGAGAGTTTGAGAGAGCTACCATGGTTTAAAGACATAAGATTTCATCAATTCTCTTGCCAATACTCGGTGCAAAACGAGATTTTGTATTGTATAGTTTTCTTTGATGTTTTCTATGTTCTAAAAACTTATTTGTGATGACTTTATCCATATCTATGGAGTAGTTCTTCCCTAGGTTTTTGACGGATATGGTATTTTGAGTGTTGTTTGTAGATTTAACTTTAATTTAATTGCATGAATTCATTTATGGTGCTTTGAATTGATTGCGAATTTATTCACTAGTTTATTTAATCGAAAGAGGAATATTTTGGTGATCAATTTTGCATTATTTTGTTTGGTTTAATTTAGTGATTCTCCTAAGTAATCGAAAGAGCTTGTTGAATTGTTGATTAAATCAAGTTAGGAGAATATTCGAGAGACGTTTTCCTAAAGACTAGTCTATTGACGTGTTCTTGCATATCTTCATAGTGCTTTATATTAGTTTATTTTATAGAGTTCAAATTTAATAGAGAGAGGAATCTTGAACTTACGTTTAAGCTAATTATCGAGTGAATTCGTTGTAAGGCCCCGTATAATTTAGTAAAGGAATTTAAGTTTTCGTGGTGCCGAACTAGGATCACGAGTTTGGGGATTGTAGAAATTCTTCACGTCGAGAAGGGTTTGTTAGAGTGGGGGTTCATCCGGTCGAGTGTGTCACCTTGGGGCGTACCAGTTCTATTTGTAAAAAAGAAGGATGGGTCGCTAAGAATGTGTATTGACTATCGGCAGCTCAACAAGGTTACAATAAGAAATAAGTACCCACTACCAAGGATAGATGACTTGTTTGATTAATTGCAGGGTGCTAAGTATTTCTCCAAGATCGATTTAAGATCCGGGTATCACCAATTGAAGATCAAGGAGCAGGATATCCCGAAAATAGCTTTCAGGACCTTGTATGGGCACTTTGAATTTCTGGTAATGTCTTTCGGGCTAACAAATTCCCCCACAGGTATCATGGATTTTATGAATCGGGTCTTCAAACCTTTCCTCGACTCATTCGTCATAATGTTCATTGACGATATTCTTGTTTATTTGCATAGTCGGGATGACCATGCCGATTATCTCAAGGCAGTTTTGTAGACTCTGTATCAGCACCAGTTGTATGCGAAGTTTTCGAAATGTGAATTTTGGCTTGAATCTGTCACGTTCTTAGGTCATGTCGTCTCCATAGAAGGAATTGAGGTTGATCCTCAGAAGATTGCAGCTGTGAAGAATTGGCCTAGACCTACTACCCCAACAGAGATTCGCAGTTTCTTGGGCTTAGCTGGATATTACAGGAAGTTTGTGGAGGGGTTCTCTACACTTGCCTCTCCGTTGACAAAATTGACGTAGAAGGAAATTAAGTTCCAATGGTTAGATGCATGTGAAGGGAGCTTCCAGGAGTTGAAAGCAATATTGACTACGACACCAGTGTTAACCCTACCAGAGGGTACAAATGTATTTTTGGTATATTGTGATGCTTCAAGAATCGGGCTTGGGTGTGTATTAATGCAACATGGCAAGGTGATAGCTTATGCTTCTAGGCAACTCAAGAATCATGAAAAGAACTATCCAACACATGACTTAGAACTTGCGGCGGTGGTATTTGCATTGAAAATTTGGCGTCATTATTTATATGGGGTCCATGTAAATATATTCACGGACCATAAGAGCCTTCAGTATATTTTCAAACAGAAGGAATTGAATATGAGGCAGAGAAGATTGCTTGAGTTACTCAAGGACTACGACATTGATATTCTATATCATCCGGGGAAGGCTAATGTTGTGGCAGATGCTCTTAGTCGGAAATCTATGGGTAGTTTAGCACACTTGGAGGCATATCAAAGGACATTGGCCAAGGAAGTTCACCGATTGGATAGTTTAGGAGTTCATCTTGCGAAATCTAGTGAAGGAGGGGTGACTGTGCAAAATATGGTTGTATCATCACTTGTTGTGGAAGTCAAGGAGAAGCAATACAACGATCCATTGTTGGCACAATTGAAAGAGGGGATTCGTAAACATAAGACCATGGAATTTTATCTTGGCGTGGATGATGGAACCCTAAAGTACCATGGGCGACTATGTGTTCCAAATGTGGATGGTCTCCGGGAAAGAATCATGACCGAGGCTTACACTGCTAGGTATTCTGTGCACCCGAGCTCTACAAAAATGTATCATGATATTAAGGAAGTCTATTGGTGGAATGATATGAAGAGAAATGTAGTGGACTTTGTGGCGAGATGTCCAAATTGTCAGCAAGTGAAGGCCGAACACCAAAAGTCTGGTGGGTTGGCACAGAACATAGAGATTCCAATGTGGAAGTGGGGAATGGTTAATATGGACTTTGTGGTAGGACTACCTCGCACTCCTCGTAAGTTTGACTCGATTTGGGTGATTGTGGATTGACTCACGAAATCAACACACTTCTTGCCGGTTAAGGCTACCGACACACCGGAACAATATGCTCAGTTGTATATCAAAGAAATAGTCAGGTTGCATGGCACTCCAACTTTCATCATTTCTGATCGGGGAGCACAATTCAGTGCTAATTTTTGAAAGAAATTTCAGTAAGGTTTGGGTACTCAGGTGAATCTCAGTACAACCTTTCACTCGCAGACTGACGGGCAGGCAGAGCGGACTATTTAGACGCTTGAGGATATGTTGCGTGCTTGTGCTCTAAACTTCAAAGGTACCTGGGATGATCATTTGCCGCTCATAGAATTTTTCTATAACAACAGTTATCATGCTAGCATTCAGATGGCACCGTTTGAAGCTTTATATGGTAGGAGATGTAGATCTCCAATTGGGTGGTTCGAGATTGGGGAAGTAGAGTTTATAGGGCCAAACCTCGTGCATCAGGCTATGGAAAAAGCTAAGATCATTAAGTAGCGGTTGAAGACCATTCAGAGTCGTCAGAAGTCCTATTTGGATGTTCGTCGTAGGGATCGGTAAGGTGGCTTACAAGCTTGAGCTACCACCTGAGATGTCATTAGTGCACCCGATGTTTCATGTGTCTATGTTGAAGAAAATAGTCAGATACCCGACAGTCATTGTTCCGGTTGAGACTATTGAGGTCAATGAGGAATTGACTTATGAATAGATTCCAGTTTCTATTATTGATCGGCAAGTTCGAAAGTTGAGAAATAAAGAAATTGCCTCCATAAAAGTACTATGGAAAAACCAACAGGTTGAAGAGGCTACTTGGGAGGCCGAGGAAGAAATGAAGAAGAAGTATCCTTATTTGTTTGAATAGCCATGTATTTATAGAGTTGCATGAAAATGCTAAGAGTTACCTTCTATGAATAATGTATCATTTGTACAGTTGATGTTAAGGGTGTTCCTTTTCTTGTAATATATTACTTATGAGGCCACAATTGGTGTTGTTTTTATGTTATATTACGTTATCGGATTAAGTATATGTTGCTAGGATTGGTTTTTGAGATTCTCTGACAAGTGGATAGGCCCAGTTATAGGGGAGACTCTAGCGAAGTATTTGGAAATTTAAGAAGTTAGCCAAATTTTGAAACTGCTGGTGGGTGTAAATTAACAGTTGGGCCATATTTGAAGCTAATGATGGATTTTGACCTTCATTCGAGGATGAATGATCCTAAGTGAATTCGTTGTAAGGCCTAGTAAAATTTCGTAAAGAAATTTAAGTTTTTTGTGGTGCCGAACTAGAATATTCGAGAGATGCTTTCCTAAAGACTAGTCTATTAATGTGATCTTGCATATCTTCATAGTGCTTCATATTAGTTTATTTTATAGAGTTCAGATTAAATAAAGAGAGAAATCTTGACCTTACGTTTAAGCTAATTATCGAGTGAATTCGTTGTAAAGCACCATAAAATTTCGTAAAGGAATTTAACTTTTCGTGGCGCCGAACTAGGATCACGGGTTTGAGGATTATAGAAAAATGCATTTCTGCGGCCCACTCTACTGCCGCATAATCACTTTGCGGACAACATAATGGCCGCAGAGTGAAGAAGCTTAGGCAAATTTGGAGATCAGGTTTGCGGCGCATTATGTGACCGCAGACCAGTTTTGCGATGCATTATGCGACCGCAGAACAGATCTGCGGGCCGCATAATGACCGCAGACTGGGCCAGTTTTTCCCAGTTCCGAAGGGCAATTATGCGGTCCATTTCGTGGACCGCAGATCTTGTTCCGGAGCTTCATATTTTGGGTTTTTATAACCTGACCCTACTTCGTTTAATAGACAATATGTACCATCTTTTGGGCAAAACCCTGATATTTTGAGAGAAAGAAAGTGCTCTAGAGAGGGAGAGAGTTCCTCAATTCTTACTCAAATCTTGGAAGATTATCAAGGAAAGCACACTAGGTATTCATCCTCGAGGTAAAATTCTACACCCTAGACCTAAATTTCGAAATTTAATTAGGAATGGGTAGTTGGTAAGATAAATTTTGGGTATGAGAGTTGTTTATTTTGCATGCATGTGTTATCAAGGGATGTAGGGAGATTGTTGAGATAAAATGGTAAATAATGGGTTGTGGAATGATGGGATCCTCGATGAAAGGGTCTTGAAACCTTAATGCACACCTAGTATTTGATGAAATGCTCAAAGAATCTAGAATCATGAGTATCTTCCTAATTTTGGTTAAATTTGTTACATTTCTAAAATAGATTGAAGTTTCTAAGATTTCCGGAACATTTTAGAGTTTAAAGAAGCTCAAGTGAGGTATGTTGGCTAAATTCTTCTCATAGAATTGAACCCCGCAATGTCCTTGTAAGTCTTGTGATGCCCTTTATAAATTGAATTTCTATCAAATAAGCTTTGTGCCAAAATAATTATGTGTTCAATATGTATTCCAAAGATTCTTGTTATGTTAAATTAATGATTGAGGATGTGGTTTAGGTATGGGTTGTGTGTGTTACTATGTTATGATTTGAAAGCGTGAATTCTTATGAAAGCTACCATGTCAATTGTGTAAGAAGTCATATGTGCCTAAGACCCTAATTTTCTCAAGTATGTTATTAAAGCCTTAATGTTGAATGACCTTGTTGTTTATTATTCATGATAACGATTGGAAATGGAATAATGAGCTGAATTATGAAGTACGACCAATGTGCCAAGAATGATATTGCGTTATGGCTAATGATGTCAATAAAATGAATGACATGTAAATGAATATGAATTGAGTGGTAAATACTTTTAATAACAAATGCGCTGGGAGTATCGATTAGCCACCGAGGAAGGGTAGGTCGGAACAACCTAACCCTGAAACTACACGTGCCGGTGTATGAGTGATTGAGCGATAAATCCCCGTGTTAATGTGATGAGACTCTTTCCCCTTATATGGGATGAGATTGGTATGTTGGGATGTTTTTCCCTTAAATGGGATGAGATTATTGCTAGCTAGATGTGATGTAATATCGACCCACACGACATTGTGGTGAGACGGTTTAGCCGATTGGGCTGAGATCGGACGCCATGCTGCGCACATGGTGGTATTGTGAGTGTATGTCTCAGGTGAGATGACTTAGCCATTCGGGCTGAGATCGGACTCCGTGCTAAAACATGGTGGTATATCGGTGCTAAAGATCTCCCAACTTAAATTACCGAAACCTACGTGAAATTTACATTTCCCCTAATGTGGCACTTTGACACCGTTTGAGTCTCTTATTGATATCATATTTATTCTCCGTTTACTGTTGTTTGTTCTATTGAGAGGGTGTTTATTTTTACATATTAGTACTATTCCATATGTACTAATGTCCCTTTTGCCGGGGGCGCTGCATCTTTAATGGATGCAGGTGGTTCCATAGCAGGTGGTATTGATCAGTGATAGAAACACACCCTCTCCTCAGCTGATTTGGTGAGTCCCACTTCATTTTGGGGTCCTATATCTTCTATCCTTTGTACATAGTATATTGAGGTATAGCCGGGGCCTTGTTGCCGGCATTGTCATAGCACTTTTCTTTTCCTGTTAGAGGCTCTGTAGACATAGTGTGGGTTGTATATATTTTTGGAAAAGTTAAACTAAAAATGTTGTAATGGTATCATCTATTCCACTTTAACTATGATTGTACAATGTACTGTTTTGAAGACTTGTTAACGACGTAACTAATGGGAATGAACTGGTGTTGTTCACATGACTTCTTATTGACTTATTACTGAAATGTATTCTTCTCTTTATGTGTGGGTGAATTGGGTAGACGGCACTATGCAAGCTTGCTCGACCTAGGTAACTCTATTGAGCGCCGGTCGTGCTCCCCGAGGTCGGGGCTTGACATTCGTGAGAATCATTAGAACATTAGAAGTGAATTTAAATAGAGTTAGATCCCGAATAAGTATCTTACTTCTATCATGTTATGTCCCTTATTTCTCATATTGTTTACAAACCATTTTAGTTCATCTCGCATTCTATATGATCAGGTCTAATTAACAGTTGTCTTAATTTAGTAGTTAATTATAGTAGTAATCACTCCAACTTAAGTGTTGATCCTCCTTAATAGCAATTAAGCCAGAAATTACTCGAACATTATTTAGATTCAATCCACGTGGAGAAGATAATTTAACTATATTATCTTTGGCTAATGAGCATTAATATCATGTTGTGTTTTGTGCTAGTCATATTTTGGCGCCGTTGCCGAGGATTGTCAATCAATAGTGTTCAAAATAATTTTTGGTGCTAATTCAGGAATTAACTTTTATTTTTTTAATTTTTTTTTTATTATTATATTTGTGTAGTTAACTTGTTTTCAAGATTTGTTTTGTAGTACTTGACAAGTTCTAGGGAGAAAACTTGAAAAAAATATTCCTGATATTGAACTCTAAATACTGTGAAGATGGAGCACAACCAGCCAAAAAAACGGTTGCAGAGTTGGCAGCTGAATATTGTCACAAGTTTACTATTTGTTTTAAATATGGTGGAAATCATCTATAGGTTGATTGTAAAGCTGGTAAGTATTCCTCCTATGGTTCATCTTTTGAAAGTCTCACTCTATTTCTAGACCGTACATGTATGAGGTTTCATATGGGCATAATTTTAACTCTAGATGGAACAAATACTCTAATTATGAATGGAACGAAAGCTAAGTGAGATAACCACCTCAAGAGGAGAATGATAGTTTAGAAGAGCTTATGTATAAGTTCATGAATAGTGTTGAAGAGAGATTTATACAAAATGATGAAGCCATTAAGAACCTAACAACGCAAGTTGGTCAAATAGTAAGTATACTTTCAGAAAGCTCATTGCATTGTGATGGTGAATATATGGAGGAGATACCCTGTGAGAATGAGCATACCCAAGAGGGTGAGCATCCACAGAGAGAAGTTGCCACTCTGCAAGAACACTCGTATTCAATTGAGATGACTGAAGATGAGGCTTTAGTTGATTGTGAAGCAATAAAAGAAGAGTTCAAACCCCCATCCACCTTTTCACATTCACAACCTTTAGTAGAAGAGAATGAGAAGGAATTGGTCTTGGACATACCAGAGGAATATTCACACGACCTTTATTCTTTGTTTTCTTATTATAACCTTAATCATGTGGACTTTATTTTTGGAGATTTGCAGGAAGATGCATTGATTGATCCGGTAAAAGAATGCAGGAACAAGTTGAGGATGATCCTACAAAGAATAATTTACCGCTCAAAATGAGGCCAAGAAAGAAAGAAAAGAGCGGGTCTTACAAATATCCTCAGATGAATTTGGCCTAATGAGCTCTATGAAGAATTTCGAGGAGCAGAAACGAGCAATAAATTCAGAATTAGGGGCGGAGTTTATAAGTTCTCGAAAACAGAAAAAATTCTGGGGAGTTTCCTTTACCTCTTGATTTTTATTTGTGTGTCATGGGGACATGCCACAATTTAAAGTGTGGGGTGGGAGATGTAAATATGTATATGGGTGTTTTTTTTATTTTCATTATTTATATATGTGTTTTCATCATTATTTCAAAAAATTGTTTTTTCCCGACGACAAATTTCGTCGACTGTCTTCTTGAGGGATTAAAGTCGGAAAATTTTTTTGAAAAAAAATCCAAAAAGATGTCTTTTATTTCTATTTTAGTTTCTTAGATAGTGTAATAATTTTCCTTTGATTTTTCTTTGTGCCGCGGTTATGCTTCAAGGGTTTTATTTGAACCGGGTGTAGTTAGCTTTTTCTTTGTGTAGGAATAAAGAATCTTGAGTCATAGTGCTAAATTGAGGCAATTTTCTTGACTTTGTTGTGCCTTGAGAGTGGTGAGTGCATTAATTATGATGCCTAGGCTCAGTTCTTGACTTGAGTATAAGTGCCTTAAAATATTTGATTTTTGACTTTGCTTAACTACTTTGACTAGAGAGTCGGGATAGATCCGGTTCTAAGTGAATTATGTGCCATGGTGTGTGTGAGATTTTGTGATATTCTGTGCATGTCAGTTGATGTCTAGAACTTGCCCCATGTGTTTGCAAAGTGAAATATCAGTCTTATTCAGTCTAGGAGGTGATAAAGGCATTTCTTTGTTAAGCCAATTATATGTCTGTGACCCGCCTAATTGTTGTGTATCCTAGTTAGCCCCTTTGAGCCTGTAATCCTATTTTCATTGGCAACCACATTACAAGCCTGACCCGTTTATTGAATTGATCATTTATTTGAACCTTTTACCTCTCATGAATATTTGAAATTGTTATGAGCTTATTAAAAGCTAAGTAAAGGTATAGTTGAGTTTTTGAGTGAAACTGTTTGAAATCGATTGTGAGAGTCACTTGTAGGGAATTGGAAAAGAAAAAAAATGGAGAATTGCTTGAAAGAAAAGTAATTAAGAAGATAAGAAGGAAAAAGAAGTCTTGTGTTTGTATGTATTATGTGAAAAAAATATATATTCCCTACTAGTGGTAGCTCTTGCTATAGTTGTGCTTAAAAAAATTGGGAGATGAGGGTTATTAGGTTGTGAAGGTTGGGATTTGATTCATCATAAGTGTGGGGTTTGAATTGTTAATGTATATGTATTAAAGTGCTTAGGGAGGTGTAGTCACTTTGTCCAAATTGTATGCTACTCGTTCCGCAGCTTATATTATAACCAAATAAAGTCCTACTTGATCTTTGACTAAATGAGCTCAATTAGTAGAGTATTACACTATGGACAAGCCTATGGTGCGTCTTCTGTGGCACCTGAATTTTAATTTGAGAGTGAGTGAGTTCTTTCTCTCTTCAGTTCCTATTTGTTCTTGAATTTTATTGTGTGTGGAACTACTCTCTATCTTTAGTGTGAGGGCACATAATTTGCAAAGGAAAGGTAATGTCTTTGACCTCTGTGTTAGAGTAAGTGTGCGAGTTTGAAAATATTGGTTCTATTGAGTCGGGTCTTGAGGCTGGGATGTTATGACATAGTACTTTGTCTGTTTTAAATATTCTTGGCATGATGAGTAAGGAGAGTTGCATGAAAAAGTCATCCTTATTTGAAATGTAGTTTGATTGCTCAAGGACGAGCAATGGTCTAAGTGTGGGGTGTTGATGATAGGCTAGAAATACGGGTTTTTGGCTACTTTGCACCTATTATTTACTACATTTTAATTTTATTTGAGCTAAAATATAGATAATTTATACTCATTATGTGTGTAGGTTGAGATTCCGGGCTAAGACGAATTTTTTGGAGCTAAATTGAATAAAAAAGGAACTTTGAAGTCTGAGTAAAAGTTCGAGAGTTAAGTCGGGATCAAGTTAGAGGATCGAAAATCGAGTACATATGCAAAACTAGAAGAAAAATGCAAAAAGCCTATCATGATGTGACAAGGAAAATACCACACGAGGTGGCTTACAAAATTGTTGTCAGAGTAGTAAAATGTTACCCCTTTAGATTGTGCCATTATCACGTCATGTGCTTGGACTTTGATTTGGAGGTGGCAAGTCAAAAAGGTAGCAGAGACATTTTGCTGACCTTTCAGAGATTCCTCACATACGCGTCGCATGAGGCGACGCGAGGCGCCATTGGCATTTTTGCCCAGTTATCCTAGTTCGGCTCGTAGAGGGTATTTTAGTCCAGGTCCATCTATACTCGATATAAATATATGGTAAACATAATTTTTAAAGTGGGGATTCGACCTAGGAGAGTTTGAGAGAGCTACCACGACTTAAAGACACAAGATTTCATAAATTCTCTTGCCAACAATCGGTGTAAAACGAGAGTTTGTATTCTATAGTTGTCTTTGGTTTTTTCTATGTTCTTAAACTTATTTGTGATGACTTTTGCCATATCTATGGAGTAGTTCTTCCCTAGGGTTTTGACGAATATGGTATTTTGAGTGTGGTTTGTAGATATAACTCTAGTTTAATTGCATAAATTCGTTTATGGTGATTTGAATTGATTGCGAATTTGTTCACCAATTTATTTAATCAAAAGAGGAATATTTTGGTGGTTAATTTTGCATTATTTTTTTGGTTTAATTCAATGATTCTCCTAAGTAATCGAAAGATCTTGTTGAATTGTTAAATAAATCAAGTTAGGAGAATATTCGAGAGACGTTTTCTAAAGAATAGTCCAATAACGTGTTCTTGCATATCTTCATAGTGCTTCATATTAGTTTCTTTTGTAGAGTTCAGATTTAATCGAGAGATGAATCTTAAACTTACGTTTGAGCTAATTATCGAGTGAATTCGTGAGAATCATTAGAACATTAGAAGTGAATTTAAACAGAGTTAGATCTCGAATAACTATCTTACACCGATCATGTCATGGACCTTATTTCTCATATTGTTTACAAACCATTTTAGTTCATCTCTCATTCTCTGTGATCGGGTCTAATTAACAGTAGTTTTAATTTAGTAGTTAATTGTAGTAGTAATCATTCCAACTTAAGTGTTGATCCTCATGAATATCAATTAAGCCAAATATTACTCCAACATTATTTAAATTCAATCCCCGTGGAGACGATAATTTAACTATACTATCTTTGGCTAGCGAGCATTAATTTTGTGTTGTGTTTTGCGCTCATCATTTACTGGATGTGATCTAATGGAAGGTTTCTAACTGGTCGAGTATGTTATGATGTTGGTATATTTGGACGGGGTCCCGGGGGGCTCGGGTAAGTTTCAGACGAGGTTCGAGTCATTTTTGTCTCATTTTGCATTGCTGAAGAGGAACTGATTCTGGTGTTGTGCACCTGCAATTGGTTTTGCGCAGGTTTGGTGGTCGCAAAAGCGAGGGAATTGGTGCACCAGTAAAGAAGGCTAGGCTGGGGAACCAATTGCAGATGCGGAGTAGGAAGTGCACCTGCGTACGCGCAGAAGCGAGATCATTGGCGCAGGATCAAAAGTCTTTGCCTGGGAGGAGAGTCCGCAGGTGCGGAAGTTGGGCGCTAAAGCGGGTCCGTAGATGCGGACATTTTAATCGCAAGAGCGGATATGGACTGTGGGCGAGAGGGTCGCAAATGCGGTGAATTTAGCGCATAAGCACGATCGCAGAAGCGGTGGCTGCTGAGTTTGGGCCTGTTCGCAGAAGCGAAGGCTGGATCGCACATGCAAGTCCGCAGAAGCTGGAATTTGTTCGCAAATGCGAAAATTACCGGGCAAAAGCTTTAAAATCGAGGGTTGTCCATTTTTATCACATTTGGAGCTATGGAGCTCGGACTGAGATGATGTTTGAGGCGACTTTTGCCACATGGATTGAGGTAAGTGTTCTCTACTCGGTTTTGGTTATATTTCATGAATCTATCTTCGATTTTGGCATTTGGATTATGAATTTTAAAGAGAAATTGAGGGTTTTGTCTAAAATTTCATAAAGCGAATTTTTGAGTTTTGAACATCGATTCGGAGTCGGATTTGAGTGAAACTAGTATGATTGAACTCGTAATTGAATGGGTTTCAAATTTTGTGAGTTTTGTGAGGTTATGAGGTGCGGGCCTATGTTTGACCTTTTGGTCTACTTTGGGATTTTGATTAAAGATTCCACCTTTATCGATTGAGTTTGTTTCCTTTGGCATTAATTGATGTTCTTGAGTTGATTTTGGCTAGTTTTCAGCTGGTCGGAGGTCGGTACACGCATGATGTCATTTTTGGAGCATCATTTGGCTTACTCGGTATTGGATTTGGCTTGTTCGAGGTAAGTAACACTTGTAAACTTGGTGCTGAGGGTATGAACCAATGGGTATACATGTTATGTGTTCGGTGTTGAGGTGACGTGCATACTAGGTGACTGGCGTGTGGGCGTGCACCATGTGAAGTATGACTCAGTTGATTCTACGATACTGTGTAGCTACATAATCTTATTTTTATCCATGAAATTTCTACGTGCTAGAGTAATTGAGTGGTGATCCATGTTAGAAACCATGTTTAGGTTATATGCTTATTCTGTTGGGACCCACTGAGGTCATTTCTATTGTTGAGTTATTCACCTAAATTTTATTTACATACTCAGTGATATTCATTAATTTACATATCGTATCTCAGTCTCTGTTATCATTTGTTGTCACATCATATTGTTATCATTATTTGGGCTATTTGGCATGAGATTTGATAGACCGAAAAAATGGAGAGATTGATGATTGAGTTGTGGCCTGAGGGCCGTATTGTGAATGATAGTGATTGGGTCAGCCTGCACGCCACATCAAGTGTTATTGATTCATGATGGGATCGGGTTGCACCCCGCAACATGTATTATTTATTCATGATGGGATCGGGTTGCATGCCGCAACAGTCACTATTGATTTTTGATGGTATCAGACTGCACGCCGCATCATGTTATATTAGCGCTTGGGAAGGATCCTCCTCTCCGGAGTCTGCACACCCATAGTGAGCGCAGTTACTATTGATTCATGATGGGATCGGGATACACGCCGCAGCAGGATCCGTACAGTGCTGAGTGATTGAGAGTGACTGAGTGTGCTTAGTGATTGAGTGTGATGAGTGGGAGTGTGAGACTGTGATATTGAGTACTCTGAGAGTGTGAGTACATGAGTTCATCGCTGTGATGCATTGCATATGACATACATACTTGACATACATGCATAGAGATTCATTTCCTCACGTTACACTATTTTTTTGAGATTTATGACTTCACATGCACATTGACATGCATGCATAGAGATGTACTTTCCTCATGCTATCTGAGGTTGAATCTTATCTGTTGTTAAAATTTTTTGGGAAAAATCAAAGGTTTCTGACATAGTCATATTTTGGTGACTTCGGTGAAGGATTTGGGTTTTACTATTATACTTGAAAAGCATGACTATTTTCTTTAACTGTGAACTAGTTGAGCATCATATCTCTGAGTTATTCTTTGTACTACTTTTGTTATATTGTTATGAGCTGTTGTTGGCTATTGGTGTCGGACTCTGACCTTTGTCCTAGCTCGTCGCTACTTTCAACCTTAGGTTAGGTTTGCTACTTATTGAGTACATGTGGCCAGTTGTACTCATACTACACTTCTGCACCTTGCATGCAGATTTTGGATGGTGATGTTGCTGTGTATGGCGGGCACAGGCATTGAAGATGTTATATGTGTTCTGGTCATAGCTGTCTCTTGTTCTTGGTAGCTTTAGAATTATTAATCTGTTCTTGTATATTTCAAACATATGATGTATTTATTTTATTCCAGCCTTGTAAACTCTAAATCTTAGAAGCTCATGATTTATACTACCAGTCCTTGGGAATTCTTTGTATAGAAGTTCAGTTATATTATCATTACATTTCTCATTAAATGTCATTGCATAGGATTGTTGTTAATTGGCTTACCTAGCGGGTTGGGGTTAGGTGCCATCACGACTAGTTGGATTTTGGGTTGTGACATACATGCTCTATTTGACGTTGTTAGCACTTGTTCTACCTCTTACTTGTTATTTTGCTCTTATATGATTTATTTGAAGTTATTTCCTTCCTTATTATCTTGTTACCTCTTAATTGTCGAATCCCTTTTAATTGAAATTGTTATTTCGTGGAATATCATCTTGTTGGGTTATTGGTGTTGAAGTTGTAATAGACGTTATCACATTGAGGCGATGTTGTTAATTGTTGAGATACCTTTCCTTGTTGAGAATTCTCATTCATTTTGTTATTGTTGAAATTCTTGAACACATTGTGGTCGAGCAATGGGCTATTTATTGTGGAAACATTGGTGTTGTTGACTTTGTGGGAAATTGTGGCATATGAGCACTTGTGATACGAGGTGTGATTGTTTTGTGATATTGATATGCATGCAGTGGTATAAGGCTAGGAGTTGATACGCATGTGGTGAGATAAGGTGGACTTAATACGCGTGTTGCTAGTAGGGGAACTACTTGAAGCCACGCGGTGAGATAAGGTGGCATAAAACACGTGTAGCTATTTTGGAAAAAATAATTTTCAAACCTAAATGTAAAGCTCACACGGTGATATAAGGAAAGATTATGATTATGACTTGTGAAATGTGATTTTGAGGCGGTACCTCGATTGTTATTCTTTTTGTACATTCTATGTTGGGACAACTTGTTGATTTGAATGGTTATTGTTCTTCTTTCAATCATTCATCCGCATTTTGATTGTGTTTGGATATTCGTTGTTATCTAAGTATTGGAACGATTGTGGCTTCTTTTGTGAGCCATGCATTCTACGTGATTTGTTGTTTACTTTAACATGACAATCTATGCCTTCGTTTTAACTTCGTAAATTGATTGTCAATGTGAATTTAATTGCGTGGAGTCATTATATCATATTCTGTTGAGTTGTTGGTAACATAACGATTTAAATAATATAATTATTGACATGCTTTATTCTATGTGTCTCTTAAGATAGGACTCGCTATCTCACTCGGTGCCTTATTATTTTAAAGGGTTATCACCCTTTTCCTATAATTTGGTTCTCAAATTATACTTAACACCCTGTTGATTGGTCACCTTACTTAAAATTGTTATCACGTTTCTCTTTTAACAAATTCTATATTTAATTCATTAATTTAATTGATGTTTTTCTTTGTTTAAATATTACATTTTACTTAATTTTATTGATTTAGTCTATCGGAAACAACCTCTCTACCCCAGGGTAGGGGTAAGGTCTACGTACACATTACCCTCCCCAGACCCCACTAGTGGGATTATACTGGGTTGTTGTTGTTGTTACTCAATTTTATTGATTTCTAAACTAAACCCATACGATACTCTATTTTGTATAAATTATACTTTATTTTACTTTAATTGATTTGTAAAATAAACTCATTATTTCATTTGATGCCTTACTTTATTCATGTCACGACCCCAATTTCCCTCCGTAGGATGTCGTTATGGCACCTAGTCTGTAAGACTAGGTAAGCCTAACATAAATGCTGAATATAACTGAAATAATGATAAAATTCTCAAATACTCAACGACTATTATAAAGAAAACTTTGCAACTCAACATAAACAAACTCCCCAAAATCTGGTGATAACAATTCACAAGCTCTATGAGTAAGTACAGATCATCCCAATACAACAATGTCTATAAAAAGGAAAGAAAAATTAAGTAGACTGGACAGAGGGTGACTCCGAGGCCTGCGGACGCCGGCAAGTATACCTGGAAGTCTCCGAAGCTGAGCTCATCTCACTGGTGCCTGGACTGCAATGAGGTACCTGGATCTACAGAAAAAGATGTGTAGAAGTGTAGCATGAGTACACCACAATGGTACCTAGTAAGTGCCAAGCCTAACCACGGAAGAGTAGTGACGAAGTCAGGTCAAGGCCCTACTGGAATAAGTAAGAAACTGAACAGGTGTATAATAGTGTAATAATGATAACAATGGAAACGAATCGATACAGAAATGTACCAAGATTAGCTACACTGAACTAAGGAAAATATAGCATCACGGAAGAAAACAAGGAATGATATGCCAAGGAAACGAGCAACCAAAACACAAGTGAAGTAATAGAAAAGTATCAATTAGAATCACTATTGAGGTACCACCTCGTAGTCTCAAATCACAAAACAATTTACAATATTTCCTTATATCACTGCGGGAGCCTTGTATTTTGTTTTAAAAATCATTTTTTTCGAAATAGCTTCCCGCATTTTAGCCCACCTTATCACACCGCATGGCTTTGATTAGGTCCCCTACTAGCAACACGCGTATCAAGCCCACCTTATTTCACCGCAAGCGTTTCAACATCAAATCCTTATACCACCGCATGCGTATCAATATCACAATATATCACAAATTGCACTTCAAGTGCCCAATATCACAACTTTCCAAGAAAGTCAACAATAATGGTGTTTCCACAATAAATAGCCCATGGCTCAACCACAATATGCACAAGAGTTGCAACAATAACAACCGGAAGTGAATAACTCAACAAGAATACTATTTCACAACTTAACAACTTTGCCTCAATGTGAATCACGACCTTTATAACTCATCACCAATTTCAACAACAAGATATTCCAAGAATAACAATTTCAAGTAAGGAACTCAACGGTTAAATAATGAACAAGGAATAGAGGAAACAATAATTTCAACTAGGCATGTAAAGGCAAATAACAAGTAAGAGGTAAGACAAGTAAGACATGTGAAGATAGACTAAGATCATAAATATAACACATTATGGTAACTCAATTAAAGGCATGAAAAGAATTTTCATAGATAGAACCTGTCAATTACCATATTTAGCCCGTGTACCCACTCGTCACCTTGCCTACACGACTTCCACACATCACAATTAACACAAAACAATACCAATCCTAAGGGGTAATTCTACCACACAAAGATAGGCAAGACACTTACCTCAAAACACGCTACTCAATCCACTAGTAAGCCTTTCCCTCGATTATCCAACTCCGAACGACTCTTTGCCAAAACAACTTCATACCGTAAATATAAACTATAGGAAACTATTCCGAACAATGAAGTTATGATCTTTAAAGAGAAATAAAAAGGCAACTCAAAAATCCAACCCGGACCAGCATCTCGGAACCCGACTAAAATTACAAAATCTTAACACCCATTCGATAACGAGTCCAACCATACAAGAATTACTCAAATGCGATCTCAAATCTCCTTTCAAATCCCCAAAATTTACTCTAAGAAGTTTTCACAATTTTTCCCCAAATTTCCAACTCAATTCACTAAATAAATGAAGAAAATAACAATGGATTCATGTAATACAGTCAAATACGGGTTAGAATCACTTACCCCATTGATTTTCTTGAAAAAACCTCGAAACTTCGCCACAAACCAAGCACTCTAGGTCCAAAAATATGAAAATGAAATCAAACCCTCGAAGACCACTTTTCTGCCCAGCAATCCTCGCTTCTGCGGGCATGGGGTCGCACCTGTGACACCGCACCTGCGCAAAATCCATCGCAAGTGCGGTTCCAACTTAAGCTCTAAAGACTTGCACCGGTGGACCCCTAAGCGCACATGCGCTTCTTCAGAAGACCTGCCGTATCTGCGCGCCGCTGACCGCACCTGCGGTACCAGCTGGGCAAGGACAACTTCGCTTCTGTGGCTTGAGGGCCGCTTCTACAGTGCCGCACCTGCAACCCAAAGTGAGCAGGTGCGATTGCACCAGACAAAACCAAGTTTCAACAATCACACAAGTCAAAATTTATTTTAGATTCAATCCGAAACACACCCGGGCCCCTCGTGACCCCGTCTGAATATACCAACAAGTTCCAAAACACATAACGGACCTACTCGAGGCCAAAAATCACATCAAACAACATCGATTCTACGAATCACACCCAAATCAAGCCTATTGAAACTATGCACATCCGAATTCCAAAACTAACGTCGATTTATACAAAATAACTCCGATTGACTTTAAATTTTGCACACAAGTCATAAATGGCATGACAGACCTATTCCAATTTTAAAAATCTAAATCAGATCGCGATATCAATAAAGTCAACTCCCGGTCAAACTTTTCAACCTTCCAAACCTTCAACTTTCTAACTTTTGCCAATTCAAGCCGAAATGACCCACGAACCTCGAAATCAACATCCGGCCATGATCCTAAGTCTAAAATTACCATACGGAGCTATTGTAACTATAAAAACTCCATTCCAGAGTCGTCTGCACAAAAGTCAAACTACGGTTAACTCTTGAACTTAAGCATCGAACTTAGGGACTATGTGTCCCATTTCACTCTGAAACTCATCCGAACCAAAACCAAACACCCCCAACAAGTCACATAACCATGATACAACATAGAGGAGGCAATAAATAGGGGATCGAGGCTAAAATACTCAAAACTGTCGGGTAGTCGTTACATCCTCCCCCTCTTAAAACAAACGTTCATCCTCGAACTAGTATAGAGACATACCTGAAGTGGTGAAAAAATAAGGATAATGGGTATGCATATCATGCTCGGTAGGATGTCGTGATGGCACGTAGTCTCTAAAACTAGGTAAGACTAATATACACGCAGTATATAACTGAAATAACGACAAAACTCTCAAATACTCAACAACTATTATAAAGAAAACTTCGCAACTCAACATAAACAAACTTCCCAAAATCTGGTGATAACAAGTCACAAGATCTACGACTAAGTACGAATTATCCCTATACAACAATGTCTAAAAAAGGGGAAGAAAAATGAAGTAGACTAGACAGAGGGTGACTCCGAGGCCTGCGAACGCCGTCATGTATACCTTGAAGTATCCGAAGCTGAGCTTGTCTCACTGGTCCCTGGACTTGTAGGAGGTACCTGGATCTGCACAAAACAATGCGCAGAAGCGTAGCATGAGTACACCACAATGGTACCTAGTAAGTGCCAAGCCTAACCACGGAAGAGTAGTGACGAAGTCAGGTCAAGGCCCTACTGGAATAAGTAAGAAACTGAACAGGTGTATAATAGTGTAATAATGATAACAATGGAAACGAATCGATACAGAAATGTACCAAGATTAGCTACACTGAACTAAGGAAAATATAGCATCACGGAAGAAAACAAGGAATGATATGCCAAGGAAACGAGCAACCAAAACACAAGTGAAGTAATAGAAAAGTATCAATTAGAATCACTATTGAGGTACCACCTCGTAGTCTCAAATCACAAAATAATTTACAATATTTCCTTATATCACAGTTGGAGACTTGCATTTAGGGTTAAAATTCATTTTTTCCAAAATAGCTTCCCGCGTTTTAGCCCACCTTATCACACCGCGTTGCTTCAAGTAGTTCCCCTACTAGAAACACGCGTATCAAGATCACCTTATTTCACCACATGTGTTTTAACCCCAAATCCTTATACCACCGTATGCGTATAAATATCACAATGCATCACAAATCGCACCTCAAGTGCCCAATATCACAACTTGCCAAGGAAATCAACAATAATGGTGTTTCCACAATAAATAACTCATGGCTCAACCACAATATTCACAAGAGTCTTAGCAATAACACCTGGAAGTGAATAACTCAAAAAGAATAGTATTTCATAACTTAACAATTTTTTCTCAATTCAAATCACGACCTTTATAACTCAATACCAATTTCAACAATAAGATATTCCTAGAATAACAATTTCAAGTAAGGAACTCAACTGTTAAATAATGAACAAGGAATAGAGGAAACAATAATTTCAACTAGGCATGTAAAGGAAAATAACAAGTAAGAGGTAAGACAAGTAAGGCATGTGAAGATAGACAAAACTGATAATATAACACATTATGGTAACTCAATTAAAGGCATGAAAAGAATTTTGCCCGTGTACCCACTGTCACCTTGCGTACACGACTTCCACACATCACAATTAACACAAAATAACACCAATCCTAAGGGGCAATTCCCCCACTCAAAGTTAGGCAACACACTTACATCAAAACCCACTACTCAATCCACTAGTAAGACTTTCTCTCGATTATCTAACTCCGAACGACTCGAATCTAGCCAAAACAACTTCATATCGTAAATATAAACTATAGGAAACTACTCCAAACAATAAAGTTACGATCTTTAAAGAAAAATAAAAAGTCAACTCAAAAAGTAAACCCCGGGTTCGTATCTCAAAACCCAACCATAATTACAAAATCCGAACACCCATTTGATAACGAGTCCAATCATACAACAATTACTCAAATCCGACCTCAAATCGCCTTTCAAATCCCCAAAATTTAGTCAAAGACGTTTTCACAAATTTTCCCCAAACGTCCAACTCAATTCACAAATTAAATGAAGAAAATAACAATGGATTCATGTAATATAGTCAAATCCAGGTTAGAATCACTTACCCCAATGATTTCCTTAAAAAGCCCTCGAACAATCACCATAAACCGATCTCTTTAGGTCCAAAAATATGAGAATGAAATAAAATCCTCGAAGACCCCTTTTTCCCAGCGATCCTCGCTTCTGCGGGCATGAGTCACACCTGCGATGCCGCACCTGCGGAAAATCCATCACAGGTGCGGTTCTAGCTTAAGATCTGACGACTAGCACATGTGCACCTAGAAGCGCACATGCGCACCTGCGCTTGCGCTTCTGTTGAAGACCTACCGCATTTGCGCGTCAGCTTCTGTGCGTCACTAACCGCACCTGTGGTCCCAACTGGGCAAGGACAACTTCGGTTCAGTGGCTTGATGACCGCTTCTATAGTGCCGTACCTATGGCCCAAAGTGCACAGGTGCGATTGCACCAGACACAACCAAGCTTCATCAATCACATTAGTCCAAGTTTGTTCCGGATTCAATCCAAATCACACCGAGGTCCGCCGGGACCCCGTACTAATATACCAACAAGTTCCAAAACACATAACAGACCTAATGGAGGCCAAAAATCATATAAAAAAAATAATGATTCTGTGAATCGCAACCCAATTCAAGCCTATTGAAACTAAGAAAATTTGAATTCCAAAACTAATGCAGATTCATACCAAAAAAATCTGACTGACTTCAAATTTTGCACACAAGTACTAAATAACATAACAGACCTATTCCAATTTCTAGAATCGGAATCCGACCCCGATATAAATAAAGTCAATTCCCGATCAAACTCTTCAACCTTCAATTTTCTAACTTTCGCCAATTCAAGCCGAAACGACCCACGGACCTCCAAATCAACATTCGACCACGCTTCTATGTCCAAAATCACCATACAGAACTATTTTAACCATCAAAACTCCATTCCGGAGTTGCCTACATAAAAGTCAAACTACTATCAACTCTTTAAACTTAAGTCTCCAACTTAGGGACTATGTGTCCCATTTCACTCCTAAACTTATCCGAACCAAAACCAAACACCCCCAACAAGTCACATAACTATGATACAACATAGAGGAGGCAATAAATAGGGGATTGAGACTAAAATACTCAAAACGATCGGCTGGGTCGATACAATTCAAGTTTGTTATTATCCTTTATGGTGTTTAAATATAACTCTCGATCATTTTAATTGATATTTGTTACAGTTGCTATGCACATGGTAGCACGTGAGCTTTGCTGTGTGAAGGTAATTGTTATTGTTGGCACGAGGTGCCATACATGCAATATTTAGATATTGTGGTGCATGATTTGTGATCTACGAGCTGTGGTGCCTCAGGGTAATTCTTGTTGTAGGCCCATGTGTTGGGAACGGTTTGATTATTTGAGTTGTCATTGGTTCCTCCTTATTTGAGTTCATTCATATCAAATCGGTGTTCTGATTATGTTCCTTCTCTATTACCAGTTTATTACTTGATGCCATTTGCGAATCTATTATTTTATTGTTGATTGTAAGTTAATAATCTTTCCACCATTAGCCTTACATTGATGTTCTTTCCATTGTTAGCTTCATGCATATCTTGTACAAGTTTCTATGTCTAGTAGGTATCTTGACCTGACCTTATCACTACTCTACCAAGGTTTGGCTTGGTACTTATTGGGTATCGTTGTGGTGTACCCATGCTACGCGTCTGCACATTTTTGTGCAGATCCAGGTATTTCTGATCGTGAATGTTTAGAGTTGTGTTTACGCGGCAAAGAATTCAAGGTATACATGCTTGAGGCTCGCAGGCCTCGAAGTCATCATATTACTTCCTTATACTTTTGTTAAATTATAAATCGAAACATTATAGTATTTAGAAATTCTAGTGTATTGTAGTAGAGCTTATGGCTATGTACTACCAGTTTTGGGAAATGCATAACTATTGGCTATTGCAGTTATGTATGTCATTTACTGGTTTATGATTTAATGATTAAATAGTTCATTTCTGTTATTAACTCAACATGTGTTAGCTTACCTAGTCTTATAGACTAGGTGCCATCACTACATCCCGAGGTGAGAATTTGGGGTCATGACAAGTTGGTATCAGAGCTCTAAGTTCATAGGTGCTACGAGTCATAAGCAAGTTTAGTAGAGTCTTGTGTATCGGTACAAAGATGTATGTACTTATCTACGAGAGGCTACATAACTATTGGGAAACTCCACTTCTTTTATTCTTTATCGTGCAGCATTGATTCAGTTTGAAGCACATATCTTACATTACCTTGCATCTACTTGTATGTGATATTGCACACTCGGTATTAGCCATGCACCGACGGTTTGTAATGTTATGGATGGGCTACGAGGGGGGCCATGGATGCTCGATCATTGTCTTAACGTGTTGTACAGATTGAGGACATGGATGTATTGATGGATCTTTTAGCTGTTCACGTGTAGGGTGTAGGGGGTTCTGTTATCTAGTTGGTGTTGTACGAGCTTATGAAGGTTGGTATTATGGATCATCGGATGTTAGGTCCCATGGCTTCGGGCCAAGTAGGGGAGTCTACTATCGACGATCAGATTGCATGGTCATGTGTCATATCAGTTTTGGTCTGTATCTATCTATCTATCTATATATATATATATATATATATATATATATATATGGTATTAAAGGGTTCCCCGGAATAGTATATGGCTAAGATCTGAAATTTGCATGGGATAGTGCTGAGACTTGCGGTATTTCTGTATCATTATTAATTCTACATTTCAGTATTAGAGAGGTTAGAGAAATAACTTCAGATTCATAGAAGGTCTCTTCAGAGGAAATACAGCGGTTTATGGGCTTTCGGAGGACGCTGTTCGTGCTAGGATATCTTGCGGTGAGCTTTGTTTTATGATCATAGTGTTCCGGCAAGGAGAAGTGTTAACTTGAAGGCAAGTCGAGGAGGATTCGAAGAAATGGGTCAGCTTGGTGGTGTTGGGGTCATCATAGTTATAAAGGTAATTAATTCTATTGGTGTGGTGATGCATTACCGATATTTTGTGGTAATACTCTTAGGTTTGATGGCTTGCATGACTTGGCTGAGTTGAAAAAAATCAGTTCTGATGTCTTGGTTATGTGAGGACGGGTTTCGAAGAGTTCTTGATAGTGTCGACCACAGCTTGAACCGGATTCTGCTGCTAGCATACAGAACATGTTGCGTGTTATGATCTACTCTCCTATATGGGGACACAAGTTTTAGACATCATGGATGATTTAAGATGTTTAGAAGAATGCTAGTATTATTTGGTACCACCTGAAGAAGGGTGCGCACTCCAAAAGGCGCAATGTTCTTTGACTTGCAAATGCCTAACTAGTATTACGGTAATCACCTGATTGATCGACCGCTGATGTTAGGATTTTGCTATATGGCACGAAGGAATTATAGAAGTATTTATAATGGGATTATCGTGTATGAGAAAGGTGTTAGTCATTTGAGTAGTGCAGTTGGGATCAGATATGGAGATTCTGGCATTCTAAGGTCCAGAAGACTAAGAAGTTTCTCAGAGGCAGCTTATTCCATGGTTGCGGAAGGTAAATGTATGCTAAGAGGTTGGTGAATGATGATATGTTCTATAAATATGCTATTATGGGCTTTTCGGAGGCTATCCACCTATTTTGGAAGGATCAAAATTGATTTGGAGGCTGTTGGTAGGTCTAATGAGAATGTATACTCTAAATCGGGTCAAACTTGTTTACTCAGCACATCAATTATAGCAGGTAGTGTCATCGGATAAAATTGAACTTATTCGTGTTCTGATGTGTTCTATGTGTAATTCTTCTATGCCACGACGGGTTGTGAGATTGTTGATTATTTACATACGATGCAGTTATGTTTGGGCTTTGTAGAGAAATTTAAGCGAGATTGCTCTTGGGGTGTTGAATGGTTGATTGTGCCTTGGTCATGGTCTTCATATTTATGGTATATAGTGATATCTGTATCTCCATGGTTATGTTCACGCGCTTTGTATGTTTGTTGTTGATATGCTTATGGTTATTGATTGTGAGTATCATGGCTCGACGTATTCCAGGTGGATTGGTGTCAGATTGGGTCATGTATCACATGCGCGTTATGTTAGGATATAATCCTTTGTACTTATTTTGTGTGTTATGTTTCCCCTTGTATGGTGGATTGATAGCATTGCGCTTTGTGGTGGTATCTGTTGAGCTGGCGGGACGGTTTCTTCATTTCTTTTCACTTTCCATCATTGGTATATCTAAGTTATTGTTCGTTGGTGCACAGATTGAAGGGTATGTGGATCTAAGTAGGATTTGTGTGACAGGTTGATCGAGTAGCTTATACTGGACGAGGTGAGATTACTGGGCCTGAAATGATTGCCATCGGATTTGATTAAGATATGTTTGGAGGAATAGTATCACTAGTCGGCTTTGACTTTTGCTATGGTTCTTATCAGGCAATAGAGCTCCACGACTTGTTGATCTGATGGGTGGTTATGCGTTTCTATATTCTTTCATCATTGGCAGTGTACGAAGGTTCAGAACAAGGTTTTAGTTGATACGAGGTTTGTTACCGGTGTCAGGTTGGTTATCGAGCAACTATTGCTGTTGGAAGTTATTGCTATGAGTATTTGAGTTATGTGGTATATCATGTGATTATATCTTGAGATATGGTTATGGATTGATACAACTTCTTCAGAGTTGTACGATTCATAGATGCAAGAATAAGGTCATATGATGAGTTCCAGATGTTGGGGATTTGGTTTTTAAGGTTTGTAGACTAAGGTTGAAGTAAGGATCCTCTGTTAGGTGGTGTTGTCGGGCTTATATGGATTGGGGTGACGTGTGATCACCCATGGTTATGTGTATGGTGAGGTTATATGGTGATGTGATGGCTTTAGAACGACTCTTGGCACGTTCGAGGACGAACGTATGTTTAAGTAGGGAAAAATGTAACTACCTAACCTGTCATTTTAAGCTTTAGCATTCCATTCGGTGGTTTGAGATTTGGAGTAGCTTCATACTATGTATTATGACTTAAGTTGGAAGAGTTGACCAATGTTTGACTTTTTGGTAAACAGACTCGGAATTAGGTTTTGATTGTTCCGATAGGTTCGTATGATGATTCTGGACTTGTATGTATGTTCGGATTTGGTTTCGGAGGTTCCTAGAAGAATTTGACACTATTTGTCGAAAGTTGGCAATTTGAAGAACTTAAGAGTTCATAACTTTGACCAAGAGTTGACTTTGATGTTATTCGACTCCAATTGGTATTACGAGACTTTGGATAGGTCTATATAGTTGAATTGAATTTCTGTGTAAAGTTTGAAAATAATCGGAAGTGTTTAGGTGTGATTCGGACATTGTTCTAAAAGAATGAAGATTTAACAACTTAAGAGAAATTCTATTTGGTTTGAGTCTCGATTCTTTGTTGTGATGTTCCTGTGGGTGTTTTGAGGCTTTGGATAAGTTTGTATGGTGTATTTGTACTTGTTGGTATGATTGGATGGGGTCCCGAGGGTCTCGGGTGTATTTTGGAACATTGGTTGAGAAACTAGTTAAGTTAAGGATTTAAAGTTTGACCATGGTCAATATTGGATCAAGATGAACTCTTTTCGGTGTTTTGAGTGCGCAACCAAATTCGTAGCGTGTTTTAAGATTGAAATGCATATATGGTTTGTGTTCGGGAGGTTCCGAATGTGTTTTTGGTGCTAAAACGAAGATTTTCTTATTGCTGGGTTTTTTCTGGTGTAAGCAATTACGATAATGCCATTGAAATTTTCAGATTTCTTTTAAAACTTCAAAACATCATATTTCCCTCATTTTAAGGCCAAGTTGGGTGATTCAAAAGGCTATCTTGGATCTTATCTCGCAAGGGTCTAATCTCGCAAGGGTCATGTTGGGCTTTTTAAACATGAGTTTTGGGATCATCTAGGATCTGTATCGAGCTAGGACAGTTGCTGCGTTGTTTTTTTCTTATTTCACAATTTAGTTACTTTTTCTCACAAGGTTTTGGAGCTTGGTTATGAGCGATTTTGGAAGGATTTTTATCTACAAATATTGGGTAAGTGATTCTAATCAATTTCCAACTATATTTCATGAATATCCTTAGATTTTAACATCAAATTTATGAGAATCAAAGAGAGAAATTGGGAAATTTTGTCAAGTCTTTGAAAAATGATGAATTGAGTTTTAAGAGTTGATTTGACTTGAATTTGAAAACAAAACACATATATAGACTCGTGAGGTTATGGGTAGTCGGGATCTACCCTTGGACCCGGGTTTTGCCTGAATAATCTCGGGGTTGACTTTTGTTGACTTTTTTAAAAAAATGTAAAGATCGTAGCTTTATTTTTTGTAATTGGTTTCTCTTGCATTGTTTGATGTTATTAAGTCATTTTTGGTTAGAGTTTAGGCGTGCAAAGGCAAAATCTAGGTGAAAAGCTATTTCCGAGTGTTGAGTTGGCCTAGTTGAGGTAAATATATTGCCTAACTTTGTGTGGGGGAAACTATCCCTTAGAGTTTGCGTTGATTGTGCTATTTTTGTTATGTGAAAGTCGTGTACGCAAGGTGACCAGTGGGTACACGGGCTATATATAGTATTTGACCGGTTTAGGTTATCTACTCTTTCCATGCCTTTAATTGAATTGTCATAACATGTTATATCTCTCATTGTTAATCTACTCTTACATGTTCTATTTGACGTTGTTTGCACTTGTTCTATATCTTACTTGTTATTTTGCTCTTATATGCTTTGCTTGAAGTTATTGCCTTCCTTATTATCTTTTTACCTCTTAATTGTCGAATCACTTTTAATTGAAATTGTTATTTCATGGAATATCATCTTATTGAGTTATTGGTATTAAAATTGTAATAGACATTATCACATTGAGGTGAAGTTGTTAATTGTTGAGATACCTTTCCTTGTTGAGCATTCTCATTCATTTTATTATTATTGAAATTCTTGTACACATTGTGGTTGAGAAATGGGCTATTTGTTGTGGAAACATTGATGTTGTTGACTTTGTGGCAAGTTCTGGCATATGATCACTTATGGTGCGAGTTGGGATTTTGTTTTGATAATGATATGCATGCGGTGGTATAAGTCTAAGGGGTGATACGCATGCGATGAGATAAGGTGGGTTTGATACACGTGTTTCTAGTAGGGGAACTATTTGAATCCATACGGTGAGATAAGGTGGGATAAAATGTGTGTATCTATTTCGGGAAAAATAATTTTCAAAACTAAATTTAAGGTTCACGCGGTGACATAAGGAAAGATTATGATTATGACTTGTGAAATGTGATTTTGAGGTGGTATATTGGTTGTGGTTCTTGTTGTATATTCTATGTTGGAACAACTTGTTGATTGGAGCGATTATTGTTCTTCCTTCAATCATTCATCCGCATTTTGATTGTGTTTGGTTATGTCACGACACTAGACTCAAACATATCCTGATGGCGTCTATTGATGGTACTAGGCCAGCCGACTCCCACAATACTACAACAATTCATTCAAAGATATGCCAAAAGGCGTCTTGTATAGCAGAATTTCATAAAAGAAATAAGGGTTGAACTCAAAAATAGAAATGCGGAATGAAAAGCCCCAAACATCGGGGTATCACTGAGTCATGAGCAACTACTAAAAACTAGTCCGACAACAATAAGACTAACATAGTTTGGGAAAAATCCAAAATACAACGAAGGGGGAGATAAAGAAGGAGAAAACAGGGTTGCGATCGCCAGGCAGCTACCTTACTAACTCCAATGATCAGCTACAGGGATATCAATAGCCGCTACCGTGACCGAAAATGCCTGGATCTGCACACAAGGTGCAGGGAGTAATGTGAGTACACCAACTCAGTAAGTAACAGAAATAAATAAAGGCTAAGAAGTAGTGACAAGCTAAATGCAAGTACCGTTCATATCACAAAAATTTATTAAAGTGCGGCATGCTTTGTAACTAGAGTTTAAGTCAAATCAGCTTGTTTAAATCAACTTCAAGTAAATCAATTAGAAATATCTTTCAATGGTTCTCAAACAAGGACTCAAAGCAATTATGAGCATGGATGATGAAATCATATACTGCCCCTCGAGCTATCATCACTCGATCCTCCCAATCACTCCAACCTCACAATCACTCATGCCTCACCGTCACTCATGCCTCACAATCGCTCAAAACTCGGCACTCGCACTCAATAGGTACCTGCACTCACTGAGGGTGTTCAAACTACGGAGGGGCTCCTACAACCCAAGCGCTATAATCTGCATGGACAGCTCATGTGCTGGACGAACAACTCAAGTGCTATAATATCATATCAGAACCCGCACTGACAACTCACGTGCTAAGATACAATACCTCACAAATAGGCCCTCGGCCCCACTCAGTCATAAATCTCTCCAGTCTCTCGGGCTCTCAGAAATCAAAGAAATCAGCCCAAACAACATTACATGATGCAACAAATAGAATAACAGAGACTGAGCTATGGTGTAAGAATGCATGAACATGACTGAGTACGGGATATCAACTAAAGCAGTGAGAGGACAGTAAGAAACGACCTCTAAGGGTCCAAACAACACTGGCATAAGGCCTAGACATGGTATCTAGCATGATTTACAGTAAATCTTTCTAAAGCACATAATGAGCATATAGCTACAATAGGTTGTTCAAATTTACAGTTGCTACGGGACTGATAAAGTCATAAATCTCCAATGGTACATGCCCACACGCCCGTCACCTAGCATGTGTGTCACCTCCAAATAGTCACATGACACAAAAATCCGGGGTTTCATACCCTCAGGACTAGATTTACAAGCATTACTTACCTCAATCCGAGCAAATCTCTACTTCGCAATGTCCTTGCCTCTGGAATCGGCCTCCGAGCATCCCGAATCTAGCCACATGCAGTACAATACCATTAATATATGCTAAAGGAATCAATTCCACAAGAAAACTACTAAATTAGACTCAAAACCCGAAATTGACTCAAATCCGACCCCCGGGCCCATGTCTCAAAATCTGACAAAAGTCACAAAACCCAAAAGTCCATTCACTCACGAGTCTAACCATACATAATTCATCAAACTCCCAATTTTCCCAAAATCCCAAGCCCTAACCCCCAATTTTCACTTCAAAACCCCACTAATTAGATGAGAAATCAACGGGGAAGCACCATAGCTAGGAGTAGTAGAGCTTAAGAAACTTATCTCTGTAAAAACCCTTGAATCCTCTTCAAACATCACCCCAAAAGCTCCAAAGTTCGAGTTAAATATGGTTGAAATGAGCAAAAATTACGAAGTTCTCAATTTATACATTCTGTCTAGTGAAACCGAACCTGCGGTCCCTTTTTCCGCTTCTGCGACACCACACCGACATCGCAGGTGTGGAACTCACTTAATATCCCGGGTTCCACATCTGCGGCCAAGTCTCGCACCTGCGGAAGCGCACCTGCGCATCTCCCTCCGCTTCTGTGAAGCCAGCCAAATTCCTCCCTTCCGCATCCGCGCCCCAGGTCTCGCACCTGCGGGCTCGAAGATGCGACATCCTTCTCGCACCTGCGGTTCCAGTCCACCTTAGTCTTGCCCGCACCTGCGACTTCTCCAAGTGCTTCTGCTCCCTCGCACCTGCGGCTTCCTCTCCGTAGGTGCAGCAAAACACCACCAGCAGCAGTTCAGCTGCATTTCCAAATTCCAAACCTCCCGTTAACTACTCGGAACCACCCCGCGGCCCTCGGGACCTCGACCAAACATACCGACATATCCCAAAACATCATACGAACTTAGACAAATCGTCAAATCACTCAAAATAACATCAAAACACCAAATTACACTCGGATTCAAGCCTAAGGACTTCTAAACTTCCAAATTCCACCAATGATGCCGAAACCCGCAAAACCACGTCCAAATGACCTCAAATGTTACACACAAGTCAAAAATAACACCACGAACATATTCCAACTTTCGGAATTCCATTCCGACCCTGATATCAAAATTTCCACTACCGACCAAAATCACGAATATTCTAACTTTCGCCAATTCAAGCCTAATTCTACCACAGGCCTCCAAACCTCATTCTGAATGCGTTCCCAAGTTTAAAATTATCTAACAGAGCTACCAGAACAATCAAAATTCAAATCCGAGGTCATTTACACATAAGTCAATGACATAAGTCAATGTCCAATTGACTTTTCCAACTTAAGCTTCTACTTTAGAGACTGAGTGTCTCAATTCACTTCAAAACTACTCCGGACTCGAACCAACTAACCCGATATATCATAATATAGCTGAAAAGAACAAAAGGAAGTAGAAATGGGGAAAACGGGGCAATAACTCTCGAAACGATCGGCCGGGTCGTTACATGTTATTCCTTATTATCTTGGTGTTGGAACGATTGTGGCTTCTTGTGTGAGTCATGTATTCTATGTGATTTATTGTATTGCTTTAATATGCCAATCTGTGCCTCCGTTATTGCTTGGTAAATTGATTGTTAATGTGAATTTAATTGCGTGGAGTAATTATATCATGTTCTGTTGAGTTGTTGGTAACATAATGATTTAAATAATAGAATTATTGACATGCTTTATTCTATGTGTCTGTTAGATAAAAATCGCTATATCACTCGGTGCCTTATTATTTTAAATGGTTATTGCCCTTTTCCTATAATTTTGTTCACAAATTATACTCAACACCCTGTTGATTGGTCACCTTACTTTAAATTGTTCTCAAGTTTGTCTTTTAACAAATTCTATATTTAATTCATTAATTTAACTGATGTTTTGTTTGCTTAAATATGACATTTTACTCAGTTTTATTGATTTCTAAACTAAACCTATATGACACTCTATTTTGTATAAATTATATTTTATTTTACTTTAATTGATTTCTGAAATAAACTCATTATTTTATTTGATGCCTTACTTTATACAAGATTGTTATAATCCTTTATGATTTTTAAATATAACTCTCGATCATTTTAATTGATATTTTTATGGTTGCTATGTACATGGTAGCACGTGAGCCTTTCTGTGTGAAGGGAATTGTTGTCGTGGGCACAAGGTGCCATACATGTAAGATTTGAAAATTGTGGTCCATGATTTGTGATTTACGAGGTGTGGTGCCTCGGGGTAATTCTTGTTTTAGGCCCATGCGTTGCGAACAATTTGATTATTTGAGTTTTCATTGGTTCCTCCTTATTTGAGTTTATTCATATCTCATCAGTGTTCTGATTTTGTTGCTTCTCTATTATCCTTTTTTTACTTGCTGCCATTTGTGTTTTTATTATTTCGTTATTGGTTGTAAATCAATAATCTTTCCGCCGTTAGCCTTACATTGATGTTCTTTCAATTGTTAGATTCATGCAAATCTTGTATAGGTTTCTATGGCTAGTAGGTGTCTTGATCTGGCCTCGTCACTACTCTACCGAGGTTAGGCTTGATACTTACTAGATACCGTTGTGGTGTACTCATGATCCGCTTTTGCACATTTTTGTGCACATCCAGGTATTTCTGATCGTGAATGTTGAGTATTGCGTATGTACGAAGGAGACTTCAAGGTGCACCTGCTTGACGCTCGCAGGCCTCAGAGTCACCATCTTACTTTCTTATACTACTATTAAATGATAAATCGAAACAATATAGTATTTAGAAATTCTACTATATTTTAGTAGAGCTTATGAGTCTGTACTACTAGTTTTGGGAAATGTATAACTACTGGCCATTGCAGTTATGTATGTCATTTACTGGTTTATGATTTAATGATTAAATAGTTCAATTCTATTATTTAACTCAGCTTGTATTAGGCTTTGCTAGTCTTAGATACTATGTGCCATCACGACACCCTAAGGTGGGAATTTGGGGTGTGACAAAACCCCCTTGGTGCATACAATAACTTAACGTACTCTATTCAGTCAACAATCCATCATATAAAGTAGATTTGCAAATAAATCACGTAAACAAACCACAAATATTGCAAGTAAAGATAAAATGCAATAACCAAATCAAACACTGGCTAGATTTTTCTCTAAATTTCAATAACTGAATCAAACCACTTATCAACTTTTCTCAAACCGTGTGTAGACCATCTAGAAGAAACATGAGAGGTGTAACGACCAGACCGGTCATTTTGTGTATATGAGCCCCAATTCCTCTTTTGATGCTTCACACGTGTATTTCTTATTTTATGACTTGAGGGATTGGTTAGTTTCGTTCCGGGAAGGTTTTAGATTGATTTGGACCATCGATTCTTGGTTTAGAAGCCTAAGTTAAATATGTTGACCAAAGTTTGATTTTTGTGAAAATTACCCTGGAATGGTGTTTTGATGGCTCCGATAGGTTTGTATCGTGATTTTGGACTTGGGCGTATGCCCAGAATCAAATTCGGAGGTCCCCATGTTGATTTTGCTTGTTTTGCCGAAAGATGGCAATTTGAGGTTTAGAAGTTTTTTCCAAGTTTGACCATAGGTTGACTTTGGCTATCGGGTTCGAAATTTGGTTTGGGACTTGGAATAGGTCCATTTTGCTATTTGGAACTTGTCTGCAAAATTTGGTGACATTTGGAGTTGGTTTGATACGATTCAGATGCTTTGTTGCAATTCTATAGGTTCTTGAGTTTTCTTTTGAAATTCATACGTTTTGATGTCTGATTCATAGTTCTAGATATTATTTTGGCATTTTTATTGCACGAGCGAGTTCGTATGATGTTTTTAGACTTGTGTGGATGTTCGGTTTGGAGCGCCGAGGGCTCGAGGGAGTTTCGAATGTGTTTCAGAATGGATTGGACCCAATTACATGCTGCCTGTGTGATGGTGTCTCTGATGTCGCAGCAATCACCAGCCTCACAATTGCGATGCCTCACTCGGAATTGCAAAGTATGTGCCATTATGGGTAGGTTTGCATTTGCGACATTTTAGTCGCATTTGCCAAGGGAGAAGGCTTCGCAATTGCGAAGCCTATATCGCATTTGCAACTTCCCACTTAGCATGTCATCATCCCCAAATTGTGAGACTTTCTTCGCAATTGTGTGGGTTTTCAATTGTCGCAATTGCAACATCTGCAACTGAACAAAAGGGCTAGGAGTTAGGATTTCATATCATTGTTTTCATTTTAGAATCCTAGACTCGGTAGAAGGCAATTTGGAAAGGGGATTTTCATCTACAAACATTGGGTAAGTGATTCTAATCAATTTCCAACTATATTTTATGATTATATCTTAGATTTAACATCAAATTTACGAGAATCAAAGAGGAATTGTGTAAAGATCAAAGTTTTATCTATCGTAATTGGTTTCCCTTGTATTTTTTGATGATATTAAGTCATTTTTGGTTAGATTTGAGCCGCGTGGAGCTGAATTTTAGGGTAAAAGCTATTTTCGAGAGTTGATTTGGTCTATGTGGTATTTTGACCAGTTTATACTTTTAGACTTCTTCCATGCATTTAATTAAATTTGTTATAACATGTTACATCTTTTATTGTGGAATTTACTCTCACGTGCTCTAATTGACATTGTTAGCATTTGCTCTACCCTTTATTGTTGGAATTGCTCTTATATGCGTTAGTTGATGTTGCTACCTCCCTTATTGTCTTGTTACCCCTTTTATTGTTGAATTACTCTTACTTGAACTTGTTATTTCGTGGAATATCTTCTTGTTGGGATATTGATATTGAAGTTGTGAAAGCCATTATCACATTAAGGTTGAAGTTGTTAACCGTTGAGATATATTTACTTGTTGAGTACTCCTCATCCATTTTTTTTGTTATTGAGTTTTTTTGTACACATTGTGATTGAGCATGGGCTATATGTTGTGGTAACATTGGTATTATTGATTTTGGCGAGTGTTGTGGCATATAGGAACATGTGGTGCGAGTTAATTATTCTGTTGTGATATTGATACACATGCAGTGGTATAAGGATAGGGATTGATACACATGCGGTGAGATAAGGAAGGATATATACATGTATTTCTACTAAGGAATTTACTTGAAGCCACGCGGTGAGTTAATGGGGCTAAAACACGTGTAGCTATTTCGGTAAAATGTTTTAAAAAAATAAATGCAAGGCTCACGCGGTGATAGAAGGAAAGATTATGATTGGGATTTTGAAATGTGAATATGAGGCGTGGCACCTCAGTTGTGATTCTTGTTGTATTTATATGTTAAAAAGGCTTGTTGCTTGAACAGTTTTGTTATTTCTTCGTTTGACTTACTTGTAATTGTTCGCATTGATTCCTTGTTTTTCTTTTCATGTGTTCATTCCTTGTTGCCTTTATTTCTTTAAACTCCGCTGTTAGATTACATTATTGAACTGCCTTATTGTCATTCATTTTCCTCGGTTTTTATTATTTGAATATACTATACTCTGTTCAGTTTTCTAGTCCTAGTAGGTGTCTGGACCTGACCTCGTTGCTACTCTAACAAGGTTAGGCTTCATACTTATTGGGTACCGTTGTGGTGTACTCATGCTATACTTTTGCACATTTTTGTGCAAATCTAGGTACATCTGCTCATGCCGGACGTTAGTAATCATTCAGTCATTTCTAGATATTGTAAGCTATACCTGCCCGATGCTCGCAGGCCTAACGTTAGTGATCTTCCGCCATTTCCTTATTATTGTTTATCCAATTATCAGACAGTGTTGTATTAGAGATTTTACTACATTTATTTAGAGCTTATAACTCAGTTTCACCTATTTTTGAGAGTATTGTAACTGTGATTCAGTATTGAGATTTTTATGAGACTTATCAGTTTATATCATGTTTTAGTCGATATTTTTGTCATATTCTCTTGTTTGTTAGTCTTACCTAGTCTTAGTCTAGGTTCCATCACGACATCGTAAGGTAGGAATTTGGGGTCGTGACAAGAGGGTGTCCCTAGGGGGATGGATCGATATCCACACGCTGCACGGTGTAGTCATGTGCTAATAATCACAATTCGCATGGCGTGGTCATGTGCTCAAAATCATAATATGCACGGCATAGTCACTTTCTTATAATAACAATGTGCACGGCGTGGTCACATTCTCATAATCATATTCCACACGGTGCAGTCCCGTGCTCATAATCACAATCTGCACGGCGTGGTCACATGCTCATAATCATAATCTGCACGGTGTGGTCATGTGCTCATAATTACAATACGCGCAGCATAATCACGTGCTCATAATCGTAATCTGCATGGCGGGGTCACGTGCTCATAATCATAATCTGCACGGCGGGGTCACGTGCTTATAAATCACAATTCGCACGGCGTGGTCACATGCTCCCAGTCCAATCCATTCCACACGGAAAACATATATAACAAAATACATGTACATGATCAATGAATATCAAATTTTATACTCCTGGACTGGTATAGTGGCATGCTAAGGTGTATGCATGCGCAAAGTGTGCTATAGCTCAAATCAGGCAATTGGATCACGAAAGAAGCAATTATTAGGTTCAATCAGGATATTAACCTCTATGTGATCTCAAACGTGGTTCAAATAGCTCACAATAGGGGTACAAATATAAGAAACATCACATTATTAAGCTTAGCAACCAATTCAAGACATATCATAGCCTAAGCACTACCTCGAGCATGAATAATACCCCGATGCACGCACATAGGCTCAACCCCACACATATGCGCCACCCATAGCACGTAGCTATCAGAAATAACTCAGGCAACTAGTGGATCAACCAAGTTTAGGTAAGATACTTACCTCAAGCAAGCTAAATCGATACTCGAAGTGCCATCCCGTATGAATTGACCTCTGAACGACTCAAAACTAACCAAAAGAAACTCCAAAATATCAAATAATGCCATAGGAATCAAATTCAAACGATAAAGATTGAATATTTAATCAAGTACTCAAAGTCAACCAAAGGTTCAACAAGAGCCCGCACCCCAGAACCCGACAAAACTCACAAATTCTGACAACCCATTCACAAACGAGTCCAACCATATGAGTTTCATCTAATTCCGACTTTGAATCGATGTTCAAAACCCAATTATTCACTTTAGAAAAGTTTTTGACAAAAACCCCAATTTCTCTTTTAGATTGAACAATCAAATGCCAAAATTGAAGATAAAGTTGTGAATAACAATTAAAACCGAGTCAAGAATAGTAATCGAGTCAAGTATACTTACCCCAATACAAGGGGAGAAAATAGCCCCAAGTATCCAAATCCGAGCTCCCAATCTCAAAATATGATAAAATGAACTGAAAGTCCGTAAATAGAATCTTATATGCACTTGCCCAACGGTACCCTACGCGATCGCGGTAGTACCTTCGCAATCGTGAAGCTAAATCTTCCTCCAGCCCAAAAAACACATCACGGACGCGACGCCTCCCTCGTGAAAAGGGAGCTCCACACTATCCAGACCTTCGCGAACGTGTCGCTTCCTACGCGAACGCAGAGACGAAATCCCCCAGCTCCCTCTCTGAAACGCGATCGCGAACCACCTATGTGAACGCAAAGAACAAATATCTCTTGCCTAATTTCCTTATCCGCGAATGCGATGGTTCATACGCAAATGCGATGAACAACCTACCCAACTGACAAAATACTCATCGCGATCGCGTATGTGCTCCCGCGATCGCGAAGCTCAACTGGAGCACCAGAAAACCAGCAACTCATACAAATTCTGAAATCAAATGTGAAACACACCTTAGTCCCTCGGGACCCCGTCCGAACATACCAACAAATTTCAAAACATAACACGGACCTACTCGGGGCCTCAAATCCCACAAAAATATTATCAAAACCATGAATCGTACCTCAATTCAATCTTATAAACTATTTTCAAATTACCAAATTCCAAACCTACGCCGAACATATTTAAACAACTCGGAATCACCTCAAATTTTGTACAAAAGTTCCAAATGACATAACAAACCTATACTCACTCCCGGAACAACAATCCAAACCCGATAATATCTAAGTCATCTCCTGGTCAAACCTATGAACTTTTAAAACCTTCAAATTGCCAACCTTTGTCAATTTGAGCCAAAACCTTCTAGAAACATCCAAATTCAAATCAGGATATACACTCAATTCCAAAATCACTATCCGGACCTAACGGAACCATAAAAACTTCGATCCGAGGTCAAATACACAAACGTCAAACTTGGTCAACTCTTCCAACTTAAAACTTTCTAGTTAAGAATCATTCTTTCAAATCAATCCCGAACCACCCAAAAACCAAAACCGACGATATACGCAAGTCATAATACACCATATAAAGTTACTCATGACCTAAACCACTGAACTGAATGCAATTACTCAAAACGAACAGTCGGGTCGTTACATAGAATAACTACCTATTTATGTTTTAAAGGCTGAAAGTTGCACCTTTTTTTACACAGCCAAACATGGATGCTATTGCTAAAGCTGAAACACGCTCAAGCAACCAGCAATACCACTTCAAATCTGCTCTAAATAAGCTTAAACTTAAACTTCTAATTCTTACGAGCATTTACAAAGGGTTTTTAATAATACCCATCAATGTTCAAAATACAAACAACCATATCAAGCTTTTAATTCCTAAATCCCAAGATTCAAAGCTTTGGTGGTACATTTTTATTTTTCTTCAATTATCCGCAACCAATTCTAGACTATATTACGATTTTAGCTTTGCATAATAGCACCCATATGATTCAATAAATAGAAGTCAAAGTATACTATTGTAGTATATTTTATAATATTATAATATATTATTACAGTATGTTGCATATTATTATAATATACCGTTGACGTATATTGTATACTGTTACAGTCTACTATTGCAGATATCTGTATACTCTTATAGTATATTGTATATCATAGCAGTATATTATTGGGTAAATGCGCTCGTCTTTTTTTTACCTGAAACATTCAATCTCAATCACCTCAAATCAGCTCCAAATGTGACTAAATTTTAGTAGAATTTTCTGAAGGTATTATAAGTAATATTTTATAACATGCACTTCGAATCAAACAATAAATCTTCAAAATAAAATTTCAGATTCAGGAGCTTCAAGCACAACAATGATGGGTCTTCAATCACAAACAAAAGTTCAGATCTTGGAAGCTTAATATATAACCACAACAATACATGGGATTGGAAACACAAATAAATACATAAAAAAGGTATTTGAAAAAAAATGACATTGATATGAAAAAATGATTTTTAAACGTACTAATATAGAAAGAGAATTTTGGAGTGAAATTGATGTAATATAATGTAGAAATTTGTATTTTAAAATTTATGTAGAAAATTCAAAAAATAAAACATTGCGAAAATACACGAATTTGTACTGAGTTTTCATCATCCACTGAGATAAAGCTATAAGGTTTTTGAAAAGGGAAGGAAATGCTTGAGTGTGGGACTACGTGTGTTCAGAAAAATTGATGAGGGGAGTGGAATAGGGTGGGCCAAATAATATTTGGGCTGGATTGATAAACATTATAGGGAAATTATTACTTTATGCCAATTAATCCCAAACTATTTACCCTTTTATACCAAAGCCTAGAGGATTTATTTTTCCTACCTACAGGGCCCAAACTATAAAACCGGCCCACCCAAGCGGATTCCCCTCGAATATTCACCCAGTTGTTCCCTTCGCTTTTCAAAACCCCCGTAGCCAAACTATAAAATATTCATCAGCAATTACACACTTAACCATTCTTTTGACGTGTGATGTTTTTTATATTTCATTTCTATCTTCTTCTAATAGCAGTTTCTCAGCAAAACTTTTGGATTTCAAAGTACATTTTGAGAAAGTGGGTTTTAAAAATCATAGACTTTTTGTGGTTTTGTTTGTACTTTGTTATTCGATGTCTATGGGTTGTTGCATTTCAGTATGGGGTTGTCACGATCCAAAATCTACGTAGCCGTGATGGCACCTAACCCAAGTACTAGATAAGCCTAACATAGAATAAGGTAACTCAAGTGAATGATCAATAACAACAAGAATGAAAATAATTGAATTCAACTTCCCAAGGACTGATATTACATGTCATGAGCCACTATGATTTATATTTACAAAATCGATATGAAGAATAAGTACAATATCTGCTTGAAATTTACACAAATATAATTTATGTCCTAAACTACCATGAACAAGAGGTAGCTTGAATCTAGAACGCTGGATTGTCTTAAATGCAAGGCTTCATCTCCCACAATTACGCGGCTCCAAAATCTCTACACAAGGTGCAAAAGTGTAGTATAAGTACAACCGACCCCATATACTCCGTAAGTATCTTGACTAATCCCGATGAAGTAGTGACGAGGTTTTATGTTAAAACGTACTCACTATTTATTTTTACTTGTGCAGATGATAAGTAGAAAGAACAAAATGAGATAGAGAAACGCGTAACTACATAATAAACGAAACAAGAATACAAATGACAGAGGGCCCCATAGTATCATCACTTCTCATTCTCACAACACTATACGGTAACAGAAACCAACAGCAAAGAATAGCCATACTACTTTCCTCCATTTCATAACACAATACGGTAACGAGAGAACAACAACCAAGAATAACCACAATCAAAACCCATTTGAAAATAAGTACTGTCGTGGTGTGTGTTGTGTAGGCATATAAATTTTATTAAAATTAAATCCATAAAATAATTTGGACTATATTTTAAATTCAAGATATATTGGTCCAAATAAATATTATGGGCTAATATAATTGAATTAATTATATAAGTCCAATATATTTTAATTAAATAAATAAGTCTTAATCCATTGGGCTAGCCCATTTAATTGGGCTAAAGTGATGAGCCCATTTCATTAAGCCCAAGATGCCTTCTTCCTTGAGGCCCAGTTTGGTGACACGTGCCAAATGACATGGCACGCCAAGTCATACGGAAGAGCCAATAAGATTGTGCCATATGTCAAAATGATAAGGCATGCCAAATCAAATTAAAAGGCCAATGAAATCATGCTACGTGTGCAAGTGACATGTTCTGACCAATCAAATGGGGTCTTGTCACTCTGCAATCTGATTGGTCGAAAATATTTTGTTCTCATCACACATCTTCCTTCCCATAACTATAAATAAGGGTCTTCATAACTTAGAGAAAAAGACACCAGGAGTTATAGCAAGAAGCAAGAGAGAGCTCGTGGATCAAACGCCGCAAATTTCTCTACAGATTTCAAGCTTCAAGCAATCAAGTTCAATTTCATGAAATCAAGTTCAAGCTCAAGAAGGGAGAACAAATCAAGATTCAAGGAGTACGAGATCAAATCAAAGTTCGTGGTAGTTGAATCCAAGATCATAGTTCGTGGAAACAAATATTGATTCAAGATCAAGCTCAAAGGCCTTGAATTTATTTACTATTGTAAAGAAGAATTAGAGGATTCATAGAGATTGTGCACTCATTTTATTTGAAATCAAATACTTTGATTGTTGCAATATTTTTGGTCTTGATTATTTTTTCTCAACGCAAAATTATTGTCTACAAATTCTGGCACGCCTAGTGAGACAATCTCTACCTCTCATCTCAATTTTTCAATCGCCAAAGTTCAAGAACATCGAAATGGCTTCAAAGAAAATCAACCCCAGATCAACTTCCACCAAGGCTGTGAATTCCAGGTTCTATGCTGATGTGGAAAGAATACTCGATGTTACCTTTGGAAGCTTTGGACCAGTTACGAAGAGCAAAGCAAGCTCTCTAGGACAACAAACACTTCAAGTGTCGTCTGCATCAACCCCTATTTTCGGATCTTCAGCCTCAAAAGGAGTAAGATATTCCACAAACACACCTGAAGGAGGAAGCGATATCGCTGAAAAGATTAAGAAAACTCATGCTCTGCTTGACCTCTCCGGATCCTAGAACTCTGCTATAAAGGAAGATGATGATGCTTCAAGTGATGGATCCTCACCAACTTACACTGTATAGCGTGAGAAAATCGAGGATCAATCTGTGTGAAAATCCATGCTACTCTCCATCGTCCACAACAATCATGCAAGCCATGGTGACAGATACTTCACCTGTGGAGGAGCAGTTGGCAAACTTGATGGAAACAATCGCTGGCTTGACCAAGTGCATGCAAAATCAAGATGCTAGAATTGACAAGCTAACAAACATGGTAGGAATCTTGATGGAAGAAGAATCCACCCATGCACCTGGCAATCTCCCAGAAGTTCTAGATATTGATTCTTCCCAGAGCCAAGTAGCATCCGCTAAGGCTATCCCTGTCTCATCTGAAGGGATGATTCCAATCGATCAACTGAAGGAGTTCATTGAAGGAACTATTAAGAATAAGTATGAAGTTGCGGCCAAGTCCTCCCTTACATACAAAAAGTAATACACTGCAAGGATCGATATGCTGAAGGTGTCTGCTGGCTATCAACCTCTAAAGTTTTAATAGCTTGATGGTAAAGTCAATCCAAGGCAACATGTGGCACACTTTGTTGAGATACGCAACTACTCTGGGACTTATAGAGATTACCTCGTCAAGCAGTTTGTCCGCTCGATAAAAGGAAATACTTTTAATTGGTATACAGACCTCGAGATGAGATCTATTGATAGATGGGATCAATAGAACAAGAGTTACTCAATCACTTTTGTAGCACAAGGGGCACTGTGAGCATGGTGGAACTCACAAATACTCGTCAACGGAAGGGTGGACCAGTTATCGACTTTATCAATCATTGGAGGAATGCAAGCCTCAACTGTAAATACATGATTAGTGAAGCTTCTGGCATAAAGATGGGATTCTAAGGCATGTATTGGGGATTGCGCTACATCTTGCAAGGTATCAACCCCAACACATTTAAAGAACTTGCAACTCGTGCCCATGACATGGAATTGAGCATGACCTCTGCTGGAAATGAAAGGATGCCCATCTATGAACCTCGCAAAGGGAACGATAAGTTAGAAGTCAGGAAATTGAACAAGTTCGTACCCAAATCTAAAAACAAAGAAGCTATGAATGTCAACACATCACCTGTGAAGTTCACGACGAAGGTGAGCAAGAAGCAGAGCATGAAATCCACTTCTTTTCAAGATAAGCCAAGTGGAAAGTTGACTCTAAAAGAAATGCAAGAGAAGGAGTACCCATTTCTGGATTCTGATGTGCCTGCAAATTTTGAAGAGCTTATCGAGTTAAAGCTCATTGAGCTTCTAGATATGAAGCTTCCAAATGAAGCTAGGAAAATTGATGACCTAAATTATTGCAAATATCATCGACCTGTGAGTCATCCTCTTGAGAAATGCCTTATCTTTAAGGATAGAGTTATGGACTTGGCCTGTGAAAAGAAGATCGTGCTGAAGATGAGAAGGCAAGTGTGAACCAAGTCTCTATCACATTTTGCCCATTCAGTCCAAATGAATTATGAACTTTCAAAGAAAGTAAAGATGAAGAATTACTGGAGAACAAAAAAGTTGAAGTTAATCAGCCTGATGATAATGAAGGTTGGACGTTGGTGACTTGTCGTAGGCACCACATAAAGAGCCCATGGAAAAAATCAATAGAACAACGAACAAGGAAAATGATGGTAAAAAGACCAAGGAAACAGAATCCAGTTAAGCATTTAAAGAAGGCAAAAGTGGAAGTACACCTCCCTCAAAAGCCAAGACATCCAGTGACCTTGGAGGAGTTCTTGCCAAGTTGGTTCCACACTAAGATTTCTCATAATGGTAGTGAAGCCTTTTGTTGCCATACTGGCAAATAGGAAGAAAAGAATGATGACCTACCGTTGGCACCATCCTCGAAAGAGCTCATCGAGTCTATTCCTCAAGAAGATAATTCTTGCGAGAAAAAAGTTACGTTCGCAAATGACGATCTTCTACTAGGTGACACTCCTCATAATTGCCCATTGTAACTGTTTGGCTATATGCGCGATGAAAGGGCAAATAGAATTTTGGTTGATGGAGGATCCTTAGTGAACATTTTGCCAATTCGTACTGTGAAAGAAGTTGGTATCCCCATGAACGAATTCTCGGAATGTCGTGTGATTATTCAAGGATTCAACCAAGGGGGAAAAGAGCCATAGGTGAAATCAGGCTGGGAATCACCATTAAAGATATGCAATCAAGTGCATGGCTGCATGTGATCGAAGCAAAGACTTTATACAACGTCCTGCTTGGAAGGCCTTGGATACATGAGAATAAAGTGGTTCCATCTACCTACCATCAATGTTTGAAATACTATGAGGGTGAAGTCGAGAAGAAGATAGTCGTTGATGACGAGCCATTAACCGAGGTTGAGTCACACTTCACTGATACAAAGTTCTACTTGAAGAACCGTATTGTGAAGGAGCTAAAAGATGATGATGTCATGAATGGTAAGAATAATGAATCCAAGACTAAGAGATCTGAGGTGGTTGCCAACGAAACCAAGGCTGTTGCTGAGGAGGTATACCCTAACTCAAAATAATCTCATGGAGGGAACACTGTTTCTTATGGCAAGAAAGTAACTCATGCGCTCCGCTATGTCCCTAAAAAGAAGAAAGAGGTGGGAGAATCAACCAAACTCCAAACCAATATGCCAAGGGAGTTAAATATTCCGATCAAACAAATTGAGGCAGTAAAGTTGCCCTCAATGCTACTCGCAGGGTTTGTGGCCCAAAATCATTCGCAGGATGTGGCACTCCCTACAAAGCGTACAGATGAAGGCTTTGATCCTAATGCTTACAGGATATTTTCAAAAGATGGATATAATCTCAATGAGCCATCAAAATTAGGGAAGCTCCCATCAGCAGCTTCTACGAGGCAACAACGAGAAGGTTTGGGATACAAGCAACAATCACTAGTTGCTTTAATAATGGGGACCCTCAAGAAGATGAAGATACAAAGGATGCTCCGCCTGAACTCGAAGAAGGGGTAAAGGCAACAATTGACGCTTTGAAAGAAATAAACCTTGGCACCAACGCAGAACCAAGGCCCACCTATCTAAGTGATTTACTTGTAGTCGATGAAGAAAGCGCTTATATTGAGTTACTCAAAGAGTGTAGGGATGTATTTTCTAGGAGTTATAAAGAGATACCTGGCTTAGATCCCAAAGTAGCAGTCCATCACCTTGTAATCAGAAATGATGCTCGTCCTGTTAAGAAAGCTCAAAGGTATTTTAGTCAGGACTTGGTTCCCCTGATTGAAACTAAAGTTAACAAATGTATCGAAGCTAGATTTATTCGTGAAGTTAAATACCCAACATGGGTCTCAAGTATTGTCCATGTAAGGAAGAAGAATGGCCAGATTCGAGTATGTGTTGATTCAGGGAACTCAGCAATGCATGTCCCAAAGATCAATTCCTACTTCCTGTACCAGTGCTGATGATCGATGCTACTACTGGTCATGAGGCAATGTCTTTCATGGACGGTTCGTCGGGATATAACCAAATTCGTATGACACCAAAGGATGAAGAGTTTACTACATTCCGCACCCCAAGGATATTTATTGCTACAAGGTAATTCCTTTTGGCTTGAAAAACGCTGGTGCTACTTACCAAAGGGCTATGCAGAATATCTTTGATGACCTTCTCCATAAGAATGTCAAATACTACGTGGACGACTTGGTGGTAAAATCGAGAAAGAGGGGCGACCACTTGAAGTATTTGAGGATGGTGTTTGAATTGCTCCGGAGGTACCAACTTAGGATGAATTCATTGAAATGTACCTTTGGAGTTACTTCTGGAAAGTTCCTTGGTTTCATTGTCCGACATCGAGGGATCGAAATTGATCAAGCCAAAGTGGATGCCATTTTGAAGATGCCTGAGCCTCGCGATATTCCTGAATTGAAAAGTCTGCAAGGAAAACTAGCATACCTTAGGAGATTCATCTCAAACCTAGTTAGGAGGTGCCAACCATTCAGTCGCCTCATGAAGAAAGGTGTTCCTTTCAAGTGGGACCAAGCTTGTAGCAATGCCTTTGAAAGTATCAAACCTTACTTGATGAAGCATGTTGTTTTGGTAGCCCCTATACCTCGAAACACATTGATACTACATATTTAAGTACAAGAAAGGTCTGTTGGGGCGCTATTGGCCCAAAAAACTAGTGAAGGGAAAGAAAACTTCCTTTACTACTTGATCAAGATGATGACACCAAATGAGCTGAATTATTCGCCAATCGAAAAGTTATGTTTGGCACTAGTCTTCTCAATACAAAAGTTAAATATACTTTCAAGCTCATGTCATTCGTCTTATTTCTAGAGAAAATCCCATCAAGTGTGTGATGTCAAAACATGTCCTTAGTGATCGATTATCAAGGTGGTACCTCTAGTTTCAACAATTTGAAATTGTATAAATCCCTCAAAAGGCTATAAAAGGACAAGCGTTAGCAGACTTCTTGGCAGATCACCCTATACCTGGTGATTGGGAGCTAACTGATGAACTACCCGATGAGGACGCAATGGTCATTGAAGTTCAACCTCCTTGGAAGATGTACTTTGATGGTGCTGCACATCGCGAAGCAGCTGGTGCTGGCATAGTATTTGTCATATCTCAAGGCGAAGTTCCGCCCTACTCTTTTATGTTGACACAACTCGTCTCTAACAACTTTACTGAGTATCAAGCATTATACTTGTGCTAAAAATCAACCAACTTTTAGGTAGTTACGAGGTCAAGAAACCTAAACTACGCCCATATCATGATTATGCTAAAACATTAATTGGGTGGCTCGGTGATGTGACTATTCAACATGTGCCTAGCAAAGAAAACAAGAAGGTTGATGCTTTAGCTGCCCTAGCTTAATCGTTAACCCTGCCAGATCAAGCGCAAGTTACTATCTACCAAAAATGGTTAGCACCACCGCCAAATGAGGGTCAAAGTGAAGAAAGTGAACTCGAGCATCTTGTCGCTGTTTCTGAAACTGAGAAAGAAGAATGGCGACAACCCATTATCGATTACTTGAGCTACGGGATACTTCCAGAAAATCCGATAAGAAGGACTGAAATCCGCCGCCGTGCACCACGTTTCCTTTACTACAAATATACCCTATACAAAGGATCATTCGAGGGGGTAGTCTTGCGATGGTTAGAGGAAGATGAAGCACTCCGAGCTTTGCAAGAAGCGCACTCTGGGTATGTGGATCACATCAGTCTGGACCAAAGCTCCACTTCCATATAAAAAGGATGGGATATTATTGGCGAACGATGGTAAAAGATTGCTTGGACTACGCTCGAAGATGTAAGGCTTGCAAATTTCATGCAAATTTTATTTATCAGCCTAGAGTGTTGCACCTGACTATTTCATCCTGGCCGTTTGATGCTTGGGGATTGGATGTTGTTGGACCGCTTCCAAAATCCTATGGTGGGCACCTATACATCTTGGCTGCAACTGATTAATACTCAAAATGGGCTTAAGCAGTTGCTCTTAAGGAGGTAAAGAAGGAAAATGTTGCAAGTTTCATTCGAGTAAACATAATCTATCGCTTTTTCATTCCTCGTTACATAATAACGGATAATGGCAATCCATTCGAAAATAGGTTGATGGACAAGATTTGTGATCTCTTTAGGTTCAAGCAACGTAACTCTTCTATGTACAATGCTGCCGCCAATGGTCTAGCTGAGGCATTCAACAAGACTTTATGCAACTTGTTAAAGAAAGTTGTCCCCAAATACAAATGAGATTGGCATGACCGTATGGAAGAAGCTCTGTGGGCATACAGGACAACTCAATGCACACCAACATAGCCGACCCCTTATTCACTTGTCTATGGAGTCGAAGCCGTTTTTCCACTTGAGCGTCAAATATCTTCATTACAATTTGCTATCCAAGAAGGAATCATAGATGAAGAAAATTCTTGACTTCGACTAGCAGAGTTGGAGGCTCTTGATGGAAGCTTATTCAAGTGGAGTTTACAAGCTGGTTGATGTAGATGGCATGAGAATCAGCCCTATCAATGACAAATTCTTAAAGAAGTATTATCCTTGAAGTTACAACGCTCTTTAACGCAAGAGCATAAATTTCATGTTACTCCTGGCCCCCAAGAGTATAAACTGTGTACGGCCCAAATAGGAAATTCCGCTAGGTTGAAAACCTCAAAATAGGTGGCCTAGGCAAAAGTTAGGACATAAAAAAAACCACCCATTCTGAACTACTGTATGACTTGATCCTCTTCACCGAGGTATGTAGGCAGCTTAGAGTTTCATTCTAAGTTCAGTTGCATGAGTTCAAAAGATATATAGTGCCCCAATCATTGTTCAAATGAAGTATGATGGAATGTAATCCATTCAATCAGCACTTGAAAATCGGGTTGAGATACCATTCTTCTATTGAACTTTGGATCCCATTTGATTTAAAGGGGGCAAGCCTTTATGGTAGATTGGTATCTTCAATGGAATGAGTATAGTCTTTTAGGGGGCTAATAAGTAGTTTCATTGAAGCTCGGAGATTCACTATGTCTTCATGTTCAACAAATCTTTAAGACCTCCAGTCTTCAAGTTCGCCGCTCTTCAAGTTGAAATATTTAAGCCCTCCAAGTCTCCAAGTTGAAGTCTTTAAGTCCTTCTGTTTTCAAGTTGATGTCTTCAAATTCACCGGTCTTCAAGTTGAATTATTTAAGCTCTCCAAATCTTCAAGTTGAAGTTTTCAAGTATGCTAATTTTCATGTTGAAATTTAAAGGTCCACTACTCTTCAAGTTGAAGTCTGCAAAGTCCGCTAAATCTTCAAAGTTTGCCAAGTGTTCAAGTCGGTGTCATCCAGTCCACCAAGTCATCATGTTGAAGCTTTCTAATTTTTCAATCTTTAGGTGGACATTTAAGTGCCTTTGCACCTTAAGTTGGCCTCTTCGTGGGTTTGTCTTTAAAAGGAACCATAATTTTCCCATTAAAGGCTTAGTAGTAAGAATATTCCTAAAGTCAAAGCAGAGGTGTTTTGAGGTTGGCATACCATATTTTGAAATTGCACTTTGGCGAGAATTATTGACATGCTTTATTCTATGTGTCTCTTAAGATTGAACTCGCTATCTCACTCGGTGCCTTATTATTTTAAATGGTTATCGCCATTTTCCTATAATTTGGTTCTCAAATTATACTCAACACCCTATTGATTGGTCACCTTACTTAAAATTGTTATCACATTTCTCTTTTAACAAATTCTATATTTAATTCATTAATTTAACTGATGTTTTTCTTTGTTTAAATATTACATTTTACTCAATTTTATTGATTTCTAAACTAAACCCATACGACACTCTATTTTGTATAAATTATATTTTATTTTACTTTAATTGATTTGTAAAATAAACTCATTATTTCATTTGACGCTTTACTTTATTCATGTCACGACCTCAATTTTCCTCCGTAGGATGTCGTGATGGCACCTAGTCTCTAAGACTAGGTAAGCCTAACATACATGCTGAATGTAACTGAAATAATGATAAAATTCTCAAATACTCAACAACTATTATAAAGAAAACTTTGCAACTCAACATAAACAAACTTCCCAAAATCTGGTGATAACAATTCACAAGCTCTACGAGTAAGTACTGATCATCCCTATACAACAATGTCTATAAAAGGGAAAGAAAAACTAAGTAGACTGGACAGAGGGCGAATCCGAGGCCTGCGGACGCCGGCAGGTATACCTTGAAATCTCCGAAGCTAAGCCCGTCTCACTAGTGCCTGGACTGCAAGGAGGTACCTGGATCTGCACAAAGAATGTGCAGAAGCGTAGCATGAGTACACCACAACAGTAACCAGTAAGTACCAAGACTAACCTCGGCAGTGTAGTGACGAAGTCAGGTCAAGGCCCTACTGGAACAAATAAGAAACTGAATAGGTGTATAATAGTGTAATAATGATAACAATGGAAATGAAACGATAAAGAAATATAACAAGAGTAGCTACACTGAACTAAGGAAAATAAAGCATCACAGAAGAAAACAAGGAATGATATGCCAAGGAAACGAGCAACCAAAACACAAGTGAAGTAATAGAAAAGTATCAACTAGAATCACTATTGAGGTACCGCCTCGTAGTCTCAAATCACAAAGCAATTTACAATCTTTCTTTATATTACCGCGGGAGCCTTGTATTTTGTTTTAAAAATCATTTTTTCCTAAATAGCTCTAAGCGTATTAGCCCACCTTATCACACCGCGTGGCTTCGATTAGCCCCCCTACTAGCAACACGTGTATCAAACCCACCTTATTTCACCGCATGTGTTTCAACACCAAATCCTTATACCAACGCATGTGTATCAATATCACAATGTATCACAAATCGGACCTCAAGTGTCCAATATCACAACTTTTCAAGAAAGTCAACAATAATGGTGTTTCTATAATAAATAGCCCATGGCTCAACCACAATATGCACAAGAGTCGCAACAATAATAACTGGAAGTGAATAACTCAACAAGAATAGTATTTCACAACTTAACAACTTTGCCTCAATGTGAATCACGGCCTTTATAACTCAACACCAATTTCAACAACAAGATATTCCAAGAATAACAATTTCAAGTAAGGAACTCAATGGTTAAATAATGAACAAGGAATAGAGGAAACAATAATTTCAACTAGGCATGTAAAGGCAAATAACAAGTAAGAGGTAAGACAAGTAAGGCATGTGAAGATAGACTAAGATCATAAATATAATACATTATGGTAACTCAATTAAAGGCATGAAAAGAATTTGCATAGCTAGAACCTGTCAATTACCATATTTAGCCCGTGTACCCACTCATCACCTTGCGTACACGACTTCCACATATCACAATTAACACAAAACAACACCAATCCTAAGGGGTAATTCCACCACACAAAGATAGGCAAGACACTTACCTCAAAACACGCTACTCAATCCACTAGTAAGCCTTTCCCTCGATTATCCAACTCCGAATGACTCGAATCTTGCCAAAACAACTTCATACCGTAAATATAAACTATAGGAAACTATTCTGAACAATGAAGTTACGATCTTTAAAGAGAAATAAAAAGGCAACTCAAAAAGACAACCCGGACCCGCATCTCGGAACCCGACTAAAATTACAAAATCTTAACACCCATTTGATAACGAGTCCAACCATACAAGAATTACTCAAATGCAATCTCAAATCTCCTTTCTAATCCCCAAAATTTACTCTAAGAAGTTTTCACAATTTTCCCCCAAACTTTCAACTCAATTCACTAAATAAATGAAGAAAATAATAATGGATTCATGTAATATAGTTAAATCCGGGTTAGAATCACTTACCTCAATGATTTCCTTGAAAACCCCTAGAAACATCGCCACAAACCGAGCTTTCTAGGTCCAAAAATATAAAAATGAAATCAAACCCTCGAAGACCACTTATCTGTCCAGCAATCCTCGCTTCTGCGGGCATAGATTCGCACCTGTGATGCCGCACCTACGTAAAATCCATCGCAAGTTTGGTTCCATCTTAAGCTCTAAAGACTTGCACCGGCGGACCCCTAAGTGCACCTGTGCTTCTCAGAAGACATGCCGCATCTGCGCGTCCGCTTCTACGTGCCACTGACCGCACCTGCGGTACCACCTGGGCAAGAACAACTTCGCTTCTACGTCTCGTGGACCGCTTCTACGGTGCCGCACCTGCAACCCAGAGTACGCAGGTGCGATTGCACCAGACACAAGCAAGTTTCAATAATCGCACATGTCAAAATTTGTTTCGGATTCAATCTGAATCACACCCGGGCCCCCCGGGCCCCTCGTGACCCCGTCTGAATATACCAGCAAGTTCCAAAACACATAACGTACCTACTCGAGGCCAAAAATCACATCAAACAACATTGATTCTAGGAATCGCAACCCAATTCAAGCCTATTGAAACTACGCACATCCGAATTCCAAAACTAACGTCGAGTCATACCAAAACAACTCTGATTGACATTAAATTTTGCACACGAGTCACAAATGGCATGACAGACCAATTCCAATTTTAGAAATCTAAATCAGACCCCGATATCAATAAAGCCAATTCAAGCCGAAACGACCCACGAACCTCCAAATCAACATCCGGCCATGCTCCTAAGTCTAAAATCACTATACGAAGCTATTGGAACCGTAAAAACTCCATTCCGGAGTCGTCTACACAAAAAGTCAAACTACGGTCAACTCTTTGAACTTAAGCCTCCAACTTAGGGACTATGTGTCCCATTTCACTATGAAACTCACTCGAACCAAAACTAAACACCCCCGACAAGTCACATAACCATGATACAACATAGAGGAGGCAATAAATATGGGATCGGGGCTACAATACTCAAAATGACTGGGTGGTCGTTACATCCTCCCCCTTTTAAAACAACGAGTGTCGAGACATACCTGAAGTGGTGAAAAGATGAGGATAATGGCTACGCATATCATGCTCGGTAGGATATTGTGATGGCACGTAGTCTCTAAGATTAGGTAAGACTAACATACATGTAGAATATAACTGAAATAACGATAAAACTTTCAAACACTCAACAACTATTATAAAGAAAACTACGCAACTCAACATAAGCAAACTTCCCCAAATATAGCGATAACAAGTCACAAGCTTTACGAGAAAGTACAAATTATCCCTATACAACAATGTCTATAAAAGGGAAGAAAAATGAAGTAGATTGGACAGAGGGTGACTCCGAGGACTGCGGACGCCGTCATGTATAACTTGAAGTCTCTGAAGCTGAGCTCATCTCACTGGTGCCTGGACTGATAGGAGGTACCTGGATCTGCACAAAAAGATGTGCATAAGCGTAGCATGAGTACACCACAATAATACCCAGTAAGTGCCAAGCCTAACCTCGGTAGAGTAGTGACGAAGTCAGGTCAAGGCCCTAATGGAATAAATAAGTAACTGAACATGTGTATAATAGTGTAATAATGATAACAATGGAAATGAAACAATAAAGAAATATACCAAGATTAGCTACACTGAACTAAGGCAAATAAAGCATCACGGAAGAAAACAAGGAATGGTATGCCAAGGAAACGAGCAACAAAAACACAAGTGAAGTAATAGAAAAGAATCAACAAGAATCACTACCGAGGTACCGCATTGTAGTTTCAAATCGCAAAATAATTTACAATCTTTCCTTATATCACAGTGGGATCCTTGCATTTAGGTTTAAAAATCATTTTCCCGAAATAGCTTCACGCGTTTTAGCCTATCTTATCGCACCGCGTGGCTTCAAGTAGTTCCCCCACTAGAAACACGCGTATCAAGCCTACGTTATTTCACCACATGTGTTTCAACCCCAAATCCTTATACCACCGTATGCTTATCAATATCACAAGGTATCACAAATCGCACCTCAAGTGCCCAATATCAGAACTTGCCAAGGAAGTCAACAATAATGGTGCTTCCACAATAAATAACTCATGGCTCTACCACAATATTTAAAATAGTCTCAGCAATAACAACCGGAAGTGAATAACTCAACAAGAATAGTATTTCACAACTTAACAATTTTGCCTCAATGTAAATCACGACCTTTATAACTCGATACCAATTTCAACAAAAAGATATTCCTAGCTTAACAATTTCAAGTAAGGAACTCAACGGTTAAATAATGAACAAGGAATAGAGGAAACAATAATTTCAACTAGGCATGTAAAGGAAAATAACAAGTAAGAGGTAAGACAAAGCATGTGAAGATAGACAAAGATGATGAATATAACACATTATGGTAACTCAATTAAACGCATGAAAAGAATTTACATAGCTAGAACCTTTCAATTACCATATTTAGCCCGTGTACCCACTCGTCACCTTGCGTACACGACTTCCACACATCACAATTAACACAAAACAACACCAATTCTGAGGGGTAATTCCCCACACAAAGTTAGGCAAGACACTTAACTCAAAACATGCAACTCAATCCACTAGTAAGACTTTTCCTCGATTATACAACTCCGAACGACTCGAATCTAGCCAAAACAATTTCATACCATAAATATAAACTATAGAAAACTATTTCGAACAATAAAGTTACGATCTTTAAAGAAAATTAAAAAGTCAACTCAAAAAGTAAACCCCAGGTTCACATCTCGAAAACCAGCCATAATTACAAAATCCGAACACCCATTTGATAACGAGTCCAACCATACAAGAATTACTCAAATCTGACGTCAAATCGCCTTTCAAATCCCCAATATTTAGTCTAAGAAGTTTTCAAAAATTTTCCCCAATCGTCCAACTCAATTCACTAATTAAATGGAAAAAATAACAATGGATTCACTTACCCCAATGATTTCCTTGAAACACCCTCGAAATATCGCCATAAAGCGAGCTCTCTAGGTCCAAAAATATGAGAATGAAATCAAACCCTCAAAGACCCTTTTTGCCCAGCGATCCTCGCTTCTGCGGGCATGGGGTCGCACCTATGATGCCGCACCTACGGAAAATCCATCGCAGGTGCTGTTCCAACTTAAGATGTGAAGACTCGCATATGCGCACTCATAAGCGCACCTGCGCTTCTACGGAAGACTACCGCATCTGCGCGTCCACTTCTGCGTGTCACAAACCGCACTTGCGATCCCAGCTGGGCAAGGACAACTTCGATTCAATGACTTGAGGGCCGCTTCTACAGTGCCGCACCTACGACTCAAAGTGTAAAGGTGCGATTGCACCAGACACAACCAAGCTTCAGCAATCACATTAGTCCAAATTTGTTTCGGATTCAATCCAAATCACACCGGGGTCCGCCGGGAACCCGTCTTAATATACCAACAAGATCCAAAACACATAACGGACCTAATGGAGGCCAAAAATCACATAAAAAAACATCAATTCTACGAATCGCAACCCAATTCAAGCCTACTGAAACTATGAACATCCGAATTCCAAAACTAATGCCGATTCTTACCAGAACAACTCCGATTGACTTCAAATTTTTTACACACGTAATAAATAACATGAAGGACATATTCCAATTTCTGGAATCAGAATCTGACACCGATATCAATAAAGTCAACTCCCGATTAAACTTTTCAACCTTCAATTTTCTAACTTTCGCCAATTCAAGCCAAAACGACCCACGGACCTCTAAATCAACATTCGGCCACACTCCAAAGTCCAAAATCACCATACGGAGCTATTGTAACCATCAAAGCTCTATTCCAGAGTTGCCTACACAAAAGTCAAACTACAGTCAACTCTTTCAACTTAAGTCTCCAACTTAGGGACTATGTGCCCTATTTCACTCACAAACTCATCCAAACCAAAACCAAACACCCTCGACAAGTTACATAACTATGATACAACATAGAGGAGGCAATAAATAGGGGATTGAGGCTAAAATACTCAAAACGATCGACCGGGTCGATACAATTCAAGTTTGTTATTATCCTTTATGGTGTTTAAATATAACTCTCGATCATTTTAATTGATATTTGTTATGGTTGATATGTACACGGTAGGATGTGAGCCTTGATGTGTAAAGGTAATTGTTTTTTTGGGCACGAGGTGCCATACGTGTAATATTTAGAAATTGTGGTGCATGTTTTATGATCTAAGAGATGTGGTGCCTCGAGGTAATTCTTGTTTTAGGCCCATAGGTTGGGAACGATTTGATTATTTGAGTTGTCATTGGTTCCTCCTTATTTTTGTTCATTCATATCTCATCGGTGTCCTGATTATGTTGCTTCTCTAATACCCGTTTACTACTTGCTGCCATTTGCGTTTCTATTATTTCATTGTTGGTTGTAAATCAATAATCTCTCCACCGTTAGCCTTACATTGTTGTTCTTTCCATTGTTAGGTTAATGCATATCTTGTACAGGTTTCTATGTCTAGTAGGTGTCTTAACCTGGCCTCGTCACTACTCTACCGAGGTTTGGCTTGGTACTTACTAGGTACCGTTGTGGTGTACTCATGCTACACTTCTACACAGTTTTGTACAGATCCAGGTATTTTTGATTGTGAATGTTGAGAGTTGTGTTTACGCGGCAAAGACTTCAAGGTATACATTCTTGAGGCTCGCAGGCCTCGAAGTCATCATATTACTTCCTTATACTTTTGTTAAATTATAAATCGAAACATTATAGTATTTAGAAATTCTAGTGTATTGTAGTAGAGCTTATGGCTATGTACTACCAGTTTTGGGAAATGCATAACTACTGGCTGTTGCAGTTATGTATGTCATTTACTGGTTTAATGATTAAATAGTTCATTTCTATTATCAACTCAGCATATGTTAGGCTTACCTAGTCTTATAGACTAGGTGCCATCACAACATCCTGAGGTGGGAATTCGGGGTCGTGACAAGTTGGTGTCAGAGCTCTAGGTTCATAGGTGCTACGAGTCATAAGCAGGTTTAGTAGAGTCTTGTGTATCGGTATAGAGATGTTTGTACATATTTTCGAGAGGCTACAGAACTATTGGGAAACTCCACTTCTTTTATTCTTTATCGTGCAGCATTGATTCAGTTTGAAGCACATATCTTACATTACCTTGCATCTACTTGTATGTGATATTGCACACTCGGTATTAGCCATGCACCGACGGTTTGTAATGTTATGGATGGGCTACGAGGGGGGCCATGGATGCTCGATCATTGTCTTAACGTGTTGTACAGATTGAGGACATGGATGTATTGATAGATCTTTTAGCTGTTCACGTGTAGGGTGCAACAGGTTCTGGTATCTGGTTGGTGTTGTACGAGCTTATGATGGTTGGTATTGTGGATCATCGGATGTTAGGTCCCATGGCTTCAGGCCAAGTAGGGGAGTCTACTATCGACGATCACATTGCATGGTCATGTGTCATATTAGTTTTGGTCTGAGGTATATATATGTGTGGTATTAAAGGGTTCCCCGAAATTGTATATGGCAAAGATCTGAAATTTGCATAGGATATTACTGAGACTTGATGTATTTCTGTATCATTATTAATTTTACATTTCAGTATTAGAGAGGTTAGAGAAATAACTTCAGATTCACAGATGGTCTCTTCAAAGTGGGTATCTTGGTTGTGGCATTATTGGGTGATTCAGAGGACGTTGTTCGTGCTATGATATCTTGCGGTGAGCTTTATTTTAGGATCGTAGTGTTCCGGCAAGGAGAAGTGTTAACTTGAAGGCAAGTCGAGGATGATTCGAAGAAATGGGTCAGCTTGGTGGTGTTGGGGTCATCATAGTTATAAAGGTAATTAGTTCTTTTGGTGTGGTGATGCAATATAGATATTTTGTGGTAATACTCTTAGGTTTGATGTCTTGCATGACTTGGTTGAGTTGAAAAAATTCAGTTCTGATGGCTTGGTTATGTGAGGACGGGTTTTGACAAGTTCTTGATAGTCTCGACCACTGCTTGAACCAGATTCTGCTGCTAGCATACGGAACATGTTGCGTGTTATGATCTATATCCTGTATGGGGATACAAGTTTTAGACAACATGGACGATTTCAGATGTTTAGAAGAATACTAGCATTATTTGGTATTACCTGAGAAGTGTGCGCACTCCAAAAGGCGCATTGTTCTTCGACTTATAGATGCCTGACTAGTATTACGGTAATCGCCTGATTGATCGACCACTGATATTAGGAATTTGCTATATGGCACGAAGGAATTATGGAAGTATTTATAATGGGATGATCATGTATGAGAAAGGTGTCAGTCATTTGAGTAGTATAGTTGGGATCAGATATGGAGATTCTGGCATTATAAGGTCCAGAAGACTAAGAGGTTTCTTAGAGGCACCTTATTCTATGGTTGCGGAAGGTAAAGGTATGCTAAGAAGTTGGTGAGTGATGATATATTCTATAGATATGCTATTGTGGGCGTTTTGGAGGCTATCCACCTATTTTGGAAGGATCAGAATTGATTTGGAGGAAGTTGGCAGGCCTAATGAGAATGTATACTCTAAATCGGGTCAATCTTGTTTACTCTGCACATCTATTGTAGCGGATGGTGTCATCGGTTAGAATTGAACTTATTCGTGTTCTGATGTGTTCTATGTGTAACTCTTCTACGCCACAACGGGTTGTGAGACTATAGACTATTTACATATGATGCGGTTATGTTTGTGCTTTGTAGCAAAATTTAAGCGAGATTGCTCTTGGGGTGTTGAAAGGTTGATTGTGCCTTGGTTATGGTCTTCATATTTTTGGTATATAGTGATATCCGTATCTCCATAGTTATGGTCACGCGCTTCATATGTTTGTTGTTAATATGCTTATGTTTATTAATTGTGAGTATCATGGCTCGACGTATTCCAGGTGGATCGGTGTCAGATTGGGTCATGCATCACATGTGCGTTATGTTAGGATATGATCCTTTGTACTTATTTCATGTGTTATGTTTCCCCTTGTGTGGTGGATTGATAATATTGCGCTTTGTGGTGGTATATGTTAAGTTGGCGGGACAGTTCCTTCATTTCTATTCTCTTTCCATCATTGGTATCTCTGAGTTATTGTTCGTTGGTCCACGGATTGCAGGGTATTTGGCTCTAGGTAGGATTTGTATGACAGGTTGGTCGAGTAGCTTATACTGGACAAGGTGAGATTATTGGGCCTGAAATGAGTTCCATCAAATTTGATTAAGGTATGTTTTGAAGAATAGTATCACTAGTCAGCTTTGACTTTTGCTATGGTTCTTATCGGGAAAGAGAGCTCCACGACTTGTTGATCTGATGGGAGGTTATGCGTTTCTATATTCTTTAATCATTGGCAGTGTACGAAGGTTCAGAACAAGGTTTTAGTTGATATGAGGTTTGTTATCGGTGTCGGGTTGGTTATCGAGCAACTATTGTGGTTGGATGTTATTGCTATGAGTATTTGAGTTATGTGGTATATCATGTGATTATCTCCTGAGATATGATTATGGATTGATATAACTTCTTCAGAGTTATACGATGCATAGATGCAAGAATAGGGTCATATGATGAGTTCCATTTGTTGGGGATTTGGTTTTTAAGGTTTGTAGACTAAGGTTTAAGGCAAGGATCCTCTGTTAGGTGGTGCTGTCGGGCTTATATGGATTGGGGTAACGTGTGATCACCCATGGTTATGTGAATGGTGAGGTTATATGGCGATGTGATGGCTTTGGAAGGACTCTTGGCACGTTCGAGGAGGAACATATGTTTAATTAGCGGAAAATGTAATGACCCGATCTGTCATTTTGAGCTTTAGCATTCCATTCTGTGGTTTGAGATTTAGAGTAGCTTCATATTATGTATTATGACTTAAGTTGGAAGAGTTGACCAAGGTTTGGCTTTTTGTTAAACAGACTCAGAATTGAGTTTTGATTGTTCCGATAGGTTCGTATGATGATTTTGGAGTTGTATGTATGTTCGGATTTGGTTTCGGAGGTTCCTAGAAGAATTTGACACTATTTGTTGAAAGTTGGCAATTTGAAGAACTTAAGAGTTCATAACTTTGACCAAGAGTTGACTTTGTTGTTATTCGACTCCAATTGGTATTACGGGACTTTGGATAGGTCTATATAGTTGAATTGAACTTCTGTGTAAAGTTTGAAAGTAATCGAAAGTGTTTAGGTGTGATTCAGACACTGTTCTAAAAGAATGAAAATTTAACAACTTAAGCAAAATTCTATTCGGTTTGAGCCTCGATTCTTTGTTGTGATGTTCCTGTTGGTGTTTTGAGGCTTTGGATAAGTTTGTATGGTATATTTGTACTTGTTGGTATGATTGGATGGGGTCCCGAGGGTCTCGTGTGTATTTTGGAATATTGGTTGAGAAACTAGTTAAGGATTTAAAGTTTGACCATGGTCAATATCGGATCAAGATGGCCTCTTTTCGGTGTTTTGAGAGTGCTACCAAGTTCGTAGCGTGTTTTAAGATTGAAATGCATATATGGTTTGTGTCCGGGAGGTTCCGAATGTGTTTTTGGTGCTAAAACGAAGATTGTCTTATTGCGGGTTTTTTCTTGTGTAAGTAATTACGATAATGCCATTGAAATTTTCAGATTTCTTTTAAAACTTCAAAACATCATATTTCCCTCATTTTAAGGCCAAATTGGATGATTCAAGAGGCTATCTTGGGTCTAATCTCGCAAGGGTCTAATCTTGCAAGGATCGTGTTGGGCTTTTTAAACACGAGTTTTGGGATCATCTAGGATCTGAATCGAGCTAGGACAATTGCTGCGTTATTTTTTTCTTGTTTCGCAATTTAGTTACTTTTTCTCACAAGGTTTTGGAGCTCGGCTATGAGCGATTTTGGAGGGGATATTCATCTACGAACATTGGGTAAGTGATTCTAATCAATTTCCAACTATATTTCATGAATATCCTTAGATTTTAACATCAAATTTATGATAATCAAAGAGGGAAATTGGGAAATTTTGTCAAGTCTTTGAAAAATGATGAATTGAGTTTTGAGAGTCGATTTGGACTCGGATTTGGAAACAAAACACATATATAGACTCATGAGGTTATGGATAGTCGGGATCTACCCTTGTACCCGGGTTTTGACTGGACGATCTCGGGGTTGACTTTTGTTGACGTTTTGGAAAAAATGTTAATATCATAGCTTTTTTTTGTAATTGGTTTCTCTTGCATTGTTTGATGTTATTAAATCATTTTTGGTTAGATTTGAGCCCCGTGGAGGCAAATTTTAGGAGAAAAGCAATTTCCGAGTGTTGATTTGGCCTAGTTGAGGTAAATATCTTGCCTAACTTTGTGTGGGGGAAACTATCCCTTAGACTTTGGGTTGATTGTGCTATTTTTGTTATGTGAAAGTCGTGTACGCAAGGTGACCAGTGGGTACACGGTCTATATATGGTATTTGACCGGTTTAGGTTATCTAGACTCTTTCCATATCTTTAATTGAATTGTTATAACATGTTATATCTCTCATTGCTAATCTACTCTTACATGCTCTATTTGACGTTGTTTGCACTTGTTCTATCTCTTACTTGTTATTTTTCTCTTATATGCTTTAGTTGAAGTTATTGCCTTCCTTATTATCTTTTTACCTCTTAATTGTCGAATCACTTTTAATTGAAATTGTTATTTCGTGGAATATCATCTTGTTGAGTTATTGGTGTTGAAGTTGTAATAGACGTTATCACATTGGGGTGAAGTTTTTAATTGTTGAGATACCTTTCCTTGTTGAGCATTCTCATTCATTTTGTTATTATTGAAATTTTTGTACACATTGTGATTGAGAAATGGGCTATTTGTTGTGGAAATATTGGTGTTGTTGACTTTGTGGCAAGTTGTGGCATATGGTCACTTGTGGTGCGAGTTGGGATTGTGTTATGATAATGATACGTATGCGGTGGTATAAGTCTTATGGGTGATACGCATGCGATGAGATAAAGTGGGTTTGATACACGTGTTGTTAGTAGGGGAACTACTTGAATCCATACAGTGAGATAAGGTGGTATAAAACGCGTGTATCTATTTCGGGAAAACTATTTTCAAAACTAAATTTAAGGTTCACGCGGTGATATAAGGAAAGATTGTGATTATGACTTGTGAAATGTGATTTTGAGGTGGTATCTCAGTTGTGATTCTTGTTGTATATTCTATGTTGGAACAAATTATTGATTTGACCGATTATTGTTCTTCCTTCAATTATTCATCCACATTTTGATTGTGTTTGGTTATGTCACGACCCTAGACTCAAACCTGTCGTGATGGCACCTATCGATGGTACTAGGCCAACTGACTCCCACAATACTACAACAATTCATTCAAAGATATGCCAAAAGGCGTCTTGTATAGCAGAATTTCATAAAACAAACAAGGGTAGAACTCAAAAATAGAAATGCGGAATGAAAAGCCCCAAACATCGGGGTGTCACTGAGTCATGAGCAACTATTAAAAACTAGTTCGACAACAATAAGACTAACATAGTCTGGGAAAAATCCAAAATACATCTAAGGGAGAGATAAAGAAGGAGAAAACAGGGCTGCGATCGCCAGGCAGCTACCTTGCTAACTCCAATGATTAGGTACAGGGATATCAGCAGCCCCTACCGTGACCAAAAATGCCTGGATCTGCACACAAGGTGTAGGGAGTAATGTGAGTACAACAACTCAGTAAGTAACAGAAATAAATAAAGGCCGAGAAGTAGTGACGAGCTAAATGCAAGTATCGTTCATATAACAAAAATTTAGTAAAGTGCGGCATGCTTTGTAACCAGAGTTTTAAGTCAAATCAGCATGTTTAAATCAAGTTCAAGTAAATCAATTAGAAATATCTTTCAACAGTTCTCAAACAAGGACTCAAAGCAATTATGAGCAAGGATGATGAAATCATATACTGCCCCTCGGGCTATCATCACTCAGGCTTCCCAAGCACTCCAACCTCACAATCACTCATGCCTCACTATCACTCATGCCTCACAATCGCTCAGCACTCAGCACTCGCACCCAGTAGGTACTTGCGCTCACTGGGGGTGTTCAGACTCCAGAGGGGCTCCTACAGCCCAAGCGCTATAATCTGCACGGATAACTCACGTGCTACACGGATAACTCACGTGCTGCACGGACAACTCACGTGCTATAATATCATATCAGAACGTGCACGGATAACTCACGTGTTAAGGTAAAATACCTCACAAATAGGCCCTCAGCCTCACTCAGTCATAAACCTCTCCAGTCTCTCGGGCTCTCATAAATCAAAGAAATCAGCCCAAACAACATTAACATGATGCAACAAATAGAATAACATAGACTGAGCTATGATGTAAGAATGCAAGAACATGACTGAGTACGGGATATCAACTAAAGCAGTGAGAGGATAGCAAGAAATGACCTCTTAGGGTCAAAACAATATTGGCATAAGACCTAGACATGGTATGTAGCATGATTCACAGTAGAGATTTCTAAAGCACATAAAGAGCATATAGCTACAACAGGTTGTTCAACTTTACAGTTGCTACGGGACGGACCAAGTCACAAATCCCCAATGGTGCACGCCCACATGCCCGTCACCTATCATGTGCTTCACCTCCAAATATTCACATGACACAAAATCCGGGGTTTCATATCCTCAGGACTAGATTTACAACCGTTACTTACCTCAATCCGAGCAAATCTCTACTCCACAATACCCTTGGCTCTCGAATCGGCCTCTGAACGTCCCAAATCTAGCCACAAAAAATACAATAGCATTAATATATGCTAATGGAATCAATTCCACAAGAAAACTACTAAATTAGACTCAAAACCTGAAATCGACTCAAATTCGACCCCGGGGCCCACCTCTCGAAATCTGACAAAAGTCATAAAACCCGAAAGCCCTTTCACTCACGAGTTTAACCATACAAAATTCATCAAAATCCGACATCATTTGGTCCTTCAAATCTTCAAATTACACTCTCCAAAATCCCAAGCCCTAACCCCCACTAATTAGATGCGAAATCAACGGGAAAGCACCATAGATAGGAGTAGTGCAGCTCAAGCAACTTACCTCTGTGAAAACCCTTGAATCGCCTTCAAATATAACCCCAAAACCACCAAAGTCCGAGTTAAAAATGGTGGAAATAAGCAAAAATCACAAAGTCCTCAATTTATACATTCTGCCCTATGAAACCGCAACTGCGGTCCCTTTTCCGCTTCTGCGATGCCGCACCTGCGGAATTTCCATCGCAGGTGCGAACTCACTTAGGATCCCAGGTTCCGCATCTGCGGCCAAGTCTCTCACATGCGAAAGCGCACCTGTGCATCTCCCTCCGCTTCTGCGAAGCCAGCCAAATTCCTCCCTTTCGTATCTACGCCACAGGGCTCGCACCTGTGGTTCCAGTCCACCTTAGCCTTGCCCGCACCTACGACTTCCCCAAGCGCTTCTGCTCCCTCGCACCTGCGGCTCCCTCTCCGCATTTGCGGCAAAACATCAGCAGCAACAGTATTTCCAAATTCCAAACTTCCTGCTAACCACCCGGAACCACCTGCAGGCCCTCGGGATCTCGACCAAATATACCAACATATCCCACAACATCATACAAACTTAGAAAAATCATCAAATCACTCAAAATAACATCAAAACACCAAATTACACTCGAATTCAAGCCTAAGGATTTCTAAACTTCAAAATTCCACCAACGATGCCGAAACCTGCTAAACCATGTTCTAATGACCTCAAGTTTTACACACAAGTCAAAAATAACACCACGAACCTATTCCAACTTCCGGAATTCCATTCCGACCCCGATATCAAAATTTTCACTACCGACCAAAATCGCCAAATTTCTAACTTTCGCCAATTCAAGCCTAATTCTACCACGGGCCTCCAAATATCATTCCGAATGCACTCCCATGTCCAAAATCACCTAACGGAGCTAAAGTAACCATCAAAATTCAAATCCAAGGTCGTTTACACATAAGTCAATGTCCGGTTGATTTTTCCAACTTAAGCTTCTACTTTAGAGACTAAGTGTCAATTCACTCTAATACCACTCCGGTCCCGAACTAACTAACCCGATATATCATAATATAGTTAAAAAGCACCAAAGGTAGAAGAAATGGGGAAAAAAGGGCTATAACTCTCGAAACGACCGGCTGGGTCGTTACAGGTTATTCGTTATTATCTTGGTGTTGGAACGATTGTGGCTTCTTGTGTGAGTCATGTATTCTATATGATTTATTGTATTTCTTTAACATGACAATATATGCCTCCATTATAACTTGGTAAATTGATTGTCAATGTGAATTTAATTGCGTGGAGTAATTATATCATGTTCTGTTGAGTTGTTGGTAACATAACGATTTAAATAATAGAATTATTGACATGCTTTATTCTATGTGTCTGTTAAGATAGAACTCGCCATCTCACTCGGTGCCTTACTATTTTAAATGGATCGCCCTTTTTACTATAATTCGGTTCTCAAATTATACTCAACAACCTATTGATTGGTCAACTTACTTAAAATTGTTATCAAGTTTCTCTTTTAACAAGTTCTATATTTAATTCATTAATTTAACTGATGTTTTGCTTTGTTTAAATATGACATTTTACTCAGTTTTATTGAATCCTAAACTAAACCCATATGACACTCTAGTTTGTATAAATTATATTTTATTTTACTTTAATTAATTTCTAAAATAAACTCATTATTTCATTTGATGCCTTACTTTATTCAAGATTGTTATAATCCTTTATGGTGTTTAAATATAACTCTCGATCATTTTAATTGATATTTTTTACGGTTGCTATGTACATGGTAGCACGTGAGCCTTGCCGTGTGAAGGTAATTATTGTCGTGGGCATGGAGTGCCATACGTGTAAGATTTGAAAATTGTGGTCCATGATTTGTGATTTACGAGGTGTGGTGCCTCGGGGTAATTCTTGTTTTAGGATCATGCGTTGAGAACAATTTGATTATTTGAGTTGTCATTGGTTCCTCCTTATTGGAGTTCATTCATATCTCATCAGTGTTATGATTTTGTTGCTTCTCTATTATCCGTTTATTACTTGCTGCCATTTGTGTTTCTATTATTTCGTTGTTGGTTTTAAATCAATAATATTTCCGCCGTTAGCCTTACATTGATGTTCTTTCCATTGTTAGCTTCATGCAAATCTTGTATAGGTTCCTATGTCTAGTAGGTGTCTTGACCTGGCCTCGTCACTACTCTACCGAGGTTAGGCTTGATACTTACTAGGTACCGTTGTGGTGTACTCATGCTTCGATTTTGCACATTTTTGTGCAGATACAAGTATTTTTGATCGTGAATGTTGAGCGTTGTGTCTGCACGGAGCAGATTTCAAGGTGCACCTACTTGACGCTCGCAGGCCTCAGTGTCACCATCTTACTTTCTTATACTACTGTTTAATGATTAATCGAAACAATATGGTATTTAGAAATTCTACTATATTTTAGTAGAGCTTATGACTCTGTACTACTAGTTTTGGGAAATGTATAACAACTGGCCGTTGCAGTTATGTATGTCATTTACTGGTTTATGATTTAATGATTAAATAGTTCAATTATGTTATTTAGCTCCTTCAACTCTGCTGGTTCCATTCTGTAGGGTGGAATAGATATATGATGTATTTCTGGCATCACATCAATCCCAAAATCAATCTCCCTGTCTGGTGGGATCCCAGGGAGTTCATCCGGGAAGACTCCTGGAAATCTATTCACAACAGGCACAGACTCAAGTGTAGGTGCCTCAGCGTCGGTGTCCGTAACCCGGACCAAATGGTAAATACACCCCTTGTTGATCATTTTTGTGGCCTTAAGGTAAGAAATAAACCTACCCTTCGGCACTACATCATCACTCTTCCACTCAATAACTGGCTCATTTGGAAATTCGAACCTAACAGTTCTAGTTCGGCAATCAAGCTTGGCAAAACTTGAATAAAGCCAATCCATCCCTATTATCACATCAAAATCGACCATTATCAATTCAATAAGATCGGCCACGATGTACCGACCACGCAACGTGACAACACAATCCCTATAAACCCGTGCGGCCAAAATAGACTCACCAACCGGAGTAGATACATAGAACGGCTTATGAAGCTATTCTGGTTCTATCCCAAATTCCATAGCAACATAAGGTGTGACATATGACAAAGTGGAACCGGGATCAATAAGAGCATATACATCATGATATTGGAAAGTCAATATACTTGTGACAACATTTGGAGAAGCCTCTGAATTCTGGTGACCTCTCATAGCATAGAAACAGCTGGATCCTCCCAAACTCTATGCTCCACCCCTAGCTACACATGCCCTGCTGGTGCTGGGGTGCCTCGAGCTGGAGGGGGTGCTGAAGATGTAGCAGCTACAGAACTGGATGGCTATGTTGTGCCCCTGCCCATACCCTGGCGGGATGCACGACATTCCCTCTGAATATGACCCCTCAATCCACACCTGTAACATACTGGCAGGTCCATGTAGCAGATTCCCAAATGCATCCTCCCACACTTGGGTAATAGGGCCCTCCGCTGCTGCTGGAATCTCCCTCCTGATCGGCCCTGCTGGTGGGGTCCCCTGCTGCCCTAATTGGGCCTGAAACGACTCGCCTGCTGCTGACTATCCCTTGCTGGCGGTGCACTAGCTGAAGACTGAGCAAAAGACTGGGATGGCCCTGTTGACCCTCCCCTGAAAGCTGAGCTTCCCCCACCAAATGACTCCCCAAAGTTTCCTACGGACCAAGCCTTGCTAGTACCCTCTCGCTCCCTTCTGTTCTTTAACTTACGGTCCTCTGTAGCTTGAGAAAATGCTACCATTTTCCCATAGTTCATATCTAAATTCAAAGCAGCTGTAGCGGCCTCATTGATAACCAAGGGACTAAGGCCCTGCACAAACCGGCGCACTCTAGCCTCCATAGTAGGCAACATTAGAATGGCATATTTTGACAGGCGCGCGAACTCCATATGATACTCCCACACACTCCTACTCCCTTGCTTAAGATTCTCAAACTCTGCGGCACAAGCTGCCCTAGTCTCGGCCGGCATGAAATGGTCCATGAAAGCGTAATCAAACTCGCTCCTCCTTGCTGGAGGGCTCCCCTCCTCCCGAGAGTCCTCTCACAGCTCAAACCAAGAATATGCCACCCCTTTCAGGCGGTAGGCGGCCAACTCCACTCCCTCCGCCTCAGTAGCGCATATAAACCCGGAGAGTCTTATGCATCTCATCCCGGGAGCCGTGGATGTCACGCCCCGAACCAGGGGCGAGACCGGCACTCGGTGCCTCACCTATCCTTGCGTACCAACTTGCGACTAAGAGACTCTGAACATATGATGTCATACTTTGGCCATGGGCCACATTGCAAGATAACTGCGAATGCTGAATAAATATCAATATAAAACTGGGCCGACAAGGTCGTCATAATTACTACAGCTGACAAACCAACTAAATATACATACAAGGCCTACAAGCCTAACATGCTGCACTAACTGACAGGATATGTCTACAAGCCTCTACTGGTGGATATACTGTGATCAGAACAGCTTCCCGACCTACTCATAACATATATACAATATACACAATATGTACATAAAGCTCTAGACCCGGAAACTCCGAAAGGCATGGAGCTTACCGATCAAGCTGAACTCGGGCAACACTTAATGAGGAGGTATACCCGTCTGTCTGTCTGAACCTGCACGCATGAAATGCAGCGCCCCCAGAAAAGGGACGTCAGTACGAAAAAATGTACCGAGTATGTAAGGCACTATACTGAAAGTTGAAACTGAACTGATAATATAATAACTGAAAGCAATTGGAAGTCAATGATAATTTGAAGATATGCTTACCTGCTGATACTGACTCAACTCTCTCAATATAGTAAGTAAAATAGTTGTCCGGCCTTATAAGACTCGGTATATATATAACTGCTCTGCCGTAGTAGGCTCGCTCATAGGCGCTTGGCCATACTAGGCTCTGTATCTCGGCTAACTGGGCTCGCTCACAGGCGCTCGGCCACAGTAGGCTCGGTATATAACTTTCCATCTGATCAGAGGTTGCCCAATAGGGGCCTGCCCATCGATTATAGCTCGATGGTAATGAAAATACTGTAATACTGTATATATAGGCTTGCTGCTCTCTTGACTGGAAGAAGACAATACTAAAATTGAATATAGAGTCTCGATAAGGAATAATATTGTAACTTATGAGACTAGAATAGTGTGAATAAATTCATGAATATGAACTTCTCTTTTTGTCTCATTACTAACACATGTAGCTACGAGATCATGCCAAAATGAAGGAAGGCTTAGCCTTAACATACCTGAGCTGATTTTCTTGAGAAAGATTACACCGTACTCCTTAAAATTACAAAAACTCATGCTATATTATGTTGTGAAGTTTCAAATGAGTTATGGAGCTCCATCCGAATTCCTCTCATCAACCAGATTCAAAAGTCCAATGATGAATAAGGCAGCGGATTGAGTCGGAGCAAAAATGTTTAATTTAGAAGAAAAGTTGCACACTGTCTTCAAGTACCAACCTTTCAATGAAATGGCTCTTCAACAAATCCTTATGGACCTCATTAATGAGAAAGAGAAGCTCCCACTGATATACTGTCTACTACTTCAATCGGTTAAAAAAAAAGGGCTCCTCGAAAGTTGACGAACAAATTTGTGTATAAAGTCCAAATTCAATATTTCATCCCACTATTTTCTTCGAATTTCTTCTTCTAAGTGTGACACCTATGCAACAACTTTAAGAGTCATTAAATTGAATTGGGGGGTGCTGCCACGTTGTTGGTTATTTATCCCCAACATTTAACCAACATCTTAATTAATAAATCCCTACTTCCTTAATAAAATAATTAATCTCTCATTAACCAATAATCAACCAATTACCCACATAATTAAAAATTATCTCAACTTACTTAAAATACTACTTACTTTTAATATACTTTATATAACTTACTATAATATACTTTACTATCATAGTCATGCGGTACCATATAAAATAAATACATACACTATTATTTCATTAAAACATCCATGTAAAAATTCTCAACTTAATTTTCATAGTCTCTTATAAAGAGTAAACGTTCTCGTACACTTAATTCTTAAAATGATAGAAAGATAATCTTCTTTTTTTGTGAGAAAATAATTTCTATATTTACAATAAAGAAAATCTCCTAAACTTTCTTATATTATGTGCATAATTTACCATATTCGAAAATAGTAATAATGGTAACTATCCAAAATTATACTTATAAAACTTTTACTAAAATATTCCACTTAAAAGAAATACCACATTAACATAATATCTAACGGTATCAATGTTGTTAAACTTACAGAGTCTTACAATAACATAGTCACAAATCCTCTATAATCTCATGAATGGTCTTAATCCCTTCTGGCTCATATGGATTACTACGACTAATTCTAATATTAAATTACGGAATGTAACATTCTTCCCCCCTTTAGAAACATTCGTCCTCGAATGTTAACTCTTTGAGATTTTCAAAGTTTTTGCTAGGGTCTTCTCTGTATACTAAACTAAAACCCAACCTCTGTCTGAGCTCTGGACTATTTACAGCCTTTTGTACTTGAGTATCTTGCTTCTTCACCTTTACCTTACTTACCATTCAATCTTGCATCGTATCTTCTGTCTCTTTCATGACCTCCCTTTCACATAGGTATAATTCACGTCCATAACTTGAAGCTCTATTATAATACTTGCACCTCTGGTGCATACACAATCCGGTGAGAGCTTCATACCGACTTCTTATAAGGTTGGTACCACTTCTAACTGGCTTCCTTATAGAGCCATTATAGAATATGCTTGTTGCATTATCTCTCTTGCACCTCTGATATTAAGAGTGATTCTGCCACGTTCTCAAGCGCAATTTCTATAATTTTCTAGGTCCAATAATCAGACTCTTGATTTACTTCGTTGTTGTAACTCTTTAGTTTCCTCTTCCTTCTGACCAACCTTTATGTAGGCTTAAGCTATCTTTCGATCTGCGGCTCATGGCAGTAGTTATTACTTTAGCCCTTCATGGATGCTATGGAATATCCATGATACAATCTTATAACAATTCAATCTTTTGTCTATGACCTGGGCTCAATTCTTTATTTTAACCTATACCGGAATCTTCTACGGCTGTATGATTGTCAATATATATGCCACATCGATAATACTCCGAAATCTTAGGTACATTCATTATGTAATTATCTCTGGATCATTGATCGAATAATTCCGTTAATTCCTTCTCAACTTTCTTTAAATGCAAGCAATTGGAATTCCATACAACCCATATGATCTTGAATATCACCTTTTGATTTTGATATATATTTTTTTTCTTCTTATATATATTTTTTTTTTCTTCTCGTTCATTAGCCACGATAGGTGCCACCTACTGATGGAGTGCATACAATGTTGTTGTGAGACTGTTGTTACATGACCATTTCCTTTATCTTAACTTACGTCCTGCACTGGCTCCTTATCTATCAATAACATCTCAGACATGAACCCTTACCTCCTCTCCTTGACGTCGTGTTTACATAATGTTCTGGAATCGTAGCGTATCTGCAGGACTTGAATAAGTGCAATCTTATCCCTTTCTCATTCTTATAACATTCTTCCTTTACCATTTTCATAGTTACTAGAACCACTTAATTTTTGACCTAATGACACATAACTCCATATTCCCCCCTTTAGAGGAGTACTTAATATTTAGCGCTACGACGATCTACCCATAGATGTTTTACCTCTTTATCTTTGGCATCTTTTCACATCATCGATAACCCTTACTTGCCTTGTGGTACTCCTTCTGTACCAAGGATAAAAGAAAATTCCTTACTCACGAGGGAGACACCTAGTGTAACTGGCACACACAGTCTCTTACGCTTAACTTTGCTCACATTGATTGCTTTTGGGAAGCGTCTTCCTGAACCTTTAAGAGTTATTCTTCTGCCATCCATTCTATTATTGCCAGAATGCAATCCTTGAATCTCCCATGATGCTGACTATTATCAAATCACCCAGTCCCTAATTCATGTTTAGTTTATCTTGTTCACCAGTCCATACTGATTTCTGTTACTCTGAGGTCTAACTTTTCCTTCCGGCAGTTGCATTGGAGTCACGAACTTATTTTTCGAAGTGAGGATACGACTTTATGGCCTATACTCTTTTGTTGTCTCAAGGCCTGTCACATCTCATTTTTCCCTTCACTTGACTATAGACTCTGTAATACTATTATTTTTTGATCTACCGTTGTCAGCCATGTACCACATTTTACTCATACTACTCCATTAACTCTCTTCTTATTTTTCTGCTAATATTTCTGTCTATCACTTTATTCTAAAAACTCGAACAAAATATTCCTTTGCTTTTAGCCCCTCTTGCTCCATCCATTGGCTCCTCGAATTGCCTAACATTCTCTTCCTACCAGGGATGGGAGCCACACTAAGGTAATATTTATCCCTTCCAGGCTTCCAGTGCTTATCTTTATAGTACTCATATCTAGCTGTACTATTTTAGGGTGCACCATCGAGGTGTCTCACAAGTAGATCCATTACCACATTTGCTCTATCCTTCAGAAACGTCAACTAACTCTACCAATCCATCCACTATTTTGGGTTACTCTATCCTCAGTCGGATCCTGATAACTCATCCTTCTCTTACACTATGTCTGTTAGCTCTCATAGGGAATGACTGAGATCGGCGTGGACGATTGTACATACATCTGTCACTATTGAAGGTAACTTAAAATGCTTATATCTCCCTTCCTGAATGGTAAATAATTATAATCTTTATTAACTGGATACCTCGTACCCTTTTTCATCTTGCTTCTTTTACTTCTTGAAACTTGTATTTATCTTCTGAATCTCTCATTGTCTTTCACCATAAAGGTGGATAGATATTCTTGCCTTAAGGCTCCTTATCAAGAAGGTTACACATAAGGCACACGCATGTTCTACTGAAGACCTCACATTTATACATCATAGGAATGATGCAAACTCGAGTTTCTCTAACTCAACTCTTCCACAACTATATCTCTACCAACCATCTTTCTGGATGTAGGTATCGTCGTATTATGAATAAGATAAAGTTTAAGAAATTGAGTTCTTACAACGGAGTTCTACCACACGATCTAGAGTAAGAAGAAAGAGTGACAGTCTAAAATGCTCTGTAGCCTCCTGCTTATAAGTGTGGTGCACGACACACCCATAAACAAGACTCTACTAGACACGACTTGTAGACTCCCTAGGACAGAACTGCTCTGATACCACTTTTGTCACGCCCCGAACCAGGGGGCGAGACCGGCACTCGGTGCCTCACCTATCCTTGCGTACCAACTTGCGACTAAGAGACTCTGAACATATGATGTCATACTTTGGCCATGGGCCACATTGCAAGATAACTGCGAATGCTGAATAAATATCAATATAAAACTGGGCCGACAAGGTCGTCATATGACAAACCAACTAAATATACATACAAGGCCTACAAGCCTAACAAGCCTAACATGCTGCACTAACTGACAGGATATATCTATAAGCCTCTACTGGTGGATATACTGTGATCAGAACAGCTTCCCGACCTACTCATAACATATATACAATATACACAATATGTACATAAAGCTCTAGACCCGGAAACTCCGAAAGGCATGGAGCTTACCGATCAAGCTGAACTCGGGCAACACTTAATGAGGAGGTATACCCGTCTGTCTGTCTGAACCTGCACGCATGAAATGCAGCGCCCCCAGAAAAGGGACGTCAGTACGAAAAAATTTACCGAGTATGTAAGGCACTATACTGAAAGTTGAAACTGAACTGATAATATAATAACTGAAAGCAATTGGAAGTCAATGATAATTTGAAGATATGCTTACCTGCTGATACTGACTCAACTCTCTCAATATAGTAAGTAAAATAGTTGTCCGGCCTTATAAGACTCGGTATATATATAACTGCTCTGCCGTAGTAGGCTCGCTCATAGGCGCTCGGCCATACTAGGCTCTGTATCTCGGCTAACTGGGCTCGCTCACAGGCGCTCGGCCACAGTAGGCTCGGTATATAACTTTCCATCTGATCAGAGGTTGCCCAATAGGGGCCTGCCCATCGATTATAGCTCGATGGTAATGAAAATACTGTAATACTGTATATATAGGCTTGCTGCTCTCTTGACTGGAAGAAGACAATACTAAAATTGAATATAGAGTCTCGATAAGGAATAATATTGTAACTTATGAGACTAGAATAGTGTGAATAAATTCATGAATATGAACTTCTCTTTTGTCTCATTACTAACACATGTAGCTACGAGATCATGCCAAAATGAAGGAAGGCTTAGCCTTAACATACCTGAGCTGATTTTCTTGAGAAAGATTACACCGTACTCCTTAAAATTACAAAAACTCACGCTATATTATGTTGTGAAGTTTCAAATGAGTTATGGAGCTCCATCCGAATTCCTCTCATCAACCAGATTCAAAAGTCCAATGATGAATAAGGCAGCGGATTGAGTCGGAGCAAAAATGTTTAATTTAGAAGAAAAGTTGCACACTGTCTTCAAGTACCAACCTTTCAATGAAATGGCTCTTCAACAAATCCTTATGGACCTCATTAATGAGAAAGAGAAGCTCCCACTGATATACTGTCTACTACTTCAATCGGTTAAAAAAAAGGGCTCCTCGAAAGTTGACGAACAAATTTGTGTATAAAGTCCAAATTCAATATTTCATCCCACTATTTTCTTCGAATTTCTTCTTCTAAGTGTGACCCCTATGCAACAACTTTAAGAGTCATTAAATTGAATTGGGGGGTGCTTCCACGTTGTTGGTTATTTATCCCCAACATTTAACCAACATCTTAATTAATAAATCCCTACTTCCTTAATAAAATAATTAATCTCTCATTAACCAATAATCAACCAATTACCCACATAATTAAAAATTATCTCAACTTACTTAAAATACTACTTACTTTTAATATACTTTATATAACTTACTATAATATACTTTACTATCATAGTCATGCGGTACCATATAAAATAAATACATACACTATTATTTCATTACAACATCCATGTAAAAATTCTCAACTTATAATTTTCATAGTCTCTTATAAAGAGTAAACGTTCTCGTACACTTAATTCTTAAAATGATAGAAAGATAATCTTCTTTTTTTGTGAGAAAATAATTTCTATATTTACAATAAAGAAAATCTCCTAAACTTTCTTATATTATGTGCATAATTTACCATATTCGAAAATAGTAATAATGGTAACTATCCAAAATTATACTTATAAAACTTTTACTAAAATATTCCACTTAAAAGAAATACCACATTAACATAATATCTAACGGTATCAATGTTGTTAAACTTACAGAGTCTTACAATAACATAGTCACAAATCCTCTATAATCTCATGAATGGTCTTAATCCCTTCTGGCTCATATGGATTACTACGACTAATTCTAATATTAAATTACGGAATGTAACAGGTCCTCATTGGGATTAGCACCCATGAACACCGGAGGATCCAACTGAAGAAACCTGTTCACCCTGGAACCATTAGAATCCCCTTGTTGGCTAGAAGAAGTGGGTGCAACATTTGATCTCTGGGGTTGAGAAGCCACTATCTGTGTTAGCATCTGGATAGCTCCCCTAAGATCAACACCAGAAACACCAGAATCGGAAGCTTGGACTGGAGGTGGAACTGGTATATCAGTTGGAGGGACCGTTGCACCCTCAGTAGGTATAGGGATAGGTGCGGTCTGATCAGTCATATTAGAGTCAGGCAGTGTAGTAACTGGAGGAATGTTCTTACTCCCGGGTGCTCAACCGCATCATCAATTATAGGATGAACTGTCACTCCTGGGGTGACATTGACTCTTTGGCCAGTTCTTGCCTTCTTCTTAGGTGCCATGTACTGAAAATTAGAGCAATGTAGGAGTTAAAGGAGGAATAATCTTACAACCAGCTTTATCGCACGATCAAGAACATGAAAAAAGGGTATTATTCCTAAATGCCCATGTAGCATCCTAATTAAAGATGTGGTCGACAACACACCGATAATAAGGACTCTACTAGATACGGCTCCGAGACATCCTAGGACACTTTAAAACCTTAGGCTCTGATACCACATTTGTCATGCCCTAAAACCGAGGAGCGCGACCGGCGCTCAGCCGAGTAAACCGGGCAAAACAAGACTGTTAGCTTCTTTATTCCCAATTCACCCTTAGTCAAGAAAAGACATGATTTCATGATTTCATAAATTATACAACAAGAAGTTCATACATACGATGCTAAATCATTTGATTAGCCATTGTGCCTTTACGTCTCAAAATACGTATTTCTTATAGTTCGAATGGAACAAGTGATCAAACACAACATAACCGGTTCAATATTCCAAACAACCATATACAACCCACATAGTTTCTACGGAGCCTCTAAAGATACAAAAGAGAGTAAAGATGGTGCCCGCAATAAGGCCCTAACTATACCTCAAAAGTGACCACAATATAAACAAAAGGTACAATACATGACCTCGGAATGAAATGGGGCTCACCGAGTCTGCTGAGAAGATGATGATGTATCACTAACAGTGATCAACATTGTCTGCTATGTAACCACCTGCATCCATTTCAAGATGCAGCGCCCCAGGCAAAAGGGACGTTAGTACCGTCGAATAGTACTAGTATGTAAAGCTAAAACACCATCTCAATAGAATGGACAATAATACAAGGGGAAAATAGTCATGAGTTTAATAAGAGCTTTAAAACAATACTAAAACATTAAGTAAGGATCACATAAGTTCTCAAGTTAATTTCCATCTTATTAGGCTGGGTAATCTTTAATTCCATATGCCACAATCCACAATACCACTGTGTTCTTACACGGAGTCCGATCTCGACCCGATCGGCTAGGTCATCTCATTTGAGATATCACCCATATCCACAATTTTAATTATCATTTCCAGCACAGTTACCACCATGTGTGCGGCATGGCGTCCGATCACGTCCCGATCGGCTAGGCCATCTCACCTGAGACATCAACCATAACCACAATTTCAATTATCTCACATCATAGTTCTTTCATATTCTTTCGATTCATTGGCACTAGTAATCACGATTACAAATCATTCTTGGAACTTGGCCGTATTTCATAATTTCAATCCCCTTTTCCACATTCAAATATCATTATCATAATCATTATCAACAACAATAAGGCTTTCCATTCAAGACAGTAAGTTCACATAACACAACAATTTGGGAATCTTAGGCACATAGAGGCTTTTCATACAATTTGGCATAACAACCTTTATTTCTATCTCGACGTGAAGTCATAACATTTCTAACACATATTCCACATTTTGAACATATATCCTTCGACACACCCACATTAAGAATAGCCAATTCAATAATGATCAAGGTCATACTTCAATTACATGAACACCATGGAATTCTATTCTAAGAAGAAGGGGGTTTAGCCATACATACCTCAATCCTTCTCTTAATGATACTACAATGATCTACTATACTAAGCAACTTCAATCTACAATGAAAACATCCAATGAAATCAATATTAGTAACGAATTCCATAGTTTAGGCCATTTATGCATTTTATCAAACACCTAGTAGGCATGAATCTTTACATCTCTTACCCAAAGAATTAGTTCATCCAATTACTACCATTTACCAATAATTTATCCCACCATCCTTCTTGAACAATCCATAATTCCAAACATCACATACATGACCATCCATCCACCCTCAACTAACAAAATTCCATCAAGTAATCACCTTTCAATCTCTACAATGGTTGTGTATTTAAATTGGGAACTTATGGCTTTCAATCACCATACCATAAGTTCCAATACTTAATTCATTCTCATATTCTCATAATATATCCATACATGTAAGTCTAAGGGTGTAGGATTACATTTTGGAAGAAATCTTGCAAAACCCTCCTTTGAGTTCTTGAAAAATTTTCTTGAAGATCTATGTATTTTATGGAGGATTGAGTTAGTTTTAGGGTGGAATTGATGGAATGAAACACCAAATTAGTAGGCATTACTCACCTTGAAGATGGGGGAGTTGGAAGTCTTGAGAGAGTGGAGGAAAACCCCAAAGTTCAGTCAAGAAAAATGGGGTAAAATGAACCCCGAATGAGTATATAGCATTTCGGGCGTCATAGGCAGTGTGGGGCGCTACCTGTGGCCCAATTTCCAGAACCTCAAAAATCACCAGCGCCAGGGCTGGCGCCCCACGCTACCCTTGGCGCTGGCGATGGGAAATCTTTTCTATTTCGCCCGAAAATGGGCATAACTCTCTCATACGATATTCGAATTCGACGATTCTTTTTTCTATGGCTCCGTAATTTCAATACGGATCTAATGCTTCAATCAAAACTGAATTTGAAACTCCTTTTCCAAATGTGATACCACATATACGCGAAGAAACAACGTCGTTGAAACACTTTTGATGTTAAAATAATGCGATTCCACCCGATAGGTCTCCTTTGATACTCGAATACGTTATTCCCAAATACCATTGTCGCACTTTAAAATATTAAATCATTAGGAAAGTTTAACGGGGCCTTACACCAAGCCATGCGAATTGTGATTATTAGCACGTGACTACACCGTGCAGCGTGTGGATATCGATCCATCCCCTTAGGGTCACCCTCTTGTCACGACCCCAAATTCCTACCTTAGGATGTCGTGATGGCACCTAGTCTAAGACTAGGTAAGAATAACAAAAAAGAGAATATGACAAAAATATCGACTAAAACATGATATAAACTGATAAGTCTCATAATAATCTCATTGATGAATCACAGTTACAATATTTTCAAAAATAGGTGAACCTGAGTCATAAGCTCTACAGAACTGTCTGATAATTGGATAAAAAATAATAAGGACATGGCGGGAGGTGACTCCGAGGCCTGCGAGCATCGGGCAGGTATACCTTGAAATCTCTGGAAATGACTGAATGATCACTAACGTCCAGCACGAGCAGATGTACCTAGATTTGCACAAAATTGTGCAAAAGTATAGCATGAGTACACCACAATGGTACCCAATAAGTATGAAGTCTAACCTTGGTAGAGTAGCAATGAGGTCAGGTCCAGACAGCTACTAGGACTAGAAAACTGAACAGAGTATAGTATATTCAAATAATAAAAAGCGAGGAAAAAGAATGACAATAAGGAAGTTCAATAATGTAAGCTAACAGCGGAGTTTAAAGAAATAAAGGAAACAAGGAATGAACATATGAAAAGAACAACAAGGAATCAATGCGAACAATTACAAGTAAGACAAACGAAGAAATAACAAAACTGTTCAACCAACAAACCATACACCAAGAATCACAACTGAGATACCACGCCTCATATTCACATTTCACAATCTTTCCTTATATCACCGCGTGAGCCTTGCATTTATTTTTTCAAAACATTTTCCCGAAATAGCTACATGCGTTTTAGCCCCCTTATCTCACCGCGTCGCTTCAAGTAAATTCCTTAATAGAAATACATGTATATATCCCATATTATCTCACCACATGTGTATCAAACCATATCCTTATACCACTGTATGCGTATCAATATCACAACACAGTAATTAACTCGCACCACATGTTCCTATATGCCACAACACTCGCCAAAATCAACAATACCAATGTTACCATAACATATAGACCATGCTCAATCACAATGTGTACAAAAATCTAAATAACAACAAAATGGATGAGGAGTACTCAATAAGGAAAGATATCTCAACGGTTAACAACTTCAACCTAAATGTGATAATGGCTTTCACAACTTCAATATCGATATCCCAACAAGAAGATATTCCACGAAATAAGAACTTCAAGTAAGAGTAATTCAACAATAAAAGGGGTAACAAGAAAATAAGGGAGGTAGCAACATCAACTAAAGCATATAAGAGCAATTCAAACAATAAAGGATAGAACAAATGCTAACAACGTCAATTAGAGCATGTGAGAGTAAATTCCACAATAAAAGATGTAACATGTTATAACAAATTCAATTAAATACATGGAAGAAGTCTAAAAGTCTAAACCGGTCAAAATACCACACAGACCAAATCAACTCTCGAAAATAGCTTTTACCCTAAAATTTGGCTCCACGCGGCTCAAATCTAACCAAAAATGACTTAATATCATCAAAAAATATGCAAGGGAAACCAATTACGATAGATAAAGCTTTGATCTTTACACAATTCCCCAAAAGTCAACCTTGGGTCTAGGGGTTGATTTCGACAACCCATAACCTCATGAGTCTAATTATGCGTTTTATTTTCAAATTCGAGTCCAAATCGAATCTCAAAACTCAAATCTTCGTATTTCAAAACGTTTGACAAAGATTCCCAAATTTCCTCTTTGATTCTTGTAAATTTGATGTTAAATGTAAGATATAATCATAAAATATAATTGGAAATTGATTATAATCACTTACCCAATATTTGTAGATGATAATGCCCTCTCCAAATCGCCTCCTACCGAGTCTAGGGTTCTAAAATGAAAAGAATGATATGAAATCCTAACTCCTAGCCCTTTTGTTCAGTTGCAGATGTCGCAATTATGACAATTGCAAACCCACACAATTGTGCAGAAAGTTTCGCAATTTGCGGCTATTGACATCCTAAGTGGGAAGTTGCAAATGCGACATAGGCTTCGCAATTGCGAAGCCTTCTCCCTTGGCAAATGCGACTAAAATGTCGCAAATGCGAACCTACCCATAATAGCATATACTTCGCAATTGCGAGTGAGGCATCGCAATTGCGATACCTGACCCGCTTGTTCACTTTGCAATTGCGAGGTTGGTGATTACTGCGACATCAGAGACACCATCAGACATGCAACATGTAATTGGGTCCAAACCATTCTGAAACACGTTCGAAACTCACCTGAGCCCTCGGGGCTCCAAACCGAACATCCACACAAGTCTAAAATTATCATACAAACTCGCTCGTGCAATAAAAATGACAAAATAACATCTAGAATTACGAATCGGGCATCAAAATGCATGAATTTTAAAAGAAAACTCAAAAACTTATAGAATTGCAACCAAGCGTCCGAATCGTATCAAACCAACTCCAAATGTCACCAAATTTTGCAGACAAGTTCCAAATAGCAAAATGGACCTATTCCAAGTCCCAAACCAAATTCCGAACCCGATAGCCAAAGTCAACCTATGGTCAAATTTGGGAAAAACTTCTAAACCTCAAATTGCCATCTTTCGGCAAAACAAGAAAAAGCAACCTAGGGACCTCCGAATTTGATTTCGGGCTGACGCCCAAGTCCAAAATCATGATACAATCCTATAGGATCCATCAAAACACCATTCCAGGGTAATTTTCACAAAAGTCAAACTTTGATCAACATATTTAACTTAGGCTTCTAAACCAAGAACCGACGGTCCAAATCAATCTGAAACCTTCCCGGAATGAAACTAACCAATCCCTCGAGTCATAAAATCAGAAATACACATATGTGAAGCATCAAAAGGTGAATTGGGGTTTATATACACAAAATGACCGGTCTGGTCGTTACACCTCTCATGTTTCTTCTTGATGGTGTACACGCGGCTTGAGAAAAGCTGATCAGTGGTTTGATTCAGTTATTGAATTTTAGAGACAAATATGGCATGTGTTTGATTTGGTTGTTGCATTTTATCTTTACTTTCAATTTCCATGGTTGTTTACCTAATTTATTTGCATATCTACTTTATATGATGGATTGTTGACTGAGCAGAGTACGTTAAGTTATTGTGTGCACCAAGGGGTTTTTGTCACGACCTCAAATTCCCACCTTAGGATATTGTGATGACACCTTGTCTCTAAGACTAGTAAAGCCTAATACATGTTGAGTTAAAAGAACAATTGAGAAATTTGTTAGAAAAAGGTTTAATCCGGCCAAGTGTGTCGCCTTGGGACGCACCGGTCCTTTTTGTAAGGAATAAAGATGGGTCACTGAAAATGTGTATTGACTATCGGCAGCTCAACAAGGTCACAATCAAAAATAAATACCCACTACCAAGGATAGATGACTTGTTTGATCAATTTCAAGGTGTCAGGTACTTCTCCAAAATTGATTTAAGATCTGGGTATCATCAATTGAAGATCAGGGAGCAGGATATTCCGAAAATAGCGTTTAGGACCCGATATGGGCATATTGAGGTTCTAATGATGTCTTTTGGGCTAACAAATGCACCGGAAGCCTTCATGGATCTTATGAACCGAGTTTTCAAGCCGTTCCTCGATTCCTCTCTGATAGTGTTCATTGACGATATTCTTGTATACCCACAAAGTCGAGAGGACCATGCTGATCATCTTAGGATAGTTCTGCAAACCCTACATCAGCACCAGTTATTTGCAAAGTTTTCAAAGTGTGAATTTTGGCTTGAATGTGTCACATTCTTGGGTCATGTCCTCTCTAGTGAAGGGATTAAGCTTGACCCTCAGAAAATTACAGCTGTAAAGAATTGGCCGAGGCCTACAACTCCACCAGATATTCGCAGTTTCTTAGGCTTAGCTGGATATTACATAAAGTTTGTGGAGGGGTTTTCTATCCTTGCTTCTCCGTTGACTAAATTGAAGCAGAAGGCAATTAAGTTCCAGTGGTCAGATGCATATGAAAGGAGTTTCCAGGAATTGAAAGCAAGATTGACTACGACACTGGTGTTGACTTTGCCAAAGAGTGCAGATGGATTTGTGGTATATTATTATGCTTCAAGAATTGGGGTTGGATGTGTATTAATGCAACAGGGAAAGCTGATAGCTTATGCTTCTAGGCAACTCAAAAATCATGTAAAGAACTATCCAACACATGACTTAGAACTTGCGGCGGTGGTATTTGCATTGAAAATTTGGCGTCATTATTTATATGGGGTCCATGTAGATATATTCACTAACCATAAGAGCCTTCAATATATTTTCAAGCAGAAGGAATTGAATCTGAGGCAGAGAAGACGGCTTGAGTTACTCAAGGACTACGACATCGATATCCTGTATCACCCGGGAAAGGCCAATGTTGTGGCGGATGCTCTTAGCCGAAAATCTATAGGTAGTTTGGCTCAGTTGGAGGTATATCAAAGTCCATTGGCCAAGGAAGTTCACCGATTGGCTAGTTTGGGAGTTTGTCTTGAGGACTTTAGTGAAGGAGGGGTGATTGTACAAAATAGGACTGAATCATCACTTGTGGTGGAAGTTAAGGAGAAACAATAAAACGATCCATTATTAGGGCAATTAAAAGAGGGAATTCATAAACATAAGACCATGGCCTTTTCTCTTGGCATGTGTGATGGTACACTAAGGTACCAAGGGCGTCTATGTGTTCCAAATATAGATGGTCTCCGGAAAAGAATCATGATAGAGGCTCACACCTCTAGGTATTCCGTGCACCTGGGTTCTACGAAAATGTATCATGAACTTAAGGAAGTCTACTGGTGGAATGATATGAAGAGGAATGTAGTGTACTTTGTGGTAAGATGTCCAAATTGTCAGCAAGTGAATGCCGAACACCAAAGGCCCGGTGGTTTGACACAAAACATAGAAATTCCAATGTGAAAGTGGGAAATGATTAATATGGACTTCATGATAGGATTACCCTATACTCCTCATAAGTTTGACTCAATTTGGGTGATTGTGGATCGACTCACGAAATCAGCATACTTCTTGCCGGTTAAGGCTACCGATACAGCGGAACAATATGCTCAGTTGTATATCAAAGAAATAGTCAGGCTGCATGGTACTCCGGTTTCCATCATTTCTGATCATGGAGCACAATTCACTACTAATTTTTGGAAGACATTTCAGCAAGGTTTGGGTACTCAGGTGAATCTTAGTACAACCTTTCACCCGCAAACTGACGGGCAGGCAGAGCGGACTATTCAGACGCTTGAGGATTTAAGTCACATTGGGTGTCAATGGCGAATTCTAACCCTCATTCGAGGACAAATGATCTTAAGCGAGGGAGAATATAAGGCCCCGTTAAAATTTTCTAATGATTTAATATTTTAAAGTGCGACAACGGTATTCGGGAATAACGTATTCGAGTATCAAAGGAGACCTATGAGGTGAAACCGCATTATTTTGACATCAAAAGTGTTTCAACGACGTTGTTTCTTCGTATATATGTTGTATAACATTAAGCAAAAGAGCTCCAAATTCAGTTTTTATTGAAGCATTAGATCCGTATTGAACTTACGGAGCCATAGCAAAAAGAATTGTTGAATTCGGACATCGTATGAGAGAGTTATGCCCATTTCCGGGCAAAATAGAAAAGATTTCCAATCGCCAGCGCCCAGGGTAGCGTGGGGCGCTAGCCCTGGCGCTGGGATTTTTGAGTTTCTGGAAATTGGGCCACAGGTAGCGCCCCACGCTGCCTGTGACGCCCAAAATGCTATATACTCATTCAGGGTTCATTTTACCCCATTTTTCTTGACCGAACTTTGGGGTTTTCCTCCACTCTCTCAAGACCTCCAACTCCCTCATCTTCAAGGTGAGTAATCCCTACTAATTTGGTGTTTCATTCCATCAATTCCACCCTAAAACTAACTCAATCCTCTATAAAATACATAGATCTTCAAAAACTTTCTTCAAGAACTCAAAGGAGGGTTTTGCAAGATTTCTTCCAAAAGGTAATCCTACACCCTTAGTCTTACATGTATGGATATATTATGAGAATATGAATATGAATTAAGTAATGGAACTTATGGTATGGTGATTGAAAGCCTTAAGTTCCCAATTTAAATACACAACCATTGTAGAGATTGAAAGGTGGTTACTTGATGGAATTTTGTTAGTTGAGGGTGGATGGATAGTCATGTATGTGATGTTTGGAGTTATGGATTGTTCAAGAAGGATGGTGGGATAAATTATAAGTAAATGGTGGTAATTGGATGAACTAATTCTTTGGGTAAGAGATGTAGAGATTCATGCCTACTAGGTGTTTGATAAAATGCATAAATGGCCTAAACTATGAAATTTGTTACTAATATTGATTCCATTGGATGTTGTCATTGTAGATTGAACTTGCTTAGTATAGTAGATCATTGTAGTATAATTAAGCGAAGGATTGAGGTATGTATGGCTAAACCCCCTTCTTCTTAGAATCGAATTCCACGGTGTTCATGTAATTGAAATAAGACCTTGATCATTATTGAATTGACTATTCCTAATGTGGTTGTGTCAAAGAATATATGTTAAATATTTATTCTAAATGTTTTTATCATCTCATCTTGCCTTTTGAGGATATGTTAAAAATGTGAAATATGTGTTAGAAATCTTATGACGTCATGTCAAGATTGAAATAAAGGTTATTATGCCAAATTTTACGAAAAGTCTTTATGTGCCTAAGATTCCCAAATTGTTGTGTTATGTGGACTTACTGTCTTGAATAGGAAGCCTTATTATTGTTGATAATGATTATGATAATGATATTTGAATGTGGGAAAGGGGGCTGATATTATGAAATACGGCCAAGTGCCAAGAATGATTTGTAATCGTGATTACTAGTGCCAATGAATTGAAAGAATATGAAAGAACTATGATGTGAGATAATTGAAATTCTGGTTATGGGTGATGTCTCAAGTGAGATGGCCTAGCCGATCGGGCCGTGATCGGACGCCATGCCACACACATGGTGGTAACTGTACTGGAAATGACAATTGAAATTGTGGATATGGGTGATGTCTCAAATGAGATGACCTAGCCGATCAGGTCGAGATCGGACTCCGTGTAAGAACACAGTGGTATTGTGGATTGTGGTATATGGCACTAAAGATTACCCAACCTAATATGATGGACATTAACTTGAGAACTTATATGATCCTTACTTGATGTTTTAGTATTGTTTTAAAGCTCTTATTGAACTCGTAACTGTATCCCCCTTGTATTATTGTCCATTCTATTGAGATGGTGTTTTAGCTTTACATACTTGTACTATTTGACGGTACTAATGTCCCTTTTGCCGGGGGCGCTGCATCTTCAAATGGATGCAGGTGGTTACATAGCAGACAGTGTTGGTCGCAGTTAGTATTACATCATCATCTTCTCAACAGAATCGGTGAGCCCCATTTCATTCCGGGGTCATGTTTTGTACCTTTTGTTTATATTGTGGTCACTTTTGAGGTATAGCAGGGGCCTTGTTGTCGGTACCTACTTTACTCTCTTTTGTATCTTTAGAGTCTCCGTAGACACTATGCGGGTTGTATATGGGTGTTGGGAATGTTGAACCAGTTATGTTGTATTTGATCACTTGTTCCATTCGAACTATAAGAAATATGTATTTTGAGACTTAAAGTTGCAATGGCTAATCAAATAATTTAGCATCGTATATATGAACTTCTTGCAGTATAATTTATGAAATCATGTCTTTTCTTGATTATGGGTGAATTGGGGATAAAGAATCTAACAGGCTTGCTTGGCCGGATTTACTCGGCTGAGCGCCGGTCGCGTTCCTCGATTTTGGGGCGTGACACGTGGTCACGTGCTCAAAATCATAATCCGCACGACATAGCCACCTTCTTAAAATTCAATGTGCATGGCGTGGTCACATTCTCATAATCATAATCTGTACGGTGTTGTCATGTGCTTATAATCACAATATGTGCAGCATAATCACGTGCTCATAATCATAATATGAACGGCGGGGTCACGTGCTCATAAAACACAATTCGCACGGCGTGGTCACGTGCTCCCAGTTCAATCCATTTTACACGAAAAACATATATAACAAAATACATGTATATGATCAATGAATATTAAATTTTATACTCCTAGACTGGTATAGTCAGATGCTAAGGTGTATGCATGCGCAAAGTGTGCTATAGCTCAAATCAGGCAATTGGATCACGAAAGAAGCAATTATCAGGTTCAATCAAGATATTAACCTCTATGTGATCTCAAATGTGATTCAAATACCTCACAATAGGGGTACAAATATAATAAACATCACATTATTAAGCTTAGCAACCAATTCAAGACACATCATAGCCTAAGCACTACCTCGAGCATGAATAATACCCCGATGTACGCACATGGGCTCAACCCCACACATGTGCGCCACCCATAGCATGTAGCTATCAGAAATAACTCAGGCAACTAGTGGATCAACCAAGTTTAGGTAAGATACTTATCTCAAGCAAGCTAAATCGATACTCGAAGCGCCATCCCGTGCGAATTAACCTCTGAACGGCTTGAAACTAGCCAAAAAAAACTCCAAAATATCAAATAATGTCATAGGAATCAAATTCAAACGATAAAGATTGAATATTTAATCAAGTACTCAAAGTCAACCAAAGGTTCAATCCGAGCCCGCATCTCGGAACCTGACAAAACTCATAAATTCTGACAACCCATTCGCATACAAGTCCAACCATACGAGTTTTATCCAATTCCGACTTCGAATCGATGTTCAAAACCTAATTATTCACTTTAGAAATGTTTTTGACAAAAAACCCAATTTCTCTTTTAGATTCAACTATCTAATGCAAAAATTGAAGATAGAGTCGTGAATAATAATTAAAATCGAGTCAAGAAAAATTATCAAGTCAAGTATACTTACCCCAAAACAAGTGGAGAAAATAGCCCCAAGTATCCAAATCCGAGCTCCCAATTTCAAAATATGATAAAATAAACTGAAAGTCCGAAAATAGAATCTTAAAGGCTGAAAGTTGCACCTTTTTTTAAACAGCCAAACATGGTTGCTATTGCTAAAGCTGAAACACGCACAAGGAACCAGCAATACCACTTCAAATCAGCTCTAAATAAGCTTAAACTTTAACTTCTAATTCTTACGAGCATTTACAAAGGGTTTTAATAATACCCATCAATGTTCAAAATTCAAACTAACTATATTAAGCTTTTAATTCCTAAATCCCAATATTCAAAGCTTTGGTGGTACATTTTTATTTTTCTTCAATTATCCACAACCAATTCTAGACTATATTACGATTTTAGCTTTGCATAATAGCACCCATATGATTCAACAAATAGAAGTCAAAGTATACTATTGTAGTATATTTTATAATATTATAATATATTATTACAGTATGTTGCATATTATTATAATATACCGTTGACGTATATTGTATACTGTTACAGTCTACTGTTGCAGATATTTGTATACTCTTATGGTATATTGTATATCGTAGTAGTATATTATTGGGTAAATGTGCTCTTCTTTTTTTACCTGAAACATTTGATCTTAATCACCTCAAATCAACTCCAAATATGACTAATTTTTAGTATGAACTTTCTGAAGGTATTATAAGTAATATTTTATAACATGCACTTCGAATCAAACAATAAATCTTCAAAATAAAATTTCAGATTCAGGAGCTTCAAGCACAACAATGATGGGTCTTCAATCACAAACAAAAGTTCAGATCTTGGAAGCTTAATATATAACCACAACAATACATGGGATCAGAAACACAAATAAATACATAAAAAAGGTATTTGAACAAAAAATGACATTGATATGAAAAGAAGATTTTGAAATGTACTAATATAGAAAGAGAATTTTGGAGTGAAATTGATGTAATATAATGTAGAAATTTGTATTCTAAAATTTATGTAGAAAATTCAAAAAATAAAACATTGCGAAAATACATGAATTTGTACTGAGTTTTCATCATCCACTAAGACAAAGCTATAGAGTTTTTGAAAAGGGAAGGAAATGTTTGAGTGTGGGACTATGTGTGTTAAGAAAAATTGACGAGGGGAATGGAATAGGGTGGGCCGGATAATATTTGGGCTGAATTGATAAAAATTATAGAGAAATTATCACTTTATACCGATTAATCCCAAACTATTTACCATTTGATACCCAAGCCTAGAGGATTTACTTTTTCTACTTACGCGGCCCAAACTATTAAACCCGGCCCACCCAAGTGGATTCCCCTCATTTAATTTGCCTCTTTTAATTTTTCTGAAGACCGAATATTCACCTAGTTGTTCCCTTCGCTTTTCAAAAACCTCATATCCAAACTATAAAAAATTCATCGGCAGTTACACACTTAACCATTCCTTTGACGTGAGAATTTTTTTTAGATTTCATTTCTATCTTCTTCTAATAGAAGTTTCTCAGCGAAATTTTTGGATTTCAAAGTACATTTTGAGAAAGTGAGTTTTAAAAATCATAGACTTTTTGTGGTTTTGTTTGTACTTTGTTATTCGCTGTCTATGGGTTGTTGCATTTCAGTATGGGGTTGTCACGACCCAAAATCCACGTAGCCGTGATGGCACCTAACCCGAGTGCTAGGTAAGCCAAACATAGAGTAAGGTAACTCAAGTGAATGATCAATAAAAACAAGAATGAAAATAATTCTATTCAACTTCCCAATGACTGATAATACATGTCATGAGCCACTATGATTTATATTTACAAAACCGATATGGAGAATAAGTACAATATCTGCTTGAAATTTACATAAACATAATTTATGTCCTAAACTACTATGAACAAGAGGTAGCTTGAATCTAGAACGTGGAAATTTCTTCAATGCAAGGCTTCATCTCCCACAATTACGCAGCTCCAAAATCTCCACACAAGATGCAGAAGTGTAGTATGAGTACAACCGACCCCATATACTCTGTAAGTATCTTGACTAACCTCGGTGAAGTAGTGACGAGGTTTTAAGTTAAAACATACTCACTGTTTATTTTTACTGGTGCAGATGATAAGTAGAAAGAGAAAAATGAGATAGAGAAACGCGTAACTACATAATAAACGAAAGAAGAATACAAATGACAGAGGGCCCCATAATATTATCACTTCTCATTCTCACAACACTATACAGTAACAGAAATCAACAGAAAAGAATAACCACACTACTTTCCTCTGTTTCACAACACAATACGGTAACAAGAGAACAACAGCCGAGAATAACCACAATCAAAACCCATTTCAAAATAAGAACTGTCGTGGCGTGTGCTTTGTAGGAATATAAATTTTATTAAAATTAAATTCATAAAATAATTTGGACTATATTTTAAATTCAAGCTATATTTGTTCAAATAAATATTATGGGTTAATATAATTGAATTAATTATATAAGTCCAATATATATTGATTAAATAAATAAGTCTTAATCCACTGGGCTAGCCCATTTAATTAGGCTAAAGTGATGAGCCTATTTTATTAAGCCCAAGATGCCATCTTCCTTGAGACTCAGTTTGGTGACATGTGCCAAATGACGTGGCACACCAAGTCAGATGGAAGAGCAAATAGGATTGTGCCACATGTCAAAATGACAAGGCATACCAAATCAAATTAAAAGGCCAATGAAATCACGCTACGTGTGCAAGTGACATGTTCTGACCAATCAAATGGGGTCTTGTCACTCCTAAATCTGATTGGTCGGAAAGATTTTGTTCTCATCACAACTCTTCCCTCCCACAACTATAAATAGGGGTCTTCATAACTCAGAGAAAAAGACACCAGAAGTTATAACAAGAAGCAAGAGAGAGCTCGTGGATCAAATGCCGCAAATTTCTCTACAAGTTTCAAGCTTTAAGCAATTAAGTTCAATTTCAAGAAATCAAGTTCAAGCTCAAGAACAGAGAACAAATCAAGATTCAAGGAGTACGGGTTAAAATCAAAGTTCGTGCTAGTTGAATCCAAGATCATCGTTCGTGGCAACAAAGATTGATTCAAGATCAAGCTCAAATGTCTTGAATTTATTTACTATTGGAAAGAAGAATCAGAGGATTCATAGAGATTGTAAACTCATTTTATTTGAAATCAAATACTTTGATTGTTGCATTATATTCGGTCTTGATTGTATTTTCTCAATGCAAAATTATTGTCTACAAATTCTGGCACGCCCAGTGAGACAATATCTACCTCTCATCTCAACTTTTCAATCACCTAAGTTCAAGAACATCGAAATGTATTCAAAGAAAATCAACTCCAGATTAACTTCCACCAAGGCTGTGAATTCCAAGTTCTATGATGATGTGGAAATCATAATCGATGTTACATTTGGAAGCTTTGGGCCAATTACGAAGAGCAAAGCAAGCTCTCTAGGACAACAAGCACTCCAAGTGCCATCCGCATCAACCCATGTTTTCAGATCTTCATCCTCAAAAGAAGCAAGATATTCCACGAACGCACCCGAAGGAGGAAGCGATGTCACTGAAGAGATTAAGAAAACTCATGCACTGCTTGACCTCTTCGGATCCAAGAACTCTACTATAAAGGAAGCTGATGATGCTTCAAGTGATGGATCCTCCCCACTTACACCATATAGCGTGAGCAAATCGAGGATCAATCTGTGTGAAAATCCATGCTACTCTCCATCGTCCACAATAATCATGGAAGCCATGGTGACAAATGCTTCACCTGTGGAGGAGAAGTTGGCAAACTTGACGGAAGCAATCGCTGGCTTGACCAAATGCATGCAAAATCAAGATGCTAGAATTGACAAGCTAATAGATAGGGTAGGAATCTTGATGGAAGAAGAATTCACCCATGAACCTGGCAAGCTCCCAGAAGTTCCAGAGATTGATTCTACCCCAAGACATGTAGCATCCGCTAAGGCTATCCCTGCCTCATCTGAAGGGATGATTCCAATCGATCAATTGAAGGAGTTCATTGAAGGAACTATTAAGAATAAGTATGAAGTTGCTGCCAAGTCCTCCCTGACATACGCAAAATCGTACACTGCAAGGATCGATATGTTGAAGATGTCTGTTGGCTATTAACCTCCAAAGTTTTAACAGTTTGATGGTAAAGTCAATCCAAAGCAACATGTGGCACACTTCGTTGAGACATGCAACAACGCTGGGACTTATAGATATTACCTCGTCAAGCAGTTTGCCCGCTCGATAAAAGGAAATGATTTTGATTGGTATACAAACATCGAGGCGTGATCTATTGATAAATGGGATCAATAGAGAAATAGTTCCTCAATCGCTTTTATAGCACAAGGCGCACTGTGAGCATGGTGGAACTCATAAATACTCTTCAACGGAAGGGTAAACCAGTTATCTACTTTATCAATCGTTGGAGGAATGCAAGCCTCAACTGTAAAGACATTCTTAGTGAAGCTTCTGCAATAGAGATATGCATCCAAGGTATGCATTGGGGATTGCGCTAAATCTTGCAAGGTATCAAGCCCAACACATTTGAAGAACTTGCAACTCGTGCCCATGACATGGAATTGAGCATGACCTCTGCTGGAAATGAAAGGCTTCCCATCTATAAACCTCGCAAAGGGAACGACAAGTAAGAGTTCAGGAAATTGAGCAAGTTCGTACCCAAGTTTGAAAATAAAGAAGCTATGAATGTCAACACATCACCGGTGAAGTTCACGACGAAGGTGAGCAAGAAGCAGAGTATGAAATCCACTTCTTTTCAAGATAAGCCTAGTGGAAAGTTGACTCTATAAGAAATGCAAGAGAAGGAGTACCCATTTCTGGATTCTGACGTGCCTGCAATTGTTGAAGAGCTTATCGAGTTAAAGCTCCTTGAGCTTCTCAAGATAAAGCTTCCAAATGAAGCTGGGAAAACTGATGACCTAAATTATTGCAAATATCATCGACTTGTGAGTCATCCTCTTGAGAAGTGCCTTGTCTTTAAGGACAAAGTTATGGACTTCGCCTGTAAAAAGAAGATCGTGCTCGAAGATGAGAAGGCAAGTGTGAACCAAGTCTCTATCACCTTTTGCTCATTTAGTCCAAATGAATTATGCACTTTCAAACAAAGTAAAGATGAAGAATTACTGGAGAACAAAAAAGTTGAAGTTAATCAGCCTGATGATGATGAAGGTTGGATGTTGGTGACTCGTCGTAGGTTCCACAAAAAGAGCCCACGAAAAGAATCAATAGAACAATGAACAAGGAAAATGATGGTAAAAGCACCAAGAAAACATAATCTAGTTAAGCATTTGAAGAAGGCAAAAGTGGAAGTACACCACCCTCAAAAGCCAAGACATCCAGTGACCTTGGAGAAGTTCTTTCCAAGTTGGTTTGGCACTAAGATTTCTCATAATGGTAATGAGGCCTTTTGTTGCCATACTGGCAAAGAGGAAGAAAAGAATGATGACCTACCGTTGGCACCATCTTCGGAAGAGCTCATCGAGTCTATTCCTCAAGAAGTTAATACTTGCAAGAAAAAAGTTACGTTCACGGATGACGATCTTCTACTAGGTGACACTCCTCATAAGTGCCCGTTGTAACTGTTTTGCTATATGTGCGATGAAAGGGTAAATTGAATTTTGGTTGATGGAGAATCCTTAGTGAACATTTTGCCAATTCGTACAGTGAAAGAACTTGGTATCCCTATGAATGAATTCTCGGAATGTAGTGTGATTATTCAAGGATTCAACCAAGGGGGGCAAAGAGCCATAGGTGCAATCGGGTTGGGAATCACCATTAAAGATATGCAATCAAGTGAATGGCTGTATGTGATCGATGCAAAGACTTTATACAATGTCCTTCTTGGAAGGCATTGGATACATGAGAATAAAGTGGTTCCATCTACCTACCATCAATGTTTGAAATACTATGAGGGTGAAGTAGAGAAAAAGATAGCCGTTGATGACGAGCTATTAACTGAGGCTGAGTCACACTTCGCCGATACAAAGTTCTACTTGAAGAACCGCATTGTGAAGGAGCTAAAAGCTGATAATGTCATGAATGGTAAGAATAACGAGTCCATGACTAAGAGAGCTGAGGTGGTTGCCGGCGAAACTAAGGCTGTTGCTGATGAGGTATTCCCTAACTCAAATAAATCTCATGGAGGGAACACTGTGTCTTATGGCAAGAAAGTAACTCCTGTGCTCCGCTATGTCCCTAAAAAGAAGAAAGAGGTGGGAGAATCAGCCAAACTTCAAACCAATATGCCAAGGGAGTTAAATCTTCCGATCAAAAGAATTGAGGCAGTAAAGTTGCCCTCAACGCTACTCGCAGGGTTTGTGACCCAAAATCATTCGCAGGATGTGGCACTCTCTATGAAGCATACAGATGAAGGCTTTGATCCTAATGCTTACAGGCTATTTTCAAAAGTTGGATATAATCTCAATGAGCCATCAAAATTAGGGAAGCTCCCATCAGAAGCTGCTACGAGGCAACCACGAGAAGGTTTGGGATACAAGAAACAATCATTAGTGCACATCTCTAAAATAAGGGAGAGAAACAATTATATCACCTTGGAAGATGAATCTGCCGCTTCCAACAGCCTTCTGTCTTTGATCGACTAGGAAAATCAACTGTGGGGACTTCCGTATTGAGAGATTGGGTCCATTAAAGAAGAGGAACAAGTTCCAGAAAAATTATCAAAGCATAAGAACACCCGATTTTGCCCAGAATCCAGAAAATCTCTATGGATTTCCAAAGTTTAGTTCCTTCTAGAATGAGGCGATAAACAAAACTTGTGGTTTCATGTAAGGAAATACTGAAGGTAAAGCCATATATTGTGTTCCACACTAAAGAACGTGATGAAGATGAAGAAAGTGTGAGTGCTTCGTATCATGTTACTGCACAAGGTGAGCACAGTGTTTCATCTCTAATAGAGGATGACGAGAAATTGGAGGATGTTTCACTGTATTATCACATATCCTTCAACAATGGGGACCCTCAAGAAGATGAAGATACAAATGATGCTCTGCCTGAACTCGGAGAAGGGGTAAAGCCAACAGTTGACGCTTTGAAAGAAATAAACCTTGGCACCAACGAAAAACCAAGGCCCACCTATCTAAGTGATTTACTTGCACTCGATGAATAAAGCGCTTATATTGTGTTACGCAAAGAGTAAAGGGATGTCTTTGCTTGTATTTATAAAGATATGCCTGGCTTTGATCCCAAAGTTGCAGTCCATCTCGTCATGTTAAGAAAGCTCAAAGGCATTTTAGGCCGGACTTGGTTCCCCTGATTGAAACCAAATGTATCGAATCTAACTTTATTCGTGAACTTAAATACCCAAAATGGTTCTCAAGTATTATCCCTGTAAAGAAGAAGAATGGCCAGATTCGAGTGTGTGTTGACTTCAAGGATCGCAACAATGCATGTCCCAAAGATGAATTCCTGATTCCTATACCAGAGCTAATGATTGATGCTACTACTGATCATGAGGCAATGTCTTTCATGGACGGTTCGTCGGGATATAACCAATTTCGCATGGCACTAAAGGATGAAGAGCTTATTACATTCCGCACCCCAAGGGTATTTATTACTACAAGGTAATGCCTTTTGGCTTGAAGAACGTTGGTGCTACTTACCAAAGGGCTATGCAGAATATCTTTGATGACCTTCTCCATAAGAATGTCGAATAATATGTGGATGACTTGGTGGTAAAATCGAGAAAGAGGGGCGACCACTTGAAATATTTGAGGATGGTGTTTGAATTGCTCCGGAGGTACCAACTTAGGATGAATTCATTGAAATGTGCTTTTGGAGTTACTTCTAGAAAGTTCCTTGGTTTCATTGTCCGACATCGAGGGATCGAAATTGATCAAGCCAAAGTGGATGCCATTTTGAAGATGCTTGAGCCTCGTGATATTCATGAATTGAAAAGTCTGCAAGGAAAGCTAGCATACCTTAGGAGATTCATCTCAAACCTAGTTGGGAGGTGCCAACCATTCTGTCGCCTCAAGAAGAAAGGCGTTCCTTTCAAGTGGGAGCAAGCTTGTAGCAATGCCTAAGCCTCCTGTTTTGGCATCCCATGTACCTGGAAAGTTGTTGATACTATATATTTCAGCACAGGAAAGGTCTGTTGGGGCGCTGTTGGCCCAAGAAACTAGTGAAGGGAAAGAAAACTCCATTTACTACTTGATCAGGATGATGACACCAAATGAGCTGAATTATTCATCAATCAAAAAGTTATGTTTGGCACTAGTCTTCTCAATCTAAAAGTTGAAGCACTACTTTCAAGCTCATGTCATTCGTCTTATTTCTATAGAAAATCCCATCAAGTTTGTGATATCAAAACATGTCCTTAGTGATCGATTAGCAAGGTGGTACCTCTAGTTTCAACAATTTAAAATTGTGTACATCCCTCAAAAGGCTATAAAAGGACAAGCGTTAGCAGACTTCTTGGCAGATCACCCTATACCTGATGATTGGGATAACTGACGAACTACTTGATGAGGATGCAATGGTCATTGAAGTTCAACCTCCTTGGAAGATGTACTTTGATGGTGCTGCACATCGCGAAGGAGCTGGTGCTGGCATAGTATTTGTCACCTCTCAAGGCGAAGTTCTGCCCTACTCTTTTACGTTGACGCAACTCTTCTCTAACAACATTACTGAGTATCAAGCATTAATACTTGTGCTTGAAATGGCTGTCGAAATGAAGCGGTTGCAATTGCAAGTATTTGGGACTTCAGTTATTGATCAACTACCTTTTAGGTAGTTACGAGGTCAAAAAACCTGAACTACGCCCATATCATGATTATGCTAAAACATTAATAGGATGGGTCGGTGACGTGACTATTCAACATGTGCCAAGGAAAGAAAACAAGAAGGATGATGCTTTAGATGCCCTAGCTTCATCGCTAACCCTTCCTGATCAAGCGCAAGTTACTATCTGCCAAAAATAGGTAGTACCACCGCCAAATGAGGGTCAAAGTGAAGAAAGTGAACTCGAGCATCTTGTCGCTGTTTCTGAAACTGAGAAGGAGGAATGGCGACAACCCATTATCGATTACTTGAGCTACAGGATACTTCCAGAAAATCCGAGGAGAAGGACTGAAATTCGCCATCGTGCACCACGTTTCCTTTACTATAAAGATACCCTATACAAAAGATCATTCGAGGGGGTACTCTTGCGATGGTTAGGGGAAGATGAAACACTCCAAGATTTGCAAGAAGCACACTTTGGGGTATGTGGATCACATCAGTCTGGACTAAAGCTCTACTTCCATATAAAAAGTATGGGATATTATTGGTGATCGATGGTAAAAGATTGCTTGGACTACGCTCGAAGATGTAAGGCTTGCAAATTTCATGAAAATTTTATTTATCAGCCCCCCGGAGTGTTGCACCCGACTGTTGCTTCCTGGTCGTTTGACGCTTGGGGATTGGATGTTGTTGGACCACTGCCAAAGTCCTCTGGTGGGCACCTATACATCTTGGCTGCAACTAATCACTACTCAAAATGGGCTGAAGCAGTTGCTCTTAAGAAGGTAAAGAAGAAAAATGTTGCAAGTTTCATCCGAGTAAACATAATCTATCGCTTTGTCATTCCTCGTTACATAATAATGGTTAATGGCAAGCCATTCGACAACTCAACACACACCAACACAGCCGACCCCTCATTCACTTATCTATGGAGTCGAAACCGTTTTGCCACTTGAGCGTCAAATATCTTCATTACAATTAGCTATCCAAGAAGGGATCACAGATGAAGAAAATGCTTGACTTCGACTAGTAGAGTTGGAGGCTCTTGATGGAAGCTTATTCAAGTTGAGTTTACAAGCGGGTTGATGCAGATGGCGTGAGTATCGGCCATATCAATGACAAATTCTTAAAGAAGTATTATCCTTGAAGTTGTAACGCTCCTTAACGCAAGAGCAAAAATTGCATGTTACTCCTGGGCCCGAATAGTATAAACTGTGTACAGCCCAATAAAAAATTCCGCTAGGTTGAAAACCTCGAAATAGGCGGCCTAGGCAAAAGTTAGGATATAAAAAAAACCACCCATTCTGAACTACGGTATGACTTGATCCCCTTCACCGAGGTATGTAGGCAGCTTAGAGTTTCATTCTAAGTTCAGTTGTATGAGTTCAAAAGATATATAGTGCCCTAATCATTGTTCGAATGAAGCATGATGAAATGTAATCTATTCCATCAGTACTTGAAAATCGAGTTGAGATACCATTCTTCTATTGAACTTTGGATCCCAATTGATTTAAAGGGGGAAAGCCTTTATGGTAGATTGGTATCTTCAATGGAATGATTATAGTGTTTTAGGGGGCTTCTAAGTATTTTCATTGAAGCTCGGAGATTCACTATGTCTTCGTGTTTACCAAATCTTTAAGACCTCCGGTCTTCAAGTTCGCCGCTCTTCAAATTGTAATATTTAAGCCCTCAAAGTCTCCAAGTTGAAGTCTTTAAGTCCTTCGATTTTCAAGTTGAAGTCTTCAAATTCACCGTTCTTCAAGCTGAATTATTTAAGCTCTCCAAATATTCAAGTTGAAGTCTTTAAGTCTGCTAATTTTCATGTTGAAGTTTAAAAGTCCACTACTCTTCAAGTTGAAGTCTGCAAAGTCCACTACTCTTCAAGTTGAAGTCTGCAAAGTCCGCTAAATCTTCAAAGATTGCCAAGTGTTCAAGTCGGTGTCGTCAAGTCCACCAAGTCTTCATGTTGAAGCTTTCTAATTTTTCAATCTTTAGGTGGACATTAAGTCCCTTTGCACTTTAAGTTAGCCTCTTCGTGGGTTTGTCCTTAAAATGAACCATAATTTTCTAATCTTAAGGTGGACGTTTAAGTCCCTTTGCATCTTAAGTTGGCCTCTTTATGGATTTTTCCTTCTATATGCTTCCATGGATTTGTCCTCCCATATGATGTTGAAGATTTGTCCATCTATTTGTTGCCATGGACTTGTACTTCGATATACCGTATGAACCTCTGCACTTTGAGAGTAATCTCTCTGATATTCGGGCCGTGATAAGTATCCATCTCTTTGCACTTTGAGAGTAATCGGCCACCTTGAGAGTAATCTCTCCGATATTTGGGCCACCTTGAGTGTATTCTCTCCAATATTCAGGCCACCTTGAGAGTATTCTCTCCAATATTCGGGCCACCTTGAGAGTAATCTCTCCGATATTTGGCTGGATGAGTACTCATCCCCTCACACCCTAAGATTGTCTTCTTCATGCATGGATCATCTCGTTAAACAATAACACATCCTTCTTGTTTGGCCTACAAAAAACCAAAAACTATAACAAATGAAGAAAAGCATAAGAAAAAAAAAATACCTTCGCGTCAATACTTCCGATTCCACAAAATTAGACTCAAATAGCTTGCAAACACTACGAATTGATGCTCAGCAAATACGAGTTCATGGGTTTATATAGATCTTTGGAAGAGGTTGTTAAAACGATGCTTCCGATGTGGGATTACGTAAGGAAAGGCGGCAGTAGTGAGATAGTTTTCCTTCTCCCGTGAGAAATGAAATCCTTTTCCTATTTTGTCTGACTTATGGGCAAGTTTTGGTCCTAAAGCGTTGTGACAAGCCATTGTCGGTGTATTATCCTATAATCAAGGACAATGCATGGAATTATTCTGTTAATTCCATAAGGGTCCATGGGCTAAGAAAGATATCTTTGCTGAATATTCTATTAAAGGCTTAGTAGTAAGAATATTCCACAAGTAAAAGCAGAGGTGTTTCGAGGTTGGCATACCATATTTTGAAATTGCACTTTGGCAAGAAAACGTCATGCCAACTGAATGGAAATTATGATTTCGAAATAATCCTAGGAATAAGTCATGTAAACAAATGCGCTCTAAGTGTATTATGAGATACTTCAAGCCTAGCTTCGGAGGTTTGGCGATTTCATACCCCAACAAGCCTTGAAGTAGGGGGTATTTTTAGGCATATAAATTTTATTAAAAGTAAATCCATAAAATAATTTGGAATATATTTAAAATTTAAGATATATTGGTTCAAATAAATATTATGTGCTAGATGCCATCTCATTAAGCCAATTTAACTAATTGGACTAAAGTGATGAGCCCATTTCATTAAGCCCGAAATGCCATCTCTCCTTGAGGCCCATTTTGGTGCCATGTGCCAAATGACGTGGCACACTAAGTCAGATGGAAGAGCCAATAGGATCATGCCACATGTCAAAATGACAAGGTATGCCTAGTCAAATTAAAAGACCAATAAAATCACGTCACGTGTGCAAGTGACATATTCTGACCAAACAAATGGGGCCTTGTCACTCTTCAATCTGATTGGTCGGAAAGAGTTTGTTCGCATCAAAACTCTTCCATCCCACAACTATAAATAGAGATCTTCATAACTCAGAGAAAAAGACACCAGAAGTTATAACAAGAAGCAAGAGAGAGCTCGTGGATCTGCAAATTTCTCTACAAGTTTCAAGCTTCAAGTAATCAAGTTCAATTTCAAGAAATCAATTTCAAGCTCAAGAACGAAGAACAAATCAAGATTCAAGAGTACGAGTTCAAATCAAAGTCCGTGCTAGTTGAATCCAAGATCATCATCTGTGGCAACAAATATTGATTCAAGATCAAGCTCAAAGGCCTTGAATTTATTTACTATTGGAAAGAAGAATCAGAAGATTCATAGAGATTGTACACTCATTTTATTTGAAATCAAATTCTTTGACTGTTGCAATATTTGTGGTATTGATTATAGTTTTTCGACGCAAATTTATTGTCTACAAGTTGCACCCTATTTTATACAAGTCAAAACAATGTACAACTTATAGTACTCTACAAGGTTAGTTAAAGTTTAGAGTCACCACCTAATGTTTAAGGTACACTAGGACACCTATATTACACTATATGATGTATGCTTCTACTATGGTCCACGAAACCATTGAGATTCTGAGTAAGGGTCCAAGTTATCTCGAGTGGAAGGTGTTAGGCATCCCTCAAGATCCACAAAAAATGTAGTTTCTATAGACTCAATCAAATAAATAAGGGAAGGTTCAAAAGAATGATTAATTTGAAATATACAAAGAACGATAAAGTAGCTTGAATGAAGAGTGATCGAACAAGAATGTCACATGGTGAAAGATAAATATCTATGTATGATAAATTATGTACAAAAGGAGAATGAAGTATATGAGAATTATATTATTTTTTAATTGATAAAATGCAAAGTAAATATGTAGTAACAAGTGTGAAGTATTTTTTAAATTAGCTAGATGAATTGTAGCTAAAGAATGCACTTGAAAGAATGTAATTTATGTCTAAGGGTAAATTATTTTGGGTGAGAGGCTAAAATATAAGAAAAAGAAAACTTGCCTTTAAAGTGATTGGCTAAGAGGAGGGGAGAATTATTTTTGAATATTTTTTTATGTAATGAATAGGGTAAGAAAATAATTAAGTTAATATTTTACAAAAATACATTAAAGAAAGGATAATTAATTGAGACAAGCGAACAATAAAATATTTATATTTATGTGCGCATGTAGTAAAAGTAAATGAATAAATTGTATGAATAATTTATATTTTTTTAGAATAGGTGCACAAGACACAAAGAGAAGAGTTTGGTATTTTTAAAGAATAAGTTAGGCGAGTGAAAGTATTGATATATGTATTTGGCTAAAATACAAAATATAATAAAGAATAATAGACAGTAAGTAAGACAAGGTTAAACGATACAAACACTATGTCTTGCACCTTTAATTTAGTGAGCAGAGTATAAAAGAATTTTATTTATGATAAATGAACAAGTACAAGAAATTGCTTAAGGGATGAGATTGTAAGATAATATGTGGTGATAATTAGAATATTTACAATTTGACTAAATAAATATTAATTAAATAATTCACTTTGAAAGAATTTGATTGGTGTACATAGATTAACCATTGAACTGAAATAAAAAAAGATTTACTTTACATGATTAAAAAAAGGTGAAAAAGAATAATCTTTGAATAACCTTAGCATATAGTGAATAAAGTAAAAGAATTAATTTGATGAATAGAGAATGAATGTGGTATAAGAAGATGTGTCAAAATGTTTATGGCATAAAAAAGTTGTCACGATCCAATTCTCACTATAGGCCGTGATGACGCCCAACGTTGCCGCTAGGCAAGCCGAAGGTGAACTATCCATGTATTTGTTCATTTTAATATTTTTAAAGTCATTAATTTTATTTAATAAGAGAACGATTAATAGGTGATTGTAGTAATGTAAAGCATGAAATAAACGAAAGTGTGAAGTCGTGAATTTAATAATCAAAACCATAAAATATCTACTACACTCTCCCAAAATCCGGTGTCACAAGTGCATGAGCAAACTAGTAAAATATATAAAACCTCCTATACTATTGTCTGGAGTAAGATAGAGAGAATAATAAATACAACAAGAAGAGAATCTGGGCGTTGTAGAACATGCATACAAAGTAGCTCACCACTAAGTCTCCGGGTAGTGGAGGTACGTGCCTGAATGGCCGCCAGATGCACCTGCCTCAGATCCTACATGATTAGTGCACAAGTGTAGCGTGAGTACATAAAAAATATGTACCCAGTAAGTATCTACTCTAACCCCGAATAAGTAGTGACGAGGGATCGACATCGACACTTACTACGGGTCAATAAATAAAGTGCATAAATTATAGATAGGCATGGAATACATCGGTAATAAAGAAATAATGAACAATAAGTAAGTGGTTCTTTAACTAAATATCAATTAAAATCTCCAACTATCACATACTAATTTCAACAAACAAGAGCCATCAAGTAATTATAAATTCTCAAGTCATGGAAGAAATATCAAGTATAATCGGATTCTGAGCATTATCATGTACGATTTATGCTGAGGTCGTACGACCTGATCTAGAATAGTGTGTACACTGCCGAGGATCGTCCGGAGCGAACCAAAGATCCATATATTATACTGCTGAGGCGTTCGGCCCGATCCATAGAAAAAGAGAATACTCTATGAACTCCGATTAACGACTACTACATAAGAATACTTCTCATGGAAGGTATAATTTCCACCAACAGTCAAGTAACCCGCCAAGACTCAAAGTAGTGAAGCTCCGTCTTTACAAATCCTTTATCAAATTTCAAATATAGTTTAAGTAACTAAGCTAACAAGTTGGGTACAAATAATACAAGTAATACATGGTAGAGTCCTAAAACTATCCGGACATAAGCATGAGTTTTAGCTACATGCGGACTCCCGTCACATCGCGCGCACGTGGCACCCACAATTATTAGTAAAAAATCATTTATAGAACCTACGGGAAAAATTCCCTCTTACAAGGTTAGGCAAGAGACTTACCTCTTTTCCAAGTCCTCTTCCTGGTCCACAATTCACACTAAAGCCTCAAATCGATGCCACGCAATCCGAAACTAGCCAATAATGTATAAATTAATCAATGCATACTCAAAAGTTTATAATTTAACTATTAGAGTAATCACCCAACCAAAATTGGAAGATTCCTACAATTCATCCTCGGGCCCACGTACTCGGATTCAAGAAATTTTTGTAAATAAAAGTTACCCATAGCCTCACAAACACAAATATATAATTTCCACTCAATTCCATAATTATTTTCGTGGTCTAATCCCATTTTTATCAGAACCTAGGTTTTTCAACAAAGTCCTAAGATGTTCATATTTTCATGTTACAATCTACCTATAATCTATGTATTTAACTCACATTGTGTAGAAATCACTTACCTTCAATATCTAGGTGAAAACCCTGCTCCAAGAATCTAAAATCGCCCAACAAATGAGATAAATGAACATAATAATCAAAATACCGACTTTAAATCAAACACTGCCCAATGGTTCCTTCTTCGTGATCGCGATAGGGCCCTCGCGATCGGAAAAGAAAACTTCTCAGCCGAGGAAAAATGCCCTTCGCGAATGCTAGACCAGTCTCACGAACGCGAAGGCTTGGCTAGCTTGCCCCGCGCGAACGCGATGGACATCGACTGACCCTTTCCCAGCCGGGCTCACACTTCGCGAACGCGAAGTGATGAGCGCGAACGCGAAGGCTAATGGCCCAGAGCCGAGCGAAAGCAATCCTGTTCTCGCGAATGCATAGGGAAAAAATTCCACCAGTCTCATTCTTTCATCGTGAACACTACCACTGCTCTACATTCTCGAAGAAGGAAACCAAAACAACAAATTTCTAGTGTTTCCGACATAGCTCTGGATGGTCCGAAACACACCCGAGCCACCCGGGACCCCGTCCAAATGCACCAACAAGTCCATAAATATAATACGGACCTGATCAAACTCTCAGAACACGTAAAAAACAATGAAACTAAGAATCGCATCCCAAAACCAAATGGGATCAACTTATGAACTTCAAACTTCTCAACTAGTTCCGAACTCACCGATTTATACTTAGACTACTCGGAATGACACCAAATTTTCCGTACAAGTTATAAATCACCATACGGACCTATTCCTAAGCTAAGGAATCCCAAACGGACCTCCATAACACCAAAGTATACTCCAAATCAAGTTTAAAGAACTAGAAAGCTTCCAATGAACCAACTTTCAATATTAAGCGCCGAAACGCTCTGAGATCACCCGAAACCCGATCTATACACATGCCCAAGTCCAAAGTCCTCATACAAACCTATTGGAACCATCAAATCTCGGTTCTGAGGTTTTTTACTGAAAATATTGACTCAAGTCAAATATGGCAATCCTAGGTCACTATTAAGGAACTAAGTGTTCCAATTTCAACTCGAACCCTTCCAAACGTAAACCAACCATACCCAAAAGTCATAAAATAGTAAAAGAACATACGGAGAGTCTTAAATTAAGGGAACGAGGATCTAGAAACCAAAACGATAGGTTGGGTCATTACATTCTCCACCTCTTAAACATACGTTCGCCCTCGAACGGGTCTAGAATCATACTTGGTGTGCTAAATAAGTGTGGATATTTTCTCCTCATGTCCTCCTCAGCCTCCCAAGTAGCTTCCTCGACTGGTTGACCCCTCCACTGGACCTTTACCGCAGAAATCTTCTTGGACCTTAACTGGCAAACCTGCCTGTTAACAATGGAAACTCGCTCCTCCTCATAACCCAAACTCTCATCTAGCTGAACCGTGTTGTAATCTAATACATGTGACATGTCGGCATGGTAACTACGGAGCATAGACACATGAAATACTGGATGAACTCCCAATAGACTGTGAGGCAAAGAAAGATCTTAATCAACCTCCCAACTCGCCTCAACACCTCAAATGGGCCAATAAACCTTGAGCTCAATTTTCCCTTCTTACCATATATGATAAATCACATGCCTTCTGATCTGCGTAACTCTTCTATCTGGACTGTGTTGTGCGAAGTCACTCCTGAATCAACTTTACCTTCTCCAAGGCATCCTTCACTAAATCAGTGCCAAATAACCTAGCCTCGCCGAGCTCAAACCATTCGATGGGCGAACGACACCCGCGACCATATAAAGCCTCAAATTGAGCCATCTCAATGCTGGACTGATAGCTGTTATTTTATGCAAACCCTGCAAAAGTCAAGAATCGATCCCAGTACCCTCTAAAGTCAATCACACATGATCTGAGCATATCATGCAGGATCTGAACTGTCTGCTCCAATTGCTCATCGATTTGCGGATGAAAGGCTATGCTGAGATCTACCCGGGTACCCAACTCACTCTGTACTACTCTCGAGAAATGCAAAATGAACCGAGGGCCTCTATCTGAAATGATGGAAATGGACACATCATGCAACCGGAGAATCTCCTAAATGTGAATTTGGGCCAACCTCTCTGAAGAAGACGTAGTTATCACTGGAATAAAGTGTGTCGACTTGGTCAGCCTGTCGACATTGCCCAAACGGCATCAAACTTCCTCAACGTTCGTAGGAACCCAACTACGAAATTCATAGTGATGCGCTCACATTTCCACTCCGGTATAACCATGTGCTGAAGTAGGCCACCTGGCCTCTGGTGCTCATACTTAACCTTCTAGCAATTTAGGCATCTCACTACATAATCAACTATTGTCCTTCTTCATCCGCCGCCACCAATAATGCTGCCTCAGGTCGCGATACATCTTTGTAGCACCTGGAATTATAGAATACCAAGAACTGTGTGCCTCTTCTAGAATCTTCTCAATCAGTCCACCAATATTAGGAATACATAGGCGACCCTAGAGTCGTAGAACTCCATCCTCACTAATAGTAACCTCCTTGGCACCACCTTGTAGTATTGTCTCCCTAAGAACCAGCAAGTGCGGATTATCGTATTGACGAGCCTTGATCTGCTCAAAAAATAAAGACTAAGCCACAACACATGCAAGAACTCAATTGGGCTCTAAAATAATCTCACAAGTCTGTTGACCAAGGATTGAATGTCCAAAGCCAATGGTCTCTCCTCTGCTGAAATGAATGCCAAACTACCCATACTCTCAGCCTTTCTGCTCAAGGTATACGCAACTATATTCGCCTTGCCCGAATGATAAAGGATTGTAATATCATAGACCTTCAGTAACTCAAGCCACCCGCGCAGCCTCAAATTGAAATCCCTCTGCTTGAACAAATGCTGCAAGCTGCGATGATTAGTGTAAACCTTACAGGACACCTCATAAATATAATGCCTCCAGATGTTGAGAGCATAAACTATCACGGCCAACTCCAAATCATGTACGGGGTAATTATTCTCGTGGGACTTCAGCTGACGCGAAGAATATGCAATAACTCGACCCCCCTACATCAACACACAACCCAAGCCAACACGTGAAGCATCGCAATACACAGTATACATCCCTGAATCTGAAGGCAGCACTAACACCGGTGCTGTAGTCAATGTGGTCTTAAGCTTCTGAAAGCTCGCCTCGCAATCATCAGACCATCGGAACAGAGCACCTTTCTGGGTCAATCTAGTCAAAGGTGCCACAATAGATGAGAAGCCCTCAACGAACCAATGATAATAACCTACTAACCACAAAAAGATCCTAATCTCGGTCGTTGTGGTAGGACAAGGCCAACACTATACTGCCTTGATATTCCTGGGATCTACCTTAATACCCTCATCTGATACAACATGCCCCAAGAATGCTACCTTAATACCCTCACCTGGGATCTGCCTCGTACTTGGAGAACTTAACATATATCTTTTCTTCCCGCAAGGTTTGAAGCACAACTCTTAAATGTTACTCGTGCTCCTCCATACCACGCGAGTAGATCAATATGTCATCACTGAAGACAATGAAAAATGAGTCAATATATGGCCCGAACACCCGGTTCATCAAATCCATAAATGTCGTCGGGGTGTTGGTCAAGGCGAAGGACATCACTAGAAACTCATAGTGGCGATATCTAGTCGGGAAAGCCGTGTTCGAAACATCCGAAGCACGAATCTTCAGCTGATGATATCCAGATCTCAATTCAATCTTACAAAACACCCTAGCAGCCTGAAACTAGTCAAACAAATCATCAATACACAGTAACGAGTAGTTGTTCTTAATGGTAATTTGTTCAATTGACGATAATCAATGCACATCCACATAATCCCATCCTTCTTTTTTACAAACAACATCGGTGCACCCCAAGGCGACACACTCAGCCTGATGAACCACTTCGCTAGAAACTCCTCAAGCTATTCTTTCAACTCCTTCAACTATTTCGGAGCCATGTGGTATTGTAGAATAGAGATAGTCTGGTCACCTAGTGCCAAATTGATACAGAAATTGATATCACGACATGGTGGCATGCCTGATAGATTAGAAGGAAACACATCAGAGAACTCCCACACCACGGTCACTGAATCACTCATGGGAGTCTCTCCAGCAGTATCCCGAACGTAAGATAGATAAGCCAAACAACCCTTCTTGACCATATGCGAGCCTTCAAGAAAGAAATAACCTGGCTAGATGAACTAATAAATGAACCCTTACACTCTAATCTAGGAAACTCTGGCATCACCAAGGTAACAGTCTTGGCATGGAAATCAAGAACGGCAGTTACAGAGACAACCAGTCCATGCCCAGGATGACCTCAAAGTTGGTCATGTCGAGAAACAGAAGATCCGCTATGGTCTCATAACCACATAAAGTCACAATACATGACCGGTATATCCGATCCACAATAATAGAATCGCCCACTAGCGTGGACACATAAAATGGAGCACTCATGACCCACGAGAGACACCCAGAAAATTAGAAAACAAAGATGAAACATATAAATACGTAGACCCTGGATCAAATAGTACCGAAGCATCCCTACCACAGACATAAATAATACCTGTGATTACGGCGTTTGAGGCTACTGCATCTGGTCTGGCTGGAAAGGCATATAACCTAGCTACAATGCCACCTAACTGGACTCCACCTCTAGGGCGACCCCTACCCACCTTCCCTCCGCCTCTGGTCGGCCGGACAGGTGGTGCGGCAGCTGGTGCGGTGATCATGGGATGATGGCCCTGCTGTACTGCCTTGCCCTGAAGCCTGGGGCATAATCTCCTCACATGTCCAAGCTCCCCGCACTCATAGCAACCTCTTAGTGCAGATGATGACTGACCATGAGTCTGACCCTATGGACCTGAACACGTACTATAAAAACCCTGAATAGCCGGTGGAAGGTAGGAGATCTCTGGAATGGCGCTTAAATTGGGCCGCACTGGACAACCCTAAGAAGGCGGTGGTGCTGAATACGTGGGCCTGCTAGATTGGCCCCTCACAAACTGACCTCTGCCACCATACGGAGCACCAATGAACCATATAGAATATCGAGGTCGCTTGTCCCTCGGCGTCTAATGTCGGCCCTGTTGATGAATACCCTCGATCCTCCGAGCTATCTCAACAACTTGCTCGTAAGGAGTCCCCATCTCAATCTCCTAGGCCATAGTGATCGGGATACCATAGTGCAAGCCCGCAATAAACCTCTGCACTCTCTCTGCATCAGTAAGGAGTATCATAAGTATATGGCGAGACAAATTAGATAATCTCGACTCATAATCGGTCATAGACATCTGACCCTGCTGGAGTTGCTCGAACTAACCCCGTAACTCTTCCTTCTTGGGGGGTGGGATATATCTCTCTAGAAAGAGACTTGTTAACTGGTCCCAAGTCAAGGGAGGAGAACCTGCTGGTCTGCTGAGAAGATAGGACTGCCACCATCTACGGGCCCTACCCTCTAGCTGGAATATGGTAAAGTCCATCCCATGGGAATCCAGTACTCTCATGTTGTGCAATCAGTCCTTGCAACGATCAATAAAGTCCTGGGGGTCCTCATGTCGCTTACCGCCAAAGGTAGGAGGATGTAGCCTGGTCCATCAATCCAATAGATTCTGCAGCTCGCCGGCCACGACTCTGGTATAGATGCTACAACTAGATGAGCCTTGCCCACAGGTAGTGCACCCGGGGTCTGCTATACGATAGCAGCATGCCCTGGAGCCTGAGTGGTAGGGTTCTGTTCTCCCCCTCTTACCTGAGATATGGCTGGGTCCGCTAGAAATAAACCAGCCTGTATCATTGAGTCAATGAACCACATCATACGACCAATGACCTCCTAAAATCCTGGTGCGGACATGAAGTTCGTTGGGTCCGTCTCAGTTGCAGGTACCTCACCCTGCTGTTCAATAATAGGATCCTCCACTATATCCACCGGTGGCACAACAGAGGCAACTCTAAGACGCCCTTGTCCTCTGTCAGGAGCTGGAGCCCTCCCTCGGCCTCTGTCTCAGCCTATAGCAACAGGGGGAGCAGCTCCTCCACAATCGGGTACATCTGCCACATGCGTTCTCACCATTTATGAGATAATAAGAGAAATATACATAGCACAACATCAACTGCACGATAGGATATGGAGAAAGAGAAGTTTCCTGACACTACAGATACGTACAGATGTCTCCGCACCGATCCGTAAGACTCTACTAGGCCCGCTCATCACTTGTGAGACCTATGTGAACCTAATGCTCTGATACCAAGCTGTCACGACCCAATTCCCACTATTGGCTGTGATGGCACCCTACATCGCCGCTAGGCAAGCCAACAGTGAACTATCCATGTAGTTTTTCATTTGAATATTTTTAAAGTCATTGATTTTATTTAATAAGAGAACGATTAATAGGTGATTGTAGTAATGTAAAGCATGAAATAAATGAAAGAGTGAAGTAGTGAATTTAATAATCCAAACCATAAAATATCTACTAAAATCTCCCAAAACCCGGTGTCGCAAGTGCATGAGCAAACTAGTAGAATATACAAAATCTCCTATACTACAGTCTGGAGTAAGATAGGTAAAAAAAAATACAATAAGAGAGACTCCGGGCGCTGAAGAACGGACAAAAGAAAGCAGCTCACCACTAAGTTTCCAGGTAGCGGGGGTACGCGCCTGGATGATTGCCAGATGCACCTGCCTCAGATCGTGCACGATTAGTGCACAAATGTAGAATGAGTACAGAAACAACATGTACCCATTAAGTATCTAATCTAACATCGAAAAAGTAGTGACTAGGGGTCGACATTGACACTTACTAAGGGTTAATAAATAAAGTGCATAAATTATGGATAGGCATGGAATACATCAGTAATAACGAAATAATGAACAATAAGTAAGTGGTTTTTAGCTAAATATCAATTAAAAGTTCCAACTATCACATGCTAATTTCAACAAATAAGAGCCATCAAGTAATTATAAATTCTCAAGCCATGGAAGAAATATCAAGTATAATCGGACTCTGAGCAATATCATGCAAGATTTATGCCGAGGTCATACGACCCGATCCAGAATAGTATGTGCACTGCCGAGGGTCGACCGACACGAATCATATATGCATCTATTATACTGTCAACGCGTTCGACCCGATCCACAAGAAGAAAGAATATTCTACGAACTCTGATTAACGGCTACTACATAAGATTAATACTCATGGAAGGTATAATTCCCACCAAATGTCAAGTAACCTGCCAAGAATCAAAGTAGTGAAGCTCAGTTGTTACAAATCCATTATCAAATTTCAACTATAGTTGAAGTAATTAAGCAAACAAGTTGGGTACAAATAATACAAGTAATACATGGTAGAGTCCTAAAACTATCGGGACATAAGCATGATTTTTAGCTACATGTGGACTATCGTCATATAGCATGCACGTAGCACCCTCAATTAGTAGCAAAACAATCATTTATAGCACCTACGGGAAAATTTTCTCTTACAAGGTTAGGCAAGAGACTTACCTCATTTTCAAGTCCTCTTCCTGGTCCACAATTCACACTAAAGCCTCAAATCAGTGTCATGCAATCCGAAACTAGCCAAATATTATATAAATTAATCAATGCATACTCAAAAGTTTATAATTTAACTTTTAGAGTAATTACCCAATCCAAGTTGGAAGATTCTTAATTAACTCCCAGGCCCACGTGTCCAGATTCCAGAAATATTTGCAATAAATATTACCCATAACCTCACGAATACAAATATATAATCTCTACTCAATTCAGTAAACATTTTTGTGGTCTAATCCAATTTTTATCAAAACCTAGGTTTTTCAACAAGCTCCTAAAATTTTCACATTTTACATGTTAAAATCTACCCATAATCTATGTATTGAACTCACATTGTGTAGAAATCACTTACCTTCAATATATAGGTAAAAACCCCTCTCCAAGAAGCTCTAAAATCGCCCAACAAATGAGAGATGAACAAAATAGCCAAAATCCCGACTTTAAATCCAACAGTGTCTAGTGGTTCCTTCTTCGCGATCGCGAAGGCAAACTGCCCAGCTCAGGAAAAATTCCCTTCGCGAACGCAGGACCATCCTCGCTAACGCGAAGGCTTGGCTGACTTGCCCCTCGCAAATGCCACAGCCTCAACGTGAATGTGATGTCCATCGAGAACGTGAAGGCCCGAGAGCGAACGCGAATGCGAACGCAAAGGCCAATGGAACTAGGGCAAAAATGCGTAGGGCAAACGCGATCCCGTTCTCGCGAACGCGTAGGGAAACATTGCAACCAGGTTCATTCCTTCATCACAAATGCGACCACTACTCTGCGTTCGCGAAGAAAGGAACTAGAACAATAAATGCCTGGTGTTTCCGACTTAGCTCCGGGTGGTCCGAAACACACCCGAGCCACTCGAATACCGTCCAAATACACCAACAAGTCCATAAATATAATATGAACATGCTTGAACTTTCGGAACATGTAAATCAATAACGAAACTAAGAATCGCATCCCAAAACCAAATTGGATCAACTTATGAATTTCAAACTTCTCAACTAGCTCCGAACGCGCCGAATCATACTTAGACTACTCGGAATGACACACAATTTTGCGTATAAGTCATAAATCACCATACAAACCTATTCCTAGGCTCGGAATCCCAAACGGACCTCGATAATACCAATGTCTACTTCTAACCAAATTTAAAGAACTAGAAAGCTTTTAATGAACCAAATTTCAACATTAAGCGTCGAAACGCTCCCGGATCGCCTGAAACCCGGTATGAACACACGCCCAAGTCCAAAATCATCATACGAACCTATTGGAACTATAAATCTTGGTTCCGATGTAGGTTATTCAAAATATTGACTCAAGTCAAACTTGTCCATTCTAGGCCACTATCAAGGAACTAAGTGTTATGATTTTAACCCAAACCCTTCCAAACCTAAATCAACCATTCCCGCAAGTCATAAAATAGTAAAATCATATACGGGGAGTGTTAAATTAGGGGAATGGGGATCTAAAAGCAATACAACCGATTGGGTCGTTACAAAATTATCCCATAAATATGAAGAAATATTTGCGCTAAAAAATGGGTTATCATTCAAAGAGCAACTAAAGACCATGCCTAGAGTCGTGGTCTTGAAACAAAAATTATGGGAGGCAAGCCCAAGTGACTACAAGGTCCAAGACTATCGAAGAATAGTAAAATAATTCAATTACAACTTCGATACAAATTATATCTTTCTGAAGCGCGTCAATTAAAGAAGAATTGAATACAAGGAGGTTCGGAAAGCATGCTCATATAATTTTACGACAAAGACAAAATTATTTATTTAATTTGGAGAAAAATGACAACCATGTTTAATTTAATTAGTTAGGTATACACCGATTCTAAATTAATTAATCATGTTATAAAATATATTCAACATCTCATAAAAACTTCAAGAATTACTTAACAAACAATATTGCAAGTTAGTCCGATTATTAACTAGATGCAATTCACCCCAAGTGTTTGGCAAATAAATAAACATAAAAGCAAGCAAGCAAACACGACATCTATCTACTACTTTACTATACTTTACATTTTGGGTACATCCAAGAACGGGATGTACGAAGCGAGGAGCTTGACGGGGATTTGTCAATCCAAGCATCATCTTTAAAAAGAGACTTCCTATGATTGTACCTAGCAAAAGAGAAGCAAAATTATTAGTAAGATAATATAAAGCAAAATAAATTAAATATTACTAATTTTGAAATGATTTTCCTTTGAAAATACTTTTATAAAAGATCGTTTTTCTTTTAGAAATGTTTTTTTGAAAATTATTTTAGAAAAAGACTTAAAAATATTTTTCGAAATTGTTTTAGAAAAATGATTTACAAAATATTTTTGGAGGCCCGGATGGTGTATGTCGTACAACAACAAGACATTGGAATGCGAATACTTACTTTGTAGCAACTCTGGCGGCCAACCGTGCTTTTTGATGCATGAATATTCACATTCTCGTCTTTTATTTTTCTTTGGCTTTCTTCATCGCCTCATAAATATCTTTTTGTTCCGGATTCGAGGGACGGTATAGTATCTTATCCTTTATCAGTTAAAAATCATCACAAGGCCTCAAAAGTTTTATTCTCATTGGCCTTTAGTGTAACATTATTCCTAAACCGTAGTCAAATGTGGCATCTGTTCTAGAAATCAATAATTCCATTAGACAAAACCATCAAAAAACCACATTCCAACAGAAGCATAGGGTCAAGAAAATCAAAATGAAACATAAATGATAAAGGATGAAAAGTGCATGTTATGAGTGTGTTTGTGTATTAATTTTTGTGTGAGTTGCGGGAGTTCACACAACTTTTGAAGTAAAAATATACTCATTACTTGTTTATTATGTGTAGGAATGAACATGCGTGGAAAAGGATCAAATAGGAGCAAAATTGGAGAAAGAAAAGTTGAAGACATAAATCAGGGACAGCGAAGCGAGGTTCGCTCCGCTAGACCGGGACCGGAGCAGAAAAATATCAACTTCTCCAATCTGAATTAGGAGAAGCGAAATTTGCCCAAACGGAACCCTAAACCATATAAATATGATATCTAGTCACTTTTTGAAGGGAGAGAAGACTTTGGGGAGGTATGGACACACTTGGAAGTAGAGAAAAGCCATAATAGAGTTTGGAACCGTGGAATTCATCTTGAGTTATTCTTTTTCCCTTATATTATAGATTTTTATGTATTCTTGGGAATTAATTGAGAGTGCTACCATGACTATGCATGGCTAAACTCGTTTATTTTGGGTTATGGTTTTACATGAATATTGATATTCAGAGATTGATTAGATGATTTAATTTATCATATTGGGTTATTTATTCATATCATGAGCCTAATTATTTTACTGCCTAGCTAACAGTAAAATACTATATATGAATCTTGAGTTGAACTTGAAAGAGATAATTCTTGATTGCAAAAGGATTGAATAGAGCACGATCTTGAACCTAGTCATTGGGGATTTGATTTGCGAATACGGATAGAAATATACTTATTGGCTGTGCTTAGCCAATTGTGCAAGATATTATTAATGCGATTTTTTCTCTCTAATCTCATAGAAATATATGGCTTAAAATTAATTGAGATCAAACCTTTACCTTCCCATTTTCGGTATGGTTACTTAGGTGCTTCAGAGTCCTTACCTGTTATTATATCACCCTTATTATAACATGTGCAAGAGGACAAGTTGTTGCGGGTTCTGAGGGAACACAAAGGGGCCATTGGCTGGACTATTGTTGATATCACGGGAATTAGTCCGTCATTTTGCATGCACAAAATATTCATGGAGGATGGACACAGACCTAGTGTGGAGCAGCAGAAACGATTAAATCCTAATATGAAGGAGGTAGTAAAAATGGAGATTATCAAGTGGTTGGATGCTGGGATCATATTTCCTATTTCTGACAGTAATTGGGTGAGTCTTGTGCAGTGCATGCTGGAAAAGGGAGGCATGATAGTTGTGGCAAATGAGCAAAATGTGTTGATACCTACCAGAATGGTGACGGGCTGGAGGGTATGCATTTATCACATGAAACTCAACAAGGCTACGCAAGGACCACTTCCATCTCCCTTTCGTTGATCAGATGTTGGATAGGCTAGCCGATATTGTTGCTTTTTTGATGGTTACTCCTGTTACAATCAGATAGTTATAGCACTAGAGGATCAGGAAAATACTACATTTACTTGTCCCATGATACCTTCACTTTTAAAAGGATAACATTTGGGTTATACATGCACCGGCGACTTTTCAAATGTGTATGATGGCCATCTTCACCGACATGGTGGAGAAATTCGTGGAGGTGTTCATGGTTGATTTTTCAGTATTCGGGGCGTCCTATGATAATTTTCTGAAAAACTTAGAGTTGGTGCTAGCACGCTATAAGGATACTAACTTGGTGCTTAATTGGGAGAAGTGTCATTTTATGATCCAAGATGGTATTGTATTGGGACATCGAGTGTCCAAGTAAGGAATTGAGACCGACAAGGCTAAGGTGGAGGGAGTTGAAAAACTACCACCACCCATCTCTATTAAGGGCGTCCACAGCTTCTTGGGACATGCAGGTTTTTATAGACTTTTCATTAAAGATTTTTCAAAAAATGCTAATCCCTTGTGCAAGTTTCTAGAGAAGGATGCCACATTCAAGTTTGATAATGCCTGTCTGGAGGCATTCGAGGAGCTTAAATTAAAGTTAGTGTCTGTGCCAATCATTATCTCACCTGACTGGAGTCTGCCCTTTGAGTTGATGTGCGATGCGAGTGACATAGAAATTGGGGTTGTTCTTTGATAGAGGAAGAACAAAGTGTTTCATTCAATTTACTATGCCAGCAAGACCCTAATTGATGCAAAACTCAATTACACCACGATGGAAAAAGAATTGTTAGCAGTTGTCTATGCTTTTGATAGGTTTCGGTCCTACTTAGTAGGAATGTATGTGATCGTGTACACGGATCATGCAGCTATTAGGTATTTAATCTCAAAGAAGCTGCTAAGCCAAGAAATTATTAGATGGGTACTTCCTTTGCAGAAATTTGACTTGGAAATCCGTGATCAGAACGACACAAAAAATTAGGTGGCTGGCCACTTGTCAAGGCTAGAAAATCAAGAGCATGTAGAGAAAGGATGGGTGATTAAGGAGACGTTCCCAGATGAGCATCTTTTTGCAGTCACACATGATCCACCACCATGGTATGCAAATTATGTAAATTTCATAGTGAGCGGATTACTTCTTCTAGAAATGCCACCTGAAGGGAGGAAGCGATTTCTATATGACATAAACTACTATTTCTGGTATAAGTCATTCTTTTATTCGCAATGTGCTGACCCACTGATGAGGAGATGCATTTCGAAGAAGGAGGTGGAGTAGATTTTGTATGATTGTCACTCATCACCTTATGGGGGACATCATGGTGGTGATAGAACAGCTGCAAAAGTTTTGCAATCGGTAGTCTATTAGACAACTCTACTTAAAGATGTCCATTCATTTGTGAAGAAGTGTGATCGGTGTCATAGAAATAGGACAATCACTTGAAAAAATGAGATGTCGCTTACGAACATTCTTGAGGTGGAGATTTTTTATGCTTGGGGGATTAATTTTATTGGACCATTCCCATCGTCTAGAGGTAAAAAATACATCTTGTTAGCAGTAGACTACGTATCTAAGTGGGTGGAGGACATTGCTTTACCTACTAATGATGCGAAGGTGGTAGCTAATTTTGTCAAGAAGAGCATTTTTACACGTTTCGGGACTCCTCGAGCTCTGATAATTGATGAAGGTACGCATTTTTTGCAATAGACTTTTGAACAACCTTCTAGCTAAATACGGGGTCAGGAATAAAGTTGTCACCGCTTATCACCCTCAGTCAAGTGGGCAAGCAGAGGTATTGAATAGAGAAATAAAGCAAATCTTGGAGAAAACGGTCAGTGAAAATAGGAAAGATTGGTTTGTAAGGTTGGATGACGCTCTATGGGCGTATATGACTGCATATAATATACCTATTGGGACCTCTCCCTACAAGTTGGTCTATGAAAAAGCATGTTACCTTCCAGTTGAGCTAGAACACAAAGCCTTTTGGGCTTCAAAAAGTTTAGCATGGATATAGAGTCGGCAGGTGAGAAGAGATTGCTCCAACTAAATGAGCTAGATGATTTCAGGCTAAATGCATATGAGAATGCCAATTTATATAAAGAAAAGACCAAAAGGTGACATGACAAGCACATCAAGCATCGCCATTTCGAGCCCGGTCAGTTGGTATTGCTATTCAATTCTAGGTTGAAGTTGTTTCATAGAAAATTAAAGTCGAGATGGTCTGGACCTTTTGAAATAGTGTGTGTGACACCATATGGGGCTATAGAGTTAAGAGCAAAAAATTCAGAAGGGACATTCTTGATCATTGGAAAAAGAGTCAAGCATTATTGAGGTGGTGACGTGGATCGTCATAAGTCCTCAATTGCTTTAAAAGATGCTTAAGAATTGGTTTCGTCATGCTGCAACGTTAAATCAAGCGCTTGATGGGAGGCAACCCAACTTTATTGCTTTCTTCTGGTTGTTATTTCGTTATTTAAAAAACAATAATATGGGGAGGCAGCAACGAAGTGGAGTTTGCTTCGCGAGATTGAGATCGAGAATGTTGAGGAGCAAATTTTTGGAGGGTAGCAAAGTGTGTCTAATTTCACGAGACTGGGACCAAAAGAGAGAAAAAAATAGAGTGGGAAGTGAAGTGCTCATGGCTTCATGACACTGGGGCTGGCCACAACTGAGAGCACAACGTGGCGCCTCTCCAGGTCACGCGTATTTTTTATTTTATTATTCTTTTATTTCTTTCCTTCTGTTTCTAGTTATTTTACCACAAAAATAAAAACTTCTCCCTCTCTCACTAAAAATAACACATCCCCATCCCCACTTTTCTTCCTCACTCTTCACCATCGCCCCATCTCTACACGGTAAGAACCCTCTTCCTCTAATTTTCTTTTCTTTTTCGTCTACTCTTCCCTCCACCATGGCAGTCCCCTCAAATTGTTTGGTGAAGTTTAGTGATGTATGAGTAACTAATCTACCTCCGTTGGCAATACGAACTTCTCTTAAGTTTGGGGTGGTAGTTGGGTGTCTTATGAACTTCAAATGTATTCTTTCTAAGACTAGTGTCATTCACGGCTGACTTAGGCACGACTTAGACGTTTCCTTCCCCACTTATTGTTGAATTGTGCTAATTAACATGGAATAAAGTTATAGATTGATATAGAGGTACTCCAGACGGTTGATTTTAGTGCTACTGATGGCACTATTGCGGAAGAGCCAGGACTAGCCGTCGTGACTGTTGCGGGTGTGGGCAATGCTGCGACTGAGGTTCCTCCTATTTGGGAGGGCGAGCTAATTGAGGAAGTTGACGCGTCTGGCATCACACTAGAGGAGCCAGCACTTCCGGAGACCGAGGTTCACAACCGGTCCTTTCCACGACCCTAGTGATTTTGAGGGAGTTTCTGACACCCACTATACTTTTGATCTTACTTATTTGTATTTTTGTGATATTGTGCAACTGAGGACAATGCATATTCTTACGTGTGTGGTGGAGTGTTAGACTTTGATTTTTGTGTCATGCGCTTAATTTCTAGTGCTACATTTGTAATTGTATGATCACACTTATGGCTATTGTAATTGTATAATTGTAGTCAGTTTTTTAGTGGCTTAATCCCGGATTTTCTTTAAACCACAATTCTTTCCCGAGATGCCATTTTCTTGAACATGGTATTTTTAGGTAGATTATTTTTTATAATCATTATGGACTTTTACCAACGATGGATTACCTAGTCTGTTTTCTTCAGGGACTAAAGTCTAAAGAATCTACAAAAAGAAAAGAAAGAAAAAAAAAGAAGAAAATACACCTCTTATTCCTCTTATCCGGGCTAGTGAATGCATGGTTGTGCTTAAAGAGAAAGGCCAAATTGTACATGATTTCCTGGCATTGCTTAAATTGGTTATAAAGAATGTGTATTCGAAAGTTAAGTGTAGTGTATTAAAGTGCTTAGGAGGGTTAGTCACTATACCCAAACATAGCCTACCCATCCCTTAGCCTACATTACAACCTGGAAAGACCTAACTGATCATGGACATCGTAAACTTAGATTAATAGAGACATACACTTCGGGCAAGCCTATGGTACGACCTCGTAATGCACATGAATTTCATTGAGAGAGTGAGCGAGTTATTTTGATTTGTAAGTCCTTAAATTATATTTGAATGCATATTTGAGTGTGTGGACTAATTTCTATCTTTGATTTGTGGTGAGGGCTTATGATTTATAAAGGATTGGCAAAGTCCTGGTACTTTGAGTTGGCACAAGAAGTGAGTTATAGTAGGGAATGTATTGGAGTATTCTTTTGAGGTGATGATGTTAGAAAAGTCACACAAATATTTTAAATAGTCTTGGCATGAGTCTAAATTTAAAGAATGATGTCAATAATTTTTATGTTGGATTCTAAGCATTGATATAAACCATTGTCATTGGTGTGTTATTTGAGTAAGTTTTGAAATATGTTTCTTGCCTATGCGCTTAATTGTAAGTTGCTCGACGACGAGCAAGAGTTTAAGTGTGGGGTGGTGATAAAGGGTAAAAAGTGCATATTTCAGTGTGTTTGTGTATTAATTCTTGTGTGAGTTGCGGGAGTTCACACTACTTTTGAAGTAAAAATAGGCTCATTATGTGTTTATTATGTGTAGAAACGAACGTGCGCGAAAAAGGATCAAAATTGGCGAAAGAAAAGCTGAAGGCAGTAATCTGGGATGCCAGACTGGGACCGGAGCAGAAAAAAATCAGCTTCACCAATCCGAATTAAGAGAAGCCAAATTCGCCCTAACGGAACCCTAAACCATATAAATATGATAGCTAGCCATTTTTTAAGGGAGAGAAGATTTTGGGGAGGCAAGGACACACTAGGAAGCAAAGAAAAGCCATAACAGAGTTCGGAACCGTGGAATTCATCTCGAGTTCTTCTTTTTCCCTTTTACTATTGATTTTTATGTATTCTTGAGAATTAATTGAGATTGCTACCATGACTATGCGTGGCTAAACTCGTTTATTCTGGGTTATGATTTTACATGAATGTTGATATTCGGAGATTGATTTGACGATTTAATTTTTTATATTGGGTTATTTATTCATATCCCGAGCCTAATTATTTTACTGTCTATCTAACAGTGAAATACTATATATGAATCATGAGTTGAACTTGAAATAGATAATTCTTGATTGGGAAATTGGGAACCTAGTCATTAGGAAATTAATTTGCGAATACAGATAGAAATATACCTATTTGTTGTGCTTAGCCAATTATGCAATAGATTATTAATGCGATCTTTTTATCTCTAATCTCATAGAAATATAGGGCTTAGCATAAATTGATTAGGCTAGTAGAAGTTGTCTAATTTCTACGAATATTATTTTCTTTGCAAGTTAATAAACCCGATATATTGATTAGTTGAGTTAATTGAAGTATTCAATAGAATTGTTATCGAACCATGACACCGCAATATTATTCTCACTGAATTCAACCTTTCGTGCTAGGTGTGCTTGTTAATTAGTTCTTTTAATCGTAACTTTAGTTAGTAGAATTAATCAAACAAAATCGCCTTGAAATTGTCCTTGACTCTATAAATTAGAATTTGCTTTAGTATATAATTAATCATAAGTTCTCGTTGGAACAATACTCTCCTCACTATTTATTACTTGATTGATTGCGTATAATTGCGTGTGCGATTTAGGGCAACAATAATACGTCAAAAGATGGCACACGACGCAAAACCAAAATGTTAAACGACCGAGCAGCAGCAAGACAACGGTCACCAGCTATGGAACGATGCAAGAACAGTCTTAGAATCCTGAATGAACACCAAAAGAAAGTCAATCAAATCACAACATTAGTCTAACTGAAATTAGTAGTGACAACAGTAGGTTAAGCTCCAGGGGCGTAAGAGTTAATAATCCGTCGAGGCAGCGGAGTTCTAGTGAAGCGACGACGACAACCAAATGACCTAGTAAAAAAGCTTAAAGCTTGCTGCCTAAAAAATCGAGGAGACTGCAACAGTGAACACAAACGACTCGCCGGTGATGAACTCCGGCGTGGTCGAGAAGTGAACAGAAATGAAGAGGACTCATTTCGATACCAGATCCGGATAATTCCGACCGAGAAGCAGTAGCAAAAGTGAAAATAAAGCAAGAACAACCAATGCATCGTGGTGGCTCGCTGATGACGAAGTCCGGCTGAGTTTCGCGGCCAACGATGGTGTTCCTCCTCCAATCATCATCTTTATTACGAATAAAAAAGGAAGTAGCATAACAATAACAGGTATAGACGAGTGTTCATGATACTACAGTCTAATTAAGTATGTAAATGGTCTAAAAAACAACACATTAAATCATTTCAAGATGTCATATATTCTAATATGATTTCTAACACATATAATTGAATGTAATGACCAGGCCTGTTATTTTAAGTATTTTAGCCCCGTTTCACTTATTTGATGCTTTACTTATGTTTATTAATGGTTACGTGACTTCTCGGGGTAGTTTGTTTGGTTTTGGGGAAAGTTTTGAAGTGAATTGGGACACTTAGTCTCAAGGTTGGAAGCTTAAGTTGTAGGAGTTGTCCTGAGTTTGACTTTTGGTGATTTTGGACGACGTATGTCCTGATTTGGAGGTCCCTAAGTTGATTTGGTTCTATTTGGCAAAAGTTGGGAGGTTGAAGGTTTAGAAGGTTGATAGATTTGACTGAGAGTTAAATTTGGTGGTATCGGGTTCATATTTTGGTTTTGGGAGTTATAATAGGTGGGTTGTGTCATTTGGCACTTGCATTCAAATTTTGAGATCATTTGGAGTTATTTAGGATTGTTCGGTGTATTTTTTGAATCCAGAAATTTTGTTTAGTTCCTTAGGCTTGAGTTGAGGTCTGATTCATGGTTTTAACGTTGTTTTGTGTGATTTGAAGCCTCGAGTAAGTCCGTGTTATGTTTTTGGATTGATTGGTGTGATTGGACAGGGGGTCGAGGGCCTCAAGTGTCTTTCGGATGGGTTTCAGATCATTTTACCATATTTTGGATTGCTGGTTTCTGATGTCTGGCTTCTCTTCATCGCGATCGCGACGGGGAAGTCGCGTTCGCGGAGGGCAATTTGATATCAGGTGGGTTGTTCATTGCGTTCTCAGAGCTTGAGGAGGCTGTGGCCTTCGCGATGGCGAGCTGGGTGCCGCATTCGCGTAGAATGGGAGGTTGCTGGGTGGTAAGGCTTGTAGCCTTCGCGATCTCAAGAGAAGGGCCGCATTCACGTAGGCTCAGGGGTGTTGTGCCTCGCGTTCGAGACCAAGGTCCCGCATTCGCGTAGAGATTTTTCTGAGGCAATGTTTGGTCGTACTTCGCGCGTGAAGTTGGTCCCGCGATCGCGAAGGTTATTCCTGGGCAAAATATTTAAGTACTCTATTTCTATGTTTTGGTTATTTTATCACATTTTGAGTTATACAGCTCGAATTTGGGCGATCTTGGAGGGGAGTTTTATGATTTGGATTGGGGTAAGTGTTTTTGACTCAGATTTGTTCATTATTCATGAGTTCAACCTTGATTTTAGCATTTAGCTGATGAATCTAAGTGTAGAAATTGGGGAATTTAGTAAAAAAATTCTAAAGTATAAATTGATGATTTGAGGAATGATTCGAGGTCGAATTTGAATGAAACACATATATTTGGCCTCGTAATTGAATGGGTGTTCAGAATTTTTAAGTTTTGACGGGTTCCGGGGTGCGGGCCTAAGGTTTGGGTTGACTTTTTCTATTTTAGTTAAAGATCAAAGCTTTATTATTTGGAGTCATTTCCTGTGACTTTTATTAATGATATTAAGTTATTTTTTCTAGATTCGAGCCGTACAGAGGTTGATTCACGCGGTAAGGGCTTATTAGAGGGTTGGTTTGGCTTCCTTGAGGTAAGTATCTTGTTACACCCCATATTTTTGTACGTGAAAGTATTCCATAAATAAATTGATGAAAGCTCAAAAATGAGATGTTACATCTCGCATTTTTGTACGTTAAAATTTTTATCGTAAGTTAATCTACGTAAGTTTGGGAATGGGATTTTTTGGGATTATAAGTATTGTACTACTTCAAACAAGTGACGAGTAAATTCATGAAGGTGAGAGGGTAAGCAAATAAAAGAAAATTAATTTCGTCAAAGTTTGACAATCTGGGATAAAATACGGTCCGAGCTATAATACCCGGTATTTATGGACTAGTGCCATACAAGGTACCACATGATCATGATGGTATGATGTATAAAGTGTGTTAAAAATGAGTAATATTTTAAGTAGTTTGAGATAATTCTTAATTATGTGGATAATTGATTAATTATTGGATAGTGGGATATTACCTAATTAATTAGGGAATTATTGGATAAGGATTTATTTCCACTACGTGGCAGCCTCCCCCTCCCCCCTCCTTCAAATTAAGTGACTCGTACACCTAGATTGAAAGGTGGCCAACTAAGGTGTTATACACAAGACACTTACGTGTAAAGTCATACATAGAAGTTTGGCATTTTTGGCTTCATTTGGCCTTAAGATATGCAAGTAAGTGATCTTATAATGTTCTTCCTATTACAAAGATTGAAAAATAGATGTGAGAATATATGAAGGGAATTCATAACGTTCTCAACAATTCCTACAAAGATTCCAACGTTAGCAACCTCAATCCAACGAGATTTCCATAAGATTTCTTGAAACAAATATTCCAACGAGATTTCTTAGCATCTTAAGCAATCTGAGATTTTTCGATACTAAAGGAGTACGGTACAACCTTTATCAAGAATATCGTACAGATGTTTTCTTACTCCAGGTATGTTAAGGCTATCCCTTCTCTCTTTTTGGTATGATCTATACGACATGAACAAAACGAGCAAATACACAAATTCCATAAATGACTCTATTCATAGAAGTATTAGAGATGCCTGTGTTCTTGAATTCCCATATGTCTTATTATTCTATCATCTGTTCATGGGTCTCAGAAAATACGTAAGTTGATAAAGTTTGTTTGATGATATTAATCAGAGGTATAATGGTGTTATGATGTTCTGAGAGATTTTATTGACGTACTTCTCATGCATTGTATTCATTTATACATGTACATTGACCCATGACCAGATGGTGTTATTGTGAGCACGTGATTTTATATATATATATATATATATATATATATATATGGGAAAAGGTTACGGCGTTATATACGCACCACCACCTGATCAGCTGGTATACTTTGATGATTTATCCACAGTGGCCGAGATGATATGATGGGATGCCCTCAGAGGCTTGATGATGTTATATATATATATATATATATATATATATATATGGGATATGGGAAAAGGTTACGGCGTTATATACGCACCACCACCTGATTAGCTGGTATACTTTGACGATTTGCCCACAGTGGCCGAGATGATATGATGGGATGCCCTCAGAGGCTTGATGATGTTGTGAACGCATATACCTAAGCATGGTATGATATTTCTACACATATGCATGAAATTGTAAATATTAATGATTCACAGAGTTATTCAGACATACATGTCGAGTCTTTTACTCCATGTTTTTCTCATGTCTATTGTTTACTAATTTTCATTACTTACATACTCGGTACATTATTTGTACTGACATCCCTTTGCTTGGGGACACTGTGTTTCATGCCCGTAGGTCCAGATAGAAAGGTTGAGAGTCTTCCAAGTAGGCTATCAGCTCAGCGGAAGGTGTTGGTGCTCTCTATTTGCTCCAGAGTTGCTTGTTTGGTTAGTATACTTTAGACGTGTATTGTTTGGTATGGCGAGGTTGTCCCGACCATTATGATAATTATGTATTCTTAGAGGTATGTAGACAGATGTCATGTACGTAAAAGCTTGTATGGCCTTGTAGGCCTATGTTCAATATACGAGTGATCATTTTGGGTCTTATAGTCTAGTATGTTATATGTATAAGTTTATTCCCTCATGCTTTACTTCAGTTCATTTACCTATGATGGAATGATACGAAAGATACGTTATGTTGGTACTCAGTTGTGTAAGGTACCGGGTGTCCGTCGCGGCCCATCGATTTGGGTCGTGACAAAAGTGGTATCAGAGCAGTTCTATCCTAGGGAGTCTACAAGCCGTGTCTAGTAGAGTCTTATTTATGGGTATGTTGTGCACCACACTTATAAGCAGGAGGCTGCAGGACATTTAAGACTGTCACTCTTTCTTCTTACTCTAGATCGTGTGGTAGAGCTCAGTTGTAAGAACTCAATTTCCTAAACTCTATCTTATTCAGAATACGACGATGCTTACATCTACAAAGATAGTTGGTAAGAGATTGAATATGGCTATGGAAGAGTTGAGTCAGAGGAACTCAATTTTTGTATCATGCTTATGCGGGATAAATATGAGGTATTCAGAAGATCATGTGTGTACTAAGATGTGCAAACCTCTTGATAAGGATCCCTAAGGCAAGAATGTCTATCCACTCTTATGATAAAAAGGAATAAGAGAATTGGAAGATAGATACAAATTTCAGCATGTAAAAGAAGCAAGGAAGAAGGGTACGAGGTACCCATTTAGTAAAGTTGAACATTATCTACAATTCGGGAAGAGAGATATAGGCATTTTGAGTTACCTTCAACAGTATCAGAGGTATGTATAATTGGCCACACCCATCTCATTTATACCTTATGGGGTCTAACAAAAGTAGTATAAGAGAAGGACGGATATCAGGATTCGGCTGGGGTAAGAGTAACCCAAACTGGTGAATGGATTATTTGTGTTAGTTGACATTTCCGAAGAATATTGCAAATGTGCTAATGGATATCCTTGTGAGACGCTCAGATGGTGCACTCTAAAATAGTACAGCTAGATATGAATACTAGAATGTTTAAAGATAGGCACTGGAACCTTGGAAAGAATAAATATTACCTTAGTATGGCTCCCGTACTTAGTAGAGAAAGAATGTTAGGCAACCCGAAGAGCCAATGGATGCAACAAGGGCCACTAAAAGCAAAAGAATGTCTTGTTCGAGTTTTTAGAATAAAGTGATAGACATAAATGTTAGCGGGAAATAAGAAGAGAATTAATGAAGCATTATGAGTAAGATATGATACATGGATGACAACGGTAGATCAAAAAGATGACAGTATTACAGAGTCTATAGCCAAGTGAGGGAAGAGACGAGATGTGACAGGCCTTAAGACAACAAAAGAGTATAAGCCATACAGTCATATCCTCATTCCGAAAAATAAGTTCGCAACTCTAACGCGATTACCAAAAGGAAAAGTTATACCCAGAGTAATAGAAATCAGTATGGACTGGTGAACAAGATAAACTAAACATGAATTAGGGACTGAGAAATTTGATAATAGTTGGCATCATGAGAATTTCAAGATTGAGTTCCGACAATAATAGAATGGACGACGGAAGAATAATCCTCAAAGGTCATTTAGGAAAATGCTTCCCTAAAGCAAGCAAAGTTAAGCTTAAAGGACTCAGTGTGCCAGTTACACTAAGTGTCACCCTCATGAGTAAGGAATTTTGTTATCCTTAGTGCAGAAGGATTACCGCAAGGCGGGTAAGGATCATCGATAATGTGAAAAGATGCCAAATATGAAAAGGTAAAACATCTATACGTAGATCGTCGTGGCTCCAATTCTTAGTGCTCCCCTAAAGGGGGGGAATATAGTGTGATGTGGCATTAAGTCAGAATCAAGTGGTTCTAGTAACTATGGAATGGTAAAGGAAGAATGCAATAAATGAGAATGGGATGAGATTGCACTCATTCAAATCTTATAGATATACTATGATTCCAAAATATTATGCAAGCACGACGTCAAGGAGACGAAGTAAGGGTTCCTACCCGAGATGTTATTGATAGATAATGAACCAGTGCGAGATGTAAGTTAAGACAAAGGAAATAATCCAAGAAATATTATGCAAAATATTGATATGAATGGGCCAACAAGTAGGTAGTAGTTGTTTTAGGAAGAGCCTAGTTATGGCTAAACGAGAGGACACAGACAAATCAATAGATTGTGCAAGACGAACATTGTTAACCCCAACATGGGTAATTCAGTCTCGCAGATATGACATCGTGATCCTTGAGATATATTCAGATAGGAGTTGGGGTAGTTAAAGGTAAATAAAATAGAATGCCACTGGGAAGACAATCAAAATATTAGTTCAGAAGCAACCCTACAAGCACAAAGGCGTGGAAATAGGTAACTACGGATAATTATAGGCGGGGAAGAACATCAAAAATTCCATCAAGTATACAATGTAATAAGCTCAGAGCTTTACAAGAATCAAAGGATCCTCCCTAAATACTAAAATGAAAGACTAGCTGAGGAAATAAGGAAGAAGGCTTCAACCTAAGCCCAATGGCCGAAAGAGGAAATGGTCTTGTAACAACAGTCTCACAACAACATTGTAAGCACTCTATAAGAAAGTGACACCTATCGTGTCTAATGAATGGGGAGTAAAACCAAATATAATATTCAAGATCATATGAGTTGCACGAAAACTTCGGCACGCAACAAGGAGGCAAAAAGACCAGGAAAAGTAATAGCTTACATTTAAAGAAAGTTGAGAAGGAACAAAAAATATTATTCGATCAGTGATCCAAAGTGAGTAACGTTATGAATGTACTTTAGATTATGGAGTATTATCCATGCAGCATATATGTTGACAATCATACAGCTGTAGAAGACTCTGGTATAAGTTAAAAGAAAGATTGAGTCCGGGTCATAGATAAGGGATTGAATTGTTAGATGATGGTATCACAGATATTCCATAGCGGCTATGAAAGACTAAAGTAATAACTAATACCATGAGCCTCAAATCGGAAGATAGCTTAACACTACACGAAGGCCGATCAGAAGGAAGAGGAAACTAAAGAGTTACATCAACGAAACAAATCAGGAGTCTGATTATTGGACCCAGAAAAATTTAGACATCATGATTGAGAACATTGAAAAATCACTCTTAATATCAGAGGTACAAGAGAGATAGTACAACAGCCATGTTCCATAACAGCTCTACGAGAAAACCAGTTAGAAGAGTACCAGCCTCATAAGAAGTCAGTATGAAGCTCCCACCAGATTGTGTATGCGCCAGAGGTGCAAGTATTATAATAGAGCTTCAAGTTGTGGATATGAATCATACCTATATGGAAGGGAGGTCATGAAGGAAATAGAAGATGTGATATGAGATCTTAAGGCAAGTAAGGTAAATGTGAACAATGTACGAGATACTCAGGTGCATAAGATTGTGAATAATCTTTAACTTCAAGATGAAGGGCTAGAAGCATTGGGATTTAGTATCCAGGAATGATAGCGGTGTCATTAGTGGCATATCTTCCAGCATATGGTTTCTAGGTACCGAGAGATCTAGCCAAGATAGTAAAGAAGAGTTAGAGACGATGTGATGTCTCGCTTGATGTTCCAGAATACCATAAGGAAATCTATGGTGCAAGAAAGTTGAAGGAAGGTTGCAAATAGTATAAATAGATATGTATAGGTCGCAAGCTAAAGTATAGTAAAGTGACAAAGTTTTATGACAGGAGTAAGGATGAGAAAGGGTGAGTGAGAAGGTGACGAGAATGGATAAGTCCTCGGGATGAAGCCCATGAAAACAAGAGAGCTAATGGTTTCTCTAAGTTATAGAAAGTTGAGTATAGCCTGAATGAATCAAAGGGATCTAAGACTAATAGGATCTAGAAGAAATGGAATGCTGCCCCGGTAGTAGAATGAGGGTGTGATTGTGATAGATAAAGGATGACATTTGGGCCTTCAATTGAGTAATGACTTGAAGAGTATTTCATGAATTGTGAGTCATATTGGGATGCTACAAAATACAGTTATGGAAGTATAGTATTGCCCCTAGGTGGATCAGTCTAATTACTCCAGATGTCCCCGATGAGATGTAAGCCCTAGCGGCAGTGTTACATAAGAGATCAAGTTATCAGTGGTATATGATAGATCAACATTAAGGTGAATAAATAATGGATGGACAAAAGTTACAAAGTATTAGCTGAGACTAGGCCATCATTCTTAAGATGAACAATAATGAGGAAGCATTAAAGGACATAGATTATACATATGGGATAAGCAACGAACGTAACCTGGAGTTTGGTAGCAGACCTCAGTAACGATAAATCGAGGCAAGAGTTATGATATATATTATGACTTACTTAAATGCAGTGAAGTCATGTGGATAGATAACTGGGCTTATAAAATAAGATATAGCAATATTCGTAAGTTCGACATATTATCGAGCGAAGAACTTCAGTATACCTATAGATGCCTAGAGGGATATCTTGTCAAGCTCTGTATATGTTTAGAAAGTGAGGCCTAGAGATGGGCTAAAAGCTTGAGAAAAAAGGAGAGAAGAATCGCATAGGTGCACATACAAGGAAAAAGTCAAAAAGGCTTCATGACAGAAGGTAGCAAGAGTTACGAGATTGGAAGAATTCCGACCACAAACCGTGGTGTGAGAAAGAGGCCTAAAGGGGGGAATGCCCTAGCGTTTCGGATTCATTCACAAAACAGTTGCCTAAATAGCAAGAAGAATATTAAAGTATTCGCAAGAGCTACGGGTTATGAGAATGATAAGTGCATCAGTCAACATTCGAGGACGAATGTTCCAAAGGGGGGAATGATGTTACACCCTATATTTTCATACTTGAAAGTACACCACAAATAAATTGATGAAAGCTCGGAAATGAGATGTTACATCCAGCATTTTTGTAGGTTAAAAATTTTGTCATAAGTTAATCGATGTAAGTTCGGGAATGAGATTATTTTAGGATTATAAGTATTATGCTACTTCAAACAAGTGATGAGTAAATTCACGAAGGTGAGAGGGTAAGGAAATCAAAGGAAATGAATTTTGTCAAAGTTTGACAATTTGAGATAAAATACGGTCCGAGCTATAATACCCATTATTTATGGACTAGTGACATACAAGGTACCACATGATCATGATGGTATAATGTATAAAGTGTGTTAAAAAAGAGTAATATTTTAAGTAATTTGAGATAATTCTTAATTATGTGGATAATTGGTTAATTATTGGATAGTGGGATATTACATAATTAATTAGGGAATTGTTGGATAAGGATTTATTTCCACTACGTGGCAGCCCCCCTCCTTCAAATTAAGTGACTCATACACCTAGATTGAAAGGTGGCCAACTAAGGTGTTATACACAAGACACTTACGGGTAAAGTCATATATAGAAGTTTGGCATTTTTGGCTTCATTTGGCCTTAAGATATGCAAGTAAGTGATCTTATAGTGTTCTTCCTATTACAAAGATTGCAAAATAGATGTGAGAATATATGAAGGGAATTCTTAATGTCTTCAACAATTCCTACATAGATTCCAACGTTAGCAACCTCAGTCCAACGAGATTTCCACAAGATTTCTTGAAACAAAAATTCCAACGAGATTACTTAGCATCTTAAGCAACATGAGATTTTTCGATTCTAAGGGAGTACAGTGCAACCTTTCTCAAGAATATCGTGTGGATATTTCCCTACTCCAGGTATGTTAAGGTTATCCCTTCTCTCTTTTTGGTATGATCTATACGACACAAACAAAACGAGCCAATGCACAAATTTCATAAATGACTCTATTCATAGAAGTATTAGAGATGCCTATGTTCTTGAATTCCCATATGTCTTATTATTCTATCGTCTGTTCACGAGACTCAGAAAATGCGTAAGTTAATAAAGTTTGTTTTATGATATTAATCAGATGTATAATGGTGTTATGACGTTCCTAGAGATTTTATTGGTGTACTTCTCATGCATTGCATTCATTTATACATGTACATTGACCCATGACCTGACATTGTTATATACATGTATATATGTATATCTATATATGTATATGGGATATGAGAAAAGGTTACGTCGTTATATACGCACCACCACCTGATCAACTGGCATACTTTGACGATTTGCCCACAGTGGCCGAGATGATACGATGGGATGCCCTCAGAGGCTTGATGATGTTATGACCGCATATACCAAAGCATGGTATGATATTTCTATGCATATGCATGACATTGTAAATATTAATGATTCACAGAGTTATTCAGACATATATGTTGAGTCTTTTACTCCATGTTTTTCTCATGTCTATTGTTTACTGATTTTCATTCCTTAAATACTCGGTACATTATTTGTACTGACATCCCTTTGCCTGGGGACGCTGCATTTCATGCCCACAGGTCCCGATAGACAGGTTGAGAGTCCTCTAAGTAGGCTATCAGCTCAGCGGAAGGTGTTGGTGCGTTCAATTTGCTCCGGAGTTGCTTGTTTGGTCAGTATGCTTTAGATGTATATTGTTTGGTATGGTGGGGCTCTGTCCTGACCCTTATGGCAGTTATGTATTCTTAAAGGCTTGTAGGCAGATGTCATGTATGTAAAAGATTGTATGGCCTTGTAGGCCTATGTTCAGTGTACGAGTGATTGTTTTGGGTCCTATAGGCCAGTATGTCATATGTATAAGTTTATTCCCTCATGCTTTACTCCGGTTCATTTACCTATGATGGAATGATATGAAAGATACGTTATGTTGGTACTCGGTTCTATAAGGTACCGGGTGTCCGTCGCGGTCCATCGGTTTGGGTCTTGACATATCTTACCTAAACATGGTTGAGGCACTAGTTGCCTAAGTTATTTACGATAGCTACGTGCTATGGGTGGCGCACATGAGTGGGGTTGAGCCCATGTGCGTGCACCGAGGTATTTACTCATGATCGAGGTAGTTCATTGGGTGTAATATGCCTTGAGTTGATTGCTAAGTTACATGATGTGATATTTCTCCTATCTGTACCCCTTTTTCTAAGCTCTTTGTATAATGTTTGAGGTTACATAGAGGTTGATCTCTTGATTGAACCTCATAAATTGCTACTTTCTATATGTATTCGCCTGATTGAGATATGATAGAAACTTTGCACATGCATACACCTTAGCATGTCACTTATACTAGTCCAGGAGTATGAAATTTTATATCCATTGATCATATACATGTATTCTTGTATATTGGCTTTCTATGTGATATGGTCTGGACTGGTAGCATGTGACCATACCATGCGGTTTGTGATAATGAGCTTTGACCATGCCAGGCAGATTGTGATATTGAGCCTGTGACCACGCCGGGCAGATTGTGATATTGAGCTTGTGACCACATCAGGCGGATTATGATTATTTGGACGTGACTACGTCATGCAGCATGTGGATATGGATCCATCCCCCTAGGGTCACCCTCTCATGTTTCTTATAGATAGTGTACACATGGTTTGAGGAAACTGATAAGTGGTTTGGTACGGTTATGGAAATTCCGAGGAAAAGCTGGCCAATGTTTGATTTGGTTATTGCATTTCATCTTTACTTGCAATTTTCTTGGTTGTTTTCCCTGATTTATTTTCATATCTTCTTTATATGATGGATTATTGGCTGATCAGAGTACATTAAGAGATTTTGTACACCAAGGTGGTTATTTTTGTGAATCATGACTTGATCATATTATTGTTCTGTACTTGTTAGATTTATGAACTGTATAGGTGACTAGAGAGTATCATTTATAATTCTTGCTTCCAATACCTCACCGAGGTTAGTTATGGTACTTTCTGAGTACATAAGGTCGGTTGTACTCATACTACACTCTGCACTTGATTGTGTAGATCCAGGTGCTGGACTGAGCCACCAGTAGCTGAGACTTGTTTGATGAGGCATCTCGACCGCAGTCTTTGTATCTCTTTTCATTTTCAGACTTGTATATCCGTTTTAAAGCTCTTGACTCTGTACTTAGTGGTTCTAGGGGATTTTTTATTCAAAAACGTTGTTGATCATGTTAATTGGCCTTAGACTTGTACTGTTTATGTGAATTTAGTATTTATATTTTGTTTTTGTTATGCTTGGCTTGCCTAGCAAGTGAATTAGGCGCCATCAAGATCGGTTGGTGGTTGAGTCATGACAAGTTGTTATGAGAGCCCTAGGTTCATAGGTTTTATGGGTCATGACCAAGTTTAGTTGAGTGGTGGATCGGTACGGAGACATCTCTATTTATATTCGAGAGGCTACCGAACTAATAGGATACTTCACGTTCTTGCATTCTTGCCATGTGAATTTGTTATTTCTGAAGTTTGAACGCATACTCTTCTATTCTCTCATGCATGGTGACGACGCATTTAGCTAGATTGGGCGAGTAAGCACCAGTACCACCAGACAGGGCCACGAGAGGCCGAGGCCGAGGTGGGGCTCGCACTACAGCTAGAGCAGCACCTGTGGAGCCACCAGTCGCTCTAGTAGAGGAGCAAATTTTAGATACTGTTGAGCCGGTGGGACCAGCTCAGACACCGTCAGTACATATTGTTATAACTTGTGTTCTGGAGGATTTGGCTTAGATCTTGAGTGTGTGGACAAGCATGGCTCAGGAGGGTATTGTTCCAGTTGCAACAGCTACCTTACAGGCTAGGGGAAGAGCCCAGACTCCCACCGCCCGTACACCGAAGTAGCTAGCTCAGGGTTATCAGACACCAAGGGTGTTACTAGTTCAACTAGTTGTTGCTACTTAGGCCGAGGTTGGTCCACCTATGATAGAGGAGGACCAGAAGAGGTTCGAGTGATTTAAGAGGCTTGATCCTCTCGAGTTCAGTGGATGAGAGTTAGATGATGCTCAGTATTTTCTGGATCAGTGTCATCATATTGTTCGCACAATGGGAATTGTTGACACCAGTGAAGTTACCTTTACTACTTTTCAACTGACAAGGGCAGCCTACAGATGGTGGTAGACCTATGAGTCAGGTAGGCCAGCTAGTGCAGCTAGCGCAACACCACTTATATGGCATGAGTTCTCAGTTCTCCTCTTAGAGAAGTTTGTCCCACAAACTCATAGAGAGGAGCTGCGTAGGGAGTTCTAGCAGCTATGCTAGGAGGGTATGACTATGACCCAGTACGAGATGAGATTCATAGATTTTTCACCTCATGCAATATGGTTGGTTCCCACTGAGAGGGAGAAGATCCGGAGGCTCATTGATGGTCTCAACTATGATCTATATTATAGTTTGGATCGAGAGGCCGAGACGGATGCTAGGTTTGACCAGGTGGTTGAGATAGCTAAACGTTTATAGTAGGTTCGCAGTCATGAGCGTGAGGAGTGGGAGGCCAAGAGGCCTTATGGTTCAGGTGGTTTTAGTAGTTCCTCGTCTGAAGAACAGTCTTATCACAACAAAGGTCATCCTTTTAGATCCGCTCAGATAGCTCGTCAGATTCCTCATGGTTTATCAGTTAGCCACAATTTGTACAGTGCTCTCCCTGTTCAGTCATCATTCAGTGGCACTGCCAGCACAGTGTTATTACCGTTCCCCATTTGCTCAGGGTTTTACAGGTAGTTATTCAGATTATTAGGGTCAGCAGCCTCATAGGAGGGGTTTCTTAGAGTGTGGAGACTTGAGTCATCCTAAGAGAGATTGCCCTAGACTTCTTGGTAGAGTTCCACATCATAACATGTAGCCTATGGTATCAACACCAACATGTACACCACCCGCACAACTAGCTAGGGGTGGGGCTCACTATGTTCGAGGTCGCTCTAGAGGGGAAGGTCGGTCAGGTGGTGGTCAGGTCCGTTGCTATGAATTTCTTGCTAGGCGAGAGATAGTTGCTTCTGACGCGATGATCACATGTATTGTTTTAGTGTGACACAAGAATGATTCAGTTTTAGTTGACCGTGGTTTTACTTATTCAAATGTGTCATCATACTTTGCTCATTTTTTGGATATGCCTCATGATTCTTTAGATATACCTGTTCATGTATCTACACTGATGGGTGATTCTATTGTGGTGGACTGTATAATTGGTCTTATATGTTGACCATTGGTGGTTATTAGACTAGAGTTGATATTTTATTGCTCAACACGGTATATTTTGATGTGAGTTTTGGGCATGGATATATCACGCTATTCTTGATTCTCACGCTAAGACTATAACATTGGCTATGCCGGGATTGTCGAGGTTGGAGTGAAGAGGCTCCCTGGATCATGTTCCTCGTAAAGTATTGTTGTTCGTGAAGGTTCGATGGATGGTTGAGAAGGGGTGTATGATGTACTTGGCCTTTGTGAGGGATGTTAGTGCTGGTACTACTAATGTTGAGTAAGTTCCAGTAGTGAGGGAGTTTATAAATGTGTTTCCTACAGACATTCTGGGCATGCTACCCAATAGAGATATTGATTTTGGTATTGATTTAGTGCTGAACACTCAGCCCATCTCTATTCCACCGTATCGCATGGAACCAATAGAGTTGAAGGAGTTGGAGGAACAATTATATGAGTTGCTTGATAAGGTTTTATCAGGCCTAGTTTGTCACCTTGGGGTGCACCAGTACTATTTGTGAAGAAGAAAGATTGTTCTGTGAGAATGTGCATTGAATACAGGTAGTTGAACAATGTTACTATCAAGAACAATTACCCACTATCACGTATTGATGATTTGTTTGATCAGCTTCAGGGTATTCTTGAAAATTGCTTTGAGATCGGGGTACCATTAGTTGAAGATCCAGGCTTCAGATATCGAATACGGCTTTCAGGACCCATTATAGTCACTATAGGTTTCTGGTGATGTTTTTTGGGATGACCAATGCCCCCAATAGCTTTTATGCACTTGATGAACAATGTATTTCAACCCTATCTCGATTCCTTCGTCATAGTTTTCATTGATGATATATTGGTGTATTCTCGCAGGAGGGAGGATCATGAGCAGCACTTGAGGATCGTGCTCCAAACTTTGAGGGAGAAGAAGCTATATGCTAAATTCTCCAAGTGCAATTTTTGGTTAGACTTGGTGGAATTCTTGGGCCACGTGATGTCCAGGGTGGGGATTAAGTGGATTTGAAGAAGATTGAGGCAGTACAGAGTTGCCCCGGACCAATTTCTTCTACTGAGATCCTGAGTTTTCTTGGGTTTGCTAGGTATTATCGTCGTTTTGTGGAGGGGTTTTCATCTTTAGAAGCCTTATTGACTAGATTGATGCAAAAGGGTTCCCCATTCAGGTAGTCTAATGAGTGTGAGGAGAGCTTTCAGAAGTTCAAGACTGCCTTGACCATAGCTCAAGTTTTGATTTTTCCTTTGGGATCGGGTTCTTATACGGTCTATTATGATGATTCACAAATTGGCATTCGATGTGTGTTGATGTAGGATAGTAGAGTGATTGCTTATGCTTCGCGTCAGTTTAAGATCCATGATAAGAACTACCCAATACAAAATTTGGAGTTGGCAGCCATTGTTCAAGCGCTCAAGATTTTGAGACATTATCTTTACGGCGAGCCTTGTGAGGTGTTCATAGATCACATGATTCTCCAGCACTTATTCAAGAAAAAGGATTCGAACTTGAGGCAGCGGAGGTGGTTAGAGCTACTAAAGGACTATAATATCACCATTCTTTATCATCCGGGGAAGGCCAATGTGGTGGCCGATGCTTTGAGCAGGAAGGCTGAGAGCAGGGGAAGTTACATATATTCCAGTTCGTGAGGATTGATATTGCGGAGTCCAGCAGAGTTCTTGCTTGTGTTGTACCACAACCATCCTTGTTTGAGAGCATCAAGGCATGTCATTATGATGATCCCCACTTGATTGTCCTAAGGGACACGGTGTAACACAGAGATTCCAAGGAGGTTATTATTGGTGATGATAGGGTATTGAGCCTACATTGTCGAATTTGTGTTCCAAATGTGGATGGGTTGCGAGAGGTGATTCTTGAGGAGACCAATAGTTCAACATATTCCATTCATCGGTGGGCCGCAAAGATGTACCATGATTTGATGCATCACTGTTGGTGGCAGAGGATGAACAAAGTTATTGTTGAGTATGTTTCTCGGTGTTTGAATTGTCCGCAGGTGAAGTATGAGCATCAGAGACCTGGTGGTTTGCTTCAGAGTCTTGATATTCCAGAGTGGAAGTGAAAGAGTATCACTTTGGATTTTGTAGTAGGGCTTCCACGAACCTTGAGGAGATTTAATGCATTGTGGGTCATTGCGGACAGACTGACCAATTCTGCACACTTCATTCTAGTCCTGACTACCTATTATTCAGAGCAGCTTGCTCGGATTTATATTTGGGACATTGTTCGCCTTCATGGTGTGCCCGTATCTATTATCTCGGATCGAAGCATGCAGTTTATATCACAATTTTTGAAACCAGTGCAGCATGAGTTTGGTACACAGGTCAAGCTGAGTACAACATTTCATCCCCAGACGCACGGGCAGTCCGAGAGCACTATTCTGGATTCTGGAGGACATGTTTACGTGCGTGTGTCATAGATTTTGGGGGATCATGGGATCAGTTCTTTCCGTTAGTAGAGTTTGCCTACAAAAACATATATTATTCAAGTATCTAAATGGCTCCTTATGAGACCTTATATGGAAGGCGATGTCGTTCTCTAGTTGGTTGGTTTGAGCCTTGGGAGGCTAGGTTGTTGGTCACCGATTTGGTCCGTGATGCTTTGAAGAAGGTAAAGTTAATTCAGGAGCGACTTTGTACAACACAGTCCAGACATAATAGTTTCTACTATGGTGGGTGAGAAGATTCTACTAAAAGTTTCGCCCATGAAGGGTGTGATGACGTTTGGAAGGAAGGGCAAATTGAGCCCTACGTATATTGGACCTTTTGAGGTGCTTGAGAGAGTTGGACAGGTGGCCTACAGACTTGCCTTGCCACCTAGTCTATCGAGTGTTCACCCAGTGTTTCATGTATCCATACTCCGAAAGTATTGTGGGATCCTTCACATGTTTTTGACTTCAACACGGTGGAGTTGGATGAGGATTTGACTTATGATGTGGAGATGGTGGCCATTTTTGACCAGCAGGTTCGAAAGTTGAGGTTGAAGAATACAACATTAGTGAGGGTTCACTAGAGAGGCCAGTTGGTTGAGGAGGCTACATGGGAGATCGAGCAAGAGATGCAGAGCAAATAGACTCGTTTGAGGATGAACGTTTGTATAGGTGCGGGAGAATATAATGACCCAACCGGTCATTTTGCGTATTTTAGCCCCGTGTCCCCTATTTAATGCTTTACTTATTTAAATTTATGGTTACGTGACTTGCCGATGTAGTTGGTTTGATTTTGGGGATGTTTCGTAGTGAGTTGGGACACTCAAAAACAATAATATGATCAAGTCATGAATCACAAAAATAACAACCTTGGTGCACAAAATCTCTTAACGTACTCTACTCTACCAACAATCCATCATATAAAGAAGATTTGTAGATAAAACAGGTAAAACAACAAAGGAAATTGCAAGTAAAGATTAAATGTCATAACCAAATCAAACACGGGCCATCTTTTCCTCAGAATTTCTATAACCCTACCAAACCACTGATTAGTTTCCTCAAACCAAGGGTACACCATCAAGAGATCAAATTGGGGTGCCGCATTCGCATAGAAGGGGAGGTCGTTGGGTGGTCAGGCTTGTAGATTTCATGATCCCGAGTTGAGGGCCACGTTTGCATAGGCTCAAGGGTGTTGTGCATCGCGTTCGCGACCAAGGTCCCATTTTTGTATAAAGCATTTTTTGACGTAGTGTTCAGTTGTGCTTTGCGATTGCAAAGTTGGTCCCACGATCGCAAAGGGTACCCGGGCAGAATATTTAAGTACTCTATTTCGAAGATTTTGGTTATTTTATCACATTCTGAGTTATAGAGCTAAGATTTGGGCGATCTTGGAGGGGATTTTCATGATTTGGATTTAGGGCAGGGTTTTTGACTCAGATTTGTTCATTATTCATGAGTCCAAATGAAGAATATGGGAAATTTAGTAAAACCTTTTCTAAAGTATAAATTAACGATTTGAGGGTCGATTCGATGTTTGATTTGGATGGAATACATATATTTGGAATCGTATTGGAATGCGTGTTTGGAATTTATGAGCTTTGCCGGGTTCTGGGTGCTTGCCCGGGGTTGACTTTTTTATTTTAGTTAAAGATCAAAGCTTTATTATTTGGACTCATTTCCTATGGATTTTATTGATGATATTAAGTTATTTTGGCTTGATTCGAGCTGTTCGGAGGTTGATTCACGCGGGAAGAGCTTATTATAGGGTTGGTTTGTCTTGGTTGAGGTAAGTATCTTATCTAAACATGGTTGAGGAACTAGTTGCCTGAGTTATTTGTGATAGCTACGTGCTATGGGTAGTAGCGTGTGACCATGCCGGACGGATTGTGAATTAAACATGTGACCATGTTGGGCGGATTATTATTATTTTCATGTGACTATGCCATGCAGCGTGTGGATATGGATCCATCCCCCTAGGGTCACCCTATCATGTTTCATCTTGATGGTGTAAACGCGGTTTGAGGAAACTGATCAGTGGGTTGGTAGGGTTATGGAAATTATGAGGAAACGCTGGCGAGTGTTTGATTTGGTTATTGCATTTTATCTTTACTTGCAATTTTCTTGGTTGTTTTACCTGATTTATTTTCATATCTTCTTTATATGCTATATTGTTAGTTGAGCAGAGTACGTTAAGATATTTTGTGCACCAAGATGGTTATTTTTGTGATTCATGACTTGATCATATTATTGTTCTGTACTTGTTAGATATATGAACTGTACTGGTGATTAAAGAGTATCAATTATAATTCTTGCTTCCATTACCTCGCCGAGGTTAGTTATGATACTTGCTGAGTATATGGGGTCGATTGTACTCATATTACACTCTGAACTTGATTGTGAATTAGCCTTAGACTTGTATTGTTTCTGTTAATTCAGTATTTATGTTTCATTTTTGTTATGATTGGCTTACCTAGCAAATGAATTAGGCGCCATCACGGCAGGTTAGTGGTTTGCATCGTGACATTGAATTTACTAGTCATAGAAGTAAATAATGCATAACATAAGGGATCACCAAGTTCAACAAGGAACAAAGAAGCATATAATTTCCCCTTCTGGGCATGAAAATCCTAGGACATGCTAATCGCTTGTCACCTCCTATATGCATCACCCCTGCATGTATCAAACAATATCATTTAGTAGGAAAAGTTCCCTCAACAAAGCTAGGCAAGGTACTTACCTCATTTCAATCACAAAATCAACAATCAACCACGACTTTTCCTTTAGAACAAACCTCCAAACCAGTCGAATCTAGCCAATTATAGTTCAAACAATTCAAAACAAGCTTTAGAAACTACCCACGAATGAAAACGGTTCAATCTTTAATTAAATGAAAAAGTTAACAAAAAGTCAACTAGGGCCCATTTGATCAAAATCGGAGATTCGCACCAATCTCGATTACCCACTCACCCTCGAGCCCGGATATATGATTTTTTTCGAAATCCGACCTCAATTCGAGGTCTAAATCTTTATTTTATAAAATTCCTATATTCTACCCAAAACCCCTAATATCTACCTTGAAATTCATAGATTTGATGATGAACTTCATGAAAAAGTAATTAAAATTGATTGAAAACAAGTTGAAGTTACTAACCAATGAGATTGGGAAGATATTGCTCTTCCAAAATAGCCTCTATGGAGTCTATGGTTGAAACAATGGTGTAAAATGAGCTAAGTCCCAAAATCCCAACATTTAACCCAGCTGCAGATGTCGCAATTGCGAACTCTTTTTCGCATTATGACGTTCGCAAAAGCGAACAAATGGTCACAATTGCAGACTTATCTCTTAGCTATCAGTTATCTCAAATTCTTACCCTGGGTAGCTGCAAATGCGATCAATGCTTCGCAAATGCGAAGGTACCACCAAAGTCCATTGTGTCGTAAATGCGACTGACTCTTCGGAAATGCGATACAAACTTCGCAAATATGAAGTTCCCAGCCCAGCCCCCACATCGCAAATGCGAGCCTAGCATCGCAAATGTGAAGCTCGCATTTGCAACAGGTCTTCACAATTGCGAGACATGCAGGTCAGTTGCATCTGCAATCCTATTAAGCCAAAAATCAGCCCGCTGAGCATCCAAAACTCATCCGAGCCCTTTGCGCTCCAATCCGAACATTCACACAAGTATAAAAACATCATACAAACGTGCTGGCTAATTCAAATCATCAAAGTTGAAGAATGGGTCATTGAAACTGAAGATTTTCGAGTTAAAAAACCATTTTCCAACTTTTCACTTAATGCACCAAAACAACCTCGGGTCACCCGGGACCCCAACCAAGCATACGTACAAGTCTAAAATCATTATACGAATTTACCGGAATTTACCAAAAATGTTGACCGTGGTCAACTCTAGTCATTTTTAAAGTCAAAAATTATATTTTCTTTAAAAATTCACATTTAATTTTTTTGAAAATCGACACTGACCACGCATGCAAGTCATAAGTCATCAAATAGAGCTATGAAAAGTCTCGGAACACAGAAAGAAATGCTAGTACTCAAAACGGCCGGTCAAGTCGTTAAATTCATCCCCACTTAAACATGTGTTCGTCCTCGAATGTGCCAAAAGTCGCTCCAAAGCCATCAATTAGCTAAATGAACTCATCATACCCATACCCATGAGTGATACCGTGCCATCTTGATCCATATAAGTCCATGAGCACATCCCAGGTTAAGATTCTTCCTTCGACCTTAGCCCTACGGGGAGTGGAACCAAATTCCAACATCCGGAATCCCCTATAAGATCTGATCCTTGTATATGTACATTGTATCAATCTCAACAAGCTACATCAAGACATAAATACACTGCCAAGATCAAACCACATAATGTACCACATAACGCATGTACCCACAATTATATCTTTCGGCCATGATAGCTGCTCATTACCTAGCCCGGTACTGGTAATGTACCGCATATTAAATAAAACCTCATTTCGAACCATCGCAACATTGCCAATGATGACAAAATCATGCAGAACACATAACCACCCATGAACTCAATAAGTTGTGGAGTTCTCTGGTCCGACAAGGACCACCGCCAAATTCTGAACCGACTAGTGACTTTTTTCTTCCATCCATGCCTTATCCCAACCTGATTACGTAGTTTCCAAGTCCAATAACATTGCCTCACCCAGTACAAGCTTTTGAACTGGCAAGTCGCACTGACAGCCACATGGAACCTCACACAACGCAGTTCGTACACCTAACAATCAAACTCAGATATATCAAAAAATAAAAAGAAAACGAGATACGAGGACTATTCAACAAGTGTAACTGTTATAACAACAAAGCATAATTTCATGAACTCATCCCACAAAGGGAAAATAAACCACACGAAATAAACACAAGGAAGGGTATCTCACATAACTTCGTTGTGGCACGCAACCCGATCCCAAACATATCAATCCATAGAGTGATACCCATTGAGCCATAATGCTCGTGCTAACTAAGCACATGTGCGTCAACATCAAGCATGATAGAGTGTACATTATAACTATAGGAAGAGGAATAAGCATAATACAATACAGAAAAAGGAAAGAACAACTAGGGTGCAATAATCAAATCAACATCACAAGAGCCATATCGCTCATATATCGCTACAAGGCCTAAACACAATTACGATTACAACATGCGTGCGAATAACCAAGTAGCCTCACAAGCTATCATAGCATAAAAGAGAAACACGTAATATGCACTAGGGCACAAATAACATCCATCCCGTCCGATGATATACCAACGGTATTAGTTGCGTAAGAGTAAGCAAATCCGATCCGATATTGAATACACATTGTCATTAGGCCTACAAATATCCCCCAACAGGTAAATAACCTTCCAAAAGTCTATAGAAACCTATCTATAACATATACGATCAGCTATCCAATTTTTAACATATCTTCACAGTCCGCAACCAAGGAATAGTATACCTACGAGAACATCTAGTCTCTAAACTTCATGAATACCAGAATCTCCATATCTGATCCCAACTACACCACTCAAATTACTGATATATCACTTATACACTATCATATTACGGAAAATGCTCACATAGATCTTCTGTTCCACATATCAAAACCTGAACCTCTACAGCCCAAAACCAGGTGATCACTGTAACTCTGGTCAAGCATATACAAGTCAAAACACAATGCGCCTCCTAAAATGCACACTCTTCTCAGGCGATATCAAATAGTTCAAACATTCTCTTAAATAACTGAAATCATTCGTGCCTTCTGGAAATCATGACCTTCCTTTTAAAACGAAATCACAACCTTGTAATCGCAACCTTCAATCCTACATGGCGCCCGCCAGTATTATGCTAACTTGCAAAAATATGGAAATCTCATAATCAACTATGAATCACAAGCAGGATGAACACCTTATCAACCGAGAACCTTCCATTTAACTTAATCCGGGAGGACATCACCACACGTAACACATCTTCTATACCTATAGAAGACATCAACCCCGAGTCATGGCCATAACCATCGTGAATATTTCGAAACCCATTGCCACATAATCAAGTCATCAGAACTGATTTCCCTCTAAATCAACCGAGTCAAGCAGACTTCCAAACCCAAAAGTAACTCAAACCGAAATGCTCGCTCTGAAGGGACATTTTGCGAATCCGAAGTCATTTCATGCATTTCGTTAATATTTCTATGTAGAGTCAATAATTATATAGAAGTATTGCAAGTCTAGGAACCATCCACTACTGATCTCACGTCCTAGCAATACACAAATCCAAAAATCCTTAAATACCGCATATGAAGCTTGGACTCATCAAAACATTCTAGTAGTCATCCACTATGCTCTAATCTTTGATGAACTTCCAATACGCATCGAACAACCTATGCTTCACCAGCACATGAATACCCAAAAGAAAGAACTATCGATTCCCTTTCCTGGTGCAGTACATCTACAATGAGCATCAAACCTGAATCATCCCGAGACCTCTATATACCCATAAGGTGTAGTATATCATATATCCAATAGATACATTGCTTGAATCATCCTTGAAATCTTCATTTTCCAAGTCATAATTAATCTGCAACCGTCCCTCAGTCAAGAAACTAATATAACACATGACCATGCGATCTAATTGTCGATAGCAGACTCTTAACTTGGCTCGAACCCGTAGAGTAGAACACATCATTTGTTGCCCATAGTACTCTTACTTTATAACTGCCCCCGACCTCGCACTTCTAATCAACTGAATTCTTCATAAACTCATGTAACACTAGTCATAAAATACCCCAAAGGCTCCGCCAAGTGCATACTTAGCCTTGTGACAATCGTGCGAACTTCCTCAAGACCTCCGAAATGGCAGTATATGCATTCCGCTAAATAGAAGCCTCTTACGAGTCACAGAACCTCAAATCTTTCACAGGAGATAACCCACTTGTTAACCTCAAATCAATATCTTCCCATGACTCTACCATGTCCTCAATAACTAGGCCACCAATTAATCCTCCTGAATCTACACTTGCCAACAAGATATAAGAATCTACTTTATTCCTCAAATGAACAATTGAAAGATCAACTAACACATCCATATCTCAAATCGTACCACACATCAAGATGATGATCAATTATCCACAGCCCTTTGCATCCCCTCTGCATCATCACAAGCCGTCAGTGCACATCTAATACCGAGCGTGTAACATCATATACGATTGAATGGAAAGAAGTTGAATGTATAAGCTTCAAGCTGAAACAAAGTTGCAGGACAAGGAAAGAAAGATGGGAAGTTTCTTAGATGCCCTATGGCCTCTCGAAGATAGATATGGACGTCATCATACCGATCCCTAAGACTCTACTAGGTACGTGATCCCGACTTGTAGAATCTATGAACTGTCACGACCCAAATTATCCCTCTGTAAGGTGTCGTGATGGCACCTAGTCTTTACGACTAGGTAAGCCTAATATTACGAAAAATATAAAGAAAACACAACATTTTAAAGATAAAAAACATATTATGAATAGCCAAGAGTAGCACCACTCGGCATATACAAAATAATTTCCCAAAACCCAGAATATCACTAAGTCATAAGCTGCTATAATCTATGTAGCTCTATACAAAAGTCTAAAGATAATAAAGAAAGTCTATAGGCGAGGGAGTAGAAGGGGACTCCGAAGATCTGCGGACGCAAGTAGAAATACCTTGAAGTCTCCTAGAATAAGCGGCACGCACTAACCCCATGGCTGATAGCTCGTACTTGGATCTGCACACGAAAAATATGTACAGGAAAGGGCATGAGTACACCACAATGGTACCCAGTAAGTGCCAAGCCTAACCTCGGTCGAGTAGTGCCGAGGTCAGGTCAAGGCCCTACTGTAGTAAATATAATAAATTAAATAGTAAATGATATAAGTAGAATTTATGGTAACATAGTTAAAGATATTCTCAAAAATTTAACAGTTAAGGAAGCCCTCGGCTCAAAACAAGGTAAACACAGTGGGAAATCTCTCGGGATACCGTCCCGTAGTTTCATATGAATATGCACTACAGGGGGATCTCTCGAAATATGTCCGTAGTCCCAAAGTAAATATGCAGTCCTGGGGGATCTCCCGGAATATGTCCGTAGTCCCAAAGTAAATATGCAGTGCTGGGGGATCTCCCGAAATACGTCCGTAGTCCCAAAGTAAATATGCAGTACAGAGGGATCTCCCGGAATATGTCTGTAGTCCCAATTTAAATATGCAACGCAAGATGAAATGATAGGTATGACATCGAGTTATACAGTTTATACTGGACAGAGATAAGGCAAATAAGGACTTAACTATACATGAAACACAGAATGTCAATTAGGCAGTTAAAACATGTAAGCATGATTTTCTACTCTAAACTACACAATTAAACATATTAGTACAACTTAATAAGAGAAGAAATTTATAATTTAAAAAGGATAGACAGGATTTTTGTAATAATATCCCGTGTACGTACTCGTCACCTCACGTACACGGCTCCCACACACCAAATAATATTAAGATATCCTAAGGGTGAAGTCCCCAACACAATGTTAGGCAAGCCACTTACCTCGAACCGCTCAAATCAACTCGATATCACGTTCTTGCCACGAGTATCCAACTCTAAATGGCCCGAATCTATCAAAACAGTACAATACCAACAATATGCGCTAATGGAATGAATCCCACAAGGAAAACTACAAAATTAGGCAAAAACCCAAAATTGGCTCAAACCCGGCCCCTGGGCCCACGTCTCGAAACCCGACAAAATTCACGAAACTAGAAATCTCATTCACTCACGAGTCTAACCATATCAAATTTACTAAAATCCGACACCAAATGGTCCTCCAATCCACAATTCAAGCTTCCAAATCCCTAGCCTCCAACTTCCAATTTCCACCTTAAATACACATTAACTAGGTGGGAAAAACACATGGCAAGGCAAGATTATTGACAAAAAATAAGAACAAGGAACTTACCTCAAGATATGCCTCAAAAATGCTCTCAAAAATTGCCCTAACCCGAGTTTGCAAAGCCAAAAATGATAAAAATAGCGAAGCCCTTCGGTTTTAATCACTGCCCAGGTATTTCCGCACCTGCGGGTGTGCTTGCGCGGAAAATGTGTGCATCTACGCAACTCACTTGCCCCCTCTTCCTTCGAACCTATGACGAAAGGGCCGCACCTGCGCGCGCGCGCTTGCGGACATCCCTTCCGCTTCTGCGCATTTGCGAACAGCCTTGCGCATTTGCGGGCATCGCAGATACGGAACTTCCTCGCACCTGCGACCCCAGGCCAACTCTCAAATTTCTAGCATCTGCGCCTAGAAGCCTCGCTTCTGTGAGGCCGCACCTGCAGACTCCCCACCGCAAGTGCGAAAACACCAGAACCAACATAAATCAGAAACTCCTCTAAGTCCAAGCTTTCACCCGTTAAGCATCCGAAACACACCCAAGGCCCCCGGAACCTCAACCAAATATACCAACCAATCCTAAAACACCATGCGAACTTAGTCGAGCCTTCAAACCACGTGGAACAATACCAAAATCATGAATTAAGCACGGATTGAAGCCTAAGAATTAAAAATCTTCCAAATTCTACATCTGACGCCGAACCACATCAAATCTAGTCCGAATGACCTCAAAATTTACATACAAGACATAAATGGCACTACGAACCTACAACCATTTTCGGAATTCCATTCTGAGCTTGATATCAAAATTTCCACTATCGGCCAAAATCGCCGAAAAACTAACTTTCGCCAATTCAAGCCTAAATCTATTACAGACCTCCAAAACACATTCCAGACGCGCTCCTAACCCTAAAATTACTCAACGGAGCTAATGGAGTAAACAAAATTCTATTCCGGATCCGTCTTCACACAGTTCCAACTACGATCCAAACTCTAAGGCTTAAATTCACAACTAGGGACTAAGTGTCCCACAACTCTCAGAATCACATAACCAATCACTATGGCAAGTCCCAAAAGTAGAAACAAATATAGGGAAAATAGATATTAGGAGATCGGGGATCTAAATCTCAAAATGACCGGCCGGGTCGTTACATGAACCTAGTGCTTTGATACTAACTTGTCTCAACCCAAAATCCACCTAGTTGTGATGGCACCCAATCCCAGTGTTAGGTAAGCCTAACATAGAATAAGGTAACTCAAGTGAAAGATCATAAACAATAAGAATGAAAATAACTAAATTCTATACAACTTTCCAAGGACTGGTAATATAAGTCCCGAGCCCTTGTGATTTATATTTACAAATCGATAAGAAGAAAAAAACAATATATGTTTGAAATTTACATAAATAGAATTTAAGTCCTAAACTACCATGAATAAGAAGTAGCTTGAATCTGGAACGCTGGAAAATCTTCAATGCAAGGCTCCATCTCCCACAGTTAAGCGGCTCCAAGATCTGCATAGAAGGAAAGGAGATGGACTCATGGTTTGGGCCTGAAGGAAATTAGGCCTAGGAGACAGCGAAACAGCAGTAGCAGCTTCAGACGAATCCAAGTTCAGGCTAGAACTTGGGCATGAGTACTTTGAGAACTCGGGCGGCCCGGTTCAGTCACATGTGTAAAAAATAAGAAGAAAGTCAATATATATACGGACCAATACAATATTTAAACACAAGTAACATTAATATATGCCCAAGACAAAACTGTAACAATCATTAGTAATTAGGAATGTAAATGAATTTAATGTTAAGTCAAACAGAGTAAAGCAATTTGAAGTGAAGCCTTTACGTTCAGTCAACACTAAACCTAATGAGATTAGCAAATGTCAGTAATTAAAGGCTTAAGGTAAAATTTCATTTATGGCCAACACACCCTTTGGATCCCTCGCACTTCGAAGTTCTCAAGGGTCTCTGGGACCCCGGGTAGCGCTTGTGTCAGGAAGGGTATCTCAACCATACACTAAATTTTACTCCTATATACCCTTAACCACTCACTCTTACTCTTCCATATAGGTTTAAATGCTAATGAGGCAGTCATTGTAAATTCCAGTACAACTGTAACAACAACAACACACAAGAAGATGTATATTTCTCACAGCAGCTGTACAAAATATCATTATGATCTTAAGACAACTAATCACATTCTTGTAACAACAATCCCAGACACATGTATATGATGCACTATGGATATTTTCAACATGTTCAAGTGCAATTAAAGAAACCAAATATAGGCATACATAGGGGAAAAGAGCACTAGCTAGTCACTTTAGAAACACAAACAACTAAATCATATATCTTAAGTGTAGGGAAGGTACATAGTTTTGAAATCTCAAGTTATGATCACATTATCTTAATAGCCTATGTTCAAGAGCTTATCCCTAGATTAATGTTTGATAATTAATCATAAACTAATGAAAAATATGTTAAGGCAGAGACAATTAACTATAACATATCAGAAATAGAGTCAATTAACAGGAAACAACAGAATACACATGATTTCAATTAGATAATTAAAAGACAAGAAAGGTCAAGGCTCACTAACCTTCTTTTGAGCAGCAAACCAAACGAGAATCTTTTCTTAGCCATTTAAGAATCTAAAACTCAAACTTCAATCAGTGTATGCTCAGAACCGGAGAGAAATCAAAACCTAGTTAGAAACCTTAGCTTTGAGTTTGCTACTCAAAACATTAAGTGCAGTAAATGATATTTCTGTAGATAGGTCGATGTTTTTTCTTGTTGTTGAGAGCATTAAAGGCCCCTTTTTATAGTGGCATTCGATGCCTTAAGATTCAACAGATTCAAACGATAGTGAAGAGTAACGAATAGTTGATAATGTGAGCACAATTGAATGAAATCAGAGAAGATAGAGGTGGGAGCAGTGATAAATTTTACCTGAGGTGGGGACGTTTTCCGTTAAAGGCAAATCCTCCGGATAAAAGCCCCAATGTCCAGAGATTGCTACGCTTGACCTCTGGACCAAGAATAAGGATGGTAACACTGGAGAGATAGCCATGCATGCCATAGATTTAACAGGGCATAGCAGATATATGAAGATTTGACATTGCAACGTTGAATCTAGGGTTTCAGATTTGGGCGTTTGAATTAAAGTGATGAAAGAAGAAAGGAATCGGTGAGAATCACAGCTGGGGAAGACAAAGGAGATAATTTTCTGTCCTGATTCATGACCTTGCACGAATTGGTGCAAGGTCTATGATTAATTTGGTCCTGTGGGTAGAGAGAATAGAGATAGGGAGGGGAAAGGGGGAGGCTGGTCAATAGGGCAAATTATTAGGGTTTTTGGGGATACATGAGCGGTCTCTAAGGGTAAAAAACATAGGAGGTAATCTGGCAATTGGATCTTTAGATCAACGGCCCTGGTAATTCAGGGACTAAACAATTAAAATGAGAAAATATGATATACGTTGGATCTTTGGATTTTGACGGTTGGGATTAAATTCAGGGATGATTTTAAAATTAAAGAAAATAGGAAGTAAAACGTGGGTCATTGATCAAATGGATTGACTACTTGGATTAATTGTGTTTCTTTTGTGAGTGTGGTGAAGGGGTGACCTGGCAGGATTTCATTGGGTCGGAGAGAGGTCATGGATCGCCAAGATGGAAAGAGAGGGATTGGACATGGGTCAGATTTTGGTCTTGGGCTTGGGTGTTGGGCCATTTTTTATTTAATAAATGGCCATTTTGTACTTAATTACACAATTGTAAATGTAGCCATTTCAGCTTTTAACACTTTTAGAATTAATTTAAATAAATTTAAATAATTTCAATAAATGTATTAGAAATTAAAACCATCAAATACACTATTAATTACTGTAATTAGTTAATATCTTATTTTCCTACTTACTACACTAATTTCGGATTTATTTTGAAATATTGGGCCTTTTGACCAAATTTAAGGAATAACCATATTAAATTAATTATAAATCCATGTAATGAATATAAATGTTATTTTAATAATCTTAGAAATAGTAAAACTAATATATTATGATTATACAATACTATATTATTAATTAACACCATTAATTACTAAAATAGGTATTATTGATTTAGAAATATTTCCAAAATACTTATTGAAAATCAATAAGTTTAAATAAATTAATTATAAAAGGGAGGGTCAAAACTGGTCGTCAACAACTGTTCCTCTTTGACCTGAGACGAACAATCGAAACAAAGATAAGCAAGGAAGTTATCATTGGGAGGAAATAGGGGTTGATAGGATATGTGCAAGATAATTGTTGGGATCTAACTCTAGGTAATTCACTTCTAATGTTTAAGTGAGTCTCTCAAATTCACTCAATTATTAGTTCAAACGTTCAGCAAAAACTCCTCTCTCGATTAAGTCTTAACCTCACAAGATGAACCAATTTAAGCACGTGAAGATATGCGAGAATGCGTAGTGGATTTGTATTTAGGAGAACCTCTCTCGATTATTCTCCTGACTAGGTTTAATCAATGATTCAACTAGCCTACCTCGATTACTAAGAAGAATTAAAGAACTCAACCAATAATATAATGCAAAAATATCATAAGTTATGCCCCTCTCGATTACATGAAAAAGTGAATATAAATGCAACAATTAAATCACCCCAAAATGCTTCAATACATAAAACTAGATTTATAATCAACAAAACATCATCGATACACCAAATCTATCAAACCCTAAAGAGAACTACTCTATAGATATGGAGCAATTCATCACAAATAAATTTTGAGTATAGGAAAACATAAATACGATCCAAACTCGGGTCTTGAGTGAGGAAGGAATGATGAAATTCTTGTGCTTTTGCTCCTCCAACTCCTCCTTAGCTTCCTTAGGTCTAAAGTATGTCAAAAGTCCAAAAAATAATGTTTTCACATGTATTTATACCAAGTAGGGTCGGGCGCAAATGAAATCACCTTTTCCTAGCCGAAATAGGACATTTACTCTGTAAAGATTGCACAGGTGCGCCGCATGGGGCGACGCGCCATGCGGGACATTAGTGGGAAAATCTAGAGAGCTCAACAATTCAACAGGCAACAAAAATACACTGCTACGTCGACCTGTGCCTCGTACCCTGCGTCGCACTAGTGCAAATTTCTCAGTGTACGGCTCAAATCTTGCATTTTGACATCCCGACATGGTCCTTGACCCCCAAACACGATCTCCGCTCCCTTGGGCTTTTACTCAGACTTCAAAGCTCCAAATCACTCAAATAAGATCCATAACATCTACATCACTTGGAATCACTCCTACAAGGCATAAAACACATAATAAGTGCAAAACTCTATCAATTAGAGCTCAAAATGAGTAAAGTACAGTAAATTAGAGTGCAATAAGTGACTAATATACGAGATTATAGACTACCATCAACAACCGACCCCATGTACTCAGTAAGTATCTTGATTAACCTCAGTGAAGTAGTGACGAGGTTTTAAGTTAAAAGATACTCACTATTTATTTTTACTTGTGCGGATGATAAGCAGAAAGAGAAAAACGAGATAGAGAAATGCGTAACCACATAATAAATGAAAAAAGAATAGAAATGACAAAGGGACCTAAAATATCATCACTTCTCAATCTCACAACACTATATGGTAACAGAAACCAACAACCAAGAATAACCATACTATATTTTCTCCGTTTTACAACACAATACGGTAATGGGAGAACAATGGGAAAGAATAACCACAATCTGAACCTATTTCAATACAAGTATTGTTGAGGCGCGCAACCCGATCCCATGTTGATATAGGTGTTGTAGCAGCGTGCATCCCGATCCCATGTCAATATAAACAATGTTGCAGTATGCACGATCATTTAATCACATTGTAGCAGCATGCAACCCGATTCCATATATATTATCAATATTGTTTTACAAAACCAAGCATGGGAAGTTCATAATGTAACGCCAAGGAAACTAACACGTTGAATTCAACTAGGAATACAAACTCAAACAAAGTAGATGACCAACACATCATCCCAAATCTAGTCTCCCACATATAGAGACAAAAAATTTCACAAGGGATAAACACACAACCAATATAAAAGTCACCAAATCCGGCTAAGCAAATAAGTTTAGAACATGAAGCGATGAAGGATGTATGTCAAATAAAAACAGGTATCAAGTAGAGGTGTGTAAGAAGTGAAATAATGTAACATGTGGAGGCATGTAGCAACTAAAGGCATATAGCATGTGAAGGCAGGTAGTAAGTGAATGCATATAATAGGTCAAGACATCTAATAAGTAAATCACGTAACAAATAAAGGCATGTAACATGTTCGAGCTAATAAAAAGTAAATGTATGGATTCAAAGAGAACATGTAGCAGAATTAAGTCAAGTAAAAGCATAGGAGAAATAGTAACAAAAACCGTAGAAACATAGATATAGCAGTATCAGGCCAAATATGAAGCACCGAGATCACTATATAAGGAATACAAACGTGAAAGTAACATACAAACATCAAACGTTAATAAAAACCAAAGTAGAGGGCATGTAAGTGTTTAATGAACAAGTAATCATAACAAAAATCCAACTCCTATTCTTCTCACATGGTAATAACCAACCAGTCAAACTTGTTTCTCACTACACGGCAATACACATCGTGCCAACATCATATCCATTGCACTAAAATACCCATCGTACCAAAGAAAGCCCCAAGGCCCCCAATCATCATATCTTATTACAAATAAAGAAGCTCAAGTAGCATAACAATAAAAACTATAGATGAGTGTTCATGATACTATGGTCTAATTAAGTATGTAAACGATCTCAAAAATAGCACATTAAATCCTTCCAAGATGTCATATGTTCTAGCATGATTTCTAACACAGATAATTAAATTTACTAGGCATACAATTAATTGATGCATAAGATAAGGGATCACCAGGTTCAACAAGGTACAAATAAACATATATTTTCTCCTCCCAAGCATCGAAACTCTGGCACATGAATATAGGCTCGTCTCCTCGTATATGCATCACCCACGCATATTGCAAACACTATCATTTACTAGAAAAACGTCCCTCAACAAAGCTAGACAAGACACTTACCTCATTCCAGAACATATAATAAACTATCAACCAGGGCTTTTCCTTTTGAACAAGCATCCAAATCAGTCAAATCTTACCAAATATCATTCAAACAATTCACAATAAACTTTAGAAACTACCAACGGATGAAAAAGGTTAAATGGTTAACTATATAGAAAAAGTCAACAAAAAGTCAATCTGGTCCCACGTGGTTGAACTTTGAGTTTCGGATCAAATCTCGATTACCCATTCACCACTAGCCCGAATATGTGATTTCTTTTTTAAATCTGACCTCAATTCGAGGTCTAAATCTCAATTTTATAAAATTCATAGATTCTACACAAAAACCCTTATTTCTACCTTTAAATACATGGATTTGATGATGAAATTTATGAAAAAGTAATTGAAATTTATTGAAAATAAGTTAAAGTTACTAACCAATGAGTTTGGGAAGAAATTGCTCTTCAAAAATTGCCTCTGTGGACTCTAGGGCTGAAAAGATGGTGTAAAATAAGCTAAGTCCTGAAATCCCAACATTTAACCCAGCTGCAGATGGGACAATTGCGAACTCTTATTTGTAATTGCGACGTTTTCAAAAGCGAAAAATTGGTCGCAAATGTGGACCTGTCTTTGAGCCTTTAGCTGTCACAAAAGTGCTAATATCATCGCAAATGCGAACCTTGGGTAGCCACAAATATGATCAATGCTTTGCAAATGGGAATGTAAGGCCCCGTAAGATTTTACCAAGAACTCTAGGTTTGTGGTACCGATATAGGCTAATGTGTAAGGCCACTTGAATTTCTATTGCCAATTCGAGCGATTTCGAGCTTAGGAATACAATTTAATATTGACCCGAACCACATGAGAATTACTCGAGTGAATAAAGTTATTTGGATACATGGGGATAATTATTTTATTAATCTTTGAGTGTTGTAATAATGGGGAACACTTGGATGTTAATTTCAAAGCAATAAGACTAACGAAAATAGAGTGAGCTATCTCCCCATAGCGCAACTATAGCACAGGAGGGAAGCAGAAAATTATAGCAAACCAGTGAGCTAGAGCCTTATAGCACAGGGATAGCACCAGTGGAAAAATATTGTACCTGATTTTGGAAAACCAGTGAGCTAAAGCCTTATAGCACATGGATAGCACCAGTGGTAAAATATTGTACATGGGCCTATTAATACCTTAGCGGTGAGAGAGAAAATTAAAAGGATTTCGAGACTAGGGATTTTCTCTCCATCACCCATCCGGTCAAGGCTTCCAATAAACACTTAAGGTGAGTTCTTAATTGTGTTTTTATGATGATTACACTTCTCAATCACTAGTTACAACAAGGTTTTGTATTGGATTCCATAGGATTTCTTCAAAATCTCAAGAACACCCCAAAAGTTGACTTTCAAGATTTGGTCTACACCAGGTAATCTTTCACTCTTAAACATACATGCATGGATTTTTAGTGAATATATAAGAAAGGAATAAGTACTAGAACTTATGATATGGTTATTGGAATCCATAAATACTTAAACTAGATTATTGGTTGTTGTAGAGATTTTTAATGAGTTAATTAGTGAAATTTGGTGGATGTGAGTTCATTAATGATTTATAATGGTGCTAAAGAAGGCAGTTAGTAATCAAAGGATATTTTATTATATCTTGTTAGTGGGAAGGAGGGATTGTTGGATGAAGAAACACCATTACTAGAGGTAGTTGAATGCTATGTGCTCTAGGTGTTTGATAAAATGCCAAAACGAAAAAAAACCTGGAAATTTTTACTAATATTGGTCCAATTGAATTATGTTGATGTAGATTGATGTTGTAAGAGTAGTGGGTCATTTTAGTAGTACTAAAGAGCTCCATCAAGGTATGTTGTCTAAACTACTCTTTTAGAAATGAATTCCATGATGTTCCCGTAAGTTTCAAGTATGGTTGGCTCAAGTTCCTAATTCCTATGTTCTGAGTTATTCCTTATAAACTTGACTATTCCGAATGAGCCTTATGTCGAAATATATATGTTCAAAGTATGGGTTGTGTATTAAAATGTTATGGCTTTGAGTCATGTTCCAAATGAAAGCTAGTATACCAAATTGTATGAAAAAACTCGATATGCTTAATACTCTTAATTGCTCATATGTGTAACTAAAGTCTTGATTGGAAATGCCTTGTTGTTGATAATCTATAAAGATGCTCGAAAGTGAACGAAGTGAGTTGAAGATATAATGTGTGGCCACCGTGCAAAGAATGAAAGTTATACTTGTGGCTAGCGGTGCCAATAAAATAAGATGATGTGAGAAAGATTATGAAATGAGCCTTGATTCAAATGTTCCAAAATTACTTCAAAAGTAGATTTTCCTAAAAGCTTATGTCCTCAAGTCATGCCCCAATGCGTATGTTTTTCTAATGCTATGCTTTGTGAGTATTTTCAATGTATTTTTCATTCTTACATATTCGGGAGTGGAAATTGTATATTGCCCTTTTTGGGGAAAGTTATTTCAAGAATAAATGGTGTGTTACTTGTTTATGTTTTTAACTTGCGCATTGATTGCCAATCATTTTACTGCATTTCTTGGAAAGAAATCTATTTTGCTTAAATTCTTCATTTCCAATAAACTTAAAGTTGTGATTTCCGAAATATTATATATGTTGATATTTATGATGACGATCTATGAAAGGAAATAAATGAAAGTGTGGAATATGAAATACGACCACTGTGCCATGAAGAATCATAAGTATGGTCAAGAGAGCCAATGAAATTATAATGATGTCGTGAATGGTTGAAGTTACTAATGAGGCTATATATAGTGTGAAAGGTAATGAGGTTAATATGAAATATATTTTTGCTTTTGTTTCCCTTGTGTGCAAAACAAAAATGTTTTTGGGAGTATTATTAGCAAACCGAGGAAGGGTGGGTCATAAGGCCCACACCCGAAACTACACGTGCAAGTGTAGGAGTGGATTGTGATTATTCCCCTTATTTGGGATGTGATTGATGGGTTGATATTATTCCCCTTAATTGGGATGAAACTGATAATAGTTGTGAATTGGAAAGGTCAACCCACACGACATATGTGGGAAGGCGGCCTAGCTGATCAGGTGGAGATCGGATGCCATATTGCGCACATGGTGGTACTACTCTTGGTAACACTTTTGTTTCGCATCACATGTCAAACCACATTGTTCGTGGGGAGATGGCCTAGCCGGTCGAGCGTGATCAGACTCCGTGCTAAAAACACGGTGGTATATCGGTACTAATGATCTCCCAACCAAAAATATATATTAATTTCGTATTTTAAAAATTGTTATGTTTTAACTGGACATTTGGATATGGTTGATTGTGACTTACTGTTTCTATGATTTTTTCCCTTTCTTATATGGGCATTCTATTTTGAAAGAGGACATTTAGCTTTATATACTAGTACTATTCCATATATACTAACGTCCCTTTTGTGGGGGGTGCTGCATCTTCAATGGATGCAGGTGGTTCGTCAGCGGGCAACTTTGGTCCTCGTTAGCGGTTACTCCCTATTCAGTAGGTTTTGGTGAGCCCTACTCTATTCCAGACCTGATGTCATTTGATGTTGTACTTTGTATTTTTAGGTATAACCGGGTCCTTGTTGCCAGAATTTCCATATTACTCTTCTGTTGTACTTAGAGGCTCCGTAGACAGGTTATGGGTGATGTTTGATGTGAGGAATTGAACTAGAAATGTTGGTATTTGGCAAACATGTTTTTCATTATATCTATAAACTTGTAATATTTTGAAAATTATGAATGAAGCTGTTAAAAGAAATGAAATGGGTATTGTTTATGAAATCATTTCAATGTTTAATTAATGGAGTACATCTCCACTCTATTCATGGGCAAGGTCGGGTAGAATGTATCTAGCAGGCTTGCTCGTCCGGAGTTATCTCGGTTGAGCATCGGTCGTGCTCCCCAAAGTCGGGGCATGACAGCGAAGCTGGCCCAAAGTCCATTGTGTCGCAAATGTGACTCACTCTTCGAAAATGCGGAGACCCCGTGTCCGCAAATATGATACAATTTTTGCAAATGCGAAGTGCCCAACCCAGATCCCATATTGCAAATACGGGCCTAGCGTTGCAAATGCAAGCTTTAAATTTGCGAACAGGTTTTCTCAAATGCATAACCTACAGGTCAGTTGCAGCAGTAATACTATTAAGCCGAAAACCAATCAGCTGAGCATCCAAAACTTACCCGAGCACCTTGGGCTCTAATCCGAACATTTACACAAGTATAATAATATCATTCAAACGCGCTCGCTATCTCAAATTATCAAAATAACATCGAAATTCAAGAATCGATAATTAAAACTCAAGATTTTCGAGTTTAAAACTTATTTTCCAACTTTTCACATAATGCACCAAAACGGCCTCGGGTCACCTGGGACCCCAACAAAACAAACGTACAAGTTTAAAAACATCATACGAACGTGCCGAAATCACCAAAATACCGATCCGAGATCGTCTACCAAAAATGTTGACTGTGGTCATCTTTAGTCATTTTTAAAGTCAAAAATCATAGTTTCATTAAAATTTCAGATTTTTTTTTTGAAAATCAACACGAACCATGCACGCAAGTCATAAATCAACAAATAGAGCTATGAAAAGTCAAGGGAACACAAAAAGGAAAGCTATTACACAAAATGACCGATCAGATCGTTATAGGTTCAGAAGCATTTTGCACGTATACAGTGGTGTCGTGCATAAAATCATTCTTCAAGACAAGTAGGGGCTGAATCCATTGCATCAATTATGTCCGCTCGAAGATTTTCTTTATTTACTGACTCTCCGTCAATATAATGATCTAATCGGCCATTTTGTGTATTTGAGATCTATTTCCCCTTTCGGCGCTTTACATATGTGTATTTGTGGTTAGGTGACTTGCAGGGATGGTTGGTTTGGTTTTGGGAAGGTTTGTGATTGCTTCAGAATATTTGGTTCTTAGTTTGGAAGCTTAAGTAGGAAATATTGACCGAAGTTTGACTTTTGTGAAAATGACCTCAGAACTGTGTTTTGATGGTTCCAATAGGTTTATATGGTGATTTTGGACTTAGAAGTATACTCAGGATTGTATTAGGAGCTTCCTAGGTGTATTTGGTTAAGGTTGCCAATTTGAAGGTTTGGAAATTTCTTAAGTTTAACCATGGGTTGACTTTATGGCTATCGGGTTCAGATTTTGGTTCAGGGCTTAGAATAGGTTCGTTTTTCATTTGTGACTTGTGCGCAAAGTTTGACATTATTCTAAGTTGGTTTGATAGGAACCGGATGCTTGCTTGTGTTTTTAAAAGTTTTTGTGTTTCATGGAGATGTCTATGCATTTTGGTGTTCGATTTGTGGTTTGATATGTTATTTTGATGATCCGAGTGAACGAGCGAGTTTGTATGATGTTTATATTCTTGTGTGGATGTTTGATATAGAGCCTCGAGGGCTCGGGTGAATTTCAGACGCGTTTCAGGCTATTTTCGTTTTACTAGTTCATTGTTGGTGCTTCAGGTGTCTCAAATGCAAGATCCTGTTCACATTAGCGAGGAGGTGATCATATTTGCGAGGCAGTCTGGGGGCTGGAGAGTTTGCAATTGTAAACTCTTTGATCGCATTTGTGATGCTGAGCTTGTCTGAGGCAGACCCCATATGCAATACAAGTGTCGCATTTGCGATGCATGTCGAGTTTGCATTTGCAGATGTTATGTCGCATTTGCAACTTCTGGGAGGTTATGGAAAGGTTCGCTTTAGCGAACCCATGGTCACAAATGCGACTTCTATAGCTGGGCATATAATTTGGAATTTCGGGACTTATTCTCATTTATCACATTTTGAGCCATAAACTCAGTGAGAGGCGATTTTAGGAGGTGATTTTAACACCAAACTATTGGGTAAATGGTTTTGACTCAATTTTAATTATATAACATGATTATTTATGAAGTCATTTTTTGATATCTTTGAGCCGAGTGAAGGTGAATTTTAAAGAAAAATCATTTTTAGAGTAATGATTGAGGGTTTTTGAGGTAAGTATCTTGCCTAACATTGTGTGAGAGAATTACCCCTTAGGATTTGTCTTAATTGCTTAATTGTTGTCACGCCCGGAACCTGGGGGCGAGACCGGCACCCGGTACATCACCTATCCTTACGTACCAACTTGCGACTAAGGGGCTCTGAACATATAATGTCATACTTTGGCCATGGGCCACATTGCAAGACAATTTTCAAAGCAAAATATAAAACTGAAGGAAAACTAGCGCTGACTAAACGTCAATATAAAGCTGGACCGGCAAGGCCCTCATAACTACTACAGCTGACAAACCAACAAAATATACATACAAGGCCTACAAGCCCAACATACTGCACTAACTGGCTAGATATGTCTACAAGCCTCTACTGATGGATGTATCGTGATCAGAACAGGGCCCTGACCTACCCATAGCCTATATACATATATACACAAGATGTACACAAAATTTCTAGACCCGGCAACTACGAAGGACGTGGAGTTTACCGATAAAGCTAAACTCGGGAAACACCTACTGAGGAGGTCTACCCGTCTGTCTGTATGAACATGCATGCATGAAATGCAGCGTCCCCAGAAAAAGGGACGTCAGTACGAAATAATGTACCGAGTATGTAAGGTAATAAAATAACTGAAAGCTGGAACTGAACTGATAATATAATAACTAAAACTAACTGGGAGTCAAAGATGATATGGAGATATACTTACTTGCTGATACTGACCTAACTCTTTCAATATAGTAAGTAAAATAAATGCCCGGCCCTATAAGGCTCGGAACGTGTAACTGCTCCGCCGTAGTAGGCTCTCTCATAGGCGCTCAGCCATACTAGGCTCTATATCTTGGCCATTCTAGGCTCGCTCATAGGCGCTCATCCATAGTAAGCTCGGTATATAACTTACTATCTAATCAGAGGTTGCCCAATAGGGGCCTGCCTACCAATTATAGCTCGATGTTGGTGAAAATACTGTAATACTGTATATATATATATATATATATATATATATATATATATATATATATATATATATATATATATATATACTTTCTTCTCTCTTGACTGGAAGAAGACAATACTCAATTGAATATAAAGTCCCGATAAGGAAAAATACTATAATTTATGAGACTAGGATAATGTACATAAGTTCAGGAATACGAACTTCTCTTTATCCCTCGTTATCAAACTCATGTAGTTACGAGATCATGCCAAAATGAAGGAAGGGCTTAGCCTTAACATACCTGGAGTAGGAAAAATCTATATGATATTCTTGGGAAAGATTGCTCTGTATTCACTTAGAATTGCAAAATCTCACGTTGCTTAAGATGCTATGAAATAAAGTGCTCCATCGTGTGTTATTTTAGTGTTGTAGTAGGAAAATGTTATGCATTCTCTTAATACATTCTAACGTGTCTTTGTAATAGAAAGAACATTATAATTGAATCACTTGAACATCTAAAGACCAAATGAAGCAGAATGGTTAAAATTCTTCTAAGTATATGTTTACACGTAATGAAGAATATAGTGACTTATGTTTATAACTTTAGTTTGCCATCTTCCAATTTAATTTATGAGTCACTTAGTTTGAAGGGTGGGCTGCCACATTAAGAAATTTAATCTTTATCCAACAATTCCCTAATTAATTAGGTAATATCCCATTACCTAATAATTAACCAATTACCCACATAATTAAGAATTGTCTCAACTTACTTAAAATACTAGTCACTTTTAACATACCTTGTACACCTTAATATCATAGCTATGTAGTATCTTGTATGGCACTAGTCCATAAATACTGGATATATGGCTCGTACCATATTTATTCCAAACCAACAACCTTCAACATAACTCATTTTCTTTGATTTGTTTACCCTTTATATTTGACGACACTTACTTATTGCTTGTTATAAATAGCATAAATTCTTATAATCTCAAGAAAATCTCATCCCCGAGTCTATGTCAATTAAGTGAAGACGAAACTTTAACGTACGAAAACGCGAGATGTATCATCCTTCCCCCCTTAGAAACATACATCCTCGAATGTTTTCTCTTAAAGACTTTGGGAAACTTTTGCCAGAGTCTCCTCCGTACACTAGACTAAAACCAACATGTATGCAGCCAGAAAACATATTATACATGCCACACATGGCCAATGTCTATAAATAGCAACACTTGGTTTCACACAACTGTCCATTATAAATTCTGAAAGTCAAAAATAAGAGCTTACCTGATGACCTACTGACCTGAATAGAGTTGTGTTGAGGTATCCCACATCGAGCCATATTTTCAGTTTGAAATAGGTGGAGGTATTTAGACTTCATTTCCTCCTCCGCTTCCCACGTCATCTCTTCCACATTCTTGCTTCTCCATAAAACCTTCACTAAGGCTACCTCCTTATTTCGTAGCTTACGAATTTGTCGGTCTAGGATGGCAACTTCAAATTCCTCGTATGATAAGTCTTCCGTAATCTGATCCACTCGGGTAGGATCACCAATGCACTTCCGTTACATAGATACTGAAAAGCTGGATGGACGGACTCCAATTCCGATGGCAATGCTAACTCATAAGCTACTTGGCCCACTTTCCGAATGATCCTATAAGGCCCAGTATACCGTGGGCTAAGCTTGTCTTTCTTGCCAAACCTCATTACGCCTTTCATAGGTGACACCTTTAAGAATACCCAGTCATTAACCCCGAACTCTAAGTCTCGTCGCTGCACGTCAGAATATGACTTCTAACGACTCTGGGCTAACAACAGTCGCTCCCTGATAAGCTTTACTTTCTCTGCGGCCTGGTGAACCAGATCTGCCCCATGTAACCCATATTCTCCAACATCAAACTACCCTATAGGAGATCTACACTTATGCCCATACAAAGCCTCGTAAGAAGCCATCTGTATAATGACCCGATTGGTCGTTTTGAGCTCTATCATGTCATTTGGCAGTTTCAAGCCCTGAGCATCTTCACTTCAGGTACTACGACTTGTACGCATGGTCGGAATTTAATTTTGGGAATTTCAAAGTTGATTTGGAAAGAAAATTCTAATTTCGGAGGCTTTAAGTTGGAATGATTGACTAAGGTGTGATTTTTGAGTAAATGACCTCAGAATCAGGATTTGAAGGTTCCAACAGGTTCGTATGATGATTTTAGACTTGGGAGTATGTTCGAATCGGGTTTTGGATGACCTAGGAGAGTTTCGGCGTCTGTTATGGAACTTGGTATTTTGGAAGAAATTTCATTAATTTGAGTTGAAGTGCATTTCAATGTTATCAATTTCCGTTTGAGATTTTGAGACTAGGAATAGCTCCGTATGGTGATTCCAATATTGGGAGCACGTCCGGAAGTGGATTTGGAGGTCTGTAGGTCATTTCAGCGTCATTTGGTGAAAGTTAGAAATTTGAAGGTTTTTGGAGAGTTTGACCGGGAGAGGACTTTTTGATATCGGGGTCGGATTCCGATTCCGAATGTTGGAATAGGTCCATAATGCCAATTATGACTTGTGTGCAAAATTTGAGGTCAATCGGACGTGATTTGGTAGGTTTTGGCATCAATTGTAGGAGTTTGAAGTTCTAAACTTCATTGAGTTTGAATTGGAGGGTGATTCGTAGTTTCGATATTGTTGGATGTGATTTAAAGGCTCGACTAACTTCGTAATGTGTTTTAGGGCATGTTGGTATAATTGGTTGAGGTCCCGAGGGCCTCGGGTGGATTCTGGATGGTCAATAGATCGAGTTTGGACTTGGAAGAAAAGATGAGGCAGCTGATAACTGGTGCGATCGCACCTGCGCAAAAAGGACCGCAGGTACGAGGTCGCAGGTGCGAGCCAATGATCGCAGGTGCGGTTTGGGCGAAGCAGGGCAGTGACCGCAGGTACGAAGGGTTGTTCGCACCTACGAAGGCGCATATGCGAAAGGAAAGGCGTAGGTGAAGAGTCGTTCTAGGAAGAGGAAATGCGCAGGTGCGAGGTTTTGGCCGCACCTCCGAGACCGTAAATCCGACGAAGAGGCCGCAGGTGCGAAAGTCGGATTGGGCAGAATGCTTTTAAACGAGGTTTGGGTTCATTTCACCCATTTTCATTTTGGGTGGGCGATTTTTGGAGCTTTTGAAGAGGGGATTTCATCATCTATTATGAGGTAAGTATCTCCCACCTATTTTGAGTCAAATACATGGTTTTTATGTGGATTCAAGGATGTAAATTTGGGATTTTGAAGAAAAACCTAGAAATTGGTATATTTGGATTTCTACCACTAATTTGAGCATGGAATTGGACATAAATTATATATCTGAGTTCGTGAGGTTATGGGTAAACTTTATCTTCGAAAATTTTCGGAATCCGGGCACGTGGGCCCGAGGGTGATTTTATCGACTTTTTAAGCGGAGTTGGAAAATTGTTTAAATTGATTAGTTATGGGTATTAGAACACACATTGAGTGATTTGCACATTGTTTGCATAGTTTTGGATCATCAAGTATCGGTTTGAGGTATTAAAGTGGCGTTGGAGCCGGCTATGGAACTTCGGAGCGAGGTAAGTCTCCTTTCTAACCTTATAAGAGGGAATTAACCCCATAGGTGAAATAAATTAATATGTGCTTCTAATTGCGGGAGCTACATACGCACGAGGTGACGAGAGTCTGTACGTAGCTACTAGCTCTTCCTATGTCCGAGTAGTCTAGGTTTACATCATGCCTTGTTGATATTGATGTCGATTTATGTTATTGTTTGCCTTGAGAAGAAGCAAGATTGAGGTTGAGTAATAATTGTTTTGAAATAATGGAAATTTGATGAAATTTTTGATTTAAAAGGTTTTATTTGATCTTCGAAAAATATTATAATAACTTAAGAAATCTATGTGCAACCGCATCGCAAGTATATTCTGCGAGCGGGGTAAATTTCCACTACCCTCATGGGAGCGGGGCGTTCGCTTCGGCAGGTTTATATTTGACTCGCATGTATGATTCGCGAGCGGGGTAATAGATGCATCTATGGTTAACGTCGTTCGACCCTCGGCAGTGTACAATTTATTTTTATTGTTGGATCGGGCCGTACGATCTCGGCATGACTTGCGCATGATTGTATTAAAAGCTTCAGAAATTATAATAATTTATATTACCTCATTGGCTTGAGGTATAAACTGCTAAAATGATGAAAATGAATTTGGGAAAACTTCTTGTTAACAAAAGAATTGTTTACTCATTTCATGATATCGGGCTTACAGCCGTTCTACGCGATCCATGCTTAATCATATCATTGGTATATTAATTATAGCCCATAGTAAGTGTCCGAGTCGACCCCTCGTCACTACCTTTTCGAGGTTAGGCGGGATACTTACTGGGTACGCTTTGATTTACGTACTCATACTACACTTGCTGCACATTTTTGTGCATGTACATATATGACTAGTGGCCTTCTGGGCGCAGAGGCACGATTATTACAGGGACTTAGGTGAGTTGCACTCTATACTACGATCTGCAACCAGCAGAGTCTCCTTCAGGGGTATTTATATTTCTTCTGTTTAAAGTTTGTATTCCAGACAGATGTTGTATTCTATTTTCTTTCTTAGTTGATGCTCGGGCACTTGTGACGCCGGTTTTAGGGTGATTATGGGTGTCCTATATTGAATTTGTTGAAAACACTTTTATTTATTCTGATTCCTCATCGTTTACTATTAAATACAAGGAAAAATATGATTTCAAACATTAAAAACGAGAATCAAATTGAGTATGTATTTTTGGCTTGCTTGACAGCGGTGTCCAGGTCCATCACGACCTTTAATGGATTTTGGGTCGTGACAACATGGTATCAGAGCACTAGGTTTACTTAGGTCTCACTAGTCATGAGCGAGTCTAGTAGAGTCTTCCGGATCGGTACAGAGACGTCTGTACTTATCTTCTAGAGGCTACCGGGCTGATAAGAGCACTTCTATAACGACCCGTCCGGTCGTTTTGAGAGTTAGAGCCTCGAACCCCTATTATCTTCTTTCCCCATATCTATTTCTGCTATTGTTACTTGCTGGGATGATTGGTTTTGAGTTTCGGAGTGTTTTGGGACACTTAGTCCCTAAATGAGAGCTTAAGCCTTAGAATTTGGAACGTAGTCGGAACTGTGGGAAGACGGTTTCGGAATGTAATTTTGTCGGTTCCTGTAGCTCTGTTAGGTGATGTTGAACTTAGGGGCGTGTCCGGAATGTGTTTTGGGGGCCCGTAACTCATTTAGGCTTGAAATGGCGAAAGTCAAAATTTTGGAGTTTTGGACCGGTAGTGGAAATTTTGATATCGGGGTCAGAATCCGATTCCGGAAGTTGGAGTCGGTCCGTAGTGTTGAATATGACTTGTGTGCAAAATTTAGGGTCAATCGGACGTGGCTTGGTTGGTTTCGACATCGGTTGTCGAATTTGGAAGTTTCAATTTCTTTAAGTTTGAATCGGAGGATGATTTGTAATTTTTATAAGAGTAATAACGTATTAATGATCCTTTATCATGATTGTGGATTCGCTTGTGTAACGATGTTATGACAAAATTAATAGATTTCATCTCGATCACGCATTCGCTTGCGTAGTGTGGTTACGAAATCTTATTTTATTCAAAACTTCTTTTAATAATTCTAATAATCAAACATTAAAAGCGGATATGTAAAACATGGAAATCCATTAAAACACAGTTTGTTCAAAAATAATATAAGCCAAATATAGTCAATAAAGCGACTGTGCTAGAATCACGGGACTCGAGAAATGCCTTACATCTTCTCCTCGGTCAACAGAATTCCTTACACGGACTTTATTTTTGTAGACCAATAATGATAGAGTCAAACCTTCCTTTGACTAGGGGTTCAAATAAAAGATGACTTGGAATACCAAAAATCTATTCCAAGTGGCGACTCTGAGTAACAAAATAATCCCTATTTCAAAATTGTCACTTTAATTAGAAAAACTCTTTAACCCACAATCCATAATACATTATCTTTGTGGGGAGGAAAAAGGGGGTGTGACAGCTTTGGCGACTCTGCTGGGGAACCCCCAAGAATTCGAGCTTATACATTTACTTTACTTAACTTTATTAATTTTTGTATATACTGTGATTTATTTGGGCCTAATGTGCTATTTGTCCGCTTTTTACCGCTTTGATATTGTTGAATTGTACATATAAACGGTCTTCTCTCGCACCTCTCTAAGTCTTCTTGAATTTAAATTGGGCATTTGCGTGACATAGCCCGCTTTCTTTAAGATAGCCGAGGTGTTTGTCATCCAGTGAAGGATTTTAGTCACACATATTTTAGGCGGGGAGCACCATCAGCTAAGCTGGAAAGCAATGCTACTGGTACGCTGACCCTCCTCGGCTCTAGTTGTCTGCTCAAGTAAGCCAATCTAGATACTTCTCTACCAAAATTTAAACCTAGAAGAACAAACCTCATGCCGGATCCCTAGTAGGTACGTTTGTTTGCATCACGTGCATTTGACTTTAGGACTCAACACAGGGTTTGGGTCCGTCTAGGACAAGTGTACCCAATTTAAAAGACCATCCTCATGCATTTAACGTGCTACTTGTGCACTTATTTGTTTCGGCTTGCATGTTGACCATCTTCTAGAATAGGGAAAGAAAATCAAGAAAAATAAAGAGTGAGGAGAGAGAAACTTACCCAGTTAGGAAAACTCCAGGTATTTAAAAAATCCTGAAACTCTGTCGAAAGTTTGAAAAAAAAGAGTCATTTAAAAATTAAGCCAAATATTTTCAAAAAACAAACAAAAACAATTATGTTTTTCTGTTATGTCAAAACTGATCGAACTACATGGGTCTGATTCTCACTGGATGTGAGACACGTAGGCATACCTCATCAGTTCCGGCCCCCAATTTTCAAAAAGCCAAAAATATATTTTCCTTTAATTCCTTATTTAGAAGTTTTCTTTGAGACGTCAAATCCAAAAATCCAAATATATTTTCTTTTTTTAAAAAAAAAAATGTCTTTCTCCCAAAATTCAAAAAAAAAAATCAAAATCCAAAAATATATTTTCTTTCTTATGAAATTTTTTAAAAAAAATTCAAAATTCAAAAATATTTTCTTTCTTCTTTAGAAGTCTTTCTTTCACTAATTCCAAAAAAAAAAAACTTTCTTCTTTAGAAGTTTTTGTGGGATTATTTGTATATAAGTAAAAAAAAAAAGAATTACTTTATTTCTTTTATTCCTCATTTTCCCAAACTACACAAGATCTGATTCACGTTCCCACATGATACGTAGGTAACGCACATCAGGTTCGATCGAATGGTTAAAAAACAAAACAGGAAAAAAAAGAGAAAAGAAAGAGAAAAAAAGAGAGTGTAGTTTTGAAATAAAAGCTAGTCAATGGTGGTCGGTTTGTTGGTTTGCAATGGCGAGTCACGAAAACAATCCAGGATCACTCTATCATCTTCTCAACCAAGGGAATAAGTACTGCTATTGTTGATCTAACTAAGGTCGCGAAAAGGCAAGTAGACAGTTTGGTGGTAAAAAATAGAGGCAAACATTGGTTAACTTTTACCAGGTTTGAGCAACAGGACATGCTTCGTGTGAGACGATCTATGATGATAGGGAGATAATAGAATTCTTCCAAGTCTTTTGGCAAATCTGTTGCTATGAAATTTCCCATGCCGTTAGCCCTGAAATCCGATAGCCAATATTGGGAATGGTTTGATCAAAAAGTTAAAATTTGAATGTTGATTCCAAAGCAATGAAAATTAGTGAATGTCATAGTAATGTTGATGTTCAAGTCCCTGGCTAAGATGTCGCTTAGTAACTGAAAATTTACTCCTCTTTCAGCCGGGGAGGAGTCATGGTAGCCTATTTTATTATCTTTTCTTCTTCTTTTTATGTTATCGTACACTGCTATCCTTTATTCAATAAAAAGCAGTCGGTCATTTTGTGTCCATTATGTGCATAGTTCTTTCCACGCTAGTTCTAGTGACATGACATGCATGCGGAATTTTTGGCCAGGTCATAGAAAACTCATTTAGCCTTGAATTGGATAAGTGAGAAAAAGACACTTTTGAAAATGAATAAAGACATGAAACATTTGGAAAATAAGTATAAGCCAAGTATACGTGGAACTAAAGCAGTCATACCCATGGAGGTTAAGGATCTCTACCTATGAATTGTTGTGAAGATCGGGCTTAAGGATGATCAGATGGGTTGAAGTCTGTTTAGCACTAAAAGATAGAAAGTGTTTTTCAAAAGAATGTGCAATACATATAATTTGAAACGAATCAATCAGTCTCGAAATGCACACTTCCATATCAAGAAAGAAAGGTCACCCAAATTGACAAGGGTCTTTCCTTACGAGTAAATTATTGCTCATACAACTTTACGTTGGACAAGACCCAGAAGACAACATGTTTATCAATGTCATGATTGTGAAGAGATAATATGTTTGGCGTTCTTGAGGCTAGGAGGCCATTTTTTCTACTACCCAAACACTTTATACCATTTGTTACCCTTTTTGAGCTTGTGTTATTTTCTTTGACCACCCTCTTTTGGAATCAAGTTTCGAGTTAAAAGTCCAAAAAAAAATTGAAATAAAAAAAAATTAAAAGAAAAGTCCATGCCCCAAGAGTACAAACATGTGCAACTGAAAAAAGAATAAGAAAAGAACAGTCAAAGATCTATGCCCCCAGGAAATAAAAGTTGGGGCAACTTGTTTTGAAAAAAGAAAGAAAAAAGAAAGAAAGATAAAAAAATATAGTTAGGTCAAATGTTTGAACTACGTTTCACCTGATTCCTTAAAAAAGGGATACGTAGGCAGCCTTACACGGTTCAGTCCAACCAAATAAGAAATCCAAAAAATAAATCCAGTATCTAAAACTGGGGCATGAGTTTGTTTTCGTTTTCTGAAAGAGTCGATTCCAAGAGTTGAAAGTGTAAAACCCCTTATATTGAGTCTACTTTGAGCCTTCATGCCGTCATTTCTTTATAACCATATCCAAAAGCCTTCCAAACTAGACCTCCTGATTAGTTTTGAGAATGCCTGGGGAAATCCGCAATGATCAATGGTTGTCATATGGAGGACATGGTAATGGTTCTCACTCAAGGAATCAAGAAAAGAAAATAAAAAAAAAGAAAAAAAGAGAAAAAAAATGAGAGCCTTACTAGCGAAAACCCTCACGCTGGAGGGGAAGTGTGAAAACAATATAGATCCTCCTAATTTGGGAGGGGTTTAAAAAAAAAACCTCACAGGCACTGTAAGACGACGAAAAGTAGAGATAAATAAATGAGAGAGACTTGTTGGTGAAAATTCCTTGGGGAACCACTAGTCGAAAGTGAGCCGTGAAATTGATGTATAGAATTAACACAAACATGCCCGACTTCAAGGCCCGAAGAAATAACAAAATGAATGATTAGAACAGTTTGATAGATCAGACCGTTGAATCCAAAATGCATGTCATGATCATCAGGTCGTTGAGTCCAAAATGCATGTCATGATCATTATGGCTAGTTACCTTATTCAAAAAAAAAACAGAGCCTCTTCCTTCTTTATATATATATAATTAAAAAAATAAAGCCTTCCTTTTTTCCTTTCTGATGAAGGGATCTCTTGTAAATATTGTTTCTTCGCATCATTATATCCTTTGCTTTGAGTCAGTCCTTGTCAAAACAAGTAAGAAAGGATTTCCAAATTTGCTACCAGCTTTTCAGTTTCATAGAGCAAATTCTGGCCAGAGCATTCAAGATAACATTATCGGAGAAGTAACATGCACACAGTTGTTACAGTCGACAAGTCTCGAGGATTTGTGCAGTACAAAGGTTCCCCGAAGGATGTTTTGTCTACCTACTTGTCAAAAACAAGCAAAGAAAAGATCGCAAGATTGATTACGGGTTCCCTGTAGTACTGAACAGAAACTATGAAGTGTGCACATCACGCAAAAGGCGCATACTCAGTTGCGATTCTCTCTGAAAAATAAATTGCTCGCAAAGCAAGAATCCATTCAAGATATCAGAAAAGGTCACCTAAGCAAATATCTCCAGTTGGGATAAGGCTGATTGAGCCACAAACACAATCAGTGTTGGTACAGAGAGCAAAGGTCTCTTGAAATAAACAACAAAGTCTACCAGTAGTGTAGCCAACTAGCAATACAGTCGGTCTTCCTGAAGCGAATGCGCACAAAGACAAGTTGCCAAAGACATCAAGGCCACAAACCGACCACCACTTTGAAAACTCACAATTTATCTTCATTTGAAGCAGGAACAAAGCAAGGCATAATGGAGATTCTCAAAGGACGAATGCCACAAAAGGTAAGTTCCCCAAAATCTCCATTTTCTTTTATTTTCAGCATGAGTCACTACTATTCATACCTCCCATTTTCGTAGCTTAAATCACATAAAACCATTTCGCCTTGGGGGATCCAACTCATAGTTCTTGGTAGAAGTACTCTTCGCTCAGGATGTTTTATATAGCTTAACCTAGGTAGAGCCTTTTTGCCTAGGGGGATCCAGCTAATAGTTCCGTGTAGAAGTACTCTTCGCTCAGGATATTTTACGTAGCTTAACCCAGGTAGAACCTTTTCTCCTAGGGGGATCCAACTCATAGTTCCGGGTAGAAGTACTCTTCGCTCAGGATGTCTTACGTAGCTTAACCCAGGTAGAACCTTTTTGCCTAGGGGGATCCAGCTCATAGTTCCGGGTAGAAGTACTCTTTGCTCAGGATATTTTACATAGCTTAACCGAGGTAGAACCTTTTTGCCTAGGGGGATCCAGCTCATAGTTCCAGGTAGAAGTACTCTTCGCCCAGGCTTGTTTTTCGTAGCTTAACCCAGGTAGAACCTTTTTCGCCTAGGGTGATCCAGCTCATAGTTACGGGTAGAAGTACTCTTCGCTCAGGATGTTTTACATAGCTTAACCCAGGTAGAACCTTTTTGCCTAGGGGGATCTAACTCATAGTTCCGGGTAGCAGTACTCTTCGCCCAAGATGTTTTACATAACTTAACCCAGGTATAACCATTTTGCCTAGGGGGATCGAGCTCATATTTCGGATAGAAGTATTCTTTGCTCAGGCTGTTTAACGTAGCTTAACCCAGGTAGAACCATTTTGCCTAGGGGATCCAGCTCATATTTCCGGGTAGAAGTACTCTTCGCTTAGGATGTTTTACATAGCTTAACCCAGGTAGAACCTTTTCGCCTTGGGGTATCCAACTCATAGTTCCGGGTAGAAGTACTCTTTCGCTCAGGATGTTTTATATAGGTTAACCCAGGTAGAACCATTTCGCCTAGGGGGGATCCAGCTCATATTCCAGGTAGAAGTACTCTTCGCTCAGTCTGTTTTACGTTGATTAACCCAGGTAGAACCTTTTTCGCTTAGGTGGATCTAGCTCAAAGTTACGGGTAAAAGTACTCTCTGCCCAGGCTATTTTACGTACCTTAACTCAGGTAGAAATGTTTCGCCTAGGGGGATCCAGCTCATATTTCCGGGTAGAAGTACTCTTCTCTCAAGTTGTTTTACATAGCTTAACCAAGGTAGAACTTTTTCGCCTTGGGGGATTCAGCTTCTATTTCCGTGTAGAAGTACTATTCGGTCAGGTTGTTTTACGTAGCTTAACCCAGGTAGAACCGTTTCTCCAAGGAGGATTTAGTATTTTTCAATAATACAGGGTACCAACCCCTGGTTACATTTCATATCAGTAATACAGGGCACCAACCTTGGTTACACTTCCTTTCAATAGAACAGGGTGCCAACCCCTGGTTACATTCCCTCTCAGTAATACAGGGTATCAACCCCTAGTTACATTCCTTATCAGTAATACAGGATAGCAACCCCTCGTTACATCCCTTTCGGTAATACAGGGTATCAACCCCTGGTTACACTCATTTCGGTAATACAAGGTACCAACCCCTGGTTACACTCAATTTGGTAATACAGGGCACCAATCCCTGGTTACATTTCATTTTTAGTAATACAAGGATCCAACCCTTGGTTAAATTTTCTTTTCAATAATACAGGGCACCAACCCTTGGTTAAATTTTCTGTTCAGTAATACAAGGCGCCAACCCCTGGTTACATTTCTTTTCAGTAATACAAGGCACCAATCCCTGGTTACATTTTCTGTTCAGTAATACAAGGTGCCAACCCTTGGTTACATTTCTTTTAAGTAATACAGGGCACCAACCCCTGGTTACACTTCCTTTTATTAATATAGGGTACCAACCCCTAGTTACATTCCTTTCAGTAAGGCAGGGTACCAACCCCCGGTTATATTCCTTTCAGTAATACAGGGTACCAACCCTGGTTACACTTATTTCGGTAATATAGGGTACCAACCCCTAGTTATACTCATTTTGGTAATACAAGGTACCAACCCCTGGTTACACTCATTTTGGTAATACAGGGTGCCAACCACTGGTTACATTTCCTTTTTAGTAATATAGGGCACGAACCCCTAGTTATATTGTCTTTTTATTTTTTCCCTAGTAATATAGGGTACCAACCCCTGGTTGAATTCCTTCCTAGTAATACAGGGCACCAACCCCTAGTTACATTTCCTTTTTTCGTAATATAGGGTACCAACCCGTGGTTACATTTCCTTACCAGTATCAGGATATACCAATCCCTAGTTGTGTTTTCCGACATAGGGTCACCACTCCCTAGTCTCCTTACCAGTATAGCGTACACCAATCCCTAGCTATATTTTCCAACATATGGTCTCCACTCCATAATTGAGAGCTTAAATGCAGGGTACACCACTTCCTGGTCTCCTTTCCAGTATAAGGTATACCAATCCCTAATTGTGCTTTCCAACATAGGGTACACCACGCCCTAGTTGATTTGAGCTTAAATGCAGGGTACACCACTCCTTGACATCTTTTTTAATATATGGTACACCATTCCTTAGTCGCATTTCTCCAACATAAGGTACACCAATCATTAGTTGAGACATCATTTTGACAAGAAGGGTATACCATTCGAAAAAAAAAAAATCAAAATCATCTTCGTATTTTCCCAGGGTACATCATTCCCGACATTTTTGTGCTTTTAATAAATAAGTAGTTTAGAATTTTGTTACAATAACTCACGAAATATTTCTAGTAAAAACTGGGGCAGAAAAATTTCGTTCGTTTGTTTGTTTTGGTGTCTGAGCATGTTTTACCTTGAGGCACAGGATTCGAGATGACCAAAAGAAGAATTCCCAATCCAGAATAAAGAAAAGAAAAGAAAAAGAAGTGAATCCAGAATGCAGAAGCGGATAAAAAGATGTGAACTGCTCAATACATGATCGAAGTCATGAGCATTGCATTTCCCGTCTTCATCAGAAGAGGCCGTAGAAGAATGAACTGGCACCTGCAGCTAGCAAGCATCAAGATTCAAATCAGAGTCTGCGTGAAGAACTAGTCAAGATTCAAGATCAAGTTTTAGAAGACTTATAAATAGGAATCATTTAATTCATAGCTGATAGGCTTGTTTAGTTTCTTTTGATGTTGATGGAATAACAGGATCATAGACCGGAGCCTCGACGGAACCTCACTCGACTCTGCAACTCAGCATTCCATCCTTTTCCTTGAACTACACGCGACTTGATTCCCTTATAACCTGAGATATGTAGGTTGTCCAAAACAAGGACTAGGTTGCACTCTTTTCTCTTATCTTTTACCTTTTGAATAATGGTATTTCCTTATAGTTTCTCACGGCAATTTCCATATAAAATATGTGTAGACATTCATTCTTCTTATAGGGAACTTATTCTTACAAGGAGAAACTTCTATAGATTGTAACTATTAAAAGCAAAAGGTATGTACTTAATTAAATATTTTTTTAATTATTCAATGTAATTTTGAAATATTATTCAAAAATTAATTAAGAGAAAAATAATTGTTTGAGAAGTAATGGAGTTAAAAAATGTTACAACCCAAATTCGCATATCATAGATCACGCCGTAAGGTAGTCGACGTAAATCCAAGAAGATATTATCTTTGAGATGATAATAAGTTAATCCTATTGGTCTTAAACGATACAAGGGTGTATAAGAGTGGTTAACAAGTATTTGAAGTTAAGCTAATCAAGGATGTTGTAACCCGTATTTTCGGATAACACTAGAGGTGATTAACTGTCCCAAGAGGTCTTGTTTTAATGTATTTGAATCATATAATATCCGCATCATAAGTCTTGAAGTCAAGCGAGTTATGAAATAAAAGTCGATAAAAGTTGTCGCAACTTAGGTTTATAATTTTACTTAATTTTAGGTCAAATGTTACTGCATTTTACTCCCAATGTGCTTGGAATTATGGGGTGATCTACCTATCAAATTGAAGATCTATGAGTCTAGTTTCCAACGCATTAAACCGTTCGTCGATACGATCTCGGAATAGAGAGATATTCGCATTTTCGCGAGAGTGCGCCAAGCTGCTCTCTATGGGGCCCACAAAGGCGGTTTAAGACATTTGGACATATATAAGATAACTCAACCCCGTTTTAAGTCATTATTTTTCAGTATATTCAGACCTTATAACCCTAAAAACAGTCTCTCAAGGTTCTCTCATGATCCAAGATCCAAACAAAGGGCAAACAACACAAATCAAATATCGGGAATCCCGTGGCGCTAGTAAGTTTCTTGTTCTTCTTGTTGTTGCTGATTTTTGTGTTGTTCCAGCTCGTGTGGGAGGTTGTTTTAAGTGCTTTATGTTCTGTAAATACACCTTCAAGTTTTTAATATCAACCCTAGGTGATTTCAAGTCTTCTAAAGTAATTCTAGTGCCGAAAAACCCGAATTAATTGCTAGTTTCGCTTCCTTGTTCTTGTGGCAGAATTGAAGGGATATTTCGTGGAAAATTAAGGTCAAATTGGAGTTGTTCTTTCTGTTTAAAGGTAATGAACCTCTTACTCTATATATATTTAAGATTATCCAAGTTGTGGCTAAGTCGTTGATGCTAGAACCTATGAAATATATATCGAAAGGCTTGGTAGTAACGTTGTTAGTTGGTGGACTGTTTTGGAGGCTCAATATGATTATTAATGATGTTGTTTGGGCTGTTTGGTGATTGTATTGACTTGTGTGAAGTCATATAAATAGGGGAGGTGCTGTCCGTTTCATCGTAAAATAGGTTGCGGTCGATACATAATAGTTACGACGCTTAAACGATAATGATAGTGTCATTTCTTTTATTGTAGACTAAGGAGTCGTGATATTTGCATAGCTTGAGGTTGGGCAGTATATACAAGGTATGTGAGGCTATCCCCTTCATTCTTTTGCACGACTCCAATTGTACATAATGTAATGAACGAGCTCCCAAAGATACTCTACTCTTAGAAGCTAGCAGTACTTACATTGCTGCCCTTCTTATGAAACGATTGATATTGATGTTACTTCTCTTATTCTTATATTATCAATGTTGTTGGTAGTTCCTGATTCTTATAAGATTCTTGATGAAGAGTTAATCCTAATAACGTGTACGAAGGATACCGACCTTACGTCACTCTGAAAGGTTCAAAATGTGATTCCAATGAGTCCAGCATGCATCATATATATGTATCTATTTTACTCTACCGAGCCGCGCTATAGTTGGCCGGGTATGGCACCTATTGTGCAACCACTGATCAGTTGGGTTTTACCGAGCTCCACGTGGCCGGGTACGATTCTACCGAGCCCTATGATGGCCGGGTACGTTTTACCGAGCCTATTATGGCCGGGTACGATATGATGATGATGATGCCCACAAAGGCATATGTTTTAAACGTTTATGTATATATATATGTATGTATCATGTATTTCATGTCAGTAGCCCTCAGAGGTACCCAGATGTCATAGGTTGTATATTCCCTATCACTGTTTACATTATTGTTCTTACTTATGCTATTCTGCCTTACATACTCAGTACTTTATTCGTACTGACGTCCTTTTTATTTGTGGATGCTGCATGTCGTGCTGCAGGTCCTGATAGACGGGTAGACGCAGCTCCCCCATCACAGTAGGCTATCCGGTTCAGCGTTATTGGCAAGATCCTTTCTCCGGACTTGCCGTGGTCTTGGTATGCATTTTTGTTATAGACATTATGGGTATGTCGGGGCCCTGTTCCGGCAATGTTGTAGCACTTATGTTCTTTTAGAGGCTCATAGACAGGTGTCGACTCATGTATGGTTTGGAATGCCTTGTCGGCTGATTTTTGTTGTATAGTCTTTCATGGCACCATGGTAGCTCGTACCTTATATATAGTTTCTTGACAGTCTTGTCGTCCCATGTTACGTATGTTCATGACATTATCTTTCATTGTTGGATGTTCATGATCCATGTCTTTCATTTATATTGGTCTTGTCGGCCCTTAAAGATAATAAGGAAGGTTAGATAAAATGTACGTTGGTGCTCGGCAAGTATGGCCCGGGTGCTAGTCATGACCCTCCAGTTGGGTCGTGACAAACTTGGTATCAGAGCAAGTCTATCCTAGGGGTTGTCTATGAGCCGTGTCTAGTAGAGTTTTGATTATGGATGTGTAGCGCGCCACATTTATAATCAGGAGGCTACATGACATCTAGGGTTGTTACCTTCTTCCTAAATCTAGATCGTGCGTAGAGTTGAGTTGTAAGTGTTCATATCTAATATTCACATTGTTTTCTTTCAGCGATGCCTTCGACTAGGAAGCAAGCGATTAGTAAACGGCTTGATACAGCTGTGGGCGAGGGTAACATTCAGGTCCCTCCAGCCAGAGCAGGCCAAAGTGAGGCTCAGAGTGAGATGCCGTCTCATACCTCTCCGTCTCCTCCAGAGGATATTAGGAGGCACCCAGTACATCCAGTTCCACCGTCTGGCACTACAGACCACGATATGCGCAGTGCAGTGCAATTGTTGACTAGCTTGGTAGCTGCTCAGGCTCAGAGGCAGAATACCGGTGTTGCTGATAAACCGGTTAGTGCGAGAGTTCGTGATTTTATTAATCTAGACCCTCCAGTGTTTACCGGATCAGATCCCAAGGAGGACCCACAAACATTTATTGATCAGGTTCATCGTACATTGCGGGTTATGCATGCTAGTGATACGGAGGCAGTAGAGTTGGCTTCTTATCGGTTACGGGATTTAGCGGTTTTCTGGTATGATAGTTGGGAGAGATCTAGGGGTCCGAACGCTCCTCTAGCCGTGTGGAAGGAATTTTCTGAGGCCTTTCTTCGTCACTACTTACCAGTTGAGATACGACGAGCAAGAGCTGATAAGTTCTTGAACCTTCGACAGGGTAATATGAGTGTACGAGAGTATAGTATACAGTTTGATTCTTTAGCAAGGTATGCTCCCCATATGGTGTCAGAGATGAGTGATAGGGTGCATCTGTTCGTGAACGGGTTGGGACCACATCTGATAAATGAGTGCACAACAGCCTCCTTGGTAGAGGGCATGGATATTTCCCGTATTCAGGCTTATGCCCAGACCCTAGAGGATCGTAAGCGCCAGCAAAGGGCAGATAGGGAGCAGGATAGGGGCCAGCATAAGAGGGCAAGATTTGCAGGGTATTCTGATGAGTTCAGAGGCAGTATCAGGCCCCAATCTTCGAGGAGTTCGGCGCCACCTGTAGCTAGTGCTCCTCCACAGTTTCAGAGGCCTCGGTATGATCGATTTACCTATTCTGGTTCAGGTCAGAGTTCGAGGGCATCAGGCTCACAATTTCATAGAGATACTAGTCAGACGAGACCCCCAACACCTCGTTGTGATCAGTGCGGCAAGGCCCACTTTGGACTGTGCCGTCGAGGTTCCGATGCGTGCTATTCTTGCGGACAGCGTGGCCATATGATGCGGGATTGTCCTAACAGAGGAGGTGGTGGTATGGCTCAACCGACTGGATCTGTGTCTGGTTCTTCCTCATCAGTTCGACCTCCAGCACAAGGTTTTCAACAGTCGACAGGTCGTGGTAGAGGTAGAGGTTCAGTGCCGAGTTCGAGTGGTGCTCAAAATCGAACCTATGCTCTAGTAGGTCGACAAGATCTCGAATCGTCTCCGGATGTTGTTACAGGTATATTGTCTGTGTTTTCTTATGATGTATATGCGCTAATTGATCCAGGATCTACCTTATCATATGTTACACCCTTTGTGGCTAATAAGTTTGGCATTGAACCTGAATTGATAAGTAAACCACTTGCGGTATCCACTCCGTTAGGAGATTCTGTGATTGCTAGAAGGGTATATAAAGGTTGCACTGTGATGATTTGTAGTCGTCAAACCTCGGCAAATTTATTTGAGTTAGAAATGGTTGATTTCGATGTGATAATGGGAATGGACTGGTTGGCCTCATGCTATGCAACTGTTGACTGTCGTACGAAGATGGTTAGGTTTCAGTTTCCGGGTGAACCCACCATTGAATGGAAGGGGAACATTGCTATGCCGAAAGGTAGGTTTATTTCCTATCTTAAGGCAAGGAAGATGATCTCAAAAGGTTACATTTATCATCTTGTTCGTGTTAGGGATGTGGAGGCGAAGCCGCCTACTCTACAATCCATCCCCGTGGTCAATGAATTTCCAGATGTTTTCCCAGATGAACTCCCAGGCCTTCCTCCTGAAAGGGAGATTGAGTTTAGCATTGATGCGTTGCCTGACACTCAACCGATCTCTATCCCTCCATACAGGATGGCCCCGGCAGAGTTGCGAGAGTTGAAGGTTCAGTTGAAGGACTTGCTGGATAAGGGTTTCATTAGGCCTAGCACTTCACCTTGGGGTGCACCAGTCTTGTTCGTGCGGAAGAAAGATGGGTCGTTAAGGATGTGTATCGATTATCGACAGTTGAATAAGTTTACAATAAAGAACAAGTATCCACTTCCAAGAATTGATGACCTATTTGACCAACTCCAGGGTGCCAAGTATTTCTCCAAGATTGACTTGCGTTCAGGGTATCATCAGGTGAGGGTTAAGGAGAAGGATATTCCAAAGACGGCCTTCCGGACAAGATATGGGCATTTTGAGTTCTTGGTGATGTCGTTCGGGCTAACAAATGCCCCAGCAGCTTTTATGGATCTCATGAATAGTGTATTCAGGCCCTATCTTGATGTGTTCGTGATCGTATTCATTGATGACATTCTGGTGTATTCTCGTTCGGAGGCGGAACATGCGGGCCACTTGCGGATAGTATTACAGACCCTTCAGGATCATAAGTTATATGCTAAGCTCTCTAAATGTGAATTCTGGCTGAACTCAGTAGCATTCCTTGGCCATGTGATATCTGATGAGGGTATTAGTGTCGACACTCAGAAGATCGATGCAGTGAAGAATTGGCCGAGACCTACAACACCGTCAGAAGTCCGCAGCTTCCTGGGGCTAGCAGGATATTATAGGCGGTTTGTAGAAGGGTTTTCCTCTATATCAGCACCATTGACTAAGTTAACACAGAAAGCTACCAAGTTCCAGTGGTCTGATTCTTGTGAACATAGTTTTCAGGAGCTAAAGAATCGATTGACATCTGCGCCAGTGCTCACTCTCCCAGAAGGAACAGAAGGTTATGTGGTATATTGTGATGCCTCAGGTATAGGTTTGGGGTGCGTATTGATGCAACGTGGGAAGGTGATTGCTTATGCATCACGACAATTGAAGAAGCATGAAAAGAATTACCCGACTCATGATTTGGAATTGGCTGCAGTAATATATGCTTTGAAGATATGGCGGCACTACTTATACGGCGTCCATATTGACATCTACACAGATCACAAAAGTTTACAATACATCTTCAAGCAGAAGGAGTTGAATTTGAGGCAGCGTAGGTGGCTTGAATTACTGAAAGACTATGACGTCGAGATATTGTACCATCCTGGTAAAGCCAATGTTGTGGCAGACGCTCTCAGCCGTAAGTCAATGGGAAGCTTAATACATATTGAGGCAGGTAGACAAGGGTTGACCAAAGAGCTTCACCAGCTGGCCAATATGAGAATCAGATTGTTGGACTCTGATGACGGAGGTGTTACTGTACAGAATACAGCAGAATCATCTTTGGTAGCCGAGGTAAAAGCACGGCAATATGAAGATCCTACCTTAGTAAGATTGAGAGAGGGAATTCAGCAGTGTAAGATTACAGCTTTCAAGATCGGAGGAGATGGGACACTGAGATACCAGGGCCGATTATGTGTGCCTAGTGTGGCAGGGTTGCGAGAGAAGATTATGATTGAGATTCATCAGTCCCGATATTCTATCCATCCTGGCTCGACAAAGATGTATCATGACGTTAAGGAGCAGTATTGGTGGGACAACATGAAGAAGTCTATTGCAGAATTTGTAGCCCAGTGTCCTAATTGTCAACAAGTAAAGATCGAGCATCAGAAACCCAGTGGATTGATTCAGAATATAGAGATTCCGACCTGGAAATGGGAGGTGATTAATATGGACTTCATTATTGGATTACCTCGCTCTTATCATAAGTTTGACTCCATTTGGGTGATAGTTGATCGACTTACAAAATCTGCCCATTTTCTACCAGTTAAGACAACTTACACGGCTGAAGATTATGCGAAGTTGTATATCAAGGAGATTGTTAGGCTTCATGGTGTGCCGGTATCTATTATATCAGACCGAGGAGCTCAATTTACGGCTAACTTTTGGAGGTCTTTTCAGAAGGGTTTAGGCACACAAGTAAATCTCAGCACTGCATTCCATCCGCAGACTGACGGACAGGCTGAACGTACCATCCAGACGCTGGAAGATATGCTACGAGCATGTGTTCTAGATTTTAAGGGGAATTGGGATGACCATCTGGCACTTATAGAATTTGCCTACAATAATAGCTACCATTCCAGTATTAAAATGGCCCCGTATGAGGCACTGTACGGGAGGAGATGTAGATCACCAGTTGGATGGTTCGAAGTCGGTGAGACAGAATTATATGGGCCAGATTTGATTCACCAAGCCATTGAGAAGGTGAAAGTGATACAAGAGAGACTGAGGACGGCACAAAGCAGGCAAAAGTCTTATTCCGACGTCCGACGTCGTGATCTGGAATTTGAGGTTGGTGATTGGGTTTTCCTGAAGATCTCGCTGATGAAGGGTGTTATGCGTTTTGGGAAGAAGGGTAAGTTGAGTCCACGGTATATTGGGCCGTACAAAATTCTTCGACGAATTGGACAGGTTGCTTACGAGTTAGAATTGCCATCTGAATTGGAATTTGTCCACCCGGTATTCCATGTATCTATGTTGAGGAAATGTATTGGAGACCCTTCTCGGGTCATCCCTATCAAAGATGTACAAGTTACAAAGGATCTATCATATGATGAACTGCCAGTGGCTATATTAGATCGACAAGTCCGCAAGCTGAGAACAAAGGATGTAGCTTCCGTGAAAGTATTATGGAGGAACAAGAATATAGAAGAAATGACATGGGAAGCAGAAGAGGAGATGAAGTCTAAATACCCTTACCTATTCCAGAGTGAAAATAACGAGGATACCGGGGGAAAGAAGGACGCATTATAAGGTGAAACGGCTCTATGAGGTAAGCAATAGCTTGTGAATACTCTTTTTTTAAATACAAAATGGTGATATGCAGATAATGTACATATCCATAATGCTTTGTATAGTCTTGTATGGCCATAGGTTGGGTTTAACTGCTTGCAAGTTTGGCTAGTGTCCATTTTATGGGGGAAACTCAGCCGGAAATCTCCGTCGGAATCCACGATGAGTTAGACACCCCATAAACCCTTACATTCGAGGACGAATGTTCCTAAGGGGGAGAGGATGTTACAACCCAAATTCGCATATCATAGATCACGCCGTAAGGTAGTCGACGTAAATCCAAGAAGAGATTATCTTTGAGATGATAATAAGTTAATCCTATTGGTCTTAAACGATACAAGGGTGTATAAGAGTGGTTAACAAGTATTTGAAGTTAAGCTAATCAAGGATGTTGTAACCCGTATTTTCGGATAACACTAGAGGTGATTAACTGTCCCAAGAGGTCTTGTTTTAATGTATTTGAATCATATAATATCCGCATCATAAGTCTTGAAGTCAAGCGAGTTATGAAATAAAAGTCGATAAAAGTTGTCGCAACTTAGGTTTATAATTTTACTTAAACTTTAGGTCAAATGTTACTGCATTTTACTCCCAATGTGCTTGGAATTATGGGGTGATCTACCTATCAAATTGAAGATCTATGAGTATAGTTTCCAACGCATTAAACCGTTCATCGATACGATCTCGGAATAGAGAGATATTCGCGTTTTCGCGAGAGTGCGCCAAGCTGCTCTCTATGGGGCCCACAAAGGCGGTTTAAGACATTTGGACATATATAAGATAACTCAACCCCGTTTTAAGTCATTATTTTTCAGTATATTCAGACCTTATAACCCTAAAAACAGTCTCTCAAGGTTCTCTCATGATCCAAGATCCAAACAAAGGGCAAACAACACAAATCAAATATCGGGAATCCCGTGGCGCTAGTAAGTTTCTTGTTCTTCTTGTTGTTGCTGATTTTTGTGTTGTTCCAGCTCGTGTGGGAGGTTGTTTTAAGTGCTTTATGTTCTGTAAATACACCTTCAAGTTTTTAATATCAACCCTAGGTGATTTCAAGTCTTCTAAAGTAATTCTAGTGCCGAAAAACCCGAATTAATTGCTAGTTTCGCTTCCTTGTTCTTGTGGCAGAATTGAAGGGATATTTCGTGGAAAATTAAGGTCAAATTGGAGTTGTTCTTTCTGTTTAAAGGTAATGAACCTCTTACTCTATATATATTTAAGATTATCCAAGTTGTGGCTAAGTCGTTGATGCTAGAACCTGTGAAATATATATCGAAAGGCTTGGTAGTAACGTTGTTAGTTGGTGGACTGTTTTGGAGGCTCAATATGATTATTAATGATGTTGTTTGGGCTGTTTGGTGATTGTATTGACTTGTGTGAAGTCATATAAATAGGGGAGGTGCTGTCCGTTTCATCGTAAAATAGGTTGCGGTCGATACATAATAGTTACGACGCTTAAACGATAATGATAGTGTCATTTCTTTTATTGTAGACTAAGGAGTCGTGATATTTGCATAGCTTGAGGTTGGGCAGTATATACAAGGTATGTGAGGCGATCCCCTTCATTCTTTTGCACGACTCCAATTGTACATAATGTAATGAACGAGCTCCCAAAGATACTCTACTCTTAGAAGCTAGCAGTACTTACATTGCTGCCCTTCTTATGAAACGATTGATATTGATGTTACTTCTCTTATTCTTATATTATCAATGTTGTTGGTAGTTCCTGATTCTTATAAGATTCTTGATGAAGAGTTAATCCTAATAACGTGTACGAAGGATACCGACCTTACGTCACTCTGAAAGGTTCAAAATGTGATTCCAATGAGTCCAGCATGCATCATATATATGTATCTATTTTACTCTACCGAGCCGTGCTATAGTTGGCCGGGTATGGCACCTATTGTGCAACCACTGATCAGTTGGGTTTTACCGAGCTCCACGTGGCCGGGTACGATTCTACCGAGCCCTATGATGGCCGGGTACGTTTTACCGAGCCTATTATGGCCGGGTACGATATGATGATGATGATGCCCACAAAGGCATATGTTTTAAACGTTTATGTATATATATATATGTATGTATCATGTATTTCATGTCAGTAGCCCTCAGAGGTACCCAGATGTCATAGGTTGTATATTCCCTATCACTGTTTACATTATTGTTCTTACTTATGCTATTCTGCCTTACATACTCAGTACTTTATTCGTACTGACGTCCTTTTTATTTGTGGATGCTGCATGTCGTGCTGCAGGTCCTGATAGACGGGTAGACGCAGCTCCCCCATCACAGTAGGCTATCCGGTTCAGCGTTATTGGCAAGATCCTTTCTCCGGACTTGCCGTGGTCTTGGTATGCATTTTTGTTATAGACATTATGGGTATGTCGGGGCCCTGTTCCGGCAATGTTGTAGCACTTATGTTCTTTTAGAGGCTCATAGACAGGTGTCGACTCATGTATGGTTTGGAATGCCTTGTCGGCTGATTTTTGTTGTATAGTCTTTCATGGCACCATGGTAGCTCGTACCTTATATATAGTTTCTTGACAGTCTTGTCGTCCCATGTTACGTATGTTCATGACATTATCTTTCATTGTTGGATGTTCATGATCCATGTCTTTCATTTATATTGGTCTTGTCGGCCCTTAAAGATAATAAGGAAGGTTAGATAAAATGTACGTTGGTGCTCGGCAAGTATGGCCCGGGTGCTAGTCATGACCCTCCAGTTGGGTCGTGACAAAAAATCTCAAAGGGGAGGAGGAAAGTAAAAAAAGAGGGGAAAGAAAACACAGGGGATCGGAAAAAAGTGAGTTTTTTTTCCTCCTTCTTTGAGAAAAGCAGTGATTTTTCCTCCATTTTCCATCCGAAAACGCTGCCCTCAACAACCCCAAACTTATCCCTCTTTTCAGTCCAGAAAGGCACCCTTTTACCCCTGAAACGAAGTGAAAAAACATAGTTGAAATATCCCCAAATCAGCAAGAAAATAGCCCATTTTTCCAGTAAAAATCAGCTGCGGAAATTGCTCAAAAACCGGGCAGCAATTTTCATCCATTAAAAGAGCCAAAAAACGCAGCAACTGCTACTTATTTTTTCCCGGAAAAAATGACCTCCCTCAGCCCGAAAATCAGTTGAGAGCTCAGCTAAAAATCAGCTCTTTTCCACCCCAAAACTGACCCCGAAACAACCAACAAAACACACTCAAACTAGCCTTTAAAACACCATTTTTAATCGAGCCGAGGTTCCGGTGCGGTCTCCTGTCGCGGGTCTTGTTCGGGTTCTTTATCCGGATGTTGCTTCGGGGTTTCATGTATTTTTGATGATGATGGAGCTTCATGTTTGGATCTATTGAAGAGGCTTATTTGCTGAACGTAAAGGTTCATCCTTACCATTTTTTATTACAGTTCTTTAGTCGTTCTATAACTTGTTTCTTGTTCATGAATTCATGTCTATGTGTTTTGTTGTCTTCAGTTGATGCCATGAGTATAGGATCTCTTTGAATGTCTCATTGTGAATTAATTATGTTTAGAATATTGGGGAAGGAAGTAGCTGCGTGGATATTGGCCATATGATTTTGGGGTGTATCAAATAATAAATAATGGGTCATGTGTTTGTTTGGCAGAAATTAATAGACTGTGTATTTAAGCTAGTGGTAACATTAATGGGCCATAGGAATTTTAATTAATTTTTATCCTTAGTTTGTTCTATTCCATGTTATTAACTAGTATTTAATATTATGCATATAGTAAATTATTTGCTTGTGCTTTTAGCCTATCCCTCATGTTAGTGTTTAAACGGGGCTACGAGAAACATGTTTGGCCAAGTGAATTTATTTTGCTGGCCCATTTTTTTTATAATAAATCAATATAAAATATAGAAAGTTTTATGAGAGTAATAACATATTAATAATCATTTATCATGATTGCGGATTCGCTTGCGTAACACTGTTATGGCAAAATTAAAAAATTTCATCTCGATCACGCATTCGCTTGCGTAGTGGTTACGACATCTTATTTTATTCAAAACTTCTTTTAATAATTTTAATAATCAAGCATTAAAAGTGGATATGTAAAACATGAAAATCCATTAAAACACAGTATGTTTAAAAATAGTATAAGCCAAATATAGTCAATAAAGCGACTGTGCTAGAATCACGGGAGTCGGAGAATGCCTTACACCTTCTCCTCGGTCAACAGAATTCCTTAGCCGGACTTTGTTTTTGCAGACCAATAATCATAGAGTCAAACCTTCCTTTGACTAGGGATTCAAATAAAATGTGACTTGAAACACCAAAAATCAATTCCAAGTGGCCACTCTGCATAACAAAATAATCCCTATTTCAAAATTGTCACTTAAATTGGAAAAACTCTTTAACCCACAATCCATAATACATTATCTTTGTGGGGAGGTAAAAATGGGTGTGACAGCAGAGTATCATACGGTTTCTGTGGTAGAGAGCCACATACCTTGGGGGAAGATAGAGTGATTTGGGATTAGGTCTACGGGCTTAATTTGAAATATGAGCTACTACATTAAGGAAGATTGGGTGTGACAGAAAGGAGTTGCATGATATGAAGAAGGATACAACATGACTTAGGATTAGAAGGTATTGTCGCACCTTTAGTTGATGTCCGTGAGGAGTGAACGGACTTGTATAGCTGGTGAACGAGCACGGGCTCAGGATGGTTTATTGGTTTCATGGTAATTGTACTCGGTGCAGCGATGTTGGAAGATGTCAACATGGAATTTCCACAGGTGCGTTATTTCTGGTGAGCGGCTTAACTGTTGCATGGTGTTGATGAAGCTTCTATGAAGAATTTTACTAGCTATCCGGTAAGAGGTCGAATATGTAAATGTGGCTAGTGATTGAATGCATTCATGAAATGGTTAACAGGAAGATTTTGAGGAATTTGGCAGGTTGATTGTGCAAGGTCATGTCAGTAAGGAAGAAGGAATCTTGGTAGGTTCTAGGGTCATGCAATGGTAGCTTCAAGATAATTGGGAGAGCCCCACCACCTACGATTGGATTGCATGGTTGTCTACTTGTGAGGTTTCTGATTACCAGCATATTGGTGGGTTGTTACGACTAAGGAAAGAGAACATCAATGGTAATTTGAGAAAATGATTTGATGAATGTGTGCTGTAATTGGCCTTATCAATTCATGTTTTGGTTTTGGGAAGACTCAGAGTTTATGCTTCGTGGGGATGTGATGTACAAGGAAAGGGGATTTAGTCATTCGCTTCTTTGAAAGGGTGTACCTGTGCTAGCAGGGCCTTAGAGTTGACTAAATTTGGGACCGAGTTGGAGTGGGTGACTCTCAACAACGGACCTAGTAGATTCAAAAGTTAAAGTGCGGTACCTAAGGAATTTGAGTCCGTAGTATGGCTGAGTATCGGGCTTTTGCAGCAGATTATGAAAAGGGGCTTGGAGTGTTTTATGTTGTCTTCGGTCTGCGATGCAGCGTTGGAGGAATAGGAGAAAATAACTTCAGATTCGTAAAGAAAATATCAGAATGGGTGTACCAGTTGAAGATGCGAATGTGCGCACAAGGAGGGTATGAGATGGTTTGTGGGTTTTGAGACGAACATGGTCTCATGAAATAAGGTCACTCGGGATGAGTGCAGATTTGGATTTATGATGCTTTGAATGGAACTATTATTATTTCTAGGACAAGTCCCAGTAAATTAGAAGAAGTGGCTCGGTTGGTAATGGTTGAATCGACACGGTTATGGCAGTGACCAGTTTCTCCAGCATGAAATTATACATGTGGTTTGTGGTTCTACACTTGGGCTTGAGTTCCACCACAACTTGGTTGATTTGGGAGGTATTCGATTCATATGGCCTGTTGTGTGAAAATGGATCCCGGAAGGGACATGGTGGATTAGACCGCTACTTGGGGTTTTATTTTCTATGGTTATGAGAATTCAATTACGTTTTGCAATGGTTCTCTTGAAATGAGTCAAGTGAGAGGTTCTTGTATGATGAAGTGTGTATTCTATTAGTGGTTCATGAGTTATGATGAAATTCTTGTACTCTTGCGCATTGGCATGATTAGGTGCAGTGAGTAGCATGGGAATTGGAAGTTGAGGATCAAGGTTGTGGTTCGGTGTTGACAAAAATGTCACGAGCTCGAATGATCAGGTAAGAATTCATATGTTTAGATTGAGTTGGTATTGTCTTTAGCGACACTCAAGATCGGTGTCCTGTGTAAGAGGCTTGGTGTAGTGATTTGCTGCTTCTTGATTTGCTTTACAACATTAGTGTGGCCGGTGGTATAGATGTGTAGACTTGTTACCTGGTGTAGAAGGTCGTGGGAGCGTATCCCACGTGAAGATTGTATAAGTATGACATGTAGTCACTTGATTGATTAAAGATTGGAACCAAGTATGGAGATTTGGTACTATCGCTGATGTGAGAGTTTAGGCCTGAAAGGCGCTCTATTCAGTTGGTTGTGAATTGTGGAAGTTTTTTTCGGATTTGACAGTTGTTCTTATGAGTCATGGGAAAAAGGGTTGTTGTGGATTCTTGAAAGGCTATTAGCCCAGTGCGGTACGATCAGAATAGACTTGAGGTCTGTGGATGGATCTAAAAGTGAATGTGGGGTCTATATTAGGCCGAATGCGTTCATTTAAGCATAGAACTTTTTTCGGAGGGGTCTTCGGGCCTTGGGTGTTATTTCTATTGTCAGCCTTTCCGTGTAGTCTCTATTGTGCCATGTGGGTTATGAGGCGGTTTGATTCTTCGCACTCGTATTGAGATCCCGTATAGTTTGTGGTGTTATATGAGCAGGATGGCTCTCGAGATGCAGGTCATTTTTTGCACCTTAGTTGTGCTTGAGTTTTATAGCGTATGACGCTACCCATCTCCCCAGGATTTGTATTATACACTTGGCGTGGTTATGGTTGATATTCGGGCATTTTGTGAGTAGAAGCGTTATAGCTCGATGAGTATTTCCTTATAGATTATTATGTGTGGATCGGGTGGCACACCGCCACGGATATGTTATTTTGATCGGGTAGCACGCCGACACAGGTATCATGTGTGGATCGGGTTGCACGCCGCAACAGTGTGATGTTGAGTTTAGTTCCCCATATTTATCCGTATGTGTTTTGTTTCTTATTTTCTGGGGAAAGTTCATAACATCTTTTCGATTGTTTAAATTAGCTACGTGGTATGAGTAGTTCTTTCCAGAGGTCATTTTCCTTATGTATCGCATTCGAGTCCGTAGCTTGTTAGCATATTGTGGCATCACATGAGGCTTTTGCTATGTCGGAGGTGGCTTATTGCCTGAGCAGCTTGTACTGGGGTGAGACGCGGTTATTGGACATGGGAGCAGTGCGATCAGATTTTATATGAAGCATACTAAAAAGTAAATATTGTTATTCAGTCCATAATGAGGTAATGGTTCTTGTCGAGAGGAGAGACTCCATAAATTGTAATTTGGCAGGTGGCTAGGAGTTCTACACATCTTCTCTGTCGTGGCAGTATTGCGAGAGTTTAAGCAAGGCTTAATTGGTCATGAGGTACACTACGGGCTTCGGTCAGTGGAAAGTTTAGCTGATGTGCTTTGGAAAGACTGTCGTGGGCAAATGAGTTACGTGGGGCATGGTAAGAATTCAGTGAGAGTGTACCATCATGTATTGGTACATCGTGTGGTGATTGAAACGATGTTCATATGTTGAAAGCAGGCATGGTGGAGAGTTCTGGGATGTTGGAATTTGGCTTTATGGCTTATTTGATCAAATAAAAGGGAGAATCTTCAGATTGGCTCGAGCTAATGTGCTCAGCTGGATTGTGGTAGCACGGGTAGGTGCACGAGGTGTTAAACAATGATTTCAGACAACTCCAGAACAATTCTTAGCACGTTCGAGGATAAACGTATGTTTAAGTGGGAGAGAATGTAACGACCCGACCGGTCGTTTTGAGCTCTATCACGTCGTTTGGTAGTTTGAGGCTCTCAGCAGCTTTACTTCAGGTAATACGACTTGTACGCATGGTCGAAATTTAATTTTGGGAAGTTCGGAGTTGATTTGGAAAGAAAATTCTAATTTCGGAAACGTTAAGTTGGAAATATTGACTAATGTATGATCTTTGAGTAAAATGGCCTCAGAATCGGGATTTGAAGGTTCCAACAGGTTCGTATGATGATTTTAGACTTGGGCGTATGTTCGTATCGGGTTTTGGATGACCCGGGAGCCTTTCGGCGCCTATTATGGAAGTTGGCATTTTGGAAGAAATTTCATTAATTTGAGTTGAAGTGCATTTCAATGTTATCAATGTCTGTTTGAGATTCCAATTCTGGGAATAGCTCTGTATGGTGATTGCGGTATTGGGAGCATGTCCGGAAGTGGATTTGGAGGTCCGTAGATCATTTCCGCATCATTTGGTAAAAGTTAGAAATTTGAAGGTTTTTGGAGAGTTTGACCGGGAGTGGATTTTTTGATATCGGGGTCGGATTCTGATTCCGGAAATTGGAATAGGTCTGTAATTCCAATTATGACTTGTGTGCAAATTTTGAGGTCAATCGGACATGATTTGGTAGGTTTCGGCATCAATTGTAGGAGTTTGAAGTTCTAAAGTTCATTGAGTTTGCATTGGAGGGTGATTCATAGTATCAATGTTGTTGGATGTGATTTAAAGGCTTGATTAAGTTTGAAATGTGTTTTGGGACGTTTTGGTATAATTGGTTGAGGTCTTGAGGGCCTCGGGTGGATTCCGGATAGACAACGGATCGAGTTTGGACTTGGAAGAAAACATGAGGCAGCTGATATCTGGTGTGATCACACTTGCGCAAAAAGGGCCGCAGGTGCAAGCCAATGGTTGCTGGTGCGGTTTGGGCGAAGGTGGGAAGTGACCGCAGGTGCGAAGGGTTGTCCGCACCTACGTAGTCACATATGTAGAGGTGCATCGCATATGAGAGAGTGAGAGAAGAGTATGAGAGCGCAGGTGCGAGGGTATTTCCGCATATGCGAAGGCGCAGATGCGGAAGGAAAGGCGCAGGTGCGGAGTCATTCTAGGCAGAGGAAATGCGCATGTGCGAGGTTTTGGCCACAACTGCGAGACCACAGATGCGACGAAGAGGCCGCAAATGCGAAAGTCGGGCATGGCATAATGCTTTTAAGAAGGGTTTGGGTTCATTTCACCCATTTTTCATTTTGGTTGGGAGATTTTTGGAGCTTTTGAAGAGGGGATTTCATCATATATTATGAGGTAAGTAACTCCCACCTATTTTGAGTCAAATACATGGTTTTTATGTGGATTAAGCATGGAAATTTGGTAGAAATTTGGGATTTTGAAAAAAACCTAGAAATTCGTATTTTTGGATTTTTACCACAAATTTGAGTATGGATTAGACATAAATTATATATTTGAGTTCGTGAGGTTATGGGTAAACTTTATCTTCGAAAATATTCGGAATCCGGGCACGTGGGCCCGAGGGTGATTTTATCGACTTTTTAAGCGGAGTTGGAAAATTGTTTAAATTGATTAGTTATGGGTATTAGAACACACATTGATTGATTTGCACATTGTTTGCATAGTTTTGGATCATCAAGTATCGGTTTGAGGTATTAAAGTGGCGTTGGAGCCGGCTATGGAACTTCGGAGCGAGGTAAGTCTCCTTTCTAACCTTATAAGAGGGAATTAACCCCATAGGTGAAATAAATTAATATGTGCTTCTAATTGCGGGAGCTACATACGCACGAGGTGACGAGAGTCTGTACGTAGCTACTAGCTCTTCCTATGTCCGAATAGTCTAGGTTTACATCATGCCTTGTTGATATTGTTGTCAATTTATGTTATTGTTTGCCTTGAGAAGAAGCAAGATTGAGGTTGAGTAATAATAGTCTTGAAAGAATGGAAATTCGAAGAAATTTTACATTTAAAAGGTTTTATTTGATCTTCGAAAAATATTATAATAACTTAAGAAATCTATGTGCAACCGCGTCATAAGTATATTCTGCGAGCGAGATAAATTTTCACTACTCTCATGGGAGCGGGTCGTTCACCTCGGCAGGTTTATATTTAACCGCGTCGCATGTATGATTCGCGAGCGGGGTAATAAATGCATCTATGGTTCGCACCGTTCGCCCCTTGACAGTGCACATTTTATTTTTATTATTGGATCGGGCCGTACGACCTCGGCATGACTTGCACATAATTGTATTAATTGCTTCAGAAATTATAATAATTGATATTTCCTCATTGGCCCGAGATATAAACTGCTAAAATAATGAAAATGAATTTAGGAAAACTTCTTGTTAACAAAAGAATTGTATACTTATTTCATGATATCAGGCTTACAGCCGTTCTACGTGATCCTTGCTTAATCATATAATTGGTATATTAATTATAGCCGATAGTAAGTGTCCGAGTTGACCCCTCGTCACTACTTCTTCGAGGTTAGGCCGGATACTTACTGGGTACGCGTTGAATTACGTACTCATACTATATTTGCTACACATTTTTGTGCAGGTACATATATGACCAGTGGCCTTGTAGGCACAGAGGCGCGGTAATTACATGGACTTAGGTGAGTTGCACTCTATACCACGATCCGCAGTCAGCAGAGTCTCCTTCAGGGGTATTTATATTTCTCCTGTCCAAAGTTTGTATTTCAGACAAATGTTGTATTCTATTTTCCTTCCTAGTTGATGCACATGCACTTGTGACACCGGATTTTGGAGTGATTATGGGTGTCATGTATTGAATTTGTTGAAAATACTGTTATTTATTAATAAACCTCATCTTTTACTGTTAAATACAAGGAAAAATATGTTTTCAAACATTAAAAATGAGAATCAAATTGAGTATGTATTTTTGGCTTGCCTGACAGCGATGTCCGGCGCCATCACGACCTTTAATGGATTTTGGGTCATGACAATCTGGATACTGGAGTGGTAACTGTTATTATATGCAAACTCGATAAGAGGTAAATGTTCATCCCTACTTCTTTTAAAAGCCAACACATATGCTCGTAACATATCCTTGAGCGTCTGAATTGTGCGCTTGGCTTGCCCATCAGTCTGTGGATGAACAGTTGTGCTGAAATTCACCTGAGTCCCTAGACCTCTCTGAAATGACCTCCAAAAATGTGCTGTAAACTGGGCCCCACAGTCAGATATAATAGATACTGGTACTCCGTGTAGTCGCAATATCTCCTTAATATATAACTTTGAATAATCTTCTACTGTATATTTAGATCTGACCGGTAGGACATGAGCTGATTTCGTGAGACTATCGACTATCACCCATATAGAATAGAACTTACAATGATAACGAGGTAAACCCGTGACAAAGTCGATGCTTATCGCCTCCCATTTCCACGGCGGGATCTCTATAGTCTGCATTAGCCCTCCGGGTCTCACGACCCAAAACTCAAACCTGTCATGATGGCGCCTATCGATGGTACTAGGCCAGCCGACTCCCACAATACTACAACAATTCATTCAAAGATATGCCAAAAGACGTCTTGCATAGCGGAATTTTATAAAAGAAACAAGGGCTGAACTCAAAAATAGAAATGTGCAATGAAAAGCCCCAAACATCGGGGTGTCAATGAGTCATGAGAAACTACTAAAAACTGGTCCGACAACAACAAGACTAACATAGGCTGGATAAAAAAAATCCAAAATACAACTAATGGGAAGATAAAGAAGAAGAAAACAAGGCTGCGATCGCCGGCCAGCTACCTTGCTAACTCCAATGATCAGCTCCAGGAATATCAACAGCCGCTACCGTGACCAAAAATGCCTGGATCAGCACACAAGGTGCAGGGAGTAACATGAGTACACCAACTCAGTAAGCAACAGAAGTAAATAAAGGCTGAGAAGTAGTGACGAGCTAAATGCAAGTACCGTTCATATCATAAGAATTTAGTAAAGTGCGGCATGCAATGCAACCAGAGTTTAAGTCAAATCAGTTTGTTTAAATCTGACAAGCTGGCTCGCTAGGGTCTCTCTATAGCTGGGAGATACGCTAAACTCTCCACCCAGTGACTCAAGGTATCGGCCACCACATTGGCCTTCCCCGGATGGTACAAAATAGTGATATCATAGTCCTTGAGAAGCTCTAACCATCTCTGCTGACGTAAATTAAGATCTGGTGATGAGTATAGATCTCACAATGAACCCCATACAAATAATGACGCCAAATCCTCAAGGCGTGAACAATGGTTGCTAACTCAAGATCATTGACATGATAGTTCTTCTCATGGGTATTCAACTGGCGCGAGGCATAGGCAATCACCCTATCCTCCTGCATCAGAACACATCCAATACCTACCCTCGAGACATCACAATACACGGTGTAAGAACCTGAAGCTGATGGTAGAACCAACACTGGAGCTGTGGTCAAAGCAGTCTTGAGCTTCTGAAAGCTTTCCTCACACTCATCCGACCACCCGAATGGAGCACCCTTTTGGGTCAATTTTGTTAAGGGCGATGCAATAGATGAAATTCCCTCAACAAAGAGACAGTAATAGCCTGCCTAACCAAGGAAGCTCCTAATCTCTATGGTTGAGGACGGTCTAGGCCAACTCTGTACCGCCTCTATCATCTTCGGATCTACCTAAATACCCTCACTGGACACCACGTGCCCCAAGAATGCTACCGAACCGATCCAAAACTCACACTTGGAGAACTTTGCATAAAGCTTATCCTCCCTCAATCTCTGTAATACAATCCTCAGATGTTGAGCATGCTCGTCCTGGCTACGAGAGTACACCAGCATGTCATCAATGAATATAATATTGAATGAGTCCAAATAGGGCTGGAATACACTGTTCATCAAATGCATGAACGCTGCTGGGGCATTGGTCAGCCCAAAAGACATCACTAAGAACTCATAATGGCCATATTAGGTCCAGAAAGGTGTCTTAAGTATATCCCAATCCCGAATCTTCAGCTGGTGATACCCGGACCTCAAATCAATCTTGGAGAACACCCTCACTCCCTGAAGCTGGTCAAATAAATCATCAATACGAGGCAAAGGATACTTTTTCTTGACTATGACCTTGTTCAACTGCCTGTAATTAATGCACATCCTCATGGAACCATCCTTCTTCTTTACAAATAGAACCGGTGCACCCCAAGGTGACATGCTAGGCCGAATAAACCCCTTATCAAGGAGTTACTGAAGCTATTCCTACAACTCATTCAACTACGTTGGTGCCATACGATATGGTAGAATAGAAATGGGCTGAGTGCCCGGCACCAAATCAATACAGAAATTAATATCCCTATCAGGCGGCATGCCCCGTAGGTCTGCAGGAAACACATCCGGAAAATCATGTACCACTAGAACAAAATCAATGGTAGGAGTCTCTACACTAACATCCCTCACAAACGCAAAATAAGATAGGCAACCCTTCTCAAATATACGCTGAGCCTTCAAATATGAAATTACCCTACTAGGTACATAATCTATAGAACCGCTCCACTCAACCCTCGAAAATCCTGGCATCGCCAACGTCACGGTCTTAGCGTGATAATCTAGAACAACATGGCAAGGAGATAACCAATCCATACACAGTATCACATCAAATTCAACCATACTGAGCAGCAAAAGGTCCACTCGGGTCTCCAGATCCCCAAAGTCACCACATATGACCGATATACACGGTTCACAATAATAGTATCGCCCACAGGACTAGATACATGAATAGACGAGACTAGATACTTACAGGGCATATCCAGAAAAGGAGTGAAATACGAGGAAACATATGAATAAGAGGAACTAGGGTCAAATAATACAGAGGCATCTATGTGACAAACTAAGACAATACCTGTAATCAGAGCATCTGAAGCAATAGCATCTGGTCTGGCATGGAGAGCATATAAATGGGCCTGGCCATCCCCTGATCTACCTCACCCTCTAGAGCGACCCCTGGTTGACCGACCTCCACCCCGAGCTGACTAAAGGGTGGTGAAGTAACTTGTGTTGACGTCGAATGCTGAATCCTCTGTTGAGAGTGACCTCTATAATGATGAGGACAGTGCCTCCACATATTCCCAAACTCCCCACATTCAAAACAACTCACTGGAGCTGGTGGCGGGGACTGAAGGAAGCCCCGAGCACCAGGATAACTGGTAGAAGAACCTGGCATAGAGGAGCCACGAACTGATGGAGTACGGGATGAACTCTGGGCTGGAAGGGCACTGAGTGATGAGTGGCCCTGATGAGAACTATGAGAACCATGGCCCGATGATGCACCACGGTGAACTGGCCGAGCTGACTGAGCCTGTCTGAAATGACGACCTCTAGGAGCACCGCTGAATCCTCCCTGTCCTCGAGGCCTCTTAGCCTCTCTCTCAATCCTCTCCTGACCACGAACCATCTCAATATGCCGAGAAATGTCGACAACCTCATCGAAAGTAGCACCAGACACCATCTCTCTGGTCATAGGCAACCGTAGCTGAAAAGTGAGACCATCTATAAACCTCATGATCCTCTCCCTGTCTATGGGAACCAATCAAATAGCATGATGGGCCAACTCTGAGAATCGCATCTCATACTGCGTCACAGAGATATCACCCTGGCAAAGCTACTCAAACTGTCTGCGCAGGTCCTCTCTACTGGACTGAGGCACGAACTTCTCCAAAAAGATCACGGAGAACTGTTTCCAAGTAAGGGGTGTTGCGCCAACAGGCCTACGCCTATCGTAAGTCTCTCACCATCTGAGTGTAGTGCCAAAAAACTAAAAAGTAGTGAATGAGATCCCACAAATCTCCACAATACCAGCGGTACGGAGTCTCCTCTGACACCTACCCAAGAAGTTCTGGGCATCCTCTCTCTTTGTGCCACTGAAAGGTGGAGGCTGGAGTCTCCCAAACCTCTCCAACCTACGTTGATCATCCTCAGGCATAGCAGGAACTACATAGTCCTGAGCATCTGTAACTCGCTGGGCTGGTGGTGCCCCCAGTGTCTGGAGTCCCTGAACAACCTACTCGGGTGTGCGAGCGTCGAGAGTCTGAGTACCTCCCCCAGCCTGAGAAGTGGTTGCGTCCGTCGAGATAGAGACCGCCTAAGCAAGGCCAGTACACGCTGCCAGAATCTGAGCTAGGGCCTCCTGAAGTCCTGGAATCACAATAGGATAGGTGGTGCCTGAGCTGGTGTATCAACAACTGGAATCTAAACCTGATCTTGGGCAATTGGTGGGTCTGCAGGTACTGCCCCAACTATTGTGCGGGCTGCACCTCTGCCCCTACCGCGACCTCAGTATCTCGCGGCCCTGGCTGGTGGTACTAGTGGCTATCCATCCTGACCGGTAGTATGAATCCTCACCATATGTGAGAGAATGAAACAACATAAGTTTAGTTACCAGAATAAACAGATTTGCACGACAAGAATTCAAGAATGTGATTTTCCTAAAGGTTCTACAGCCTCTCGAAGATAGCTACAAACGTCTCTGTACCGATCCGCAAGACTCTACTAAACCCGCTCATGACTCGTGAGACCTATGTAACATAGGCTGTGATACCAAACTCTCACGACCCTAAACTCAAACCTGTCGTGATGGCGCCTATCGATGGTACTAGGCCAACCGACTCCCACAATACTACAACAATTCATTCAAAGATATGCCAAAAGGCGTCTTGTATAGTGGAATTTCATAAAATAAACAAGGGTTGAACTCAAAAATAGAAATGCGCAACAAAAATCCCCAAACATAGAGGTGTCACTGAGTCATGAGCAACTACTAAAAACTGGTCCGACAACAACAAGACTAACATAGTTTGGAAAAATAAAATCCAAAATATAACTAATGGGAAGATAAAGAAGAAGAAAACAAGGCTGCGATCGCCGGCCAGCTACCTTGCTAACTCCAATGATTAGCTACAGGAATATGAACAGCCGCTACTGTGACCAAATATGCCTGGATCTGCACACAAGGTGCAGGGAGTAACGTGAGTACACCAACGTAGTGAGCAACAGAAGTAAATAAAGTCTGAGAAGTAGTGATGAGCTAAATTCAAGTACCGTTCATATTACAAGAATTTAGTAAAGTGCGGCATGCTATGAAACCAGAGTTTAAGTCAAATTAGTTTGTTTAAATCAAGTTCAAGTAAGACAATCAGAAATATCTTTTAACAGTTCTCAAACAAGGACTCAAAGCAACTATGAGCATGGATGATGAAATCATATACTTCCATCGGGCTAACATCACTCAGTCCTCCCAATCACTCCAACCTCACAATCGCTCAACACTCGACACTCGGCACTTGCACTCAGTAGGTAACTGCGCTCACTAGGGGTGTTCAGACTCCAGAGGGGCTCCTACAGTGCAAACGCTATAATCTGCATGGACAACTCACGTGCTATAATACCATATCAGAATCTGCACGGACAATTCACGTGCTAAGGTACAATACCTCACAAATAGGCCCTAGGCCTCACTCAGTCATAAACTTCTCTAGTCTCTCGGGCTCTCAGAAATCAAAGAAATCAGCCCAAACAACATTAACATGATGCAACAAATAGAATGACAGAGACTGAGCCATGATGTAAAAATGCATGAACATGACTGAGTGCGGGATATCAACTAAAGCAGTAAGAGGACTACAAGAAACGACCTCTAAGGGTCCAAACAATACTGGCATAAGGCCTAGACATGATATCTAAGCATGATTTACAGTAAAACTTTATAAAGCACATAAAGAGCATATAGCTACAACAGGTTGTTCAAATTTACAGTTGCTACGGGACGGACCAAGTCACAAATACCCAATGGTGCACACCCACACACCCATCACCTAGAATGTGTGTCACCTCCAAATAGTCACATGACACAAAAATCTGGGGTTTCATACCCTCAGGACTAGATTTACAATTGTTACTTACCTCAATCCGGGCAAATCTCTACTCCGCAATTCCCTTGCCTCTCGAATTGGTCTCCGAGCGTGCCGAATCTAGCCACAAGCAGTACAATACCATTAATATATGCTAATGGAATCAATTCCACAAGAAAACTACTAAATTAGACTCAAAACTCGAAATTGGCTCAAACCCGGCCCGTAGGCCCACGTCTTGGAATCCGACAAAAGTCAAAAAACCGAAGGCACATTCACTCACGAGTCTAATCATATGAAATTTACCAAATTCCGACAACAAAATCCCCTTCAAAACCTCAAAATTCCATCTCAAGAACTCTTCCACTTTTCCCCAATTTTCACCCCAAATCACAATTTAGATGATAAAAATCAAGATATAATCATGAAATTTAACCAAAACCAAGTGAGAAACACTTACCCCAACCAACTCCCTGATAATCCATTCAAAATCACCTAAATCCGTGGTCTGTAGCTCAAAATAAGAAAAATTGGTTCAAACCTCCGATTTTGAAATTTAACACTATTGCCCAGATTTCCTTCTTCGCGAACGCGGAAGTACCCTCGCGTTCGCGAAGCACAACTGCCTATGCCTAGAAATCCCTTCTACGCAAAAGCGATCTACCAATCGCGAACGCAAACCTTTACTGAACCTTCTCTTCACAAACGCGACCTCACCCTCGAGAATGCATAGACCAAATGAATGGGGTCCCCAACTGCCTCTTTTCTTCTTCGCGAAAGTGTTACTCACCTCGCGTCCGCGATGCACTCTACTCCTAAACATTTGCGAACGCGTCCCTTACTTCGTGAATGCGAAAAACAATTCTTCCTCAATCTCCAGATACTCTTCGCGAACGCGCAAACTACCTCACGAACGCGTAAGAGGAAACCAACAACAGTAAAAACCAGCAGATCAGCTATCTCTCAAAGGCCATAATTGGTCCGTTAACCACCTGAACCTCACCCGAGACCCTTGGGACCTCAACCAAACATACCTACATGTCCCATAACATCATATGAACTTAGTCAAACCTTCGAATTACTCAAAACATCATCAAAACACCAAAGTACCCCCGGATTCAAGCCTAAGAACTTCTAAACTTTCGAATTCCACCAACGATGCCGAAACCCACCAAACCACGTCTAAACGACCTCAAAATTTACAGACACGTCAAAAATGACACCACAAACCTACTCCAAATTCTGGAAATCCATTCCAACCCCGATATTAAATTTTCCACTGCCGACCGAAATTGCCAAATTTTCAACTTTTGCCAATTCAAGCCTAATTCCACTACGGACCTCCAAATCACATTCTGAATGCGCTCCTAAGTCCAAAATACCTAACAGAGCTAAAAAAAACCATCAAAATTCAAATCCGAGATTGTTTACATATAATTCAACATCTGGTTGACATTTAAGGTTCTAAATAAGAGACTAAGTGTCTCAATTCACTCCGAAACTACTCTGGGCCCGAACCAACTAACCCGATATATCATAATATAGCTGAAAAGAACAAAAGGAAGCATAAATGGGGAAAACGGGGCTATAAATGCCGAAACGACCGGCCATGTCATTACACCCGGCTTCTGGTGCTCTACCTTCACGTGCTGTCAACTAGGACACTGAGCGACAAACTCAGCAATGTTTTTCTTCATATCGTTCCACCAGTACACATCCTTAATGTCATGGTACATCTTCGTCGACCCAGGATGAATGGAGTACCATGAATAATGTGTCTCTGACATAATCCTATCTCGTTGCCCTGCTACATCTGGGACACACAAACGACCCCTATAACTGAGAACCCCATCTCACTTGAGCTCTAACAACGGCTTCTTTTGCTATGGAACTCGCTCTCTCAACTCGACCAACTCTGGGTCCTCGTACTGCCTCTCCTTTACTTTAGCTATGATAGATGATTTTTCAGTATTTTGGAGTGCAACTCCACCATCACCAGAGTCTACTAACCGAACCCCCAATAAGACAATTGATAAATCTCTCTAGTTAATTGTCTTTTGTCGGTCTCTACATGTGCTAAGTTACCCATAGATCGGTGACTTAAGGTATCTGCTACAACATTAGCGTTCCCTGGATGGTAGAGAATGCTAACATTGAATCTTTCAATAACTCAAGCCATCACCCATGTTGCAAATCCAACTCTTTTTGCTTGATGATATATTGCAGGCTTTTATGATTTGTGAATACATCTGCATGAACACCATATAAATAATGCCTCCATATCTTAAGTGCATGGACATCCGCAGCTAACTCGAGGTCATGGGTCGGATAATTCCGTTCGTGATTCCTTAACTACCTTAAAGCATATGCAATTACCTTCCCATGTTATATCAGGACACATCCTAACCCGATACTTGAGGCATCACAATACATGGCATAACCACCTGGACCCTCTGGAAGTGTTAGAACCGGTGTTGAGGTCAACCTGTTCTTAAGCTCTTGGAAACTCTGCTCGCAAGCCTCTGTCCACTGAAACCTAGTTGCTTCCTGCGTCAACTTCATCAATTGTCCCAAAAGGGAAGAAAAACCCTCTACGAACCTATGGTAGTATCCTACTAAGCCTAGAAAGCTACGAACCTTTGTCGGAGTGGTAGGTCTAGGCCAGGATTTCACAGCCTCAATCTTCTGAGTGTCTACCTTTATACCACCATCGGATACAATGTGCCCCAAGAATGCTATAGACTTCAACCATAACTCACATTTAGAAAACTTATCATACAATTTACTATCTCGGAGGGTTTGGAGTACCGCTCACAGGTGGTCCGCATGCTCATCCTCTGAGCGTGAATAAACCAGAATATCATCAATAAATACTATCATGAACAGATTAAAAATGGCCGGAATAGGCTATTCATCAAGTCCATGAATACAGTAGCTGCATTCGTCAACCTGGATGACATGACAAGGAACTCAAATTGGCCATATCGAGTCTTGAAGGCTGTCTTGGGAATATCTTTCTCCCGAACTCTGACATGGTGGTACCCCGACCTCAAATCTATCTTTGAAAAACATCTAGCTCCCTGCAACTGATCAAACAAGTCATTTATCCTTGGAAGTGGATACTTATTCTTAATAGTTACCTTGTTCCGATGCCTATAATCGATACACATCCTCAGCGTGTCGTATTTCTTCCATTCAAACAGAACCGGTGCACCCCAAGGTGAGGTACTGGGCCTGATGAAACCTTTCTCCAGCAAATCTTTTAACTGCTCCTTCAACTCCTTCAATTCAGCAGGTGCCATTCAATACAGAGTGGTGGATATTGGTTGAGTTTCCGAAAGAAAATCGATGCCAAAATCAATCTCTCGCTCTGGAGGAATATGTGGAAATTCGTCTGGAAATACATCTGCGTACTCTTTGACTACTCGAATAGATTGTAGTGTAGGTATCTCATCATCTGCATCTCTAACATGCACAATATGATAAATGCACCCTTTTGCGATCATTTTCCTCGCCTTCAGATAGGAAATAAACCTACCTCTAGGTGTTGCTGTATTACCTACCCATTCAAGGACTGGCTCACTGGAAAAATGAAATCTAGCTGTCTTTGCTCGACAATCAACTGTGGCATAGCAAGCTGCCAACCAGTCCATGCCCATGATATCATCAAAATCCAATATCTCTAGCTCAACTAGGTCGACTGAGGTCTGACGGCCACAAACTGTCACCGTACAACCTCGGTAAACCCATCTAGAAATAATCGATTCTCCGACCGGTATAGATACCATAAAAGGATCACTTAGTATTTCAGGCACTTTGCCAAATAAGACATAAGCATCGTGAGAGCAAATGGTCAACATACCTATCACAACATCTGGTGAAGACTCCTGGTCCTGTCGACGCCTCGACCTCTACCAGCCGAAGACTGAGTCTCGCGCCATGTAGGATGCACATACATAGATGATCCTGTTGCTGAATTCGCTAGTTGTGCCATACCCCCAGAATCTCTATTTGGGCAATCTCGCATCATATGCCCTGGACGTCCGCTTGTATAACAAGAATCAGAACCGGCTCGGCATTGGCCCAAGTGTCCTCTACCACAGATGTCACACCGTGGCAGAAATGACCATGTCTGCCCTTAACCTTGCAATAATTTCAAACCCAATGCCCGTGAGCTCTCACCTAATCCTGATTGAGTATAGCGGTCATACCTGTAACCTTGTAACTGAGGTGGCGGAGGCCTAGGTGGCCGTTCGATGTACTGGGGCCTATAACTACCCCGAGACTGCTCCTAGACCTGGAAAATCTCATCCTCTTACGCTGTCCTGACTCATTCCTCTCTGTACCCTGATGCCGACGCCTACACCTTTCTATGTTCTAGGAGAATGCCTAAATCTAGGAGATATCCATACTATCCTGCAATGCAGTAGTGGCGCATGCCTCGGTCAACTCCGGGGCCAACCCTGCTATAAACTTGTGAATAATGTCCGTCATAGTAGCAACTATAGATGGTGCATATCTGGCCAATGAGTCAAAACGGAGACTATACTCTCGAACACACATATTGCCCTGCTTAAGGGCTAGAAACTGATCGACTCGAGCATGTCGGATCTCCCGCGGTAAGTACTAGGGAAGAAAGGATTCTCCCAAATAGCTGGAGGTGCATCACGTCCCCTGGACCTTTCCCATCCCTCGTACCAAAAGATTGCTATGTCTTGGAGTCGAAAAGTTGCTAGCTCAACTACCTCTTTCTCTGTGGCATGCAAAACCCAAAAGATCCTATGAAATCCTACGGGTCCTCCCTCTGATCTGTCCCCGTGAACTCTGGGGAACTCAAAGCAATAAACTCTCGGACCCTTGAACTACCAGACACCTCAGAAGATCCTGCACTAGCGGATGCCCTAGCCTGTTGCTGGGTAGCTACCAACTATGTCAATAAATGCACCGCACTCCTCAAGTCCTGATCTGATGGAAGCAGAGGGGGAACTGGATGTGTGGTCTCCCTAGGAATCTCCTCAGGTGGTGGAGGAGCCGGTAATGGCTGAGTAAGGGTCTCTCCCTAGGCCTCAGATTGGGCCCCATCTACTAGGGGTACCCTGCTAGTCCCCTCACCTACTGCTGTATCTCTCCTCTGGCTGGCTGTAGCCTTCCTAGTCACCGTCATCTGTGCATGCAAATACCAACATGTATGTTTAAATCAAATTTCCTATAACTCAAATTTGAAAGAACGGTAACCAACTCCTAAATGCCCTGTAGTTCCCTGCTTATATAATGTGGTGCACCACACATCTATAAACAAGACCCTACTAGACACGACTTATAGACTCCCTAGGACAGAACTGCTTTGATAGTTATCTCATATTCTGTTGAGTTGTTGGTAACATAACAGATTGAAATAAAAAGAAAGGTTTATACTGCATTACTTTATTTTATTCTTGATAAATTCCTTTGAACATGTTATTGGTAACTAACATGGTTGTGGTACATATTATGGCACGAAGTCTTTGTCGTGCATTTTGGTATATATTGTGGCACGAGGTCTATGTTGTGCGATTGTTGTACATACTGTGGTGCGGGGTCTTTACCGTGTAGTTGGGGTATATATTGTGGCACGAGGTCTTTGTCGTGCGACGTGTGTCTTATGGCATGATGACTTTGTTGTCCGAGGGTGATTGATAATGTGGGCACGAGGTGCCATATGTATATAATTCTATATGATCATTTATTGTCGAAACTAGACATTATTTGTTCTAAATGGTTATCGATTGTTCTGATAGGATTACATTTATTGCCTTTTGCTATACTTCATGTTGCTAGTCTTTGATACTTTGTACAGTTTATTTGACTAGTAGGTATCTTAACTTGAACCTCGTCATTACTTCACCGAGGTTAGTCTTGATACTTACTAGGTGCTGACAATGGTGTGCCTATACTATACTGCTACACATTTTTGTGTAGATACAGGTGGTGGAGATAATAGATCCAGGCAGTGAGAGTTTTATTTGATCGTGAGGATTCAGGGTAGAGCTGCTTTGATCGTTGCAATCCCCTAGAGTCCATATCCTTACATTTGTGTTTTCCCTATTCGAAGAATATTGTATTTGCGTTATTTCTATGTATTCAGTTAGAATTCATGACTCTGTACTACCTAGTCTTGGGAATTTGTTGTGATTATCATCGTGTTAGCTTGTATAATTTTTATTTCCGCATATATATTAAACTCTACTCCATAATATCATGTTTTATAGGTTTAACTATTGTAATTGATTAGATTACCTAGTTTTAGAGACTAGGTGACATCACGATCCTTAAGATGGAATTTTGGGTGGTGACAAGTTGGTATCAATGATTTAGTTTCATAAGCTCTACGAGTCACGAGTAAGTTTAGTAGAGTCTTGCAAATCGGTATGAAGACTTCTGTACTCATCTTCGAGAGGCTACAAAATTATTAGAAAAATTGCACTTCTTGAATTCATATCGTGCAGATTTATTGATTTTGGAGTTTCAGACTTTGTCTTTCTATTCCCTCATAGATGGTGAGGACACAAGCTTCAACTACCAATAATGTTGCCTCTAAGGCCGATATTGCTAGGGTCCGGGGCAGAGATAGAGGCTGAGGCCAAAGAGGGGCACGTGCTACAGCTAGAACATCTTCTAGAGCAGCAGTTGAAGAGACAAGTAGCTCCGGTTGGGGAGCAGGCACTCGAGGCGCCTATTTCTACCCCCGGACTTCAAGAGACTTTAGTGCACTTCCTGAGCATGTTTGGAACATTGGCTCAGGTGGTATTGAGCCTAGTCGTACCAGCTAGTTTTCAGGCTCGGGGAGAAGCTCAGACTACCGCCGCCCATACTCTAGAGTAGCGAGCTCATGTTGATCAGGCTCTATGTGCTATTCTGGTACAACCCGTGATTGCGACTCAGCCTAAGGTCAGACCAGTAATGTCAGAGGAGGAGAAAAAGAGGTTAGAGAGGTTCAAGAAGTATTTTCCCCCTACTTTCAGTGGTGCAGATTCTGAGGATGCACAAGGTTTTCTAGACTAGTGTCACCGTATTTTGCGCACCATGGGCATAGTGGAGTTCTACGGGGTCGCCCTTACTACTTTCCATTTGACGGGTCCAGCATATAGATGGTCGCAAACTTGTGAGGAGAGTAGGCCAGCTGGTGCAGCGCTACTTGCCACTTACTTTGGCTAAGTTCACTGATCTATTTTTTAAGGAGTGCGTTCCACAGACCCTCATGGATGAGTTGCACATCGAGTTCAAACAGTGACGCTAGGGGACTATGACTGTGTTGAGTATGCTATGAGGTTTGCTGAGTTATCTCATCCTGCACCTGCTTTGGTTTCCAATGTTAGAGAGAGAGTCCGTAGATTTATTTAGGGACTTGGTTATGGTCTTGATTTTGGGATGGCATGGGAGTTGGAGAATGATACTCCATTTCATCAGGATGTGGAGATTGCTAGGAGGTTGGAGCGTATTCGCGGTCTAGAGTGGAATGATAGGGAGGCTATGAAGCCTCATGGACATGGAGGATCTACAGGTCCCCATTTGGGGGCAGGGCACGTCATGGTAGAGGTTTTATTGGTTAGATAGTTTAGTCTGGACTTCAGGTTGCGTGGTTCTCCGGTTATTCATCGTCCTAGAGCACTCATTTTGGACATATCCCACAGCCACATCAGCGGAAAAGTTGCTTTTGAGTGTTGGGATATCAGTCACATGGTGAGGGAATGTCCCAACTACATGCAGGTGTACCTAAGAAAAGTACACTAGCCATAGGTTTCTCTCTAGTTGCTACTACACCTACACAACTAGCTAGGGATAAGGGGTAGGCGGGTAGAGGGAATCCTAGAGAGGGAGGTCAAGCCCGTTGTTATGCTTTCCTTGGCAAGATTGAGGACAATGCACTAGAAGATGTCATTACAGGTATGGTTCCAGTTTGGCATAGAGATGCATCAGTTTAATTTGGGTTCTATTTATTTGTATGTGCCATCCTATTCTGATTCATGTTTGGATATGCCTCATGGTTCGTGAATACCCCTGTTTATGTATCTATGCATGTTGGAAGATTCTATTATGGTAGACTGTGTCTATCATTCTTGTTCTCCATTCTAAATAGTATAACAGACCTATTCCAAGTCCCAAAACCATATTCCAAACCCGATAGCCAAAGTTCAACCTACGGTCAAACTTGGAAATTCTTCTAAACCTCAAATTGCCAACCTTCGGCAAAACAACACATATCAACCTACGAACCTCCGAATTCGATTTCGGGCATATGCCATGTCCAAAATCACTATACAATCCTATCGGAGCCATCAAAACACCGCTTTGGGGCCGTTTTCCCAAAAGTCAAAATTTGGTCATCATTTCTAACTTAGGACTTTAAACCAAGAGCCAAGGGTCATAATCAACCCAAAATCTTCCCAGAATTAAACTATCCGTCCCCGCAAATCATAAAGCCACAAATGTACATGTGTAAAATATCAAAAGGGGAAACGAGGATCAAATACACAAAAAGACCGGTCGGGTCCTTACATTTCCTTTCAAATCTCATGATTTAGATATTAAATCTCATAAATAATCATGGTATATAATCATAATTGTGTCAAAATTACTTACCCAATAGTTTGGTATGAACATATCCTACTAAAATTGCATCCCACCAAATCTAGGGCTCAAAATGTGATAAATGAGGCTAAGTCCCGAAATTCCAAATTATATGCCCAGCCATAGAAGTCGCATATGCGACCCTAGGTTCACAAATTGGACTACCCAAAATGCTACCCATTGTTCGTAAAAGCAAACCCTTCCAAAACCACCCTAGAAGTCGCAAATGCAACATAACATCCGCAAATGCGAACCTAGCAGGAATCGCAAATGTGAGACTTGTATCACAAATGTGGCATGCCTCAGACCAGATCCCCATCGCAAATGGGAACTATCTAGCCACCAGCCCATCTCACAAATGGGATCACCTCCTCGCAAATGTGAGGCCCGCAAATGTGAACAGGATCTCGCATTTGCGACACCTGAAGCACACGCAAAGAACCATCAAAATTGAAACTGCCTGAAACACTCCGAAACACATTCGAAACTCACCCGAGCCCCCGGGGCTTCACACCATATATCCAAAAAAGAACATACAAACTCAAACCACGAATCGAACACCAAAATGCATAGAAATTGCCATGAAACTCAAGAACTTCTACAAACACAACTAAGCGTCTGATTCCTATCAAACCAACTCGAAATGACGTCAAACTTTGCACACAAGTCACAAATGACAAAACAGACCTTTCCAAGTTCCGAAACCAAAATCTGGACCTGATAGCCATAAAGTCAACCCATGATCAAATTTAGAAAATTTATAAACTTTCAAATTGCAAACCTTCGGCAAAAATAGCGAAATCCACCTAGGATCCTCCGAATACAATTACGAGTATAAGCCAAAGTCCAAAATCACCATATGAATATATAGGACCATCAAAATACCATTCTGGGGTCATTTTCACAAAAGCTTCAATCAATATTTCCAACTTAAGCTTCCAAACTAAGAAGAATCAATACCAAACCTTCCCAAAACTTAACCAACCATCCCCACAAAACACATAACCACAAATACACATACAGAAAGCTTTGACAGGGGAAACGAAGCTTAAATACACAAAACGACCGGTCGGGTCGTTTTGTGTACTCCCCCTCTTAAACAAACATTCGTCCTTGAATGTGCCAAGAGTCATTCCAAAGGCATCAAATCACTATGTATACCAACCATACTCATACACATGGGTGATATCATGTCACCCCAACACCCATAAGCCCATCAACACCACCTCGACTGAAGATTACTCCCTTCAGCGTTAACCAATAAGCCTTAGAACCAAATTTCAACATTCAAGCCTCCCCCAAAGACCTAATTCTCACATATACACATCGTATTAACCTCAACCAGCTGCAGCGAATCATAAATACCTTAACAAGGTATGACCACACATCATAACTCATCATTAGCAACACATCCGACCGCAATAGCTGCCCATTACTAAACCTGATGCTTGTAAATAGCCTCGTATCAGATAAAACCCTTGTTCTAAACCTTCACAACACTGATAACGATGTAAGAAACGTGTGAAAATAACCACGTTCCCAACCAACAAGTCGTGGAGATATCTCGCTCGACAAGAACCAACGCTATGCTCTAAGCTGACCAATGACATTCTTATCCATACTTACCTTATTCAAATAAGATTGCACTATTTCCAGGTCCAATGATCTCAGCTCGCCTAGTACAAGATATCTGACAGACAAGCCAGACCAATAGCCATATAGTCTCATATGTCGCAATCCGCACCCAACAAGTAACCACTCGAATATAACTGAAGATAGAAAGAGAAACTCATGAGAGAACTATCCGATAAGTCCAACAACTATAACTCCACATCGGTACCATACTATGAATCCATCCGACAAGGAAGAAGCAATGCACACCAAATAACCATAAAGAATCTCATCCTAACATGACCCTACCATGGCACTTTGCCCAACCCAAACATACTGATCCATATGGAAACATGAGGATCCCATCCTCAACTCGGAATCACAAGTAGGATAAACATACCGTCAACCGCAAACTGTTCACTAACTCAATACTGTAGAACAAAACCACAATATGCAACGAACTCCCCATGCCTACAGAGCACCTCAACCGTAAGTCGTGGCCAACCTATCCCAAACTCACATCCAAAATTCACCATATTACGTAACAGAAGGTAAATCCTAGTCTCAAGACCCCCAATAGTGATGGATTCGGACACATGGTTGCCATTCTAGAGGTTCTTGAATTTTACTTTGAAATTCATGCGTTTAGATGTTCGATTCGCAGTTCTAGTTCTTATTTTTGTGTTTTGATCACCCGAGCAAGTTTGTATGATATTTTTAGACTTGTGTGGAAGTTCGGTTTGGAGCCTCGAGGGATCAGATGAGTTTCAAATGGGATTCAGGATGGTTTGGACTGAAAGTGGACTTACTGGTGTGTTGGTGCTCTAATGTCGCATTTGCGAGCACAGCCTCGCAAATTGCGAACATGGTAGGGAAGGCTCCGGTATCGCAATTGCGATACCTTGTTCCCAATTGCGAAGTATGGGTCTGGGTAGGATAGTTCACATTTTTGATGTTTTTCTCGCATTTGCAATGATTTTCTCGCATTTGTGATTAGAATAGACTTCGCAATTGCGATGTCTTTATCACAATTGCGACATCTCCTCACTATGTCAGTAGCCGCAATTCCAAGATTTTCTTTGCAATTGCCAGGGTTCGTAATTATGAGCCCAGTGTCGCAATTGCGACATCTGCAACTGAACAATAGGGTTGGGAGTTGGGATTTTATATCATTTTCTCTCATTTTAGAATACTAGACTTGGTAGAGGCGATTTGGAGTGGGGAGTTTCTTCTACAAACACATTGGGTAAGTGATTCTAATCAATTTTCCACTATATTTCATGATTATATCTTAGACTTAACATCAAATTTATGAGAATCAAAGAGGAAAATTGAGGATTCGTGGGTTTATGGGTAGTCAGAATCTACCCCTGGACCCGGGATTTGACCGGGCGAGCCTAGGGTTCACTTTTGCTGGCCTTTTGGGAATTGTGTAAAGATCAAAGCTTTATCTATTGTAATTGATTTCCCTTATATTGTTAGATGATGATAAGTTATTTTTTGTTAGATTTGAGCTGTGTGGAGGCAAATATTAGGGTAAAAGCTATATTCGAGGGTTGATTTGGCCTAGTTGAGATAAATACCTTGCCTAACATTGTGTGGGGGAACTACCCCTTAGGACATGGGTTGTTTGTGCTAATTTTACTATGTGAAAGATGTGTACACAAGGTAACGAGTGTGTACACAGGCTATATGTGGTATTTTGCCCGGTTTAGACTTTTAGACCTCTTCCATGACTTTACTTGAATTAGTTATAACATGTTACATCTTTTATTGTTAAATTTACTCTCACATTATCTAATAGATGTTGTTAGCATTTGTTATACCCTCTGTTGTTGTAATTTCTCTTATATGCTTAATTGAAGTTTCTACCTTCCTAATTGTCTTGTTACCCCTTTTATTGTTGAAATACTCTTACTTGATGTTATTATTTAGTGGAATACCTTCTTGTTGAGTTATTGGTGTTGGTGTTGTGGAAGTCATTATCACGTTGAGATTGAAGTTGGTAATTGTTGAGATATCTTTCCTTGTTGAGAATTCCTCATTTATTTTGTAATTATTGAGTCTTTGTACACATTGTGATTGAGCCATGGGCTATATGTTATGATACCATCGGTATTGTTGATTTTGGCAACTGTTGTGGCATATGGCATATGTGGTGCGAGTTGATTATTATGTTGTGATATTGATAGGCATGGGGTGGTATAAGGATAGGAGTTGATACGCATACGGTGTGATAAGGTGAGAATTTATACATGTGATTCTAGTAAGGGAATTACTTGAAGCCACACGGTGAGATAAGGGGGCTAAAATGCATGTAGCTATTTCGGGAAAATGATTTGAATATTAAATGCAAGGCTCGCGCGGTGATATAGGAAAATATTGTGATTTACATTGTGAAATGTGAATATGAGGCGGTACCTCAGTTGTGATTCTTGTTTTACATTACATGCTAAAAGAGGCTTGTTCGTTGAATAGTTCTTGTTGTTTCTTCATTGTCTTACTTGTAATTGTCCGAGTTTGAATAATTGTTATTTCATCATGTGTTCACTACTTGTTTCCATCATCACTTAAATTTCCTTCGTTAGCTTACATTATTGAGCTACTTATGTTTTACTACTTCCTCACTTTTCATTATTATACTATGCTATATTCTGTTCAGTTTTCTTACCCTAGTAGGTGTCTTGACCTGGCCTCGTCACTACTCTATCGAGGTTAGGCTTGCTACTTACTAGGTACCATTGTGGTGTACTCATACTACGCTTCTGCATATTTTTGTGCAGATCTAGGTACATCTGCCAGTGCTGGACACCAATGACTGATTAGCTATTTTCGGTGTCTTCAAGGTACACCTACTCGCAGGCCTCAAAGTCACCTTCTACTTTTAAATATTCTACTAATTATTTCCTGTTCAAACAATATTGTATTTTGAGAATTTGAGTGCATTTGAAGTAGAGCTTATGACTCATTGCCACCAGATCTTAGGGGTTATTTGTTAGTTGTATCTACCGGGGTTCATTATGGTTAGTTTTGACAGTTTAATCTGATGTTTAAGTTATTGTTTCTGCTATCTTTCAATATATGTTAGGATTACCTAGTCTTAGAGGCTAGGTGCCATGACGACATCCTAACGTGGGAATTTGGGGTCGTGACAAGTTGGTATCAGAGCTCTAGGTTCATAGGTGTTATGAGTCATAAGAAAGTTTAGTAGAGTCTTGCAGATCGGTATAGAGAGGTTTGTACTTATCTTCGAAAGGCTATGAAATTGTTAGGAAAATTCACTTCTTTGATTCCTTATCATGCGAATTGGTTGACTTCGAAATATAAATCACTATCTTTCATTCTCTCACAGATGGTAAGGACATGCACTGTTGGATTCGATGATCAGACACGTGCGCCCTTTGCTAGAGCCACGCGAGGCTGGGGTAAAGGCAGAGACCGAAGTCGAGGAGGGGCACTTGCTGCAGCGAGAGTACCTGCCCGAGCAGCGACTAAGGAGCCACCAGTAGCTCTGGTTGTGGGACATGCACCCGAAGTGCCTGTTACTGCCCATAGACTTCACCAGACCATAACACAGTTCTTGAGCATGTTCGACAATCTAGCTCAGGCGTGATTCATTCCCCTTGGACCTGCCACATCTCAGGCTAGGGGAGGAGATCAGACTCCTACGACCCATACTCTAGAGCAGTGGGTCCATATTGATCAGGTCCTGGGTGTCATGCCAGCATCACAAGTTATTCCGATTTTGCCTGAGGTCAGGCCGGTGGCATCCAAGGAGGAGTAGAGGAGACTTGAGAGGTTCCATAAATATGATCCTCCTACCTTCAGTGGCGCAACTACCGAGGATGCCCAAGGTTTTTTGGAGAAGTGCCACCGAATTTCGTTACCATGGGTATTGTGAAGGTGTGCGAAGTTGCTTTTACTACATTTTAGTTGTCAGGAGCAGCGTATCAGTGGTGTCACGCTTATGAGGAGGGTAGGCCAGCTAATGTAACCCCACTTAATTGGGCTCAATTTTCAGAGATGTTTTTGAGAGAGTTTGTTCCCCAGACCCTTCGGGATGCATAGCGCACACAGTTTGAGCAGCTACGTCAGGGGACTATGACAGCATCAGAGTATGCTCTAAGATATTGTGAGTTGTCCCGACATGAACCTACCTTGGTTTCTATAGTCAGAGAGCGAGTCCTCAGATTTATTGAGGGGCACAACTATGGTATTAGATTCAACACGGCTCGAGAGTTGGAGATGGATACTCCGTACCAGTAGGTGGTAGAGATTGCTTGGAGGTTGGAGGGTATGCGGGGCCATGAGAGAGAGGACAGGGAAGCCAAGAGGCCTTGAGATTATGAAGGATATAGTGGTGCCCGCGCTCCAGTTACAACCCATCATGTAGAAGGGTATGTAAGCCTCCTAGTTCAATCGGCACTTCCAGCTACTGGCGGTGCTCCTGTTATTCTGAGATCCCATGTTGCCTATTTAACTCAGCCATTGTCCAGTGCACCTCCTGTAGGGGGTGCCTTCAGCGGTTAGTCTAGCCGACCAGGCCAGGGTAAGTTTCAGCAACCATGCCCACAGAGATCTTGTTTTGAGTATGGTAATACCAGAAATATAGTGAGGGACTGCCCTCGACTCAAGATGGGTGCACCTCCAAGACTACACATGCTCCACGGATTCCACAGGGTCCAAAGGGTTCGCAAGCCATAGTGGCTGCTTCAGTTACCGCTCCACCTACCCCACCAACTAGGGGTAGGGGTTAGGAAGGTATAGGTCGCCCTAAAGGGGAAGGCCATGCTTGTTTCCATGATTTTCCTAGTAGGATAGAGACAGTTGCATCGGATGTTGTCGTCACAGGTATTGTTCCAGTTTGTCATAGGGATGCATTAATCTTATTTGATCTGAGATCCACCTATTCATATGTGCCATATTTCTTTGCTCCGTATTTTCATATATCTCATGATTCTTTGAGTTGTCATGTATATGTGTCCACGCCTGTAGGAGATTTTATTGTTATGAAATGTGTTTATTGGTCGTGTTTAATTATTATTGTTTGTTTTGACACCAGAGTTGATATATTGTTACTCAATATGGTAGACATTGATGTGATCTTGAGCATGGACTGGTTGTCGCCCTATCACACCGTTCTGTATTGTCACGCCAAGACTCTGACACTGGCTATTACAGGTTTACCGCAGTTGGAGCAGAGGGGTACATTGGATTATATCCCTAGTAGGGTTTCATCTGGCCTAGTGTGCCACCTTGGGGTGCTACGGTTCTATTTGTAAATAAGGATGGATCGATATAGATGTGCATTGATTATAGGTAGTTAAACAAGGTTACATTAAAGAACATGTACCTATTACCGTGCATTGATAATTTATTTGACCAGCTTTAGGGTGCCAGAGTGTTTTTGAAGATTGATTTGCGGTCAGGGTATCATCAGCTGAAGATTCGGGATCCGGATATTTTGAAGACTTCTTTCAGGACTCAGTTGGTCACTAAGAGTTTCTAGTGATGTCATTTGGGCTGACCAACGCCCCAGTAACATTCATGCACCTGATAGAAAGTGTATTCTAGCCATATCTTGACTCATTCATCATTGTGTTTATTGACGGCCTCATGGTATATTCTCGCAGCCAGGAGGATCATGAGTAGCATTTGAGGATCGTGCTCTAGACCTTGAGGGAGAAGAAGTTATATGCAAAATTATCCAAGTGTGAATTATGGCTTGATTTAGATCAAGGTAGAGCCGAAGAAGATTGAGGCAAATCAGAGTTGGCCTGGACCATCTTCAGCTACAGTGATTCGAAGTTTCCTTGGTTTGGTCAGATATTATTGCCGTTTTGAAGAAGGTTTCTCATCCATTGCCACATCTTTGACTAGATTGACCTAGAAGGGTCCTCCTTTCAGGTGGATTGAGGACCGAGCTTAAGACTGCTTTGACTACAACCCTAAGGTTGGTATTGCCTACAGGTTCAGGGTCCTACATTGTGTATTGTGATGTATCACGTATTGGACTTGGCATAGTGTTAATGCAAGATGGTAAGGTAATTTCCTACGCGTCTCGGCAGCTGAAGGCTCATGAGAGGAATTATCCAGTGCATGACTTACAATTGGCAGTTATTGTTCATGAATTGAAGATTTGGAGGCACTATGTGTATGGTATTCCATGTGAGATCTATACCGACCACCAGAGTCTCCAGCTTGCAGAGTTCACCTAAAACAAAACTACCAATCGAGTATTCAGATGGCTCATTATGAGGCCCTATATGGAAGATGGTGTTGTTGTCCAGTTGGTTGGTTTGAGCCGGGTGAGGATAGGTTGTTGGGCACCGATTTGGTTCTGGAATACTTGGAGAGAGTCAAGTTGATTCAAGATAGACTTTGTACAACACAGTCTAGATAGGAGAGTTATGCTGATTGGAAGGTTCAGGATGTAACATTTATAGTAGGAGAGAGGGTTTTGCTTCAGGTGTCACTCATGAATGGTGTGATGAGGTTCGGGAAGAAGGGCAAATTGAGCCCTAGGTATATCGGTCCTTGAGATCCTTGAGAGAGTTTGTGAGGTGGCCTAGAAGCTTGCATTGCCACCTAGCCTATCGGTGGTCCACCCGATGTTCCATGTTTCCATGCACCAAAAGTATTATGGTGATCCATCACATTTATTAGATTACAGTTCAATCCAATTGGATAAGTATTTGACTTATGTTAAGGAGTTGGTGGCCATCTTGGATAGGCAGGTCCGAAAGTTCAAATCAAAGAACATTGCTTCAGTGAAGGTTCAATGGAGGGTTCATCCGGTAGAGGAGGCGACCTGGGAGACCGAGCACGACATGCAGAGTCATTATCCTCACCTTTTAATAACTTCAGGTATATCTTTATGCAAGTTCGAGGACGAACATTTATTTTAAGAGGGAGAGATGTAATGACACGACCGGTCATTTTGTGTATTTATGCCCCGTTTCCCCTTTTGATTCTTCACACATGGGCATTTATGGCATTATGACTTGCGGGAATGGTTAATTTCATTCAGGAAAGGTTTTGGGTTAATTTGGACCCGTTGGCTCTTTGTTTAGAGGTCTAAGTTAGAAATATTGACCAAAGTTTGACTTTTGTGAAAATGACTCTGGAGCAGTGTTTTGATAGCTCCGATAGTTTAATATAGTTATTTTGTACTTGGGCGTATGCCCGAAATTGAATAAGGAGGTTCGTAGGTTGATTTGTATTGTTTTGCCAAAAGTTGGCAATTTGATGTTTAGAAGAATTCCCAAGTTTGGCAGTAGGTTGAATTTTGGCTATCGTAGGTCTGTTATGCTATTTAGAACTTCTTTACAAAAATTGGTGTCATTTGGAGTTGATTTGATAGGATTCGGACGCTTGGTTGCAATTCTAGATGTTCTTGAACTTTACTTTGAAATTCATGTGTTTTGATGTCCGATTCGTAGTTCTAGTTGTTATTTTCGCTCTTTGATCATGCGAGCGAGCTCGTATGCTATTTCTAGACTTGTGTGGATGTTTGATTTGGAGCCCCGAGGGCTCGGATGAGTTTCAGATGGGATTCATGAAGGTTTGGACATAATCTAGACTTGCTGGTGTGTTGGTGCTCTAATGTCGCAATTGCGCAATTGCTTGTGTGGGGTGGCTTAGTTATTGCAATTGTTATACCTTGTTCACAATTGCAAAGTGTGGGCCTGGGTAGGACAATTCGCATTTGCGGGGAGAACAGATTTTGCAATTGCGATGTCTCTGTCGCAATTGCGATGTCTCTGTCGCAATTGCGACATTTGCTTAGAGTCTCAGTAGCCTCAATGCGAGGTTTTCTTCGCAGTTGCTAGGGTTCATAATTGCGAACCCAGTGTCATAATTGCAACATCTGCAACTGTACAAAAGGTTTGCGAGTCGGAATTTTATATCATTTTCTCTCATTTTAGAATCTTAGACTTAGTAGGAGGCGATTTGGAGATGGGATTTTCATCTACAAACATTGGGTAAATGATTCGAATCAATTTTAAACTATATTTCATGATTATATCTTATATTTAACACCAAATTTATGAGAATCAAAGAGGAAAATTGAGGATTATTATCTAAGTTTTTAAAAATGAAGATTTGAGTTTTGAGAGTCGATTTGGACTCAAATTTGAAAACATAACGCATATATGGACTAATGGGGTTATGGGTAGTAGGAATCAACCCTAGGACCCGGTATTTGACAGGATGGGCCGGGGGCTGACTTTTGTTTACCTTTTGGCAATTGTATAGAGATTAAAGCTTTATATATTGTAATTGGTTTTCCTTGCATTGTTCGATGATAATAAGTCATTTTTGGTTAGATTTGAGCCGTGTGGAGGCGAATTTTAGGGGGAAAGCTATATTCGAGTGTTGATTTGACCTAGTTGAGGTAAGTATCTTGCCTAACTTAGTGTGGGGGAACTACCCTTTAGGACTTGGGTTGTTTGTGCTAATTTTACTATGTGAAAGTTATGTACACAAGGTGACGAGTGTGTACACGGGCTATATGTGGTATTTTGACCGGTTTAAACTTTTAGACCTCTTCCATGCCTTTACTTGAATTTGTTAAAACATGTTACATATTTTATTGTAAATTTACTCTCACATGATCTAATAGATGTTGTTAGCAATTTTTATAATCTTTATTGTTGTAATTGCTACTATCCTTATGGTCTTGTTACCCCTTTTATTGTTGAAATACTCATACTTGACATTGTTATTTTGTGGAACACCTTCTTGTTGAGTTATTGGTGTTGGAGTTGTGGAAGTCATTATCACGTTGAGATTGAAGTTGGTAATTGTTGAGATATCATTCTTGTTTAGCATTCCTCATTCGTTTTGTTGTTATTGAGACTTTGTACACATTGTGATTGAGCCATGCGCTATCTGTTGTGATAACATCGGCATTGTTGGTTTTGGCAAGTGTTGTGGCATATGCGTATATGTGGTACAAGCTGATTTTTGTGTTGTGATATTGTTATGCATGCGGTGGTATAAGGATAGGGGTTGATACGAATGCGGTGAGATAAGGTTGGAATTTATACACATGTTACTAGTAAGAGAATTACTTGAAGCCAGGCAGTGAGATAAGGGGGCTAAAATGAGTGTTGTTATTTCGGGAAAATATTTTCAAAAATAAATGCAAGACTCATGCGGTGATATAAGGAAAACTTGTGATAGAAATTGTGAAATGTGAATATGAGACGGTACCTTAGTTGTGATTCTTGTTGTACATTCCATGCTAAAAGAGGCTTGTTGGTTGAACAATTCTTGTTGTTTCTTCATTGTCTTACATGTAATTGTCCGGGTCTGAATACTTGTTGTTTCATCATGTGTTCACTACTTGTTGCCTTTATCGCTTAAATTTCCATTAGCTTACATTTTTTACCTGCTTTTCTGTCATTACTTCCTCGCTTTTCATTATTATACTATCCTATATTATGTTCAGTTTTCTTATCCTAGTAGGTGTCTTGACCAGGCCTCGTCACTACTCTACCGAGGTTAGGCTTGATACTTATTGGGTAGCGTTGTGGTGTACTCGTACTACGCTTCTGCACGTTTTTGTACAGATCCGGGTACATCTACCCGGGTTGGACGCCAGTGATTGATTAGGTATTTTGGGAAACTTCATGGTACACCTGCTACTGTTTATTTCATGTTCAAACGGTATTGTATTTCTAGAATTTTAGTGTAGTAGAGCTTATAACTCATTTCCACCAGATCTTGGATATACTAGGGTTCATTATGGTAGTTTTGACAGTTTAATCTGATGTTTAAGTTAGTGTTTCTGCTATCTTTCAATATATGTTAGGCTTACCTAGTCTTAGAGAATAGGTCCCATTACAATAACCTAAGGTGGGAATTTTGTGTCGTGACAAGAAATTTTGGGGATTTTTTACTATGTTTTGAAAAATGAAATTTTGAGATTTAAGAGTTGATTTGGACTCGGATTTGAAAACCAAACTCATATTTGGACTCGTGGGATTATGGGTAGTCAATTTCTACCCTTTGACTCTAGTTTTGCCCTAGCGGGCCGGGGTGGATTTTTTTGACTTTTTGGGAAATATGAAAAGATCTTAACTTTATTAATCAAAACTAGTTTCCCTTGTGTTGTTTGATGTTATGAAGTCATTTTTGGCTAGATTTGAACCGAGCGGAGGTGAATTTTAAACAAAAAAGCATTTTTAGAGAAAAAGAATTTTAATTGCTTAGTTATGTTATGTGTGAAATGAAAAAGCATTTAATAGTTTGCCCTTATGCACTGCGTTGGCATATTGTGAGTGTATGTCTTGATTAAAATTATTGGCATGTTGTGTCGTTATGATTATGGCACATGTAGACTTGTTGGGCGGATTGTTGGAGTGTTTGTACGAGGTTTTTATCATTCTATTATTATTATTATTGTTGATATTGCACATGTGGCAAGACAAGGCGGGCTATATGTATATCGGGTTTGCGCATGTGGCGAGACAAAGTGGGATGATTATTAAAGCACGTGTGGCTAGACAAGGCGGGCATTTACTTTATTGTTGCTCACACGGTGAGATAAGAGTGGCTATGTGGGGATGATATGTGAGGGTCTAGGGGTGTTTTATTGATGAAAAAGGAATATCCTTGTTTGTTTTTATGACTTCATTGTGTGTCATGCATTTTACGTGATTTATTGCGTTGTACCCAATGTGTGTCGTGCCCCTTTTTCTCGTGAAAGTGGGTTTTGACGTGTGACAACTCTTTTAAATAGATATTAAAAAAGCACCTAACGATTTTAAGATGCGTTAGGGTACCTATTTGGAAATAACTCTATTTGACTAGTCCGTGTCACCAAAGATCAGGTAAGGGCTCAAATTACCTCAAAGAGCAGGTGTTAGGCACTCTTCGAGGTCCACAATTGAGGGTCCTGGTCTAATTTTAAACTATGTGGATTATGTAATTTGGCTAGGTGATCAATAAATAAAGGGAAATTTAGAAGTCGAAGAGTCTTATTATAAAACATGAGAATCGGTACAAATCTTAATGACTACAAGGATACAACTACATTGATATATGTTTAATGACAAGTATATAAATAAAGGGGGGTCCTAAATTGTTTAGCCTAAAGGACCACTCTGTACAACATAAATAATAATTTGCAACTCCCTTAAGGTAGGGTTGCTTATATTATTAAGTGGGCATGGACTATCATGTCCTGCTACCCAATTACCATTCTGAGGTTGTTACTTAAAGGCACTCTAATTAAATTCTAAATCTATCCTATGCGTGCACTATCCGTCCCATACCTATGGTCCATGAGGCCTTGGACCTACTATTAGGCAGTTCTAGACTCAGCTTAGGCTACTTAAAATGACAAAACTAGGCGACATTCAAAACATATAGGACTTCACGTAGAGACAATTAAAGGCCCAAGTTAGCCTCCACACATAAACAATAAATGCACGTGGGCCGTTTAGGCAGTATATATTCTAAGGAGTTAAGATGCATTAGAGTTGTTAGATCCTGTAGGCATAATTTCTAGGTGATTATGATTTCTATCATTGTACAAGCAGCGTATAGGTAGGTTAAAAAATTGCAAGTCCTATAGGCATGATTTCTAATTGTTGGTGAGGTAATAAAGCGATACGAGTTACCAAATTACTGATGTTGATTTTATAAGCATGCTCCTTGGGCAGACGTTAATGTCCTATAGGCATGGTTTCTAATAGTTACATAATTAGGCAGTGAGAGAGCTTTGAGAGTCTAGTACTAACAATGTTGATCTCATAAACAAGTTCTTATGCGTGCAATAAAATCATATAGGCAGGATTTCTAATAATTGACAATTAGGCTTGATTTTATAACACCTTATTCCTATAGACATATCATCTAGGCGGGGCAGTATAATGAAAATAATGGAAATAATCGATTAAAGATTAGAATCCTATAGTCATGATATCTAGAAGGGCAGTACACGAAAGTAATTGAAGCAACTGATCAACTGATTATTTGAACTACTATAGGCATGGTAGGTTCACAAGGCATATGTTATACATCCTATAGGCATGCTTTCCACTAGTGTGCAATGTACCAAACAGAATAACAAACAAGGCACGCTGAACAAAATAGTAAGTATAACACAGAAATCCTATAGGCATGTTTTCTACCCTTTCATGCAAATATTAGAATGCCCCAGCCCCTCATTTCATTAATCTCCCCATCATTTGTTATACAAATTATTACAAACCACATTGAATGATTACAAGCTTAAATACAAATAAAGAACAACCCAATAACACATCTGGGACTACAAATATTCTTAGAACTTCATGCGGACAACGGGTCCAAACTCTAGGTGCAGACAGTGCGCTCCAGGTTAGCCATACAGGCAATAAAACTATGCATTGGAGTAATTTAAACACTAAATTTTCACAATTGAAATAACTATAGTTTCAGCCAATATACAGGGCCATGCTAAGTTGACGGGCACCAAAAACACATACGGGCAAGTAATTCGAGAAAATAAGATTAATAAGGGAAAGATAAGGTACCACCAAATTACTACAAACATTGTTTCAAAACAGAACCAACTCAAAGAATTACATACAACAACCCAAGCAAAATACACATGAAAAAGGTGGAATACCATCTTCCTATGTAGATTCTAATAGGAAAGCCTTGCATAGCAATCATACTGGTAGCATAATTTGGCAAACCTACTTAGTTGATCATTAGATTTAACAAGATGATACTAACTTCAACACAAGTTTCTAAGAACCCATAGTAGGTAAATAATATGTCAACCTTAATCTAACAAGACAAACAGACATTAGGATTCATGATAGACGAAAGAATCAACCTTAAGTTAATAGGATAGGTAATTATCAAGCCTAGTGCTAATTGATCACATATAGGAAGAGACTGAACATTGAAATTGACACTAGAAATCCCTGGTAGCACTTGGCAACATAGAGTCCAGCAGATCACACAATGGAATTACAGGAAACATGGCATGCTATATTTTAGAGATTCAGGTAGTTATGAAATCAAAAAATTACATGATCATTAAAGAAGATAACAAGCTACATATGAATGATTCCATAGGGATTAGAACATATTCCGGGCATGACTTGGTTTAATCACAAGAGTTCAGAACAAGAAAGGGAACTAAACTAATGCCAGGCAGCAGATATAAGCATTCAGGTACAAAATACTAGGCTAAACGAGCTTAAGAGATCAAAAAATCATTCATACTAAACACATGTAATAGACATATCTCAGAGTTGGGAATTTTAAGCAAGTTCAAATGCTATAAAAGTTCAGAGTCACAAAATAATTTGAGGGCCAATACAACTGCAAACAGAGATGGCATAGGAATATATTGATTCACAAAAATTTATGTGGCATGAGTATACAAAATATGAACACAAACGAAAGAGAATGACACTGCGAAGCCTAAGGAACTTACCAGTTATTAATTGATAAAAAGATAAACAAGAAGAACAATCTCAACAATACTCCAAACGTTAACAAAGAGCAGTAGAACCCAATGTCTTAGTGCGTCAGAGTACCCCAGGGGTTTCAGATGAACCTCGAGCAGTGCTCTCACCAATAAAGGTTAATTAGTCAAATTCTGGTGGCCTTGGCCTTAAGTCGGCCATGAGCAAAAGTTCAGAACAGTATAGAGTGAAGGAGTAAGAGAGTAATAGTTATTAAAGTGATTAAAGTATGTCCAAAGGGAAAAGTGGGGAGGGGTTATATAGTGGTGGAAATCGAAAAAGCAAACATGGAAAATAATTAATCAATCACAAAATAAGGAACGAATGTCACATGCAATCAGTAATAGAACCGGTAAAGAAGAAAAAATTTAAATTCTAAACACTAGTTCGACGAAAATCAAAGATTGGTCGAGGATGTTGGCAAATCGAAACCATATAACCTAGTAGTGTATGTATCAAGTAAAAACATGGCAATAATATAGAATCGGAGTCGAACAAACGCCTGTTGATGAGCTTCCATAAATAACTCAGTACCAAACGAGTAATGTCCAGAAAATATGAAAGAAACGTTGTGAGTACAGAAAAATGAAAGGAAATATGGAAGATCTCTATATTCTCTTGGTTACATGCTTGGATTTGGGTGAGGCGACTAGGGTTTAGTGTGAAAGGATAGGAGAGCATTTAGGGGCGGCTGGGCAGAGTGAAGTGTGAGGATTAGGGTTGGGGTGGGTAATTCAAAAAACAAATGGGAGAATGGTTGTTGGTTGTTGATCATTTGAGATCAACGGCCAGGATTAGAAGAGAAGCGAGGCGGGTCCTTTAAACGGGTACCGACTGGGTTGGCTAAAGGGTTGTTTGTTCTGGATCAGAGGGAATTGGGCCAAGGAATTTAGGGTATATGGGATGCCTATTTTGGTCTGAAATTCATTTTAAAGATGGGCCATAGTTTAAATACACGTAATTTATTAAATATAATTTATAAAAAGTAATTAACACATAATAAAATATTATTTATGCAATAACGTATTTGAAAATAATAGTTTAACATTATAAAAATACAAAGATGCTATTTGGCACAAATAATGTGAAAACATGTAATTATGCATAGCATATAGGCTATTATTGCAAAATTTTGTAAATAGCCTAAAAATACAACTATAATTATATGAAATGAAGTGAAAAGATTATGAAACATATATGTGAATCACATAATAAATTTTGATGATTAAGGCATCACAAAATAATTTAAGGGGTTATTAATGTATATTCAAGTAATTTTAAATGCAAGCAAATTAATTTTAAAGCTTTTAAAATTATGAAAAATTATATAAAACACTTGTATGACTCTTTGTAAATTGATTATGGTGCAGAGATGACATTTATAAAAATATTAGAGCAAAATTGAGTATCAACAGCGACCCCTCTTTACCTCGGGAATGAAGAAAGAGTTGTCGGGTAAAGAAAATGATGACCAATTTTGTCCGAAGTGAGTAAGGAATGATGTGTTTTTTGAAATAATGGGGGTCGAACCCTGGTTCTTGTGTTGCATACATATCTCTGGTGTTACGAGAATCATGCAATGTGTAGTTTTGAACCCAACGGCGAACAAAACCGATTAAGTTGTTATAAGAGTAGTTGTGTGTTTCGAAAAAGGATCTTTTTGGGTAGGATAGTGTCGTAAGTAACGGATAATTTCAGGTGGAGCTATGAATGCAAATTTAAATGTTGCGAATATTGAGGTAAATGTTTTGGCGGTTACGGGACAAAGAGTAAACAAATGCTGATTGTTGGCTACGTTTGAGATAGTCAAAGAATGTGAACGTTGTGAACCAAAACCGAAGCGATAATTGCTCTTGTTTGTAGAATGGTTACCTCCCGAGTTACCTGCAAAACGTAAAACATGATGCACGCGAATATATGGGGTTATTGCGTAATTTAATCATGATGTATATTCCCTTTGGACCATGAGGGTTGTCTTCGGATGATGAGGATAATGCCCTTAGACCATTAAGTCCTGGGCCATGAAACATATGATAAGGGATTTGCAGGCCATGGAATGGTGTCCTCGGGCCATGAGAATGGTGCCTCCAGACTATGACGCCTTTGAATAATGATATGCAATTTCGAGAGATCCTCAGGCCATGGCATAGTGTCTTCAGGCTATGAGGATGGTGCCTTTGGACTATGATGCCTTCGGACAATGTGGCGATGTTTCAGCCCATGAAATGCAAGTATGTGGTAATATCGATCGCTTGATAAAGGAAATAGGTGATGTTTAGTCATATGCGAGAACGAGACGAGACAAGGCTTAGTCTCGTATGGAATAAGTGTAGTGTTTTAACCCCATGCAAAGAGTGGAGACAATGCTTAATCTCTTGCAACGAAAGGCAGTGCTTAGCTTTATGTAGTATGGAGGCAGTGCTTAGCCTCATGCAAGGAATGAAGACAGTGCTTAGTCTAATGCAACGAAAGGTAGTGTTTAGCCTTATGCAGTGTGGATGTAGTGCTTAGCCTCATGTAAGGAATGGAGACTGTGCTTAGTCTCATGCAAGGAAAGGCAGTGCTTAGCCTTATACTGTGTGGAGGCAATGCTTAGCCTCATGCAAGGAATGGAGACAGTGCTTAGTCTGATGCAAGGAAAGGCAGTGCTTAGCCATATGCAATAGCGGATGCAGTGCTTAGCCTCATGCAAGGTGAGTGCAGTGTTTAGCCCTATACAAGGAGTAAAGACAATGTTTAGTCTCATGCAAATGAAGGCAGTGCTTTGCCTTATGCAATGATGAGTGTAGTTCTTATCCCTATACGAGAAAAGCAATGACTAAATGCGAGAGGATAAAGCATTTCTTAGCTTGATGTGTTTGCATTTGGCGACTTTTGTCGGTGTGAACATCGTGATCTTGTTGTGTGTATGTATTTGCGGATGTTCCTGTTATGTTTATTGTGCATGCATCCAAAGGAAAATCGTGAGTTTTGTGTTTGGAGGGGGGAAAGGTTGGTTCGTGCTCTCGATTCCTTGCTTCGCCTTTACTCTTGTATTGAGGTCCTGCTTGTGTCACCCCGGTTAAAGTCTGGTTGCTATAAAAAAAGTTTTTGAAAAACACGCATTTGATAAATTGTTTATAAAAATGTAGTTGTTTGAAATATGTGATAATGCATGAGGGCCAATAATTTGTTGAATTGATGACTATGACATGATTTTGATACATTGCAACGTCCTTGACTCGGAATTTTGAGGATCCTCCTCAAAATTCTCCTCCTGTTTAAATGCATACTTCTGGTGATACATTCCTTGACGTTTTCTAAACATGATAAGGACAAACTCGAGTTCTTGCCCCAGTTTCTGACCATAGGGGGGAATGAAAATTTTATTATGATGTGACCAAACCCATAGGGATGCCTATGTATCCCCTCTTAAGCGAGAATCAGGTCAAGCGTAGTTCATGTTATATCAAAGAGAAAGTGAAAACATAATCTTAAACGTAATATCTCTTGGATGCGTCTGAATTAATAGGTTTTGGCCATATTCTCCATCCATCTCTGCAAGGATAAGCTCTCCTCCTGACAGTACTCGGTGAACCATATAAGGGCCTTACTAGTTTGGTGAGAATTTCCCTTTTGCATCATCCTAATGTGGGAAGATCCGTTTCAACACCAATTGCCCCGGTGTGAATTGCCTCGACCTAACCTTTTTGTTCAAGGCCCTTGGCATTCTATTCTGGTAGAGTTAACCGTGACACACTACATTCACCCTCTTACTATCAATGAGATCCAGTTATTTATACTGGCTCCGTATCCATTCTGCGTCGCTGAGTTCGGCCTCTTGTATGAATCTTAGGGAGGGTATCTCTACTTCAGCAGGTATATCAACATCAATACCGTAGACCAGTAGATAGGGGGTTGCCCCAGTTGACGTAAGAACTGTGGTGCGGTACCCAAGCAAAGCAAATGGTAGCTTCTCATGCCATTGCTTGTAGTTTTCCACCATCTTCCTTAATATCTTCTTGATGTTCTTGTTGGCGGCTTCCACGACTCCATTCATCTATTGCATGCACGGTGTAGAATTTTGATGCTCGATTTTGAATGTTTCACACATAGCTTTCATCAGATCACTGTTGGGATTGGCGGCATTTTCAGTAATGATTGACTCAGGTGCTCCAAATCGACAAACAATATGATCTCGAACGAAATCCGCTATGAACTTCTTAGTCACATACTTATAGGAAGCAACTTTAACCCATTTGGTAAAGTAATCTATAGCCACCCAAATGAACTTGTGTCCATTTGAAGCAGCGGTCCTGATTGGTCCGATGATATACATGCCCCATGTAGAGAAGGGCCAGGGTGAACTCATTAAATTGATTTCCTTGGGCGGCACCCGTATTATATCAGTATGTACCTAGCATTGGTGACACTTTTGAACATATTTGATGCAGTATGGCTCCATAGTCATCCAGAAATACCTTGTTCTTAAAATATATTTTGGACAGAATGAACCCGTTCATCTTAGGTCCGTAGGTTGTGACGTGTATTTCTTGAGCAATCTAGATGCCTCCTTAGCATCGACACATCGCAACAATCCCAAATCAGGAGTTCTTCTCTGAAAGAAGTGGTTGGCCGATCTTTAAAGCGTGCATTTTTGAGTGTGTGTGTCATTCTATGGTATTCTCCTTTCTCCAAATATTCCTTGATATCATAGAACCATGGATTTCTGTCAAACTCTTCTTCAACATGAGCACAATAAGCTGGCTGAATACGAATCTCTATTAAGATAGGATCAATGAAATTTTTGTCTGGATATTGTATCATGGAAGACAAGCTAGCCAATGCATTTGCGAACTCATTTTGAATCCTTGGAACATGTTTGAATTCTATCTTTGTGAACCTCTTCATCAACTCTTGTACACAATGAAAGTATGGCAATATTTTAGTGTTCTTGGTAGCCCATTCTCCTAGTACTTGGTGTACCTAGAGATCTGAATCTCTGATTACTAGAAAGTCCTGAACTTCTATGTTGATGGCCAATTTGAGTCCCAAGATGCAAGCCTCCTATTCTGCCATATTGTTGGTGCACGGGAACCTGAGCTTTATAGATACTAGTTAATGTTGGCCAGTTTCTGATACTAAGACAACCCTAATACCCACTCCCGTGAAGTTGGCTGCTCCATCAAAAAACATCCTCCAACCATCATATGTTTCGGCAATATCTTCACCTACAAACGACACTTCTTTGTCAGAAACATACGTCTTCAATGGTTCATATTCTCTGTTTATGGGGTTCTCTGCCAAATGATCAGCCAGTGCTTGCCCCTTGACCGCCTTCTGAGTCACACAAATGATGTCGAATCACTTAGCAATATCTGCCACTTTGCTAACATACCTGTAGGCATGGGTTTCTGGAAAATGTATTTTAGTGTATCCATCCTTGATATGAGATATGTAGTTTATACACAGAAATAATATCTTAATTTCTGGGCTATCCATGTCAAAGCAAAACAAGTGCACTCTAACAAAGAGTATCGAGCCTTGTAAGGCGTGAACTTCTTAATCAAATAGTATATTGCCGCTCCTTCCTCCCGATTTTATCATGTTGCCCCAGAACGCAACCAAAGGCTCCATCTAGCATTGCTAGATATATTAGCAGAGGTCTTCCTGGCTCCGATAGGACCAACACGAGCGGTTTAGACAAGTGCTCCTTGATTTTATTGAAAGATTCCTGGCATTATTCAGTCCAGTTTGTCGCGATGTCTTTCCTCAGCATCTTCAAGATCGGCTCACATATCACCGTTGATTGTGATATAAAATGGCTGAAATAATTGAGGCATCCTAGAAAGCTCATCACCTCCTTTTTGTTCTTTGACGGTGCCAAGTCCTGAATAGCTTTGATTTTCGATGGGTCTAGCTTAATACCGCGGTGGGTGACGATTAAACCCAACAACTTCCCAGGAGGGACTCCGAAAGCACATTTTGCAGGGTTCAACTTCAAATGGTATTTTCGAAGTCCATCAAAGAACTTCCTCATGTATGCTATGTGATCTGAACTTATCTTAGATTTGATGATAATATCATCCACGTACACCTCTATCTTTTTGTGTATCGTGTCATGGAAAAGAGTCATCATGGCCCTCATGTAGGTGGCCCCAGCATTCTTCAAACCAAATGGCATTATTTTGTAATAATATATTCCACATGGCATGATAAAGGCTGTCTTTTCGGCTTCCTCTTCATCCATCCAAATTTGGTGGTATCCTACGAAGCAATCCACAAATGATTGAAGTTCATGCTTGGCGCAATTTTTGATCAGTATGTGCATGTTAGGAAATGGAAAATCATCGTTAGGACTTGCTCTGTTCAAATCTCGATAGTCAATGCACACCCTAACCTTCCCATCCTTCTTCGGAATTGGCACAATGTTGGCTACCCAGGTCGGGTACTTGACAACTCGAATAACCTTGGCTTTAAGTTGCTTGGTAACCTCCTCCTTTATCTTCATACTCATATCTGGCTTGAATGTTCTTAGCTTCTGCTTTACCTGCAGACACATGGGGTTGGTAGGTAGCTTGTGAGCTACTATGAATGTGTTTAACCCAGTCATGTCGTCGTAAGACCATGCAAAAATATACTCATATTCCCTTAGAAACCTGACATACTCTTCATTATCTGACGATAATAAATGAATGCTAATGCGTGTTTCTTTGGTTGTTTCAGAACCCCCTAAGTTAACTGCCTCAGTTTCCTCCAAGTTGGTCATTTGTTTTTTTTCAAAATTCTCTACTTTTTTGATAATTTCCTCAGGTATTATGTCATCTTCCAAATCCTCCGAATCACTTTTCTTATGTTGCGTTGTCTCACTACATGTCATAGCCGTAGGTTGAGAAGGATATGTAATAATTACTCTAAAAAGAATCTAGAAAGATAATAAAAAATTAACAAAAAGCAATAACGCATTAATAAAGCTTAAAATTGTCAACAAGTAAGACTCGATGGCCCGAGTAATTATTTCAAAACAGAATACTGAAAAATGTCTTAAATTCTCAAAAACAATTTAAAAATAAATAATGCTAATTCTACCAAGGCTACCCAGATACTCGGCAAGCCCGAGATGGTGCAACAGTCCAGTTCTTGAGAACAGCTCCTTCTCCCACTGTCTGGATAGTAAGGTCTTCCTCCTCATCCTCCTATAAAATTGCACTGCATTCCATATTTTCCACATCCAGAAATAGATTCTTGATACCAACCAAAATATCATCTTCCTCGGATACCCAAATCACGTTAGTTTAGAAAAATGTCTGGTGTAGTTGAGGTATGAGCTGTTCTAGCGAATAATAAGGGGCGCGCCATGGCGGTGTCCAATCCTGATGTTCCTGCATAGTATATTCATATTCAAGTCCAAAGGTCGTGTTATGATTTTGTGGTTGTACAGGTTTAGTGTTCCCCTAAAGCTTTTTGCCAAGATCCTTGCCTGGTTCATATCCCATCCATAGCAATATGATTTCTATCTTCTTGCTCCACCATCGATCCTTTTCAATTGTGTTCACCTGCTCAATGCGGTGATATGTTTCTCCACCTAACTTCCTCTTATTTTCGATGACTGAAATGGTCTGGTTGGTGTAGATAGGGTTGCTTCCGTCTCCATGAATGATCACCTCCTGATGATTCCATTCGAACTTCATAGCTTGGGGCAGAGTAGAACCCACTGCTCCAGCTGCATGTATTCATGGTCGTCCCAACAACAGGTTGTAAGTAGCCGAGATATATAGCACTTGGAACTCAACATCAATCTAAGTCGGACACATATTTAAATCAAGGTTGATTTCTCCGATAGTGGCTCTCTGAGACCCATCGAACGCCTTCACATTCATGCTTCCCATTCGTACCTCGTGCAGGCCCTTACCTAATCTCTTTAGAGTGGTCAGTGGATATATGTTCAGACTCGAACCTCTATCTATCAGGACCCTGTCAATGATCTTGTCCTCAAATTGCACTATGATGTGCAACGCCTTGTTGTGACTCAGTCCTTCTAGTGGTAACTCATCTTCGTGGAAAGTGATTTTGTGTCTCTCCAATACATGTCCGGCCATGTTAGCCATCTCTCCACTAGTGATGCCGGTGGGTAAATAAGCTTCACTTAATACCTTCATCAAAGTATTCTTGTGCACGTCTGAGTTTTGCAGTAGTGATATGGTGGATATCTGAGCAGGAGTTTTGTTCAGGTGGTCAACAACAGAGTATTCAGTTGCTTGTATCTTCTTCCAAAGATCGTCAATTTCAGTCTCAACAATAGGCGGCTTATGTGCAGCTTCCTTGCTTGTCCCTCCTAGATTCTCAGGTGTGTAAACTCTGCTAGTTCTAGTCATACCTTGCGCGACACATGTTTCTTCCATTTTTTCTTTTTCCCTTTCATTTTGCTTCCGCAACACAATCCCACGGGACGGCATCAGACTTGTAAGATGGTGTGGGACATACCATTATAGTCAAGGGTATAACTACCTGAACTTCAAATGGCGCCTGGTGTTGTACCACAACTAGCGTGAGGGTGACCAGAGATGTTTTAGGAACCTCTCCTTCTCGAATGAGTCCAATGGACCCTTCCTGACCCCACTCCTTGTCACTTTCTATCAAGTTCACACCCTCACCTCAATGATCCTGGAGAGGGTTGTTGCGGATGTTCGGTGTAGCTTCCTTTGGTTGTATAACTTTAGTGTCGATCAGCGTCTGAATCTTGTCTTTCAACGTGCGGCATTCCATAATGGTATGAACTTTCATGCTTGAATGATAAGCACATGTTTTTTTTGGGGTTTATCTATTGTGAAGGATTTTCCACAACAACAACAGGAAGAGGGGTGACGTAACAAATGGCCTTTAATCTATCATACAGTTGGGCGATGGGTCCAGTAATTCGAGTATATTGTCTAAGAGGTCTGCGGTCGAAGTTGGACGTGGCTTTGAGTAGCTTTGGTGGGCGGGTGGAGGTGAATGGTAATATGCAGGTTAAGTGTTATATGTATGGTAAGTGGAAGGAGGGTATTCGTATTTTGGGGGTGAGGGTTGATATATGGGTGGAGGTGTTTGGTATGTGAGGGGAGACTTAGGTCCCTGGGTTACCATTCCACTCTTGATTCCTTCTTCTATTCTCTCCCCTAACTTGATGATGTCTGAGAACTTGTGATTTTTGATGACCATCAATCGTTCATAATATTGCGGATCTTGTGCTCTAACAAAGAACTTGTTCATTTGTTCTTCTTCAAGTGCTGACCTTACTTTTGTGGCCTCTGATCTCCAATGAGTGGATACTCGCAGAAGGTTTTTGTCGGCTTTTTCTTGAGGTTTTGAAAGTAGAAAATGCCTGGCGCATTTTTCGTGTTGAACGTGAATCTGTCCATGAAATCTGATACCATACTTACCTAATTAACCCTCTTCATTGGGTTTTGACTGATATACAAAGACAAAGCGTCTCCTGTAAGGCTTCGCATGAACTATTTCATGCGAATTTGTTCATTCTTGCCCACTCGTACAAGCTTGTCGCAATAGGTTCTCAGATGCACCTTTGAATCACCAGTTCTATTGAACATTTCAAACATGGGAGGTTTGTAACCCTCTTGCAGTTCCACATCCGGTTGAATGCACAAATCTTCATTGTTTAGACCTTCAACGCCTTTCTCAGCTTCAACACTCTAGACTCTCCCTGTGAGCTTCTCGAGTTCCTCCGCCATACTTCTAATGAGCATGTCCTTCTCAGTCGGTTCAGGTACGTATATGGTTTGCTGCAGGGTATGGGGTAAGGTTTCCACATATATCGGATTGCTTTGATGAGTTCTTGGAACTTGGGTATATGGGTTATTGTTGGTCGAGTTTTGGGGATCGGGAGTAGGTTGTTGTGCATTTTGGGCAGTGTGATAAGTAGTGGTTTGCAGGTATTGAGTTGGATGATGGTGGTGTTGTTGAGTGGTTGGCACTGGTGGCGGGTTAAGCTTCTGGGGAGGTGCGGGATTATGATACTTATGTTGTGCGGGAGGATTCAGAACTATGGGTGGTGGATTCTGATTTTGTTCGTTTTGTGGTGGTGTTTGGTTCTGGGTAATGGGGTTTTGCTGGTTGATGTCGGCAACATTGAGAGTAATGGAAAGGTTTGCCAGATTTTGGACCTGCTCAAGCTCGCCCTGTTGTTCCAAGATTTTCTGCTCCGAACGTAAGACCAACTCATTCTGCCCGCTTCGACCATCTAAATTTCAACTTTTTCCGCCACAAGAGCATTATCTTTCTGGATACCACTTAAATCGTCCATTTTCCCTTTGCCCTTGATTTTGCCTTTTGGTTCGCTAGGTGGTGGAGGAGGTGGAGGATCTCTGGATCTACTGTGATATGCTGATGATGCCAGTATGCACCGACCAACCTATGGGAATGGGAATAATCAAAAAGAAATAAAAAATCAAAGGTAACTAAGTCAGTAAGGTGAAATAAAATAATTTTCGCAATATTTAAACATGTTTCACAAAGTCATGCAATAATTCGCGTCCTAATTATAGGACCTCATTGTGCCTGAGGTAGGCCTAAGCGACACATATAATTGGAGAAAATTGGTGCCGAAGTTTGCTTCATTTCATTAGTGCGAAAATGAGCCAAAACAATCCTTTACTAAATCGACAATAATAAAATAAAGTTACTAATGGCATTTAGCCTTATTACTTCAAAATCTAATATAAGCTAGAACACAGTAAAGAACATCATCTCCTAATCTACTTGTTCCCTGAAGGACCTTATCCATGCTTGGCTCTCTTGACCCCATCAATCTTGTTTCCCAGATCACGCATATCCTGCAATAAGTAAGCTTTTGCCAGCTTTCCTCCTTCATCATCGCCCATGCTTTAACAATCCTAAAGTCTCTTTCTCGTCTTCTCTTCTAGCTCTATCAGTCCTTGTTCCAGGTATTCCAATCTTTCCGTTGACTTAGTGGAAATCTCCTTCTATTCCCTTATTGCCTCCATGTTCACTTTGTGCTGCTCCAGATGTTTAGCTTCGGACTCAAACACCCTTTTGCGTAGCCTCTTATACTTCACATGTGCCTCAGCCACTTAATCTATGATCGGTTCCTTCATATTAACTCATGTTTGGCGTCCCCAGATACGTCGTCTTCCAGCCATGATAGATAGTAGTACATATGACCGGCGTGATACCTATATGGTTCAATAGTTTCTCCTTCCACAATGATATTTTGGTTCCACATGTGTTGCGCTTCGAACTTGAACGGGATGACATCTCCCTTAAAATCTACCTTGTACTGGACCACGTTGAAAACCCGGGGAATAACTTGTTTTCTTCCACCTTGTCTCATTACCCTTATAGGAGTGTAAGGGTAGATGCCTCACAGCCCGATCAGTACCAAGTGAGTAGTTCCGTTTGATCTGATGATGAACTATCTACTAGGAAACCATTCAAACATACAATGAACTTGATCGTCTGTCAGATTGCAGAAGAAACACACCCAACTTACAGTATTTCCAGGCTTTGCAAACCTATCTAGAATAAACGTCATTTGCTTTTGGTGATGGTTGGTTATGTAGTCATTTAGTGTCCTTCGCAAAAGCTGTTGACGATACTCACCCTTCTGAAAGTGTTCCAGCAGCCAGACTTGTAGCAATAGATTGCAACCCTCAAAGTGTCCAAACCCATGCTTGCACCGATCTAGAGCACGGTACATCTCAGCTAAGATCATTAGGATGATAGTATAATTTTGTCCTTCGATACCATCCATTAAGGTCCTGGTGACCATGGCTAAGTGAGTATGAATCATTCCTCCTTTCATTGGAAATATCAATAACCCCAAAAAGCAGACACGAAATATATAAACTCGGCGATGCACCTATCCTAGGGAAGTAATGGCTAGTTCGTCGTGATGAAGGTGATATGATTTGCTATACCCATAACTCTCGTAAAGAAACTCAAAAGGTATATATGATTTCTTCAGAGAGAGCAGTCCAGCATTCTTCTTAAAACCCAACATTTTCAGAAATCCGCGGGGAGTGCGATTCTCTGGTACTAGCAGTCACAGACTATTCCTTTGTAACTTGGCGAAACCCCCTATTTCTTCTAGGATAGGAGTCATTTCTATACTGCCAAACCGAAAAATATCTCGTTTCTCATCCCAGAATATGGTATCGGCCTCGAACAATTCCCTATTTGGTTGAATATTCAGCAAAGATGGCAGATTACCAAGTACTCTCCTTACATGATTCTTGTCACAAGAAGCAAGGTCATTCCATAAGTCAAGTAGCAAAGGCGGGATGTTTGGGGCCATACCGAACGAGGGGATTTCGTGCTTCATTTTCTGTAAATAAATAAGAGTTAGCCCTTTTCCTCCTCAAGATTCGACTACTTACGCAATAATGATCAACATGTTGGCACTTTTTCTCCAAGTAAAGAACATAACATGATAGTGTCCTTTGGGATTATGGGAATCCTGTTGGACTTTGAACAAGGTTTATCTAAGTGAGTCGTTACATTAATAATGTTTCAACCCATACTAGGTTTAGCATGATGCATGATACATGTACATTTAAAATTGGAGTGGGATTTCTCGAAGGTCTAGATTAGTACTCCCAAGTGGAAAACTTGAGAGGGAAATTCACGGGACCATCGACTGCACCGATGATCGATTAGTATGCCAAAAATAAGCCTTTCCGATTTAAAATGGGTGATTTTCAGGAAAGCGTGGACACTCATCAAGTGCCGCTATTTTGATAATAAGTACGAGTGGAGTATGATGTGGAGCATGCAGTATGCAAAGAATAATAGCACATTTCCAAGTATTTTCATAATAAAAGTATGAATAAGCAATAAATAACATAGTAAAGGCGAACATGAAAAGAGGAGAAAAGAAAGGAAACACAAAAGAGAGAAGTCAGTTTAGCTCATGAAAATATGCGAGAGCGTAATGAAGGAGGTAGGGAAATAGGTATGGGAGAGACATAATATAGCAGTCTTAGACAAGATTAAGGAGAAGGAGAGAGGTCACACATGTCATAGCGAATAAAGGAGAAGAAGAGAAGGGATGCGCATGTCATAGCAATTTATATCGGATAAAGGTAAATAAGGGAAGGGATGTGCATGTCATAGAATTTTATAACAAATGAGGAAAGTAATCCACATAAGTCAAGTTCGTTATGGTAAGAGGCTAAGTATATCCCCAGCACAGTCGCCATACTGTCACGCCCCTTTTTCTCGGGAAAAAGGGTTTTGACGTGTGAAAACTTACTTTTAAATGGGCATTGAAAGATAAGAGTCTCCACCTAACAATTTTAAGGTGTGTTAGGGTACCTATTTGCAAATAACTCTGTTTGACTAGAAGAGGCTTATTGGTTGAACAATTCTTGTTGTTTCTTCATTGTCTTACTTGTAATTGTCCGGGTCTGAATACTTGTTGTTTCATCATGTGTTCACTATTTGTTGCTTTTATCGCTTAAATTCTCATTGTTATCTTACATTTTTAGCTGCTTATATGTCATTACTTCCTCGCTTTTCATTATTATACTATGCTATATTATGTTCAGTTTTTTTATCCTAGTAGGTGTCTTGACCTGGCCTCGTCACTATTCTACCGAGGTTAGGCTTGATACATACTGGGTACCATTGTAGTGTACTCATACTACGCTTCTGCATATTTTTGAGCAAATCCAGATACATCTGCCCGGGCTGGACAACAGTGATTGATTAGGTATTTTAGGCGACTTCAAGGTACACCTGCTCGAGGTTCGCAGGCCTCGAAGTCACCTTCTGCTTTTAAATGTTCTACTGTTTATTTCCTATTCAAACGGTATTTTATTTCTAGAATTATAGTATAGTAGAGCTTATAACTCAGTTCCACTAGATCTTGGAAGTTATTTGTCAGTTGTATCTACTAGGGTTTATTATGGTAGATTTCACAGTTTAATCTGATGTTTAAGTTAGTGTTTCTGCTATCTTTCAATATATGTTAGGCTTACCTAGTCTTAGAGAATAGGTCCCATTACGAATATCCTAAGTTGGGAATTTTGTGTCTTGAGAGGAAATTTTGGGGATGTTTTTACTATGTTTGGAAAAATATAATTTTGAGATTTAAGAGTCCATTTGGACTCAAATTTGAAAACCAAACAAATATTTGGACTCATGGGATTATGGGTAGTCAAGATCTATGCTTTGACTCTAGTTTTGGCCTGGCGAGCTGGGGGTTGACTTTTGTTGACTCTTTGAGAAATATGTAAAGAGCTTAACTTTATTATTCAAAATTAGTTTCCCTTGTGTTGTTTGATGTTATGAAGTCATTTTTGGCTAGATTTGAACCGAGCAGAGGTGAATTTTAAAGAAAAAGCAATTTTAGAGTAATGAATGAGGGCATTTTTAGAGAAAAGGAATTTTAATTGCTTAATTGTGTTATGTGTGAAACGATGTGCACACGAGGTGACGAGTGTGTACACGGTCGTATGTGTGATTTATGATTGTATTTGACCCGAGGTTGCTCTTATTGCCTTGTTTTGATAGTTAGATCTCTACACTACGTGTTGCCTCTTTGGATGATTACATGAGTTCATGTTCAATGCTAGAAATAATGTTTTAGGATTTGAAATTTCTAAATTGGCCAAGTTGGGCGTTTGTGAGACTATTGCTAAATTGAGTGAGATGAATTCATGCATATATTTTGAACACCCATCCGCATTTCCTTTATTGGTTTGTCCTTATGCATTGCATTGGCAGATTGTTAGTTTATATCTTGATTAAAATTATTGGCATGTTGTGTCGTAAAGATTATGGCACTTGTAGATTTGTTGGGAGGATTGTTAGGGTGTTTGTACGAGGTTTCTATCATGCTATTATTATTGTTGATATTGCACATGCGACGAGACAAGGTGGGCTATATGTATATCGGTTTTGCGCATGTGGCGAGACAAGGTTGGATGATTATTAATGCATGTGTGGTGAGACAAGGCGGGCATTTACTTTATTGTTGCGCACACAGTGAGATCAGAGTGGCTATGTGGGGATGATATGTGATGGTCTAGGAGTGTTTTATTGATGAAAAATGAGTATTCTTGTTTGTGTTTATGACTTCATTGTGTGTGTCATGCATTTTACGTGATTTATTGCATTGTACCCAATGTGTGTTGCGCCCCTTTTTCTCGTGTAAGAGGGTTTTGATGTGTGACAACTCTTTTAAATGAGTATTAAAAGAGAAGAGTCACCACCTAATGATATTAAGGTGTGTTAGGGCACCTATTTTCAAATAACTCTGTATGACTTAATATGTGTCACCAAAGATCGGGTAAGGGCTCAAATTACCTCAAAGAGAAGGTGTTAGACACTCTTCGAAGTCCACAGCTGTGGGTCCCGATCGAACTTTAAACTATGTGAATTATGTAATTAGGCTAGGTGATCAAATTAATAAAGGGAAATTTAGAAGTCGAAGAGTCTTATTATAACACATGGGAGTCGGTACAAATCTTAATGATTACAAGGATACAACTACATTGATCTATGTTAAATTCCTAAGTGTAAATAACAAATATATAAAGAAAGGGGGGTCCTAAGTTTTTTATGCTAAAGGATCACCCCGTGCAACATAAATAATACTTTGCAACTCCCTTAAGGTACGGGTTGCTCATAATTTTCAGCGGGCACAAACTATCATCTCCTGCTACCCAATTACTATGTTGAGGTTGTTACTTAAAGGTGCTCTAATTCAATTCTAAATTGTACCCTATGCGTGCACTACCCGTCCCATACCTATGGTCGAGGAAGGTTTGGACCTACTATGAAGCGGTTCTAGACTCAATTTAGGCTGCTCATAAAGATAAAACTAGGCGACATTCAAAACAGATAGGATTTTACGTAAAGACAATTAAAAGCCCAAGTTAGCCTCCACACATAAACAACAAATGCATGCAGGGCGTTTAAGCAGTACATATTCTTGGGAGTTAAGACGCATTAGAGTTGTTAGATCCTGTAGGCATAATTTCTAGATGATTCTGAGTTCCAGCATTGTACTAACAACGTAAAGGAAGGTAAAACATCGCAAGTCCAATAGGCATGATTTCTAATTATTGGGAGTTACCAGATTACTGATGCTGACTTTATAAGCATGATCCTTAGGCAGACTTAATGTCCTATAGGCATGGTTTCTAACAGTTACATAATTAGGAAGTGACACAACTTTGAGAGTCTAGTACTAACAACGTTAATCTCATAAACAAGTTTTTATGCGTGCAATAGCATCCTATAGGCAGGATTTCTAACAATTGAAAATTAGGCTTGATTTTATAACACTTTATTCCTATAGACATATCATCTAGGAGGGGCAGTGAATAATTGACCAATTGATTATTTGAAGTTCTATATGCATGGTATCTAGGTTAACAAAGCATATGTTATACATCATATAAGCATGCTTTATATTAGTGTGCAATGTACCAAACGGAATAACAAATAGGGCATGTTGAACGAAATAGCAAATATAACACAAAGACCCTATAGGAATATTTTCTGCCCTTTCATGCAAATATTAGAATGCCCCAGCCCTTCCTTTCATTAATATCCCCATCATTTGTTATACAAATTAACAGACCACATTTAATGATTAGAGGCTGAAATAGAAATAATGAACCACCCAATAACACATATGGACCTTCAAATATGCTTAGAAATTCATGCTGACAGCGGGCCCAAACTCCAGGTGCAGACAATGCGCTCCAGACCCCCAAAATACTAAAGGCAGGCCCAATATACCAGGACCAAACAATCCCAGTAATTAAGCTAATGGATACCAGATTAGCCATACAATAAATAGAACCACGCGTTGGAGTAATTTAAACACTTGATTTTCACAATTGAAAGAACTGTAGTTTCAGCCAATATACAGGGCTATGCTAAGTTGACGGGCACAAAAAACACATACGAGCAAGTAATTATAGAAAACAATATTAACAAGGGAAATATAAAGTACCACCAAACCACTGCAAACATTGTTTCAAAACATAACCAACTCAAAGAATATCATACGACAGCCCAAGCAGAATCATACACATGAAAAAGGTGGAATACAATCTTCCAATGAAGATTCTAACAGGAAAGCCTTGCATAACAATCATATTGGTAGCATAAATTGGCAAACCTACTTAGTTGATCATGAGATTTAACAAGATGACACTAACTGCAAAACAAGTTTCTAAGAACTCATAGTAGGTAAATAATAGGTCAACCTTAAGCTAACAAGACAAACAGACATTAGGATTCATGATGGACGAAAGTATCAACCTTAAGTTAATAGGATAGGTAATTATCAAGGCTAGTGCTAATTGATCACATATAGGAAGAGGCTTAACATTGAAATTGACACTAGAACACCCTCGGCAGCACTTAGCAACATAGAGTCGAGCAGATCACACAATGGAATTACAGTAAACATGGCATGCTATTTTTTAGAGATTCAGATAGTGATGACATCAAAAAATTACATGACCATTAAAGAAGATAACAAGCTACATATGAATGATTCCATAGGTTTTAGAACACATTTCGGGCATGAATTGGTTTAATCACAAGATTTCAGAACAAGGAAGGGAAGTAAACTCATGCCAGACAGCAGATATAAGCACATGTAATAGACAAATCTCATAGTTGGGAACTTGAAGCTAGTTCAAATGGTAGAAAAGTTCTGAGTCACAAAATAATTTCAGGGCCAATAAGACTGCAAACAGAGATGGCATAGGAACATATTGATTCACAAATATTTCAGTGGCATAAGTATACAAAATATGCACACAAACAAAAGAGAATGAAAATGTGAAGGAAAAGAAACTTAGCAGTTATCAATTGATAAACAGATAAACAAGAAGAACAATCTCAACAGTACTCCAAACGTCGACAAAGAGCGATAGAACCCAAAGTCTTAGTGCGTCAGAGTACCCAAGGATTTCAAATGAACCTCGGGCAGTGCTCGCACCAAGAAAGGTTAATTAGTCAAATTCTGGTGGCCTTGGCTTTCAGCCGGCCAATATCCAAAGTTCAGAACAATATAAAGTGAAGGATTAAAAGAGTAATAGTTCTTAAGGTGATTAAAGTCCGTCCAAAGGGGGAAATTGAGGAGGGGTTATATAGTGGTGAAAATCGAACAACCAAATATGGAAAACAATTAATCAATCACAAAATAAGGAAAGAATATTACATGCAATCAGTAATAGAACCGGTAAAGAAGAAAAAATTGAAATTTCAAACCCTAGTTCGACAGAAATGAAACATTGGTTGAGGATCTTTGTAAATCGAACCCATATAACCTGGTAGTGAATGTATCAAGTGAAGAAAATGGCAATAATACAGAATCAGAGTCGAACGAATGCCTATTGTTGAGCTTCCACAAATAACTTAGTACCAAACGAGTAATGTCAAGAAATCGGGAAAGAAACGCTGTGAGTATAGAAAAAGGAAAGGAAATATGGAAGATCTCCATATTCTTCTGGGTACAGGCTAGGATTTGGGTGAGGCGGCTAGGGTTTAGTGTGAGAGGAGAGGAGAGCATTTAGGGGTGGCTGGGCAGAGTGAAATGTGAGGATTGTGGTCGGGGCGAGTAATTAAAAATGGGAGAATGGTTGTGGGCCGTTGATCATTTGAGATCAACGGCCAGGATTAGAAGAAAAGCAGGGCGGGTCGTTTAGACGGTTACCGACCGGATTTGCTAAAGAGTCATTTGGTCTGGGCCAGAGGGAATTGGACCAATGGTTTTAGGGTATCTTTGGATAAATACACTCAATTTATCAAAATAATTTATAAAAAGTAATTAACGCATAATAAAATATTATTTATGAAGTAAAGTGTTTGAAAATAATAACTTAACATTATAAAAATATAAAGATGCTACTTGGCATAAATAATGTGGAAAATGTAATTATGCATAGCATATAGGCTATTATTGAAAAATTATGTTAATAACCTAAAAATACAAATATAATTATATGCAATGAAATAAATATATTATGAAATATATATGTAGATGAAAATAATAAATTTTGATGATTAAGTCATCACAAAATAATTTAAGGGGTAATCAATACATATTCACGTAATTTTAAATGCAAGAAAATCAATTTTAATACTTTAAAAATTATGGAAAATTTTAGAAAATACTTGTATGACTACTTTGTAAATTGATGATGTTGCAGGGATGAACAATGTTCTACTATGTGTCTTTGTTATTACTTGATAATTTGGCTTCCAAGATGGATTTACCTACATGCAGTTGTTATCTCGTATTCTTTTGAGTTGTTGGTAACATAACAGATTGAAATAAAAAGAAAGTGTTATCATGCATTCCTTTATTTGATTCTTGATAAGTTTCTTTGAACATGTTATTGGTAACTGACATGATTGTGATAAATATTGTGGCACGAGGTCTTTGTCGTGCGGTTGTGGTATATATTGTGGCACGAGGTCTTTGTCGTGCGATTGTGGTACATATTGTTGTACTACCTTTTTATCATGCGGTTGTGGAATATATTGTAACATGAGGTCTTTGACACGCAGGGTGTGACATATGTTGTGGCACAAGGTCTTTTCCGTGCGAGGATGGTTGATAATGTGGGCACGAGGTACCATGTGTGCGTGATTCTATTTGATGATTTGTCGTGGGAAATGGACCTTTATTTGTTCTGAATTGTTATCGCTTATTTTCATTGGATTACAGTTACTGCCTTTAGCTATACTTCCTATTGCTAGTCCTTGATACTACTCCACCGGGGTTAGTCTTGATACTTACTGGGTACCGACCGTGGTATACTCATAATACACTTCTGCACATTTTTTTGCACATCCAGGTATTGGAGATAGCAAATCCAGGCAGCGAGAGTTTTCTTGGATTGTGAGGATTCAAGGTTGAGCTGATTTCATCATTGCAGTCCCTTGGGGTCATTTTCCTTATATTTGCATTGTCCATCATCTATTCGAACAATATTGTATTTGACTTATTTCTATGTATTCAATTATAGTTCGTGACTCTGTACAACATAGTCTTGGGGATTTGTTGTGCTTATCGCCGTGTTGGCGTGCATCACCTTTATTTCCGCATTTATATTAAACTTTGCTTCATAATATCATGTTTTATTAGTTTTAACTTTGCTTCCCACCTTAAGGATCGTGATGGAACCTAGTCTCTAAAACTAGGTAAGCCGATCACTTACACCAGTTAAACCAATATAACATGATATTATGAACCAGAGTTTAATATAAATGCAGAAATAAAGGTGATACAAGCCAACACAGCGATAATCACAATAAATCCCCAAGGCTAGGTAGTACAGAGTCACGAGCTCAAACTGAATACATTAAAATATTGCAAAAATACAATATGGTTCGGATAAAAAATTGATAGTATAAATGTAAGGAAAGGACTCCAAGGGATTGCGATAAACAAAGCAGCTCTACCTAGAAAATCCTTGCGATCAAAGAAGCTCTGACAGTCTGGGTCTGCTACCTCCAACACCTAGATCTGCACAAAATTATACAAAATTATAGTATTAGTATACCACGGTCGGTACCCAGACTAACCTTGGTGGAGTAGCGACGAGTTTCAAGTCAAGACACACACTAATCAAATATAACATGTGCAAAAATGTCAAATACCGACAACAGGATGAGTAACATAAGGCAATAACTGAATCTAATCAGAATAAGGGATAACAAATTATAACAAATAAAGGTCCAGTCATGACGATAATTCATCGAATTGAATCACACACATATAGAACCTTATGCCCAAATAATCAATCACCGTCGGACGGCAAAGACCTCATGCCAGAACATAAGTCACACCCGCACAACAAAGACCTCGTGCCACTATATAAGTCACACTTGCACGGCAAAGACTCTGTGCCACAATATAAGTCACACTCGCATGGAAAAGACCTTGTGCCCCCACTTTCATCATACCTGTGCCAGTTACCAATAACATGTTCAAGAGGGATTTATCGAGAATCAAATAAAGTAAAGCATGATAACAATTTTCTATTTACTTCAATCCATTATGTTACCAACAACTCAACAGAATGAGATAACAACTCTACGTAGGTAAATGCATCTTAGCAAACAAATCATCAAGTAATAATAGAGACACACATAAGCATAGTGGAAACAACGCAACAAATCACGTAGAATGCCTGACAAACACAAGAAGCCATAAATAGTTCCAACATAAGAATGACAACAAGAGTCACTCTGATGTGCCACATATCAAAATTACAAATCATCCATATGATGCCATGTGAGCTTCACATTTTTAAAAAATATTTTCCCGAAATAGCTTCACACGCATATGCCCCTTATCTCGTCATATGTGCATCGTAGCATTTCCACTTACTTGCACCGCACGCATAAGCTCCCTTATCTTGACATATGCACATCAATATACACACCACCTTTATGCTGCCACATGCGCATCTCATCATAACACAACAATCAATCAGACCAAACGTGCACATATATCTCAAGATCACCACAACAACAATACTAATATCACAAAAAGATTAGCCCAACAACAATGTGTACAAGAATCATAACAATAATATAAGGGTACGGGGAATGAACAACATTAGGAGTGCTTCAAGCAACAAACAAGTTCCAATTTAAGGCATATTAATAGCCTAAGGTCTAATCCGATCAATTACCACACATACGCCAATGCACACACTCGTCACCTCATTTATACATCGTTCCACATAATACAAATAATGCAATTAGACCAAATCCTAAGGGAAAGTTCCTCCCCCCGCCTTCACAAAATTAGGCAAGATACTTACCTCAAATAAGCTAAATTAACACTCTAAGAAGTCGTTCCCACGCAAATCAACCTCTGGACGACTTGAATCTAGCTAAGATAACTTAAAATCACAAATAAAAGCCATAGGAAATGATTCTGAATAATAATGGTTCGTTCTTTAACTAAAATCAAAAAGTCAACCCAAAAGGTTAACCTCGGGCCCACCCCGAAACCCGACAAAACTCACAAATTCCGAATACCATTCCAATACGAGTCCAAATATATATGTTTCATCCAAATCTGACATCAAATCATCAATTTATATTTTAGAAATGGTTTTACTAAAAATCCCCAATTTCTTCAATTTGATTCGTCAAGCAATCGCTAAATTCAAGGTTGGAATCATGAAATATAAATAAATTCGTGTAAAACATATTTCCCCCCAATTCGCATTGTGAAAATTTCTATCAAAATCGCGCAAATCCGAGCTCCAAAACCTTATGAGAAAAAGTGACTAAATTCCGGAACAAGTAAAACAAATGCAGCAGCTGTTTCAGCTCGAATTATATCCTAGATGACCCCGAAACTCATATTTGATAAGCCCAACATAACCCATGTGAGATTATACCCAAGATACCATATTGAATCATCCTATTTGGCCTTAAAATGAGGGAGATATTGTGTTTTGAGGTTTTAAAGGAAGTCTGAAAATTTTAGGGACATAATGGATATTTTCGGAGTTGTTAACACCAGAAAAATCAGACACGACAATAACTTTGTTTTACCACCCAAAACTCATTCGGAACCTCACGGACACAAACCATATATACATTTCAATCATAAAACATGCTATGAACCTGCTCGCGCACTCTATACCCTGAAAAGGTGTCGTCTTGATACGATATTGACCGTGGTCAAACTCAAAATCCTTACTTAACTAGTCTCTCAACCAATTATCCAAAATATACCCGAGCCCCTTGGAACCCCATACAACCATACCAACAAGTACTAATACATTATCCAAACTTATCCAAAGGCTAAAAATACCCACGCGAATATCACAACAAAGAATCGAGGCTCAAATCGATTATAATTTCTCGTAAGTCGTTAAATCTTCATTCCTTCAAAAGAGTGTCCGAATCACACTTACACACTTCGGATTACTTCCAAACTTTACACACAAGTTCAATTCAACTATATAGGCCTATTCTAAGTCTCGAAATACCAATTGGAATCCAATAACATCAAAGTCAATTATTGGTCAAACATATGAACTCTTAGGTTCGTCAAATTGCCAACTTTCGACAAATAGTGTCGAATCCTTATAGGAACCTACAAAACCGAATCCGAAGATACGTACAAGTCCAAAATCATCATAGGAACCTATCGGAACCATAGAAATACGATTTCCAATCCATTTACCCAAAAGTCAAACTTTGGTCAACTTTTCCAACTTAAAGCTTCCAAATCGAGAGTCATTCTTCCAAATCAATACCTAACCACTCAAAAACTAAAACCGACAATACATGCGAGTCATAATACATCATATGAAGCTACTCAAAGTCTCAAACCACCATATGGAATGTTAAAGCTAAAAGCGATCGATCGGGTCGTTATATGGCCCCCCACTTAAACATACATTCGTCCTTGAACGTGCAAAGAGTCGTTTCAAAGCCATCAAATCACTGTATAAACCCACCATACACATACTCATGGGTGACACCACGTCACCTCAATCAATGAAATCTCATCGAGACAATCTCGACTAAAGATTCTCTATTTAACCTTAACCGATAAGCCTAAGAAACAAATTTCAATATCCAGGACTCCTTCTAAGATCTGATTATCGCATACACACACTATCGATCTCAACCAGCTACAACAAATCATAAATATATTCACAATATATAACCACACAATGTAGACCATCGCTCATATGCCCATAAAAATATCTCTAACCACAATAGCTGCCCATCACCAAACCTGATAACGGTAACAAATCTCATATCAAATAAAACCTTGTTCCAAACCTTCGTACTCCGCCAATGATGAACGAAACGTGTAGAAACTCATAAATACTCACCCAATCAACAATTCGTGGAGTTGTCTCGCCCAACAAGAAGCATTGCCAAACTCTAAGTTGATTAATGACATTCTTATCCAAACAAACCTTATCGAAGTTTGATTACACTAATTCCAGGTCTAATAATCTCACCTCATTCAATAAAAGCTATTCCACTGGCAAGCAACGCCAAATGCCCCCTAGTAACACACGATGCATTTTGTGCCTCCAACAAGCAACAACTCGAATATAATTAGAGATAGAAAGATAGGCAAATAAGAGAAACACCCAATCAATTCAACAAATACCATCACAAATCATAACGCTATGAACCCATCTCACATGGGAGAAGAAAAACACACGAAGTGAGCACAAATATCATATCCTAAGATAACTTCGCTGCAGTGTGTGACCTGATCCAAACATACTGATCCACATGAAAAACTAATCAAGCCATAGTGCTCTCAATCAACAACCACATGTGAACCAACAGCAAACAGGTGAAATGCATGACCATAACCATATAGAAATGGATAGCATAATATACCCTAGAAAGAAAAATCATAAACTAAGGTGCAATAAATAATTCAGCATCCCAAGAACTATCTCGCTCGAATCTTGCCACAAGGCCCAAACGAAATCACAAGAGTCGTGTGAAAAGCCAAGTCATCTCACAATCCTTCGTAACATAAGAGAGCAACAAATGGAAAAAACTAGAACACAAATAAGGTCAACTCTAGCCACTGACACCCCTCCCCCCCTAACCATAGGCATGATGTAAACAAAACTCGATCCGGTGTAGAATACACATTCTCATTAGGCCTACCAATGGGACCCCAAATCAATTCCAATCATCCCAAAATTGGCAAATAACCTTCCAAAAGTCTGTAGTAACCTATCCATAACACATACCATTAGATGACTAGCGCTTAACACATCTTTGCAGTCCGCAACCAAGGAATAGTCTACCTATAAGAACATCCAGTCCCTAAACCTTGAGAATACATATATCTCCATATCTGATCTCGACTCCACCACCCAAATAACTGACACATTTCTCATACATCATCATCTACGGAAACTACTCACATAACTTTTCTGCGCCATGTAGAAAAACCTGAACATCAACAATTAACATCTTGGCGATTACCGTAATACTAGTTGAGCACCCACAATCCAAAAACGCAATGCGTCTCCTAACACGCACAACCTTCTCAGGTGATACCAGGTGGTACTAACATCCTCTAAGCATCTTAAATCTCCCATGCCGTCTAGAACTCGTGACCTTACTTTCAAAAGTCGAATCGTAACCTCGCCCATAAAATCCCAATCCCACATGACGCACCACCTCTATCATGATATCATATGAAAAACGCGAGGATCCTATTCTAAATGCTGAATCACAAGTAGGATAGACATCCCATTAACCGAAAACCTTCAACTAACTGAATCTCGTAGAACAAAATCATACCACGTAATGGATGCCCCATGTATGTGGAGCACATCAACCGACAGTCGTGACCAAACCATCGCCAACTCATCGGGACCCATTTGCACATAACCAAGCCTATTAAAACTAAATCCCTCTAAATCCACTGAGTCTCGTAGACTTTTATAACCAACCTCATCATTAAAATTCATGCACTGAAGAACCCTTTAATAAATCTAAAGATGTTTCTTTCACCTTTCTAATACCGCGATATAGAATCAACAGTGATATAGAATACCACAAGTCTCGACATCATATAATGCAAGCCAAAAGTCCTAACCATATGCAAATTCGAAAATCCTTAAATACCATATATGAGCCAGGAACCCGTTGGAATCTTCTCGAAAGACATTCACCTTAGTCTAAAGCATCCTTGAAGAAGCATTTCTCAAATCATAGCCAATCCGCCAAAATATCATAGTCTAAAAACTAATATAACACATGGCCGTGTAATCCGATCGTTGATAGTAACTCCCCCACTTGGCTCGAAGCCACAAAACACACCACTTGTAAATCGTAGTACCCTTTCCTTCGTAGATGCCTTGGTCTCGTACTGTGAATCAGTCAAATACTTCATAAACTCAAGTAAAACTAGTCATAAAATACTCCAAAGCCTGTGCCAAGTGCATAATCATCCTCGTGAAAGTCGAGCGAACTTCTTCAATCCCTCTGAAATGGTAGTATATGCATTCCGCAGAATAGAAGCCTCATATGAATCACAAAACCTCAAATCTTCTCGCATGAAACAACCCACTATGAAATCAATCCTTCTAAGTCCTTACTCGTCAACCAGATACAGATATTAACTTTACCCCACAAATGATCAATTGAAAGATCTACCAACACATCCACATCTAAGATTAGACAACACCTCAAGATGATGATCGAACATCCATATCGCCTCGTAGTCCGTCCACAGAATCATAAGTTGACAGTGCATAATTGATACCGACTGCACAACATCACTTATGAGTGGTTAGGAAGAAATCGAGGATATAGGCTTCAACCGGAAATAAGGTCGCACGATAATGAAAGGAAGAATGGAAATTTCTTAGATGCATTGTGGCCTCTTGAAAATAAGTATGTACGTCATCATACATATTCGCAAGACTCTACGAGACACTTTCTCATGACTCGTAGAACTTATGATCCTAGGGCGTTGATACTAACTAGTCACAACCCAAAATCACACCTTAAGGATCGTGATGGAACCCAGTCTCTAAAACTAGGCAAACCGATAACGTACAATAGATAAACCAATAAAGCATGATATTATGAAGCAAAATTAAATATAAATGTGAAAAAAAGATGATACAAGCTAGCACGACGATAATCACAACAAATCCCCAAGACTAGGTAGTACAGAGTCAAGAGCTCTAACTGAATACATAAAAATATCTCAAAATCAAAATTGTTCGGATAGAGAATTGACAATATAAATGCAAGGAAAGGACTCCAAGGGACTCTGACGAACAAAACAGCTCTACCTTAAATCCTTTTGATCAAAGAAGCTCTCACAGCCTGGGTCCGCTACCTCTAACACCTGGATCTGCACAAAAATATGCAGAAGATTTATTATCAGTACACCACAATCAGTATCCAGCAAAGATCGAGACTAAACTCAGTGGAGTAGTGACAAGGTTCAAGTAAAGCCACTTACTAGACAAATATAACCTGTGAAACACTGTCAAAGATCGACAACATGAAGAGTGACATAAGGCAATAACTGAATCTCATCAGAATAAGTGATAACAATTTAGAACAAATAAAGGCCCAGTATCGACGATAACTCATCAAATTGAATGACACACATATAGCACCTTGTTCCCACATTATTAATCACCCTCGCACAACAAAGTCCTCTTGCCACAACATAAGTCACACCCGCACGGCAAAGACCTCGTTCCACAACATAAGTCACACTCCCATGGAAAAGACTTTGTGCCACAATATAAGTCACACTTGCACGGCAAAGACCTTGTGCCCACATATATATCTTACCCGTGTTAGTTACCAATAACATGTTCAAGAGGGATTTATCGAGAATCAAATAAAGTTAAGCATGATAATGATTTTCTTTTTACTTCAATCCAATGGAATGTAAGCTTACAACTACACGTAGGTAAATGCATCTTTGCAAACAAATCATCAAGTAATAACAGAGACACAAATTAGCACAGTAGAAAGAATGCAACAAATCATGTGGAATGCATGACATATACAAGAAGTCATAAACCATTCCATAACAAGAATAACAACAAGAGTCACTCTGATGCGCAACATATCAAAATAACATATCATCCTTATAATGCCGAGTGAGCTTCACATTTGTTTTAAACATTTTCCCGAAATAGCTTCACGCGCATAAGCCATGTTATCTTGTCGTGTGTGCATCACAATGAAGTATTTCCACTTACTTGCACCACGCGCATAAGCCTCCTTATCTCGCCGCATGTACATCAATATGCATACCATCCTTATGCCACCGCATGCGCATCTCATCAGAACACAATAATCAACCGCGCCACACGTGCACTTACGCCTCAATATCACCACAATAACATTACCAATAATACAACAAGATATAGCCCATGACTTAACAACATTGTGTACAATAGTCATAATAATAATACAAGGGTGCAAGGAATGAACAACAATAAGAGTGTCTCAAGCAACAAACAAGTTCCAATTTAAGGAATATTAATGGCCTAAGGTCTAATCAGGTCAATTACTGCACATACGCCTATGTACATATCGTTCCACATAACACAAATAATGCAACTAGAACAAATCCTAAGGGAAATTCCCCCACACAAAGTTAGGCAAGATACTTATCTCAAATAAACTAAATCAACACTCTAAGAAGCCCTTCCCACGTAAATCAACCTCCGGACGACTCGAATCTAGCCAAAATAACTTCTTATCATAAGTAAAACCCATAGGAAACAATCACGAAAAATAAAGGTTTGATCTTTAACAAAAATCAAAAAGTCAACACAAAAAGTCAATCCTGGGCTCGCACTTCGGAACCCGAAAAAACATATAAATTTCGAACACCCATTCCAATACGTGTCCAAATGTATGTGTTTCATCCAAATCCGACCTTAAATCGACCCTCAAATAATCAAATTATGTATTAGAAACGTTTTTACTAAAATGCCCAATTTCTTCTATTTGATTCGTCAAGAAATCGCTAATATAAAGTTGGAATCATGAAATATAAATAAATCTGAGCAAACAATACTTACCCCATTCAAAGTTATGAAAATCCCCTCCAAAATAACCCAAATCCGAGCTCCAAAACCTTGTGAGAAAAATTGACTAAATTTTGGAACAGGTAACAAAAGTGTAATAGTTTTTTCTTGCTCGAATCAGATTCTAGATGACCCCTAAACTCACATTTGATAAGCCCAGCATAATCCTTGCGCGATTACACCTAAGATAGCCTTTTGAATAATAAAATTTGACCTTACAATGAGGGAGATATGATGGTTTGAAATTTCAGGGACATAAACCGGTCTTTTCGGAATTGTTTACACCAGACAAAATCAGCAACGACAAAAACATTATTTTAGCACCCAAAACTTATTCAGAACCTCCCAGGCATAAATCATATATGAAAGTCAACCATAAAACACGCTACGAACCTACTCGCGCACTAAAAATACTGAAAAGAGGTTGTCTTGACCGGATATTAACCATGGTCAAACTCCAAATTTTTAACTTAACTAGTCTCTCAACCAAATATCCAAAACACACCCAAACACCTCGGGACCCCATTCAATCATACCAAAAAGTACAAATACATTTTACAAACTTATCCAAAGGCTCAAAACACCCACGGGAACATCAAAACAATGAATCGATGCTTAAACCAAATAGAAAATCTTATAAGTTGTTAAATCTTTATTTCGTCAAAAGAGTGTCCGAATCACACTTACAGACTTCGGATTACTTCAAAACATAATATACAAGTTCAATTAAACTATATATACCTATTCAAAGTCTCAGAACACCAATTGGAGTCCAATAAAATCAAAGTCAACTATTTGTCAAACTTATGAACTCCTAAGTTCTTCAAATTGCCAACAAATAGTGTCGAATCCTTCTAGGAACCTCCAAAACCTAATACGTACAAGTACAATGTCAATATACGATCCTATCGGAACCATAAAAACTCGATTCTGAATATTTATACCTAAAAGTCAAACTTTGGTCAACTCTTCCCACTTAAACTTCCAAATCGAGAGTCATTCTTCCAAATCAATACCGAACAACTCGAAAACTAAAACCAATGATACACGCAAGTCATAATACATCATATAAAGCTACTCAAAGTCTCAAACCACCAAACGGAACGCTAAACCACACACATAATAATGGGCGATCCCACGCCACCTTAGAGCCAATCTCGACTGAAGATTCTTCCTTTAACCTTAATTAATAAGACTTAGAACCAAATTTCAACATCCAGGACTACTTCTAAGATCCGATTCTCGCATACACACACTGTATCAATCACAACCAGCTGCAACAAATTATAAATATATTCAATAGATATAACCATACATGTAGCCCATCGCTCGTATGCCCACAACAATATCTCTGACCACAAAAGCTGCCCATTACTAAATCTAGTACTAGTAACAAGCCTCATATCAAATAAAACCTTGTTCCAAACCTTAGTACTCTGCCAATGATGAATGAAACATGTAGAAACTCGTAACTACTCACCCAATCAACAAGCCGTAGAGTTCTCTCGCTCAAAGTGAACCATTACCAAACTCTAAGCTGATTAATTACATTCTTATCCAAACATACCTTATCAATGTCCGATTGAACTAATTCCAGGTCTAATGATCTCATCTCATCTAATATAGCTATTTGACCGACAATCCTTGCCAAATTCCACCTAATCACACACGATGCAATTCGTGCCTCCAACAAGCAACAACTTGAATATAACTAGAGATAGAAGGAGAGCAAAATAAGAGAACCACCCAAAACATTCAACAAATACAACCACAATCACAATGCTATGACCCTTCTCATATGGGAGAAGCAAAACACACAAAGCGAGCACAAATATCATATCTCAACATAACTCTGTTGCAGCGCATGACCCAATCCAAGTATACTGATCCATATGCAATACAGATCGAGCCATAATGCTCACAATCAATAACCATATGTGTACCAATAGAAAACACGCGAAATGTATGACCAGAACCATAGAGAAAAAGATAGCACAATATACCCTATACAGAAAAACCATAATCAAGACACAATAAATAATTTAGTACCCCAAGAGCCATCTCGCTCGAATCTTACCACAAGGCCTAAACGGAATCACATGAGGCGTATAAAAAGACAAGTCATCTTACAATTTGCCGTAACATAAGAGAGAAACACATGGAACAAACCAAAACATGAATAAGATCAACTATAGCCACTGACACACCCCTCAACCATAGTAGTGCTGTAAACAAAACTCGATCTGATGCAGAATACACATTCTCATTAGGCCTACCAATGGGCCCCCAAATCAATTCCAATCATCCTAAAATTGGTAAATAGCCTTCCAAGGGTCTGTAGTAACCTATCCATAGCACATACCATTAGCTGACTAGATCATAACACATCTTTGCAGTCCGCAACCAAGGAATAGTCTACCTCAAAGAACATCTAGTCCCTAAACCTTGAGAATACATATATCTCCATATATGATCCTGACTCCACCACCCAAATAACTGACACATTTCTCATCCACCATCATCTAAAGAAACTACTCACATAAATTTCCTGCGCCATGTAGAAAAGCCCGAACATCAACAGTTAACATCTAGGCGATTACCGTAATACTAGTCGAGGACTCACAAGCTAAAAACACAAGGTGTCTCCTAATATACACAACCTTCTCAAGCGATACCAAGTGGTACTAACATCCTCTACGCATCTTAAATCTACCATGACGTCTAGAACTCGTGACCTTACTTTCTAAAACTGAATCGTAACATCGCCCATGAAATCCCAATCCAACACGACGCACCTCCTCTATCACGCTATCATATGAAAAACACGAGGATCCTATTCTAAACTCTGAATCACAAGTAAGATAGACATCTCATTAACCAAAAACCTTCAACTAACTTAATCTCGTAGAACAAAATCATGACACGTAACGGATTCCCCATGTGTATGGAGCACATCAACCGAAAGTTGTGGCCAAACCATTTCCAACTCTACGAGACCCATTTGCATATAACCAAGCCTATTAGAAATAAATGCCTCTAAATCCACCGTGTCTCGTAGACTACTATAACCAAGAGTACCTCGTCTTGAAAATGCTTGCACTGAAGAACCCTTTAATGAATCTGAAGATGTTTCTTTCACCTTTCGAATATCGTAATATATAATCAACAATGATATAGAATACCACAATTCTCAGCACCATCCAATGCAATCCCCAAGTCCTAACCAAACGCAAATCCAAAAATCCTTAAATAGCATATATGAGTCTGGAACCCATTAGAACCTTCTCGAAAGTCATTTACCTTACTCTAAATCAGCCTTGACGAAATCTTTCTCAAATCATAGCTAATTCGCAAGCACATCCAATTCAAAAAACTAATATAACACATGACCATGAAATCCGATCAGTGATAGAAGACTCCCCCCACTTAGCTCGAAGTAACATAACACACCATTTGTAACTCGCAGTACCCTTTCTTTCGTTTTTGCCCCAGACTCGCACCATGAATCAGATGAATACTTAATAAACGCATGTAACGCTAGTCATAAAATACTCCAAAGACTCTTCCAAGTACATACTCATCCTCGTGACAGTTGCGCGGACTTCTTCAAGCCCTCTAAAATGGTAGTATATGCATTCCGCTTAATAGAAGCCTCATACGAATCACACAACCTCAAGTCTCCTCGTAGGATACAACCCACCTACTTAGCCTCCGATGACATCTCTCTGTGGCACAACTACAATCATAAACACTATGCAATCAATCCTTCTGAATCCGTACTCATCAACCAGATAAAATAATTCACTTCACTCTATAAATGATCAACTAAAAGATCTACCAACACATATACATCTGAGCCTGGACAACACCTCGAGACGATGATAAAGCATCCATATCCCCTCCTAGTTCGTCCACAACATCACAAGTCATCAATGCATACATATACCGAGCGCGCAAGATCACGTATGAGTGGTTAGGAAGAAATCGAGGATAAATGCTTCAATCTGAAATAAGGCCGCACAATCGGGAAAGAAAGAAGGGAAGTTTCCTAGATGCCCTATCGCCTTTTGAAGATACGTATGGACGTCATCATACTGATCCGAAAGATTCTACTAGACACTTGCTCATGACTCGTAGAACATATGAACCTACAGCTCTGATACCAACTTGTCACGATCTAAAATCCCACTTTAAGGATCGTGATTTCACCTAGTCTCTAAAACTGGTAAGCCGATCACTTACAAGTCTTAAATCCCTAAGACTAGGTAGTACAGAGTCACGATATCTAACAAAATACATGAAAATATCACAAAAAATACAATATTGTTCGGTTAGAGAATTGACAGTATAAATGTAAGGACAGAACTGCAAGGGACTGCGACGTATAAAACAACTCTACCTTGAATCCTTGCAATCAAATAAGCTCTCATAACTTGGGTTCGCTACCTCCAACACATGGATCTGCACAAAAATGTGTGAAAGTATAGTATGAGTACACCACAGTCAGTATCTAGTAAGTATTGAGACTAACATTGGTAGAGTAGTGACGAGGTTCAAGTCAAGACACTCACTAGTCAAATAAAATAAAATAAAATTTCAAAGACCGACAATAAGAAGAATAACATAAGGCAATAACTGAATCACATCAACATAAGTGAAAACAATTTAGAATAAATATAGGTCCACTAACGACGATAAGTCATCAAATTGAATCATACACATATAGCACCTTGGGCCAACATTATTAATAACCCTCTCACGATAAAGACCTCGTGCCATAAGATAAGTCACACCCACATGGAAAATACCTCATGGTACAACAGAAGTCACACTCACACGGCAACGACTTCATGCCACAATATACGTCATACTCGTACGACAAAGACCTCGTGCCCCCGCGTATATCTGTAACGATCCGACTAGTCATTTTGATCATTTGCATTCAGTTCGGTGGTTTGAGGTAACGAATAGCATCACATCGTGTATTATGACTTGTTCGTACTATTGGTTTTTTTTCCCTTTTTGAGTGGTTCGAGATTGCGTTGGATGAATGATTCTCACTTTAGAAGCATTAAGTTGAAAGAGTGAACCAAGTTTGACCTTTTGCATATTCGATCTCGGACTGGAGTTTAGATGGTTCCATCCGGTTCGTACGGTAATTTTGGACTTGGGTGTATGCCCGATATAGAATTCGGAAGTCACTAGGTTGATTTGATTTGTTATACCGAAAGTTGGCAATTTAATGGTTTAAAATTTTCCTAAGTTTGACCATGGTTTGACTTTATGAATATCGGGTTCAGATTTTTGTTTTGGGACTTAGAATAGGTCAGTTTTTCTATGTGGAACTTGTATGAAAATTTGGTATTATTTGGAGTTGGTTTGATATGATTCAGACGATTGGTTGCAATTCTAGAAGTTATTGAAGTTCATTGTGATTTTCATGCGTTTTGGTGCCCAATTTGTGGTTTCGGATGTTATTTTATTATTTTGATCATGTAAGCGAGTTCATATAATGTTTTTATACTTCTGTGAATGTTTGGTGTGGAGCTCTGAGGGCTCCGTTGAGTTTCAGATTGGTTTTGTTAGAGTTATGTGTGCTGGTGCTGGTTCCATCCCATTTGCAATGTTTTGGTCGCAAATGTGACAACCGCATTTCTAAGATCATTCTCGCTTTTATGAATCTGGTTTGCTTGGGAAGGACCTTGCATTTGCAATGATTGTATCGCAATTGCAGAGACTGGAGGCTCGCTTTTGTTGCATTAAAGTCATTTTTGCGACGAGCCACTATGGGAAACATGTTCGCCTTTGCGAAGTTTATTGTTGCAAATGTGACATTAGCAGGTCTGGTTAGGATCACTTTTGTGATCTTTTTTCCGCAAACGTAGGGTTCGCATTTGCGAATCCCAGGTCGCAAATGCGACAACTGCATGTTGTTTATAGCTAAGTATTTCGGGACTTGACTTCATTTTGTCATACTTTGAACCCTGGGCTCGGTGGAAGGTGATATTGGGGAGTGATTTTCATACCAAACTATTGGGTAACTGATTTTAATCATTTTCAATTGTATTACATGATTATTTATGAGATTTATCATCAAATTCAAGGTTTTTGAAGGGACATTTTAGGAATTTTTGTCTATGATTTGAAAAATAAATATTTGAGATTTGAGAGTCAAATTGGACTCGAAATTTAAAACAAACAACATATATGAACTTGTGGGGCTATGGGTAGTCGAGACCTACCTTTCGACTCGGGACTTTATCGGGATGGCCCGAGGATGACTTTTGTTGACTTTCCGGGAATTGTATAAAGATCAAAGCTTTAATAATTGTAATTGGTTTCTCTTGCATATTTTAATATTATTAAATAGTTTTTAGCTTGATTTGAGCCGAGCGGAGGTGAATTTTAAAGGAAAAGCAATTTTGAGTATTGATTTAGCCTAATTGAGGTATGTATCTTGCTTCACTTTGTGTGGGGGAAACTACCCCTAAAGATTTGGGTTGATTGTACTATTTGAATTATGTGGAAGACGTGTACACAAGGTAACGAGTGTGTACACAGGCTTATATATGGTATTTCACCGGTTTAGACTCTTAGGCTTTTTTCATGCATTAAATTGAAGTTGTTAGCACATGTTCTACCTTTTATTGTCAAGTCTACTCTTACACACTTTAATTTTTAATTGCAATTAATGTTTGAATTCATGCTTTTATCCGTTACATGCCCTGTTAATTGATTCTTTATAATCATGTCTTTATTTATAAACTGTCATCACTTGCTATTTGATTTTTTGTGAAAGATCATACAATTATTTTATCCGCTTTGTGACTTTCTTTATTTAGCTCCTTTATTGCGTTTAATTTTATGATACATCGTAGCTGGTTGTAGTTTGTTCGTTTAATTCATATTATTTGGGATTTCAAAGTGTTGGATATTCTCCGTTGTATTGGTGATTCTTTAATGTTCCGTACGTTTCATCTTCTTTTGTGCTGATATTTTGTAAATATTGGTGTTGAGTTGTTTTTGTTGATAATTTGATATTGTTGGGATCAGGTTGCACACCTCAACGGAATATGGAAAGATATGATATGGAGAGATAAGGACGGATTATATGATATAGGTGGGATCGGGTTGCACATTACAACAGATTGATATGTTGTAATTTCTTGTGAGAGTAAAATTATCCTCGGTTGTGGTTCTCATGGTACATTCTATGTTGGAACGGTTTATTGGTTGAACGGTTATTATTTTTCCTTAAATTATTTCACTTGTATTTTTTTATCGTATTTGGTTGACCGTTGTTCTTCTAGCATTAGACGATAATGACTTCTTGTGTGAGTTTTGCATTCTACGTGATTTGTTGTGTTACTTCAATGTGCCAATATGTGCCTCTGTTGTTACTTGGTGAATTGATTGCCAAGATGAATTTATTGTGGGGAGTCCTCATCTCATTTTCTGTTGAGTTATTAGTAACATTATAGTTTTAAATAGAGAAATTATCAACATGCTTTACTTTATGTGACTCTTAAGATAAAATTCGTCATCTCACTCGGTACATTACTGTATTTAGATTGTTATCATGCCTACTTTAAATGGTTCTCAAATAAAACTCATTACCCATTTGATGTTTTACTTTACTTAAAATTGTTACCATGTTTTACTTTAACAAATTCTATATTTAATTCGTTAATTTATCTGATATTTTACTTTGTTTAAAAACGTTATTTTCCTTTACCTTATTGATTACTAAATAAACCAATTTGATACTCTATTTTGTATAAAATGTACTTCATTATATTTTATTTGATTTCTAAAATAAAATCATTATCTCATTTGACGCCTTACCTTATTCAATATTTGTTATTATAACTTATTGTATTTAAATAAATCTTTCGAATATTTATTTGATATTTGACATAGTACAATGCACACGGTAGAACGAGGACTTTTCCATATGAAGGTGATTGTTATTGTGGTCACGAGGTGCCAAACGTGTAAGATTTGAAATTGTGGTTACGAGGTGTGGTGCCTCAGGGTAATTCTTGTTGTAAGTCATGTGTTGGGAATGATTTGATCCTTTGAATTGTCATTTGTTTCCTTAATTGAGTTCATCCATATTTCATATGTGTTCTTAATATGTTGATGCTTCACTACCTCTTTACTGCTTGTTGCCAATTGTGTTTCTATCATTTCTTTTTTGGTTTTATATTAATAATCTCTATACTATCATTGATGTTCTTTACATTGTTAGATTTATGTTAATATCTTGCACAGATTTTATGTCTAGTGAGTGCCTCGACTTACCTCATCACTACTCCACCGAGGTTAGTCTTGATACATACCGGGCACCGCTGTGGTGTACTCATGCAATGCTTCTGCACATTTTTGTGTAGCTCCAAGTACTTCTGATCATGTTGATTTGGGTAGTTGTGTCTGCGCAGCTGGAGACTTCAAGGTATTCCTGCTTGATGTTCGCAGGCCCCTGAGTCAGCTTCTATTGTCATTCATTTCCACCTTTTGCTAATATTTCAGTACAATGATGTACTTAATATTCCTAGTTACTCTTAGAAAAGCTTATGACTTGTACTACCGGCTTTGCGATTGTATGAGTGATGTTGGTTCAGCTATGTTATTTTAGTTATTAACTAATGTTTAGCAGTAAGTTGGTTAAAATCTGTTTATTCTCAACACGTGTTAGGCTAACCTAGTCCTAGAGACTAGGTGCCATCACGATACCTAAGGTGGGATTTTGGGGTCGTGACAATTAGGTATCATATCTCTAAGTTCATAGGTTCTACAAGTCCTAAGCAAGTTTAGTAGAGTCTTGCGAATCGGTACACAGACGTCTATACTTATCTTCGAAAGGCTACAGAACTATTAGGAAATTTGACTTCTTTCATTCCTTATTGTATGACATTGATTCAACTTCAAGCGTATATCTTATATTCATTTGCATCCACTAGTGTATGATATTGCGCACTCGGCATGAGCTATGCACCGATGGTTTGTAATGTTATGGATGGGCTACGAAGGGGGAAATGATGCTCGATCATTGTCTTAATGTTTTGTCCAAACTGAGGATGGGGACGTGTTGGTATATCTTCAGTTGTTTGAGTGTGGGATACATCAGGTTCTAGTATCTGGTTGGTGAGTGTGAGCTTGGAAGGACTTAATTTGTTGCCTATACGTCGTGATCATGGTAGGATCAAGAGATGGATGTTGATTTGAGGATAAATGGTGGTATTAGAGACTATGTGGTTCGTATTGGACTTATACTCAGTGAAAGGTACACATTAGCATTCAAGGCACTTGAGGAAGCGGGTTTGACTTTCACGAGGATAGACATGTGCTTAGTAGATTATTTGAGGTATCTTATGATTGGATTTTTACGAGCTATGAAGGTTGGTATTGTGGATCATCAAATATTATACGGCTTCGTGCCAAGTGGGGGAGTCTACCATTAACGATCTGATTGCAGTGTCATATGTTATATTACTTTGGCCTGAGTTGTATATGTGGTATTGAAGGGTTCCCTAGAATTAAATATGGATAAGGTATGAGATTTTCATGGGTTGGTTCTTGGACATGCGATATTTCTATATCACTATTAATTTTTACATTTTAATATGAGATAGGTTAGAGAACCAACTTCGGATTCACATAAGGTATCTTCAGAGTGGGTATCTCGATTGTGGATATATTGGATGCTTTAGAGGAAATACCGTGATTTATGGGCTTTTGAGCTGCGTGGTTTGTGCTAGAATCTCTTGTAGTGAGCTTTGGTTTGGGATCATAGTGTACCGACAAGGAGAAGTGTTACCCTGAAGAAAGTCGAGGGGGATTCGAAGAAATGGGTTAGCTCGGTGGTGTTGGGTCAGCATAGCAATAAAGGTAATTGGTTCTTTTGGGGTGTTCATGTTTTACCTATGTTTTGTGGAAGTACTCTTGGGTTTGACGATTTGCGGGACTCGATTGAGTTGGAGAGATTAAGTTCTAATGGCTTAGTTATCTGCGGATGGGTCTCGGAGAGTTCTCGATGGTGTTGACCACAGCTTGAACTGGCTATCTGCTACTGGAATAAGAAATATGTTACGCATTAAGGTTTTCTCCTGGATGGGTTCATGAGTCCCAGATGGTATGGGTGATTTTAGAAGTCAAGAGAATGCTGGAACTATTGGATATCACATGAGAAAAGAGTGCATTTTAGGAGGCACCTTGTGTTTTGACTTGCGGATGCTTGACTAGTATTAAGGTGATTTCCTGGTTTTGGGCTTTTGAGGTTCAGGTTTTGCTATGTGGTATGGAAGATCTATATGGGTATTTTCGTAAGATGATGGAGTATGAGTGATGTGTTAGCCATTTGAGTAGTGGAGTTGAGATCAGGTATGGAAATTTTGGTATTCATGAGGTGTAGGGGCTGGATGTTCTCATAGGCATGCTATTCCTTGATTGCAGATTATGAAGAGATGTTGAAGATTGGATAACTGATTGTATGTGTTATTTATAGGTTACTATGGACTTTTGGAAGGTTATTTACCTGTTTGGGGATGATCAGAATTGGTTTGGGGGATATTTATAAGCCTAATGAGAGTGTGTATTCTTTATCAATTCAGATTAGGTTACTCTTACGTAATTGCTATCGTGGGTATATTACCAGGCATAATGGATATTATTCGTGCCTGAGTCTATATTATGTGTTTCTCTCTTATGCTATGGTGGGTTGTGAGGTTATATGATTATTCGCACGCATATTGTAATCCCATTCAGGTCTTATGGTGATATGTACGAGATGGCCCTCATGATGTTGATTTGCTTATTGCAAGTACTTGCTTCTCTCCGTATTGTATTATTCCTATTCATTTTTCCACGATTACGTTTGTGCACTCTATCGTGCTTGATGTTGGCATACATGTGATGAGTGAGCCTGAGCATTTGGCTCGATGGGTATCCCTATATGGATTAATATATTTGGGATCGGGTTGCGCGCCGCAACGGAGTTATGTGGGATACCATTCCTTATGTTTATTTCATATTTTATTTTCACTTTGTGGGATGAGTTAATGAAATTATACTTTTATTGCTATATCTATTGTACTTGTTAGATAGCCCTCGTACCTCTCTTTCTTTCTATTTTTTGGGCATATCCGAATTATTGCTTGTTTAGTTTATGGACCGTATTGTGTGAGAATCGATGTGGTTTTGGTGTGACTGGTTAGTTGGGCTGCTTGTATTGACTGAGATGAGGTTTTTAGACCCGATATTTGCACTATCATATCGGGATGAGGAGTGTTATGAAGAATATACCATATTTTCGCTCAAAATTGGGCAATGTTCCTTGTCGTATGAGAGAGCTTCTTGACTTGTTGATTTCATGGGTGGTTATGAGTTTTTGCATGTTTATTGTATCACTAACAGTGTTGCGAAGGTCCAGAATGAGGTTTTATTTAACTTGAAGTGTATTACTGGCACAAAGATTGTTATTGGGCTGCTATGGTGGCTGGAAGTTATTTCCACGGGCATATCAGTTATGGGGAATATCATGTGATTATACCTTGGGTTAAGGTTGTGGCTTCATTCAGCTTGTTCAGGTTTATACAATGTATTTATGCAAGATTCTGGTCTTATGAAGAGTTTCAGATGTTGAGGCTTGTGTTCTAAGGTTAATGGGCTAGGATGAAGTAAGAACTTTAGTTAAGTTGTGTTGTCAGTCTTACATGGATTGGGGTAATGTGGGATCACCCACGGGTATATGTATGGTGATCTCATGCAGTGATATGATAGCTTTTGAACAACTCCTGGCACGTTCGAGGGCAAACGTGTGTTTAAGTGGGGGAGAATGTAACGACCCGACCAGTTGTTTTGAGCATTTGCATTCAGTTCGGCGGTTTGAGCTCACGAATAGCTTCAAATGTTATTATGAATTGTACGTATCGTTTGTTTTGATTTTCAAGTGGTTCAGGATTGATCTGGATGAATGATTCTCATTTTTAAAGCTTTAAGTTGGAAAAGTGGACCAAGTTTGACTTTTGCGTATTTGATCTCTAATCAGAGTTTTGATGGTTCCATCGGGTTTGTACTGTGATTTTGGACATGGGCGTATGCTCGAAATTGAATTCGGGAGTCCCTAGGTTGTTTTGACTTGTTATGCTGAAAGTTGGAAATTTAAAGATTTAGAATTTTCCTATGTTTGACCATGGTTTAACTTTATGGCTATCTTGTTCGAATTTAAGTTTTGGGACTTGAAATATGTCCGTTTTGCTATTTGGAACGTGTCTGCAAAATTTGGTATCATTTGCAGTTAGCTTGATATGATTCACACATTTGGTTGCAATACTGGAAGTTCTTCACGTTCATTGTGATTTTCATGCGGTTTGGTGTCCGATTTGTAGTTCTAGATGTTATTTTGGTGTTTTGATCAAGTGAGTGAGTTCGTATGATATTTATAAACATGTGTGAATGTTTGGTGTGGATCCCTGAGTGCTCGGGTGAGTTTCGAATTGGTTTTGTTGGAACTTTGTGTACAACTGCTGGTTCCATCGCATTTGCGATGTTTTGGTCGCGAATACGACAACCGCATTTGCAAGGTCATTCTCTCTTTTGCAAATCTGGGCTGCTGGGGTTGGGACCTCATATTTGCAAGGGTTATATTACAATTGCGGTTATTGTCGCAAATGCGACATTAGCCGGTCTAGCTAGGTTCGCTTTTGCGATCCTTTTTCCGCAATTACAGGGTTCGCATTTGCGAACCCCAGGTCGTAAATGTGACATCTGCAACTTGTTTATAGCTGAATATTTCGGGACTTCACTTCATTTTATCATATTGTGAACACTAGACTCAGTGGGAGGCGATTTTGTTGAGAGATTTTCATACCAAACTATTTGGTAAGTGATTTTAATGAATTTTCAATAATATTACATGGTTATTTATGAGATTTGACATCAAAATCATTGGATTTGAAGGGCAAATTTAGGGATATTTGTCTATGATTTGAAATATATAAATTTGAGATTTGAGAGTCGAATTGGACTCGGAATTGAAAATAAACCACATATATGAACTCATGGGGCTATGGGTAGTCAAAACCTACCCTTCGGCTGGGGTTTCGACCAGGCCAGCCGAGGGTTGACTTTTGGAGAATTGTATAAATATCATAGCTTTATTATTGGAATTGGTTTCTCTTGCATTGTATGATATTAAGAAGTCGTTTTATGCTAGATTTGAGCCGAGCGGAGGTGAATTTTAAAGGAAAAGCAATTTTGAGTATTGATTTGGCCTAATTGAGGTAAGTATCTTGCTTAACTTCGTATGGGGGAAACTACCCCTTAGGATTTGGGTTGATTGTACTATTTGAATTACGTGGAAGACGTGTACACAAGATGACGAGTGTGTAGCACGGGCTTATATGTGATATTTGACCGGTTTATACACTTAGGCTTCTTTTATGCATCAAAACTGAAGTTGTTAGCACATTATTCTACTGTCATCACTTGCTATTTGATGAACTTGCTAAGTTTCATACACTTAGGCTTCTTTCATGAACTTTCATCACTTGCTATTTTATTTTTTGTGAACGATCATATAATTATTTTATCCGCTTTGTGACTTTCTTTATTTAGCTCCTTTATTGCATTTAATTTTATGATGCATCATAGCTGGTTGTAGTTTGTTCGTTTATTTCATATTATTTGGGATTTCGAAGTGTTGGATATTCTCCGTTGTATTGGTGATTCTTTAATATTCCGTACGTTTCATCTTCTTTTGTGTTGATATTTTGTAAATATTGGTGTTGAGTTGTTTTTGTTGATAATTTGATATTGTTGGGATCAGGTTACACACTGCAATGGAATATGGAAAGATATGAAATGGAGAGATAAGGATGGATTATATTATATAGGTGGGATCGGATTGCACATTGCAACAGATTGATATGTTGTAATTGCTTGTGAGAGTAAAATTATCCTCGGTTGTGGTTCTCATGGTACATTCTATGTTTGAACAGTTTATTGGTTAAACGGTTATTGTTTTTCCTTAAATTATTTCACTTGTATTTTTTTATCGTATTTGGTTGACCGTTGTTCTTCTAGTATTAGACGATAATGACTTTTTGTGTGAGTTTTGCATTCTATGTGATTTGTTGTGTTACTTCAATGTGCCAATTTGTGCCTCCGTTGTTACTTGGTAAATTGATTGCCAAGATGAATTTATTGTGGGGAGTCATCATCTCATATTCTGTTGAGTTATTGGTAATATAACAGTTTTAAATAGAGAAATTATCAACATGCTTTACTTTATGTGACTCTTAATATAAAGCTCGTCATCCCACTCAATACTTTACGATATTTAGATTGTTATCATGCCTACTTTAAATGGTTCTCAAATCAAACTCATTACCCATTTGATGTTTTACTTTTCTTAAAATATACCACGCTTTACTTTAACAAATCCTATATTTAATTTATTTATTTATCTAATGTTTTACTTTATTTAAAAATGTTATTTTCCTTTACCTTATTGATTACTAACTAAACCCAATTTGATTCTCTATTTTGTATGAACTGTACTTTATTTGATTTCTAAAACAAACCCATTATCTCATTTGACGCCTTGCCTTATTCAAGAATTGTTATTATGATGTCACGATCCCGAATCCCACCATCAGGACCATGATGGCACCTAACATTGCACTTGCTAGGCAAACCAACGTTAGCAAAATTTATTAACCAGTTTTAAGCAATTCAAATCAAAAGGTTAACAATAACAACTGAATAGTCTATAATAAGGTGATAAAACTACTAAACAACGTAATCTAAATACAATCCCAGAAACTGGAGTCACGAATATATGAGCGTCTAGAGTGCTACAGATAATAGTCTGAATAAACACAATTGTTTGAATCTAAATGAACAACAATGATGAAATAGAAGGGGACTCCGGGGATGCGGAAGTTGTGCAGCTATACCTCAAGTCTCAACAAGTAGTTGGATCCGGGCAATCTCACAATGCGTTGTTTGGATCAACTATGGTATCTGCACAAGAAGGGCATAGTGTAGTATGAATACAACCGACCCCATGTACTCTGTATCTGCCGAGCCTAACCTCGACGAAGTAGTGATAAGTCTAAGGCAGGCCACTTACAACAACATGTACGCAATAATAATAATAATAACAGGAAAACAGGAAATGGAAGTAAAGTAATTAACTCATGAAAATGAACTTGAAATTCAACTACCACAATGCCGAGGCTAATTCAACAATCACAAACAAGTACCACATATGCAATCTGTTGCGGCATGCAGCGCAATCCCACAAAATCATCATCTGTCCATATCATAATCTGTCCTTATTCCAGCATTTCAGTTCATTACCTCTCAATTTCCTTTGCGGCGTGCAACCCGCTCCCCAAACAATTTCAATCATCAACAAAAACAATTCAACAACCAAATTTACAAGAATTTCTACATCAAGAGGGTAAATGTACAAGGCAATAAGGAACCACAACAGAATTAAAGAATCTCTAACAACTCGAAGTCTCAACTTTGCTAATTCATCGGTATCTAACAACTAAACAACTCGCGGAAGTGGAACCACATTATAGGATGCAACAAATACTACAAACCAAAAGAGAAAGTAAAGCATGTGACAATTTACGGTATGCAATTAAAGCAAGTAGAAAAAAAGCATGGAGTCATGGGAGGAATAGACAAATTAAGGAAAAGGAATAATTAAATGACAAATAACAATTATGGCATAGGAGTCAAATAAAGACGTGTAACAATTAAGGGCATGAAGCAAGATATATAATGAAATAATCGAAAACATGAAAATAAATATCCAATCCCCGCATGCTAGATCCCATGACGGCATATATACACTTGTCACCTCGCATATACGCCGTTTTCCCACATAATTCACATAACACATTGTTGAAGAATTCCTAATTCCCTCAAGTCAAGGTTAGACACAACACTTACCTCACTCCGCAACCAAATCAATACTCAATTGCGGCTTTTCCTCTAGAATTAGCCTCCAAACCAATCAAATCTAACCAACTATAGCTCAAATAATTCAAAATAGGTTTTAAAAACTACACACGAGTGAAAAAGATTCAATCTTTAATTATTTGTAAAAAGTCAATAAAAGTCGACCCCGGGCCGCTTGATCAAAACTGATATTCAGATCAAAACCCAATTACCATTCACCCCCGAGCCTGATTATGTGAGTAGTTTCGAAATCCGACCTTAATTTGATGTCTAAATATTAATTTCTCAAAATCCCCAATTTTTACCTAAATCCCTAAATTCTACCATGAAAAAGCAAAGATTAATGGTTAATAATCAATGGGCGTTTATGAAAATGTAAGAAAACAAGTTAAAATCTACTAACCAATAAAGTGGGGATTAAAAATCTCTTCCAAATCGCCTCTAGGCCAAGATCAAACTTGAAAATAAAGAAAAATGAAAAGAATCCGGATTTTTAGATGTTTAAATCATTTGGCGTCAGGTGTTCTTCGCGTCCGCGAAGCACCTGACGCGATCGCTATATATAGCGGCCCAAATGGCATTCGCGTTCGCGAGAAACCATACGTGTTCACGATGGCCTCACCCCCTGGCCTTCCGTTCGCGCGCCTAGGCTCACGTTCGCGTAGAGTATTGCCTGACTATCCTAGAATCCCATAACCCACCATGTTCGCTTGAGACAGGTTGAGTTCGCGAAGGGTAATCCCTCAACTACTTCGCATTTGTGACCGCATCCTCGCATTCGCGTAGAAGGAATCCACCCCCATACTAGTAGATTCGCGATCGCGATTTACAAAACACCAGCAAATAGCTAAAACCAGCAACACTAATTCCAAAACTGATTTGTAGCCTATCCAAAACTCACCCAAACCCCTCGGGCTCCAAACCAAACATGAATACAAGTGGAATAACATCATACAAACTCGCTCGCGCGATTATAACACCTAGAACTATGAATTAGATATCAAACTGCATAAAAATTTCAGAGAAACTCAAGAACTTCCAAATTCAAAACCGAGCATCTGAATCCTATCAAATCAACTCTGTTTCGAACCAAATTTTGCAGACAAATTTGAATAGTAAAATGAACCTATAACAAGTTTTAGAATGAAAATCCAAACCCGGTAGCTATAAAGTCAACTTACGGTCCAACTTAGGAAATCATTAAATCCTCAAGATACTAGATTTCGACAAATCAAGTCAAAATCAAGATTAGGGACTTTCAGATTTAATTCTGGGATACGTCCAAGTCCAAAATCACAATACGGACCCACTAGGATTTTTAAAATACCAATCCGAGGTCGTTTACACAAAATGTTTATTGTAGTCAACTCAAGTAATTTTTAAAGCTAAAAATCATGTTTTCTTCATATTTTGACATAAAATCTTAAAGCTAAGACTGCCACGTAGCTACCTCGATCGGCTGACCTCTCCACTGCACTCTAACAGAAAGATAACTCTTAGACCTCAACTTCCGGACATGCCATGCTAGAATAGCCACCGGCTCCTCCTAATAAGTCAAATCCTTGTCTAATTGGACTAAGCTAAAATCTAATACATAGGACAAATCACTGTGATACTTCGGGATCATGGAAACATGGAACATCAGGTGAACTAGTGATAATCTAGGTGGTAATGCAAGCTTGTAGGCCACCTCACCAACTCTCTCACGGATCTCAAATGGACCAATATACCTAGGGCTCAACTTTTACTTCTTCCCGAACCCATCACACCCTTTATGGGTGAACACCGGAGAAAAACCCACTCTCCAACCATGAATGCAACATCACAAACTCTCAAATTGGCATTACTCTTCTTCCTAGACTGTGTTGTACGAAGCCGATCCTGAATTATCTTTACCTTCTCTAAGGCATCCCAAACCAAATCAGTACCCAACAACCGAGCCTCTCCCGACTCAAACCAACCAACTGGAGAACGACATTGCGTCCCATATAAATCTTGATAAGGAGCCATGTAAATACTCAATTGGTAACTGTTGTTGTAGGCAAACTCCGCAAGCGGCAAGAATTGATCCCAAGAACCCCCAAATTCCACAACACAAACGCGAAGTATATCTTCGGAAATCTGAATGGTTTGCTCGTACTGCCCGTCTGTCTAGGCTGAAATGTTGTACTCAACTCGACCCCGTGTGCCTAACTCACACTGTACGTCCCTCCAAAAATTCAATATGAACTGCGTGCCTCGATCAGAAACAATTGACACTAGCACACCGTGAAGACGAACAATCTCGTGGATATAGATCTCAGCCAGTCGTTCTTAAGAATAGGTAGTCGCCACCGGAATAAAATGCAATGACTTGGTCAACCTATTCACAATGACCCATACTACATCAAATTTCTTCAAAGTCCGTGGGAGCCCAACCATAAAATCCATGGTAATACATTCCCACTTCCACTCGAGAATCTTAAGTCTATGAACCAAACTACCATGTCTCTGATGCTCGTACTTCACCTGCTGGAAATTCAAACGCTGAGACACATACTCAATTATATCTTTATTCATTATTCTCCACCAATAATGCTGCCTCAAATCTTGATACATCTTGGCGACACTCCCATGAATGCAATACCGCGAACTGTGGGACACCTGAAGAATCAACTTACGCAGACAAATCCGACCCTGCATCCGGAACACCCCATCATCTCCAATAGAAACCTTCTTGGAATCACCATGCTGCACCGTGTCCTTAAGGACAAACAAATATGAGTCGTCATATTGACACTCTCTTATGCGCTCATACAAATAAGACCGAGAAATCATGCAAACAAGAACACTGCTAGGCTCCGAAACATCTAACCTCATGAACTGATTGGCCAAAGCCTGAACATCTGATTCTAGCAGTCTCTCACCAACTGGAATATATACAAGGCTACCCATACTCACAACCTTTCTACTCAAGGCGTCAGCCACCACATTGGCCTTCCCAGTATGGTACAAAATAGGGATATCATAGTCTTTTAACAACTCTTTCCACCTCCGCTACCTCAAAATTTGATCCTTTTGCTTGAACAAGTGTTGTAAACTCTAATGTTCTATAAATACCTCGCAAGACACGACGTAGAGGTAATGCCTCCAAATATTCAATGCATGAGCAATAGCTTCCAACTCTATGTCATGAACACGGTAATTCTTCTCATAAACCTTCAACTGCTGAGATGCATATGCAATCACCCTGTCATCCTGCATCAATGCTGCACCAAGCCAATTACACGATGCATCACAATACACGGTGTAGGATCCTAAACCTGTAGGCAACACTAACACCACAGTTGTAGTCAAAGCAGTCTTGAGCTTCTGAAAGCTCAACTGACACTCGTCAGACCACTTGAATGGGGCACACTTCTGGGTCAATCTAGTCAATGGGCAACAATAGACGAAAACCAATCCACGAACCGGTGATATAACCTGCCAAACCTAGGAAGCTCCGAATCTCTATAGTTGAAGTATGTCTAGGTAAGTTCTAAACTGCCTCAATCTTCTTAGGATCCATATTTATACCCTCAGAAGATACAACATGGCCTAGAAAGGCAACTGAATCTAACCAAAACTCACAATTTGAAAACTTGGCATATAACTGACTAACTCTCAAGATCTGAAGTACAATTCGAAGATGCTACTCATGCTCCTCCCGACTGCGGAAGTATACTAAAATATCATCAATGAAGGCGTTCACAAAAGAATCTAGATAGAGCTTAAAAACACGGTTCATCAAATTCATAAATGTTGCTGGGGCATTTGTCAAGCCAAATGATATCACTACCCTCGTCAACTGATGGTATCCATATCTCAAATTAATCTTTAAAAATACTTTGGCACCCAAATGATGATCAAATAATCCATCATTCCTCGGAAAAGGCTACTTGTTATGGTAGTGAGTTTGTTCAACTATCGATAATCAATACACATCCTCATCGCACCATCCTTCTTCTTCACGACAACACTGGTGCACCCCAGGGCGAGAGACTAGGTCTAATGAATCTTTTATCAAGCAAATTCTGCAATTGCTCCTTCAGTTCCTTCAACTCAATGGGGGCCATATGGTATGGTGGAATAGAAATGGGTTCAGTCCCCGGAGCCAAGTCAATACAAAAGTCGATATCTCTGTCGGGGGGCATTCCCGACAGATCTTCTAGAAACACCTTGGGAAACTCATGCACAACTGGTCCTGAATCCATGGAAGGAAACTCCGCACTAGAATCAAGAATATAGGCCAAATATTCTAGACATCCTTTCTCGACCATATTCCAAGCCTTTATATTAGAAATAACCTTGCTATTAGAACGGCCACGAGTCCCTCTCCAATCTAATTGAGGCAACCCCAGCATGGCTAAGGTCACCGTCTTGGTGTGATAGTCCAATAGGGCATCATAAGGCGACAACCAATCCATGCCACAAATGACATCGAAGTCCACCATACGAAGAAATATAAGATCTACACTAGTCTCATGGCACCCGATAGACACCACACACGAGAGATAAACACAATCTACAACAATAGAATTTCCCACAAGCGTGGACACATATATAGGATCACACAAAGAATCACGAGGCATAATCAGATATGAAGCAAAATATGATGACACGTAGGAATAAGTAGAGCCCAGATCAAATAGAACTTAAGCATCTCTATGGAAAACTGGAACAATACCTATGATGATGACGTCAGATGACTCTACCTTAGGTCTAGTTGGAAAAATATAAAAATGGGACTGGGCTCCACCACTCTGACCTCCGCCCCTCGGGAAACCTCTAGTCGGCTAGCCTTCACCTCTAATGGCTTGACCTCTATCTCTAGCAGCCTGACCCATGAGAACCGCGACCGCCCGAAGCCGGATACTTGAAGAGCTGACTAAATCTGCCTGGGATGATGTCCTCTACCAAAAGAAACTCCGCATCTATATGAGGCATCACTGAATCCACCAAAATGATACGGCCTTTTCTCAGATACCGCCCATCTATCCTGACCGCGAACCAACTCGATCCCTCTACCAATCTCTACAGTCCCCCGTCTCCTTGGTCATCCAAAGCCTGATGTCGAAGGTAAGACCATCTATAAACCTCTTCACCCTCTCTCTGTCAGCGGGAATAAAGATAGTTGCATGACGAACTAGGTCCACAGATCTTGTCTAATACTGGGTGACACTCATTCCACCTTACTGAAGGCGCTCGAATTGCCTATGGTACTACTCTCTCAAAGTGAAATGAATAAACTTCTCCAGAAATAGTTGTGAAAATTAATCCCAGGTAAGTTAAGGTGAACCATCTGGTCTGGTCCACTCAAAATCCTGCCACCACTTCTTGGCAGAACTCGTCATCTAAAACATTGCAAAGTTGACCCCATTGGTCTCAATAATACCCATGTTGTGCAACACCTCATGGCAGCGGTCCGAGTAATTTTGTGGGTCCTTTAGAAGGTGCAACACTAAAATGAACAGGGAAGAGCTTGGTGAACTTATCCAATCTCATCATTCCTCATAAGACATCGCAGGCCTCTCCCCCGTCTGTGTAGCAACAACGGGCTGAACTACCCCAACTATTGGAGTTGCCGAAGTCTGGTATAGGGGATCCATATGCTCCGGAGTGTGAGTGGGGGGAGTCTGTGCTTCTCCCATAGCCTGATAGATGACTGGTGCCACAGTAAATACCCCAGTCCGAGCCATACTCTCCATGAGTCCAACTAAGTAAACTAGAGCGTCCTGAAGTACGGGAGTGGCAATAAATCCCTCTGGGACCTGAGTGGGTCTGACTGGTGAGGTCTAAACTCGAACCTCCACCTTGTGATCAATATAAGGCTCCACAATGGGTGTTGTTGCTCGTGCTCTAGGCTAAACTCTGCCTCTGCATTGGCCCCGGTCCGTACCGCTGGTAGTGGCTGCAAGAGGTGGCTCTAGTTGGTGCCTGACTGTAGACGTTGTGCGATTTCTCACCATCTGTGAGAGAATAAGAGTAGATTGGTTCAAACATCAAAAATGGAAATAAGTCGCACGATATAGAAAGAAAGAACTGGAATTTTCCTAAAGCATTATAGCCTCTAGAATATAATTACAGACATCTTCGTACCATTTCTCTAGACTCTATTAAGCTTGCTCATGACTCATGAGACATAGGCAACCTAGTTCTCTGATACCAACTTGTCACGACCCAGAATCCCACCTTTGGGATCGTGATGGCGCCTACCATTTCACTTGCTAGGCAAGCCAATGTTAGCTAAATTTATTAAACAATTTTAAGCAATTCAAATCAAAATGTTAACAATAACAACTGAATAGTCTAATATATGGTGATAAAACTACTGAACATCTTTATCTAAATGTAATCCCAGAAACTAGAGTCACGAATACATGAACGTCTAGAGTGCTACCGATAATAGTTTGAATAAACACAAATGTTCAAATCTAAATGAACAAGAATGAGGAAATAGAAGGGGACTTCAGGGTTGTGGACGTTGTGCGACTATACCTCAAGTCTTCACAAGTAGATGGATCAGGGAAATCTCACTATGCGCTACGAGGATCAACTCCGGAATCTGCACAAGAAGTGTAGAGTGTAGTATGAGTACAACCGATCCCATGTACTCCGTAAGTGTCGAGCCTAACCTCGACGAAGTAGTGACGAGGCTAAGGCGGGCCACTTACAATAATAATAATAATAATAATAATAATAATAATAATAATAATAATAATAATAATAATAATAATAATAATAATAATAATAATAGTAATAATAATAATAATAATAATAATAATAATAATAATAATAATAATAATAAATGGAAGTAAAGAAATTAACTCATGAAAACGAACTCGAAATTCAACTACCAAAGAGCCTAGAAATAACAAGACTCGTAGCCTCAAATCACAATGTTGAGGGTAATTCAACAATCACAAACAAGTGCCACATATGCAATCCATTGCAGCGGGAAACCTGATCCCACCAAATCATCATCTGTCCATATCATAATCCATTCTTATTCCACCGTTTCAGTTCATTACCTTTGAATTTTCGTTGTGGTGTGCAATCCGATCCCCAAACAATTTCAATCATCAACATAAACAATTCAACAACCAAATTTACATGAATTTCTACCTCAAGAGGGTAAATATACAAGGCAATAAGGAACCACAAAATAATTAAAGAATCTCTAACAACTCGAAGTGTCAACTTAACCAATTCATCAGTATCTAACAGCTAAACAACTCACGCAAGTGAAACCACATATAGGATGCAACAAATACTACAAATCAAAAGAGACAATTAAAGTATGTGGAAATCTAAGGTGTGCAACTAAATCAAGTAGTAAATACTCATGGAGTCATGGGAGGAACGGACAAATTAAGGCAAAGGAATAATTAAATGACAAGTAACAATTATAGCATAGGAGTCAAATAAAGGCATGTAACAATTAAGGCATGAAGTAATATATATCATGAAATAATTGAAAACATGAAAATAAATATCCAATCCCCGCATGTTAGTTGCCATGCCGGCATATATACACTCGTCACCTCACACATACACCGTTTTCACACATAATTCACATAACACATAGTTCAAGAATTCCTAACTCCCTCAAGTCAAGGTGAGACACAACACTTACCTTACTCCGCTATCAAATCAATGCTCAACCACAACCTTTCCTCTAGAATTAGTCTCTAAAGCCTAAACTAGTCAAATCTAACAAAATATAGTTCAAATAATTCAAAATAGGCTTTAGAAACTACCCACGAGTAAAAAAGATTCAATCTTTAATGATTTGGAAAAAGTCAACGAAAGTGAACCCCGGGCTCTCTTGGTCAAAACCCGAGATTTGAACCAAACCCCAATTACCCATTCACCCCCAATCCCGATTATGTAATTAGTTTCGAAATCCGACCTCAATTTGAGGTCTAAATCTCAATTTCTCAAAATCCCCAATTTCTTCCTAAATCCCTAATTTCTACCATGAAAAGCATAGATTAAATGTTAAAAATCAATTGGTGTTTATGAAAATAAAAGGAAACAAGTTAAAATCTACTAACAAATGAAGTGGGGATGAAAAATCTCTTCCCAATCTCCTTTAGGCCGAGCTCAAACTTGAAAATGATGAAAAATGAGAAGAATCCCGATTTTTAAAAGTTTAAATCACTGGGCGTCTGGTGTTCTTCGCATTCGCGAGAAACCATACGCATTCGCGATGACCTCACCCCCTGGTCTTCACGTTCGCAACCCTAAGCTCGCGTTCGCGTAGAGTATTGCCTGAATCCTCAAGAATCCCATGTAGTTGTAAAAATATCCCAGAGCAATCATATACTCCGTTGGTAAATATGTATACCATATTGGTATCATATGTTACTAGGGATCATTTTTGCTACTTATACTTTTATTACATATTTTATTATTTTATTATCATCTCTTTACAAACTAGTGTCATTAATATCTGTAGCTAAAGAACATCACCTCAACAGGTGCTGAGAGGGAACAGTTTGATATGGCTGGTCTAAACTTTGAAATTAAAGCTAATTGCACTGACAATCAGCCTGATAGTTTTCAGGTTTTATGCACTCAACTGCCAAATACACAAAGTATGCATTATAGAACTAGAGGTGCTTCCGGACCAAGCGATGTTGAGGTAATGAAGGAGTGAGAATGTTTGAAGCTTTTTGTAGAGACCAAGTTTGTAGAGGTGCTTGCATGTATTGCTAGGCACTCAATGAAATCAGAGAAAAATCAGCGGTATTGTTCTTTTAAATAGTATAATGCTTGAGACGACCCGACCGGTCGTTTTGTATATTTGCGCCCCGTTTTACCTTTTGATGCTTCAAACATTTATAATTTTGGCTTTATGACTTACGGGGTTAATTGGTTTTATTCCGTAAAGGTTTTGTGATGGCTCCGATAAGGTTGTGTCACGATTTTGGACTTATGAGTATGCCCGAAATCGAATTCGGAGGTCTATAGGTTGATTTGTATTGTTTTGCCGAAAGTTAGCAATTTAAGGTTTAGAAATTTTCTCAAGATTAACCGTAGGTTGACATTTGGATATCGGATTTAGAATTTGGTTTTGGACCGTGGAATAGGTCCGCTATGCTATTTAGAACTTTTCCGCAAAATTGTGTGTCATTTGGAGTTGATTTAAAAAGATTCGGACGCTCGGTTGCAATTCTTGAGGTTCTTGAACTTTTCTTTGAATTCATGTGTTTTGATGTCCAATTCGTAGTTCTAGATGTTATTTTTGTGTTTTGATCATGCGAGCAGTTAGTATGATATTTTCAGAATTGTGTGGATGTTTTGTTTAGAGCCCCGAGGGTTCGGATGAGTTTCAGATGTTCTTCCGAATGGTTTTGAACTTAAACTGGACTGCTGGTGTGTTGATGCCTCAGGTGTCACAATTTCGAACACCAACATCGCAATTGTGATCTTAGCAGCGGGTATCAGGTGTCGCAATTGTGATACCTGGATCACAATTGTGAATAAGGTCTGGAATAGGGTAACTTGCATTTGCGAAAGGAGCAGGCTTCGCAATTGCGAAGCATATGTCGCAGTTGGGACATCCCACTTAGTAGCTGCATTTGCGAGAAATTCTTCACAATTGTGAGGGTTCACAATTGCTAAACCAGTGTCGCAATTGCCACATCTTCAACTGAACAAAAGGTTAGAATGTCGGGATTTCATATCATTTTCTCATATTTTAGAACCCTATATTCGGTAAGAGACGATTGCAAGAAGGGATTTTCATCTAAAAATATTGGATAAGTCATAATAATTCATATCCAACTATATTTCATGATAATATATTAGATTTAACATCAAATTCATGTGAATCAAAGAGGAAAAATTGGGAATATTTGTCAAATTTTTGAAAAAAGAGAATTTGCATTTTGAGAGACGATTTGGGCTCGAATTTGAAGACTAATCACATATATGGACTTCTGGGTTTATGCGTAGTCAGATTCTACTCTTGGACCCATGTTTTGACCGGGTGGGCCCAAGGTTAACTTTTGTTGATTTTTTGGTATTTTGTAAAGATCAAAGCTTTATCTATTGTGATTGTTTTCCTTCGCATAGATTAATGTTATTAAGTAACTTTTAGTTTGATTTGAGCCATGTGGACGGGAATTGTAGGGGAAAATCTATATTCGAGGGTTGATTTGGCCTACTTGAGGTAAGTATCTTGCCTAACTTTGTGTAGGAAAAACTTGTAACGACCCGACCAGTCATTTTGTGGAATTTAAATCTGTTTCACCATTTGATGCCTCACAAATGTGTAATTTATATTTTATGACTTGCAGGGTTGATTGGTTTCGTTCTGGGAAGATTTCGGGTTGATTTAGACCCTTGGTTAATGACTTAGAAGCTTAAGTTAAAAATGTTGACCAAACTTTGACTTTTAAAAAAACAAGCCTGTAATGGTGTTTTAATGTCTCTAATAGCTTTGCATCGTGATTTTGGTCTTGGGTGTATGCCCGGAATCAAAATCGGAGGTTCGTGGGTTGATTTGTGTTGTTTTGACGAAAATTGCGAATTTGAGGTTTAGAAGTTTGATCGTAGGTTGACTTTTAGCTATCGGGTTCGGAATTGAATTTTGGGACTTGTAATAGGTACATTATGCTATTCAAAACTTGTATGCAAATTTTGGTATTGTTTTGAGTTGATTTGATATGATTCAGATGCTTAGTTGCAATTCTAGAAGTTCTTGAACTTTAGTTTGAATTTCATTCATTTTGGTGTCTGATTCATAGTTCAAGATGTTATTTTTGTATTTTGCTCACGCGAGTAAGTTCGTATGATGTTTGTTTTACTTGTGTAGATGTGATTTAGAGCCCCGAGGACTCAGATGACTTTCAAACGTGTCGCGGAATGGTTTGAACTGAAAATAGAATTACTAGTGTGTTGATGCCTCAGGTGTCGCAATTACTGGCACCGGCATCACAACTGCAATCCTAGCAGGGGGTTTTCCGGTGTTGCAATTGCAATAACTAGGTTGCAATTTCGAATAGTGTCAGGAATTAGGTAGTTCGCATTTGGGATAAAAGTGTCGCATTTGCGATAAGGACAGACTTCGCAAATTCGAAGCCAATGTCGCATTTGCGGCTTCCTCCTAGGATGTCAGTGGCTGCATTTGTGAGGATTTCTTTGCAATTGCGAGGGTTCGCAATTGTGAACCCATGTCACAATTGCGACAACTGCAACTCAACATAAGGGCTGGAAAGTCGGGATTTAGTCTCATTTCACACATTTTAGAACTCTAGACTCGGTAGGAGGCGATTTGGAGTGGGGATTTTCAACTACAAACATTGGATAAGTGATTCTAAACAATTTTCAATGATATTTCATGATTATATCTTAGATTTAACATCAAATTCATGTGAATCGAAGAGGAAAAATGGGGAAATTTTGTCAAGTTTTTGAAAAATTAGAATTTGAGTTTTGAGAGTCGATTTGGACTCGAATTTGAAAACTAATCACATATATGGACTCGTGGGATTATGGTTAGTCAGAATCTACCATTGGACCCAGGTTTTGACCGTGCGGGCCAGGGGATAACTTTTATTGACTTTTTCAGAATTTGGTAAAGATCAAAGCTTTATCAATTGTATTAAATCTCGCGTTTTCGCACATTAAAGTTTCGTCTTCAGTTAATTAACATAGACTCGGGGCTGAGATTTTCTTTAGATTATAAGCATGTATGCTCTTTATAACAAGCAATAAGTAAGTGCCGTGAAAGATATAGGGTAGACGAATCAAAGAAAATGTGTTTCGTGGAAGGTTGTCGATTTGGGATAAAATACGGTACGAGCTATAATACCCGGTATTTATGGACAAGTATCACACTAGGTACTATATGACCATGATAGTAAGGTGTACAGGGTATGTTAAAAGTGAGTAGTATTTTAAGTAAGTTGAGATAATTCTTAATTGTGTAGGTAATTGTTTAATTATCGGGTAATAGGATAGTACCTAATTAATTAAGGATCTATTGGATAAGGATTTAATTTCATTAGGTGCCAGCCCCCTTCAAACTAAGTGACTCATGACATTATGTAATCAATTTAAGTTGGCACATGGATACTACTCTTATCCATCTTACAAACACGTAGCAAGGGGTTGTATTAGTCACCCTACACTTTGTCTTGAATATCAAAACACATTTTGGAGGAAATTTGAAATTTCATATGAAGACTCATATATCTAATAAAGATGAACGCTCAAAGTTGTTGCTGCTTATATTGCTGGAAATTTGGACCTTGCTTCCTACTCTAATTGATTAAGCACCACGTAAACTACAACATGTGCAAGACCAACTGATCGCTCCATGCCCATGCAGATTTTGTCTCAAAATGTTAATGAGTGAATGAATGACTATCAGCTCTTCTCATTGCCCCCTTCATATAACAACAACAATTAACAATCTCCCTATTGTTAATTGTTAACGTTAAACCACTATACGGATAAGTTTGGGGCGAAGCTTCTTGAGTATATATTTCAAAAGATGTGTTCCCAACAGGGTGTTCTTGGTTAGTAAAAGAATTCATACGAAATTGCACTACGTAATAACAACGGGATTTTGCAATTCTAAGGGAGTACGGTGCAATCCTTCTCAAGAATATCATACAGATTTTTCCCTACTCCAGGTATGTTAAGGCTAAGCCCTTCTTTCATTTCGGCATGATCACATAATTACACGTGTTTGATAATGAGACATAAAGAGAAATTCATATTTCGGGATTTATGTATATTTTTCTAGTCTCGTAAGTTACAATATTCTCCTTATCTGGACTTCATATTCAATTGAGTATTGTCTTGTTCTTGTCAAGAGAGCAGAGAGCCTATATATGCAGTATTACAGTATTTTCATTACCATCGAGCTATAATCGATGGGTAGGCCCCTATTGGGCAACCTCTGATCAGATGGTAAGTTATATATCGAGCCGACTATGGCGGAGCGCATATGAGCGAGCCCAGTTGGTCGAGATACAGAGCATAGTCTGACCGAGCGCCTATGAGCAAGCTTACTATGGCAGAGCAGTTATATATATACCGAGACTTATAAGGATGTACATTTATTTTACTTACTTTATTGATAGAGTTGAGTCAATATCAGCAGGTAAGTATACCTCCAGATCATCTTTGACTCCCAGTTACCTTCAGTTATTATATTATCAGTTCAGTTGCAGCTTTCAGTTATTTTATTGCCTTGCATACTCGGTACATTATTTTGTACTGACGTCCCTTTTTCTAGGGATGCTGCATTTCATGCGTGCAGGTTCAGATAGACAGACTGGTAGACCTTCTCAGTAGGTGTTGCCCGAGTTCAGCTTTATCGGTAAGCTCCACGTCCTTTGGAGTTGCCAGGTCTAGAAGTTTTGTGTACATCCTGTGTATATATGTATATAGGCTATGGGTAGGTCGGGGCCCTGTTCCGATCATAGTACATCAATTAGTAAAGGCTTGTAGACATATTCTGTCAGTTAGTGCAGTATGTTGGGCTTGTAGGCCCTGTATGTATATTTTGTTGGCTTGTCAGCTGTAGTAGTTATGACGGCCTTGCCGGCCCAACTTTATATTAATATTTAGTCAGCGTTAGTTTCCATTCAGTTTTATATTTTACTTCGCAAATTGTCTTCCAATGTGGCCCCTGGCCAAAGTGTGACATTATATGTCCAGAGTCCCTTAGTAGCAACTTGGTACGCAAGGATAGATGAGGCACCGGGTGCCGGTCTAAATCCCAGGTTCGGGGCGTGACAAAAGTGGTATCAGAGCAGTTCTATCCTAGGGAGTCTACAAGTCGTGTCTAGTAGGGTCTTGTTTATAGATGTGTTGTACACCACATTTTATAAGCAGAGGACTACAGGGCATTTAGGAGTTGGTTACCCTTATTTCAAATCAAAATCGTGCTATAGAACTGAGTTATAGGAAATTTGAGTTTAACTTACACGTTGTCGTTTGCATGCACAGATGACGGTGACTAGGAAGACTATGGCTAGCCATAGGAGAGATACAACAGTAGGTGAGGGGACTAGTATGGTACCCCCAGTAGATGGGGCCCAATCGTAGGCCCAGGGAGAGACCCCTACTCAGCCATTACCGGCTCCTCCACTACCTGAAGAGATTCCTAGGGAGACCTCACACCCAGTTCCCACTCTACTTCCATCCAATCAGGACTTGAGGAGTGCGGTGCATTTGTTGACACAGTTGGTAGCTACCCAGCAACAGGATCGGGCATCCACTAGTGCATGATCTTCTGAGAGCTTTGGGAGTTCAAGGGTCTGAGAGTTTATTGTTTTGAGTCCCCCAGAGTTCATGGGGACAGATCAGAGGGAGGACCCGCAGGATTTCATAGATCAGCTTCACAGGATCTTTTGGGTTATACATGCTACGGAGAAAGAGGCAGTTAAGGTAGCAACTTTTCGACTCCGAGATATAGCAATCCTTTGGTACGAGGGATGGGCAAGGTCCAGGAGACGTGATGAACCTCCAGCTATTTGGGAGAATTTTTTGGATGCCTTCCTTGACCAGTACTTACCGCGGGAGTTTCGACAGGCTCGAGTCGATCAGTTTCTAGCCCTCAAGCAGGGCAATATGAGTGTTCGAGAGTATAGTCTATGTTTTGACTCATTGGCCAGATATGCACCATCCATAGTTGCTACTATGCGGGACAGGATTCACAGGTTTATAGCAAGGTTGGCCCAGAGTTGACCGAGGCATATGCCACCGCTGCATTGCAGGATAGTATGGATATCTCCCGGATTCAGGCATTCACCCAGAATATAGAAAGGGGTAGGCATCGACAACAGGGTACAGAGAGGACTGAGTCAGGAAAATGTACGAGGATGAGGTTTTCCATGTCTCACGAGCAGTCTCAGGGCAGTTATAGGCCCCAATACTTCGAACGTCCACCTAGGCCTCTGCCACCTCAGCTACAGGGTTACAAGTATAACCGCTATACTTAAGACTAGGTGCCATCACGACATCCTATCGAGGGAAATCGGGCTAGTGACAAGTTGGTAACAAAGCTCTAAGTTCTTAGGTGTTACGAGTCATAAGCCGGTTTAGTAGAGTCTTGCGGATCGGTACAGAGACATTTGTACTTATCTTCGAGAGGATACAGAATTGTTAGAAAATTCCCACTTCTTCGATTTCTTACCGTATGAATTGGTTGACCTCAAAATCTAAATCTTTGTTTTTCTTTTCTCTCACAGATGGTAAGGACGCGAACTGCTGGATCCGGCGATCAAGCTCCCGTGCCCCTGCTAGATCCGCGAGAAGTCGTGAATGGGGTAGAGGCCGAGGAGGGGAACGTGGTGCAGCTAGAGCACCTTCCTGAGCCGCGACTTAGGAGGCACCAGTAGCTCCAGTTAGGGGACAGGCACCCGAGGCGCCTATTGTCACCCCTGCACTTCAGGGGACCCTATCACAGTTCGTGAGCATGTTTGGTACTCTAGATCGGACGGGGTTGATTCCACTTGCACCAGCCACATCTCAGGCTGGTGGAGGAGCTCAGACTCCCGCAGCCCGTACTCCAAAGCAGTGAGTCCATGTCGATCAGGTCCTAGAGGTTATGCAAGTGCAACCTGTTATTTTGGTTCAGCCCGAGGTTAGGGCAGTGGCATCTTAGGAGGAGCATCTTAGACTAGAGAGGTTAAAGAAGAATCCTCCTCCTATATACAATGGCCTATCTTTAAAGGATGTGCAGGATTTTCTAGAGAGGTTCCAACGTATTCTCTGCACCATGGGTATTGTGGAGACTAGCGAAATTGCTTTTACCACATTCCAGTTGTTAGGAGCAGCGTATCATTGGTTGCAGGCTTACGAGGAGGGTAGCCCAGACGATGCAGCTTCACTCACATGGACTCAGTTTTTGAAGATGTTCTTGAGAGAGTTTGTTCCCCAGACCCTTTCAAGATGCATGGAACATGGAGTTTGAGAAGTTGCGCCAGGGTACTATGACAGTGTCAGAGTATGACATTAGATTCACTCTGTTTTCCAGACATGCACCTACCTTGGTTTCTACAGTCAGGGAGTACGTCCACCGATTCATCGAGGGGTTTAACTATGGTATTAGATGTTGGAGATATATACCCCATATCAGCAGGTGGTTGAGATTGCGCGGAAGTTGGAGGTTATGTCGGGCCGTGAGAGAGAGGAAAGGGAGGCCAAAAGGCCTCGAGGTACTAGAGAATTTAGTGGTGGACACGATGTAGCTACAACCCGTCATGGTAGAGGTTGTGTGAGTCATCTAGTTCATTCAGAACTTCCAACTTCTAGTGGTGCTCTAGCTATTCCGAGGTCGCAGGTTTCCCACTTTGCTCAGCAACTATCTAGTGCACCTCCTACACAGGGTGCCTTCAATGGTTAGTCAAGCCGGCCAGGGCAGAGCCAGTTCCAACAGCCACGTCCACCAATGGATTTCTTTGACTGGGGTGATACCCGACATATGGTAAGGGATTGCCCCACACTCAGGAGGGGTGCACCTCCACAGACTACTCAGGCTCCACGAATTTCACCTGGTCCACCAACTTCATATTACATGGTTGTTGGTCAACTCGCACAGACAGCTAGGGGTAAGGGTCAGGTGGTTAGAGGTCACCCTAAAGGGGGATGCTATGCCAGATTTTATGCTTTTCCAGGTAAGACGGCGGTCATATCAGACAAATTCATCAAAGGTATGGTCCCGATTTTTCATAGAGATGCATCAGTCTAATTGATCCGGGATCCACTTATTTATATGTGTCATCTTAATTTGCTTTATATTTTGATATATCTCCTGATTCCTTGAGTTCTCTTATTTTTGTGTCCACACCCGTGGGAGACTCTATTGTTGTGGATCGTGTGTATAGGTCGTGTTTAGTTGTTATTGGTATTTTTGAGACCAGAGTTCATATATTGCTACTCAATATGGTAGACTTTGTTGTGATTTGGGGCATGGATTGGTTGTCGCCCTATCACGCTATTCTCGATTATCACGCCAAGATAGTGACATTGGTTATGCCAGGTTTACCACGGTTGGAGTGGAGGGGTACATTGGATTATATTCCTAGCAGGTTGTGTCTTTTATAAAGCCCCAGCAAATGGTTGAGAAGGGGTGTGATGCATATCTAGCCTTGGTGAGAGATGTTAGTGTTGATACTCCTACTGCTGAGTCAGTTACAATAGTGAGTGACTTTCTAGAAGATTTTTCGGGCATGCTGCCCGATAGAGTCATCAATTTTGGTATTAACTTGTTGTCGGGCAATCAACCCATTTCTATCCCACTTTATCATATGGCATCAACAGATTTGAAGGAGTTGAAGGATCAACTGCAAAAGTTCATTGATAAGGGTTTCATTCTGCCTAGTGTTTCGACGTGGGGTGCTTCTATTCTGTTTGCGAAAAAGAAGGATGGATCTATACATATATGTATTAACTATCGACAGTTGAACAAGGTTACAGTGAAAAGCATGTATCCATTACCGCATATTGCTGGCTTATTTGACTAGCTTCGGGGTTTTAGAGTATTCTTGAAGATTGATTTGCGGTTAGGATATCATCAGCGGATGATTTGGGATTTGTATATTTTGAAGACTTCTTTCAAGACTCGGTATGGTCACTACGAGTTCCTTATGATGTCATTTGGGATGATCAATGCCCCATCAATATTTATGCACCTGATGAATAGTGTATTCCAACCATATCTTGATTCATTTTTCATTGAGTTTATTGACGACATCCTGATGTACTCCCAAAGCCGGGAAGATCATGAGCAGCATCTGAGAATCATGCTTCAAACCTTGAGATAGAAGAACTTGTATGCAAAATTCTCGAAGTGTGAATTCTGGCTTGATTTGGTGGCATTTTTTGGTCATGTGGTGTCGAGTGAGGGGATCAAGGTATATCTGAAGAAGATTGATGTAGTCCAGAGTTGGCTCATATCGTTTTCAGAGTTTCCTTGGTTTGGCCAGGTATTATCATTGTTTTGTAGAGGGTTTCTCATCCATTACTGCACTGATGACCAGATTGACCCAGAGGGTGCTCCTTTCAGATGGTACGATGAGTGTGAGGTGATATTTCAAAAGCTTAAGACTGCTTTGAGTATTGGTGTTGCCTATGGGTTCGGGGTCTTACACTTTATATTATGATGCATCGTGTGTTTGGCTCGGCATGGTGTTTTTGATGCAAAACGGTAAGGTGATTGCCTACGTATCTCGACATCTGAAGGTTCATGAGAAGAATTATCATGTGCATGACTTGGAATTGGAAGCTATTGTTCATCCATTGAAGATTTGGAGGCATTATCTATATGGTGTCCCATGTGAGGTCTATACTGACCACCGATGTTCAGGCCTTGGCCAATCAGTTTGTTAGGTTGGATGTTTTGGAGCCCAGCCTGGTTCTTGCTTTCGTGTTTTCTTAATCTACTTTATATGATCACATTAGAGAGCATCGGTATGACGACCTCCATTTTCTTGTCCTTAAGGACATGATACAACACGTCGATACCAAGGAGGTTCTTATTAGAGATGACGAGGTGTTGCGGCTGTAGGGCCTATTATGTATGCCCAATGTGGATGGGTTGCGTCATTTGATCCTTGAGGAGGCCCACAGCTCGCGGTACTCCATTCATCCGGGTGCCGCTAAGATGTATCAGTATTTCAGGCAGTAGTATTGGTGAAGGAGAATGAATAAAGATATTGTGAAGTATGTGGCTCAGTGCCTAAATTGTCAGCAAGTGAAGTATGAGCATCAGAGGCCAGGTGGTTTGCTTTAGAGACTTGAGATTCCCTAGTGGAAATGGGAGTGTGTTACCATGGACTTCCTTGTTGGAATCCCACGGACTTTGAAGAAATTTGACATTGTATGGGTGATTGTGGACAGATTGACCAAGTCAGCTCATTTCATTCCGGTGGTGACTACCTATTCTTCAGAGTAGCTAGCTCAGATCTATATCTGCGAGATTGTCCGACTTCATGGTGTGCCGGTATCCATTATCTCTGAATGGGGCATGCGGTTTACGTCATACTCATGGAGAGATGTGCAGCATGAGTTAGGCACATGGGTTGAGTTGAATACATCATTTCACCTACAGAGAGACGGGTTGCCCGACTGCACCATTCAGGTATTATTGGATATGCTTTGTTCCTGTGTGATGGATTTTGGGAGTTCTTGGGATCAGTTCTTTCCACTTGCAGAGTTCCCCTACAACAATAACTACCAATCGAGTATTTAGATGGCTCCTTATGAGGCCCTATTGCGAGATAGTGTTGTTCTCTACTTGGTTGGTTTGTGCTGGGAGAGGCTAGGTTGTTGGGAACTGATATGGTTTGAGATGCCTTGGAGAAATTGAAGTGAATTTAGGATCGGCTTCGCACAGAACAATCTAGACAGAAGAGTTATGCTGATCGAAAAGTTTGTGATGTAGAATTAATGGTTGGAGAGCAGGTTTTGCTGCGGGTTTCACCCATGAAGGGTGTGACGAGGTTCGGGAAGAAGGGCAAGTTGAGCCCTAGGTATATCGTTCCTTGTGAGATCGTTGAGAAAGTTGGTGAGATGGCCTACAAGCTTGCATTGCCACCTAGCTTATCGGCGGTTCACCCGGAGTTCCATGTGTCTATGATCCGAAAGTATTATGGTGATCTATCCCATGTATTATACTTCAACTCAGTCCAATTGGATTAGGATTTGACTTATATTGAGGAGCAAGTGGCTACTTGGACAGATAGGTTCAGAAGTTAAGATCAAAGAACATTGCTTCAGTGAAGGTTCAATGAAGGGGTCATACGGTCAAGGACGTGACCTGGGAGACTGAGCAGGACATGCAAAGTCGTTACCCTCACCTTTTCACCACTTCAGCTATGTCTTTATACACGTTTGATGATGAATGTTTGTTTTACTAGGGGAAGAATGAATCGACCCGACCGGTCATTTTGTGTAATTGTGCCCCATTTCCCCTTTAGATGCGTCACACATGTGTAATATAGGTTTTATGACTTGCGGGGTTGATTGGTTTTGTTACGGGAAGATTTAAGGTTGATTTAGACTTTTTGGATCTTGAATTAGAAGCTAAAGTTAGAAATGTTGAGCAAACTTTAACTTTTGTGAAAACAACCTCGTAACGGTGTTTTGATGGCTCCGATAGCTTTGTATCGTGATTTTTGATTGGGCATATACCCAAAATTGAATTTGGAGGTCTGTGAGTTGACTTGTCTTGTTTTGCTTAAAATTAGAAAGTTGAGGTTTAGAAGTTTGAATTGACTTTTCTTGGATTTTTGGACTTGGAATAGGTCTGTTATGCTATTTAGAACTTGTCTGCAAAAGTTTGTATTGTTTGGAGTTGATTTTATAGGATTCATATGCTTAGTTGCAATTCTAGAAATTCTTGAACTTTACTTTGAAATTCATGCATTTTGGGGTTCGATTCCTCGTTCTAGATATTATTTTTGTGTTTGATTGCGAGAGCGAGTTTGTATAATATTTTTAGACTTATGTGTATGTTTAGTTTGGAGCCCCGAGGGCTTGTATGAGTTTCAAACGTGTCGCAAAATAGTTTGGACTGAAAATAGAACTATTTTTGTGTTGATGCCTCAGGTGTCTCAATTGCGAACACCACCATTGCAATTGCGATCATAGCAGGGGGTCTTAGGTGTCGCAATTGCAAATAGTGTCAGTAATCGGGTAATTTGCATTTTCGACAAAAGTGTCGCATTTGCGATGAATACAGGCTTCGAAAATGCGAAGCCAATGTCGCATTTGTGTCTTCCTCCGAGTCTGTCAGTGGCCGCATTTGCGAGGACTTGTTCATAATTGCGACAACTGCAACTGGACATAAGTGCTAGAAAGTCGTGATTTTGTCTCATTTCTCACATTTTAGAACACTAGACTCGGTAGAAGGCGATTTGGAGGGGAGATTTTCATATACAAATATTGGGTAAGTGATTTTAATCAATTTCCAACTTTATTTCATGATTATATCTTAGATTTAACATTACACTCATGTGAATCAAAGAGGAAAAATTGGGAAATTTTGTCAAGTTTTTGAAAAATAAGAATGTGAATTTTGAGAGTCGATTTGGACTCTAATTTGAAAACTAATCACATAAATGGACTCGTTGGGTTATGGATAGTGGAAATCTACCTTTGGAGCCGAGTTTTGACCGGGCGAGCCCGGTGTTGACTTTTGCTGTCTTTGTGGGAATTTTATAAAGATCAAAGCTTTATCTATTGTAATTGTTTTTCCTTGCTTTGGTTAATGATTTCAAGTCACTTTTGTTAGATTTGAGCCGTGTGAAAGTGAATTTTAGGGGAAAGCTATTTCTGAGGGTTGAGTTGGCCTAGTTGAGGTAAGTATCTTGCCTAACTTTGTGTGGGGGAACTACCCCCTGAGGATTTGGGATTGATTGTTCTATTTATGTTATGTAAAATCCGTGTACGCAAGGTGACGAGTGGGTACACGAGTTATATGTTATATTTGACCGATTTAGGTTATTTAGACTCTTTACATGCCTTTAATTGAATTGTCATAACATGTTATATTCCTCATTGTTAATCAACCATTACATGTGTTAAACTAACCTTACATGCTTTATTTGACATTGTTAAAACTTGTTGTACCTCTTACTTGTTATTTTCTCTTATATGCCTTAATTGAAGTTATTGCCTTCATTATTGCCTTGTTACATCTTCAATTGTTGGATTACTTTTATTTGAAGTTGTAATTTCGTGGAATATCTGCTTGTTGAGTTGTTGGTGTTGAAGTTGTAAAATCTGTTATCATTGCGGTGAAGTTGTTTATTGTTGAAATGTCGTTCTTGTTGAGCAATTCACATTCATTTTGTTATTGTTGATATTCTGGTACACATTGTGGTAAAGACATGGGCTAGTTGTTGTGAAACCATTGGTGTTGTTGATTTTTAGCAAGTCGTGGCATATGGGAACTTGTGGTTCGAGTTGTTATTGTATTGTGATATTAAATCGCATGAGGCAGTATAATGATATGGGTTAATGTGCATGCAGCGACATAAGGTGGGATTTATGTGCGTGTAGCTAGTAAGGGAATTATTTAAAGGCACGCGGCTACAAAAGATGGTCTTAAGTGCGTGTAGCTTTTTCGGGAAAATGTTTTCACAACAACTATCTAAATGTAAAGCTCACGCGGTGGTATAAAGAAATATTGTGATTGAAATTGAGAAATGGGAATACAAGGCAATACCTCGATTTTGATTCTTGTTGTGAATCTTATGTTGAAAAGAGTTATTGGTTGAACTGTTTCTTGTTGTTTTTATTATTCCCTCCCTTAACGGTTTTGTCAGTATCTGATTATTTGTGGTTCCCATTAGTTGCTTCCTTCTTGTTGTTTTTATGCCTATAATTCTATCATTAGTTTACGTTATTAAGTTGCTTCATTATCATTTATTTCTCCGCTTTCCATTACTTTTCATTATTATATCTTTGATATGTTTAGCATGTCTTAGTAGGCATTTTGACCTAGCCTCATCACTACTCTAACGAGGTCAGGCTTGATATTTACTGGGTACCGTTATGTTGTACTTATACTAAGCTTGTGCACATATTTGTGCAGATCCAGGTACGTCTACCCGGGCCGTACGCTAGAGGTTGATTGAGTAGCTGCTTTTGGAGACTTCAAGGTCTACCTACTCGACATCCACAGGGCTCAAAGTCACCTTATATATTAGACATTGTATTGTTAATTGTTGAAATGTCGTTCTTGTTGAGCAATTCACATTCATTTTGTTATTGTTGATATTCCGGTACACATTGTGGTAAAGCCATGGGCTAGTTGTTGTGAAACCATTGGTGTTGTTGATTTTTGGCAAGTCGTGGCATATGGGAACTTGGGGTTCGAGTTGTTATTGTATTGTGATATTAAATCGCATGAGGCAGTATAATGATATGGGTTAACGTGCATGCAGCGGCATAAGGTGGGATTTATGTGCGTGTTGCTAGTAAGGGAATTATTTAAAGGCACGTGGCTACAAAAGATAGGCTTAAGTTCGTGTAGCTTTTTCGGGAAATGTTTTCAAAACAACTATCTAAATGTAAGGCTCACGCGGCGGTATAAATAAATATTGTGATTGAAATTGAGAAATGTGAATACAAGGCAATACCTCGGTTTTGATTCTTGTTGTGCATCTTATGTTGAAAAGAGTTATTGGTTGAACTGTTTCGTGTTGTTTTTATTATTCCCTCCCTTAACGGTTTTGTCAGTATCTGATTATTTGTGGTTCCCATTATTTGCTTCCTTCTTGTTGTTTTTATGGCTATAATTCTATCATTAGTTTACGTTATTAAGTTGCTTCATTATCATTTATTTCTCCGCTTTCCATTACTTTTCATTATTATATCTTTGATATGTTTATTATGTCTTAGTAGGTATTTTGACCTGGCCTCATCACTACTCTAACGAGGTTAGGCTTGATATTTACTGGGTACCGTTGTGCTGTACTTATACTACACTTGTGCACATATTTGTGCAGATGCAAGTACATCTACCCGGGCCGTACGCTAGAGGTTGATTGAGTAGCTGCTTTTGGAGACTTCAAGGTCTACCTACTCGACATGCGCAGGCCTCAGAGTCACTATCTATATTAGACATTGTATTGTCAATTGTTGAAATGTCGTTCTTGTTGAGCAATTCACATTCATTTTGTTATTGTTGATATTCTGGTACACATTGTGGTAAAGCCATGGGCTAGTTGTTGTGAAGCCATTGGTGTTGTTGATTTTTGGCAAGTCGTGGCATATGGGAACTTATGGTTCGAGTTGTTATTGTATTGTGATATTAAATCGCATGAGGCAGTATAATGATATGGGTTAACGTGCATGCAGCGGCATAAGGTGGGATTTATGTGCGTGTTGCTAGTAAGGGAATTATTTAAAGGCACGTGGCTACAAAAGATAGGCTTAAGTTCGTGCAGCTTTTTCGGGAAAATGTTTTCAAAACAACTTTCTAAATGTAAGGCTCACGCGGTGGTATAAAGAAATATTGTGATTGAAATTGAGAAATGTGAATACAAGGCAATACCTCGGTTTTGATTCTTGTTGTGCATCTTATGTTGAAAAGAGTTATTGGTTGAACTGTTTCGTGTTGTTTTTATTATTCCCTCCCTTAATGGTTTTGTCAGTATCTGATTATTTGTGGTTCCCATTATTTGCTTCCTTCTTGTTGTTTTTATGGCTATAATTCTATCATTAGTTTGCGTTATTAAGTTGCTTCATTATCATTTATTTCTCCGCTTTCCATTACTTTTCATTATTATATCTTTGATATGTTTATTATGTCTTAGTAGGTATTTTGACCTGGCCTCATCACTACTCTAACGAGGTTAGGCTTGATATTTACTGAGTATCGTTGTGCTGTACTTATACTACGCTTGTGCACATATTTGTGCAGATCCAGGTACGTCTACCCGGGCCGTACGCTAGAGGTTGATTGAGTAGCTGCTTTTGGAGACTTCAAGGTCTACCTACTCGACATCCGCAGGCCTCAGAGTCACCTTCTATATTAGACATTGTACTGTTTAATTTTTGTTTCAAAAGAGTTTTGTATTATGAGACTATTAGTACTATCTTGTAGAGCTTATGACTCTCTTCCACTAGGTTTTGGGGAAGTGATGGCTATTATACTATTAAGTTTTAGTATAAAAGTGTAATGGTTTCATTTGAGGTTTTAGTATTATTTCCTCTATTTATCTATGCATGTTAGGCTTACGTAGTCTTAGAGACTAGGTGCCTTCACGACATCCTACGGTGGAAAATTGGGATCGTGACAAAACTACCCCTTAGGATTTGGATTTTTGTGCTAATTGTATTATGTGAAAGACGTGTACTCAAGGTGACGAGTGTGTTCATGGGCTATATGTGGTATTTTTTCCGGTTTAGACTTTTAGACTTCTTCCATGCATTTGATTGAATTTGTTATAACAAGTTACATCTTTCGTTGTTAAATTTCCTCTCACATGCTCTAATTGACGTTGTTAGTATTTGTTCTATCCTTTGTTTTTGTAATTGCTCTCAGATTCTTTGGTTGAAGTTTCTACCCCTCTTATTGTCTTGTTGCTCCTTTATTGTTAAATTACTCTTACTTGAATTGTTATTTCTTGGAATATCTTCTTGTTGGGTTATGGATGTTGAAGTTGTGGAAACCATTATCACATTGAGGTTGAAGTTGTTAATTGTTGAGATATATTTCCATGTTGAGTATTCCTCATTCATTTTGTTGTTATTGAAGTTCTTGTACACCTTGTGATTGAGCCATGGGTTATACGTTGCGGTAACATTGGTATTGTTGATATTGGCAAGTGTTGTGGCATATGGGCACATGAGGTGTGAGTTGATTATTGTGTTGTGATTTTGATGCGCATGCGGTGGTATAAGCAGTCAAAATTCCTAATTATCAACTCTTCCAAACTTAAGTCTTTGCTTGTCCTCAAGAAAATAAATTAGTTCCCACCTCCAAAACTTAAGGGTCATTTCAGCGAGTTAAAGTTGAACCATCCACACATCAGTTGGGACCAACAATTACCCACACTACTCATGTATTATCAATAACATGACAATTTAAACATTTATGCACATATAGTTCTAATGTGACATTTGAGATTTAAGAATTGACTTCACTCATCAAGGACTCTTGCTCTATCATGTAGGTCATGGTGGACTCCAAACTTTTCCTCCTCTACTTTCCATTTTCTTGGCTCACTTAATACATTTAGCACTCAATCCAAAGATTTATGAAAGGTTCACTCATCTCTCTTGAGAGAATGTTGCAAGTACGGCTTCAATTACCATAGGCTTACCCATCATAAAGATCACCACTAATGTAAGCTCACTCGACATGAAATCAAGTAGGGCTGCTTTTGGGATGTAATTAAGAATTTTGAATTAGGGTTGGATACAGTATGGGTGAGTGGTTACACCTTTCCTTAATCACTCTTTCTTTATCATTATATTCCTTTTCTCCCTCTTTGATTTCTCCATGTTTAGGATCATTACCTCTCTTTGAATCTCTTCAATTCTTCCACTTATTCACTTTTTTGCATTTTTCTTTTTGTTCTTTTCTTTTCTTTGCCTTTCCTTCTCATCATTTCTTTTCTCTTTTGTTTTTTGTGTGCTTTTCAAGTTCCTCGTCTCTCCCCCAAACTGACATTTTTTTAGCCGTTCGTTTCACAAGCGTGTTAAGGAAAGCTCGGGTGCCAAGAGAGGGTCACGACCAAACGGGTAAAGGCTTGTAACATGGTTTTCAAATGAGAAAGGCTCTAGGCTCAAAGGGGTGACTAGGGATAACAACATTGGTAGGAAATAGAAAACTCAAACGGTCCAAGGAAATCATACAATCACTTCTCAAGCCAAGCAAAACTTAATATTTTTCCTTAAAATACATCCGGGGCAAGTTCTAGACCTTTCGCGCGGGTACTTGGACTAGCAACAGAGCATCTCACCTCTCACGCAACGAGATTGTTAAAGAGGATAGAGTCTAGGGCCCACGACGACCACATTCAAGATTGAAAATTACTATGGTTCAATCAAACCACTTGATGGTTGCCAAAGTCAACACAAGAGTCACAAAGTCACGAACTAGAGCTATTTATTTCAAAAAGCTTGTTTCTAACCATAACCATGTAGTTAAGTGTGTTGGTACCAATTGAAGCATGTATGGCTCTTCAAGCATGAGTTAATTAGGTATTTTTATTCATTTCTACTAATATTATTACAAAAACACCAAGAGCGGACTCATTCCGTTAAGAAGGTTGTCACGTCATCCATCGTTGGGACGAGTCACGCGGTTCACACAACAACTACCTTTGGAAAGAACCGTGTCATTAAGAAAATTAAAGGCTTATTATCTACTAGAACATAAAAATAAGCTACTAAAATAGATAAAGAAGCTACTAACTCAAACTAAGAACTCACAAAGAAACAAATATAAAGAAGCTAATAAACAAAATCTACTGAATATACATAAAGAGAGAAAAAGAGAGAATATATACAGAATAAGAAAGAGAAAGAAAATAATATCAAGTTATTACAGACCAAATATCTCAGAATGTACCAAATATCATCAAAATAAACTCCACCCCCTGAATAAAGATAAGCATTGTCCCCAATGCTTAACAAAATAAGAGTAAAAGAGGGAAAAGAGTGAAGAAAACTCCCTATGGCTCCTTGGACATCTTTGTGTCCCCATCAGTGTCACCGCCCTCTGTCTTATCCAACTAAATATCATCATCCTTAGCTCTGGGTATGACTGCGATGGTGAACATCTGACGCACTGCCTCGGCAGTATCGGTAGTAGAGTTTGGTTCCTCAGACTGGCCAGCTGGTGCTACCGGTGCTGATGGTGCTGCAGGATTTGGGTATGAAGGGTGTGGGTCGATCAACATGTCAAAAGGGATATCTCCGGCTGCAGCAAGCTTGGTCACTTGTCTCCGGAGCATGTCCACTGACTTCTTGTTGGCTTTGGACTTTCTCATTTTCTTTACTTTTTTTCCTATCTCTTCGATCACTGACCCGTGTTGTATCAAGGTAGCCATGATGGTGTTATGGTTTTCTAGGATGTTCTTCAATGTCTCCTTAACTGTCGAGGGAAACTGAGGTGCATGAATAGTAGATTGTGCTACAACAGCACTGGATAAGTCAGATAACATTTCATTTGTTATCTACATCTAGTTGTTGAGGCTCGCCAATATCTGGGAGACTCGCAGCGCAGAAAGTGGAGTAGTAGGCATGGGCACTAGCTTCAAAGCCGAAATGGTAATTATGGCACGAGCTGTAGAAGGGGTTGTGGATGATGGTGGAGGCCTAGCTACGACACTAGAGGAACGCTCGGCCGAAGTGGATGGAACATCAACTACCTCTGCAACTACCACAACTGGCTCATCACACTGGCATGTAGCAGTAGACGGCTGACCATTTCTCTTCGGGTTGTTCGCATCCATAAGTGAGTACCATGAGAAAAGCTTTTTCGGCCTCAACTTTGTATCAAAATCTCTTGGTTCCACCCCCACATCCGTAAGATACTCTGTAATGGTGTTGGGGTACAAGTAGGAAGAGTCAACCTACACGATCACTGAGATGTTGGCCGACAACACGACACTAGTATTGATAGGGTACCCGACCATAATAGAGGCAATTAAGCCTACCTGAGTAATTGGCAAGTGAGTCTCATTTTGACTCGGGTCCAGTCTATTGTAGACAAATGATTGCCACCCTTTTGCTTCGAAGGACGAACTGCATCACCAAGTGCACATTTTTCCAGGTACTCTTTTGGCTCGACATCGTCAAAGCCCAAGTATGTGTTCAGTGTATGCTGGTCAAATCACACATTGAGGTTTCTCACTTTTTTTACTTTTTGATATGCGCCACGTTGGCATTGAATTCCCGAAAAAGGTATTCCTTAGCATCTACCACACTCTGGGTAAACCACGTCCTCCCTTTGCATTCTCTAAACTACCTCAGCACGGCCAGGTTGTACCTCTCTAAATTTGTCAGTAAGAACTATCACTCAAATGATAGCGACCTCTCCGCTTACCATGTGCGGAAACTAGTAAAAGCTACTAAGCTGACGAATCCGTCCTCCCAAACTTCTTTCTTTTTTGTTCTTTCAATCCCATCAGTTGTGGCATCTCCCCATCTACCATCATCTGAACTGACGTATCTGGTCCCTCAGAGATAGGTGTAGTGGATGGCTCATAATCCTGACTAGCACTTTTTGAACCCTCAAAAGTGCTATGTGATGGGGATGGCTCGTCCCTCAGCTGAAATCTCCTTGACGGCCTGGACTGTACAGCCGGTTATTCCTGAACAGAGGCTGAGTTTCCCTCTGATAGGTCCCTAGACGGGGCGTATGAACTCATCTCGGAGAGATTTGTACCTCTCCTTCTCCCGGCTGTTGTCTTTTTTCTGATTTCTTGTTGTTGGGCACTAGGTAAAGCTCTCTTTCCTCGTCACCGAGAACGTTTATCCCTCCCTTTGGAAGTACCGCCCCTGCCTCTAGATCGAACCATTGTCTGTATCAAGCAAAGGCGGTTGTTAGTTGCAATGAAATGTTAAGGCATACACAGTAGATAGGCAAGGATACACCAGAAAATACAGTGAGGGTAACAGACACAGTATGATTTCATGGTAAGGATCTGCGGTCCGCACAATTTTACTGCGGCCGCAGATGAAGCCTTGCGGACCGCATAATTTGGCATTGCATCCACAGAAGTAAAGTGCGGTCCGCACAATTTCACTTGCAGCCGCATCTTAGAAACCCAAAATATGAAAACTCTCTGATGAAAGAGAATTGGCTGATGTGCAGCCGCAATATCTTTTATGCGATCCGCACAATTTGACCTGTTGCCGCACATTTGAGTCACAAAATGTAGACTCTGAAGATAGTGAAAGGGCGGTTCTACAGCCGTAATGGGAATTCTGTGGTCTGTACAATTTTGATGCGGCCGCAGACCCATTCTTAACTAAAACAGCCGTATAGTCATCTTCTACGGACCGCACAATTTCAGGTGCGGCCACAGAATTCAAAATATACTAAAAGTCAGTTATTTCAATCTAGGGTTTGCAATTGTTTTGTGAAAATTTTGGCATGGTAACAGCATAAAGGCATGAAAATATGTTGACCCAGTCCCCATAGAACATGTACTCGTTAACCCACTACTAATTTACCCCCACATGAATGCAGATTAGAATTCTTTTGACAAATGGCCTAAGATAATTTAAATGCTACAAATTAAACTAAAAATTGAAAAATGCTAACTAGGAATTTAAGCATACCAGATGTGAATGATTGCAATGGATGAGTTATCACAATTGTTGGACGTGTGGGCAGATGATTTACCAAGAAATTTCAATATGTGCAAGTTTTTGTGCCTAGGGAGGTTAAAAACGTAACAGTAATACCTAACCTTGTATTTATACTACATGGTTTTTCCAAGGTCAAGTGAGGCGAGTGGGGCCACACAACTCCCTGTGTCGTCCGCACTCTGTTACTTGAGGCTTCAATTGTTATTCTCTATTTGCGGTCCGTAAAAATTCTTCGTATGGTCACAGATTTCTTGTTGCGGTCGCAGATTTCCCCTTGTGGTCGCACATTGACCTTTTCTCTAACAGACTAACTTTAGAGAGTGTTCGGTCCGCAACACCCATAATTTGTGCGGTCCACAAGGCAATTGTGAGGCCGCGGTGTTATTTTTGCCACATCCGTACAAATCAATTGCGGTCCGCACTTCTTTCAATACTTAGCCTCATTTTTTTTCATAGTCCTTGTAAGTCACACTCAGTCCTACAACACACTTTAAATCAAGTTAGCACAAAAAATAACACCTAAATATAAAAGAAAAACAGACGAAAGGAATAGAAACATGGGTTGCCTCGCAAGAAGCGCCTGATTTAACGTCGTGGCACGACCCAAAATACCATCAATTGAAATGAATGACCTCCACAACGTGGCTATCTACAACTTTTCACAAATAGTTCTTCACCCGGTGACCATTGACTCGGAATACTTCATTGTTTTTGTTCTTCAAGTCCAATGCACCAAAAGGTGTCACACCCACAATTTCAAAGGGACCACTCCATTTAGACCTTAACTTCCCAGAAAATATCCCCAACCTTGAGTTAAACAACAACACAAGATCACCCACCTTGAACTCTTTGTTCCAAATGTATTTGTCATGAAGATATTTTTTCTTTTCCTTGTACAAGGACGAACTTGCATAAGCATTGTACCGGAACTCATCCAATTCATTCAAATGTGTAACCCTCAAGTTAGCGGCTACATCCCAATCAAGATTCAACTTCTTTAGAGACCACATGGCCTTGTGCTATAATTTCACCGGAAGATGACAAGCTTTGCCTAACACCAACAGATATGGAGACATTCCGATAGGTGTTTTATAAGTCATCTGATAAGCCTATAATGCATCATCAAGATTCTTGGACCAATTCGTCCAATTAGCATTCATTGTTATGGACAAAATACTCTTTATCTCCCGGTTGGAGACTTTCACTTGACCGCTAGCTTGTGGACGATAGGGAATTGTGACTTTATGAGTAACACCATACTTTCTAAGTAAAGTGTTGAAAGCCTTATTGAAAAAATGTGACTGCGAATCGCTTATAATAGCCCGCGGAGTACCAAACCTTGTGAAAATATTCTTCTTCATGAACGCCACCAGACTTCTCGCTTCATCGTTGAGTAGAGCAACGCCCTCCACCCATTTGTACACATAATCCACTGCGACCAAGATGTCAGTGTTTCCACAAGAACTCACAAAAGGACCCATGAATTCAATACCCCACACATCAAAAATATCAATCTCCAAGATGGTGGTTAGGAGCATTTCATTTTTCTTTGAGATTCCACCGGCCCTTTGACATTCATCACATCTTTTCACTAAATCACTTGTGTCCTTGTAAAGAGTGGGCCAATAGAAGCCATAACTTAGCACTTTCACCGACGTTCTTGCTCCACCATGTGGCCACAATATGGCAAAGAATGACAAGCCCCAAGAATTTCACCTTGCTCTTCTTGCGGTACACATCTTCTAATCACCCCATTCGTACAAATCCGTAAAAGATATGGTTCATCCCAATAATAATCTTGACAATCCAGTTTGAGCTTCCTCCTTTGGTTTGAAGAGAACTCATTTGGGATGATTCCACGCACAAGGAAATTTGCTAAATCCGCGAAGCATGTCACCTCCTTCATTGAAATAGACAAGAGTTGCTCATCGGGGAAGGAGTCATTGATTTCAAGGCCATCATGTGGCCTCCCCTCTTCCTCTAAATAATACAAGTGGTCTGCCTCTTGATTTTCAATCCCTTTTCTATCTTGGATTTCAATATAAAACTCTTGCAACAACAACATCCATCTCATCAACCGAGCTTTGGAATCTTTCTTGCTCATAATATAATGAAGTTCCACATGATCCGAGTGGACAATAAGTTTCGCACCCATCAAGTACGGGCAGAACTTCTCAATTGCAAACACAATGGCAAGGAGCCCTTTCTCCGTAATGGTATAGTTGACATGGGTATAATTCATGGTCTTACTAGCATAGTGGACCGGATGAAAAATCTTGTTGATGTGTTGCCTTAAAACAACCCCAACCGCTACGTCACTTGCATCACACATAAGTTCAAAAGGGACACTCCAATTTGGAGCAGTGATGATGGGAGTAGTTGTCAACTTGAACATTAACAATTCAAAAGCTCTCATGCAATAATCATTGAAGTTAAACTTAGCATATTTCTCAAGAAGCTTGCACAACGGGTTCACCACTTTAGATAAATCTTTGATGAAACACCGGTAAAACCTAGTGTGGCCTAAGAAACTCGGCACAACCTTCACCGAAGTTGGAGGTGGAAGTTTAGAAATCACATCAATCTTTGCCTTATCAACTTCAATTCCATTATTTGATATTTTGTGGCCAAGGACAATGCCTTCCTCGACCATGAAATGACATTTCTCCTAATTGAGCACCAAATTTATTTCTTCACATCGTGCCAACACTTTATCTAAATTTGATAGACAATCATCAAAAGAATCTCCAACCACCGAGAAGTCATCCATGAAAACTTCAAGGTAGTCCTCCACCATGTCTGTGAAGATAGCCAACATACACCTTTGAAACATCGTCGGTACATTGCACAAACCAAATGGCATCCGCTTGAAGGAGAAAGTACCATAGGGACATGTAACAGTTGTTTTCTCTTGGTCCTCCAGATCAATAAGGATTTTGTTGTAGCCCAAATACCCATCAAGAAAGTAATAGAAATCATGACGGGCCAATCTATCAAGCATTTGATCTAAGAAAGGAAGTGGGAAATGATCCTTTTTTGTGACTTTGTTGAACTTGCAATAGTCCATACACATTCGCCAACTGGTCACCGCTCTTGTAGGAATCAACTCATTCTTATCATTGGTGACCACCGGCATGCACCCCTTCTTCGAGACACATTGAATCGGAGAAGTCCATGAACTATCAGAAATGGGGTAGACAACCTCGGCATCCAACCACTTGATAATCTCCTTTTTGACAACTTCTTGAATAGCCTCATTGAGTCTCCTTTGATGTTCAATAGATGGTTTGGCGCCTTCCTCCAAGCTTATCTTATGCATGCAAAAAGTGGGGCTTATCCCCCGAATATCCGCCAATAGTCTTCTTTCTCTTATGTAGCACCTCGTTGGAAGATATGGAGGCAATGGCTTCAACTGCAAGATAGGATGCTCTTTAATTGAAGGCTTTGTAGGAGGAGTTGTCCTATTTTCAAGATTTAAAGATAGTTTTTGGGGTGTATAATTGTACGACCACATTCCTTGCAAAGAGTTCACACATTCCATGAAGCTGTCCATCTTGTCATCATCAAAGTTGAGCAAGACGGCCTCCAACATATCACCAACATTTATCGTGGCACTTATATCATAAACAATAACATCGGTCACGAAGTCCACAAAAGAACACACCTCGTTGCTATTTGGTTTCCGCATGGACTTACACACATGGAATACCACTTTTTCATCACCAACCCGGAAAGTGAGTTCTCCGGCTTCAACATCACAAAGATCCTTCCCTGTAGCAAGGAAAGGCATTCCAAGAATAATCCGCACCTCATAATAAACTTCACAATCTATAATGACAAAATTCACCGGAAGAATGAACTTATCAACACGAACCAAGACATCTTCAATCACTCCCAAAGGTCTTTTCATGGTCAGATCGGCCATTTGCAATCTCATAGAGGTGGGTCTAGGTTGCCCGATTCCCAAGGTCTTGAACACCGAATAAGGCATCAAATTGATACTTTCCCCAAGATCAAAAAGAGCTTTAGCAAACTCGCCACTTCTAACTGTACAAGGAATCGTGAAAGCACCGGTATCTTCCAACTTAAGAGCTATTGAATTCACAATTGCACTCACTTGATGAGTGACTTTGATAGTTTCAAAATTCATTGACCGCTTCTTTGTCATAAGATCCGTCATAAACTTTGCATATTCGGGCATTTGTTCCAAAGCTTCAACTAATGGAACATTGATTGAGAGACTCTTCATCATTTGAATGAACGTTTTGGATTGATTCTCGCCATTTGTTTTGGCAAGTCTTTGAGGGTATGGAGGTGGAGGCTTAGGTAATGGTGCCTTAGCCTTTTGCACTATCGGATCCGGTATGCCAGTAATGTTATCCCTAGACAGGTTCACCTCCTCTTGAGTCTCTTCCACATTATCATCAATATCAATCTGAACTTTATCATTTGATTGCACCACAATGTTCGGGACCTCTTTTTCTTGTACCACTTATTCATCATCCACAAGTTTCTTTTGACTTGAGGTGGGTGCATTTCCACCTCCTCCACTTCTTGTAGTAACGGTCATGGCATGCCCCGTGTTGTTTTCACCCTTTGGGTTTACCACCGTGTCACTTGGTAGTGCCCCCTTAGGATGAGAATTTAGAACTTGAGAGATTTTCCCCATTTGAACTTCTAAGTTGCGGATCGATGTGTTGTGTGAGGCAAGTTAGGCATCCGAATCGGCATTCTTCTCCATCACTTGCTTGAACATGGTCTCAATACGCCTCATCTAATTATTGGAAGAACTAGGGCCATGGGAAGAATAATGAGGCGTGTTGCTTGGGTTGTTGATACATCGGGGGCCTTTGAAAACTTGGTCATCGATTGCCTTGATTATTATTCCATCCACCTTGATTGTTACCCCCCCCCCCCAATTTCCTTGATTATTGCCACTCCAATTTCCTTGATTGTTGTTCTTATACTAATTCCCTTGGTTGTTTCAACCATTCCAGCTTCCTTGGTTGTTAGAATTCCAATTGTGTTGGTTGTTGTGAGGTTGCCATTATTGTTGGTTTGAGCCTTGGAATTTGTTTTATTTCCCTTTAAAGTTGTTCACATATTGCACCTCCTCTTCTTGTTCATTGTAAGAATCATCTTGATCAAAACCACTATCCTCTTGCACATAATTCTCTACTCAATGCTGCACTTGTGGACCCTTGGTCCTTCTTTTGTTCAACATCATGTTCACTCCCTCCATAGCATTGACTTGCTTAGGATTTTGCACTTGTTGTACCTTTTATAATTGATTCATGGTGGTAGTCGATTCGGTGATGGCTTGCCCATGGTCATGCAACTCATTGTGAATATGGATCACGTTGGGATCACCTTGTGGAACATTAGCCCGGGATTGCCATGTCGATGATGTTTCCTCCATTTCATCTAAAATCTCACACGCCTCTGCATAAGGCGTATTCATAAAGTTTCCACCGGCAAGGTTATTCACTACACATTGGTTAGTTGTGTTGATCCCACGATAAAACATTTGTTGAATCATATTCTCCATCATATACTTGTTTGGACATTCCTTAACTATTGTTCTATAGCATTCCCATATCTCGTGTAGTGGTTCATTTGGCTCTTGCTTGAATGACAAAATCTCATCCAGAAGTGTAGCCATGTGCACTGGAAAGAAGAACGTAGAAATAAACCTTTCCGCCATCTCATCCCAAGTGTGAATGGGATGGTTCATCAAATGTTCCAACTAATCTAAAGCTTTCCCCCGTAGAGAGAAGGGAAAAAGCCTTAGCCTCAATGCATTCTCGGAGACATTTGTTTGTTTTCTCCTCCAACAAGTGTCTATAAACCCCTTCAAATGTTTGTAAGAGTTTTGACTTGGAGCACCGGTGAAGAAACCTCGTTTCTCTAGCAAAGTGAGCATCACCTTAGGGATTTGAAATTGTCCTCCCTAAAATGGGGAGGGACTATTACACTAGCATATTCTTCATTGGGTAACACCCGGTATGGAGCCGCTAGTGTGGGAGGTGGGTGTGGAGCGGGGACATTGTCATGAGGCACTCGGCCTCTGCTATTGGCTTGAGGTTCAAGAGGAACCTCATCAATTTTCTCATTCTCGACGTCCACATCCCAAAGCAATATTTCCGAGCTCATTGTTTGCCATGGTTGTACCTACGATTTCTCAAACAAGTTAGTAACATGGAAGGTAAAGATGATATTCCAAAAACATACCAAAATATATAGCTAACACCGTTTGTATCTCCCCGGCAACGACGCCAAAAATTGATCACGTCTAAAACACATCTCAAAAGAGGTGTGAAACGGTCGTATGCAAAAATAAAAACCCAACTAAGAGTCAGGGTCAAATCCACAGGGAGCAAAGATGGGAGTTAGGGATATATATTTTGAGTTGAGCAATTGGATTTTCTAGATTGCACATCCACACAAAAATATGTTTTCTATTTCTAATTTTACTCTAATGATTGGAAAATAAAGGAAGACGACTAGAGAAAATTATTTTAAAGATTTTTCCAAATGGATAAAAAGCCTAGGGCTGTGACCATGACGGAGGTGTTTGCCTAATGGGATAAAGACTTTAATGTTTTGTTTCATTAATTGGGGTGTATTATAGATATCAACTCTAATTTACCCACTCAATACCTCTCGGTCAGAGAGTGGTTTTTCCCAATTTGGCTTTCTCAAGACCAAATGGGTATCACCCAAGACAGTTGATAAGAGCTCAAGTCGGGTTATTACTATCTGTAGGTTGAACCCTTTAATTGTGTTAATAAATCTCTTAATTGACCCAATTCCATGTTAACTAAGTTATCCTAAACTAGATCTCACTTTCTCAAGTAGAGACTAAGTCAAATAAGCATGAACTAATGTTTGCAACCATTAATTCTACAATTAAAGCATGACTAAGCTAAATAATAAACACTCAATCATAAACAAGCACTAAATTAGATATCCCTAAGGTTTACACACTAGGGTTGGGTTACAACCCTAGTAAAAGTCTAGCTACTCATAATGGGTTTTAAAGAAAATAAGGAAGAGTAACTAATTAAACTCATAATGGATGCTAAAAATGATTAAATCTATTGTAAATACACCAAAGAAAAGAAAAACTTCCTAACATAGTAAAGAAAACGGCTACAACAACTTCAGAGGTTCAACTTGACCTAATTTTGTGAAACTCATCTATTAATACAAGGATAAAAATCTCGGACAAAAATGCCCCTCGGGAGGTTTTGTGGCCGCACAATTCCATGTGTTGTCCACAAATATCTTCATCTGGCGGGAGATGGAGTTCTGTGGTCGCACAATTTTGAACTGCGGTTGCACATTTCTGGACTGCGGCCGCAAGGAAACTCCTCTAAGGTCCATAGATGTAGGACTTGGGCGACAAGGCACTCTTCTGCGGCCGCACAATTCTTGTGTGGTCCGCAATTCACTGAGGCTCTGGACTTGGTCTTTTTACATACTCTCTGATCTTTGACTCTTAGCCCAGCTTTGCGGAAGCATAATTCATGTGTTGTCTGCAATTTGCGCGAATGTCTGCTACAGTTTCCTTCTTTGTTTGCGGTCCAGATGGAATTATGTGGACCGCTCATTTGTGCTTCCGTGGGCTTTATTTACTTGTGCTTTAGACTACTCTTTTTTGAGTCGAGTTTCATCTCGAGAGACCAACTTCCAGCATTCCTGCAATTTTGCATAATTTTATTAGTTTTGGGAACACAATTCAATGCTTTTAGACTAAAATAAAAGCTAAAAGGCGCTAATATGCAGTCAAAATCCCGACTTATCACATGTCATGGTAGAGGCTATGTGCGATACCTAGTTCATTCAGCACTTCCATCTACTAGCGGTACTATAGCTATTCGGAGGTCTCAGGTTGCCCATTTTGCTCAGCCACTATCGAGTGCACCTCCTGCATGGGGTGCCTTCTGTGGTCAGTCTAACTGACTAGGCTAGGGTCAGTTTCAGCAGCCATGCCCATCGAGAGCTTGTTTTGAGTGTGGTGATACCATACATACGGTGAGGGACTTCCTTAGACTCATGAGGTGTGCACCTCCACAGACTACACAGGCTCCACAGATTCGACACGGTCCACAGGATTTGCAGGCCATGGTTGCTGCTCCAGTTTCCGCTCCACCAGCCCCACCGGCTAGGGATGGAGGTCAGGCGGGTAGAGGCCGCCCTAGAGGGGAGGCCAGGCTCATTTCTATGCTTTTCCAGGTAGGAAGGAGACGATTGCAACGAATGTTGTCATCACGGATATGGTTCCGGTTTGTTATGTAGATGCATCAGTCTCGTTTTATCTGGGATCCATTTATTCCTATGTGTCATCTTACTTCACTCTGTATTTGGATATATCTCATGATTTTTTGAGCTCTCCTGAATATATGTCCATGCTTGTGGGAGATTCTATTATTGTGGACCGTGTTTAGTTGTTATTGGTGGTTTGGAGACTAGAGTTGATCTATTGTTACTAAATATGGTAGATTTTAATGCGATCTTGGGTATGGACGGGTTTAGCTATGCCAGGTTTTTTGCGGTTGAAGTGGATGGGTACATTGGATTATATTCCTAGCGGAGTTGTGTCTTTCCTTAAGGCACAGTAGATGGTTGAGAAGGGGTGTGAAGCATATGTAGCCTTTGTGAGAGATGTCAGTGCTGATACTCCTATTGTTGAGTCAGTTCTGGTAGTGATAGATTTCTCTGATGTGTTCCCAGCAGACCTTTCGGGCATGCCGCCAGATATGGATATCAATTTTTGTATTGACCTAGTGCCGGACACTCAGCCCATTTCTATTCCACAATATCTAATGGCACAAGTGGAGTTGAGGGAGTTAAATGAATAGCTGCAAGAGTTGCTTGATAGGGGTTTCATCCGGCCTAGTGTGTCACCTTGGGGTGATTCAATTCTGTTTTTGAAGATGAAGGATGGTACTATGTGGATGTGTATTGATTATATTGATGAAGGATGAACAATGTTACAGTGAAGAACAGGTACCTATTATCACATATTGATGACTTATTCGACCAGCTTCAGGGTGCTAGAGTGTTCTCGAAGATTGATTTGCGGTCAGGGTATCATCAGCTGAAGATTCGAGATTCGGATATTTTGTAGACTTCTTTCATGACTCGGTATGGTCAATACATGTTCCTCGTGATGTCATTTGGGCTGACCAATGCCCCAACAACATTCATGCACCTAATTAACAGTGTATTCTAACCATATCTCGACTCATTCGTCATCGAGTTTATAGACGACAACTTGGTATATTCTCGGAGCTGGGAGGATCTTGAGCAATATTTTAGGATCGTGCTCCAGACCTTGAGGGAGAAGAAGTTATATGCAAAATTCTCTAAGTGTGAATTCTGGATTGATTTGATGGTGTTTTTGGGTCAAGGGGTGTCTAGTGAGGGGATCAAGGTAGATCCAAAAAAGATTGAAGCAATTCAGAGTTGGCTCAGACCATCTTCAGCTACTGAGATTCAGAGTTTCCTTAGTTTGGCCAGATATTATTGTCGTTTTGTAGAGGGTTTCTCATCTATTATTGCACCTTTGACTAGAATGACCCAGAAGGGTGCTCCTTTTAGATTGTCTGAGGAGTGTGAGGCGAGCTTTCAAAAGCTCTAGACTGCTTTGACTATATCCCTAGTGTTGGTGTTGCCTATGAGCTCGGGATCTTACACTGTGTATTATGATGCATCACGTATTGGGCTTGGCGCGCTGTTGATGCAGGACAGTAGGGTAATTGCCTACGCATCTCGGTAGCTAAAAGGTCATGAGAAGAATTATCTGGTGCACAACTTTGAATTGGCAACTATTCTTCATGCATTGAAGATTTTGAGGCACTATTTGTATGGTGTTCCATGTGAGTTCTATACCGAGCACCGGAGTCTCCAGTATTTGTTCAAGTAGAAGGATCTTTATTTGCGGCAGCGGAGATGGTTAGAGTTGTTGAAAGACCATGATATCATTATTCAGTATCATCATGGGAAGTCCAATCTGGTGGCTGATACCTTGAGTAGAAAGGCGGAGAGTATGGGTAGTTTAGCATACTTACCTGCAGCAGAGAGGCCACTAGCCATGGATGTTCAAGCTTTGGCCAATCAGTTTGTGAGACTTGATGTTTTGGAGCCTAGTCGGGTTCTTGCTTGCGTGGTTTTTTGGTCTTCCTTTTATTGGCGCATCAGAGATCATCAGTATGGCGACCCCAATTTGCTTATCCTTAAGAAATAGTACAGCACGACGATGCCAAAGAGGTTTCTATTGGATAAGACGGGGTGTTGCAGATGTAGGACTAGATATGTGTGCCCAATGTAGATGGGTTGCGTGAGTTGATTCTTTAGGAGGCTCAAAGTTCGCGGTATTCCATTCATCCGGGTGCCGCTAAGATGTATCAGGATTCGAGGCATCATCATTGGTGGAGAAGACTGAAGAAATATATATTGAAGTATGTGGCTCGGTACTTGAGCTGTCAGCAGGTGAAGTACGAGCATCAGAGGCCGTGCGGTTTGCTTCAGAGACTTGTGATTCCTGAGTGGAAGCGGGAGCGTATTACCATGGATTTCATTGTTGGGCTCCCACAGACTTTGAATAAATTTGACATAGTGTGCATGATTGTGGATAGGCTGACCAAATCGACACATTTCACCCCGTTGGTGACTACCTATTCTTCATAGCAGCTGGATGAGATCTATATCCGTGAGATTGTTCTTCTCCATGACATTCCGGTGTAGCGTGATTTTGGCTCACAGGTTGAGTTGAGTACAACATTTCACCCCCAGATTGACAGGCAGTCTGAGCGCACCATTCAGATTTTAGAGGATATGCTTCATGCATGTGTTATGTATTTCGGGGGCTCTTGGGATCAGTTCCTACCACTTGCGATGTTGGCCTTCAACAACAACTAACAATCGAGTATTCAAATGGCTCTTTATGAGGCCCTATATAGGAGACAGTGTCGTTCTCCAATTGGTTGGTTTGATCCGGGTGAGGCTAGGTTGGTAGGCACCGATTTGGTTCGAGATGCCCTAGAGAAAGTCAAGTTCATTCAAGATTGGCTTTGTCCGGCACAGTCCAGACAGAAGAGTTATGATGATCGGTGGTCTCGTGATGTAGCATTTATGGAGGAGGAGAGGGTTTTTCTTCGGATGTCACCCATGAAGGGTGTGATGAGGTTTGGGAAGAAGGGAAAGTTAAGCCCTAGGTATATCTATCCTTTTGAGATCCTTGAGAGAGTTGGTGAGGTGGCCTACAAGCTTGCATTGCCACCCAGCCTATCGGCAGTACACTCGGTGTTCCATGTTTCTATGCTCTGGAAGTATTATGGTGTCTGTCATATGTATTAGATTTTAGCTCAGTCCAATTGGACATGGATTTGACTTATGTTGAGGTGTCGGTGGCCATCTTGAACAGTCATGTCCAAAAGCGGAGGTCAAAGAACATTGCTTCACTGAAAGTTAAATGGAAAAGTCATCCGGTCGAGGAGGCAACTTGGGAGACCGAGCATTATATATGGAGTCGCTATCCTCACCTTTTCATTACTTCAGGTATGTATCTATGCACTTTCGAGGACGAATGTTTATTTTAAGAGGGGAGAATGTAACAACCCGACCGGTCATTTTGTGTATTTGCTCCCCACTTTCCCTTCTGATGCTTCACACATGTGTAATTTTAGCTTTATCACTTACGAGGTTGATTGGGTTCATTCCGGAAAGGTTTCGGGTTGATTTGGACCCTTTGGTTCTTGATATAGAAGCCTAAGTTAGAAATATTAACCAAAGTTTGAGTTTTGTTAAAATGACCTCGGAACGGTGTCTTAATGGCTCTGATAGGTTTGTATAGTGATTTTTGACTTCGGTCTATGCCCGGAATTGAATTCGGAGGTCTGTAGGTTGATTTGTGTTGTTTTGCCTAAAGTTGGTAATTTGAGGTTTAGAAGATTTTCCAAGTTTGTCTGTGGGTTGTCTTTTTGCTATCGGGTTCGGAATTCATTTTGAGACTTGGAATAGGCCAGTTATGTTATTTAGAACTTGTTTGCAAAATTTGATGTCATTTGGAGTTGGTTTGATAGGATTCGGACGATTGGTTGCAATTCTAGAGGTTCTTGGAAGTTTCCTTAAAATCCATGCGTTTTGATGTCTGATTCGTTGCTCTAGATGTTATTTTCCTGTTCTGATCCCACGAGCGAGTTCATATGATATTTTGAGAATTGTGTGAATGTTTGGTTTGGAGCCCGAGGGCTCGGATGAGTTTTGGATGTGCTTCAGAATGGTTTTGAACTAAAACATGACTATTGGTGTGTTGATGACTCATGTGTTGCAATTGCGAACACCAGCATCGCAATTGCGATCTTAGCAAGGGGTCTTAGTTGTCGCAATTGCGATACCTGGATCGCAATTGCGAAGAAGTTCTGGAATAGGGTAGGCTCGCATTTGTGAACGAAGCAGGCTTCGCAAGCCTATGTCGCATTTGCAACTTCCCACTTAGGATGTCAGTAGCTACCATTGCGAGAAATTCCTTGCAATTACGAACCCAGTGTCGCAATTGCGACATCTACAACTGATCATAAGGTTAGAAAGTCGGGATTTCATATGCTTTTCTCATATTTTAGAACCCTAGACTCGGTAGGAGGAGATTTGGAGAGAGGATTTTCATCTACAAACATTGGGTAAGTGATTCTAATCAATTTTCAACTATATTTCATGATTATATCTTAAATTTAACATCAAATTCATGTAAATCTAAGAGGAAAAATTGGGAAATTTTGTCACGTTTTTGAAAAATGAGAATTTGCGTTTTGAGAGTCGATTTGGACTCGAATTTGAAAATTAATCACATATATGGACTCGTGGGGTTATAGATAGTCGGAATCTCCCTTGGACCCGGGTATTGACCAAGCGGGTCAGGGGTTGACTTTTGTTGACTTTGTGAGAATTTTGTATAGATGAAAGCTTAATCTATTGCAATTGTTTTCCCTTGCATTGGTTGATGATATTAAGCCACTTTTGGTCAGATTTGATCCGTGTGGAGGTGAATTTTAGTGGGAAAGTTATTTCCGAGGGTTGAGTTGGCTTAGTTGAGGTAAGTATCTTGCCTAATTTTGTGGGGGGGGGGGGGGGGGAGGCTATGATTTGGGTTGGTTGTGCTAATTGTATTATGTGGAAGACGTGTGCACAAGGTGACGAGTGTGTACATGGGCTATATGTGATATTTTGACCGGTTTAGACCTTTATACTTCTTCCATGCATTTGATTGAATTTGTTATAACATGTTACATCTTTTGTTGTTAAATTTTCTCTCACATGCTCTAATTGACGTTGTTAGTATTTTTTCTATCCTTTGTTGTCACACATAATCTCATATAATTTGGTTGAAGTTACTACCTCTCTTACTGTCTTGTTGCTCCTTTATTCTTAAATTACTCTTACTTGAAGTCGTTAGTTCATGGAATATCTTCTTATTGGGTTATTGATGTTGAAGTTGTGTAAACCATTATCACATTGAGGTTGAAGTTGTTAATTGTTGAGATATCTTTCCTTGTTGAGTATTCCTCATTCATTTTGTTGTTATTGAGATTGTTTTACACATTGTGATGGAGGCATAGGTTATACGCTGTGGTAACATTGGTATTGTTGATTTTTGCAAGTGTTGTGTCATATGGGCACATGAGGTGTGAGTTGATTATTTTGTTGTGATATTGATACACATGCAGTGGTATAAGGATAGAGGTTGATATGCATGGGGTGAGATAAGGTGGGATTTATACGCGTGTTGCTATTAAAGGAATTACTTAAAGCCACGTGGTGACATAAGGGAAAATATTTTTAAAATTAAATGCAAGGCTCACGCGGTGATATAAGAAAGATTGTGATTTAAATTGTGAAATATGAATATGAGGCATGGTACCTCGATTGTGATTCTTATTGTACATTCCATGCTAAAAGAGGCTTGTTGGTTGAACATTTCTTGTTGTTTTCTTTGTTGTCTTACTTGTAATCGCCCATGTTTGACTACTTGTTGTTTCATCCTGTGTTCACTACTTGTTGCCTTTACCGCTTAAATTTCCATTGTTAGCTTATTGAACTGCTCATCTGTCATTTACTTCCTCGCTTTCCATTAATAGACTATATTATATTTTGTTCAATTTTCTTATCCTAGTTGGTGTCTTGATCTTGCCTCTTCACTACTCTACCGAGGTTAGGCTTGATACTTATTGGGTACCATTGTGGTGTACTCATACTACGCTTCTGTAGATTTTTGTGCAGATTCAGGTACATCTTACGTGCCGGACGCTAGTCATCATTAAGGTATTTATGGAGACTTCAACGTATACCTGCTCGACATCCGCAGGCCTCGGAGTCACCTTCCGCCATTCTCTTATTACTGTTTATCCTCTATTCTGACAGAGATGTCTTTGATATTTTAGCACATTTCTATAGAGCTTATGACTTAGTCTCACCAATTTTTTGGAGTATTGTAGCTGTGATTCCGTATTGAGATTATTATGAGACTTATCGGTTTATATCATGTTTTTCAGTCTTTATTTATGTCATAATCTCTTGTTTGTTATGCTTACCTAGTCTTAGAGGCTATGTGCCATCACGACATCCTAAGTTGGAAAATTAGGGTCGTGACAATGCTATAGTATATTGTTCCAAAATGCAATATATGATTAGAACATACTATTCCATTCTTCACTTTATGTGCGCATAGTATTTTTGTAATATACATAATAATTAAATTATTATTTTCTCATTTTCAGCACAAGCAAAAGGATAATGATCACGACTATGGTGATATGCATAAAGATTATGACCAGTTTAAATGGGGCAACAATGGGAATGATCGTGTAGTTATTGGAGATAGCACCCCTAAAGTGCCTTCTAGTATGTAAATCATAGATTTGGTTGTTGATTTTTCTTTGCTTTTATTTTTTTAAAATATTACTCTTGATTATACTTTTATATGCTCAGTATCTGATTTTGGTGGGGTTGGTCTAGAGGGTGTTAGCAGTGGTGTCAATGTGAAGAACTTCACAGCAAGTGATGGAGTAGTTAATGATTAGAGTAATAATGAGAGTACTGCAACACTCCATAGAACTAGGTTGATCATGTCCTCTTTCCAATTAATTTGGCATACAAGCGGCATTCGATATTGGGGTGTGTATGGTTCTATAAGAGATGTTTTGTGTATATGACTCCCTACATAGTAGAAAGCACAGAAAAAGCTATTCAAAATATGGCAGAGGCATATTTTGTGTTGATCCCCTATGTTTCTAGTTAGCATTGACTTTTATAATCAAAGAAGTGACATTGCAGTAGAAAATGGTCTACACATGGGAATGGACTTGATTGATCCCTTTGAGATTGAACTGATTACAAATTTGCCAATACAACAAAATTCGTAAGAATAGTTACTTTTTTTACTTTGTTTCCTCATTCATGTTAACATTTTCTATACTAATTGATTTTATATTTTATTCATTTATTTTATTTTAGATTGTGAAGTATATGTTGCATGCTTTGCGGAGTACATTATTGAAGCTCTTCCAATCCCTATTGACAATTTTCATGTGAACAGTCTTCGAGTCAGGTTTGGTATACTATTGTGGCACTATGGGAGGAACAAGTAGCTACATGGTGAATCAAGTGATTTTGAGGCTCTTGGAGTAACAAAAAAGACTCGTATAAAGAAACACAAGAAGTAGTATAGGGCTCTTTTTGCTTTTAGTTAATAGTAGCATGAAAACTTGTAACGACCCAACCGGACGTTTTGAGCATTTACATTATGTTCAGTGTTTTAAGGTCTTGAGTAGTTTCATATGATATATTATGACTTGCCTGTATGATCGGTGTTGGTTTTTGAGTGGTTCGGAATTTCATTTAGAAGAAAGATTCACAATTTAGAAGCTTTAAATTGAAAGGGTTGACCAAGTTTGACATTTATGTATTTGACCTCGAATTGAAGTTTTGATAGGTCAAGATGGTGAATTTTTACTTGGGCGTATGCCCGGATTTGCATTTGGATGTTTCTAAATAATTTTGGCTCTAATTAGCGAAAATTGGTAATTTAAAAGTTTAAAAATTTCCTAAGTTTGACTATATAACTTTACGGCTATCAGGTTCAGATTTTAATTTCGGGACATGGAATAGGTCCATTTTGTCATTTGTGACTTATTTTCAAATTTTGGGGTCATTCCGAGTTGGTTTGGTAGGAATCGAATGCTTGGTTGTGCTTTTTGCGATTCTTGAGTTTCATTGTAATTTTCATGTGTTTTGGTGTTCGATTCGAGAATTTAGATGGTATTTTGGTGGTTTGAGAGTGTGAGCATGTTCGTATGATGTTATTAGACTTTTTTGTATATTTGGTGTGGAGCCCCAGGGGCTCGGGTGAGTTTCAAACGCGTTTCAGAGTGTTTCGGGTTATTTCAGTTTTGCTAGTGCTTCAAGTCTCGCAAATGTAAGATCTTGTTCGCAATTTTTGAGATGGTCACCACATTTGAGAGGTTTGTCTGAATTGATTGGCTTCACATTTGCGAAGCCAGTGTCGCATTTGCGATATGCTTCCCTGGATGGCTGGTCGCTTTTGCGACCATCACTGTCACTTTTGCGATGGGCATCTGGGCAGTGGGGAATCACATTTGTGACCAAGATGTCTCTTTTTCAAAGGTGTATATGTTTGCATTTGTGATATTTTGTCTCTTTTGCGACATTTCAGAGCTGCTCAGGGGTCACTTTTGCGATCCTTTTCCCCCAGTTGCAAACCCAGGTCGCAAATGCGACATCTGTAGCTTGTTTATAGCTAGGTATATCAGGACTTAGTCTTATTTTATCATATTTTGAGCCCTGGACATGGTGGATGTGATTTTTAGAGGGGATTTTCACATGTAGCTATTGGGTAAGTCATTTTGACTCAATTTTAATATTTTAACTTGATTTCTTATGGATTTCAACATCATGGGATTTGAAAGAAATTATTAGGGAGTTTTTACTATGGTTTGAAAAATAAAAAATTGAGATTTGAGAGTCGAATCGAACTCAGATTGAAAAACCAAATACATATTTGGACTCGTGAGGTTATGGAAAGTCAAGATCTACTCCTTGACTCAGGTTTTGACTGGGCGGGCCCCAGATTAATTTTGGTGACTTTTTGAGAAATGTATAAAGATCTTAACTTTATTAATTGAGATTGAATTCTCTTGCATTTTTTGATGTTATTAAGTCATTGTTTGCTAGACTTGAGCTGACCGGAGGTAAGTTTTAAAGGAAAAGCTATTTTTGAGTGTTGATTGGGGTAATTGAGGTAAATATCTTGCTTAGCTTTGTATGGCGGAATTACCCCTTCGGATTTGGTCTAGTGTATTATTTGTGCTATGTACAAAGACGTGTACATGAGGTGACGAGTGTGTACACGATCTTATGTGTGATAATTGACCGGATTAGACCCTCTTAGGCTATTAATATGCTTTAAATTGAATTTGTTGTTATATGAATTACATTTCATTGTTTATTTACTCCTCGTACTCTTGTGTTATTGTTGTAATTCTTGTATATATTATTGTTGAGTCGCGGGCTATGTATTGTTGTGGCATTGATATTGTTGTTGGATTAATGTTGTGGCATATGAGCACGTGGTGTGTGAGTGATTGTTGTGTTGTGATTGAGATGCACATGTGGTGACATAAGGGTGATGTGTATATTGATGCGCATGCGGCGAGATAAGGGGGTACTTATGAGCATGGTGCAAGTAAGGGGGAATATTTCATTGTGATGCGCACGTGGAAAGATAAGGGGGCTTATGCGTGGGAAGCTATTTCGAAAAAATATTTTACAAAGGTGAAGCTCACGCGGCATCATAAGGATAATTTGTGACTTTGATATGTGGCATGTCGAAGAGACTCTTGTTGTGACATTTGTGTTGGAACGGTTTGTGACTTCTTGTGTATGTCATGCATTATACGTGATTTGTTGCGTTGCTTTCAATGTGCTAATATGTGTCTCCATTATTACTTGATGATTTGGCTGCCAAGATAGATTTACCTACGTGGAGGTATTATCGTATGTTCTGTTGAGTTGTTGGTAATATAACAGTTTGAAACAAAGAAGTTGTTATCATGTTTTACTGTATTTGATTCTTGATAAATTCCTCTTGAACAAGTTATTGGTAACTCACACGGGTATGATACCTGTTATGGCACAATGTTTTTGTCTTGTGGTTGTGGTACAAATTGTGGCACGAGGTATTTGTCGTGCGATTGTAGTAAATATTATGGAACAAGGTATTTTTCATGCGGTTGTGGTATATTAAATGGCACGAGGTTGTTGCCGTGCGGGGTGTGACTCATGTTGTGGCACAAGATCTTTGTCGTTCGAGGGTGATTGATAACGTGGGCACGAGGTATCATGTGTGTAATTCCATTTGATGATTTATTGTCAAAACTGGACCTTTATTTGTTCTGAATGGTTATCGTTTATTCTGATGAGATTACAGTTATTGCCTTCTGTTATACTTCATGTTGCTAGTCTTTGATATTTTGTACAGGTTATTCGACTGGTGGGAGTCTTTACTTTAATCTTGTCACCACTCTACCGAGGTTAGTCTTGATACTTACTGGGTACCGATTGTGGTGTACTCGTACTACACTTATATATATTTTTGTGCAGATCCATGTATTGGAGGTAGCGGTTACACGTAGGGAGAGCTTCTTTGTTCGTGAGGATTCAAGGTTGAGCTGCTTTGATCGTTGCAGTCCCTTGGAGTCCTTTCCTTACAATTATACTTTCAAATTCTCTATCCGAACAATATTGTATTTTGAGATATTATCTATGAATTCAGTTAGAGTTTGTGACTCTGTACTACCTAGTATTGGAGATTCATTGTAATTATCGTCGTGTTGGCTTGTATCACCTTTATTTCCGCATTTATATTAAAATATGCTCCATAATATCATGTTTTATTGGTTTTACTATTGTAATTGATCGGCTTATCTAATTTTAGAGACTAGGTGATATCACGATCCTTAAGGTGGGATTTTGGGTCGTGACAAAACTTTGCAGGATTTTAATAATTTTTGGTGAAGTATGATAGTTTGCCGTAGTAGATTGTAAAATGCTAGCTTTTAAAAGTTTATGTTCTAGGAATACAATTGTAATATTACAATATATTGTTATAACAGTTTTTAGTTTGGAATATGTGTTTTAGAGTTTGAATCTATCTTCAATTTATTTTATTTTGAAAACTGTAGCAGTTTTATTTTTGGCAACATATTTGTTTGAATGAGATGAAATATTTATGAAAGTGAATTGGGTTTGGATTTGTGTTGAGAACAGTTTGTAGTTGTAGTTAAATCCTCTTTTTTTAGAAGTTCGATTACATATTTACCTATCTGCACCTGATCTGCAAAGTATACCTGTTATGCTAAGAAATTCTGTGCAGATTTTGCATTGTTGCACTAGTTGTATTCTGCAAAGATTTTGGTTCAGGTATATTAGTGCAGTAGAACTATATACCAACTAGGTATACAGATATACTATTTGGGTATCACTTTGTGTTTGAGTATTTATTTCCCTACAACCACTAGATGTAAATGCATTCCACTTTTATATACTAAAATACTGACATGAGCTGCAAAGTGTGCCCATTTTGTTATGGAATTCTGTACAGATATTATATTTTGGTACACCACTTGTATTTCTGTACAAATTTTAGTTTAGCCATATTAGTGCAATACAACTATATAGATATACTATTCGGTTATCACATTGTAGTTGAGTGCTTTTTTTCCTGCAATAACTAGATGTAAATGCATTCCACTTTTATTTACGAAAATATTGGCATGAGCTGCAAAATGTGCCCATTTTGTTATGAAATTTTGTACATGTGTTGCATAATTGGTGCACCACTTGTATTTTTGCACAGATTTGAGTTTAGCCATATTAGCACATTACAACTATATACCCATAAGGTATACAAATATACCATTTAGGTATCACATTTTATTTGAGTGTCATTTCTCCTGCAACAACTACATGTAAATGGCTTCCACTTTTGTATACTAAAATACCAAATAAGTAGATTCTTATTAAAAACACAAGTACTTTCCTTACAAACTAATTTGGCAAATAATCACTATACCAACTATATGTCAACTGCAATACATGAATTTTATTTCTTTGCAATTAAAATGATACGATTCTTCTATATATCATATCTATAAAAACAATTGAGCATTATATCAATCTTTCTTTGAAAGATTTCTACACGTTCTCCGGTTGTGTCCTTTTTCCCCGCATAGTGCACATGTAACTATATGTCCTTCCCAACCTCTTATGCCTCTCTTCTTTTTAGGTCTTCCTAGTTTGATTTTTTCTTTTCGTGGTAGTACCACAAACGAAGAGACATGTTCTGAAATTTGCCACGTAGTTTAATCCGGCAAAGGGTTTACTAGTATCTCATATGTTTTCAGCAAGTAGTCTTTGATGTAGTAAGCCAAGAAATACTTGTATGCATCCATATGAAATTTTTGTATAACTGTCATTGCATGTGGACAGGGAATATCGTCTAGTTGAAACCTTTCACAAGTGTTGTTTTTTCATGTAGGCGCACCACATTTCTTATTTAGCCATCAATTACTAAATATAAGAACTCATCTAATGCCAACACCTAAAATTATTTTAATTAAAAAAATCATTAGCTATGTGAAGTAATAGTATTTTCTAAGAATAATATGCAGTTATTTAGTGAAATTTCTAAGGTGCAAAAGTAAACTACAATACACGCGATATTTTTATGATTCTGAAAATATATACAGTCATCGCCTGTGATGAGATAATATTATATGCCAACATTTTTTTATACTTTTCGCCGATCTTCATAAATGATTTCACTGCATTCTTGTGATTGGTGTAATTCTATTTCGGTATCAAGCTCATCATAAAGTCAAGCAAATTCACAACTGGGAGGTCTCTTGCATGCTTCTTTGCTGCATTTAGGGATTCTGCAATATTTGATGTCATGGTCATGGTTCTATTTTTCTTGAAATATGCGCGGAACCATCTATCATATCCAACATCCATCAGGTATGTTTTCACTCTACTATCAATAGTTTCTAACTCTACCATATGACTGTTGATTTCTTCAATAGTGTATGCTCTCGCTAACGCAAAGTATAGCTTTTAAATTTATTTTTGGCTCTTCGTAAAGTTCGTCTTTATGTTGTTCCACATATGGAACATACATGCACAATGAAGAACTTCTGGATAAACAATTGAAGTTTCTCTCCATATACCATCATGCATGTCTGATACAATGCACATACCCCCTCTTTCTCCATAGGTTTATCTGAAGTGCTCGAAGAACCACTCCCACAATGCATCGTTCTCTGAATCAACAATTACATATGCGAGGGTAAAATTTATCCTGTAAAAACCAAATGAAAAAAGATTAGTTACAAGATACAATATTAATATACCATTTCATATAGTAGTATAGTTGTAGGTAGGTGCAAGTATATCGCAAAATAATTATATTCTCTGTTGATATACTTATATACCATATTGGTACATATGTCACTGAAGATCTTTTTGGCTACTTAACTGAATGTAATTAGATTGTATTTTTAAAATACTAAAGTACATGAATTATTCAATACAGATTCTTAAACTTATTTTCATACCATCCGCGTCTTGCATAGAAGCCGTGAGCATGGTCCCTCTGTATGTTGACTTCAAAACACTTTCATCAACTACAATTATTGGCCTACAATAGATCGAGCCTCTAATCGATGCATATAAGAAGCTTCCATCTACTTCAGTGTTTAGTCATGTCATTGATCATGGGTTAGCCTTCTCTAACATGTAAAGATATGCTGATATTTTCTTGTATGACTCTCTTGGTGTTCCTCTCAACAATTGCATTGCTTTTTTCTTTGATCTCTGTGCTTGCATGTAGGTTAAGTCCATATCATATATTTTTTAGATGTCTCTCTGGATATCTATTTATTAATATATAGTATTGGGGTCAACAAGCTTATCGATATCACGTTTTACTTATAACATATTTTTTGATAGAAAATTAAATATAACGATCCGACCGGTCATTTTGAGTATTATAGCCCCATTACCCCATTTATTATTGATTCTCAGTTCGTTTGTTATTATATGACTTGTCGGGGTAGTTGGTTTGGTTTCAGGGGATGTTTCAGAATGAATTGGGGAACTTAGTCCCAAGTTATGGAAGCCTAAGTTAGAAGAGTTGACCGAATGTTGACATATGTATAAATAATTCCGGAATAGATTTTTCATGATTCTGATAGCTCCGTATTATAATCTTTAACTTAGAAGCGTGTACAGATATTGATTTGGAGGTCCGTGGATGATTTTGGCTTAAATTGGCGAAAGTTGGAAAAGTTGAAGTTTGGAGAGTTGAGTGATTTGACGGAGAATTGACTTTATTGTTACAGGGCTCGAATTTTGTTTTCATAAGTTGGAATAGTTCCGTTGTATCATTTATGACTAGTGTGCATAATTTGAGGTCAATCGGAGTTGGTTCGATAGGTTTCGGCATCGATTATAGAAGTTGGACATCCATTAGTTTCATTAGGCTTGAATTGCGGTGCAATTCGAGTTTTTGATGTTGTTTGATGTGATTTGAGGCCTTCACTAAGTTCGTATCATATATTAGGACTTATTGGTATGTTTAGATGGGGTCCCGGGTTCCCGCGTGTGAATCGGATTGAAATCAGGATCGAAACTGGACTTAGAGGATTGCTGAAGCAGTTGAAGTCTGGTGTAATCGCACCTACGGTGGGAGTGGCCGCAGGTGCGGTCACATAGGTGCGGGTGAGTTTTTGTAGGTACTAGTTTTGGGGAGAAGGCCTGGGACTGCAGGTTCGAGCAAGAGTTCCGCACATGCGAGGTCGCAGATGCGAGAAGTGAAGCGCAGATGCGGATGTGGCGAGAGACCGGAGCTTTCGCAAATATAGAGTCTTGTGCGCGGGTGCGACTCAGCAGGAGCAGAGTCTGGTCTGCATAAGCGATCCAGGGATCTTATGGGAGACCCCAAAAGAGGAATTTTGGCCGCACCTACGGGACCGCAAAAGTGGTTAAGTGAACCGCATGTGCCAGATACCTGGACAGAAGATAAAATCGAGGGTTTTGAGGATTTTCTCATTTTGGACTTTTCATGCTTGGCTAATGGAGATTTATGAGAGGGGTTTCAGTAGATTGAAGAGGTAAGAAACTTTTTAACATTTTGTATTCTATAATATTGAATACCCATTGAATTTCCCGCCAAGATTATGTGTTTTAAAGGTGGAATTTAGGGAATTTTGGACTAGGGACTGAGAGTAAGATTTGGGGATTTGAGTGTCGATTTTTGGTAGGAATTGGGTAATTTGGTATGGTTGGACTCATTATTGAATGGGTGTTTGAATTTTTTAAATTTTGTCGGATCTCGAGATGTAGGCCCGAGATTGACATTTTGTGTTTTCTTTTTGACTTTGATTAAAGAGCTTAGCTTTATCGTATGGAATCGATTCCTATAGCTTGTATTAAATTTTTTCTGGCTAGATTCGAGTCGTTCGGAGGTCGATTCGCAAGGCAAGGGCTTGTTGGAGTACGGATTTGCGCTATTTGATGTAAGTAACACTTCTAAACTTATTAGTGAGGGTATGAATCCTTGAACTACGTGTTATGTAGTTGGTGTTGAGGTGACGCACATTGTCACGACCCAAACTCCCTTCGTATAATGTCGTGACAGCACCTAGTCTCTACGACTAGGTAAGCCTAACAAATTACAGAAAATAACAAAAACGAAAGTGAAACTTGGCAACTGACAGTAGTGGATAACTGAATAACTAGTAACAATGCCGTACGGCATGTACAATAACCAATAATCTATAAATACATTGTCTTCCCAAAACCCTGAACATCGTAAGTCACAAGCTACAGAAGGAAACTAGTATCTCTATATACCAGAGTCAAACAAAGAAGTACGGAAGTAGGGGGACTCTGAGGTCTGCGGACGTAACAGATAGACCTTGAAGTCTCTGTACAGCAGCAAGCACTCTCAGCTAACAGCGGGGCTGATAAGTAGTACCTGGATCTGCACACAAAACATGTGCAGAAGAGTAGCGTGAGTACACCACAACGGTACCTAATAAGTGCCAAGCTTCACCTTGGTAGAGTAGTGACGAGGTCAGGTCCGGCCCCTACTAGGATATAATAATAAAATAAATGCTATAATAAAAATGAAGTAAAACGGAGAAGACAACATCAAGTATTCACAAAGCAATAACAACACCGCACAATGATATAGAAACAGGGGCGCTCCCGAGATACCGTCTCGTAGTCCAAAAATAAATATATAGGGAGAACTCTGGAGGTACTGTCTCATAGTCTCAAAAGTAAATATGCAGGGAGAAATCTTGAGGAACCGCCTCGTAGTCTCAAAAGTAAATGTGCAGGGAGAACTCCTGAGGAACTCCCTCGTAGTCTCAAAAGTAAATGTGCAGGGAGAACTCCCGAGGAACCGCGTCGTAGTCTCAAAAGTAAACACACAGCTCAAACCGATAGATACAACAATTAACAACAAGAAGTTTACAGTTAAGACTGATAAATATCAACGGAAAAATAGGAAATCAATTAGGCATGTTGCACAGAGTTCAAATAAGCAGTTAAAGCACGTAGACATGGGATATTAGACTAAATAGGATAACTACACATATTGGAATAGCTCAATTAAGACTGAAAAATAGACTAATACTCATTTAAATAGTATAACTTCCAATTTAAGGAAAACCAGGTTTCTACACAGTAAAATGAATCGGGTTTTACAACAAATAACCCGTGTACGTACTCATCAGCTCATGTAAACGGTGCTCTTATATCACAACAGTACCAAATCCTAAAGGGATTTCCCTCACACAAGGTTAGGCAAGCCACTTACCTCGAACCAAGTTCAATCAATCGGTAACAATGCCTTTTCCACGAATATTCGACTCTAAATGGCCCTAATCTAGCCAAAACTCAATTACATAACATAAATATAACTACAAGGAACTAATCTAGCTAATGAAATCAAAGTTAAAGCAAGAATTGAAAAATCGCCCTAAAACTCCTCCTCGGGCCCACGTCTCGGAATCGGATAAAAGTCACAAAATATGAACACCCATTCACTCACGAGTTCACTCATACCAAAATTACTCAAATCCGATACCAAAATCTCGATCAAAATCCCAAAATTCGGCCTAAGAACGTTTCACCAAATTTTCATCCCCAAATCCGAAATTAAATGGAGAAAACAACTATAGATTAATGGAATACAACCAAAAACGAGTTAGGAATCATTACCCCAAATCTTCTATGAAAATCCCTCGAACAATCGCCAAATTTCGAGCTCTCAAGTCCAAAAATTAAGAATGAAATCAAGCCCTTTTTCTGCCAGAGATCTCGCTTCTGCGAGCCTTCAACTGCATCTGCGGTCCCGCACCTGCAGAATTTCCATCGTAGGTGCGGATATCACTTGAAACTCATCGCCCGCTTCTGTGGTCAAAAAGGTCGCACCTGCGGACCTAGCTCCGCTTCTGCGGTCCCTCACCGCTCCTGTGATCTCACCAGCGCATCTGCGGGCATCGCAGATGCGGAACTCACCTCGCACCTGCGACCCCTGACCATTCCTTCCAAAACTGCTTTTGTGCTTAATCATCCGCACGTGCGGCCCCGCACATGCGGTCTCCTTACCGCAGGTGCGTAAAAACCAGATGCCCGAAGGTTTCAGCAATTTCCTAAGTCCAATATTTCTTCCGTTAAGCATCTGAAACACACCCGAGGCCCTCGAGATCCCAACCAAATATACCAACCAATCTTAAATACTATACGAACTTAGTCGATCCCTCAAACCACATTAAACAACGCTAAAATCGCAAATCATCCTCCGATTCAAACTTAAAGAACTTGAAACTTCCAAATTCAACAATCGATGCCGAAACCAACCAGACCACATCCGATTGACCCCAAATTTTGCACACAAATCATATTCAACATTGCGGACCTAATTGAACTTCCGGAATCGAAATTCTAACCCGATATCAAAAAGTCCACTACCCGTCAACATCTCCAAAAATTTGACTTTCACCATTTCAAGCCTAAATGAGCTACAGATCTCCAAAACATAATTCGGGCATGCCCCTAAGTCCAAAATATCCTAAAGAAGTTAACAGAACCGACAAAACTTCATTCCAGAGTCTTTCTCATACAATTCCGACTACGATCCAAAACTTAAGGCTTAAACCTCCCTTTAGGGACTAAGTATCCCAAAATACTCGAAAAATCAAAACGATCTCGGCAAGTCACAATAGAAGAAATAGGTATGGGGGAAGCAGTTAATAGGGGATCAGGGCTATAACTCTCAAACGACCGGCCTGGTCATCACATGCATGCTAGGTGACTCGGATTTTTCCGTAGTACTGTGTAGTTATCAAATCTTATTGTTATCCATGTAATACAATATGTGTTAGAGATATTTAGCTATGATCCATGTTAGAAATCATATTTTGGCTATATGATGGTACTGTTGGAACCCACCGAGGTCATTTTTGCTATTCAGTTATTTTCCTAAATTGCATTTATGTACTCAGTCGCATTCATCATTGACATATCATATCTCAATCTCTGTTATCATTTATTGTTACATCATGTATCATTGTTTGGGTTGATTGGCATAAGATTTGTAAGCCCGAGAGACTAGAGATAGTGATGATTGAGAGAGTCCGAGGGCTTGATTGTGAGTAATATTTATGGGATAGGGTTGCACATCATAGCATGCTTTATTGATTTATGATGGGATTGGGTTGCCTGTTGCAGCATGCCATGTTGGCTTATATTAGTGGTTGGACAAGATCCGCCCCTCCGGAGTCTGACATACCAGCAGTAAGTCCAGGTACCGTTGAGTAATGAGTGCGAGTGCTGAGTGATTGGCACTGCTGAGTGAGGTTAAATACTCTAAGAGCATGAGTATATGAGTTTATCACTGTGTTGCGTAACAGGTGACATGCATATTTTCCATGTAGAAATATTCCTCGTGTTAGTTATACTTTGCATAATTTACTAGTATTGAGCATAAACTGTTGAACTTGAAAGCATGTCTACCTTTCTGTATTGTGTATGACTGATTATGAGATTTCTCTGAGTTATTACTGTTATTTTCCTATCATATCTGTAATGTTATTATCTGGATTTAGACTGTACCTATCTGACCTCGTCACTACTTTTAGCCAAATGTTAGTCCTGTTACTTATTGAGTACATTGGGTCGGTTGTACTCATACTACACTCTGCACTTCGTGTGCAGATCCAAGTACATCTGGACCCGGTAGTTACTAGACTTGGAGCATTACCACTTCTATACTTTTGAGGTAGCTGCTTTAGCGTCCGCAGACCTCAACTCTCCTTCTTTTCAGTTTATTTAGCATTGTTCTATCTTTATAGACAATTGTATTAGAAGCTTGACTATGTTGATATTTAGTAGCTCATGTACTCGGTGGCACCCGGATTTTGGAAATTTGTATTTGAGTAGCCGTTATTCCTTTCGGTTATTTATGATATTTTCACTATTTAACTCAATATATCATGCTTTTAAATTAAAATGCGTAGCACTTTTATAATTGTCGGCTTGCCTAGTACTGTGATGGGTGCCATCACAACATGTTAGAGTTGGGTCATGACATTAAAACACTATTAGAAACAAGGTTATACAAATTTTAATATGAAAAAATAAGCAAGCAATGAAAATAGGCATATAGTCTTTACTTCTAAAGATACAGACGAACCTTTTTGGGCAAGTTTAATTAACCCGATATTGACATTTTTCGTTTACTGCATACTTTTTTATAACGAGAACCATCACGCTCTTGTCTTTGTAAATTTGTCCTTTTTCAACTTTTTGATGAAATGGATAAGTTATGATGTTTGCATCATCAAGTTGTATACTAGTGTCATCTCCTTCTTGCACATTAAAAGTGATGATCATATCACTTGTTTCAGATTGTGCAATTTCCTATGAAGTTGTAGCAACATCGACATTGGAGGTACTTGCACTTATAGTATTTTCAGCAAATGCCACACATAGAAGGAATGTTGTCATCCATGCTTCAATTCCATGTAAACACTAATGTTCATATCACTAAAAATTATAATTGGTTGATATCTTTGAGCAATAACAAATTGAATAACTATTGTTCTATTGTCCTTCTCCAGCATTATTAGAATTGTATCAACATGAATAGTTATGAAATTATTGTTATCATCCCATTTTCTGCTATGCTGCAGCAAACTTGGTATATTTTTCATGGTTTTAGACAGTCTCAACTAAGATTATCAAACTAAACTGCTTTATCTCGAAAAGTGAATCTCAATAATGCAAAATTCAGCACTTTTAATGTCAAATAATGAATTTGAGCAGGAAACTTTTCCAACTTAGATCAGCTTTTATAATTCAGACCTCAAGATGTTCATATCTCCAAATTGACAACGGAATTTCAGTTAAAAATTAGTTTTTATTCGACGCTTTTACACAGCTTAAGCGCTAAACTGCCTTTATCTTCTAAATCGAATCACAACATTGCAAATTTCAACACTATTAATGTCAAGTAGTGAATTTCACCAGCAAATATTTCTAATGTAAATCAACTGATATTATTCAAACCTTCAGATCTTCATACTGAGAACATAATTTCAGTTAAAATTTGCTATTTTCGATGCTTTTACACATTTTGAGCACCAAACTTCTTTAATCTCCAAATCAAAATCTGAATAACGCAATGTGAATTTGAGCAACAAAAGTTTTAGCATCTTCAAACTCAAATAATCTTCTATGATTCGTATTCGTAGATTGAAAATAGTTTTGGTTCAACAAAATTTGAGTAGAAAAAAGTCAGATTTTTAGCAGCTATCGTTCTGGTTTTTTAGCCTTTGCATCGCGATCTTCAAATCTTCAACAATGATTCTGTGATCTACAATTTTTGTAGGTGGAATCTCAATTTTTAAGTGCTAATGTTTGTGAAATTTTGTCAAAAATTGAGCTGGTCTTCCGTTTTATAGTTAGGGCATTAGGTGTTTGGTCGTTATTATGGGTTTCTGCATCTTTTAGCTTAAATGGGTAGCAATTGTAATTATTTAATGGGTAGAGCAAGCTAAATATTTTAAATTTTATAGGTAATTTTGTCTTTTCTCCAAAATTGTAATAAGTATGAAGTTGACAAAAAACGAATAATAAATTTGAGCCTGATAGGCAATTTGTGTAGTTTCCTCTTATTTTATAGGGTACCGAGCCAACTTTGGGCAGCCCATTATTGTGATTGTTAAACTTGTTGAAGTTCACGTGTGAACTCCAAAATGGAATGTGCAAGAGGATATTGAGTTATATAATTATCCCAATGGTTGTGCAAGAGCTTATTAAGAGGTTTATAAAAGTATTAAATTAGGGATGTTTTTCGTTCCTATACAATATTTGAAACTTATTTACTAAAATTGTCCTAAATTTGTATATTATTCGATCTAACTGTATTTTCCTTAACATTTATATATTGCCAAAATTGTCCTTAATTTGTCCTAGAAATCATATATTGCCAAAATTGTACTTACCAAAATTGTCCTAAATTTGTATATTATTCGATCTATTATTATTGCCTTAAATTAGGGGATTTAATTACACCCTTTTCTTTTTTTTCTCTCCTCTTGTTTTTCCATTTTTTCTACCGCCTCTCTCCACATACAATCCCTTTTTAGTGGGCGAACGTGGTGGCCGATGCTTTGAGTAGGAAGACTGATAGCATGGGGAGTCTTGATTATATTCTAGTTGGGGAGCTACCATTAGCATTGGATGTTCAGGCTTTGGCCCATTGGTTTGTGAGGTTGGATATTTCGAAGCCTAGCTGGGTTCTTGCTTGCGTGGTTTCACGGTCTTCTTTGTTCGCGTGCATCAAGGTTCGTCAGTATAATGATCCCCATTTTCTTGTCCTGAAGAAAACGGTGCAGCACGGTGATCCTAAAGAGGTTACCTTTGGAGATGATAGGGTATTGAATATGCAAGGCCGGATCTATGTTCCAAATATGGATTGGTTGTGAGAGTTGATACTTGAGGTGGCCCATAGTTTGCGGTGTTTCATTCATCTTGGTACCGTGAAGATGTATCGGGATTTGAGGCAGCTCTATTGGTGGTGGAGGATGAAGAAGGATATTATTGAGTATATTTTTTGGTGTTTGCATTGTCATCAGGTGAAGTACGAGCATCAGAGTCCCGGTAGTTTGCTTTAGAGGCTTGACATTTTGTAGTGGAAGTGAGAGCGTATCACGATACATTTTGTAGTTGAACTTCCACGTACCTTGAGGAAATTTGATTTAGTATGGGTTATTGTGGACAAACTTACCAGGTCTGCACACTTCAATCCAGTTGTGGCTACCTACTCTTCAGATCAGCTGGCACAGATTAACATTCGTGAGATTGTCCACCTTCATGGTGTGCCTGTGTCTATTATCTCAGATCAAGGTGCTCAGCTCACATCGCAATTTTGGAGAGTGGTTCGGCGAGAATTGAGCACACAGGTAGAGTGAGGTACAACATTTCATTCCCAGACGGACGGGCAGTCCGAACACACTATTCATATGTTGGAAGACATGTTACGTGCCTGGGTTACTGATTACGGAGGTTCATGGGATTAGTTTCTTCTATTATCATAGTTTGCCTACAACAACAACTTTCAATCGAGTATCTAGATGGCTCCTTATGAGGCCTTATATGATAGTAGATGTAGTTCTCTGTTTGGTTGGTCTAGGTTGGTGGGCACTGATTTGGTCCATGATGCCTATGATAAGGTGAAGGTGATTCAGGAGCAGCTTCGTACAGCACAGTCCAGGAAGAAATGTTATGCTGACAGGAAGGCTCGTGATGTTGAATACATGGTAGGTGATAAGGTTCTACTCAAAGTTACACCCATGAAAGGTGTGATGAGATTCGGGAAGAAGGGAAAGTTGAGCCCCAAGTATATTGGTCCTTTTTTTGTGCTTGGGAGAGATGGAGATATGGCCTACAGACTTGCCTTGCCACCTAGTCTATCGGTTGTTCACCCAGTATTTTATGTTTCGATGCTCCGGAATTATTATAGTGATCTGTCACATGTCTTGGACTTCATCATGCTACAGTTAGATGGAGATCTGACTTATGATGTGGAGCCGGTGGGCATTTTGGATTGGCAGGTTTCAAAGTTGAGGTCAAAGAATATTGCATCTGTGAAGGTTCATTGGAGAGGTCAGTCGGTCGAGGATGTTACTTGGGATACCGAGCATGAGATGTGAAGCAGATATCCTCACCTTTTCGAGACTCCAGGTATGATTCTAGACCTGTTCGAGGATGAACATTTGTTTAAGAGGGGGAGAGTGTAACGACCTGGTCGATTATTTTGAGTACTTTAGCCCTTTTCCCCCTATTTGATGCTTTACTTATGTGTAATTATGGTTACGTGACTTTCCGCGGCAATTGGTTTGGTTTCAGGGAGGTTTCGGAGTAAATTAGGACACTTATTCCCAGGGTTGGGAGCTTAAGTTGTAGGAGTTGACCGGAATTTGACTTTTATAGAGACGACTCTGGAATGGAATTTTGATAGTTTCAATAGACTCATATGGTTATTTTTGACTTAGGCGTATCTGATTTGGATTTGGAGGTCCGTATATTGGTTTGGTGCTTTTTGGCAAAAGTTGGGAAGTTGAAGATTTGGAAGGTGGATAGATTTGACCGAGAGTTAACCTTGTTGACATCGGGATTGAATTTTGGTTCCAGAAGTTGTTATAGGATCGTTGTGTCATTTTGTACTTGTGTGCAAAATTTGAGGTCATTCCTGGTTGGTTTGATATGATTCGGCATGAGTTTGAAAAGTTGGAAGTTCATTAGGCTTGAAATAGGGTGTGATTCATGGCTTTGGTGTTATTTTATGTGATTTGAGGCTTCGAGTAAATCGTATTGTGTTTAGGACTTGTTAATATGTTTAGTTGGGGTACCTGGGAGCTCGGGTGTGAGATTGGTTTCGGCTTGTTTGGATATTGTGTTACATGGCTGAAGGGCTGCTAAAACTAGTTCATTCGCACGTGCAAAGGGCCCGACCGCAGATGCGGAGCTGCAGGTGCAGACATTTGATAGCAGGAGCGAAGGGTGAGGTTGGAAGAGTAATTCCACGGATACAGACGGGTGTGCGCATAAGCGCTTTCGCAAGTGAGGAAGGAGTCCGCAAAAAGAGACTCATAGATGTTAAGGATGATCCGCAGATGCGGACGGTCGGGCGGTCAAGTGACCGCATATGTGATTTGATGGAATGATCTTATCATCGAGGGTTTGGGTGTTTTTCTCATTTTGGGAGTTTTGGAGCTCGGCTAAGGGCAATATTTGGGAGACCTTTTGCTTCAATTGAAGAGGTAAGTGAAGTTTAATCACTTTCAATGTTAGATATTGATTACCCATTGATTATTACACCTAGTTTATGTGAAATTAAGCAAAATTTGGGGATTTTAGGCTATGTTATTGGAGAGTGAGATTTGATGATTTGAGGGTTGATTTGTGGTTGGAACTGGATGAAATTGATATGGTTGGACTCTTATTTGAATAGGTGTTTGGAATTTGTGAATTTTGTCAGGGTTTTGGCGTGCGAGCCCCGGGTTGACTTTGCATATTTGATTCAAGACCTTAGCTTTATCATTTGGAATTGTTTCTGACGGCTTTTATTGATGATATTAAGTTGATTTGGCTAGATTCGAGTCCCTCGGAGACTGATTGGCATGGCAATGGATTTTTGGAGTATTGATCTCCGCGTTTTAAGGTAAGGAAGATATCTAAACTTGGATTTTAGGGTAAATATCTTGAGAGCCATTTTATATGAGATGTATTGGGGTAACGCACGCGCTAGGTAATGGGCGTGTGTGCGTGCACCGGAGTATGCATGATTTGAGTTTGCTTTTAGACAACTATGGGATATGTTTTTTGCTATCATGCCTTGTTATATCCATGTTTTCTAAACTTGTATGATTATTTGAGTTCTGATTGACGTTAGAAATCATATCTAGGCTATGTGCTAGCTGTTTGAGACATGATAGGGCTATACTTGCTTTTCTGAGCTATTTTCCTTAATTGTACACATACGCTCAGTCATGATGTTATATCCGTGAATATGTCTCAGTACTTTCTTATTTGATTCCTCACATGTTGTTGATGCCTCATATATGTAACAATGTTGAATTGAGTACTGTGAGATGTGGTTAATTGAGACTTTAGCAGTTGATGACTGATCTTGGGCCATATAACCGATTTGGTATTGATTTTGAGGTGACGCATGTGCAAGGCTCATAGTGGGCTAAGTGCTACTAATTTGGGACAACATGTGAACTAGGCCCTACTATTGGTCTATTTGATTATGATTAGCACTTTGGCAGGATCCGTCCCTCTGAAGTGTTACATGCCAGCAGTGGGCGCAGGCATAGTGTTATAAATACGTGCTTTGGTGAGAGGCATTTATGCTAGGCACCCGTACAGTGCTAAGTGTTGTTATTCGTGTTGGCTTAATGGTGATGATATTGAGTTGACATATATATTTGAGGCATATACTTGTATTTTCCTCGTGCTAGCTGGTAAATGAAATATTTTTATCCGTGTTGGACTATAACTATTATAATTTGAAATCATGTCTAAATTTATGAAATGTGAACGATTTGAACATGATATCATTGAGTTATTTACTTATACGGTTTCCTTTATATCTTGAGTTGTTATTGTTTATTGATATTGGTCTTTGACTGTTTCTTCTGAGCTCGTCACTGCTTTCAGTCCAAGGTTAGGTCTGTTACTAATTGAGTACATAGGTCGGTTGTACTCACACTACACTCTGCACTTCGTGTGTAGATCCAGGTAGTTCTAAATGCGTTGATTGCTATAGTTGTCTTGGTACCAGTTGTTGGTAGACTACGAGGTAGCTTCTATGTCGTCCGTAGATCTTGAAGTTCTCTTTCAGTATTTCTGTCATTTCTGTTCTATTGTTCAGAAAACTGCATAGAGGATTTGGCCTTGTATTCTGATTCTCAGTAGTGCTCATATACTCGTTAATACCAGATCATTGGGATGGTTGTAAAAGTATTATTGTTGTTTCGCAGTTATTTCATGATATCTCCGCTGTTAAGTTTACTAAAATTCTGTTTTATTGAATTTATTGTTATTGATGAACTGTTGGCTTGCTTAGAAAGAATTACTAGGCGTCGTCGCGGCTTAGTTGGGAGTTGGGTTGTGACAAGTTGGTATCAGAGCACAAGGTCACTTAGCTCTCATGACTCATGAGCAAGTTTAGTAGAGTCTTGCGGATCAGAATGGAGACATTTGTACTTATCTTCGATAGGCTACCGAAATATTAGTACACTTCACTTTCTTACAGTCCTGTCATATGGATTTGTTAATTTCAAAATCTGAATATCTATTCCTTCTATTCTCTCATAGATGGTGAGGACACGTTCAATAGATCAGTCACAGTAGCACCAGTCAGGGCCGCGAGAGACGGGAGGGCGGGGTAGAGGCCGAGTTGGGGCTCGCGCTGTAGTGAGGGCAACACCTGTGGAGCAATAGGTTGCTATAGTGGAGGAGCAGGTACCTGATAATATTGAGCCGGTAGGACCAACTCAGGCACCGATTCTACCCATCATGATACCTAGTCTTTAGGAGGCTTTGGCTCAGATTTTGAGTGTGTGCAGGGGCTTGGCTTAGGAGATTGTGATGCTAGATGCACCACCTACCTCACAGGCTGGGGGAGGAGCCTAGACTCCCACCGCGCGTACTCCAGAGTAGCTAGCTCAGGGTCATCATACACTAGGGGTGTTACCAGTACAGCCAGTTATTGCCGCTCATGCCCAGGTTGATCCACCTATGACTGATGCGGAGCAGTGGAGGTTGAAGCGGTTTAGGAGGCTTGAGCCGCCCGAGTTCACTAGAGGAGAGTCAGAGGATTCTCAGGATTTTCTGGACTAGTGTTAGTGGATTCTTTGCACCACGGGTAATTTGGATACCAGTGGAGTTGCATTTACTACTTTTCAGCTGATAGAGGTAGCCTACAGATGGTGGCAGGCTTATGAGTTGAGCAGGCCAGCTGCCGCACCATCACTTATGTGGCATGAGTTCTGAGTTCTCTTCTTAAAGAAGTTTGTTCCATAGATCGTAGAAAAGAGTTGTGTAGGGTGTTTAAGCAGCTACGCTAAGGAGATATGACTGTGACTCAATACGATATGAAGTTTGCAGATTTGGCCCGCCATGTCGTATGGTTGGTTCCCACTGAGAGAGAGGACCATGAGGTTCATCGATGGCCTCAACAATGGTCTATGTTACAGTTTGGCTTTAGAGGCCGAGACGGATGCTTGGTTTGACTAGGTGGTCGAGATTACTAGATATTTAGAGCAAGTTTGCAGTCTTGAGCATGGGGAGCAAGAGGGCAAGAGGCCCAGTGAGTTAGCTGGTTTTAGCAGGGCCTCATATGGAGGCCATTCATATCACAACAGAGGTCGTCCTTTTAGGTCGGCTCAAATGGCTCATCAGGTCCGTCGTGGTTCATCAGCTAGCCATGGTTCGTACAACACTCATCCGGTTAAGTCATCTTTTAGTGCACTCCGAGCTTCAAGCTCGTACGGTGCTCCATCAGTTCAGGGTTCATCAATACCGTGTTCTTCCAATGGTTATTCTAGTCCTCGGGGTCCGGTTCAGTCCCCACCGTCATTCCCAGTTCAGGATTGTTACGTTTGTGGAGAGTTAGGGTATGTGAGGAAGTATTGCCCCCATCATTACAAAGGTCCAGTATAGTAGGGATGCCAGACTATGACTCTTGCATCAGTTGCTACACCACCTGCGCAGCCAGCTCGGGGTGGAGGTCGTCCTAGAGGGGGAGGTCAGTCAGATGATGGGTAGGCCTATTTCTATGCATTTCCCGCTAGATCAGAGGCAGTTGCTTCTGACGTTGTGATCACATGTATTGTTTCAGCGTGCCATAGGGATGCGATTGTGTTTTTTGATCCTGGTTCCATTTATTCATACGTGTCATCATACTTTTCTCATTATTTGGATATGCCTCGTGATTCCTTAGTTATTCATGTTCATGTATCTACACTGGTGGGCGATTCTATTTTTGTGGACTGTGTATATCCGTCGTGTATGGTGACTATTAGGGGTTATAAGACCAGAGTTTATCTTTTACTGCTTAGCATGGTTGATTTTGATGTAATTTTGGGCATGGATTGGTTGTCTCCATATCACGCTATCCTTGATTATCACTCTAAGACTGTGACGTTGGCGATGTTGGGGTTGCCGAGATTGGAGTGGAGAGGCTCCCTAGATCATGTTCCTTGTAGAGTGATTTCGCATTTGAAGCCTCAATGGAATGTTAAGAAGGGATATTTGTCGTACTTGGCCTTTATGACGGATGTTAGTGCTGATGCTCCTACCATTAAGTCTTTTCTTGTAGTGAGAGATTTCCCAGATGTATATTCAGCAAACCTGTCGGGCATACCACCCTATAGGGACATTGATTTTGGTATTGATTCAGTGTTGGGGACTTAGCCCATATCTACTTCACCATATCGTATGGCACCTATAGAGTTGATGGTGTTGAAGGAACAGTTGCAGGACCTACTTGATAAGGGCTTCATCAGGCCTAGTGTGTCACATTAGGGTGCGTTGGTTCTATTTGTGATGAAGAAGGATAGTACTATAAGGATATGTATTGACTACAGGCAGTTGAACAAGGTTACTAATAAGAACAAGTACCCACTACCGCGTATTAATGACTTATTTTATCAACTCCAGGGTGCTAGAGTGTTCTCGAAGATTGATTTGAGGTCGGGGTATCATCAGTTGAATATCCGAGATTTAGATTTTCCCAAGACGGCTTTCAGGACACGCTATGGTCACTGTGAGTTTCTGGTGATATCTTTTGGGAGGACCAACATCCCAGCAGCCTTTATGTATTTGATGAACAGCGCATTCCAACCATACTTCGACTCTTTCATCAAAGTATTCATTGATGACATATTGGTGTATTCACGCAGTCGGGAGGATCATGAACAGAATCTGAGGATCGTGCTCCAAACTATGAGGGAGAAGAAGTTGTATGCTAAATTATCCAAGTGTAAGTTTTGGCTATATTCGGTGGCGTTTTTTGCATCACGTGGTGTCTAATTAGGGGATTAAGGTAGATCCGAAGAATATTGAGGTAGTTCAGAGTTGGCCCTGATCGTCTTCTGCTACTAAGATTCGTAGCTTCTTAGTTTGGCCGGGTATTATCGCCACTTTGTGGAGGGTTTCTCATCCATTAATGTACCATTGACTAGATTGACCCAGAAGGGTTCCCCTTACAGGTGGTCTGATGAGTGTGAGAAAAGCTTTCAGAATCTCAAGACTGCCTTGGCTACAGCCCTAGTTCTAGTTTTGCCTTCGGGATCGGGTTCTTAAACAGTTTATTTTGATGCTTCGCGGATTGGCATTGGATGTGTGTTGATGTAGGAGGGTAGAGTGATTGTTTATGCTTCACGGCAAATGGAGCCCCATGAGAAGAACTACCATGTACATGATTTGGAATTGGAAACCATTGTTCACGCATTGAAGATTTTGAGGCACTACCTCTACGGCGTGTCTTGCGAGGTGTTCAAAGATCATAAGTCTTCAGCACTTGTTCCAACAAAAGGATCTGAACTTGAGGCAACATAGGTGGTTAGAGCTCCTAAAGGACAATGATATCACCATTTTTTATCATCCGGGGAAGGCCAACATAGTTGCTGATGCTTTTAGTAGGAAGGCTGAGAGCATGGGGAGTCTTGCATATTCCAGTTGGGGAGCGACTGTTAACATTGGATGTTCAGGCTTTCGCTAATTAGTTTGTGAGGTTGGATATTTCGGAGCCTAGCTGGGTCTTTTCTTGCGTGGTTTCATGGTATTTTTTGTTCGAGCGCATCAAGGCGTGTCAGTATTTGTTGTCCTGAAGGACATGGTGCAGCATGGTGATGCTAAAGTGGTTACTATTTGAGATGATAGGTATTGAGGATGCAAGATCAGATCTTTGTTCCAAATGTGGATGGGTTGCAAGAGTTGATACTTGAGGAGGCCCATAGTTTGCGATGTTCCCTTCATCCAGGTGTCACAAAGATGCATCAAAATTTGAAGCAGAACTATTGGTGGTAGAGGATGAAGAAGGATATTGTTGAGTATGTTGCTCGGTGTTTGAATTGTCAGTAGGTCAAGTACGAGCATCAGAGACTCATTGGTTTGCTTCAAAGGCTTGACAGTGCGGAGTGTAAGTGGGAGCGTATCACGATGGATTTTGTAGCTGGACTTCCACGGACCTTGAGGAAATTTGATATAGTATAGGTTATTGTGCACAGACTGAAAAAGTCTGTGCACTTCATTCCAGTTGTGACTACCCGATCTTTAGAGCAGCTGGCCTAGATTTACATTCGTGATATTGTTCGCCTTCATGGCGTGCCCGTGTCTATTCTCTCAGTTCAAGGTACTCAGTTCACATTGCAATTTTGGAGAGTGGTGCAGCGAGAGATGGGCACGCAGGTAGAGCTGAGTATAGCATTTCATCCCCCAGACGGACGGGCAGTCCGACCACACTATTCATATCTTGGAGGACATGTTATGTGCCTGTGTTATTGATTTCAGGTTCATAGGATCAGTTTGTACCGCTCGTAGAGTTCGCCTGCAACAATAGTTATCAGTCGAGCACCTAGATGGCTCCTTATGAGGCCTTATATGGGAGGAAATGGCGTTCTCCGATTGGATGGTTTGAACCTGGGAAGGCTAGGTTGTTAGGCACGAACTTGGTGCAGGATTCTTTAAACATAGTGAAGGTGATTCAGGAGCGGCTTTGTACAACACAGTCGAGACAAAAGAGTTATGCTGTCAGGAAGGTTCGTGATGTGTCTTACATGATAGGTGAGAAGGTTCTACTCAAAGTTTCACCCATGAAGGGTGTGATGAGATTCGGCAAAAAGGGGAAGTTGAGCCCTAGTTATATTGGTCCTTTTTTGGTGCTTGGGAGGGTTGGAGAGGTGGCCTACAGACTTGCCTTGCCACCTAGTCTATCGGGTGTTCACAAAGTATTTCATATTTCGATGCTCCGAAAGTATTATAGTGATCAGTCATATGTTTTGGACTTCATCATGGTATAGTTAGATGAAGATTTGACATATGATGTGGAGCCGATGGCCATTTTGGATCGGCAGGTTTGCAAGTTGAGGTCAAAGAATATTGCATCTATGAAGGTTCATTGGAGAGGTCAGCCAGTCAAGGAGGCTACTTGGGAGACCGGGAAGGATATGATGAGCAGATATCCTCATCTTTTCGAGACTCCAGGTATAATTCTAGACCCGTTTGAGGACGAACATTTGTTCAAGAGGGGGAGAATGCAACGACATGGTCGGTCATTTTGAGTACATTAGAACGGTTTCCCCTATTTGATTCTTATGTGTAATTATGGTTACGTGACTTGCCACGGCGGTTGATTTGGTTTCGGAGTGGTTTCAGTGTAAATTGGGATACTTAGTCCCAGGGTTTGGAGCTTAAGTTATAAAAGTTGACCGGAATTTGACTTTTGTGTAGACTACTCCGGAGTAAAGTTTTGATGGTTTCAATAGCTTCGTATGGTGATTTTGGACTTAGGATTATGTCCAGATTTGGATTTTGGGAGACCGAGCAGGAGATGAGCAGATTTCCTAACCTTTTCGAGACTCCGGGTATGATTCTAGACCCGTTCGAGGACAAACATTTATTTAAGAGGGGGAGAATGTAACAACCCGTTCGGTCATTTTGAGTGCATTAGTCACGTTTTCCCTATTTGATGCTTTACTTATGTGTAATTATATTTACGTGACTTGCCGTGGCGGTTGATTTGGTTTCGGAGAGGTTTTGGAGTAAATTGGACACATAGTCCCAGGGTTGGGAGCTTAAGTTGTAAGAGTTGACCGGAATTTGACTTTTGTGTAGACGACTCCGGAAGAGGTAAGGGAAGTTTAATCACTTTTGATATTAGATATTGATTACCCAATTGTTATTACACCTACTTTATGTGAAATTAAGGGAAATTTGGGGATTTTAGGCTATGTTATTGGAAAGTGAGATTTGATGATTTGAGGGTCGATTTGTGGATGGAATTGGATGAAATTGGTTTGGTTGGACTCTTATTTGAATGGGTGTTCAGAATTTGTGAATTTCGTCGTGTTTCGGGGAGTGGGCCCAGGGTTGACTTTGCATATTTGATTCAATACCTTAGCTTTATCATTAGAATTGTTTCTAGGGGCTTTTATTGATGATATTAAGTTGCTTTGGCTAGATTCGAGTCGCTCGGAGACTGATTCGCATGGAAAGGGCTATTTGGAGTATTGATCTCCGCGTTTTGAGGTAAGTAACATATCTAAACTTGGATTTGAGTGTAAATATATCGGGGAACCATGTTATATGAGATGTATTGGGGTGACGCACACGCTAGGTGACGGGTGTGTGTGCGTGCACCGGAGTATTCATGATTGAAGATGGCTTTTAGACAACTATGGGATATGTTTTTTTGCTACCATGCCTCGTTATATCCGTGTTTTCTAAACCTGTATGATTATTTGAGTTTTGATTCATGTTAGAAATCATGTCTAGGCTATGTGCTATTTGCTTAAGACTCGATAGGGCTATTCTTGTTGTTTCTGAGCTATTTGCCTTAATTGTACACATGCTCTCAGTCATGATGCTATATCTGTCTCAGTGATATCTCTATCTCAGTACTTTCTTATTTGATTCCCCACATGTTGTTGATGCCTCATATGTGTAACAATGTTGAATTGAGTATTGTGAGATGTAGTTAATCGAGACTTGAGTAGTTGATGACTGAGCTTGGGCCATAGAGATGATTTGGTATTTATTTTGCAGTGACGCATGCGCCAGGCTCATATTAGGCTAAGTGTTACTTATTTGGGACAAAGTGTACACCAGGCCCTACTATTGGGCTATGTGAATATGATTAGCACTTGGGCAGGATCCACCCCTCTAAAGTCTGGCATGCCAGTATTGGCGCAGGTACAGTGTTATAAATACGTGCTTTGGTGAGGGGAATTTACGCCAGGCACCCGTACAGTGCAAAATGTTGTTATTCTTGTTGGCTTGACCATGATGATGTTGAGTTGACATGTATATTTGACATGTAAGCATAGTGAAGTATTTTCCTCGTGCTAGCTTGTAAATGAAATGTTTATATCTATGTTGCACTTTAACTGTTTTGCTTTGAAAGCATGTCTAAATTTCTGAAATATGAACGAGCTAAACATGATATCATTGAGTTATTTACTTATATGGTTTCCTTTAGATCCTGAGCTGTTATTTTTTATTGATATTGGTCTATGACTGTTTCTTCTGAGCTCGTCACTTCTTTTAGCCCAAGGTTAGGTTTGTTACTTATTGAGTACACGGGGTCCGTTGTAATCATACTACACTCTGCACTTTATGTGTAGAACCAGGTACTTATAGACTTGCTGATTGCCAGAGTTACCTTGGTACCAGCCATTGGCAGACCACGAGGTAGCTCAATGTTATCCGTAGACCTTGAAGTTCTCTTTCAATATTTCTGGCATCTCTGTTCTATTGTTCAGACTGTTGTACTAAGGATTTGGCCTTGTATTGTGAATCTCATGAGTGCTCAATATAGTCGGTTACACCAGATTACTGGGATGGTTGTAAAGGTATTACTGTTGTTTCGCAGTTATTTCATAATATCTCCGTTGTTGCGTTTATTAAAATTTGGTTTTATTGATTTACTAGTATTGTGAAACTGTTGGCTTGCCTAGCAAGAAACATTAGGCATCGTTGTGGCTCCGGTGGCAGTTGGGTCGTGACATTATGAGGCCTTATATGGGAGGAGATGTCATTTTTTGGTTGTTTAGTTTGAGCTGGGGGGATAGGTTATTGGGCACTGATTTTGGTTCGAGATCCCTTGGAGAATGTGAAGTTGATTCAAGATTGGCTTCGTACAGTAAAGTCCAGGTAGAAGAGTTATGCTAATATGAGGGCTCGTGATGTGGCATTCATGGTAGGTGAGAGGGTTCAACTCAGAGTTTCACACATGAAGGAGTGATGAGGTTCGGGAAGAAGGTCAAGTTGAGCCCTTGGTATATTGGTCCTTTTAAGATTCTTAGTAGAGTGGGTGAGGTGGCCTACGGACTTGCTTTGCTACCCAGCTTATCAGGAGTTCACCTAGTGTTCCATGTTTCCATGCTCCGGAAGTATTATTGTTATCTGTCACATATGTTAGATTTCAACTAGTGCAATTGGACAAGGATTTCGCCTATGTTGAGGAGCAAATGGCTATTTTGGATAGACGGGTATGGAAGTTGAGGTCGAAGAACATTGCATCGGTGAAGGTTTAATGGAAAGGTCAACCAATCGAGGAAGTGACTTGGGAGACCGAACATGATATGCGGAGTCATTATCCTCAACTTTTTGGCATTTCAGCTATGTCTCTATACTCGTTCGAGGACGAACGTTTATTTAAGAGGGGGAGAATGTGATGACCCGACTAGTCATTTTGTGTATTGATCCCCGTTTCCCCTTTTGAAGCTTCTCATATGTGCATTCGGGGTTTTATGATTTGTCGGGATGGTTGGTTTCATTTCGAGGATTTTTAGTTTGAATTGGATAATTGGTTCTTAGTTTGGAAGCTTAAATTGGGAATGTCGACCGAAGTTTGAATTTTGTGAAAACAACCCACAAAAAGGTATTTTGATGGTTCCAATAGGTTCATATGGTGATTTTGGACTTAGCTGTATGCCCGAAATTTAATTTGGAAGTTCTTAGGGTGAATCGGCTCTTTTTGCAGAAAGATGGCAATTTGAATATTTAGAAATTTTAAAGTTTGTCCATGGTATGACTTTATGGCTATCGGGTTTGAAATTTTGTTTCGGGATTTGAAATAGGTCCGTTTTGTCATTTGAACTTGTCTGCAAAATATGGCACATTCCGAGTTGGTTTGATAGGAATCGGACGATTGGTTGTGATTTTAGCGATTTCTTCAGTTTTATTGTAATTTCCATGTGTTTTGGTGTCGGATCTGTGATTCTAGAAGTTATTTTGGTGTTTTGAGCTTGCGAGCGAGTTCATATGATATTTTTTGACTTGTGTGGAGGTTTGATGTGGGAGCTCGGGTGAGTTTCAGACTTGTTTCGGAATAGTTTGGACTTGGTTCAGAACTGCTGGTGTTCTAGTGTTGCAGCTACTGCAATTGCGAGCACCAGTTTGCAATTTCGAGGTTAAGAGGGGTCTCGGGTATTGCAATTGCGACACCTTGACCACACTTGCGAAGGTGCGTCTTTGTCTGGGCTATCACTTTTGTGATATTTTGGTCGCTTTTGCGACCTGGGCAGACTTTGCAAATGCGATGTATAAGTCGCATTTGCGACATCCCCTTGGGTTGTTAGGCAGCGCAATTGCGATCCTTTGGTTGCATTTGTGAGGGTTCGCATTTTCGAACCCTTGCCTCGCATTGCAACTTCTTCAGCTGAACAAAATAGTGGGATTTCGAACTTAGTCTCATTTTATTGCATTTTGGAGCCCTAAACTCGGTGAGAGGCGATTTTAGGAGGAGATTTTCATACAAAGCTATTGGGTAAGTGATTTTAACTCAATTTTGATTATATAACATGATTGTTTATAAATTGTAACATCTAATCCATGTGATTTGAAGAGGAATTTTGCGAAATTTTGACTATGTTTTGAAAAAGAAAATTTTGAGTTTTGAGAGTCAAATCGGGCTCGGATTTTAAAACTAAATACATATATGGACTCATGGGGTTATGAGTAGTCGAGATATGCCCTTCGATTCGGGTTTTGACCAAACGAGCATGTGGTTGACTTTTGTTGGCCTTTGAAGAATTGTGTAAAGATCCTAACTTTATTAATAGAAATTGGTTTCTCTTGCATTGCTTGACACTATTAAGTCAATTTTGGCTAGATTTGAGTTGACCGGAAGTAAACTTTAAAGGGAAAACGTATTTAGAATATTGAATTAGCCTAATTGAGATAATATCTTGCCTAACATTTTGTGGAGAAATTACCCCTTAGGATTTGGTCTAATTGCATTATTTGTACTATGTAAAACGACGTGTACATAAGGTAATGAGTGTGTACACGGGCATATATGTGGTGATTGACCGGATTAGACATTAGGCTATTAATATGCCTTGAATTGGAGTTGTTTGTTGTATGAAGCACATTTTATTGTTTATTCACTCCATGTACCCTTGTGTTATTGTTGAGATTCTTGTACATATTGTTGTTGAGTTGTGGGCTATGCATTGTTGTTGCTTTGGTATTGTCGTTTGGGTGATGTTGTGGGACATGTGCAAGTATGGTGTGGGTTGATTTTAGTGTTGTGAATGAGATGCGCATGCGGCAGCATAATGGTGGAGTTATTGGTGCTCATGCGGCGAGATAAGGGGGATTATGCTATATATTTAGTTATGCTTTCCATTGTTTGTTTTAATATTGATATTCTGCACAGGTTATTTTTCTAGTGAGTGTCTCGACTAGAACCTCGCCACTACTCCACCGAGGTTAGTCTTGATAGTTATTGGGTGCCGATTGTGGTGTACTCATACTACGCTTCTGCTCATTGTTTTGCAGATCCAGGTACCTCAGATCATGCTGGCCGCTAGAGTTTTGAGCTGAGTTGTGGAGACTTCAAGGTATACCTGTTGCTCCACTCACATGCCTTGGAGTCACATTCTATTGGTTTTCCTTACTACTGTTTATTATATTAAAACAGTGTTGTTTTTTTCTAGTTTACTCTCGGTGGAGCTTATGACTTCGTACTGCTGGTTTTTGGGATGTATGATTATCGATCAATTTTTGACTATGTTATGTCATTTACCAGTTTTATATTTAATAGATAAGTTACTTTATTCTGCTAATTTCATCATGTGTTAGGCTTATATAGTCTTAGAAGCTAGGTTCCATCACGATCCTTAAGGTGGATTTGGGGTTGTGACATACTTCTTGTTATTAATGATCTTTCACTTGAGTTACCTTAGTCTATGTTTGGCTTACCTGGCACTGGGGTTAGGTGCCATCACGACTAAGTGGATTTTGGATCGTGACAAGTTGGTATCAGAGCACTAGGTTCATAGGTTCTACGAGTCATGAGCAAGTGTCTAGTAAAGCCTTGTGGATCGGTATGATGACGTTCATACCTGTCTTCAAGAGGCTACAGGGCATCTAGGAAACTTCCTTTCTTTCACTCCTTATCGTGCGACCTTGTTTCAGCTTGAAGATTGTATATTCGATTTCTTTCCATTCGTTCATATGAAATGTTGAGCACTCAGTATTAGTGTGCACCAATGACTTGTGATTTTGTGGATGGGATGCGATGGGATATAGATGCTTGATCATCATCTCTATGTGTTTTATAGTTTTGAGATATGGTGGGGTTGGTGGATCTTTCAGTTGTTTATTTGTGGGATGAAGAGGTTTCTTATATCTTGTTGACGAGTATAGACTCGAATAGATTAATTAATTTCATAGTAGTTGTGACCATGGTAGGGTCATGGAGAGATGTCAGTTGGAGGCTAAGCATGTGGGTTATCTCCTCCAAGAAGGTTAGAGGTTGTGTGATTCTTGTAAGGGATTCTATGAAAAGTTTTCCTCCTACCTGGTGGGATGTATATGCTACGATCAGAGTTTGGATCGCTTGAGGAAGTTTGCACGACTATCGCGTGGATGAGTATGCCCTTGGCAGAGTCTTTATAGTATTTTATGACTAGTGTTACATGAACTTATAAAATACTCAACTGGATAATGGCACAGGGTCATGGAATGATAAGAAAAGATAAGTATTGTGGGTTATTAGATGATGTGTTTGTGGCTCCAAGCCAAGTGGAGGAGTCTACCATCGATGATCGGGTCATTTGGGCATGTGTTGTTGTAGTCATGGACTTGGGTGTACTGTGGATTGGATGTAATTTAAGAAGTGTTTCATCGAGGATGATTTGTTCCAGGGACTTACTGGATGCATGATGTATTATACCTTATGGATATATAGGGGTTGTGGAGTGGTTCGGGTTTGATATTCGTTGTGGGTGTAGTACGTGCTTCTTTTGGGGTATTCGTGTGCTAGCGAAGACCTAGTCGCTTAGTATGTTTGGGCTATGCATTTGAGACTTGGTCAGAATGAGTAACACTCGAGAATGGTTCTAGAAGTTTTCTTAGAGTTCATGAAAGTTTGACCACTGCTTGAGGTTGATGTCTTTTACGGGTATAGAAGGGTAGTTGTGTGTTGTGATGTCCTCCTGAATTGAGTTAAATGAAAGGTTCTTGGTTGATGGAGTGTATATCTTACTTGTGATTTGGAATTGGTTATGAGATTCGCGCACCTTCTTATGTTAGCATGATAGATGTGATGCGCCGTATGAGATTGATATTGTATGGGCAAGGTTGTTGTTCATCCTTAAAAGGAAGGTTACGAGTTTTAGATTGCATGGGAAATTTCAGATGTTTAGAGGACGTTAGCATTGTCTTGTATCGCTTGAGAAGAGTGTGTATTGTGGAAGGCACATTGTGTATTGATTCGCAAATGCTCGACTAATATTTTAGTAATCGCATGGTTGATAATCATTAATGTTCAGGCGGCTACTCGACGGAAACTTTATGTGAGTATTTTCCGTGAGATGATGGTGAGTGATATGTCAGTCATTTGAGTAGGTGGAGTCAGGATCAGATATGAGGATTCTTGTATTCTTGAGGTTTAGAGATTGGATGTTCTCAGAGGTATGCTATTCCTTTGTGGAATGTGAAGATATGTTAAGAGTTAGACGGCTAATGGTATGTGTCATGGATACGGTGTTATGGATTATTGGAAGATTATTTGCCTATTTTGGGATGATCAGAATTGATTTGGAGCCCATTAATTGGCCTAATGAGGATATGTATTCTATATGAGATCGGGTTTGCTTACTATTACGCATCGTTTACCATGAGTGTATCATTGGCTATAATGGATGTTATTCATACCTTAATTTGTGTTATGTGCTCCTCTCTTACACTGTGATGGCTTGTGAGGCTACTTGATTATTCACACGCATGTTGTGAACCTATTTAGGCCCTTGTGGCAGTATATGAGCGAGATGGCTCTTGTGATGTTGGTTTGCTTATTGCACCTTAGTCATGCTTACCTTTCCCATAGTGCATTATGCTTATTCATCTTCCTACAGTTATATTTATGCACTCTATCGTTCCTGTTTTTATGAACATGTGATTAGTGAGAACGAGCATTATAGCTTGATACATATCCCTGTGTGGATTGATATACTTGGGATCGGATTGCGCGCAGCAACAAAGTTATGTGGGATACCTTTCCTTGTGTTTGTTTTGTGTATTTTATTTTCCTTTTGTGGGATGAGTTCATGGAATTATGCTCTTGTTGTTATACCAATTTCATTTGTTGTATAGTTCTCTTATTTTGTCTTCCTTCCATCTTTGGTTATATCTGAGTTGTCTCTTGTTAGGTACGGATCGCGTCGTGTGTGGATCTAGGCGGCATTAGATGTGGCTTGTCAATTGAGCATCTTATACTAGGTAAGTGAAGTTATTGGACCTGGAAATCGTGTAATCGGATTGGGATAAGGTATGTTTGGAAGAATAATGTCATTAGTTAGGTCAGAATTTGGAAATGGTTCTTGTCGGGCAAGAGAGCTTCACGACTTGTTAATCTGGAGAGTGGTTAGGAGTTTCTAGATGTTTATTTCATCATTACCCATATTGTGAAGGTTTGGAACAAGGTTTTATATGATATGAGGTATATTGTCGGTACTAGATTTGGTTATGAGCAGTTAGTGCGTGAGTAATGTGGTACCTCATGTGGTTACATCTTGGGAATATAGTTATGGCTTGATGCAGATTTCCGAGACTTGCACAGTGTATATATGCAAGAATCAGATCTTACAAGGAATTCTGGATGTTAGAAATTTGTTCTAAGGTTTATAGTCTAAGGTTTATTGTCTAAGGTTGAAGAAAGAAGCTTCATTTGGGATCGGCTAATGGACGTATATTTGTGGTGATGTGGGATCTCCCACAGATATGTGTATGGTGAGCTTAAACAGTGATTTGATGAATTTGGAATGACTTTTGGTACGTTCAAGGATGGACGTATGTTTAAGTGCGGGAGAATGTAACGACCGGACCGGTCGTTTTGAGCTTTAGCATTCAGTTCAGTGGTTTGAGACTTTGACTAGCATGATATGATGTGTTATGACTTGCATGTATGGTCGGTTTTAGTTTTTGAGTGGTTCGGGATTGATTTGGAAGAATGACTCTCGATTTGAAAACTTTAAGTTGGAAGAGTTGACCAGGGTTTGATTCTTGGGTAAACGGACTAGGAATCGGGTTTTGATAGTTCCGACAAGTTTGTATGATGATTTTGAACTTGTACATATATTTGTATTCGGTTTGAAGGTTTCTAGAAGAATTCGATAATATATGTCGAAAATTGGCAATCTGAATAACTTAAGAGTTCATAAGTTTGACCAAGAGTTGACTTTGATATTATTGGACTCCAATTGATATTCCGAGCTTTGGATAGGTCTATATACTGAATTTAACTTGTGTACAAAGTGTGGAAGTAATCTGAAGTGTCTAAGTGTGATTTTTACACTCTTTTGAAAGAATAAAGATTTAACAACTTAAGAGAAATTCTATTCGGTTTGAGCCTTGATTCTTTGTTGTGATATTCATGTGGGTGTTTTGAGACTTTGGATAAGTTTGAATAATATATTTGCACATCGTGGTATAATTGGATGGGGTCCCAAGGGGCTCGGGTCTGTTTTTGATCATTGGTTGAGAGACTAGTTAAGTTAAGGATTTGGAGTTTGAACATGATTACTATCGGGTCAAGACGATCTCTTTTCGGTGTTTTGAGTGCGCGAGCAAGTTCGTAGCATGTATTATGATTGAAATGTACATTAGTTTATGTCTGGGAGGTTCCGAATGAGTTTTGGGTGCTAAATGAAGATTTTGCGATTGCTGATTTTCTGGTGCAACAATTTCGAAAATACTGGTTATGTCCCTAAAATTTTCAGACTTCCTTTAAACCTTCAAAATATCATATCTCCCTCATTTTAAGGCCACAATGGGTGACTCAAAAGGATTTATTGGGTGTAATCTCGCAAGGATTATGTTGGAATTATAAAATGTGAGTTTCGGGGCCATCTAGGATCTGATTTGGGCTAGGACAACTACTGTATTATTTTTACTTAATTATTTCGGAATTTAGCTACTTTTTCTCACAAAGTTTTGGAGTTTAGAGAGAGGCGATTTTTGAGACAGATTTCGTCTACTCCATTGGGGTAAGTAAACCTAACTCGAATTTATGATTATAACATGAATCTATCATTGATTTTGGCTCTAAATCAAGGAATCTTAAAAAAAGAAAATAGGGATTTGTCTTGAAATATAAGAAAGTGTATTTTAGGGATTATGGCAAAACATTTCTAAAGTGGAAAATGGAGATTTGAATCCCGATTTAAAGTTGGTTTTGGACGAAACTTGTATATTTAAACTCGTATTGGAATGGGTGTTCAGAATATATCAGTTTTGTCGAGTTTTGGGGTGCCTTTTTGGTCGACTTTGTGTATTTGTATCAAGATCAAAATTTTATTGTTTGGGGTTATTTGTTATGGCTTTGTTTTATGTTATTGTTGTTTTTGGCTAGATTCGAGTCGTTTTGAGGTCGATTCGCGTGGGAAGGCATTTTTAAAGTATTGATTTGGCTTGTTTGAGTAAGTATCTTGCCTAACTTTGTTGAGGGAATTTTTCTAATAAATGATATTGTTTTCTACATGCAGGGGTAATGCATATGCGAGGTGACGATCATATATGTATGTGCCAGGGTTATCCATGCTCGGAGTAAATTATATGCTTTTTTGTGCCTTGTTGAACTTTGTGGTATTTTGACCTATTATGCTTTATTTACTTCTATGACTAAATAAGTTAATTTATCCACGATGGAGATCCTGTTAAAACATATGACATATTAAACGAATTTAATGAGCCCTTTCTGAGGTTGTGGAGGTACTTAACTTGGTCGTAGAAATTCTTATACCATGAACACACATCTGTACCTGTTATTTTCATGTTACTTGAGCTTCTTTATCCGTAATAAGAGACTACGATTTGGGCCTTAGGGCAATGTTTGGCACAATGGGTATTTCCATGCGATTGATATGATGTTGACATGGGTATTTCCCTGCTACTGAAATGAGATTGGCACGTGTGTTGTTTCCGTGTGGAGAGGATGGGAGTTGGACCTTATGTTATGGTAACTCGTTCCTTAGACACATGCATGTACTCACCTTGGTTTATATTTATGTTTTCTATGTTGTGTGTTACTTTCATGTCTATGTTTCCTTAGTTAATATACCTCTATGTTTCATGTTTAGTCTGTTACTATAGATCTATGTCCCTACCATGTTGTTATCGTTACATCTACGCTTTCTACTTGATTTATTACAGTTACATGTAATTACCTATTTCATGCATTTACTTGTTACGTGTTTTTACTTGCCTTTACCTGTTACCAGACTTTACTTGCCACATGCCTTCACTTACTATATATCATTACTTGCTACATGCTCCCCACTTGTTACATGATCTCACTTATTAAATGCCTCCACTTGATACTTGTTTTTACTTTCCATACACCTTTACTGGTTTCATGTCCTACTCTTCTATGCTTAGTCGGATTGGGTGACTATTAGATTAGTTGTGTGTTTATGCTTTATGGAAGCATTGTCATTATATGGGAGACTATCTCTCGGGTACTAGGTTGCCCATCTTACTTTGTTTGAGTTTGTATTTCTTAGTTGAATTCAACGTGTTCATTTTCTTGGCATTAGGTTGTGAACTTTCTTGTCCTTGGTTGTTGTTGAATAATTTCATATGAATTGGTATATATTTGGATCGGGTTGCACGTAGTAATGGTATATATATTGATATATGGATCGGGTTGCCCCGTCATATATATATATATATATATATATATATATATATATATATATATAGATCGGGTTGCACGCTGTAATGTTATAAATATAATGATATTGGGTTGCACGCTGTAACAGTATTAATTAATATTGGGATAGGGTTGCACGCCGCAACAATATTAATTAATATTGGGATCGGGTTGCACGCCGCAATGGTATTGTTATTGTTATTTGGTTATGATCTATGCGTGTACTTCATGATTATTGTTTCCTTAGTAGAAATGGTTTATAAGGTTATGTCTTGTTTTCCATGTATGTTAACTTGCTAAGTAGCTCTCCAGTTGATGCTCTTACTATTATTCGATATATCTCTTGCCTTGTGTTCCTGCTTACCATCTGCACATGTAGATAGTAAGTGAGTGTCTTTTGACTTTAAAATATCATCACTACTTTACCGAGGTTAGTCAAGATTTTTACCGAGTACTTGAGATTGGTTGTAGTCATACTATACTTCTGCACCTTGCGTGCTGGAGCTAAGCAACTGTGAAAAATAAAGTCTTGCATTGAAGATGTACTTGCGTTCCGGATATAAGCTAACACTTGATTTTTGGTAGTTTAGGACTGTACTTGTGTTTATATATCTTCAAACAGATGAAGTGTTTATTTTTGTACTAGTTTTGTAAATCTGAATCTTAGTGGCTCATGACTTGTACTACCAGTCCTTGGGATGTAATACAGAATTCAGTCATTTTACTTCTTGTTAATGATCTTTCACTTGAATTACCTTATTCTATGTTTGACTTAACTAACACTGGGGTTAGGTGCCATCACGACTGGGTGAATTTTGGGTCGTGACAAGTTAGTATCAGAGCACTAGGTTCATAGGTTCTACAAGTCATGAGCAAGTATCTAGTAGAGTCTTGCGGATCGGTATAATAACGTCCATACCTATCTTCGAGAGGCTACAGGGGATGTAGAAAACTTCCCTTCTTTCTCTCCTTATCGTGCGACCTTGTTTCAGCTTGAAACCTGTATTTTCGATTTCTTCCCATTCATTTGTATGAGATGTGGAGCACTCAGTATTAGTGCGCAACGACGACTTGTGATTTTGTGGATGTGATGAGAAGGGCTATGGATGCTTGATCATCGTCTTGATGTGTTGTGCCATTTTGAGATGTGGTGGTGTTGGTGGATCTTTCTGTTGTTTATTTGTTGGATGAAGATAGTTCTTATATATTGTTGACGAGTGTAGACTCGGAAAGATTAATTGATTGCATAGTAGTTATGACCATGGTAGGGTCATAGAGAGATATCGGTTGGAGGCTAAGCATATGGGTTATCTCCTACGAGAAATTTTGAGGTTGTGTGTTTCTTGTAAGGGATTCTATGAAGAGTTGTGCTACAATCAGAGTTTGGATCACTAGAGGATGTTTGTACGACTGTCACGAGGATGAGTATGCACTTGGCAAAGTCTTTGGAATGTTTTATGACTAGTGTTACATGAACTTATGAAGTACTCAACTGGATAACGGTATGAGGTCATGGCAAGATAAGCCGAAAGGTACTTATAAGCTGGTTTGAGTTGCTTATAAGCATATGCAAACACCCTAAGGATGGTCATTTTCCACATACCAAGTACCACATTAATTACAAAGTTAATTAATTACCTCATTCTCAACTATTACTGTAATTTGACAGCCAAATCTTGAGTTGGTGTATAGGTAGATCTGATTGTGTAAGACCTATTACTGGATAATTCATGGGTAGAGCCAAAGAGTGTGAATGACTGCATCAAAGATGTAGTGCTAGTACATTTAAGACTTTTTAATTTGCTAGTTATAAATAGCCTCAGGGCTATGGAAAAAAGGATTATATTTGACCTAGACCGAGGTATTGATGGTGATTTTCTAATCTCACAGAACAGAATGTGATACGATGAGATAGAATGCAATAAAAACAAAGACAGGGAATGGGTTACCTACTCTTAACGGGCAAAGCGAGCCCCTTTATTCTGAATTCTTTAATTTAGAATCAATCAAATCTCCCCAAGTAGGATTCGAACCCACGACCAATCGGTTAACAGCCGACCGCTCTACCACTGAGCTACTGAGAAACAACAGGAGATTTGATCTCATAGAGTTCAATTACCGTTCTCAACCTATGACCAATATAAGCTCAAAGCTTCCTTCGTAACTCCCGGAACTTCTTCCTAGTGGCTCCCTTATATCCTTTATTTCAGAGGGAACCTCAAAGTGGCTCTATTTCATTATATTCCATCCATATCCCAATTCCATTCATTTAATATCCCTTTGGTATCATTGACATAACAAATGTCGTTTCTAGTCTATCTCTTTCTATTTATTTTCTATGTATGGAAAGTTCAAAAATCATCATATAATAATCCACATAAATCGCAATAGAAAAGAAATAAGGGAGGTTTGTGATGATTTTTCAATCTTTTTTACTAGGTAATCTAGGATCCTTATGCATGAAGATAATCAATTTGGTCGTTGTGGTCGGACTCTATTATGGATTTTTGACCACATTCTCCATAGGGCCCTCTTATCTCTTCCTTCTCCGAACTCTGGTTATGAAAGAAGGTACCGAGAAGAAGGTATCAGCAACAACTGGTTTTATTACGGGGCAACTCATGATGTTCATATCGATCTATTGTGCACCTCTGCATCTAGCATTCGTAAAATTGGTAAACGACAGGTGGATGCTTGACGAGTTGAAACGTGGAAGTAAAGACAAGTAGGATAAGAGTCAGCAAATAGCTGACACCAGTTACGAATATGTGACCGATGCTGGGTAAGTTCCGAGGACAGCGAAATCAAGGACGAAGATTTGAAAGGAAGACATCAGTTGGGAAATAATGCATTCAATGAGGAACCGTTACAAAAAATCTTTTCATTAATTCTCAACCGTTTCTCAACCATCATGAAGGGTTTTATTCATATTAAAGGAGAGCTTGATTTGGGGATCTTGTCTCCCTGAATTGAGTTATAAATAGAAGAATTCACACAAAAACATTCTGTATACCCAAGCCAAAATTTGCTCTCACTATATAAAACTTCTTTCTCTCTTTTTTGTTCTTCATATTATTCTTTTTATTGCCACCGGAAGAGCTAAGCCCACAATCAGGCTTGTACTTTCTTCAAATTTATTTTGTTCATTTATTTATGTTTTTAGCTATTTTATATTCTTGGATCAAAATAATTCACATGTCTATAAATCACGTTACAAATTTAACTATATCGTTTTATGGGTAAACAATGAGTATACGGCATATATATACTTCTTCGAAATTGATACATAGGCAAGCTAGGCAAAGCAATGTCGGGCTAAATCCAGAATGGAACGAAAGTTGCACAAAAAGTGACATACCAGGCATGGCATGGACCTCTCTAAACGCATGCCATCAAGTTACAAAACCATCTTTCTGGCTCCTTCAATAATATTAAATATAACAGCCTAGCTATTAAGCTACACAATTCCAAAATTACAGCTACGCCTAATGAACTTCCCAAACAGGCTAACTGATATATAGTAGCTCAAATTAATAAAGAGGATATAGGACTATCTACTTCTTCTGAAAGATAGTATATATAGTATATTACTATCAGCAAATATGAGGGAAAACTTTAGCAACACTAAATTAAGCAATGAGTTCTACATATTTTTTTCTTTTAATCCATGCGTGAAATCTTTCTAGGGCCACTTATTTCTGTCTTCAATTTTAGATCCTGGCTTGTGACAATGGGTCCAACCACTTTCCTACATTCTCCATGGTAATTTTGACTCTTTTGTAGACGTTTGTGAACCAATCATATTATTCCATGGATCACTTTGAGTAATGAAGAGATACACAGCTTTCTACGTTTATCCCTTTTGAATTATTAATAAAAACTCCACCTTCGGAAAATTTTCAAGTTACATAAATCATTCTTGCTGATCATCTAACTCTGTAAGGTCAATAGACTAGCAGAAGAGGTAGAGAGAGTCTTTATTCAATGGACTCAACTGAACCCCGCATTTATGACACAGAACAAATATCGTTAAGTTTTAAATAAGTATGTAAATTCTAAACTCATAATATTAGAAGTACAATGAATTCAATACTAAGTACAGGATGAAAGTTTCACCAAGTTTAAATCTTGAAATCTGCCTCTGACTAGCAGATACTAATGAAAGCAGTCCTTACGACGACTTGATTTCATGAAACTCTAGATTCAGTTTATTGGTTTTTCATCTTGCTATAAATACAAAGTTTAAACTTCACACTTATTTCATACTTTGGTCCAATTTCTCCCTGATGTAGAAAGTATATAACTAGCATCAGCAAAGAAATCTCTTTTACTATATAGAAAGAAACACAAGTTTGATGCCATAAGCCTAAGAACATAAAATTAGCTGCTACTTTATTTACTTCAAGACCAGTACAGCTAATTATTACAATCATAATAAGAAGCTCTAAGTTAAGAGCTAATACAGTAGTGATTTAAAATTAATACTAGTTGAGTTAAACCCAAAACCCTAATAAAATATATCACATAATAATCTGGACCAGCTGCACTAACTAACTTATGATGGATAATTAAAAATATTAGTAGATGAGAAAAAGAAGACTTAGAACAAAGTAGTGGCAGCAACAACAGCAGATATTATATAGACTTATCTCCCTATGTGCATATAGGTGCAGCTCAATATTGATGAGATTAATTACTTGAAGGGGTTATTGGGATGATAGTCTTTGCAACTACCATCTGTTTGAACTGAGTTCCAATCCCATAATCTTTCCGAGAAAGCCGACGGCTGAAGAGATCCTTGAAGCAGTAAATTAGGTTGTGGCTGTTGTGGTGCTAATTGTGGCTGCAACAATGTAGAAAACTGATGGGTTGCTATAGATGCTGCAGGAATATTATGGTTACTGAGGTTTTGAAAATGCTGCTGATGATTGTGAAGGTTCTGGAAGTTGACTAATCTTTGGAGATCATCAACAGCTGCGGTGTTATTAGGTGAAATTAAAGAAGAGAATGGTGTTATGGTGGATGTTGTGAGAGCTGTTATTTGATGAGAACTGAGCCCGAGAGATGTACCAACATGACGATGATGATGATGATGATCGGTGCTAGTACTACTTGCAGTACTATTTTCGTTCAATTTTTCGTCGATTTGCTGGGAATTAGATTGTCCTACATAATTGGGAGAGAGTAATAATGGATCTTGCACTACTTGTGGATGGTGATGTTTCTTGATAATTGAATTGTGAGCTCTTGATGAAGAAGAAGATGATGCCCTTGTTGTGGGAAGTGAACGAGGGAGAGATGGATGGTCTTCTACTCCAGGTCTTTTGTAGACACGGCAAAGTGAAATTTCAGCCTGAAAAAACAAATTACTATAAGCATAGTATCATGAATTGTTTATCAGTTTCTTGGATATTTATCTATATTAATTACTTGTGTCATCTACACTTCAAAAGTGAATAAGCGGTGATTAACGTGGTATGTTAGCTGCGGACATCATGGATTTCTTTCTCAATTATTTTTTTCCTCATACAAATTAAAGAAAAAAAATTCTTCTTCATAAATTTGCACCCTTTCATCATTAAGATGTAATATAAGTTTCTTTCTGTATAGACTTTTTGGATCTATACACCTTTTACAACCTTATAATCAAGAAGAGAGGAGATAAAGATCATTAAGCAACATATCTAATTTCTTTAGTGGGGAAAAAACTAGGTTTTTAATCAACCAATTATATCAAGTACTGATTTTTTTGTGCATCCCATTTTGGAACAAACGAGAAACACAAGATTCAAGCTCGATATCGACCTATTTGTAGTCTAGAGTACAACCGAAAATCATGAAGAAAAACAAAAGGATTTTGTGAAGTTCCTCAAATTTGGATCAGATTAGTCAAATTTCTTCCTTTTTCTTTTACATCATTTACCTTTTGTAAGCGTTCAGTCTCATGGTGAGGGAGGCGATATTCATTCATGATCCAACTGGATCGGATGCCTTTGGGAGCTTTCCCAGAGTAAAAAACTAAAGTCTTTTTCAAGCCAATCGGCCGAGAACTTTCACTTCGAATCATTCTGTCAGCTCCAGTAGCCTTCCAATAGCCTGAAGTTGTCACTCTGTTAGGCCTATCCCCATTTCTATACTTCCTATCTCTTGGCACATAGAAAAACCATTCCTTCTCTCCGATCGCTGCCATGGCTAAAACAAGAAATTAAAACCAAGTAGGGGAATTAATCACAAGAAATAATAAACCAAGTACTTAGAGGAAAATAAGAGATTGGAGCAAAAAAGGAGAAAAAAACATTATTTATACCAGGAAGTTCCCAAGGGTCATAGCGATAAAGATCAAGAAAAGTGATGAGTTCAACATTGAAACGTTTGCCCTCAACCTTACGGCGAAGGTAAAACTCTACAAGTTCCTCTTCAGTAGGGTGGAATCGAAAACCAGGCATGACCATGTCATGTTCATGCTCATCATCAGCATCATGATCATGATCTCTCTTGTTGCTGCTGTTGTCATCTTGCTGTTGTTGGCTTTGGCTCATGCTTGTAAATGGGGCAATTGCCATAAAATAAATAATATACTAGTAGTAGTAGTAATAGCTAGCTTCCCTTTCTACCACTACTACTACTACCTCTAAGCTTTATTCTTTAATACCAGTAACTTTTTATCAAGGGAATCCAACTCCCTATCTTTTGGCTAAAGTTCCTTTCTTCCTCCCTTTATATTACATAGAGAAATTGTACGATAATTGCACAGGGATAGATAAATATGGCTCTTTAAAATTGTCCTACTCCACCCCCCACAAGTTTAAGAAGTCTTAGTCTTCTCTCATTTTAACGGGTTAGAACAAAATAAAGGAATATTTTTTTCTTTTAATATTTTTCATTTGGAGGAATGGTGGGGTGGGGATAGGAGTAAATAGAAAGATCAACATAGCTTTCAGCCTCTACATTGAAGATGTTTAAAAAGAGAAAGGGACATCCCAAAAGGGGGACAGGGTGACTAGCGGTGGGTTTGGAACTTTCTTAATTTCTACCATAAAAGCTTTTTTGTTTTGCTTAGTAATATTTCTTTCCCGGTTCACATATTATTTTAAGTAAATTTTTTCACCTTACCAACCCAATATCAAATACTCCTTTCTTCTAAAAACTTGTGGTCTAAAATAAAACATAAAAATTTATATGACTATAACAATTATCTCATTAAAAAAAAATTAAAGTTAAATTATTT